>NC_135498.1:82546638-83746638 GCF_052857255.1 Amblyomma americanum | reverse complement strand
TCGCTCGAAACGTGCAATGTGCTGCACTAAACGACAGTGCCCAGCTAAAGCCCTGACGACCTGTAAAAAGGTGGGTTTCCAGGACGATGCACGTAAAGAAACACCTGGTGTGGATAGATCACGAGTTCAAAACACTGATTCTATTAGAAGAATTGAAGTTCTTGTCGTGCGGCAAATGATGGGATTCGTTGTATACGTCGCTCCAAACGCAATCTATATGAACCTCGTCATCAGCTTCCCACATCAAAGCACAAAGGCGGGAACATAACGGCAGAGGGATGATTCTCCACTCGTGGAGTTTGTCTCCTTGACTGAATTCAACGTACCATCAGGGAAGAAGTTGATCAGAAAACTTTTGCAAAGGTTTTTGTTCTGCACGTACGAAAGAATCTGAGATTTGAGTATGTTTTTGAACAGAATTACGTCCCGAAGCGCTCCTCTACGCTTGAGAAAAGTTTCATGAAGGAGAAGATGGTCGACCTTGTGAAGTATCCAAGCCGCCCACTCAGTTTATTTCAGTTCAATATATTTCCATAACCACCGCGCACCATCCGAGAGACGGAAAAGTCTGAACCACCGAGCGAAAAGTCGAGCGAAAAATGCAAGTGAAGAAACTTGGAATAAACGTCCACAGACAGCTTCCTAGACTCCATGCTTCGGCGGACTGAAACAGTGATCGCCGGAAAACGCTTGCGTGTGAAGTACTGACGCATATGGTTTCCGTGAAAAGGCATTCTTGAAATTCTTCCTCGTTTTATAATAAAAATGTACAATTGCTGGCACCTTCACGCAACGCAGAAAACAGTTGTTCAGTAAATTTGCTGTAAGGTGGTCATTAAGTTTGCTATTGTGTAAAAACTACCACATTGTAGTGCCAACAATCTCAGGCGCAAATTTTAGTGAGGTAAAAGAGTTGAAATCGAAAAGCTGAAGCATCGTGTCTTTGTGTTCATTACTATATATGGTACTTTTCCTTAAGGAAGGTGTGAAGTTAGTCAGGTGGAGAATTTTATGGAAAGTGCATTTATCATAGATCTACCTAGATGATGGTTAGGAAGGTTTACAGTGCTAGTGTCATACTCACGGCCAAGTCTTTCCACGATTTCTTTTTGTAAAATTTAATAGTCCGTGAGTAGTATTGTGTCAATTTCCTGTAATAAAAACGCGGCCGCAGGGTTTAGTGTGTTTTATAACGATGACATTAGCTCTTTCACTACGTGGAAAACAAAAGGTTGCGCACGCTTGGGATGGCGCATAAATAAAGAAAAGGGGACTACAAGGGAACATCAAGTCAAGCAATACTTATCGGTAACCTTCACGTAACACCTTATTCTTGTTATAGAGCTTCCATCAGATTGAAACCAGTGCAAAAGCGAAGTGAGATTCGCGAAATCCCGCATACGTATGTGGAACTGTGCTTGGTGACGTGAAGTCCTGGTCTGTAATAAGAGAGTAATTGCTCACTGACATCCACCCGAGCGCAGCCCTACGGCTACAAAGAAAGGCTAAGCAGCTTTCTGAGAAACTTGGTATTTAAAGAAAAATTCTTCCTGGTCTGGGTTCGAACCCGGGACCACTGCTACCCCACTACAATTCGTGGTCTGCCACGATAGATCTCTCTCTCTCGCTTCTGCAACGCAGTCTTACAATAATTGGGAAAATAGCATCTGTTATGAGTAAAGCAGCGCGAAGAGCGGATCAGAGAATGCGACGAATTCCATAATTAAGAAACGGTCACTTGACGATGGACAGAAGGTTAAGACAAGAAAATATGTACTCACTGCAGTCATTCAGAGCGATGCCTTTCCTCGCATTCAACAAATAAGATCCGCAAGCCAACAAGGCAATTACGCTCCTAAGTGGGGCCCCTGATTCAACGGGGAGCTGCGGCGAACACTTCTTAATATCATGTGGCCTTCCTGGCTTTCGGGAACACATGATTGTGGCAGAATATCGAAAAATTTAGTTGATTTTTTCTCCGCAGCACAACCATCTTTCCACGCACAAAAACATCGTCATTGTTCCCGAGGCATGCTCTGTCTAGCGAAGCGTCAAGCTTAGTTCATTTCCTCTCAAAGGTTCTTTAAGAAATGGAACTAACTTGAAAGCACGTATCCAAGCAGTCAGGAAAGTACCAGAGATATCTCATTCTGTGTTGTTTTTATTGAAGGTGTTTCACCTACGACTTTACACAGTTTTTAAAAAAAGCTTTTTGAGTTGGCTTTTTTCGCCATATCATTGTCAGCAGTGTAATACATCAGAATTCTGCTAAGACGTGCTAACTATCAGGCTGGTTTATTAACATTGAACAGTTAACTTTCAACTATTACTGTGAACGTCTTCAAATTAAGAAAGGCGTGTAGCCCACCGTAAGTAATATCCATATCAGTTTTTAGAATTTCGAAAACGCGGTTGCCCTCGACGCTATGGCCAAACAATAAATTTTGGATACTTCGCGCAAATTGCATGCGCTTTCGAGAAGCTTGCAGACAAATCAACCTCTCCAGTACATGCAACTCGTCGAAATAGCCAAAATTTGTTGGGCCACAGCACCCTAGACAACCGTGTATTTGAAATTCTAAAAACTGACACGGATATTACTTACGGTGGGCTGCACGCCGCTCAGAAATTAAGGAGCCTTATAGTAATAGTCAAAAAGTTATCTAATCATTATTTGTTAACCAGAGCTACTTAGAATGTCTTAGCTGAATTATGATGTAATACAATGCGGACAATGCTATGCCAAAAAAAGCGCTCCTCTAAATCAGAAAGCATACATTTATTAACTGTCTAAAGGCTTAGGTAAAACGCCCTTTACATTCGTTCTGCGCCGTCTAGAAAAAGCAAGAACATGTTTGAAAATCATAAAAGACGCGAAGAACTCGCGCAACATGCTTGTTTTCGAGAAATATATTTTCGATCTCAACTTTCAGTCAAAACTTTTTCATGCTGGAATGCTAGATTTGAAAGACCTCTAGGTAATTAGCAGCTGGATAGCCGTTCTGTGCGGGTAGCCGTCGCTTTATGCCTCTCATTTTTTTTAAATATTAAGTAAAATAGTGTTAATTCATTTCATAAGAAGACGTGTCCAGTAAGACATGAGGCCAATTTCTTAGAGAAAATTTTGAATAGTAAAAAGAAACAAAACAATTGTAATCTTTTTCAAAAACAACATAGTTCTATCCTAATCAAACTGTTAGAAGAGATGAACCAAAAATCTTCACTTTATTTTCGAATTGTGCTATATATACATCTGACTTGAGGATATCTTGGATATCTCTCCTGTTATTGTAGAACTGACACGCGGCAAATTAAAAGCAAAGCTCAGTATCGGCAGACTGACATATAAAATTGCACTGTTCAAACTGTCATGCATCTCTGTTGTGCGGATTTTATTTCATACACAGAAAATAAAATAGAGAAACGTTAAGAAACAGTTCTGAATAATCTAAACTCAGAAAATTAGCACAGATACCTAACACCGCAAAGTTAGAAAAATAATATGCTGTGCGTCCAACCGAATCATTTCCTTGCGCCTTCGCGGACCCGCATGGCCTTGAAATTTGACTGTATCATTAAAACGCTGGTAACTAGCAGCGTAATTTTGTTGCAAATAATTGACAAATAATGAGTTTTTTTATAACAAAAATATTTAAAAACCAATTTTTTTCTAGTAAGCAATTGAGTTTTCTATGTTGCCTCATACCTTAAACCGCACTATTGTACTTTATTAAAGCTACTAAACACAAATCAAGCAACGCCATTAAACAGAGAATACATAGTGTCATTTATTGTTACTTTGAATTGCGACTGATTCCTCGAAAACAATTCAACTTAGCCCGCTTAGCTTACCGGGTTGAACCTCGGGCTACACTGAAGAGAAATATTCCTTAAGTTAAAATATTGTTACCCGGTAGCTAGCTGAAGGACGAGATATGACAGATGGCCATCATAATGATTTAGTAGGTGCCGGCCTGGCGCTAGCATTCCGTCCTTCAGCAGGGCCAACTTCGTCGTCTTCTAGTCCGTGACAGTATGGGGCTAGCAGATACTAGTCAAGGATAAACATAATACTCAGGTACAAAACATGCCTGTGGAGAAGTATTAGGAGAATCGTGCAGGAGGAGCGTGGTGAACAGAAGTTGCTCATACTATTTCTGAGTGTGCATGCTCACGTGCAGTGTCTTCGGGTAGCCTGTCTCCAAGTCCAGAATGACGCGCTTGGTGTATGGTAGGAGGGAGCTGATTCCCGCGTACGTGTATAACTCAGTCGCAATAGTAACACCGGCAGCTGCCCTGAAAAGCTACAACAGAAATGAATTACAGCGTGTGCCCCAACACTCTAATCACACTTGATGAAATGTACTGCATATGCTTCCTTTAATGAATGTGGGGGGCTCACCCGTATAAAATGGGCAATTGCACGTGTAGTGACCGCAAATGAAAAAAAGAGTTTTTCAGTCTTTCAATTGCAAGCGACGACTACAAGCTGCGTTTGTTTTTACAAGAAGTCCTCAAGCTGGATCAGCTCGTCAGGCATTTTTCTCTTTGCGTCGCTTGCCTCTTTTTGTAGAAAAGATTGTTTATTTGTGCATTTATTTGAATATTAGGCTTATTTGGAAATCCCGGAATTGACTCCGTTGGAGTTCCACAATTTCTCGCTCATCGCTGGCCTAAAAATACAGGAGCAAAACCTCTGCACAGCAAGCGAGTACAAGGCATTACACTCCAGTCCGGATTTACCTTCAAGAGAGAATAAAAATGATAAGCCCATTTTTTTGTTTTACGTACACGCGCCAAAGCGTCACAAGTGAACAGTGTGCGTCTAAACGACATCTTTTTGTTTCTGTAATAATAATAATAATAATAATAATAATAATAATAATAATAATAATAATAATAATAATAATAATAATTATAATAATAATAATAATAATAATAATAATAATAATAATAATAATAATAATAATAAAATAATAATAATAATACTTTATTCATTTAAATACCGCAGCACAGCATGCGGACACGCCAAAACCAAGCAATGGCTAGTAGGGCGTCGTCTGGTCGCAGCAACAACCTTTCTTTTAGAATGCAACATTTGTACAAAAAGAAAAAAAAGGAAAAAAGACGGCTTGCATTAGTGCAATTTTATTTTGCCGTTATAGGTACCTGGGCGGGGCAAGCGCTTGAAACACGTATACTTTTACACCAATATGACTAAAATAGAGCAGTATTTCAATAACTTTTTCAAATCTTCACTTTAACCACAACGAAACTGAAGGGAAGCCTGCATACACCCCAGTTGCACGGTGAAAGAAAGGCAAAAAAACAATTTTGGTTCTACAGGCGATTAACTTTCACCTCTGCACTCGTGTTTAAGCCTAAACTTGTCGGTAAATGTGAAATGGCGACGTCGATGTCTCCGGCTTCACTGCTGAAGCAGCACGGTACCACATGATACAGGCATCATCGCCAGAGCTATCACCTTGTTTTCCCCTCGCCTGTTTTTTCTTCTTTCGGTTGGCATCTTTTAATCATGGCGCCTACAGTCGGTGCCTCCTGTGCGCGAAACTTTGCTTGCCTCCCAAGGCCGCGGCAAAGCTCCACGTACGTATGCTAACAATAAAACTGTCAACTACAGCGTCTTTCTCAGAACGCGCAGGCTAGTACAAACTTAATTTGGAGCGGTTGAAGGAAGATAAGTGCCCATAGAAGATTCTGAGAAAGTAAAGCTACGAGGGTAAAGCACCTCGCCGTCACGGAAGCACGCATGTGGACGAGTAGATCAATTTGAATCCTTGAGAAACGCTGTAACATGATAACGGAGGGAGTGAAAGAAGAAAGGTAGAAAGAGGTGCCGTAGTGGAGGGCTCCGGAATAATTTCGACCACCTGGGGATATTTAAGGTGCGCTGACATCGCACAGCACATGGACGCCTTAGCGTTTTTCCTCCATAAAAACGCAGCCGCCGCGGTCGGGTTAGAACCCACGAACTCCGAATCAGTAGTCGAGCCCCCTAACCACTGAGCCACCGTGGCGTGTGTCACACAATACGGTGGCGGTTTCTGGAGCAGAGAATGTTGGAGGCCAAATTGTGGGATAAGTGCGGCACTGATTGTGTTCCATTCTGAGTCGGATCACGAATACAATTGCTAGTTGCAACTTGCGCCAGCTTTCGATCGGTGAATACTGTCAAGCAACACATTTAAGGTTATATATAGGAGCGGGCATCACTCTGGGCATCTATGGCATGGGTGTCAATGTGCAGTGGCTATGCTATCGCTTTTCAAAAGTAATCCTTTAATAAGCGTCTCTCTTTTAAAGTTAAAAGTTGGCTGGCTAACCACTATGTCCTTTGATGTGAAGTTGTTGAACACCTGTAAAAACAAAGTGTGAACACCTATAAAAAAGTGGAGAGGGGACTTTCCCTCTCACCACTTGCCTCCTGCCAGCCATGGCAGGTTCCGGGCGAGTTAGCAATTGGTCTACACTACACAACTCGGGACGCCAGCTTTTCTTCACGGTGGGGTTTTGGTAGGTGGCCCATCCCTTTATCTGCCTGCTCTCTTCTTCAAGTGGAAAGTGAGATTTCTCTCGCTCCTCTTTTCCACCTGTCAACCGTGCCATTAGGCTTGTGGTTGGCAGGTGACGTACACAACACAACTCCGAACGCCGCCTTTCTTCACGATGAGGCTTGTAACGCAGACGAATTAAGGATAGAGGACGCAACCGCAGTGCGCAGAAACCCAAAGCCAAAAAAGAAGGAAACCGAAGAAAACAAAAAGAACTTTAGTTCCATATAAGATAAGCAAATTTAGGGTTATCTGTGATTTACATATTTTGTTTTATAAATAAAGAAGGGCCTTCATAATGTTGCACATTCTATGATTACAAAAAAAACGCGTATATCGGCCGGCCTTAAATGTATCTGTGAAACAAAAAATGAAATACACATCATAAATTTTTTGTCGCTTCCTTACTATCGGTTTCCCGCCCTTTGCATATGAGCGATCTATGTTTAATCGATTCGTTTTCTTTGTTCGTTATTCTTGTTTTTTCCGCGTCAAATCGTCAGCTGTGTGGAATCAAGCTTACTTGCAAGCCCCCGTCTTTTTGTGTTATGTTCTTTTCTTCCGTGCGTTGTTCACTGTGGTTTACCCCAGGAAGGCAATTACTGAATAAAATTACCTTGCGATCACTCATTTTCAGCGACAGCTCTTCGAAAGCTGTTGGATTCAACCTGCATGATTACTTTCACACTTTTACTCTAGTAAGTGCTTTGATCTAAGCCAAGGTTTCCCGACAGAATTTTCCTGGACTCTGTCGGCAAAGGTGGGTTGAGGGTGGCGGCGTTTTTTCTGTTTCATTGCCCAGCAATTTAGTTAAGGGTTCGGGGTCGAGAGGTGGCTGGTGGGTGGTGGGTGGCTTTCTGGAGGGCAGCTGGGTTTTCCACTTTGCCGTTGATTTCAATTTCGCCATTGCTGCTGCTGTTGCGTGGGCTTGTTGTGGATAGAGGATGTGCGGAGGACGGAGGTAGGTAGGTTGGTCGTGGGAGCCGCTTCTTCAGGGTAGAGTTGTGGAGGTCGGGTGGTGGACGGAGCTTCTGGAAGTTACAGGTGGTTGGGGGTGGACTCGGCTGATAGATCAAGGGTAGCGTAGGGTGGGTGGGCAGCCCTTTGTCTAATTAGGGGGATACGGTCGGAAGATGGGTTGTTGGAGGCGCTTCTGTTGGGTGGACACTTCATTCTGAGACTTCAGACGGAGAGAGAAAGGCTCCAGCTTTTTCACATTGTGCCGCTGGTTTTGCTTACGCAATAAAAGTGCAGTTTATTAATACGTTAAATAGGCGGTTACGGAACGCACCCGGCTAAAACTGCTGGTGAGTGACTGCACTCTCATCATGAACACGCAGCAGACTCCCATGCTGAAGAAGCACACGAAGCGCCAGCATTCGTCGGCCCTGCTCTCCACCAGGTTGGTGGCGCCCCCACAGGCGCCACAGCAGCAGCGGCAGACGAGCAGCAAGCAGCCGAAAAGAGGAAACACCAGCGCCACGGCCACGCCCGCGGTGCCGCCCGCGGTGTCCAGGTACAAATGCCGGGGGTATTCACGCAGCGCCTGCCGTTACGCGAGAATGCGCTGCGGTACCGTCGTTACGCGAGCTAAATAGTTTGTCACAGGATTCCTGGTCACCGTTCCGGTGGCATGAACGGTTGCTTTTTGCTTTGTTGGCGCTGCACTAAGACGCACTACGCAGCATATATAGTGCGAGGGCGCTCCTCTCTCTTCTTTTCTTTCTCTCTTTGTACTAGATTCCCGAGAAAGATACTGCGGCGTCTACTTTGTCTGTTAACGCACTTAATACCGTTGCATTAATGTGCTGGTGCATATTTCGTCGATGTCAACCGGTGAATTACTCTACGACAACTGTGCCCTTCCTCTATATGAATAGAGAAACAAAGCTCAAGCGACATTAGGACGAATGGCTTGTACTCTGATCCAACGTTACGAATGGAAGTGGCTCGTATGTAGACTAGCGTTCATCAGAGGATACGCAGGCTTAGAATATTTTCTATAAAATAGGTCATGTCGTCGAAATACTCCGACTGAGAGTCGGCTACGAGCACTTATTCCAGATAATAGCCTCGTTTCTTCTTCCTGCGTGCTATCTGGTGCCGTAATTGACGGATTATGAGTGTATCAGTTTGTAAAGCTACCATAATTTTCCTCGCTACCATGTTGTTCTCATTATCGAATAAGCATGGTGGTTCCTTGAAAACTATGCAAAACATTAGGAATTAAAGCCGCAGAAAAGGCAATGAAAAATAAGCAAGTTATCAAGCCGTCCGATGAAAATACGTGTACACAAATGGACTAGCGTCCAAAAAGACATAGCTTCAATTTTACCGCATAAATTCAAAATGTGCCGCGAAATAAGTAACCCATTATTTTTTTTTTGCTGTATTTGGACGCAATAATGCCCTCGTTTTCCGTCAGTAATTCTATGAGACGAAACTGTTGCCTTCAGTTTGTTTTTCATTTTCGTAGTTTCATGAACGCTTATTGCGCTCGTTTTCCATCTTTTGTAATGTATTAGCTTTCTGTGATGCTGAAGCAATATATTCGGCGGCTATATTTAGTACTGCATATTTTTAAAAAGAACACGCGGAGTGTAAGGTGCGCGTAACGTCACCAAGGCTCTTCAAATGTCAATTATCCGGGCCAGAAATCTGGTGTGAAACACTGCAGCTTTCAATGCATTTCGCAGCAGTGCAGCCCGCAACGTCGCATTTCTTTAATTGATATAAACTCAAAGAAGTTTTGATGTTTTGCTCAACCGGACACCGCAAAACGAGCAACTATGTCGTTACAAAAGGCATTGCTCTCGCCAGTTGAAATAACTCTGGAGCGTCTTTTATCGACACTTACTGAGATTCTTCCCTGGTATCCGGCTCTGCAGAGGTTTAATGGTTTGTGAGACGTCATGTACAATGTACTGAGTTAAATAGCAGGACCCAGATCAAACCCAGCACATCACTGAGCACAACTGTACTGCCGGAATGAGGTAAGCAAATGAAAGAGTGGTGTTGATGTGCAACCGTTTCAAGAGAGTCATTTCAACAGGCGAATTGAACTTTTGATCGTGTGGGACTTGATTTTGACCTTGTCACTAATTTCTCACTTTAAACCACAAGGGCGAGAACGTAATAACAGATTGCTGATTCTCCGCTCCCAGAGTTCGTCTGCATCCTGTAATTCAAAGAACCGTGAACAAAGAGATTATTCGGACAATTCCAGAAAAGCTTTTACTTCCTTCGGCATGCAAAAATTTAGGATTTTGACATGTGTCTCTAATAAACAACGAGCAGAAGCACTTTCTTACCTTTGAGAAAAAAAAATGATTGCAGATGAACAACGCGGACCATCTGGAGTGACCAAGCCAGTCTGCTGGCAATAAATGAAATGGACATGTTTGAAAAGACTTCGCGAGTCGTCCAAGGGACAAGAAAGCCAAATGTTCCAAGGTGAAATTCGAGCAGTTGCTACAAGAGTCGAGAAATTTAGAAAAGACGAACAAAGGCTAATTCCTAGTCCCCATGCCTAGACGGTGGAAATCAACAGTCGGCGCAGAAGGCTTGGGTGCTCAGTATTGACGGCATTAAATTATTGTCAAAAAGGCATTCTTGAAATTGACGAATCATTTTGTAGTATAAATCCATAAATTCGCAGGTACTTCAACGCAGTGCAGGAATCAGTGCTTAAATTATTTGGCTCTGAAAATAACTTGTGGATTAATCTGATGATAAATATTGTGTTTCTATATTGTCTTCCCATTGAAGTAAAGCACAAATTGGAGCGAGGTAAAATACATTACATTGGAAAAACTCAACTGTTTTATCTTTCTCTAGCTACTGTAAACCGTTCTCGTGCTCAATCTTCTCTGTGGCTAATTATGAAGCCGACAACTGAAATAAGCAGCAGCGGTATATATTCGTCGTTGGCAAACGGCGAACCGATTAAAGACCCTTAGGAAATAAAGCAGAGACAAGCACTGAGGTTCCAAGAGTAGCAGTTTAGTGCATCACGACATCATTGTTCATGTAACTCGTCCTGATGTTCGGTTAACTCTCTTGATTGCCTAGTTTAGTGTTTACTTTTTATTAAAGCCTTCCTCTTCGCAGTGACGAGCGGGATAGTTGACCTAGTCTAACTCATACGCTGACATCGAGAAGTTTTTGCTCCTTTTCCTACGTGCTGTAACGCTCCGGCGGCACGTGAAGTGAAACAAGACGCCGCACTACCTTTGCTGAGGCTTGATTGTGAAGGGGAGCACTAGAGAGAAATGGGTGAGCCTTCACACAGTGCCTAAATTCGCCGGGAGATGGCGCCTCTGAGGCGGCAGAAGACAGCGGCTCCTTGGAAGGCAGCGGGCTTGGAATTTTTGACGAACCCTTTGCATGTAAATGACACCACGACTCATAATTTGCTGTAGAACCGCGTATTAAATAATACTTAATAGGTGAACGAACTTAACTTGGCTTACAAGGCTGCAAATTAGGCTGGTAACTTTACCGAATCAAGGTTGCCCAGATGAGACGAGATAATGTCGCAAATGGCACACACATAATGCAGTGGTTGTCCATAACCAATTACAACATCAATTTTTATCGTCAACGTTATTTACCGCCCCTTTCAGCTTCTTTATTCGCTATCATGGCCTGCAGAACATTCCTGAATCTCTGATGAACGAGTCGTTTTTTTCATTTTTTTCGCTTAAACAGCTTTTTTTTAGTCCTTTCATCGCTCTTGCGGGCCTCTTCGCAGTTCTGATAATGAATCCAACAGCTTTGGACGCGCAGCCCATGCGCGCTTTTCTGAATAAAAGTTATTTTTGGTAAACGGCGCTCCGTCCAGTATCTTACATCTCGTCCCGTACCCGTATCAGCGCTGCTTTGCGTTGGTGCACATGGTGAGCTGCTGAAAGTAACCTTAGCTTAGAATGATAAAGGCACAAAACATTTAAAACACCAACCTAAGCATTATCGTCGTACCTATGGCGAAAGTACGGCGACCAGCTGCAAGTTAACAAACCCATCTTACCAGAAAACGACCGTTTTGCATGGTGAGCTAACACGACTTTGAACGGATTTCGCATAGCCTGAAAAGGTGTACTAGAGTTCGTGTTCAAACCGAAGTCTCCTCGTCTTCGGAAAAATACGGTTTCAAAAGTTTGTGCACTTTTCACACTAGAGAAACTCACTCCCTCTTTCGTGATTTCTTGTCTACGAGAGAAATGCTGACTCACAGCTCGCACATATAAATAAGCAACCAGCCTTTCAAAAGTCAACTGGCTTGAAAGCGTGAACGCAAACGCGATTTTCTACCGTACGTCAGGTTCTCACGACTCCCAAGGCGGCGGCCGTGCGCCACTCACAGAAAATGGTACCTGTTACAGAAAACTCTTACAAATGGACCGCCGGTATCCCGACGCGCTTCGTGCTTTTTGCGTAAGTCTGAGCCAATTAATAAACAACGTATTCGCAAGAAATGGTCTTACATGCAGTAATTGTTGCAGCTTAATTCGGTCTTCTTCTGCGTCATTGATTTTTCTGAGGCGAGCAGAACACAAATTGATCATTTGCTGATGGTATCTCTGTTTCACTGGCTGGAGGTGCGAGACCGTTAAAGCATGGAAGTACAGGAGCTAAGTTTATTGCGGAAATCACGGTGCAGAGCATTTTTCAAGACTGGTGTGCAGAGAAAATCGGTAATTCCTGAGAAACGAAAATCTCATGCGTCGGCCGGCAAGAATCACCTTGAAGGGAACTGGGGCGCGGTAAGCGAGTCGTGGTCTACCTCGTCTACCAAAACGTAAACCACCAAATGCGTAAAAAGCTTACCAAAATACTTGATAAGCTGCGTAAATGGCTCACAATTTGATCTCATGGGCGTTTATTTGCGGAAGTGCTTGTGAGAAATCAGACTGACACGGTGCTGAAGAGGTGCGCAGTACTGCATCTCCCCTCAGCTCATGGAAAAATTGAATTCTTGCGATCAGTTTCACTGCCTCTCTGGAAAACGGTCATAATGAGATCTTAGTCCACTTCTTATCGTGATATTATGAACGAAAGATTACAGGCAAGTGTTCAGAGAAAAAGTTTGCTGTAGCTTCGCTCCGCGCCCAGTCGCGTGGTAATGTTACCACGCGTATGAAGATTGGCTGTTCCCTCATATCTCCTCACATTTTAGGCGACTAGGTTACGTGATTGGGCTTAAGGTATTTTTCTTCGCCCAATCGCGTCCCGTAAATTTTGATCAGGATAGTACGTTTAGCTTCCGGTGAGCGGTTCGAATGGCGTCATTCACCCAGTAACGTCTCAGACAATCAGTTTTTTGTTCCGATGAAATTAACCTGTAGCAACTGTCACATATCCCTTTGGAGCAATTGTTTATTTATATGACAGTTACGATCCTACTTTTTATTACACAGTGCTATTCACCACAAGATGCTTATCCATTTACAGGCCAGGTTCCTGGATTTGCTACATGCAAGACGTACGCAGTGCACTCAATTTCATCTGGAGCTGGGAAGCAAGTTTGGGCGCCCATGTTTTTGTTGCGTGAACCCCCTCTTAATGAAAACGTCTGCCGGTACCATGAAGGAGCCTTGTATTGTGAAAGAAGTACCGCATTTGCGAGCGCTAGCTAGGCAGCATTCATAGTTGCAGCGTCTCATATTCGCCGAATTATTCCCGGCATGAAAGGAAAAACCTGAGGCGCGAAAGCATAAGAAGCGGAAAGGATTGGGGAAGTTAGTCAGACATGCTTAACGGAATAATGGCGCAGATCAAGTGACAGGACAGCAGGAGAGTACAAACAAACACAAGCGCCAAATTACAACTTTATTGTTTGGCTGCCAATATACCGAATTTATACAATGCAACACGCCCAATCTGTTAACAATAATCAAACAGTGACGCACATGGACGCGATGTGCGAAGCGGCAAATCATGATATCGCACGAGGCAAACAACACGACGAGTGCACAAAGCTCTACCGCAGCACGTGGAACATCCCTGTCTCAGATGACTAACTGGCAAAAAACAAGAGGTAAAAGACGGGACGACACAAGCTAAAACCTAAAATAATCACGAACATATCACCCAAGAAAAATTATGAGGGAATGTCACGTCACAAAACCAGGGAAATGACAAAGGAGGACTAAAAGGGCTAAAACCATGAGAATGAAACCTGGTTTTCTCATGGTTTTAGCTCTTTTAGTCCTCCTTTGTCATTTCTCTGCTTTTATGAAGTGGCCTTCCGTCATAATATTTCTTGGGTTATATGTTCGTGATTAGTTTAGGTTTTAGCTTGTGTCGTCCCGTCTTTTACCTCTTGTTTTTTGCCAGTTAGTCATCTGAGACAGGGATGTTCCACGTGCTGCGGTAGAGCTTTGTGCACTCGTCGTGTTGTTTGCCTCGTGCGATATCACGATTTGCTGCTTCGCACATCGCGTCCATGTTCGTCACTGTTTGATTATTGTTAACAGTTTGGACGTGTTGCATTGTATAAATTCGGTATATTGGCAGCCAAACAATAAAGTTGTAATTTGGCGCTTGTGTGTGTTTGTACTCTCCTGCTGTCCTGTCACTTGATCTGCGCCATTATTCCGTTAAGCGAAAGCATACATGCGGTGACGACAGTAGGTGATCTTGGTCTTTACTTCAATCAAGAAGCCATGTTTACAAAGAACAGCTTTTGAATTCGTGGTGTATAGCGTATTCATAACACTCCGTTTTGGCGCCATTGAGCGTATGTTGGGTAAACTGTATTATATTTTGTGCCCCAGAGAATGTTGGCATTGTCAGAAAAGGGATTGAGTGCCTTAATTTGTCAAGAGCATGATTGGCTGAGGGCTTGTGTACGCCAGAGGACTGCCTGACTACTGCTATCTGGTGGTAGTAAAAATTACGACCCATACTCTGTGTCACTGTTCTGTTTATCTATTAAGGCACAATGCAAATCAGAGGCAGTCCATCTACCGAAGCAATTCCGATGGTTTCTCTTGCAGCTATTGTTAACGTTCATATGCTTCTTCATTCTTTTGTAACTTTTTATTGTTTTGTGGCGAGATAAATTTTGTTGCGTTTAAGAAATGCACACTTCTTCCATGCATGTGAATGGGGATCCATATGGGTGCCGAGTTATTATGCATATGCATATCGACTCGGAGTTTTCTCGTGATACCATTGTCCCAGAAATTATGGAGAGAGAATACGACGTAAGATTTTTTTAGTGTAACACTGAACTCTCAAACCACCTAGGTCTGCATGCGTTGTTAGCATCGAATGTTGCCCTATGCTACGAAAGCTTATGCGGGGATAAAAATATGCTGTAAATAAGTGCACAAAGGCGAACTGAAGGATAGGATACTGACAACAAGCAGAGAAAAGATTTGACGAAAGGCAATTCATAAGTCTCTACCAACGGCTTAGGAGCAACCACTTAAGTGCTTTCTTTTTCTGACATACTACGCCTGCTGTGACCTTTTTGCAACCATCAGTTGTAAGACATGACTCGCTGTGAGTCATAAGAAATCCCTATTCTTCCAGTGGAAAAGACGAGAAAAATGAGGTTGGTTGACCAGCCAGAGAACTTAGAATACAGAGATGTAATTAAAAGCATGAGAGCAGGAGAGCACATTTTACATTGAAAAATATCTTTTTCATTTGCTTCATAAAAGAACACAGAAACTGAATATTACGTCTACCTACACTTGCAATTGTTTTGCAACGTCTGATTAATCAGAACAAAGATAAACTCCTCATATTAAACTTCACCCTCTGCATTTCCAAAGAAAGTGAGTTTTTTTTCTCTCACTCTGTTCAGGTTCCCGTGTTCACAGGAGATAACTGCCTAAATTTTGATTTTTATACACAGGGTAACATTTTGGTGGAAAATGTATAACTACTTTGGATGTAATTGTGTACCATTTATATTTTGCATTTTACTTCAGAATTTTGAAAAACACTATTTTAGCTAGCCGAGCGCTACCAGTGCCATTGTAGAGCCTCAATATAGTTGAAAATAAGAGATGGGTGCTTCGAGATTACCTGGTGCCCCTGAACATTTGTAATTTTAATCTTTGAGTCGGTGATAATAGACCACCATAATTTACGCCAACCTATGAGCAGCGTTCCTAATCACTGCTTGCTATCTGTAGCCCCCCTAATATCCGCTCATACGGCCTTTGTCACCCCACGAACTTACATTCGGTGCGCCATGCCGTATCACTCCTGCCGGGTTGCGTAAAACGTCAGGGGTCAGGGAAGCTGCAGGAAACAAATGGAGAAAAGTCTTCTTCTCCTTTGCCCATAGAATGCATACAGTAATACTGAAACACGTGTAGAACCATATGACGATATTTGTCATAAGAATGTGGTTTTTAAGGCCTTTAAATTTATGCGCCATTCCTGCCTGTGCAATGGAGTCCACCAAAGCAGTAGCAGGGTACACATTTTATGTGCTTACTCCTAGTACAAGAGAAGAAAACTTTTGTTTATGCCACACAGCTTTCTCCTTTGCTTGTCTTTAGAGTGACACAAAATTATTCCTTGCTAACACCCGAGCAATACCTCCTCGTAGATGTTGTTTCGCATTGCGTGCCCTGATTTGCAATGTATTTAGGCCTTAAATTCCGCATAAGAAAGAATAAGTGTAAAAATTTGCGAAATTCATAACGAAATGATTTTCGCTTCTTTCATAAAAAGCAAGCAATAAAAGGAGGAAGTTTATTCGTGTTATGCATGCAAGCAATAGCATAACTTGCTATATATATGGTTGGGTCACAAGAAAATGCATAGTCTGAAATGAGACGAACAACATTTCGCTACTATACAGCTACTTTGTGCAGTAAATGTGGAAAGACAGCACCACACAAAGGGCAACGCAAAACGTACAGCTTTAGTCAATAATGTATTGACCAAGAGATTTGCTTCTGAGTTGTGTATTGAGGGTTTTGTAGCATCTCTGGAGACTTTTATGTCTAGGACCGTGGAAGACGAGTTTTCGACACCTTCAAAAGATTGGGAATGGTGGCGATGCACCACAAGCCACACACCACGTTTATGATGACCCTTTAGGCTATTATTTTTTACTAACTGTGTACCTGCCGCTTCAATAATTTCCCCAACACTACAGTGTTCTAGTTATTGAGGAGAGCGGTATGAGAACGAAGAGATGAAGAGAAACCTTTTCAGTAGCGTCATTCCTCAAAAATATTCAGCGGTAATTCGTTGCGCATATTATAACGCTCCAGATGTTTACCCAGATGGATACACATTGAGAGTTAAGAGGTGAAACTGCTTTTTAATAGCCGCGTACAATGCAGGAAGCTATCCTAGACCTAGCGCAGATTTACAGACCCGGAATTCGATAATGTAATGACAGAAGCCTCAGCAAAGGAATTATGAAAATAGATAACTGACTGATCGCGACTATTTGGCAGATCATAGAATCATAGAATTTGCGGCGAAACGGTGGCCACAGCTGGCGAAGACAAGGGCCAATTGGAGAAACATGGGAGAGGCCTTTGCCCTGCAGTGGGCGTAGTCAGGCTGATGATGAGGATGACAATCACGTCTGTATCGCAGCAATGGTTCAGGAAAAAGCTACTTTTTTTGTTTGAGCTTGTACCTTTGGCCATGTAATATGGGAATTGTTGAATGCCGTCATCAATTTGATGTGCGTTTATCGATTTTCGCAAACTTTTCGAAAAGATCCTTCATAAAAATTTATGTATAAATTGAACTTGTTTATAATGAACAGTTTCGCATGTATAACAATTGTATATTAGACATAAACTCTGAGGACGAGCATGTTACGTTATTTTATGATCACTGAATCATCTTTGTAAAAATATGTAACCAAAATTATGAAACTGCTTAAAATTATCAGTTAAGACAAGTGTCGATTTGCGTAAACTGCTGGGTGAGGAAATGCATGTAGACAAAGCATAGTTGCTGCAATTTCCATGCCAAACACACACTGACAGGTTACCGGTGCAAACAAAGCCAAGGCGGACAAGATGTGCCCACTCGGCTGTCATAAAAAAACATATTTGGGAATCGTACGTTTAAAACTTGACTTTTGTGACTTGTAATTATGCGAACTGTGAAATGAATCACAAAGTATATCTTCAGTTTCTTCAGAAGCCCTCTAGTGCGTCCAAACCACTAGCTATGTATAGTAGTGACGGAAAGATACGCGAACAGAACGGAGCCTGGGCGCTGCGCTATTCGCAATTCTTTTCATCACATAATTACTTCGCTGCTAGCAAAAATACGCTAGGGTCATCGGTGACGCATACTAGGGCGACTCTAACTTCTTTTTTGCCACCCAGGTAAAAGCGCAATGACTAGAAATTCGAACAGCGAAACGTCTAGATGCCGCCTTGCTTGCGTTTCTTTCCATAGCGCTAGTACATTCTATGAAAACTTTATGTTACCTTATGCACTAGAAGAAAGCAACGGGTTATTTTGAAATCTTACGTTATCGGCTGCTTTCCGACTTCAGTAGCTGTCTCAATGGTAAGCAGGCAAGCAGGCTGGAATGCCGCATGGCTCCTGACAGATAGCCAATATATCTGGAAAATGCCTGTTGTAGGTTTTCGGTCTCGTGAATGAAATAAACTACGGTCGCATTTTGGATCATACATGCTATAAAATGTCGGGTATTTACAGCTGGGGACACCCGGCACTGGGATGAGGAAAGCGCCGACGTAGTTTAGTGCGTAGTAGAGCATGCCCCGGCTGTCGTCCCTTTTGCCAACGGGCTCCAGGAAAGCAAACTCGGAGGACAACGGTGACTCATACTGCACTGAGCTGGCTGGCCGCAGGCAAGCTGGAGCTATCGAATAGCACGCGTTTGCCATTAATTCCGCCATTACTCCTAACGAGTGCTAGCCCACCGCGGTCCATCATGTCCTCAGTTTTCGTATAACTGGCTCTCTTTGAACTCCGAATGAATTTGGAAATTTTCTTAGTGCTGGAAACGCTCAGGTGTGTTGGACGAAGGCCATTGAGTTTGGGGTGATAAGAGAACTGAAAAAAATATGGCGTTTACAAAAGATCAGACCAGCAAGGCAACATGAAAGGTCCCTGCCGCAAGACACCTTACCGCGCTTTGGGAACGTCCCAGATTGTATAGCTTTTGGCTGCAGCGTCAAAATAATCCAGATCAAAGGCGTTACACTTTTTATGTGCTTGCAATAATCTCGAGCAGTCAGCACCTCTCGTAATTGCAGCTTCTCTATGGATGCCGTTTTCTCTTCGTATTTCTGTTCGACTAGCGCTCAAAAACTGAAGCTCTAGAAATAGTTGCTGCCCGACCACGCAGCCAGCTAGAAAAAAGAAAATCGTAAGAGTAACACGAAGATACCATTAGAAGGCACATCAGGTTAGTGAACCCAAACGAGGTACTATCCTAGATCAAAATAATTTCAGATAACAGTCATGGACAAGGCATATAATGTGGTTATGCGATAACCGATAGACCGTTTGGACAATAGCGTACATCACAAGATAAGGTGGATATAGGAGCGAGCAGGCGGGAGTGAGCACAGTAGATGAAATGAAGAACTCTAAAGGGGATAAGATGGCTGCAGCTGGTGCAGCACGCACAGTTAAACGAGTTGGTTTCACACATTGTACAAAAGGCGTTACAAGCAAAAAGCACATAGAAGGTGACGATACAAGGTTTCTCGATATTTATCGCTTGGGCTCAGTTATTTCTTCTTAGTGGAGATACTACGCTTAATTGACAAAGAAAATATGGATTATGCGCAAAACGAAAGCCCAACAAAGCATGAACTTTTAACTAACTTTATTGAATAGGATATGATGCTTTAATACAAATCAAAAATGATTTCTTTCTATTATGTTCCACTCTTTCCTGTTATTCTGGTTCTCTATGAATCAGTCCAAAGTACGCGCTTCATCTCTCAGCCGTTGCGCTCATGATTTGCATTTTCTGCGTGAGTTAAGCGAGGTGTATTAACTATAATACACCGACTAGCCCCTCTACTTGCGTTATTTACGCTATGCAACAAGAACTAAACTGTCACTCGTTAGTCTACCGACGTGTGTGTATTCAGCTTGATTTGGTTTGGTTTATGATGTTTAACCTCTCAAAGCGACTCAGGCTATGAGGGATGTCGTAATGAAAGGCTCCTGATAATTTCGACTACCTGGGGTTTTCTAACGTGCACTGACATCGCACAGCACACAGGCCTCTTGTATTTCGCCTAAATCGAAGTGCGACCACCACGACCGGGATCGAACTCTCGACTTTCGAGTCAGCAGCCGTGCGCCATAACCACTGAGCTTCCGCGGCAACCGATTTTGTCTTGAGAAATCATCTCTGTTGCTAAAGAAACTTGCGAAGGACCGGCTTAAATGGACATCTGTGTGTAAACTACCGCCCGACAGTGGATGTTGGAGAGCACGTGGTTACGATACCAGTGATTTGTTTTCATTAGCTTCTTTATAAACATGCAGATACGTCAGACAACTTACCTGCTGTCGCATATGCAGTTGGCACGTGAAAAGCCAAGAGAAAGATACATAACGCTGGCACGAGAATCGCTGCAGAAAGCGTGGCAGCCGTGATACGTCGTGGCATCGTCAAATCGCGTGATGGCACGGCACCGTTTACGAAACCTGCCACAGTGGTGCGTAATAGGATGTAAGCATTGTTTGGGTTCAACTCATCGAGGAGGAGAAAGATCAAGCTTCGTGTTTTCTGAGTTGTTAAAGCCGTTTCTTTCAGTTTTTGAGTGGTGGTAGCACTAAATTTGGCGAGAAGCCTTCTGCAGGATTATCTGCGCCAGCAGAAAAAAAAAACCAAAGCGAGTTAGAATAGATAGACAGTTGGGTGCTTGAGGAAGAGTAAAAGTGCGTACTGAATTGAGGAAGCAAGGAAGCAGTCCTAGTGTGTCTTGCCTAAAAAACTATGCGGCCACCTTATTCTTTCAAGCGAGCATTTATTTACTACCGCACATAGTCTCCATCGTCTCGAAGCTGGCGTTGTGAGGATGTGATTTGATAGTAGAAGCATAGACAGGTGACTTTTGGAGACAAATGCAGCGATCAAAATTAACTCCACGGCAGGTTGGCTATGATCTTGGGACAGTCTTATGAAAAGCCAGGTAACTTGCACGAGTCTTTTAATACGATGCTTAATGAACGGCTGATCAGGAAATCGAGTGAGATAGGAGCCGCGGTACCATTTTGTAATGCTTCGTTTCGTTTACTCGTCTCTTGGTTCGCATACAAATAGTGATGAAAATAAAGGAGTTTGTGACGAAAGAACGGGCAAGTGGCAAGGCTGGTCTGGGCGGTCTGGCCAACCTACCACCACCGCAACCAGATCGGCAGTAAAACTTGAGGCCACGCTCTGTCATTTCACCGCACAGAGCCCAAAGACTTTGTTTATCGAAAGGGGAGTAGTGCTGAAAAAGCCAGTCAGGGATGTCAAGTACGATGTATCATTTGATTAGCCTTCGGCGTCAGCTTTCCAGTATAGAATGGGCGCAACGCGCCCTTGCGCAACAAAACTGCTTCGTAGCATTGTTGCTCTCAAGACCAGTGTAAATCCTTCCGCTGCGGCCGACATCAGCAGTGACTCAAAGCGGATTACCAAATCAACAAGAACGAAATAAAGCGCCTAAAAGGTACGGTCTCTGTCAAAGACGGTCCACAACAGCGAGCAACAGTTCACGTCATTAAAGGAGAAAGGTAAACTCGTTTAGTGGTACCAACCTTACCATAAGAGGTGCACATGGTCAGGATATACTCTCAGTTCACGCTTTGATCATAGTACGTTTTAGGCAACAGAGATTGGGGCTTCCAGTCCACTGAACAGAAAAGATCCTCCACGCAATTAGGCTATGACAAATTTTAACAAGGTCATTAAGCAATGGTCTATCATTAAGGAACGTTGTACATTTGACAAAGCTAGTACCTTACATTCAGGGAGGCACTTGGTTGGTTGGCCTCAAAGAAAGATGGCACATACCCACTACGGAGGAGTAGCCAAGACCCAGGCGGCTAATTGCTGGAAACAGGAGTGTTTTGATGGTAAAAGGAGTAGTAATGGTATACAGGCTGAGAGATTTGAAGACGCAAAGACAGGGGTCCTGTTAACGTTGAGATCGAAGACGGGACAACGGCTTAATGTACATAATTGTATACAACGCCTGTAATCTTTCAATTGTACTGCCTGAGAGCAGGAAAAGAAAACAAAACTCAGAATGGAAGTCGCTGCGTTTCTTGAAGGAAATTTTGCACAGCGCAGCGCACACTCCTGTCGCTTCGTCCAAGCAAAGAAGCGCCAATGGAAAGAACCGCTGAGCCCACAGGTACACCCAACTGATGAAACGCAATTTGTATTAGGCGCATCCTCAAAGAAGAGAAGCGGTGGCAGAACTGTGAACTGTTTTCTCAGGTACGGCACAAAAAGGGCACAATAGGGAAACCGCCAGGCCAGATCTTAAAAGACAAATTAACAGAGAAACCCGGCAACGCAAGCGCGTGAAAGAGACCTGTAGTGTGCGTAAGCGCCAGTCTTTGCTACTCCAAGGATGTAGAAGATGCTGATATTCGGGAGATGATGTAAGGTACTTGTTGTTGTTGTTGTTAGCCTATTAAAAGATGGCACATACCCATACTAGGGCATCGGCTAAAGATCGGGTGACTATACGTCTGTATTCTTGTAATTAAAATGAAAAGCGGAACACGGGAGAGTTTTGCAACCTCCACCTCAAGGCACTGGACCCTGAACTGCGCCTTAGTGTTCCACGTAACATAGAACGTCGCGACGCAACGCTGTTATGCCGTTTATGGATCGGTGTTGCATTTACCAATTACTATGCTTTCCGGATGGGGATGGCCGACAGCCCTGCCTGGGAGAGCTGTGGTTGTGAGGACACCATCGCTCATCTTCTCTGTGAGTGCCCTGCATTTGCGAGTGCAAGAAATACACTGTGTTGTGCCCTGGACCACCTCGATCTTCGCCCATTAAGAGAGCAAAAGATCCTCGGTCCATGGACACAGCAGTCGACTACCCTCAAGGCATACAAGGCAATCTTTGCCTACTTGAGAGCGACTGGATTGAGTGACAAATTGTGACAGCGTTGTACGTGTGTCTGTTATGCCTTTTTCCTTTCTCTCTTCCTCCTTTTAGTCCCCTAATCCCTCTTCCACAGTGCAGGGTAGCCAACCAGAACCCATTTCTGGTTAACATCCCTGCCTTTCCCTCCTCCTCTTTATCTATCTATCTATCTAAAATGAAAAGCGCGCGGGAAAGCAACACCGGAGGATTCTTCCTCGTGAACAGAAAAGTGGTGAAAGTTTTTACTTCAAAATTAATAATAATAAAAATAATAATAATAATAATAATAATAATAATAATAATAATAATAATAATAATAATAATAATAATAAAGAGAGGAACTGCATGGTACTTACCAAAGGCCAAAGGCACTGCTGTTGTCTTCTTCCATCGTTTCGCACCGTCGTCGTCCTTCATTTCTGCACAATACTTTGTTTTCTTTTGCTAAAACAATCTTGTCAATTCAAATGTGAATTCTTTGAGCGAAATAAGATTACATTTATTTTTCCTACCATGCAAGTATTGCGGAAAGCGACTGCTGGCTTGTCGATTCTTCTATTCTTTAATACTGCGCCTAAACCTCCGGGGGGTTTCGTGACCACCACATTGCTGCAATGTTGACGCGGTCCTCTACCGCAGTAGAAGCATTCATGTCGCAACAAGGGCTTATGAGTGTGAAAAGTCAGTCAGCATGTCGCCTCTAATGTCAGTGGTTTCCTCCGTGTTGCAGTTTTATGACGATATTCATTTTACGGTGCATTCCATGAGCCAAACTAGGCGCCAGACTTGGCGCGATGCGAAAGCAGATCATGTCATCTATAAAGAGTGCGAGCCCAGAACCTTCGCGTGACCATAGAGCTCTGAGGAACAGGTACTTGCGCCACGCGACATCTGCTGTTCTAGTGGTATTGCTGACTAACACTTCCACCCCTGCCACTGTATTCTACACAGTGTAAGTGTCGACGCCGCAGAGAAGCTCTTGCCGTGTCCGAGAGCAATGAATAAAAAAGTAGCAAAATGCCACTACTTTCTCTATGTTCTTGGTACAGCGTAGCCAACGTATCTTCATTGCAGCCGCTCTGTGCTTTACTTTAGCTGCTCTAGGTTATGCAAGCAAAACAGCAATGCACAGCAGCGCTAATTAGAATATTTTACATCTGGGGCTAAGGTAAACATTGCTTCCGTCCACCTCCGCGTTTTTCTCCCCACTTTCGCCTCCGTTGTAGATTTCCCTATCGGCAGAAAGGTGTAGGAGAAAAAGGTTCTGCTTAGATTGAGGACCACGCAGTGTGCTATGCAAACGAAAGTGATAGGTGCAACGTCAAAAGACAGGAAGAGGGCAGAGTGTGTCACGCAACAAACGCGATATAATGACATCCTATTCGAAATCAAGAGGAAGAATAGGGCGTGGGCAGGTTATTTATTGCAGAGGCAAGCTAACCCAAGGTCCTTAAGAGTAAAGGAATGTATTTAAAGAACAGGCGAGTGCAGCAGGCGCAGGCAGGAAGTTAGGTAGGAGGATGAGATTAAGAAGTTTGCGGGGATAGGGTGGCCGCGGCTGGCCCTGGACAGAGTTATTTGGAGAGATATAGGGGAGGTCTTTGTCCTGCAGTGGGCGTAGTCAGGCTACTAATAACGCTGGTCTCTTTCCCACCGGCGAGAGAAGGAGCACGGATGGTACAGGAACCTAAACACCCCAAGTATCCAGCGACTACTTACTTGTGAGACCGGATTTTTGAAGCTAACAAAACATCAAAAATTGCTTCCTTAATGGCACTATGAGCTGAGGATTTATGATCGGTATGGCTAAAGTGCACAGAGACAACAGCGTGGAGGATAAAACAAATGGCACCAACAATACCCTACTTAAAATGGCGACGAGCAATCCGATCTTCTAATCACAAGTGATACGGGTCATTTTACAACTGGCGGCTTGTTAGAGCAAGATAACACAGCTACCATAATAGGGCAGCAGAGCATAACTACAAAAGGAGAAGCCATAGCTGATGGCTGTATGCTGTCGGTGTCGGATACGAGATTACCACATTTGCTATTACTGAAAAGGCACGGTTGGAGCAGAATGGTGGTAATTTGAGGCCAAGAGATCGTTCCTTCAATTAAATTTACACTGGCGGCAAAAGTGGCTGCAGTATTTTCGTTGAAATTTAGGGGCAATGTTCAAGAGGAACTGCTGGGTATGGTAGCCAAAGTATTTCCTTCTTCAGAGTAAACCATGAAAAAAAACCACCCCAATCTTCAGGCATGTCCTCTCTGAACTCTCTCTACCATGTGCAGAACTATCGGGATAGGCACCCTGTCATTCATGCGCCATGAGCACACTACTGTACAGCACAGAACACCGCAGCATGGAAGTCTTTCCGCAAAGTCTACGGAAAGGCACCGAAAGCTGCTTTTGCGTCTATCAACAGTGATATCGAAATCTCGGCGCGAATGTGCACGACACTACAGTAGTCTACGCCATTACACCAGTCGACATTGGCACGCTTGCTCCATTCCTTCATGCGCTCATATCACTAAAAAAGAATAAAAAAATGCCGCCTGTTATGTGTCATAGCTTTCCGGCTCACAACAAAGTTTTTGTCTTAAATATTCATCTTTTACAAACGCTCTAATTTATCTTCGCAAATGAATGAAGAGTGCATAAATTTATAAGTATTTCCAGGAAAGATGATGCTTTATTGTTTTTCGCAAAGAAAAACGGAACGGTTCTGCCTTGCATATTTTATTGCCTATCTCGGAGGCACAACATCCTCTAAAGGCATACGATAATAGAGAACCTTTGAACATGATGTTTGTACATCTTGTAGGAATTATCAGTATATTTGTTCCACATTCCTTGCCATTAATTCCTGTGCAGCATCGTAATATTCCAGTAAATCAGCGTGTAGGTAAACCAACTATTGAGCGCCGCATTTCAGGAACAATTGAAACATGCGCTAATTACAGTTGCGAATAAGAGTTACGTCCGAAATAAAATATTGCAGCAGTTATTACGTTCTGTTAGCATAAAACCTGCGGTGGCTCCTTCATCCATTTTTTTTTCCGAGGAACCAAGCTCCAGTGCCGGCACCTGCTATCAAAATCTTGCACTGAATAATACTAAAGCTTAGATTTAACACTTTAACCGTGCGAACACGGTGTTTTCAGGTGGTGCCTCTTGAAGAGGAATTTTCTTGCCAATCAAGGACAACTGAAGCTGTCGACTGCTCCATAGTCTGAACCCCAGCAGGATCGACGGCCACACGCGGGGGTCCCACACCAGAAGTCGAGGACGGCTCTGCCTTGCTTGACTTCGCGCCTTCTGCTCCACCGAGTTTCTGTACAGTGTGGTTGCGGATAATGACGAGGCCGGTCATCACTGCAGCGACGATTATTATTGACACGATGAGTCCCGTCAGCTCCCACGTGGTGTGATGCGACATCCCCAGGAAATTCTGCCCTGTCCTCTGCTGCACAAAAAGAATCACCCGTAGTTGTTGCTATTGGGTAAGGACCGCTAATGAGACGTCGGAAAAGACGTCATAACAACGTGAAAAAGCCGAGAGCGCGAATTTTTTTCCACTCCGAAGAGTAATACTAAATGCACTGCCGTAGACGAAAAGCTGGCGATAACATATGCTACTTCTATGGGACACTGTATAATAACGTGAACAATGAAAACGAAAAACCTATTTCATTTGCGCGCATTCTTTTCGTATGTAATTGAAGCGATAATTACGCCTTGTTTCAAAACTAGATAACTTATCTCATATTCAAAAAATGCACTGCAATTCGTGTTTTAGAGCTGCTCCCGCTGAATATTGATCCAGCCAAATGAAAAATTTAACACACCTCAAATCGTAACCCACTGGAAGATTTTATTTTAGCATCGTTTTCGTGAAATTTTGATAGGCTACAGAACACTGAACTAATTTGCTAAGGAGGTGTGCTGTGCCCCCCCTGAAAGCGAGGTGCAGAAAACGTGGTCTGCATTGAAGTGAATGGTTCCAATCACTATGCCACGTTCTCATAAAAATGTTTTTTCTATGCCCAGTGCAGCGCTGGCAGTTTTATATAGAAACTTTGGCTATACTTTAAGTCTTTTACCACTCCCGACGAGCGTTTTACGCTTGTGTGATGTTTTCATGAAAACAAAGGATACCACTCGCGCGTTTGAGTGTGCATACCTAGGAAGCCAATAGCCACTGACACCGATAAGCAAGAGGAAAAGCAATTCAAATTGGGGCTAGTTAGGGCGGAAAATTAGAACCGCAATTCCTCAAACGAAACAATTTTCAGTAGATTAGAAGACAACCCGCTTCCGGTAGCATCGAATTCCACGACCTGCTCAGGTGGCAATGAAAGCTGTACCAACTGAGCAGTGGTGGCACAGGATGTCTGTAAACTAACCTTCGGCGTGTTCCCCATGGCACACCCAACTGTAGCCGCGAAAGAACTAACACAACTTCCGCGTTGAATGTGAACGAAAGGGGTGGGTAGAACTGCAAAGGCCCTCATCAATGATCAAGACTGCTGTAACAATGACCATCGCTATTCAAAGAAAAATACACCAGGGAGGTGAAAACAGGCTCACTAATCATCATAATCATCATCATCATCATCATCAACCCGACTACGCCCATTTCAGGGCAAAGGCCTGTTCCATGTATCTCCAATTAGGCCTGTCCTTTTCCAGCTGGGGCCACCGCATATCCCAGCAAATTTCTTAATCTCATCCGCCCCTATCTGTCCACCACACCCTGCGGCTCTTGCTTTATATCATAATCCAGTTCATTACCGTTAACGACTATTGATTTACTTGGCTTCGCATCGTATGCCCCGTCCAGGCCTATTCTTTTTTATATCAACTAGCATGCTTTAAACCTAGTTTCTTCCCTGGCCCACTCTACTCTCCAACTGTCTCCTAACGTTACACATATCATTTTCCTTTCCGTAGCTCGCTGTTTTCCTTAATCTAAGCTGAACCCTTTTCGTTAGCCTCCACGTTTCTGCCCTGTAAGTGAGTACCGGCAGAATACAGCTGCTCTTAGCTTTTGTCTTCAGGGATATTGGTAAACTTTCTCTGACGATTTGCGAGTGCTTGACAAATGCGCTCCAACCCAGTATTGATCATGGTATTTCCCTCTGGAGGTCCTGATATACGGACACCACCACACTAAGTGAACGTATTCTTTTTTAACTTCCAACATCTCACTACCTACTCGCCAACTGCTGTTCTATTTCGAGACTGTTCGACATTAGTTTTCGGCATCTAAGCTTTTATACCCAGAGGGCCTGGTGCTGCCCAGGTTGCTTTTTCTGGGCAACCTCTCGCGACCAATAATAAATTTAACTGCCAGCTGCTCTTAAAATCAGTTTCCTCAAAATCATTTGGACAGATTGTGATGACGCTACAAGGTCATGTGACATATGGCTCAACTAGGTTGCTTCTCCGAGGATTTGTTATCACGACGCGACGAAGCTGGATTTTCTGCAGAATGGGAGCCTTAAAGCTGCCGCGTCAAAGGCAATACTCATGAGAAAACCATTCACGACCAGCGATCGAGGTCATAAGACCTGGTGTATGCAGGGTGACTAGACTTTCTAGCACAATCTTTGCACCGTTCTTCAAAAGAACTGCTTTTACCTGATCGCCATTAACCTTTTGCAACATTCCATTGCGCATAAAGCTTCCTTTACTTCCTCTTTCGTTACAGGCGGGACGTTCAGTTACTATTCAGCAATGTCTCTCTCATTAGCGTCCCGATTGCAGTTCCTGCGGTATAGATTTGTGTAGAATTATTCGGCTACTTTAACTATCTTAACCATACTGGTAAAAACATTGCCCTCCTTGCTTCTCAGCGCATACATCTAACTCTGCCTATGCTTAGTTTTTTTCTTGAGCGCTTTTACGGTACCTCCGTTCTTTGAAGCATGCTTGATACTTTCCATATTATGCTTCCTCGTTTAGTTTACCTGCGCTTATTGGGTGGCTCCGATAGCTCTGCCATTTCTATTCTCTCTTTGGGGTTTGGTGCTTTCATGCTTTGGCGTTTTTTCACGAGATCTTTCATCTGCTGAGAGAGCTTGCCGGTATCTGGCCGAGCCGTCATACCGCCTGCCTCTGCTGCGGACTCAGTAAAGATAGCTGAGAGATTGTTGTTCATTGCATGAGCGCCAAGTTTGTCCTCCGCAGGTGGAGCCGAAAGTCTTTTCTGCGGAGAGACCGTCAGTTATTCTACTTCACCTCTTTACGCTAACACGTTAAAGGGCTTCCTCCTCACTAGCTTCTTCCGTTCCCTCTTCAAGTCTAGGCAAATTCCAGACAGTATTATCCTGTGGTTCCAAAAACGCAATTTTCTGAGGACTTCCACGTCATGCACGATGCCAGGCTGAGCGCATAATATGAAGTCTATTTCATTTTTAGCCTCCCCATGCGGCTCTTCCACGTCCACTTTATGTTCTCTTGCTATCTTAAGATGGTATTCATGATACCTAAATTCTTTATCATTTCGATGTTTACTAATACCTCCGCCCTGCTAATCCGAGCGCCTATGCTATAGTCGCCTAATGCCTGGTCTCCAGCCTCCTTCTCATCTTTCTTGGCAGTGAAATTGCCCATAAACACACTGTACAGTGATTTCACTTTGCTCATTGTCGATTCCACGTTTTATTAGAAGCTTTATAGATCTTTTCATCATGGCTCGATGTAGGCGTTTAGACCATTACCGCCCGCAGTCTGTACCTCTTTTTAATCTTAAGCACAATAACTGCCACTGACCGTTAATTGTATAAAATTCCGCTAAGTTGGCATGTATATTTTTATTCATGAGAAACCCCGCCCCAAGTTATCGTCCGTACGCTAACCCACAACATAACACGTGCCGCCTATTAGCATTGTACGCACCTTATCAGTGGTTCCAACGTCGCTAAGACCTAGTACATCCAACTTATTACCCGCTAGTTGCTCGAACTGTACTGCGTGACTAGCCTCAACGAATAAGCTTCTTGCGTTAAATGTTGCCAGAGTCAGTTCACAATGGCAGCCTGTCAGGAGCCAGAGATTCTTTGCAGCCGCCTCTGCGTAACAGGTATGGCCTCCGCGCACTCAGCTGCTCAGCAGCTGCTGGGAACTTAGGGCCGACGGTCTAATTTGCGCATTCGTATACGAGGCTGTGGCCAGTGCTATAGCAGGACGGCCAAATCCTGTTCTTGGACAGAGCGAGCTGTCTGTTCTGGCCACAGAGATAGCGCAGCACTCCAGGACTTCCTATGCAATTCCATAGTCACGTGAATAGCTGTTTTGTTTTTATTTTCGATGAGAATACCGCACCAGCTGGATTTGAACCTCGGCCCTGTTGCACTCGACGCGAATGTTCTACTTCTAACCCATCGCTGCATGCATTAGCTGCATAGCTGGTAATGAACCGCAGTTTATAGTTGCTGAAGTGACCAAGACAACACAATGATAATGAACATAGGCATTTACCGCCGATGCTATTATCGCATTCAATTCATGTAACTGGTGTAGGGGATTCTTGCAGTCCCACTACAACGTTTGCTATCCCCAGAGAAAAAAAAATAGTTTGGTAGCATGGTTACTTCTAATGTTGTACAAATTATCTGCAACCAAGAGTCGTCGTGGCCTCCAAATGTATCGTCTTCGTAACTCGTAGATTTCTAGATCGCATGGCACACAACAGGTCGCCTGTGGCGAAGCCACACCGCCACGAACTTCCGCACGAACTATTGCCTTCAATGTGCCAGGCTATATCATACTGTGGTTTAAACTTTATTGCATTGCGCGAATAGTACTGAAACTTGTAATTTCCTTATTTGCCGATTTATGCGTAACGTTTAAGCGCTGCATGACTCACATTGTTCCGTAATACGCTTTTCAGGTCCCTCAGCTTGCGACAAACAAGTCGTATACACAACTTGATTACATCGCTGCCCTCTGAATGCATAGCTGGACGAGGAACTGGTGGCTGGTGTGCAATATCTTCGTTGCAAACTTTCTGGCCAGCCCTCGCCAAGAGGCCGTTGCTACTAGAGCAAGAGATTTCAAAAATCTCTTCTTTCTTGCTTTCTGAGCAACTCTCGCAATTTATTGCAGCGTGCTTAGAATAGAGTGCAGACTGCAATAATAACGCTTTGAATATTTCAGTGAAACCTTTTGCGTTTTGGGCAAGTGAAGGCTGTATTCCGTAAACTTCCCAGCGATCGACATCACACGTTTCTCACAGGGTAAAATCTTTCAAAAAATGGTTATTGTGCCCTCTCAGATAAAAATTGAATACAGGTTGTATGTTAAAATTTTGCATATTTCCAGTAACATCATGAGGGCATTAAAAGCGACGTGATTTTCCCAGTTGCAGGCGGAGAGCTGCAATTAAACCCTTCGGATCGAAAAGCACTTTCCTTTTTTCATATTCGCAGTAAATATTGCTGCTTCAATGAAGCGAAGACACTTAGTTGTTCTCTAATCACAGGTAATCACGGAGTCCTTAACATTTCCGAAAACATCATCAAATTTTCGAACATGAACAGAGTGTGGCGGAACAATATTCTGTCTTCAACTGTAAATTTGGTAACAGTGAACGTTCATTTTGCTTCTACGCCAATTACAACATAACGACACAAATAAAAACAATCAAAATTTGCTAGAGAAAAATTTGAGTATGTTTGTTTTTATTTTTTATTTTTTAATTGTTTGTATACCTGTGTAAGGTGTACCTGTAAGGTATACCTGTGTATACCTGTGGCGCTTCGCTTATATATCATATCAAAATGGCGCTTGACTAAAACCACGGTCAACTGTCAGTTCCACAGAATATCTGTGCCTATGCTCGTTCTCATATATCCCGAAATACTCGCCAGGCTAAATTGCTGCTTTCATGTAGACCCGAGACTTTCAGCTGTTAAAATGTACATAAGTTTTGGCGGCCGTTGGGGGCGCAAATTACCTTCTTAGACTTGGTGGGTGATGTCGGTGGAGACGAACTGCCCATAGGTCGTGTGTGTTGTGGGGATGGCACTACCGGTGTCGCTGCACCGGAGCTCAATGGAGACGATGAACGAAAATCCAAGCGTGCGGCATGGGAGTCGAAAGGTGAAGCCCGAAAGAGATGCCCGCGGTCCGGCATCTGCAGACAAGAGGGCAGGGCGCCGTTTGCTGAACAAAGCAGCACGATTACACCAATTACACTAAATTGCGAAGCCATTTTGTTTGTCTCTTCCTTAGTATCACAGCCGAACAAAAATAACAGCGTTTTATATTATGACTCAGACAAGATCAAACATACTTTGGTCTGCAAGTGTGTGAGCAGTCCTTGTGCCCTTCTCGTCCATGTTTGTATTATTGTGCGCAGTACCTTTACTCAACGATGTACGACCGACTCGCCCAACAACATGCACTCCTGAAAAAAGTCCGCGACATGTATAGCTTCAAGAGGTTGTGTTTTCAGAAACGCGACCACAAAAAGCTTTGCCACCTTTGTGAGATGCGCCCTGGTTAAACATTACCAAGAATTCTGGACAGCTCCCTGTCAGGGCCCTTCAGCCTACCAGTCAATTAAGTTCGGTCCTTTAGCTACATCGTCATTTTGTTCCTTTCTTTGTAACGAATGATTTTAACACGCAATGTTTCGCCAGGGTTATTTCGCCAGGAGGCTTTCATTGAACAATTGTTTTCAGGATAAACGGCGCTCTATTAACTGGCGAATGAAAATGTGCCAGTGTTGTACATAAAGTTGTTATTGATAAAGTGGAGTGGCCGCTCACGAACATTTGCGCTGATTTGAGGCCCATGCCAACGAAGCACTTTTGTGAATCTTAATAGGCTCCGTGAAGTTGTGAAGGTACGGCGAAAGCTGGAATAATGGAGAGCCGCGAAAGGAGGCGAAGGGGTTAAAAATATTTGGAGCTTTCATGAAACGAAATGTGCCCGACCTCATTATCATGTTTATACAAAACAACTTTTTCGAATGGCTGCTCGCAAGTGTTCGCTGAAATGAGTAATCAAATGTATTTTTCTTAAAAGTAGGAAGTTTCACAATAACAAGCAATTATAGTTTATTACGAAAATTATGTGCCTTCGCTCTCTTTCATACCTATTCTTGTAGAATGTGTGTCCTTCACTTTTGCGCCGGAGCTGGTTGTAAGGTCTATGCGCATTGCTCGCACTAAACTACCTGAATTTTGTACAGAAATTTCTTTATTGGAATTTGCATCACACCAGTACTTATTATCCGCTTGACACTACATCCTCTGAGTATGTTCAGCAGCGCAGTGTAACAGGCGGCACTCATTTAACTCTGAATGTGATGAAGTATGTGCCGGTATATAAAACTCACAAATGAAAGCCCTCAAACGGTATGATCCCCAGAACAGAAGTGTTACATATGTCTGATTAATTTTAGATTTTAATATATGAATCACCATGACCCATGACTTCATTTTATAATTTTACTGTCCATTTGAAACGAGACTTTATGTTCTCTTGTCGTTTCCCTACATCAGAATGTCGCAGTCATATAGGCATCCTCAAATTCCCTTAAGTTCTCGTACCATTTAGCAGCTTTTAGTAGGCTGAGTAGTCTAGGTTGCCTGAAATCTGGTCTGCAAATCCAGCTTGATGCTTCTTCATACCGGAAAATTATAGGCAAGCGCATTTTTTTCAATGAGAACTTGTTTCTATGCGCATTGCTCGCACTAAACTACCTGAATTTTGTACAGAAATTTCTTTATTGGAATTTGCATCACACCAGTACTTATTATCCGCTTGACACTACATCCTCTGAGTATGTTCAGCAGCGCAGTGTAACAGGCGGCACTCATTTAACTCTGAATGTGATGAAGTATGTGCCGGTATATAAAACTCACAAATGAAAGCCCTCAAACGGTATGATCCCCAGAACAGAAGTGTTACATATGTCTGATTAATTTTAGATTTTAATATATGAATCACCATGACCCATGACTTCATTTTATAATTTTACTGTCCATTTGAAACGAGACTTTATGTTCTCTTGTCGTTTCCCTACATCAGAATGTCGCAGTCATATAGGCATCCTCAAATTCCCTTAAGTTCTCGTACCATTTAGCAGCTTTTAGTAGGCTGAGTAGTCTAGGTTGCCTGAAATCTGGTCTGCAAATCCAGCTTGATGCTTCTTCATACCGGAAAATTATAGGCAAGCGCATTTTTTTCAATGAGAACTTGTTTCTATGCGCATTGCTCGCACTAAACTACCTGAATTTTGTACAGAAATTTCTTTATTGGAATTTGCATCACACCAGTACTTATTATCCGCTTGACACTACATCCTCTGAGTATGTTCAGCAGCGCAGTGTAACAGGCGGCACTCATTTAACTCTGAATGTGATGAAGTATGTGCCGGTATATAAAACTCACAAATGAAAGCCCTCAAACGGTATGATCCCCAGAACAGAAGTGTTACATATGTCTGATTAATTTTAGATTTTAATATATGAATCACCATGACCCATGACTTCATTTTATAATTTTACTGTCCATTTGAAACGAGACTTTATGTTCTCTTGTCGTTTCCCTACATCAGAATGTCGCAGTCATATAGGCATCCTCAAATTCCCTTAAGTTCTCGTACCATTTAGCAGCTTTTAGTAGGCTGAGTAGTCTAGGTTGCCTGAAATCTGGTCTGCAAATCCAGCTTGATGCTTCTTCATACCGGAAAATTATAGGCAAGCGCATTTTTTTCAATGAGAACTTGTTTCTATGCGCATTGCTCGCACTAAACTACCTGAATTTTGTACAGAAATTTTTTTATTGGAATTTGCATCACACCAGTACTTATTATCCGCTTGACACTACATCCTCTGAGTATGTTCAGCAGCGCAGTGTAACAGGCGGCACTCATTTAACTCTGAATGTGATGAAGTATGTGCCGGTATATAAAACTCACAAATGAAAGCCCTCAAACGGTATGATCCCCAGAACAGAAGTGTTACATATGTCTGATTAATTTTAGATTTTAATATATGAATCACCATGACCCATGACTTCATTTTATAATTTTACTGTCCATTTGAAACGAGACTTTATGTTCTCTTGTCGTTTCCCTACATCAGAATGTCGCAGTCATATAGGCATCCTCAAATTCCCTTAAGTTCTCGTACCATTTAGCAGCTTTTAGTAGGCTGAGTAGTCTAGGTTGCCTGAAATCTGGTCTGCAAATCCAGCTTGATGCTTCTTCATACCGGAAAATTATAGGCAAGCGCATTTTTTTCAATGAGAACTTGTTTCTATGCGCATTGCTCGCACTAAACTACCTGAATTTTGTACAGAAATTTCTTTATTGGAATTTGCATCACACCAGTACTTATTATCCGCTTGACACTACATCCTCTGAGTATGTTCAGCAGCGCAGTGTAACAGGCGGCACTCATTTAACTCTGAATGTGATGAAGTATGTGCCGGTATATAAAACTCACAAATGAAAGCCCTCAAACGGTATGATCCCCAGAACAGAAGTGTTACATATGTCTGATTAATTTTAGATTTTAATATATGAATCACCATGACCCATGACTTCATTTTATAATTTTACTGTCCATTTGAAACGAGACTTTATGTTCTCTTGTCGTTTCCCTACATCAGAATGTCGCAGTCATATAGGCATCCTCAAATTCCCTTAAGTTCTCGTACCATTTAGCAGCTTTTAGTAGGCTGAGTAGTCTAGGTTGCCTGAAATCTGGTCTGCAAATCCAGCTTGATGCTTCTTCATACCGGAAAATTATAGGCAAGCGCATTTTTTTCAATGAGAAGTTGTTTATAAACGCAATTTTTTCACATCGTAAGATTGCATCTTAGCAATCAATATATTCGCAGATCACCCAAATTCACTAGAACTTTTCTGGTTTTTAATGTCAAATACACAACCTACTGGCTTTTTATAGCAGTCTTAACTAATCGGTGCGAGCGGAGGACGAGCTTTAAAAATGAGATTTTCCTGTGCGCCCGAAGCATAGAGCGTTGTTATCCATACGCTTGCGCAGGTCTGTCCACAAGGGGGGATCAAACCTCATGATAACCCCCTTTCATGTCCTCATAGTAGCAGGGAATAATTTGGTACAGAAGTTGCACCGCCTTCGAATTGTTTATTAGTAGGGCATTGCGTATCGGAAGCCTATGTTTCCATGCATATGTTCATAATAGTACCCTACAATTTTTCACAGTTGATTCACAGATAAGGACGGCGTCGAAAAAAAGATGGACTTGCTATCGGTCAAGCTTAAACTTCTCTTTCGGTACGAATCGCAGGAATCCAACATAACAATGCTGCCTGTGAATTTTTTTCTCCAACCCTACTGAAAAGTTATCCCTGCCTTTTCCAACGAGTAAGCATAGAAGAGAAATTATTACGGTTTCGCCTAGCCTATATTGTATTCTTGTAAGAGGCAGATTCGTTTTTTTTTCAAGAAGAGCTCTTTTTGGCAATTGTACAAAATAACGGTACATGGACAGAGCAGAACGGTAGCCGACTGCAGATGAAAAGGGTGCTATTCACCACTTCCTATTCACTGCTATCTTTATAGTACCGCATTCAAAACTTCGTCCGATAAACATGAAATGCCCGCAGTAAGTCGACTTACATGTTTCGTTAGGCTCTTGCGAGCAGGGCTAGAACGTTGGCTTTGACGTTGTGCTCGATGAAGGAAAAGCGTTGCTGGCGATGGACTTCCGGCATCCTTCCCATTGGGTTCCCTGTCTGGTTTTCGCAGAGCAGTGTTCTGAAAACAGCTGTCACGCCTGCTTTCGGGACGACTACTCTCTGGTTGCAACATGCGCCCTGACCACGATGAAACCGTAACCACCCCTGTGGGCACGGTTCCCACTTCACGTGGAGGCAGCTTTGTAACCTTCTTCTTAACAGGGGCTCGAGCAACTGAACTGCCCACTGGCTTCACTGGGACGCTCCGGGTACTTACACCCAGTGGTTCAATGTAGGCGTCAACAGTGCGCGTAACGCCGACATTAGCGGGAACGGGTGAAGAAGGTCTTGGCGAGGGTATGCGCTGGGACGTCAAGTAACCCTCTGGGGCACTAATTTTACGGTCACTTTGAGGTTGCTCCGTTCCTTCCCGAGCAAGGTCCCGACTCTTTCGGCGACTGGATGAATGGGCATCGGGCTGGTCTATCGAATAAATCGTCACTGGAAAAGCTAACTCCATCGCACAGTTGACATTCTTGCGCCCTGTAGACCGTTGTCGCTGGAAAGTGTCCAAGCTGGCATCATGTACGCTCCTGCCACAACTCCGTCGGTAGGCAGGCGGCTTGTTTCGGACAGCGGGCTCCCCGCCGAACGTCTCGGGTGGCAGATATCGATATCTTGGTAGGAAGGTTTCCAACTGCTTCGAGGGTGCAGAGTTGAGGAATGGTTGTGATGAATACGTTTCAGCGGCAGTTAATTTGCGTGCCATACCTTCGAGTGCACTGACCGATTTCCACGCGGCAGCTTTCGCGGAATGGCACTCTGGCCTCTTACAGATCATGTGTCCGAAAGGCGTCACCATTTGGACAACTTATGTGGACCAACTTGATGACCACTCTTTAGTAATAACAGTTTTCGCACACAGATCACTGTCGCAAGAAAAAAGCGGCTACCGATGATAATTCTTCGTCTTCTTCTTGTGGGAGCAAGTGCGAAATAGGAGCTACTCGGAAAAAGGTGAACCATTAATTTATCAAAGCTGACACCACCTTCGATGGCAACTTGATGCAAAAATCTGTACTCTGAGCAAAAAAAAATTTCTGTTGCTCCAGTGATTCCCCATTGATTGCTTAAGCAGCGCGATTATACATTTCTAGATTTTTTTTGCCCATTCTGCCACATGATGTTTTTCGGCCAAACCGTAGTATTTTATGGCGTCTGCTGCAAGCTTTTTTTTTTACAGGAATATTTTTTCGATTTCTGCTTTCTCCTTCCATGCGCTCCAAAGCACAACATTTAATATTTTTTTGTACACTTAGAAAGCTGCGTCAACTTTTTTTTTCTTTTTTGCGCTTAGTTAAGCCAAATGCCTAAACATACTGGAGTGAACAAAATAAGAAAGCGTGATTAACTGAAAGCTAACTGAACACCACTGGGAAACAGCAACAAAAATAAATCAAATACCAGCACGAAAACGCATTGACAGCTTGACTACTCATTGTTGCTGGACAGTGAGTACAATATTTTGACACCTTAATGATGTTCGACCATACCAGTTGTTGGGCGAGTGCAGCTACTACAGCTAGTGATACTACAGCTAAACATGCTAGTTAAGGGTACATGTTAACGGTAACAGTGCGATATACGTGAAGAAAACACAGGAAATAAAAGCCAGCACTCATCTTGTGTACTTTGGCGATGCCCTTTTATGAAACGGCTCAACGGTCTCGCAGCAAACTTAACAAAGAAGAGGAAGAAGCTGAAAACCTTGTTTGCTCTACGCTGCTCCTGCTTGAACACGGCTTCGGCCTCGTTTCTTGTAGTTTCACGCAACTGTAAGTACAATTTATTCCACTTTGTTTGATCACTACGTCAAAAGTCGATGAATACGCTATCAATTGTGCAACCACACGGACGGATGTTACATATACACCCATAATACCACCTGGCATCCATTGGTGATGCAATGACCATAACATTTCTCCTTGCCTGGGGCTCAGCTTCTTTAGGGTGAAATACACCGCACCGTACATTCCATTTGGAAGCGCACAGTGTACCATCTGCATATGCTGAGGCTGAATGTGTTGAAGAGGCGTTTTTTTTAAAACCATGAGCTTCTTTGAGGTTCTGTTTTTTCTTTGGCAAATTGCAAGAAAGGATGAAACGAACACACAATTTACCGTCGCAGCCAATCTCCTAAGCTCGTAGATTTTCGGAAACTGATTCTTTCTCCTCACCGCAGTGGTGTCCTAATGTTTTGAGTATCCCCCTCGCATGCGGAAGTACGGTTTTCGATCACTAGCGCCGCCTGGCATCCATTGTTGATGCAACGGGTGCAAGCTTTCTCCTGGCCTGGGTCTCATCTTCTTTAGAAATTGCGAAAATATAAATCATTTTTCCCGTCATCATTACCATTATTAGAACTCGCTCTCATGTCTCTTTGGGTAGCAGTAAACTCGCAAAGAAGCCCATCGTTCTTTGTTATTGGCTGTCTTCTCCGACGTGAATGTGCGGCTAGGCAGTTTTTGCACGTCCTAAAAACTTCGAAGGTTCGAATATTGAAAATGAAGAGCAAAAATCAGCCGCATACGTCGTGCGTGATGCGTGTTACCGAATTGGCAAATTTACGATTGAAAACAAAAATTCAGAATAAAGATGCTGCTGGACTACATTTCTAATACGCTGGGAAAACAATTCTTCAGCGCTTTCCTCGAGGGAAAGGTGAGCGATCAGCGCTAACCGTGTAGTGCAAGGAGGACGCAATTGCATGATGATTGCGAGCAAGGCTGTTTTCTGGTTTGGCAGAGCTCAAGTCCCTGCTTTGGAATCTGACTAATGTGTAGCAATGGGTGTTATTTTGTAGATAGTTGCCTTTGTGCATGTCCCTTATGAACGGTTTGCGTTTGTGGTGCTAGTATGTCTGCGCACATTTCAGGCGCTTTTCGACCGAGCCTTCCGGCAGATTTTTCAGCGTGATGGTTTTTGGGAGCATCAAACTCTTGTGCTTTTAGGCCCGCCACACGTGTGCGGACTCTGGCCACGCTCCGCGTCAGCCTTGAGGGCAATGATGTTCCTAATCGCGACGGATGCATGATGTAATACGGACATTTGAGCGATTTCCTACGGCATCTTGAAAAGACGAAGGACGCAGCCCGTCGTTTGTTCGCGCTGTTTTTCGAAGTATGCCTTATGTGTCACGACGCCGGCCTCTTACCCGTTTTATTCGAGCAGCTACGGCCAACACTGCGCGACCACGTGCCCCGCCCGGTGACCAGGATGGTAGCATGAGGCAAGTGCAATGTGCCGCAGGTGATCGCGTAATAGCGGGTAAAGTGTGGACGGACTCCGATGGCTAGTCCAGCCGGAGGCAACTAAGCCAAGGCGGCTTCCACGTTAAGAGAAATCTTCCCAACCTTCATTTCCACTGGCGCCAAAGTCAGAGCTAAGTCACCCATGCTCGGCACCTGATCTTGAGTCCCACTATCTTCCAAATGCCATGAACGGAGATGGAATCTACTCGCCTGACTGGATTCTTAGCGCAGCACTCACTGTACGGAAGGGTCGCTTTGAGAAACTTTCTGCTGAACTGTGTGGAACTAGTTGAGAAGTTATTGACCTAAATCTCGTTTATGCGGGTATACGTCACTGGCTATCGCAGCGGCACATATGTCAGGAATAAAATATTAAACCCTAAAGTTTGAAAAGTGAAGTAGGATGGTTAGACCGTAAAAAAAACTTCAGTGTTTACTACATTTGAATCAGTGCGAAAACACGTATTTGCGCTCGTAGAAAACGTCGGCGAGCGGGCAGTTCCGCGGGACGGAAATTAGCGCTACGCCCGCAGCGTGCACACAAGAGATGATTTTGCTCAGGTCTGAATAATAATAATAATAATTGGTTTTTGGGGAAAGGAAATGGCGCAGCATCTGTCTCATATATCGTTGGACACCTGAACCGCGCCGTAAGGGAAGGGATAAAGGAGGGAGTGAAAGAAAAAAGGAAGAATAGGTACCGTAGTGGAGGGCTCCGGAATAATTTCGACCACCTGGGAATCTTCAACGTGCATGGACATCGCACAGCACACAGGCGCCTTAGCGTTTTTCCTCCATATAAACGCAGCCGCCGGGTGAGTGCCACGTAGAAGACGACGATGAACGGGCAGTGCCGCGCTGGGCGTGCTGCGAACATACAAGAAAAAAGACGACGGATGATATTGCTCTGGGCTTGTACACATCTGATAAGTGCTGATAAGTGAAGGCCTGGAAATAACCTACGCGTTGGAGTGTCCCTACGGAGCGCCAACTGGAACGAAGGCAAGCTAGCTTAAGTTTTGCATATTTATGAAAATAGTTATTGAAAAAATAAACCCGAGAAACCAACTAGCCCAAGAAAAGACGATTCTGACCGAGATGAGAGCTACGATTCTCTGGCCAAGACGAATTTCTGATAATCTAGGCATCGGTGCTCGTATTTTGTTGGAACCAATATGATAAATTGTTCTCGTGTTGTGCGATGTCAGTGCATGCTACATAGCAGCAGGTACTCGAAAGTAGTAATGTGCGGCGCTTTAGTTAGACGTCCGCTATAGCCGATATGCGTTTTGGAACTGTGAAAAGCTACATATCGACATAATATAGAGAAATACGAGACACAGTGTCAGGAGCTCCCTGCGATAATCGGAGCTTATTGAAACCGAATCCGACCGGCACTCATTACTTGACCCCGGAGCATACGTTTAGCAGGACGGATGAACTGGATTCATCTTCTAACCCTGGTTCATGGAGGAACCGTTCGTACACCTGTTTTTCAACTAAAAACACAACGCACACGGAAACAACATTTTACAAAACAGTGTGATCGTTATCGCCCATGCCAGATAGAGTCAGAAAGTATTATTACGCTCAATTGCCAAACGTCAGAGTGCCACCGTTTCATGAGAGCTAATACTCAAGTGTGGCAGTATTCGAATTGCAGCGATGGTTTCAGAATAGGAGCATCACCGAAACTATCAACACTGTAGCCTGGTCGATGATGCTAGAGGCATGCACCAACAGATATGGCCACCTTTTCAAGGGTGTTTTGGTATGTGTGGGGCACACTCCCTTTAAGGCTTGAACAGCGACTCTTTTGAGGTGTAGCTGATTGGCACATCCGCGTTTGCTGATTAAGCCAATCAATGAGAGCATCGAAGGATCCTCTCCCATTAGGATCAATTTGGAATGCGTGTATTGGATGCATATGTGTGGCACACCTGAATGATGGTTACGATTTTAAAATTTTTATATCAATCATCTCCAAACGCACGGCATAGTTGGCCCTAAAGATTTATTTCACTATTACAACGCACTTCAGACAGGGATCTGTACGTGTTTTTGTAGTCTTCAGCTGATTGTTCTTCGTACATATGGGAACATTTGCCCCTTGTACAAGAACCAGAAAGACGACATGCCGCGCAGCCATGCAGGGCTGCTGTTGAACTTTTGCTATGTTCGTTTTTTTTTAAATACGTACGAACCACCTTATATTTGTTGAGCCTGCATAACTCAGCTGTTGATGATTTTGATGAAGCATGGGTAGTATGTGTTGATGCATTTCGCTCCTTTATTCGCGTAATTATGCTTACGAAATCTTCGCGATTGGCACAGTTACTACTGCAGCAATCTTTAGTAAACTTTCATTGGTAAAAATGATATTAGTATATCAGCCACGCGAGACAATCGCAACTAAATGGAAGGTCATTCTATCCGCAAAGCGAATTGCGGAAGGCGGTTAGAGATGATAGAGGCCAGCTCTCATCAAAAACCTTCTTCAAAAACCACTGTCGAAAAATATTTCCCCAGTGGCATTTTTTAATTGCAACTTCATCAACCTTGGCTAATAGGATATGCGTCTATATTCGACACGACTCCCAGGTTCGATGTAAACAATACGATTGAACTTGCAAAAAAAAACTTTGCATGTTGGTATGCTCATGGGAACAGATAGAAACAGAAATGAAGAATAAGAGTACTGTACCTGTCATATGTTCAACAAAAAGCGTATGTATTACAAAGTAAAAACGCTTTTCAATGAAAAAGCGCATCAAGCATACAGGAGCCTGTCTTCTTGCCTCTGCAAGACGTTGTAGTTTGTTTTAGTGTCGCAGGTGGTGTCGTGGGCTGGTACAAAGTTTTCCGTGTCCTGAAAAGGTGGTCTGTGTAATGCAGCTTTCGTCAAAAGTGGAGAGTACCACTCAAACCCGCGCCGATACACAAAAACATCTCCAACGAGCTATTCATAGCTTCGATGGAAATACATGAAAATTAGCATGCAAACTGCGCGACCAGTATTTTTGCACTAAGCAGGACCCCGGAGGACCCGCGTTCTCGTATGCAGGTTCAGAGAACGCGAATCTCGATCAACCGTTCCAGTTGCATGATTTCAAGGCGGCCCTAGCTAAAATGAAAGGAGGAACGGCACCGGGCAGGGACAAGATAACTGTGAAAATGCTTGCTAATCTTCCCGATCCCGCCTACGAAACCCTCCTCACTTTCATCAACTCGATCTGGCTTGGTGAGGCACCTCTACCAATTGAATGGAAGACCGCCCTGGTAACTTTCATTCCGAAAGCCGGCAAAGCCATAAAGACAGACAACCTCCGCCCCATCTCCCTCACGTCTTGCGCGGGAAAGCTGATGGAGACCATGGTGCGGGATAGGCTGTCTGGGTTTCTGGAAAATGAACATGCATTCGCAGACACCATGTTCGGTTTCCGCCCGCAGAGGTCCGCTCAAGATGTTCTGCTTCAACTCGACCGAGAAATTCTCAACCCTGTCGAATATCCCTTCAACGATAAGGCAGTACTCGCCCTTGATTTGAAGGGGGCTTTCGACAATGTCACACACGAAATCATCCTGCAACATCTCTCCCAAACGAACTGTGGACATAGCACGTTTCAGTACATCAAGTAATTTCTCTCGGATCGACGAAGTTTCATCCGAATACAAGACGAAGAACACGGCCCATATAAACTGGGAACGACAGGAACCCCACAGGGTGCGGTCCTCTCGCCATTACTTTTCAATCTGGCCATGATGAAACTCCCAGCTCAGCTGGCGAAGGTCGAAGGCATCCAGCACGCGCTGTACGCCGACGACATAACCATCTGGGCCAAACACGGATCGGTTGGAGACATAGAGGCCAACCTGCAGCAAGCGGCGGAGATCGTGGACGCTTACGCCCGCCGCTGCGGCCTTCAGTGCTCACCGTCCAAATCCGAATTTGTGCACATTCGCCCGTCGCTTCAGTGCGCCACCAAAATGGAACTATCTCTGGCCAGCGGCCCGATACCCGAACACGATGAGATTAGAGTACTTGGTCTCCTTATCCACAAACATCGACGGGCTGATACCACACTAGCAAAACTGCGCAAGGTGGGGGACCAGGTGGGCCGGATGGTCCGCCGGGTTTCCAGCAAACGCGGGGGGTTACGGTGCAGAGACGCTTTGCGGCTGGCGCATGCATTCGTGACCAGTCGAGCCCTCTCTACTCGACTCCTTTACCTGCGGAAGTTTGATGAGAACGGCCTCGAAATGATTCTCAGAAAGATGTACAAGCGTGCCCTCAATCTCCCGATCACCACATCCAACCAGCGTCTCATGGGCCTGGGGATGGTTAACACATTCGCGGAGCTCCGGGAGGCGCACTTGACAAATCAATACACAAGGCTTTCAAAAACGCCGTCGGGTCGCCGCCTATTAGCTCGACTACACATCCACCACCCAACACTTACGGAAGAGCGCGTACGCATTCCTGAAATCTGGAGATACGCCCTGCACGTACGCCCTCTTCCGGCCAACATGACACGTGACGACCACAGTGGCAGGCGCCTTGCGCGGGCGGAGGCACTGGCCCGTCACTATGGGAACAAACATGGCATCTTCTACGTGGACGCCTCAGGCCCTCACCATGGGGGGTGGTACACGGCCGCAGTCGTCCACCAAAAAATCGTGGTGAATGGCCTAACGTTCCGAGCTCAAAACATAACACATGCGGAAGAAGTTGCCATCGCGTTAGCCGCCGCAGACCAGGAGTCGCGAGTGATCGTCACCGACTAGAGAGGGGCCTGCAGAAATATTAAACAGGGGTACATTCCTCTCTTTGCGCATCGCATCCTTCAAAACAGTAACTACCTTGGGGCCCCCGCGTCTCGAACGATTGTATGGGCTCCAGCTCATACGGGCCTCGAAGGCAATGAAACGGCAGACGCCGCCGCCCGCGCGCTCACTCTCCGGGCAACGCCTTCATACCCTTTGGATACGGATCCCGAACCCAATCCGGCCCTCACTTTTTGATAAATTACTGAAATATTCCAATTCGGCCATGCAATTTATCACAAGCCTTGTAAGGGCCTCACAAAGGTGGAGGAACGCACACTCCTCCGCCTTTACACCAAAACGCCGCTGTGCCCGGCAGTTTTAAAACACTTTGATCCTGCCTGTACAGGAGAATGCCCACACTGTGCGGAGAAGTCTTCGGACATCTTTCACATGGTGTGGGCATGCCAGTCAACCACGAACCTCGCCCCCAAACCCAACCCCACCCGGGAGGACTGGGAGGCAGCCCTGCTCGGCTGCTCGGACCTAGCAAGCCAGAAGGCCCTGGTCCACCGAGCCCGAGTCGCAGCGGTCGCCAATGGGTTCCTGCAATGAGGAGCCCACCTAGAGATTGCGAGAGGTTGCTCCGGCTACCTCAAGCTTCCTCCCTGAAATAAAGTTTTTCACACACACACACACACTGCTTCTCCTACATTAGACGGGGGAGTCACTCGGTTTTCTGCGTTTTTAATTTCTTGAGTCGTTCTGCGGCTTCATAGAGCTCAATGGTAGCCTCCTTCAGCATGGCTGATGTGTTTTGGTGCTTTTGCTATGGGGGTTTAGAAATGACAGTTCACAAAACTTACAATATGTATTTCATTCAAATCTGTTTTATAAGGACTAGTATCATAGAATGTAATCGTAATTGTTCGGTATGCAGAGGCAACAATTCTGATATCGCCGATTTCCGTTCCACACTCAGCAGCATCTGTGAACGGTTTTATCTAGATCAATACGAGCATAATTGTGCACAAGAGACATTGACGGCAGCCATAAAAATACGGCATTGGTTTTTGAAACAAGTCTCCGAAGGAATGAGTCAAGCATTTGAAGGATGCTAGATGACTCTCAGGAGGGTACGATGTTTATCAAGTCCACGTTGTGTCTTTTGCTCTCGAAAATTACTCAAATGGCCAGAAAAGCCCACTGTCTTCTTTTGTGCTGAATAATAAGCCCCTGTAATTTTAGACTCTAGGTTTTACAGACGTACAACTTACCCAAAATGATGCATTTTCTCCTCTGCAAATCTGCCTCCAATTATCTAATTAAACGTCTTCTTCAAGACCGGGTTTTAAGAAATCTCGTGCACATCCTCACTTTTTAAAACTTAGAAAACTAATAGTTCATCAAATTGTTAACTGAAAGCATAGATACCAATTTTTTTAACTCGCACCCAAACCAAGGTGTATTCTGCTTCTCGGGATATAGCATCGCAACAGTTTGAAAAAGAAAGATGTACCTTAACGTCTTACTCCCTGTCAGGTGTCACATTTTTCTGGAATTTCTCTCGACGCAATCCTACGAGCTGTTGCAGCGTATACGAAGCGCAACCGCTAATTTATAGGTCACATTTGAAAGCACTGCTGTTAATAGAGTTTGTTTCTCTTCCTGTTTAGATGGATGCAGCTAAAATGGCCTGGGGACGCCGCGTGAGAGCAGACTCGCTAGAAGTCTTAAGGTATGAAGTCGAGGCTTCCGGTTAAGTTTCTGCCGTGATCAAAAACAAAATTGTATAAAAAAGCACAAAATTGCGAAGGCTCAGCCCAGTGGCAGAAGCAATCTTTAAGCACCATCAAATTAAAGAGTATAACAAAATAAAAAAAATTCCATCTAAAGCATTCGGATGCTCAATAGCGAACTCTTTCATATGTTCTTAACGCAGGAATGCTAAGTTTTACTTTCAAAGCACTCAAAGTGGACTGGAATTTATCTTAGGGCCGTGCACTCAAAGTGTTTTTCAAAGGCACTTAAATCGAAATAGCGCAGGTAGAACTCAGCGGTGAAATCCACTAATAGATCGCGATTGTGGCAACCTCTCTGCTGCTTTTCCATGCCGTGATGGATCGTTGTCATCAAATTTTAAATGGCGTGTGCCTCAATAAGGTATTGTTTCCCTAGATTTATTGCTGTTTGTAGAGAACATTGCCTATGGTCAACGTATTCAACCTAAACTTCTGCAGTGGAAGAAAAGCAGGCAGGGGTAACCTAGTAGTCCTCTACCTATTTACTGCCACGACTACAAAGGAAGTCTATCTAGTTTCTATAACTTTACAGCTGCGTAAGTCTTGATCACTGTCTGTGCCTTGAAGCTGCAACCATCTCGTATCTCGAGCAGCAATTCTACATTGTGACAGAGCCGCTAAAGCAATGAAGGAGGTGCGGTTTGACGGTTAACATGTACTAACATCTATGCTTGCTAACTGTGTCGACACTTCTGACACCTAATTAAGAGTTTTCCATTTTCGCAGCCCAGTACTGACGCTACAATAAAAAACAATCTTCAGGCATAACAGAATAATTTAGCAGTTAGCGGAACAAGAAAATTTCATCGTGCTTTAGTATTCTCTATTCAAAGGCGAGGGCAGTGCAAGTTCTCTTCAATAACGTAAAAGTGTTAAGTTCTTTTTCAATACACGATGAAATTGTTCTGCTTCTTTAATTTCTTTCTATCGGATGCTGTATTCCTAGTTTTGTTACTGGTAAAAAAAGGGGCGAGCATTACGTGTGCATAAGGCTTAAGTGCCGAGTGCGATCTGGTCGTATGAGCTTTATTTTATGGCAACGCTCAAAATGCGGCACTCTATTTGCATATTGTGCCAAAGAGCTCTTTCAGGAAGGGCAAGAAAAATGCCGTTACATCCCTCTTTTTGCTGTGAAGTGGTGGTTCCCGCATTCCACAGTCAGGAAGGTGAATTAACGAACTAGCCTGGGAGGGTAAGGCGTTAGAGATTAAACTTGTACCACAAGGTTATATGGCCGTTTACGGTTACGAATGCGAGCGGGAGACATATACACATATCAATACCGCTCTAGTGAAAGCAAACGGGGGGGGGGGGGGGGGAGGGGTGGCGGCTATGTTTTGTGAGTACATAATTCATGGTCACCGATGAGAGCAGGTCGGCAGTGCGTCAGCTTTTCATCGGTTTCATCGGTTCACTTCTCTGAAAATGAGAACACATTTCTTTTCACTTAAACACTTGTCAAAAAACGCTCGCGATAAAGCGAAGCGTTCTAGTTGTAAGTTTATGGAATTTTTTAAAGATTATAGTTCTAATAAGGAGGCACCATCGGAGCGTTTAAATAGACTTGCGGTCTACGAAGCCCTACGTGAGCCTGTGTAGCCTATTCTGCTTATTCAAATTAAACCACCTTAAAAGCAAATACATTAGCCCTGTATTGCGTTTCTAAAAAATCTGTAAAGCTTATTTCTATGTCAAATATTTTCCTTCCTTTGGTTACAGGAGCCGGCTCGAAGTATACTTCATACGCTTGCAAAAAATAGATAATTTCTTATCTGTTTGTACCACAGAAAGCAGCGAGATCGCAAAGTTTCGTAGATGTAGCAGAAATGAATATTAAATTATTCATAATTTCTTTATTTCCTTGTAACTATATTTAGTAGATCGCAGTGCCGTTCTTATAAATACATATCCGTTAACCCTGCCTACTACAGCACTGCGCCGATGCATTGCCGGTGCTCTTCTATCAGGCAGCCCGTAGAATTACGTGTTTAAAAGCGTTTGCTAGTAAAAACAAAACGCCGAAATTTTTATATAAGCACTTCTCTGTGCAGAGGCGAGAATACTTTGACAGAATCCATTCAGAATTAACTATCCTCTAAGAGTTCCCGCTGACACCTCCACCTGAACTAAGGCTAAAGGAGGGCTACCGAGATTTTTAATTTCATACTTTTCATTTGTCATGGCCGAAGTGTCACATTAAATTTTGGGGGCATTTATCGCTACCACAGCATTTCGGACCACGAACTAACCGTAGTTCAGCCGCTTTGTGTTTGTCCCTCCTGAGGCAAAATTTGCCCCATTGAACACTCAACTGCTTATGTGCGAAGCTGTGATCTCTGTCGAACGACCCGTGCGCAGGAAGAAGTACAGGCAGAAGGAGATCACTGAGATACCACCGGTAGACAAGAGCGCTGTGGCGGCCGCCGTCATGGCCCTACTGCTGATTCTCCTTCTGGCCATCTACATCGTCGGTATGTATAGAGCATCATTCCAACCGTGCTTCACAGTTCAAGAAGAGCATCAATATCCCCTCTGATGAGGGTCGACTTAAGGTACTTCGATAAACGCCCAACGTCTCATTTTAGCTTTTTACGCTAAAAAATCATATCAGACGCTCGGAACAAAAGCCGCGCAAGTTGTCGCACAAATTCAAGGTTTGTCTAGTGGGTAGTGATGTCACACTTTGAGCTTTTGAACGAGTCATCAAAACTCCGGGTAAATTGCGACTTGTGCCACCATGCATTACTGAACTGTCATTATGACATATAAGGATGTAAAGTATAAAATAACGCTGGTAAAAATAGGAGTAATTATTTCCCATTGAAGCATTGGCCCTTGAGTTCCGTGTCCGACGCGCTACCGCAGCGCCATTGAGGTATGTTCGTTCGACTTGTTTGAAAAAGATCTTGTGTGTCTTGTCACGTATCATGTGGTCTAGTGTATCTACTAATGTATGCTAATGAGGAAGTGTAATTTTGAAGTGGTACTAATTTAAAAAAGGCAGCAATTAACCATTAGAGTTGTCGCGTCACACTCTTAAGGGGAGCCTAAGTGTACCCTTTATTTTTTTTGTTTTTGAACGTTAAAGTGTTCCGTTATTTCGCGTGGATGTAGTTGAATTTTATATTGGCTACCCTAGTGGGTTAGTGAAATATGTATTCAGCGCACCCCCTTTAAATATCGTCGGACCAGCTTTCGTGCTAATGGTTATTCACCTGTTGAGCGGCTACGCTTGGTCATGATGTCATGCCTTTTCGTAAGTAAATTTTTCAGGAGCATAGCAACCAGGACACACTCGTTAAGGTCGAGCGTTCTTGTTTTCTTTCTTCGTCATCGTGCGAGCTGTTTCGTCGGAAAGAACAGAGAAGATCATGTCCAATTTTCCGCGCTGCCAAGTGCGAGAATGAATGGCAGTCTTGGCGCCGCATGCCTCTGCCCATTGAAAAAGGGTGAAAAATTAATGCTTACAACGGCATGCATGTTATTTTTTAGCAAGACATCCTACACCAGGGAGAATTCATACGAAACTGGCAATTGGTTAACAGCTGTTCGCTGTCTGACAACGTCTCTTCTTGCTACGACGCAGGCGACCTTGCTGCAGAACTACGCTGTATCCCCCGGCCTCACTTAACTAATGGGGTCAGCTGCGCGCCGCACATGTAGAGGAAATAAAAGGCTTGTTGTAGATTAGAACGTAATTTAAAAAAGAGAAGCAAGGAACGTCCGCTTAATTTTTAATCTTCCTTCGAAATCATAAGTGGTGTCCCTCAATCCATTCGATGGAGCACTTGACCTCAGAAGGCAATCATCAAAAGCTTGGAGCAATACTTTGGGAGCACAACTAAACTAAAGCCCATGTGTACGGTGACTGGCTTCAGCGCTGAGGGTCCAGCTTTCAATTCACGCCAGTAAAGGCGTTTCACCGCCGTTCTACCTCTTATATTGTGGAGTAAAGTTGAAGCGTGATGTTGACCCTGGATGTTGAACCTGGCAAAAAAACACGTTCTCAGAGCCAAAGTGTTCCGAGATTACGTAGGTACTCTTAAAGCTCTGCATTCACCATTTATAGGCAAGGCCGAAGATTGGTGACTTTAAAGCAGGTGAAGGACCTCAACAAATATTTCCAGGATTATAAAGTGGTATACAGTAAAAATTAATGGGATTTGTAGTTGAAACGGGACAATTTTTGACGCGACAACGTTAATGAGGTGGTGGTGGAAACATTTATTGCCAAATACAGAGGGGGGAAAACCCCCTAACATGGCACGAGTCAACCCTTAGGGGGCTGCCCTAACAGGGCAAAGGACAGCCCATGGAGGGCTATCTGCTTCAGGGCGTCGGTAATTATCCGGCGATGGTCAGCAGCAGTGCAGCTGGCCAGGAGAGTCTCCCAGTATGACTCTGCCGCGGTTGTGGATGGAGGGTGTGGGAAGGTAAGGCATGTGAGGAGGATATGAAGGAAGTGCCCCGGTTTCCCGCAGAGCTTACAAGAAAGGAATTGATCAGGGTAGCGGGCATGAATGAGAGTAGGGTAGGGAGCAGTTCGTGTCTGGAGTCGGTGCCAGCGGGAGGCCTGGGTTAAGCTTTTGGAGGGAGCCGGCGGTGCTTAAACGCGCCGGGTATCTCGGTGGTAGCTAAGACTATCTTTGAACGTAAGCATACGCTCCTGGGATGGTGGAGGAGGTCAAAATTCGGCCCGGAAACCCGGAAACTGAGGCCTCCGGCGAGGGAGTGGACCTCCTCGCTACACAGGAGGACTGCGTGTGAGTGGGTCCAGATAATAGTTACGGGGTGGGTGGGGTGCAAGAAGCATAGAAGCCGAGCCGTGGTGCAGGATATCAGGCCTGTGGCGAAATTGGATAGGTTAGATTTTGAGTCGGAGATAACTTTGGTGGCAGAGGTGGAGATGAGAGCGAGTGGAATAACCGCTTCCTTTGCAATTTTTGATGAGTCGGTGGTGACCGAACCTGATGCTATTTGTCGGGCCTGAGAATTAACGAAGCGAGAACCATGCGGGAGCCCGACGAGTACGGTGCGGTGTCCATGTAGGCTACCTCGGAACTGTTGCCGTAGAGCTTGTGCAGGGCTTTGGCGTGGGCTGCCCTGCGTTCTCCGTTGTTCTCGGGGTGCATGTTCTTAGGGATTGAAGGATGATGAGATGGGAGCGTAGGTCTTCAGGTAGGGGAACCCCCTTAGTAGGATCGGTGATAGGGATGATGCCTAGCTCACAGAGTAGAGTGAGCCCTGCTGCGGTACTCGACAGTTGACTCTGCTGTGCTGTAAAGGTGGCTTTTGTCAGCTCCCCAAACGTTTTGTGGGTACCGAGGTTGAGGAGCCAGGCAGTAGAGGTGCTGGAGGGTAGGCGGATAGCAACCTTTCTGCAGCTCCTGAGGAGCGCGTTGATGCGGTCCCGCTCCTTCTGCTTTAGAGGGAGGTAGGGGAATAAGTACGCCGTGCGGCTCGTGATGTAAGCTTGGGTGAGGCGGGGAGTGTTCCGCTCTCGCAGACCCGCGCGTCGGTTCGCCACGCGCCGAATGAGACGGGTGTATTGCTGGGCTTGGGTCTGGAGATTTTGGATAGCGTTGCCATGCGCGCCATGGGAGTGAAGGATGAGGCCCAGAAAGCGAATCTTGGAGACCAGCGGAATTGGGTGGTTTCCTAGAGTGAGTGAGATGGGAGCGTTGGAGGAGTCGTGCGGCCTGGGGCTGTAGAAGAAGAGTTCTGATTTACAAGGGAAGCACGCTAGGCCGCGCGCACGAGCGTATGAGTCGATGATTTTGAGGGCCGACTGTAGGTTGTGATCCATATTGGCATCACTGCCTCGATTAGCCCAGATAGTGATGTCGTCAGCATGGAGGCTGAAATGTATGTCAGTTATTTGGGCGAGTTGGTGGGGGAGTTGGAGAAGGGCTATATTAAAGAGGATAGGAGACAGTACAGCACCCTGAGGGGTTCCCCGCGCTCCCAGTGAGACACCGGACAGCCGGTGGTCGCCCATGGTGAGTGTGGCTGTTCTTTCGGAGAGGAAATCGCGGACGTAATTGTACATCCGCGGGCCTACGCCTAGGCCGTGGAGGCCTTCTAGGATGGCTGCGTGGGTAACGTTATGGGAAGGTTTTGTTAGGTTGACGCCGAGGATAGATAGCCTTGGTGTCGCCCGCGAGGGAGTCAAAAATGTGTTTCTTGTGTTCCAGAAAGACGTCCTGGGTGGACAAGCCCGGGCAGAAACCAAAAATGCACTATGACATAAGGTTGTTTTTCTCTAAATACCGGCTGAGCCGGGTCTGGAGCACGCGCTCCAAGAGATTGTCCACACACGACGTAAGAGAGATGGGATGGAGGTTAGCAGGGAGAAGTGGTTTGCCGGATTTGGGAATAAAGACTACCTTGGCGTCTATCCACTGAGGTGGGAGGGCGCCACGCAGCCAGCATTCGTTGAAGTAGTCGGTTAGGACTTTGACGGAGCGGGAATCGAGGTTACGGAGTGCCTTGTTGTCCACTCCGTTGGGGCCAGGAGCTGAGGACGCGTTAAGGCGCTGAAGTTCTGCCCTCACTTCCGCCTCGGTGATCGGTTGGTCGAGAAGGTCGTCGGGGGAGCCTGTGTAGTCAGGGTGGTTTGTGGAAAGATATGCTGGAAGTAGATATCACGAAGCTCCTCGAGGAGTTCCTACGGGACTCTTTGGACTGAGTCGAATCAATGGGATGGCGGAATAGGTTCCAGGTCTGGGGCAGGCTCATGTTGCCGCCCAGCTTGATACAGAGAGATTCCCAATTTTGGCGAGACAGATTTGCAGCATGCGTCTCAATCTCCTTGTTGAGCCGGGCCAGCCGGCGTCTGAGTGTTCTATTCCAACGCTGACGCCGCCGCCTACGTTCGAGACCCGCCGTGGCCTCCCATAGGTTTAGGAGTTCGGAATCGATCTGCGTCTACAAGGCAGTCCTCTGGGATTTGGCGAGTCACGGTGCGGACGTCACGCTGGAGTTGGTCGCACCAAGTAGCTATGTCTGAGATGGTGTGTAGAGTGCGGGCTGCTCGGGAGGTGCGGAACGAGTCCCACTTCGTGATGGTAGCATCACGAGAGGGTCTACGTGGTGGGCCTGCTTATAGGAGAATCTCGATAATATAGTGATCACTACCCAAATTCTCCTGGGTGTTACACCACGCATCGTGAGGGAGGCGGTGGGTGAAGGTGAGGTCAGGAGTAGTGTCCGCGCAAACGCTGTTCCAGGTGCGAGTAGGCATGGTGGGGTCTGTGAGAAGGGCGAAGCCGACCTGCTGAGCTGTGAGCCATACCCTGCGTTCTTGGGGGTGTCGGCTGTGTAGCCCCAGGCCGTGTGCGGTGCGTTGAATTCCCCTACAATCTGGAGGGGGCATTTCTGTGCGGCTCGCTTATCAAGCGTGAACAGTCGGTCGAAGTTGTGCCGCAGGCACTTCGGGTGGCTGTATATGTTGAGGATGAAGAGACTAGTATCCCGAGTGCGCTGCGGCACGAGTTCAATGAGGAGATGATCTATTTCAGGGATGTCTAAGTGGTGGGAGATAGTAGTGAGCGCACGGCGTACAAGAAATGAAACCTGCGTCAAGGAGCTCGTGTCGCAGAAAAGCCGGTGTCGTCGGCGTCAGCGTCTTTGGCCGTGAGCGAAAAATGGCGCATCTCGGTGGACACCCGAACCGCGCCGTAAGGGAAGGGATTTTAAAGCAACAGCGTTAAGGATTGATAGATAGATGAATTGATTTATTGATTGATTGATTGATTGGTTGAATGAATGATTGATTGATTGATTGATTGATTGATTGATTGATTGATTGATTGATTGATTGATCTATCGATCGATCGATTTTTCTTCCCCTTACGGCGCCACCCGGGTCTCCAGCGAGAAATGGGAAACGTGTCATTTCCTATCCTTAATAGCATTGTTCATTTTATTTTCCTTCCCTTACGGCCCGGTTCGGGTGTCCGCTGAAATATGTGAGACAGGCGTCCTTTCCTTAAATTGTCCAATGGGCCACGCGTCGCACCGAACGGGTGGTGGCGTTCCGTGTACTCCTCGGCAACGCAGCGACACGCTGTCGCGTCTCACTCTTAAAGACGAAGCATAAGCTCCCTCTGATTTTATTATGTACTGCCTTTGAGCGCGAGCAATTGGTTAGAAGGCTGTAAAGAAAAAAACACCGAAAAGGGATGCACTTGCCACCATGCTCTTCCAAAGGGTGCTCTCTGAACATTTATCTATCTCTCTATCCATCGTATCAATTCATTCACTTCGGGGCTTACCTTCCCATCAAAGTCTGTTTCTGCCTCCTGACGTGTGCATATCTCTCAATGTGGTATGCTATCACGAATTATTCTCATGTTGTTATAACAATCCAAGCATACTAGAGTGGTTCTGAACTAAGCGGAGATTTTGGGAAACTACATTAATCTTACAACAGCTGTATATTCACCACAAAAGAGCAAACCACTTTCGATTCATAAGTTTTCAGCTACCATGCATAGATTACACTACAGCTCTGGAAAGATGCGAATGTCGTTAGAGTAATAAGAGCGCTCCAATCTCGCAGTGGCCAACTAAAACCCGCCTCCGGCGGTGTTCCTTGCCCACAACAATGTCATGCATGTGAGCAAACTTGTGGAGACTGCACCAGGAAACGCACAGCGCCCCCATTTCGCTTTTGGCTTGCCATAGAAGCATCCGGCGCACTTACACCCAGGAGAGGTGGAGAGAAGAAGCTGAGGCAAGCAAACCGCAGCCTTAATTAAGGAATATTTATAATTTCAAACCTGGATAGCAAGCTAGCGGAAAGAAAATGTGGCTTGATATTGGCTTTCAACAATGTAGCGAGTTTATCAACAAAAGAAAATATCAATCTTTCTTCAAGAATCAGCTTTACGTGATCCGTGTCTAAATTTCGCGCATTCACTTTTCTCTGCAGCTGGCGGAAAACAACATCCGTCGACTACAAGAGGTAAGCTGAAACGAGCGCAAAGCATGTGTGCGGTAGCGCATGCGGGACATGTACATTGTTGCATGAATAAGAAGTGTGAAAAAAGACATCCTGTGTTACAGTTGTAGAAATGTAACTTTGTTAACTAAGTGAACGTACTGATTGAAAAAACGCTCTTCATGAAGTTCGCTGCAGTGAAACGGAAAGCCGAGCTAGTTCGCACAACTTCGAGTAAATTAGCGCTGCGAGAGGGGACTAAGGAGCACGGGGAAGTGCTACTAACAACAGAACATTTATTGCGAAAGACAATGATAAAAAAAGCCGATCAAGTAAAGAGATGTGTATAGTTAAACGTGAGTTGCAGTTTGCGCTATGTACTGAGGGTGCAACCTATGGCGTCCTGTTTACTAGCTGGAGCAACTAAATATTGCAAACTGGGAAATATTTAAACAAGACTGTACGCCAGCTCAGACCCTGTTCAGAAAGCGCTCTCTTCCGACCCAGATTTGCATTGCAGAAAATGTGGTCTAACAATTCCAGTTCCTCAGATAAAAATCCAAGCAGTCTATATTTTAAAAAGAACTAAGTTTCTGTCTAAGCGTAACGATTAGTTGGCGAGAGAAATATGTGAGGCGTGTCAAAATACCAAGGACAGCGACACGTGCGTGACCTCTCCTCCACTTCTTACACATGACTGCGAAATTACGTATGTATCTGAATTCCAATCAGTAAAGAATTGTTTCTTTTCTGGGAAGCGCATGCCCTTCTGGTTATAGTTTGAAAGCGTAATTATCCATGCCTTTTCCAATTAACTTTCAGGGTTTTGCAGCCATTGTCCTTCCTTCTTCGTCCCCTCTCGCAGCACTGTTTTTGTATCCAGCGAAGTTGACAGAAGTGAATATCTGCGCGGGTGCTCTCAACCCCCAATCCTTCTTGTTATCTTGCTCCAACAGAAAGTAGCCGCTGCAGTGGCCCAGTGGTTATGCCGCTTGACTGCTGACCCGAAAGACGCGGGTTCGATTCGATGGAGGCGAAATTCGAGATGCGCGTGTAATTGGCGATGTCAGTGCACATTAAAGAAACCCAGATGGTCAAAGTTTCGGGAGCCTAAGTCGCTTTGGGAACTTAAACCCTCTTAAAACAAACCAAGCCATTTAATAAAGTGCAGCGTGCTGGCACGGTTACTGCAACCGATAGCTATAAAAAATGCATTTAAAAGGATGAAATAAATAATCGGTATGGTCGCTTTATTTTATGCCAGAGAAACAAACTCTGAGCTTAGCCTAATATTCTGCCAGAGATTAACCAAATACTTAAGTCGCACTTCTTTGTCAACCTTGGAAAATTTTCCTATGCAGATAGTGTCAATTTAATTGCAAAATGTACTGCCCAGAAGGCGTGCTTGTTCATGATCGCCGTAGACGAGCTTTTCCGCGAGTGGAAGGCTAGTCATTTTGACTCCCGTTTAATCACGAACCGAGGTGTCATGATAACTAACACAAAATTTGCTTAAGAACTGCGCTATATATCAAGAAAGCTATGACTCGCTAAAATCGCAAGAAAGTGAAGGTGAAAAATATTTTTATTGGAATTGCCCAGTCGGCACCTCCCCCCCCCCCCCCCGGTCCCGCAAGAAAAAAGAAAGGATAAAGGTTTTTTGAAGCCCAACGCCTCCTACGCCTCTTCAGCTCAACAAACTGCATTCTTTAAGGACGTCCGAACCATAGGACTAATTCGCTAAGCTAATTGTCTGCCTGAGTAATGTGAATCGTGTTATTATACATATTGCAAGGCATCGGTGAACAAGCACTGAATCGATTTCTACTAAAAAAATTTCTCGCGTTTACCGAGTTCTCAAGTGAAACAGAATTATTTTTTATATATTTCTTTCATAACGGCACTTCAGCCTTATGCGTCTTATTTAGAGGGAACACGAGAAAGGGGTAGACCGGGCCCTACCGCAGACAAAACTAGGTCCCATCACGAAGCAGGAGCCCGACTTACTCTACCTCTCCTGAGAGCTCTGCGGACTTCTTTCGTTTGCAATCACACCTAATTTTCTAGATTTGAGACGTGGTTTAATCATTTGTGGTCTTTCCTCTAAGTACAAGTACTGCGCGTCTGCTTGCTCTCACACAGAATTGTTTTTACGCTATAAAATCGTAATTTGATTTCTACGAGTGTTCCCCTTGGGCTATCAAGATGCCAATATCGGTCAATGTAGGCACGTGGACAGCCGGCACTGATGAAATTGTTCGCTACACAACATAGGCCCAAAATAACTGGACGCACTCACCGAATACTGCGCGGTTATTTCTAAAAATAAATCTCTGACGCTTGGTGTTTCGAAACATGTGCCAGGTAAATTTATATTACAAAATAAACGAAAACAGCACCTTTATGGGGTTATAGATGTCCAAGTTTGGATCACGACGCCAACAGCATTACTCAACGATATTAAATTATATACTATCGGAAATATAGTTTACAAGCTTCAACTTTGCAATGTTGTTAAGAGCAGACTTGCCTTGGCTGTGGTTCTGTAAAACAATATATTACGTAGGAAACCACAATTCTCTCGATGTCTGTTTCATTAGGAAAGAGCGAAAAAAAGCAAACACTGCATACACGGCGCAGCATTCTGTGGCCATTTTGATTGTGTGGCACCCTTGGTTTTGTACTGATTGTGTAGAAATTTGTTTCTAGGTCCGCTTCACTTACAGAATGCTGCATACGAAAAAGCAGCAGGTGGGATAAAGGTTAAGAACAACTTCCCGAAACAGAGTCGAGGCACATGATTACCAGTGCAGGCGCAAAATATTTACAGGACGGTTACCATTGGTAAACTTCAGTTTCAGCAGCAGGTTTAAGGTATTTTTTACTTGGCGATTTATTGTAGTGGATATTATGAATGCGGCATCACAGCTGTGTAGTTCCAGGACACTCTTTGTCGTTTTCCGCGCATAGTCGTTTTCTCCCGGGTATGCTCTCGTGCCCTCCGCTCTAGCTACTCTGCATCGCCGTTGGTTCTCTCCTCGGGCGGCGCGTTTCGCAGCAGCTGTTGCAGATGGGCCGTGCCACATTCCTCCGCTCTCGCTATACGCTTCCTCATATTTCCATGGTAACCACGTTCCGAGTGGATAGCGTCGTACTCCTTCCAACGCTGTCGCCATTACATGCCCTGCTCACCGTACCCTCCTTCGACCGAAAACCGTCTTTCTCATCTAGGGTAACTTGCTATGGCAACCACGTACCAGTTGCACCTTTTCTCGCTTTCGCAATAAGCTCATCCTTGCACGACAATGATCCCCCGGCTGGGGATTTCTCCGCTGTCGCCACGCCCTCCTCTTTCCACGGTAACCACAATCCGGGGTGTTGTCTTTGTAACAGTCCTCTCGTTAAGCCTTCCTACGCCGTCGCCACGAAGCCACCTTCTGTGATAACCCTCTTCGTCCTACCAGGTTAGCTACCCTCCACGTGGTTTCCGCAGCAAATGCCGATCCGTGGCGGCTTCTGACGCTCTCGTCATAACCTCCTCCTTCCAGACTAAGCATCCTGCGGTTGGGGGTTCCGCCGTTCTCCCGTTGTCCTCCTCCTTCCACGGTAACTACTCTTCGGATGGTTCCTATGGTAACCTCTCACCGGTTATGCATTTCTCCGCTCACATGATACCTTCCTCCTTGCACGGTAACCACCTTCTGAGTCGTTCCAATGACATGCACCTACCGGTTACGACGCGAAAACCAGGAACGGGCGTTTAACAGCGGTCGCTGTAAAAGGAGAGATTTTTATGGCTCCTGCAATGCATAAGGCGACACTATTTTCTCTGGACAGCTGTACTAGAGGCTTTTTTAGAAGCATACGCAGCTTGGCATCCAGCTCTGCCGCAACCAAAATGCTACTCATTTCTCTGGTGATCAATAACAAAATTATTGCGGGTCTGGGGAGCGGGTGGTTTCTAGTACGCGCCAGGCTAACTAGCTGGAGCTGGGAGCTAACCAGCTGGAGCTGTATGGTTCGTATTCTTTGGTCATCAGGCTTTAGAATGCGGGGCTCTTTCTTTCAATGCATCGCGCCTTCTTTGAGAAACTTCGTAATGGAGGGCCCGCAATAATTTACCGACCTTTAGTTTTTTAACAAACACTGTCATCGCCGGGAAGATGGGCATAGTATCAGTCTAGCCCCAATGAAACGCGACTTTTGAAAACTTGTTTTCCTCCCCCGTCCGCTTGCTCACCTCAGGCGTTATTCGCTGCTGCGCCACCGTTGCGGGTAGCGTAACCGTGGACGTGTTCATGCAACTGGTTAACTACGTTTGTACGTTTCAGGAATGTATTCTGGCGTTCCGTTGAGCTGAGTTATTACTGTGACCTGTAACATGATCACTATGGGCATTCACAACTGAACTGCACAATCCTTTTATTCCTTTCCAGTTGAAGAGTAAGTAACGTTGATTCTCGACTGAAGACATTTGTCAAATGCCATTTGACATTTGCCTCTGAGTAAATATATAAACGCACTTTTCTTTAAAGTGAGTCTATTCGTACTAAATAGCAATGTATTAGGCAAATTCGTTTCTTCACACAAGATCGCAAAGGAAAGAGAAAGGCTCGCTGAGGTCGCTCAGCGCCCCTTCATCCTGCGTAAAATTCCTCCCAAACTGGGCGGGGAGCACTGAATTAGCGTGGTCCTGAATTTGTAACCTACCTTTAGGCTTACGGATGCTTTAAAAACCCCCACTTCTGCAAGACGCAATGGCAACGTAGATAAAGTTTGTAAGCGCAGTTTCTGCAGCCGGTCTCCTACGGCATTCTACGATAACATCGTCAAGTACGACGGTTGAACGCGGTGACGTTTACTGCACTCTAGGGGAAGCGGCTGTTATAGCTTTCATCTAGAACGCCCACACCGTTAGCCATGAAGCATGCCTCGGTGGAACATTTCGAATTAATTCCGGCCGCCTAGGAATAGTTGGCACGTGTCGGAAGTTCAGTGCGTGCCATAGCCATCAAAGCAGGGGTGTAATACACTGACGTGTATTGAGCAACGCAAATCTGCACATACTAAGCTCCTGCGGTGGGAAATCGGTTCGATAGGTGAACAGGTCGACAATTTTTTACAGCCTTTCTGCTACCTTCAGGATCCTTCTCCTTCCAAGCCACTTTGTCCTCTCTGAAGACCTCCGATCACGAGCGCATAGCATTCTCTAGGTACATAGAAGCCCATCACCACTGCTAACCTCGCCATAAGTGCTCGGCTTGGTGTGAGAGTGAGAACATTGCAAAAAGCATTTATTTTCTGATTTTCAGTACCCTGACTGCTATGACAGCCAATGCCTTCCGCTTCACAGTTCGGCATTCTGGCATACGTGTTCCGTGAAAAATTAATTGGAGGTTAAGAAAAAAACAGCTTTCCTCAAAGCTTGGTATTGAGACTCATAGGTTGTGTGCTATATTTCTGCTGGAAGTACGACCAGAAAGTAGACATTAGTTGCACCTAACTTGACCACCCAGGATTTCTATACAGATTATATACAGGTCTTCTATACCGAATAACACCATCTGTCGTGCTTTTTTGTCCGAAAGGACAAAAATGTCCGGCAAAAGTGATGTCCACGCAGCCTCTAGGAGCAGTGATCCCCAGCGCGCTTCCGCGACTGTATAGGGTACTGTCTGCTATACACGTCAGTTCATATTTGAAACGATAAAAAATACCTTGAGTTAGAATAATGAAATAAAAGAAAAAAACACCATATTCGCGGCTCCACGGATTTTTTAATCGGTCGAACAGAACTGCCGAATACGGTGACGTCGCGCTTGTCACTTTGACAAAAGCTTAATCGCAGCCGCGCACTTTCAAAGGAGGATGCAGATGCTTGCGCTATCGGCCGTCGTGCGCTATTTGTTTTCGTAAAATGCGAGGTATGAAAGGGTAATTGATTAGGCGGGCGGACCTGTATTGAGCGAACCAGCATGCTTCCTAAATGGCAAGCTCTGATACCATTACTGTCTCCCAAAAAGCTGCTTTGTAGGATCCCACGTTGTGAACCGCAGTTCAGGAGCAGAGCATTCACGTTCGCAACAATGGACAATGCTCTATTGCTTGACTGTGCTGAGTGGGGTCAAGGAAAAAAGGAGACAGCGGCTGGACGTGTCGCAACCTTCATTGAAAGTTTATTTTTAGAAAAAAAAGGGGGGGCATAAAAGGAAACGCGAGCCATCACTGGGAATGCGTGTTTTTTTATCAGCTATGTGACCTGTTTTTCTCACTAACGCCAACTCACTCGGTGTTAGTGTTATTGGAGGCGTGCTGACACAACGATGAGATTTATTGGCGATACAAAAAAACAGCCTTCATGATCTTCCTGCAGACCTTGTCTTTGCCCCTGGCCACAACACTATTCTTTCCCACATCATAGTTGCTTTTTTTTTTGGCAAGGACCACAATTTTTTCAGCGATCTGCAACCGTGCTAAGCGCGCTGATGCGTGCCAGATTTCTTGAATGGTCCGGAATCTAACATTCAGAGAGCAACGCCTGTGACCTATGTAACTGTAAAAGCAATACATAGGAATGCGGCAGATGTCTTCCGTTTATAAACGCTGCAAGGGATTCATAAGCTGGCGACCAGAAGAACGGCGATTGCATTTTCCTTCAATTCGGTTTGCATTTCCACACATCGACTTCAATTTTCTTGGAGCGGTGAAGGCAAGCCCGACGTTGTGCCTGTCAGCAATCCGTTTGATGCTGTGTGACACCTTATGCACATACCGTATGGCGACTGGTCTTTTTCTCTACTGTGCACTGCTTCAAAATGGAGGGCTCTTGGCTTTTGCAAAGTTCAGGCGGACCTCCGCTACAGTTCTGATTATGTGTGCCGAAAAGCACCTTTCCATAAAACGGCCAATGCTCATTTACACCTGGTACTGGCGAGACTTCACTGTATGCAACAAGCACGCCTTTGGCATGCCTGTTTTTACAATCTTGGAATGTCCTGACTCCATGTTCAGGAGTAGCAGCACGCTTGTAACCCTACACTGCGAGCACGTCTGATCTTTTTCAACAAGGCAAAAATCTATATGTTGCAAGCAGCCTTCCTTTCGACCCTCCGCTGAAAACGTCATGCCATTACGCACAACGTCGAACATCCCCACCACCGTTTCGAACTGAAACGTATGGCTTACTGGCGCCAGGAGTATGAAATATTCAGCGTCACAGAAGCATTTGAAGAACTCATGGCTCCTAAGCTCTTGTTCTAACATTCTCTCCCCTACCGCCAAAACGACTGATGAAATAACTGGCGCGATGTATGCTCCAATAAAAATACATTTACTTTGAGTTTGCAAGAGCCATCATGCCCTACAAATAATATTAGTTCCGTTGATGCAGCGAATGTGCAATACAGCATTTCACATGGTTTTTCCAGTGGGAATTTGAAGCCGCAATAGAACAGTTGAAGTCAGCGGTTTCAAAACATATGCGGTATTTCAGTTGCGGCGTTCCTTAGCATGCTTCTGGAATAATTAAGAATCTTATTTGTTGATCATGATGGTTGTTACAGACTTACGCAAGTGTATTATATTGGATCATGCAATGTGGCAGTTTTTTTTAATCTGGTTTTGGCGGTAGGGGACAGGATGTTGGAACAAGTGCTTAAGAGCGCATAATGTCGTCAAAGGCTTACGTCGCGTGAACGATTTTTTAGTCCTAGCGCCAGTAAGCCATGCGATTGAGTGGAAGTATTGGAGGGAAAATTTGAAGTCACGCACAAATGCACGACGTTTTCTGCGGAGGTTGCGGAGAAAGGTTGCTTGTAAATTTTAGACATTTCCATTAATGTTTACAAAGATCACATTCAACTTGTATAGGGCTGGTTGCGCGAAGCCGCTCCTGAAATAGGAGCCAGGGCGTTCTAAGATTGTAAAAAGAGGGATGGCAGAGATGTGCTTGCAATGTTAGGCGACGAAGAATTCCTTCCGCCACCATGTGCTAACGGGCATAGAACGAGACATTTCCAGACTAAACAAAAAACGCTTTCCGGCACGCATAGTTAGAACGGTTGCAGAGAGATGGATTAATATTTTAAAACCTCAAAGCTCTCCCCTGTGAAGCAGTGCACAGGAGAGATAAAAGCCAGTCATCCTTCGGTATCTGTATAAGGCTTCTGTTCCATGCACCAAAAAAATTTCTGACAGGCACAACGGCGAGCTTGCTTTAACCACTCCAAAAAATTGAAGTCGATGTGTTGGAAGGTAAACCAAATTTAAACGCAAGGCAATCGCCGTTCTTCTGGTCGCCAGCACGAAAGATCCATTTGCGCGTTGATAAGCAGAATTTATCTACCACATTCCTTTGTCTTCGGAGCCAGTTATCTAGGTCATACTGGTCGCTGCCCGCATGTCAGATTGCAGAACCATTCAAGTAACCAGGCATGCATCAGCGCAGCGAACTTTGCCACAAAAGCAAAGCGGATTTGGGAAAGACTCGCGTACTGGCCAGGTGCAAAGACATGGTCGGCAGGTAGATCGTGAGGCTTCCTTTATCGCCAACAGACGCCATAGTTGTGTCAGCACGCCTTCAATATCAGTATCGCTGAGTAAGATAGACTTTTTTGACAAAGAGCTCACTTCGTTACAAATAGAAAAAAAGTGAAACGCATGTTCAGTGACGACTCCCATTTTAAATTAATATGTCCATTTTTTATTATTCTTTGAGCACATAATTCTGCCTCGCCCTGTCGCTGTCTCTTTTTGTCCTTGTCACCACACAGCGTAGTCAAGGAACAGAGCAATACAGTGCTTACTGGCCTCTTTTGTAGCCTTGGTAATTGACAACGCACGCGCTATGTATTACGGCGTGATTAATCCTTTCACAAAAGGAGCACTGCTTCTGCTTGCTGCCTGTGGCTTGATCGTCTGAGCACTTGATGTCTGAAGATGCAAGCGCAGTGTTATCTTTCATCTTAATTCTTTCAAATTGGCTGTTATAGGACATAATTTCTTCCTAGATGTGTATAGATAGCGTACTGCGATCTCCAAAAATTATCCCTGAAAAGGAGAAGCGCTGCCCCTAAGGCTAATCCTGCCAAACGTCTTCCTGGTGCCGTGTACTTAGCAAAAAAGTTCAAGAAAGTATTTTTCCTGCAAAAATTGGGACTATAGCCGTTTTCTTATTTTGCTTTTCAGCGATGAGACGACCACAGCGCACGGAGAGGTGAGACGCTTGTTTTTTGCTTTTCTCCGTCATGTTTTGGCGAACAGAGTACACTCTGAACTTAGTTCTGGAATTATATCACTTTCTTTTTCTGAGCGGTGTTAAACCGGGCCCATTTTATACGGTATCCAATCCCTAAATCCAAGTGAAAAGTCTGTGCACTGTCCGTTAGTGCAAAAAAACGTGTGAATTATATGTGCCTAAATGTTTGGTTAAATAAAACAGACGATATGCGGCCCTTGTCAGCCTCCTTTCACCGATTGGTTTCTTTTTTGACTGATAGCAAACTACCAAGCGCCGCCCCAGGACTCTCGGGCTTTCTCTTTGTTCGACCCAGACTACAAAATTTGGAAGTATGGGAAGTCTGCTGACATACATATTCCGCCACATTAATTCTAACGTATTGTCTTTGTCCCCAGCTTTGTCGAGAGAAGAAATAAAAATACTTTTTCTCCAGTTTGATTGTAGTTGGTAACGTGCGACCAAAATATATTCCTTGAGCTAGTTCGATCATAAATAATAGAAAACTGTATGAGCAACATGTATCGCAGTGTAGCGAACTACGCAGACACTAAGCACTTACAAGGGGAACCATAACCTTTATTTCGCATTTTTTTCTTCTCTTCAGCGCATACCTTTTCATGCGTTGTTATGCTAGCGCGAACGTGGAGATTATTTCCTGACCCCAGGACACAGCGAAGAGCCTGTGTCGAGTGTACACCGGGTTTAATTTTTCACCGCACATTACCGCAGGCAAAAACAATCCAGTCCTCCGGTTTGTGCCGCCAGAATGCACGTGGTGCACGTGTATTTCCCGTATAATGCACGTTTGCTCTCAGCGATAACTACCGCCATTAAAAGATTAATGATGTTGCCTCTCAGGCACCAAATACTTGCTAACTACGCATAACGCCCGCACTATTTAGTTTGGATAAGTTAGATGAATCAGCGCATAGATGTGTGTTCAGTACTAACAATGTTTTTTTCAGTTAGCCAACGATTTGTGTGAAGCATACTGCCACGCCTTGCTGATATAGCGTGTTTTGTATATGAAAATCAAGGCAAAAATGGCGGAGTTGAAAGTGATAGCGGGGCCGTCCTATAAGAATTTTGTTCCGAACCATTTTCATTACAATAATTCCGCTGTGAGTTTGGCAACTAGTCTTGCAGTATTTCAAACAATTCTAGAGCAACGTTCAAGGCAAGTGAAATAATATATTCTTCCTTTCCATAAAAAGGGCAGTCAGCGGCTAGCCTCTTTCTTTAGTAATCCAGTAGACTTCCCTTACTTCCAACTTGCAAAGCAAATGCATGGAAAACGTTGAAAGTATAAATAAAGGACAGTTTGTTATGAATAAATTTTATTTCTCGCATAAAATTTTAATGCCAACATATGTTTAATGTCTTAGCTCGTGGCAGCAATATTGTTGAACTGATATGCATTGCATGCATTACATACTGTTCTCTGCATTGTCCTGTCTAGGTTTAAATGCTCCACGACCTATGAAAGCTTACACATCATCTACAGTTCGTCGAGGCTCCTGAGCACTGTGTACAGACGACACAGCTTACGCGAAACAATCAGAACATACTTTCATAAGGTTGTTTTTGCACATAGGCATTTTTGTGCCAGTAATCAGTGAAGGCTCCTGATCACGCCTCTCACTGGAGACGACTCAACTCGACTTGCATGGAACCAGCTGCTGTTAAACTGCTCTAAAAAACAAAAAGCCTCAAGAATTAGGCGGTTGCTTAGAATACAATGGATTCGGCCTCCAAACAATCCGGATAGTCCAGGTTGTCTTTCCATTTTCTCAAACAACAGGTCTTTTCAGTCTTGTCGAGCCCTGCCTCTAAGCTATACAACGCAGTTGCGACGTGCTGCTTGTCAACCTTCTTTGAGCCGCTAGGATTGTTTCTGCGCTTTCGATGTACACGCTGTTTCACCTAAGCCCAATTGAAATTTTGAAATAAGCTTCTTTCAGTTAGTAGAGGGCTCCTTTCGGCACAGGATTTTGAGCAGTGAAGTGCATTAGAATACTGCTAAGACAAACTAACCACCCGACTAGCAGCCCAGAAAAAGACAAGTCGTCTTCTCGAAACGTTGGCAAGCATCCTGAGGATTTCCCCTCTCTTGCTCACTTTTTTTATTATCAAGAAGCATCTGTCCACTTTCGGCCCTGTGGCCACGTAAAGAATTTTGAGCACACACATGGTCGCAAGTAAAGCCCCTCGACAAGAAATAGCACCAGCCAGGCCAAGGAGCACTCGTCTCACATCGGCGCGTCTGTCACGTGCTTTCTGTGCCCCATTCGGCGATCGCAGTAGGTTGCCGCGAATGGAGAATGTGAGAACCACACCGTTGTTTAGCGCGCGCTCTTAGATGTGGCTTGGGCTCTCTGTGGCTGTGCGGCTGCGCTTTCATCCCTATATGGCCTGAAAATTTCTTGCGCTGCAGCAGAGAGGAAAATGGCATTTTCGAAATTATATTAACTCATGGGGATATTGCTTACAGTGGGCTACAAGCGTCTCAATAATAGCCAGCCTATCAACATTAGTTAAAAAGTTAACTATTGAATAATTGTTAACCATTCTGCTAGTTTGCTCTTCTCAGCTCTATTCTCACGCACTGCACTGCTCACAGTTCTATGCGGAAAACTAGGGCTCTTCTACATCAAAAAGCCTAATTCAAAAAGTGATTCTTTAAAAATTGCTAACACCCATATGTAAAACAGCCCGTAATATTTGCATCATAGGTGAAATAAGACAAATTGATGCAAGCAATTCAAGACACCGCGAGCTTAATGCAGCCATTCCGTGAGCTCTGTTAGAAGAATTGTAATGGCAAATCCTGTTTCTCAGTCTAGCTTCTGTTTTCTAATGTGAGCATCTAGCACGAGTTGCGAAATTCTAATATAAAGTAAGCGGCATTCTAATCTGCTCCTGATGACCACGGCTTTTTCTTTAATTTCCTGCACCACTCTCAGTCTTTGCATACGCACATGTGTACTGAATATATAACGCTCTCTCCCTTGTCAGCCGTCGAATTGCCGCTGAGGCACACAAGGAAAATAAGCGAGCCACTCGCAATACAAAAAGAAGAGTTATACCGGTTGTTTTGTGAACTAAATATATGAACACATAAAATTTTTTTCTCATTGCACAAAGCAAAATCGAGCCTCAACTTGCGCTCTTACTGGAAAACTAACTATGATTGGAGATTTTAAACAAAAATGTTCAGCGAGGAGACTGATATTATGTTCTTAGAATATTAGGGTCATGCACGCTGCAAAAGGTGGTAAACGTTTAAAGCAAACCCTCCACTCATTTGTTATGTATTCACACCGGTGTGTAAAAGGAAGCATCCACGCTACATGTATGGCTCTCAGAATTACTTTCGTGAACTAACATAGTCGGTGATACTGTCCTCTGCAAATAATACGACCTATATTGTTCTCCGTGACGAAGCAAGTGCCTCAAATAACCTTCTTACACACCACGTCATCGTTTCGGGGCACGTTGTTAATTTCACTCTCGTGGCTTCCACTGCTCTGGAACCAAGCTGCGAGAGAGAGTCACTTGGCTTATTGTTAGGCCGGTGAATTGCCATAAATCTCCATTTACGCGAATTGCGTTTCCCTTTGTATTGCAGCATTATCCCACTTTCTAGCGCTATGTCCTTCCAAAGGGTGCAATCGATATCCGATACTCACGGGTTGGAGAAGCGGATAGACCCATTTAGACAGTCACCTTTAGCCACGCTCCACGTGCGGAGCGCTATTGAGATGAATCACGTCGAACACTGATAGTTGTTGCTACGCAACTGTGAATGGGCCGGCTTGGAGCATACGTTAGTTTTCAATATTTCGCGCCTTGCTGCAGAGTGGAGGACAGCAAGTTCCACTCGAAGAGTGTAATTGATTCAAGTAATTGAATTCTTTCACAGACAATATGGCTCAGGAAAGGTTGCTGAAGTGCTTCTTGTGTGGCCACTTTATCAGACGGGGTCGCATTTCTGGATACTTCAAAAACACCGCACATAGCAAATCATCAACGAGAGTGTGGTATACCATTGCTAGCGCAAGTTTGCTGACATCGCTCAATTGTTCTCCACACGTCAGGAAGCCCGGAAAGCCGTCGTTAAGACCGCCATTGAGGACGATGAGGTAAGGAACGTCTTCTCGTCCTAAGATCATTACTGATGATCAGTGTGCGCCAGCGTCACACATATTTAACTCTGTTTGGCATTTAGCCTCTGCGAGGCAGCGCCGCTTGTGTTGTAAGACGACATACATGTGCCCGCCGTGCTGACTCAAGCCGACGTGCCGTTCGTTTGTCGCAGCTCGAAGTCGCTTAGTTGGTTTACGTGAACTCTCATACGGGGTGTTCATGCAGCCCGCTCCCCAAATACTAAGTTAACGTGTCGCTTGTGTCACTTGCGCGGCGCCTGGATTGAGAGCTGCTGCACATAGATTTTCACACTGAGCTTGCTCGTGTAGGAGGCACATGCCGCGCGTCGGCTCATGTGGGTGAGTCTAAGAGAACAGAACTTCCCCAGAATGTAACCCTGAACCGGTCATGCTGCCTTTCAGAGTACCGCCACAAGCTTCCACTACACTGTCTTCGGTGCTGCGAAAGGAAGCCACCGGAAGGGGACGGACATCGTCAGGCACCCTGAAGACGACACCAACGCTACGACGAACCTCGTCGAAAACGACAAGGACTATGAACGCACCTAGGCTCGCTCTAATATTATTTTATATTCCTCTCACAATGTCGGAAGCAAGATTTAAAAAACATGTACTTTTTTTGTACTTAATTAAGATTATAAAATGGACATCATTTGGTTTTAGCTTCGCGTCACGTGCCCGTTGGCCGAAGACGCTGCGCTCTAATAACTCATATGCACGACGGCTGGATTGCTAGCACATTATTAATCAATAAAATGTTTACCCTTCTCCGGCATTGCATCAAAATCTAAAATACTCCGTAAGTTTAGAAAACTGTGGAGCCTTGGTTATTGGTTTTTCTTTGCTGGGTTGTCGGCAAGTCTGCCGCAACCAAGGTTAAGCTTATCTGATCTGTTCGCGCCGCAGATGGAACTTGATGAAGACGGCGATGTGCAATGCACAGCGTGATAGCGTGTTGCCGTTTAATTCGAGGCGGGATCGACTGCGGCGAACGCATAGTTTTCTCGTGCCGTGCTCCTAACATGTGCTGTAGCGCACAAGACAAGGTTCTTGCTCGGGGTTGGTACGTCTGGAGTACTGCTTTCATAATAACACGATAATGACGCGAATAATTATATGATCATAATGAATGGTCTGTACCAATGTCCAATGTCCTGCAGGTCGACCGAGAAAAAAAGTGCGAGGGTTGTCACGTTCACAAGCCCAGTAGACGCGCGAAAGCATGTGTTTTGTCTGGCGGGCTTTGCTGGGTCGTTGGCACGTCTAGCGATGATATTAGAGTATCAGTTAAGGTCTGATCAAGGTTAAGCTGATATGATCTGTACGCGGCGCTGATATAAGTTTATTAAGACTGCAGTGTGCAATGCACAAAGCGAAAGTGTGTGGCCCTTTAACACGAGTTAACACGAGCAGTGAAGTGCGAATTTGGTTTGCTAGCACCTTGGTTTTCACTTTAGTTTCAGCGTTCGGATCCAATACGCACAGACGGAAGTTGGTGATAACGACGACTTGTTGAGCACAGCCCGTTGTGGCCGCTACCTTCCATAATACGCGGGAACGTGAAAATCGGCCAGTGTTTCAAAGGCGGTGTCTGCTTAGGTAGTAGTAGTAGTGAGTGGTTTAATAAATAATAATAAAAAGGAAGGAGAAGATTTTTGCTAGCCTCGGCATCTGCCATTGATACTGAAGCACCTTTTCTGGGGCAGTATAAATAAAGGATAGCAGGCACAATGGAGAAATAAAAGGAAAGAGGTGAGGGAGGTTAAAAAATTACAGTTTTGAAGCATTGTCCCGAATATGCCTCAGAAATCCTATACGCAAGCAGCAAATACACTTATACGCCAATTATTCTTCGGGCTTTTTTTTTTGTGGCTTGACTTGAGAGTAGTAGCCACCAGATAAGTGCTTAAGATTTCTGCCACTTCAGAAAAGCGTTTTCTCGTCTCGAAGATGAGCCGCGTCCAGTCACAGAGATCTATTACATTACATGAAGTCAATTCGGCCATTTCTTCTCTACAATGTCATAAGTCACGTGGCCCGGATGGTATAAGTAGTCAGTTCTATGAAACGTTTATCACTTACCTAGCTGTTGCCTTGTCGGAAGTTGTCAATAATGTCTATGACGTGCGCTTTTTACTTCCAACTTTCTATGCTGATCACACTATACCAATTCTGAAAAGAACACATGCAGATCGGTTAACTGTTGCAGAGTATATATCGTCTGATGTCTTAATGCAACGTGCATAAGAAAATATTTCCGAAGGTTCTGTCTTCTAGAATGTAGTTTTCCAGTTTGCGGCAATAAAATCATTACGGCCTCAGCAAGTGTGCGGAGTCAAAGGCCGTAGTATGCGAAACTATGTTCATATCACACGTTCGATGTTGAAGACAGAACCAGAAGGGCTTACGCAAGTGGCTCAGATAAGGTGAGTTATGACTTTGCTCGCAATCTTGTAGAGCGCAACATTGATGATTTCTTGCTTTAAGACTGATTGTAATGAAAAGCTTCCAAACCCCACTGCACTTACATCACCGTGTTGGCGGGGCTCCCCTATATCGCGTTTGTTATTCGCCTTGGACCGCTATACCTTCTATCTTGGACCGCTATACCTTATTATCTAATGAAACAGCAATTCTTGACTCTCGCTATCGCAATGTAGAATATAAATTTTGGTTTATGCTAATGCCGTTCTCTTTTGTGTTAAGAGAAAAAAATATGCTCCAGGTTTTGCTTCTGATCGAAGTGTTTTGTCACAGTTCGACTGCTGCTGCCAACCTTGATAAACCTAAGGGGTTTTGGCTACGACATTGGGGCATAAAGCAAGACCATTTTAGAGCCATGAGGTGGGACTCCGCAGGCGAGTATAAGCGGGGTCCCTAACGTCAGCATCGCAATCCTAGGCCTCACTGGGATACTCATATCTCGTCCGCCGGCCACAACCACAGGCTTGAAGTGGTAGACAGCTGTCTATGTTTGCACGACCAAGCTTATATCTTCTAATCTAGAAGCTGATCTACGTTATGCAAACACTGTACTGTTCGAGAAAATGTTTGAGGCAATGCACAGAATTTTTTTATATTTATGGGTGGCGCTATCAGTGGGAGCCTATGCATTGAGAAAGTTTGTCTCCCTATGGATTCTCGTGGACGGAAAACATCCAAGGTGGCACCTTTCTCTCCGCGATAATTATCGCATGCCATCTAGGGATGACTGCATTCATTGCCACTTGCGCAATCACACCTAATTTTGTTTCAAAAGCAACAGGGCGGCGCTTTTGCACACGTCCCCTCGCAGCACTGTAACGCCATTCTTTGCAACGTTCTGATGAAAGATAGATTTGCTCTCGAAATGCGCCCGCAATTGAGACGGTCGGCACAAACACGCGACGCGATCATTCGGCCCCTGACGCTCATCTTCATGCATTATAATGCACGCTCACGCAGGACAAGAAATTATCTTTCAGCCACACCGGAGCAATGCAAAAATGTAGCGCGTGCTGCTTTTGCGGCAGCGGTAGCAACGCAGTTGCGCCAGCAACCTGACCATCGATTCGCTTGTGCTTTGCTGCAGCAGAAAAGACAAGTAACGGGTTACTGAGGGCCTAGCCCTAGCGCACACTCTAATATCCCGAGAACGAAAATGCGTCCACAACAAAACACGTGTAGTGCTGGATCCATATAAACACGAAAGCAATGTGAGTGAATTTATTTTATTCCTGCGATTGAAAAATCAAACTATCACGCAGTGTCCAACGTCGGCACGCAGGTCGATTTTCTTTTTATGCCTCGACAGAGTTGTTTTTCGCGATGCGCTTGCAGGCGGACGTTATATATTTCCTGTTTTGTGTGCTTCCGGTCGTGGTGAACTGCCATTATCCGAAATGATGTAGTCATCGAGTTTTTTCAGTGCGCTCCATTAGCACAAATAAACGCTTAACTCTGTCATTTAGCCAAAAATACCCGATTAGCTTTTTCAAATATTATATTTATTTGGAAAAGAACAATAATTCTAGCTTGACGTCAAAGATTTCCTTAACCCTCTTTGATTACCTTCTACAAGAAACCTCTTGCCTGTCATCACCCGCCTTTAAACCTCCAAGTTCAGCCGAAACAGACATCCATGATCTTCAATGAATTCTCCCTTTGAATGGTAACTTCATACTACGCAGCTTTATTCTCTAGACATGGTGCCTTTGGTGATTCTGTGAGGATTTTGTCAATTTCTGCACTGTGAGGATCACAATCTACTGTGCAAGGTGCGTACTTTCATTTGTTTATATCTTCACCGCCCCTGCTGACGTCATAACCCAAGCAGCGTTTTATTTGCATTTCTATCGCCGAGAATTCACGCTTGCCATTAGTCGATTACGTCTTCCAGCTTTAACAGCCTAATTCGATCGACAATCCGGAGCGCGTTTTCTTGCTTCGCGAACCAAAAAGCCTGCTTAAATTAACGATTTGCATTGAAATCCTGATTTTTTAATGACATAGGCGGATTTTATGCTCCAGCAGGGAATGAGGGCTCTGCTCCGGATGACCGATTTTTAAGCGCCACAAGAAAAATGCCAGGGCAGGGCGTTCTGTGGTATAAAAAATAGACTAACCAATATCGTTGAACTCTTTTTTGAAGTCGGTTTCAATTTTTTTTCTTTCATGGAGAAAAATTTGACATTGCTACTTTTTATCTTTATTTTTGCATTATCATATACCTTTATTCAGCGTGCAAGTCGGTGTGTGTATATCGGTGTGTCGCCGACTAACTGAATACAAGTCGACCATGTCCACGTGGGTCAAAGGGCTGGCTGAAAAGCTGCAAATAGCGAAGCGCCGAAGCACATAATTACGCTTTCTTTTATTAATCTTCTATGAAGCCACTTCACATGCGAACTTGCGTTGGAGAAAACAATCCAACAAGGACACAGCATTTTTCTCGACTTTTGGCTCAGTACTTCGAAAACCGAGCGAAGCAATGGCAGAGCGTGCGTCCACGCTAGCCACTGGACAGCGATTTAACGTAGTAGATACACGCAAAAAAAAGACTAAAATATTTTCGCCTGCATCATAACAATTACAAGCAGTCACTCCGCATATTCTAGGGGTGGCAATGGACATCAAACGGCGCTGGGAGGCAGCCTCCAATTCCTCGCAGAATAAACGTGGACTCCAGCACCAGGGCGGTCACGTGACAGACCTCCTGAGTGCCATGACGCGAAGCCTGTGGCTCATCGGCCTGCTGCCTCGGGACCTCCACGGAGTTCGTGCCAGAAATCTTTCAAAGTGTACCACAAAGGACCTTCTGCGGCGGAAACTCAGAAGGGGGTGGCCGATGCTCTTCGTGGTGTTCGGCTATCTTCTCCATTTTTCGGCGGCAACCGTGTACAACGTGACGCATAGTGGAGGCTTCTTCGGGTTCTTCGCCAACTGCGGCTACGTGCTTCGCAACCTGTTCGCTTCCATCACCCTAGTCCACTTCCTAATGACGCAGGACGAGTTGATCGATCTGCTGGAGGACAGTCGACCCCTCCGTGAGCTTCTGTCGCCTGCCAAGGCTCGCCAAGTAAGCAGCTTTTCTTCTTTAAAGCAGCCAAAGTTGTTTGTACGAAAGGACCTTTTTCACTTGCGTTCGTATGGTGACAGCAAACAAGACGTCATTTCAATAGCAGCTACGGCTTACACGCTAAGTCAAAAAATCTCTCATGTGCTCGTAGGGTTGTTACTCTTTTCCCTTTGGTAAGATGCATAAGCAGGAGTGAGGCAGGATAAAAATGTGAACAAATTGGATTTCCAGCTTTCGCTTAAAAACCACACTGGACATCATTCCGAGTGCTCACTTTGGGAGGAAGTGGAAAGGCAGACAGGTTGATGAGTATGGTGTTCCTGTTTGCTACCGTCTTCCGGGGGAAAAATAAGAGGTGCAGGTTTGAGGAATAAAAATTATCGTATAAGAATCAATGTTATTAGGAAGGGCATACGTGCTATAAAGTGATATTTTGCCGTTCAAGCAAGACAAGCTCGAAAATCTAAACACTGCCTTGCATGCACGCAAAATGCAGCGCATGCCAAAAGACCCGCGCGGCACTCGCTGTACTACTGCTCGCGTGTGACCTACAAAACACTGCTTCCAGCGTTTAGACAGCGCTAAAACATGTACCTGAAATGCTCAGCCAATCGAAACCACTACTAGCAGCAATATTACATTCAGTGTGCTAGCTAGCTGCAAGACCAAAACAGTGAGCAAAAAAAGCAATACAGTAGGTATATAGAGCATGAGACAATGGGCTGCTGCTTTATGGACCCTCAAAAGAAAGCTTTCAGCCAGGCTATAAAATACTGAGAGAGACAAAGAAAGGAAGGGAAAGCAAACTAACAAGGCAATGCCCAGTTTCGAACACCACACGCGGGGAACCGTATAGAGGGAGAGACAGAGAAAAAATATGAAAGATCAGTTCGCTGTATGGATCGTTTCTATGTTGACCATAGTATGTGACTAACACTGGACGCTCACAGTTAGTCCTCACATTGACGCTCAAACCTGTCTCTCTTAAATGTAAGAGGAGCGCTTTGATAGCCGTCCTAGCAGTGGACACTTTAGGACAATAACAGTCAAGTCGGAAGCGGCGCCATGCACCCAGCAGAATACGCACACCCAATGCAGGTGCGGCGCTTCTGCGTAGCGACAGTGGCCTTCACCGTGTTGAGCTTCGCGGGTCTATGGGCAGCCACGCTGTACGCGGGGTTCGGGGACCTGCAGCGCTATTTCGACTACTACCTGTACAAGGGGGACGTCACCAACGGCACCATACCTAGGTCTCTGGGCTACGCTTTCTCCTCGCTGGACGCCACGGCGTATGCCATCATGACCAACTCGTTGACGGTACTGCTGGGCTTCCACGTCTGTGTGGCCATCTACCTGCGGGCGCTTGCTGCCGAGTTCGCGGACGGAGTGGCAAACGCAGAGCCCGGGAGCGCAACAGCTGCGCAGGTACTCTTGCTTGCTTCGGCTTTTGGAAAGCTGCCGGAGGTTTGAGGAGAAGCCTATTTTAATGCCAATACGTCTGGCCGGAAATCAGCCGCAAAATGATTTGAAGGTGTTATTTTCCACAAACGTTTCAGATAAATTCACGGTGAATTTAGGTTAAAACTGCTCGCGCGAATCTTTGCAGGCATTTAAAACTGACTGCCAGCTTTAGGACATCTTCACCGACAAACAATATCTAGTAGCACTGAGAAGAACAGAATAGAAGTACGGATATCTTTAGGATGAGAGTAATGTCCGCTTTAATCGAGAAATTTTTACCAACCCATTTGCATGGTACGCTTCAAATTACCCCCTTATGTATCCACATTGTAGTCGGTAAATAAATTAAGCCCGGTGACGAACTGCAGGAAACTGTTCTATAATACTATTAATGGCTTTCGTAGGGAGAAGAATTGGTAAGCATGTCAAGTGCTTTCGATCTGTATGCTGTATATGCCTACAATATAGATGCTTCGAGCCCTATCTGGATGCAGCCTGTGAAACGAAAATGCTGAGTTATGATTTTTTGCGCCATATGGTTATATGCTGGCTGAGAAATACTGATGACAATTTTACAAAACACCGCAGTGAGAAGAGGCATAAGAAACTCTTGGCAGGCGCGCTAAGCATTCAGTTTCCGGAGCTACCAACCCTAACCGGGATCAGACGCCACCGGCTTGTATAGGGGGGGGGGGGGGGCAATTATGTGTTTGCTCTGATTTCTAAGGTGCATATCTTTGCAGAAATTTTTGATTCTTATCTGAAGTGTTCGTGATAGCACGATAATTTCCACTCATTGAGTATTTCCCGCTAAAGTGGCCCACGCACCCAGCAAAGCTAACAAGGAAGCCGGAGTCCCGCTTTGATGTTCGTTTTGTGGCTCGACTGCGTACAGGCTGCCCTAGCTCAGCCAGGCGGTTCCAGGCGCACCTACAATCAGGGGATCACTCTTTCGACTGCAGATGAAGGGCCTGCGCTGGCGCCTGCTCTTGCTCACCGAGCTCCTGCGGCGTTTCGACCTGCTGGGCAGTCCCGTAGTCTTCTGCTGGTACCTGAACGCCGTCGGTAATTTGGTGCTCAGCGTGCCCGGCATCCTGGTGGGCCTCGGCTCGGCCAGCACCTCCGACTACCTGTACATGCTGGCTGACCTGCTCGCCAACGTGGCAGCCTTCGTGGCGCTCACTCTGGCACTGTCGGAGCCCGCGCGACTGGTGCGGGACTCTCACCGCGGCGCCCTCTGGCTGGCCGCCTCTGGCGTACCCGGGGCGCAAGCGCTGGCCGAGGCTGCGCAGTCGGCACCCGTAGCGCTCTCTGGCTGGGGTTGCTTCCACGTCCAGCGCGGCATGGTGCTTGGAGTGTTCGCAACGGTTTCGACATACGTGATTGTCGTCTACCAATTCATCCAGGGTGCTGTGTGATGGCCCCGCGAGATGTACACGACACCCTGCGCCTTTTAAAATAATGCTTTAGAAGCCACCAGCACGGTTAGTATTACGATACACCAGGCTACGGGTAGTTTTTGCTGGTTAATTTCACCTGGAAGCTCCGAACGTACATTCTACAAGTTGATAGTACAGTAGCTTTAAAGAATATTTCTCAATTTAAAGAAGATTCTCTGCTTCTGCTGGTATTTGGTAAGCTGTATTCCGTGTTGTTAATACGTGTGCACTAAAAGCGACTACATCATGCTTTATTTAACGGAGTTTAGCGAGAATAGATACATTATTAACAAATATCCACTATAGAAAATAAAATGCATGAAAAGTTTCAAGTCGCACTGAAAAACACCAAAGAAAGTATTCTCGTGTGGTAACAAATTCTAGTAGTATTTCGGCCTCTGGACTAGAAGTAAAGGAGTTTTTGTAGTAACAACAGAATTTTGTGCAAAATCTTGCTCTCCCTAGTCGTAGCGACATCTCTACAGAAAAGTACCATCATACTACAGAAAAGTCTGTCAATACTAAAAAACGGCAAAACATTTACTCGTACGTTTGGCAATATTCCGTCGTTGATTTTTATAGCAAACCTCCCATTTCCCGTTTTGCTAATACCAGTGCTTAAATTGAACGGTAGCAGTAGGTGTCGTACTAGAGGCTATAAAAAGCAATCGTAAGGCGAGAGGGTGCACCGCTGGCAGAATCCACGCACTTGTGCTTGCCTCTTAGTCATGCACTGGGTGGTTGTGGCCGCCCGAAAGCTCTAAACTTCTGTCAGGCGAGGAGAAATCGCCTGTTCTACTTCTCAAGATATATAATCCTCAGAATGCCGTACGGGCACACTGTGCGACCAAAATCAGGAAGTTTCGCCTTAAACCTCTTGATAAAGGCTGTGAACCCTTCTTTTTCGCATCAAGAGGTCATAAATATCTTCGCCAACGAGTTCGTAATTTGTACATGATACAGCGTCACATTTCAACGTCTGTAAAGGGAAAGACCACGTCCAGGCGTGATATCTGGGCGCATGTCGTCGGCACCTTCTGCGTTGGAGCTGAAAAGCCACTGTAAAGACAGTCCGCATCCATGAGCAGTCGTCGCCATGTGATCCACAATCATCGCGTTCGCAAAAACTCGAGCCTAGTTGCCGGGATGATTGATTTTGAAGCGCCCCAGATGTAAGACGGAGTATGACAGCTTTTTCACATAAGCGCATGTTTTTACTTCGCCGCTACGCATTTCAGCGCCTGGCACACAGTGCACGGTCCCTGAACGGGTTATACTTTTCTTGGTACCACAAGCATTTCGCCAAGACCATGGCGCCGTCTGGTTGGTAATAAAATCCTTACCTTCAATTTTTCCAGTAGTGCTCGCCTCTTAAGTGATATTATATCATCCTTGGAGCCTAGTTACTGATATCATTCGTAAAGCAGGCCTGGAACAAGCCCGTTTCATGAAACTTATCATTCTACCCGAACAGTCTGTGTCCACCTGGTATCAGTCGCTCAACTTCCTCGAAGCATAAGGACAGGTCTCGCTGTACCATTCCAAGTGATTAAACTTGTGTTCTGCATTGGTTAAAACCCCTGACAGAATTGGTGCAGTGCATCTGCTTCAAGCGTGGTGGTCAAGTACCACCAGAAAATAGTCTACATCGTGCGCTTCATATGGCTAGACTTAACTGCATAGACCCGCACGGCGTTCAGGGTACGCGGTGGCAAGCGCATCGAATACAAAGCGCCACCGCGTCTCGAGCGGTTGAAAGCCCTCCGGGACTCGGTAGTGCAGCCGGAGCCTTTCGACGCTGTTTCGTCTGCAAGAACTTTCTCCAGTAAATTAATGTGACCTCGGTCTTCACTCTTTGGCACGCCACATTTCCATTATAACCATAGCCATCCCATTCTTGCCTTCTTCATCGGTGCCGTCAGCTTTGTGTGTCCCGAGTAAAGGACATGACTGGTATTGCACAACAGCGTCATCGGCAATTCACCGTAAACCAAGCATGGCGATCAATATAATCTTGAGTAAGTGCAATACAGATGTCAAACAGCATCGTCTTAACTACAGTGGCATTTAACTGAAATTATCCATAAACCAAGCACGGGGATGAAAAAATTCTTGGCTAAGTTCATAATAGACGTCATATGAGTTTTTAGTTGAGAGAACTGGTAGTTTTTGGGTGTGCCCAAAAACTTCAGCAGACTAATAGAAATAAGGGCCTCTACACGTGGACACTTCGAAATGAATCTGTGGTTTCAAAATGTTTTCGTTCTTCTGCTTATTAAATCGCTTGTCTGAAGTAACAAACTTTAGTGAGTGAATGAGGAACTAATTTGGTCTCGATGTGTGCGAAATTTTGTTACCAGTCCAGCTTTAATTCGATGACGGCACCCATAAACATAGGGCCGATTCTGCGCTGAGAATTATATTATTGGCATTTTAACAAGGAAAGCCGTCTGTAATAAAAGAAGTATAGTCGACCACGCAACAAACCATTTTTGTTAACTTTTTTCGAAATATATCACCTTCGATCCCAGTTTGTGGATGCAACGGGCTTGCGACAGCGGTAATACTCGCCATTGGTAGCACGGAATATTTGATTTATACGAGAAAGTGGAAAGATCCAAATGTGTTAATTGGTTCCTTGGCGCGCCTTTTCTCTTATGACACAGTGAAGAACAGCTGCCTCAAATGCGCAGCTCCTCGTAACGCTATAAGAACCTATCGTGAAGCAAAGAGAGCTGCCCTTAAAGAAAAACAACTACAGCTCGTGTACCGTACACAAAGCTGCGCACCTCTCCGACTAAGCGCATCAGAGGAATCTTAACTAAATATGAACATTCCAAGCAGCGTCGTATAGGCTCTGGTGGCACGCAGTGAGGAGGGCAATGTATGATGTATAAAATGCACTGATTCAGAAAAAAAGAACATGTATTGCACAGGAAGCAAAAGAACTCAAGTGTGCACAATCATAGCTGGCATCAACAGTGAGAGCTGTCCACAGAACCTTCTGAGAACGGGTACTACGCTGCTGGTCTTCATTTTGAATCCCACACCATGTCAAATTCTGAGCGCAGTACTAAATCTTGAATAACACGAATTTCAACTCAGTGCAGCCTTTGCACTTCACAATGGTGGCCAGTCACTTTTTTCAGCCCACATAAGGTCGTCGATGATACCACTATGTGACGTCAGAGGGCAGAGTGCGGTGGTGTTGTCGGTGTTTTAGATGCAGCTGCCAGTGTGCATACTGAGCCTTCGATGTTAAGATTCACTGCTAGACGCAGGTGAAGCCTCTCGTGTGCAATCCAGGGGCGGAGGTGGAACGTAGTCCAAGCGGTACCGTTTAAACTGTCTTTCGGAGAAGGCTGCAATGGTACAGAATATTATGTTTCCGCCGCACTGCAAAGACTGACACTCCATACGACAGCATTCAAATGAGCATCATATGATCAAGCTGGCATTTGGCAAAGAAAAACCAAAATACAATAAAAACTTGCAGTTGTACAAGACTGTTATGTTTCCTTCGGACTGCGAACTGTAAGACTTCATGGGTCAACTTTCGAATGAGCATCATATAATGAAGCGGGGCTTTGGCAAAGACGTTCTATTAATCTGATAAAATCTTTCTCGTGGGAAATACAAACTGATGTTCACGCGCTAACCAATGTAATCAAAAACAATATTAGATACATAGAAATATTTATACTTTCGCAATATCGATGCGCTGGAAAATGCGTGATTAACGGCGAAAACATCCATGTTTACTTTACCAGATTTTTAGGAACCTGCATTGACTAGAGGCCTAAAATTTTACGAACCATAGAGCCAACAGCGCGTTCTCAGTTTGGCTGCCGTGGTGTTATTCTCTAGCCGAGGCAAACTGTGAAAGACAAGACCAAGAAATCTCCACAAGGACTTATAGGTCCCACGACTGCTAACGCGTGCCGCGTGCCGCGTGCCAAAATTGCAGCGAGAATTCCGAATTTTCGGTACATCTTGTTCATTTCTATGGACGTCGGAAATAGTTGGCGTCAGCGCCGAAAGCAATATAAAGGTCAAATTTTTCAGCGATGGGGACGAGTAGCCGGTCAGGATAATGTCCCTTCTGGTGCAGAATCTCTCGAGACTCTCTTGTTTTCTCAACATTACCAGCTTAAATCATCCCCTTTGAGTTACGTGGTGTTCGCCTTGACAGGTCAGCCATATACTGCTGTTCCGGACAGAAGGCAGCACCCGACAGCTTCATTCGCTGCTGGTGGGCAACGTACGGCACTAGTTCCTCAATGGGAAGGAAAGCTAGACATGTATAACGCTTTATTCAAAGAAAACAGAAAACTCACCGACATCGTTAAGAGCGTCGGGTTTCGTCCCGCGCCCAAACCAACAGCAGTCGACTTCTCGAAGGCGGCGACTGCCGCCGACGGCACAGATGACCGGCCGCGTTTGGGCTGCATTATCGGCCGGCCCTCCTTTTTTAGGGCAGACAATGCTCCCGTCAGGAAGCGCGAAACGAACCTGCTGGGGTCTTCGGGTTACGCCGGACTCCTTGGGTTGAACCTCACTGGCGCCTGCTGTGTGTTCCATTACGGCTGGTGCAGTGGCGATTACCAGGGGTAGTAGCGGATATAGACTCACGGGCACCGTGCTTTTGCTGCAAAGAATTGACTCCACCTGTTCGGTCACTGATGCTTGTTCTTGCTCATCTTCTAGCTTACCCTCGCCTTTCTACACTCAGCAGCCCCTTATCTTGACCTTTCGGCTGATTGTTACAGAAATCCGAAGAGCAAACAGAAGGTGATGATGACGGTGTCCTCAGGCTTAATGGCGGTCTGGACACCCCTCGTCTTTCTTTACCTCGCAATTATGTTTGATCGTGCGGCGGGGGCCGGCTCCCGGAAGTTTTCATCGTTTTTCTTTGCAGGTTCTAAACTCTACGTTATTACCCTTAACATTACTACAATGTTAGTCCTGGTAATTCTGTGCTGTTTCTAATTCTTGCAAGGTTAACAGCGTTAAGTGGAAGAGGAAAACGTGGCCCAAGAATGTCACTTTCTCAAGTAACTAAAAAAAAACTTTAGCTACTTGAACAAACTGTTGCCAATTACAAATCATAACGATGCAATTCGCTTCTAGTATTGTGCCTACTGCATATACAATTTCCCAGCTGTCGTGAGTTAATATTCAGAACAAAAGCTGATGGATACGGTGAGAAATAAACTCACGGACTTCGTGTTTTCCGCTTATACCATGTAGAAGAACCCATAATGCACTGTCTTCATTTCTCTTAGTTTGTTTATGAAACAAACGCATCAATAATAGTTTATATTTCAAATACATACTAAGTGAATATGAATGACAACTGAATGTTCACTTGGTTCAATTTCTAGAAATACTACTGTATTCTGAATGTTATTTCCCGTTGAGAATGTAGTATGTGCAAAACCTAAGAATGAAATAAATTCTAGCCCCTAAAACTTGTTTACATAACTGAGTCTGTCCAAAAGGCCAGCAACCACTACTCTACTGACGGTGTTCACAACATAAGTTTTACTCCCTTAGATTCTTAAGCAAATTATTATACGTGTAAGACAGATGAATACCAACTCTTTCGGAATAAACTGATAGTTACGCAGTACATGTGGAAGAATTGAACTGTGTACACCCTTTACCTAACTCACCACTGTCCCGCGGTAGACGCACAAATTCAAGCATTCTGTAGCACTGTTTGTCGACACACATCTTAGAAACTTTTTCTAGAGGATGAGAAGCTCTGAAGAGTGGATTTCTGCCGTGCACCCGTCACAATGCTTTGTACTGGCACCTTCAGTTTTTTCCGGTGCATTTTATTAATACGTAAGCATTGTATGGCTATGTTCGCGGTTTCGTGTCATCACGTGCTTGTCATCACGTTAACGTTGAAACTAACTGAGTTCTAAAGAAAAGAATGGCTGCATTAGATAGAGCATGAAAAAATTTCGCAGGGGATTTCATGAGGTGCATGTGGGGCAATTATTTAATTAATTAGAGCCAAAAATGTCCAAAAAGTTAGCGGGGCCGGAGAAAAAGTAGCGCCAATTTTTAAAAACCGGAAGTGTGGACGGAGCGAAGCGTGGCGCCAAGTTTGAAAACTCAAAATGGGCAATGTATAAGAAGAGTTGAGTAAAGAGAGGCAAAGAAGGGCAAAGAGGAGGAGGCAAGAGGGGCGAACAGGCGTTAATGCTTACACATTCCTCCAATGTGGGTGCCGCATTATTGATATCATATTTTTTTTATCCTGTTCGCCTCAATCGCTTTGAATACCATGCAAACAGAGCATATCTCTTGAGGATCCTCGCCATTGCATTCAATATAAAATGCTTAAAGCCTGCTCAGTTCGCGTTTTTGTTCTAAGGAACACATAGTGCAATTATAACAAGCTACGCTTTGATGAGAGAAGGCTGAGGTACGTTTATGAGGGCAAATGCAGCGCACACTTTGTCAGAACACAAAGAACACGAAGGGATACATCACCAGCGCTGACTCGCAACTGAAGTTTAGTGAAAAAAATGAACAGGCATACATACAGTAACCACCTGAAACTGCACACGTCAAAACCACGTGGGAAGAAATTATTGCCCTTGGCAAGAAATGGGTTAGTAAACATTAGCAGAGTGCAGCCGATTGCCCAAGTAGCAGACTTCCCCTATCTTAAAGGACCACGGAAGGTTCGCTGACACCCCGGCTGGTTGACGCGATCCGGTTAGCAGGATCTGTTTCCGTACGGAAGCAGTGCAAAGGAAGAGCAGACCAGAAATAGTTCTTGCGTAATGAGCATACCGCGAACAGTAAATGGAAGCTCTTTTATTACTGTGTTTTATTCAATACTGGAAGACAGGCCCCGATACCCTTTACTGGTTCGAATGTGGTCGTCTCCAAATTTCTGTGCGTTTTAGCAGACACACTTCAGCAACTGGCTGTCATAAAGCTACATTTTCTACATGATACAATGCAAACGCTCGAGTAATGTTTCAATTAACGTAGTAGCACACAAGGTACTGAACGATCAAATGAGTTTCTCTGGACTTCTGGAAATATTTGTGCACTCCCAATACAGGATATGAAAACGGACACACAAAGGTGCAAACTTCGACAAGTTTAAGTTTGGGTCTGTGTGTGTTTGTCAAATTCGTATTGTAATAGGTTTGACGCGCAGCAGAGGCGTGCGTGCCCTTAGAAAATGTTTGCATGCCAAGTCTTTCATCAATCAATGTCAGGCTTGCAATGAAACGATGTAAATAAGCCAAATACATCCTTAACAAATCTGGATAAAAGTATTTTTCAACAAGATAGAGTTTATGAGCGGAATTTTTTTGATATAGTTAGATTTTACTACAACAATCAATATATCCGCAGACCTCACGTCGGCAAGGCTGAATTTTTTTGCTTTTAATGTTGTTATCGTCGAAAGCTTTCCCCATTGGTTTTATAAGACAGTCTTATTTACTCGATACGAGCGAGTAAATAAGACTAAATTTTCGCGAAGAATGTTGGGCATGATTGCTTGAAATACCAGAAAAGTCGCCAAAATATCATGATATAATCGCTTCTTATTCTTTTTCACTACATCTAGGATAGAATGCCACTCCGAGGCACACATTGACAAGTACAATGAATTTCTATGCTACTTCAATTGACGAGATTTCAAAATCGCTTTTAAAATGGTAGCCATTCTCTACGGAGGGTTCACAACGTTATTTTAATGTGGTCAAGAGATCACTGTACGATATTTAAAAGAGACGTCTTACGGGGCTTTTATTTTACACACACTATGTTTCTGAAGCAGCGCGGTAAGGATTTATCATTTGCGCTAAACTCTTATGTAATTTCCCTACGAGTGTCGTGTACTTGTTCATTTACTCACTTTAGTAAAATGGAGCCGCGAAGGTGACTCTTACATGTCAGGCTATTGTTGCTTAATTTATAAGAATTTTCTTTCAGTTCTGCTTGGAGATGATGGAATTATTTTCTTCTTTCACACTTTCAATGTTGGCGCCGCAGAGTATGTAGAAATAATGGGAGAACTATATTTTCTTCAAGTTTAAATTGTTAAACTTCATCGGTATTCATACATCTACCGAGTGCTAATAACCTCACAAAGTATAACAGAGTCTTGCTGTCACAGAAATGCTGAAGTTTATTTTCATTATGTAAATGCTTCCTCCCCTCTGCTTCCTTGAGCGTATTCTGTTGTTTGCTCCGTACCACTGCACAGCTATCTCATTCACATACTGTTCTTAAGACACCTGGCATAAAGCTTTAGAGACCTCGGGAACTACTAAAGTTTGCCAAAATGGCGTTACATTTGAAAATACCTGAAGTGGCATTGCAGTTTAAGAACATTTATAAGGCTGCTCGAAATAGTGATATGTGTTGCACTGTTCCGATTGAAATGTGAAAGTTACAAATGTAATACTGTTATTACTTTCGTGTAAGTCATAACACGGCTGGGGATACAAAACACAGCTGGTACAAACAAAGCAGCGACATCGCGCAGCTCGCCTCACCTGCTGACTGCAAGAGCGGAGGATGCGGACGAGGTACCGGGGTACCCTCCAGAAAAATCGTTTTCCTCGGGCGTGGGAAAGTATCGGCGCACCTGGAGCCATTTTTTTTTGTGCGCACAGCAAGATACAGCACGACGAAAGCAAGCACCACCTTTGTTGTACGATTCAAACGCGCCCCCGTTTTTTATGCGCAGCTGTATTTTATCCTTTAAATCGGTATATTACCTAGTTAAGCTTAGACTTTCCGGTTTTATTCCAGATCGCGTGCAATTTTGAACCCTTTATTAATTAAACTAAAAGGTGAGTGTTCGAACAGTGCAAATAGAAGAATTATACGAAAGGCACGGCAAACAAAGAAAGATGTTCAAGACTCGTGCATGTTCAGTAGAACCAGCTCATATTTAGTCAGAACAGCAGGAAGGCTCGTTCACGAGTTTTAACAACGCTGAGTGCAGCGCGTGTAATGTCTGCCTAAAAGAAATGCCTGCAAACCGATGTGATTTAAGAAATTAATAGCAAAATTTTTCCAAATAAGTCAGCGATACAATCGGCGAGCGATGCGGTTTGGAGCAGAGACAAGAAAAATGAGCCCCCCAGACGAAAATAAATTGGTGTTGCAAATGAGGAAGGAAGCCTTCAGAAACCTCTTACTGAGTAAGAAATAAACAGGCAAAAGGGACAGAAGGGCACTAGAAAAGTAGGAAATGTCGCAGTGGGCTCATAATTGTGCGCTCCAAAGCACTGCCATAATGAACGACATTCCGGAGCCATAAATGTTTTAGCTATGAAACGAGAAAAGCTTTCATATTTCTGTTAGAAATAGCGAGCTACTGGCTTTTCGAACATGCGTTGTGTGCTCGCCATTCAGGTAAGACGTCGGAAAGCGTTAGCGGTGCAAATAGTTCGCATATGTTTTTGTTCAAAAAAGAATCATACAAAGTGGTGACGCGTTCTTAACACGTTGCTTTTAATTTTTTGTGATTGCTAAACACACGTTTTTAGATGAAGCTAAAATTGAATTTCCAAGACTCATCATTGGATGGTTCAGTAGAAATGGCGCGGTCCTTCGAATGCTATAAAAATGGGCCAAAGGCATATTTTAGCTGTTTCGTTTGTTCAGTTATTACACGCCATTTGTTACTATGGGCGCGGGTTATTGCCTGGGGACGGCGTAAAGCCCTCGGACTCTTCCCGTCAGTGCGCCGTTCTTCTCAACTCGACCCCTGACCCCGCAGTACAATTAGCCAAACTTCTTTTCGGTGCTTTTTCTCGCCATTTTTGCTTCTTTCGGAAGTTTTTGCGAGCCTGTTTCTGGCGTGAAGGAACGGTCCTGTGTCCGCGGCCACTCTGCTCCCTTTTATCCTTCTCAGTTTTCTACGTTATTTTTTTGCCCAATGAGACGTTGCAAGGCCTTAACCACTAAACAATCTGCATCGAGAGAGATTTAATACAAAATAAAAGTACACATTTAGGCTAAGCATGTTTCACCGCTTTAATTTGACCCTTACGCGCGAGGGGAATATTTTGGAATTACACCTTGTAAAGCGCCACCTCACACGACCACAAATAAGCCCCGTCTTCTTGTTTGCGCTCATTCAAGCTCAGCATTGCAGTGCAACAGGAGTAGTTTCGACCAGCCAGCGCATTGTATTGAGGCCTCTTGAGTTGTGCCGCTAAACGCCGGCATCGAAAGCAAAAAGAAATCAACTCCTATTGCTCTGCTCGTTTCCTATAGATATTCCCACCTCCTAGATACACACTCCGAGCAAAATTTGTTTTTGCGCGTGAACCAGCGTTCTCTTTAAGATGCAGCCTGTAATTCCATTCTTTTCATGGCAGAGCAGCACGCCATCCGACAAAGCAGAGTCACTGATCGGAACGAAGAAACTATTCTATAACAGAAAATCTAGGGCCGATCATTGATGTCGAGAGAATTGGATACCATTTTTTGATGTGTTAGGATTAGGAGGCTGATAAACTCATATAATGCCCGGCGACGTTGGAGTCTGTGTGAAGCCTCCCCCTGCTAGGTGGTGTTTGGGGGATTTGCCTCTTTCCACCTGCCACCTGTCGACCGGACACAGCATCTGGACCCATGGGCCCCAATACAGGGCCTTGTTGCATTCATCGCAGACACCGGCCTGAACATGCACCTATAACCCTCTTATGCCCAAGGGCATGTCTGCGTAATAAAAAAAAGCATCCTCATCTCCCTCTGCATCTGCCCCTTCCCCCCTTGTAGGGGAGAAAACGAGAGGCTGGACGTGGATTGATTCAGCAAAAACAAATGACTTAAACAGCAGGCCTACGTACAAAATATACATCTTCCCGACCGACAGACTGTGTGTACAAAAATCAGGCTTGTAGGAGCTTTCCCTTCTCCCATTGTTCGGGGGGAACCGGCAGCTTGTTTGAAGCGGCCATCTACCAGTGCAGTGGCGCATCGCTTAACCGCAGCGCCTCTGCACTAGTCGTAGTATGAGGAGTCACAGCGATCCAACAATGCGACTCATTTTCTTAGTTGCGCAGTCTGAACTGGAGGATTACAATTGCAGTATGACTGCAGAGTGAATTCAATGAACTCGGGATCTGAATGCAATCAGAATCGCAACAGTATCAGAACTGAAATAAATTAGCAGATGAAAGGAGGATTCTATCTAATTTACACCGCGTGAATTGAATTGCTCGTTTCTAGGTTTTTTTCACATGCCGGTCTATTTTGATTCAGGTTGTTTTGTGACCATGAATCTGATTTTATATTCAGAGTATTTTTACAAGTTTTCTTCTTCTATTTCTCTTATGGCTTTTTATACATTCTTCAGAGTCATTATTGAGGCCGCGCGCTATTCTCTCTGTAAGTGAAAAGGGGGGGGGGGGGGGGTCCCCTCTGTACTTATCACATGTTGTCGTGCTTTGGTACACAAACGCCAACGCGGTGGACGCTGGCGCTAGACAGCTCTCGCCTTACTTAGATGGGAAAGAAATTCTGTAAGTATATGAGATCCGAATTCTGGGCATGCTCGTAAGCAATACAGGAAACAACCCCACGACTATAGCTAAGCTAGACGCGCACGCAAACCAAGTGGTAAGCAATATTACAAGAATCTCGACCAGGGACCGAGGGCTAAAAGAGAAGAACAAGCTGTAGCTGGTCCAGCCATTCATCTTGGGTACGATCTGCTACTCAACCCCATTCCTTGAGATCAAAAAAAGCAGCAAGAAACACGTTAGACGCAATAATACGAAAATGCACGAAACGAGCACTGGGACTCCCAATCTAGACCTCAACCGAGGCACTAGAGGGAATGGGGGAGCGTAACACGTGGGTGGAGTTATCGGAAGCAACGAGAACTGCACAACTCGAACGCCTAAGTCTAATCGAGACTGGTCAGCAGATTTTATACTGGGTAGGACTACAAGAGAACAGAGGAACCAAATACCAGACGTTCCACACCGAGTCCAAAATCAGGAAAGCGCTCACGGTCACATAGATACGTAAGAACATGCAGCCACAACTCGACCAGGAACGTCTCCAGCACAGAGCCAAACACTTGGCAGCAAAGCTAAGCAGAATGCCACCCGAGACGGTTGCCTTCAAAGACGGCGCCCATGGAGGAGACGGAAGCTCCGTCTCAGTGGTAGTCGACGGCTCCGGAACAGAATAGAGGGCGATATATACGAGCGGAGTAGACGCCACAGCAGCGGAGGAAGCGGCGATCACCCTGGCGTGCGTTAGTACGGACGCGAGGGTGATCATTAGCGACAGCAAATCGGCACTTACAAAATTTCTGCAAAGGCAAAATATCACACTACGCGTTCAGCATATTATCGAAAGGCAGCATAGACAGTGGGATCACCCTAACTTGGGTCCCCACCCTCTCCAACATACCAGGAAACGAAGCCGCCAACGCCCTCTCCCCAGCGCTCATTATCCGGGAGGGACGGCGGCCTCAGCCTAACTTTAAGGTCGAGACGCTCACGACCTACCACGAGGTCATACAGCACTACAGGTTAGGACGGCGGAAATATCCATTCCCGGATAGGTCCCTCACGTCCGCAGAGGGAGTTACCTGGCGCCGCGTGCAAGCCAAGAGCCACACGTTTCCAAGATGGCAATACCTCACGCAAACAGGAAATCCGGAGGACCAACTCTGCAGATTTTCTTATAACTTAGGAACTCTAAGACATATCCTATGAGAGTGCAGCGACTCCCCGGGATACAATTTATTCAAAGACGAAGAAGCATGGGCGACTGCGCTTCATAGCGAAGACCCGACGACACAGGCCAACATTGTCCGTCTGGCAGCCGAAGCGGCAAACCGCTTCGTCTACTAACCCCTGCCCCTAAGGGTGACATCGGGCTCCCTGGACACCTGCGAGCGGCACCGGAGCTCCGGTGTCACCCACTTACGGACAACAGAAGTTTTCGCCACCACCACCACCGCCTTCATGCCACTCCTAATGCTATTCTATTAAAATTACCACAGGACACAGACCTCCGCATCTATGGAGCAGCAATGTGTGTGTTATCATTTACATCTGATACTAAGGCGCTGCATAGAAAAAAGTTATGTAGAATGCAGAGGGGCGCCTTTACTGTGTTGTGCTCTTGAGAGAATGGAATTCCACGCAGCTAAGCGAGAACTTAAGTCAAGCGTGCTTAACAGGATCTCATTGAACGAAACAGATAAATATTTCTCTTTTCTTAGCATTTTAAGAGGGAGAGGTTTGCATTCGTGCCAGCATCAGTTGAAGGCGCTGTGTGGCGTTCAGTTAATCGAGGCCACAAACACGCATAATGCATGGCCAGTGAAAGGCGCGTGCTCCTGCGCACATCCTACATGCCACATGGTCTACGGCCTTCGGTCAGCACAGCCAGAACCTTTTGGAACAAAAAAGAAACGGACACTTTTAGCCACAACCTTCCTAATTGCACATTGCGTATTCTTTTATATAATAAAAATTCAGCGCGCACGCCGTGGCACTAACTGTGTGCGGAGAACACTCCGAAGAGATTCCTCATGAGCGGGTACGGCCCGCCCCCGCAGACGCCGGCGATTCGTCGTGCCACAAGTTACACACGCCGAAGCAGCGTGCCCTGAACTTGTCGCGCATGAAGCGCGCAAGCGGCGGCACCATGAACTCTGTCAGGTGCGAAACCCAGTTGGCGCCCTGCTTGGACACCACGACCAACTCAAAGACCTGGCTGGAGTCCCAGACCTGCAGTTCGCGCATGTTTCAGAGATTAGGTCCTCTTCACTTTTGAAGGTCCACCGTTAGAAACCATGAGATAAACCCATACAGCGCTGCTACCAAGAAGCTGCGGTGGCGCGACATCCTCTTACCACGCCGAAGTTAGATATTGTTATCGTAAAGCGTAATTATGAGTGCAGCAAGGATTCATAATTAATGTACTTATTTAAAATGTTTCGTCTGGAACAATTTTCTCTCTTCCCTCTTTATTTACGAAACAGCTACTTAACAAAACATGTGCGTCAGCACTGAGACTTCTGCCTGAATGTTTGCGTAAAAATCCGCAAAACTCTCCCACGTGTTCTGTATGAACAGCAAGTCATAATTTACAAGTTTGAACTGCTGATGTTTAATATGGCGGGTTAAAGCTATTGTCGAAATTTTAGCAGTTCAAAGATCATTTGCATCACCTAAGGTCCGCACATTTTTTCATCTTGGCTAAAAGCCAAATTCCGATATTTTGGGCTCAGAACAGCAGCGCTGACGATGCCTTCGTTTAGGCGGGTGCTGCGGGCTATTGCTACTGCTGCATACTCACAACGTCTATTCACACGTGAGCTTTTTTTGCGAAAGCGAGCTGCCCCAACCCGTGTACTCATCTTACAAAGGGGAGTGAATATGCGCGCTTGCCTCGTTTAATATCTCCTAGTATGCGAGCTCGCCGGGCGCCTTGGTGCTGGGACCGGGCTCTCCTGGCCCATACAATACTTCCTGGACGCCGGTGACGTTGCTGTCCCAGAATTTATACGTGACTCCCGCGAACGAGAGCACGTAGCAGAGCTTGCTGGCTGCCTCTTCGCTCCCGCCCGGAGAGTAGTGGCCGCGAAAACTGGCGCCCAGCGAATGCGACCGCGGCTGCTCCTCCTTCTGGAGTAGGAAGTGACGTCATTAGGATGAGAATAAAGCGGGATGACGTCTTCGCTTCACGCAAATAATCCTCACATTGAGCGGCATAATCAGGTTCAACGCTTCAATACACCTACTCTTCACTTTCGTTTCAAATTCTAGGGCCATCTGCTGCATTTCTAATGGATATGCGACATCAAGAATAATCTGGAAAGGATCCCATATTAATCATTGCTGTTGCCATTTCATTCGAATATGCCGTTACGCGTACCCGTACAGTGCGACAAGGGGTGAATTCGTTTTGTGATACATAAGTCATATACGAATGTAAGCGGCTGCTGCTGTGTCTACAGCTTATGTGCTAATGGTACTGTACGACTTCCCGCTCTATTGACTTACACTGTTCTTATTTACAATGTGCCCCTGGACCAAAGAGTGACTCCGCTTGATACTACCGTATGCGGTGGTTGTTAGTTACGTTCCTCTAATTTTTTTCGAATGCGGGTATATTTATTCTGCAACATGTCTACGGTGTTGGAACAGTATTTGGCCGTGGCAGACGAAGGATCTATAGTTTGAGTAAATCTGCATTCTACAGTTTCCTCAGTGGGAGTTTATCAGACATTTTTCCGTTTTCCCACTAAATACTGTGGTCCATGGAAAAAACAAGTGCATAAAATCTGGACAACTGCTTCCCGTTTGTGCGGCTAACACCACGTGCTGCAAGGCGCAACACAAAAAAAAAAGGCTGGAATTTCGAATCTTTGTTACATTGTGTCAAATCTGTTATCGCAGGAAGCATTTTACAAGCTATACTTGTAGCTGTACGATTATGCTTAGCTGGACTCTAATGAACAAAGCCTCCCTTACGACAAATATATTCCCCCTTGGGGGTTCCCTTCAACACTGGACAGAGTCGGACTCTACACCGCGTTGCAAGAGCTAGTCATCGGCAGCAATATCTTCACGCATCACATCACGAATGGCTTTTTTTTTCAATTACAAACGAAATTATTCCCGTTCAGTTATGACGCGTGTGGCCGCAAGATGGCGCTACTGGCTGATGTCCACTAAACCTACTGTGTAGACTCCCTTCAGGAGCCGGAGCGCGCATAGGTCCGCCAAGTTATCAACAAAAGGCGCCGCTAATGGTGACTTCCAATCGCAGAGTTGGAGCACTTCTGGAGCAACGTTTCCTGCTCTTTTCAGAGCAACTGTATTCCAAACGCAGATCTGAGGCATGGATCGCGTCTTCCAATCGTAGACAGGGAGCGGTTGCCGCGCCAAGATTTCTCCGTGGAGCAGTCCGAACTGCTCCGCCGAAATCGGCGGATCCGGCCGGAAGTTTGCGTGACGTTCTTTTTCAGCGGCGCTAGCGGCGTCCTACATGCCCTGGCCTGCATGCTCTGGCCAGAGCAAGTGTACTCCAATCGCAATTTCAGGTCGCACGCTCTGCGCCGGAATCAGGCGCTCTGTCACCGAGCGTGCAGACCGCTCCGGGCCTGCGATTGGAATTCACCATAAGACATTAGGAGCCACTCTTGCTCAGAAGTTGCAGCGGCTGCTCTATATTTGCCGCTAGTATTTTTCATGTGAAATTTACTATATTCTGAAAACTATTGCTGTAGTGTGGTGAGCCGGCTTCTCAGCAGCAAGCGGGTAGCAAAACTACTTCCCCGAAAACGTTATTAGCGAAACATGCGCTAGGAGAATCGATTGCGTCAGCTCTTGTAAACGGCATAAGTCGTAAACGCTGCTTTCCAATGAAACAAAATTATAAAATTCATAAACCAGCATGTTCTAGATGGAAATTGTTTAGAGAAGCACGCTTCAGACAAACAGATGGACACACAATGGCTAAGTGCGGGGAATGTCCAATATAAGTGTGAGTGCGCTAAAAATGTCCTCTAAGGGTGAGAAAGTCATTCAAGCTATTTAATTAAAGCAGAAATTGAGTGCCAGATGAAGCTTGGAAGTCGAATTTTATACATTACAGAATGTTTTGAAGAAACGTGGTCCCAAGTGGTGCAGGGAATACAGGTTGAGCCTCCGTGGTGGAGTGGCAGCGTCTCTGCCTCAAACACGAAAGACCCTGGTTCGATTCCGAACCTCGGCACATATTCTTTTTTATTCACTGACTGTGCGGGGATTTCAGTGGCTCCCATAGATGCCGCCACCGAATACCTTGGTTAGCGGTTAAGCGCAGGCTCTGTTAAGGCGCGTTTATAGTCCGGCGTAACAGGCGCGCGCGCGCTGCTCGGCGACCTCACGTCGGCCAAAGCGAGACCTTCAAAAATCAAACTGCACTTGACCGCTGACGCGTTCGGCGGCTTCGGCGCACTTTGACCGCACTGGCTGAGACTTGGAGCAAGTCTCTATTTCGCGGCGGGTGCGCCAGCCACCGCCGGCCCAACCAGACCGGTTTCGCTCCGCGGCGAGGCGCGCGTTGTGACGTCATGTGCCTCCTCGGAGCACCGCCGCGGCGAAATCTCAAGTTCGCGGACAGTAAAGCTTTCGCTTTAAAAATGACATCAGAATCATTCGTGCACGTATCATTGCATGTAGTGGTGCTGAAGGAAGTTTCTTACATTCTTCGGCTATCACGTTCCGATCAACCCCTTACAGGGGTTCCCAAACCCCTTTCGAGGAAAGCAGATGAACTCTCTCAATCACTGCATTGTGTTGCCATGAAAACCTGAGCCAATTAATACACTTCTACAAGCAGAGGACCGACAATCACGCGCGAAAGTTGGCGAGCCCTTTTCGGCGACTTTTTCATTCTCACACCCTCCTCCGTCGCTCACATCTACGTATCCAAGTTGAGAGGTGGCTACTGGTTAGAATCTTTAAGACGTCAGGCACCTGCCAAGGCCGCGGCCAAAAAGCCGCGTAGCTCCGGCGGGTCAGGAAGCTCTCTCCCCGGAGGACGGGCCGTCGGAGGAGCGCCAAGCGTGCAAAAAGTCACGAGAGGAGAGGAAAAAGCGCGACGACGCGGAAATTCGAATTTTGACTACCGATAACTCAGCTTCCACAAAGCGCATTAGAAAATGCCTTTCTGGACAGTATTCGTGAAGAGGCGTGCTTTCACATCCCAGCCATACTAGCAATTTATTAGATGCCCGTTTGAGCCCCTTTAAGAACCCAAGTATGTTGAGCGTCCATACGATTATTGTTTTAAGGGGAACGCACAACACAGCGAATGCGGCTCGTGGTTATCCACGCATAAACACGAATTCAAGTCCGCACCTGCTTCATTGTAGACTGCAGCTGCTTGAGCGTGTCCTGAAGCCTGCTCTCCTCGAGCACCGCTGAGCGCTGGTCCTCGACTCCCCGGGTGCGCGCCAAGGGGGGCTCACCCACGATCGGGTGCAGCAGGATCGACGCCGCGGTGGGTCCCTCGGCACCAGTGGGCACCGACGCCTCCAGCTCGCCGAGGTCGAGCCGCTGCTTGAGGCTGTCCCCGGTATCCACCAGCACGCTCAGCATGATGCGCTCCTTCTCGAAACGGTGGGCCATGCGCTCCAGGAGGTCGGTGTAGCCGCGCCGCGCCGCCAGGGTGTCGAGCGAGACTCTCCACAGGAGCACGGCGCCTCCATAGCCTCGAGGCTGCCAGCACACACAAGACTCAGCGTTTCAGCTTGACGCATACACCCACACCCTTCAATAAGCGGCAGAGGTTAATGCTAGAAAGTATTCAGCTCCGTTTACCAATTTCCAGGAGCACGGTACATGATATTCTCCAAGGAGCAAGGTAGCGCACACACGAGTGTCGCTCACAATGAGTAGTCGGGTTTATGTACTCTACATCATATTCAGAACATTACTTCCTGTTCTACTTAATTCTTTCTCGTCACCGGCAGAACTCTACTAAGAGGACGTAAGCTCCAGTTTCTCTCGTGCGACGTAAATATGGCACACAGGGTGATGAAGGTTCTAAGGCGGCGAAAGTTACTTCCAGCCAATTTTACGTTTTTTTTTCATTGAATAATTGACCTATGGTTCTTTCATCATAGGCCGTTTTGAAGGAATGGAGCGTAAAATCATGGAAGCCGTATATTCATGCGATTTTGTGTTTTCAGATGCATGGTTATGTTCCACACAAAATATCACATGTCCAACACTTTTGAACAAAAATTTTGAACATTTAAAAATAATAAGGCACTCTGATGTAAATATTGAAGGGAATCGTCAATTCTAGTGTTTTTCAATTGTTCGCAAGAAGCAGTTAAGACTGCCATAGTAAACCGAAGGGGAACGTTTCTGATGATCGCAAAAACGTTAATAGCAACAAACTGGAGCCTGCAGATCGGAAGTCTTCAAAATATATTGATTGTTATAGTAAAATCTTTCAATTTGTGAAAAAAAATTGCATTCATGTGTTATTTTTGGTTCAAGAGTTTTTCCCCACAATTGTAGGGCATGAAATTTAAATTCACGCCACCTACTGACTAGAAAGCGCAACAACAGCAGTACGAACGTCCAATGTCTGCTAGCTTTGTAATTCATATGTTATTTTTGGTTCAAGAGTTTTTCCCCACAATTGTAGGGCATGAAATTTAAATTCACGCCACCTACTGACTAGAAAGCGCAACAACAGCAGTACGAACGTCCAATGTCTGCTAGCTTTGTAACGTTGAGCGATGAGCTAGCGTGTCCATTACAAGCCGCTGGCATGTTCATCGCAAGTCAGAGGTTTTTGGAAAGCCACTATATTGTGAAAACTATTAACATCCGCCGCAGAGACGCTCTTCCTGTAGGCCGGAGATTTCAAAACTAGCTGCAACAAAGGATCATGTAACTGATTTTCCGCTAGACAAAGGGTTGAACATATGCTTGTTACTTGACACATTGAGAGAAAACTGAATAAAAATTTAAATCCACATCTACGCCTTCTTCAGGACAACTTCGTGTAGTTGAGCCAATGCTCCCTGGATTTTAGTGCCAGCCAAATTCACCCTAATGAGCAAGTTCAGTATGGTTATGGCGCAAGTCTATTGACTAGCGGCATACCATGAGAAACGGATACAGATGAACCAATTTTGTTTTCCTTTGTTACCAGGGCAATGGTGGTTTTAAAAAGCATTTGGCAGCCAATGCCAGCCGCTCACGCTCTGGCTTGCGCCACCGCTCCTCTCAAGTGGCGCAATGTCTCGATGAGTAAACGAACAAATTCGTCCAAATCGGACCCTATTGCGAATCATGCGTTGTGGCTGTGGCTGGCACTGCAATAGTAGAGGTGTCAGTTAAGCGTGAAAAGAGGCGTACTTTGAGCCAGACCAGGACACTCTCGAGGAACATCCAGTCCGAGCCTGTCATCATGGCGGTTGGCTTCTTGCCGCTGAAGCCAATCATGGGCCGCAGGTGCTGGTAGCGCGGGAACTTGTCCGCCTCTGTCAGCGCCTCGATGTGCAGCCGCGAGCCGTTGACGTGCGCGCAGCAGGGCACAGCATGGGTGCACAGGTGGTACGGGAAGATGTATAGGCCGAAAAGCAGGCCGGCAGACTCGGGCCGCTCGGCGAGCGCCTGCACATGTACCCAACATGGCCACGCTCCTCAGCGGCAGCATGCATCCTTTCTCGCTCCAGTCAGCGATAATCGGAGCGACAACTCTGCTATGCATATGACACCTGAACGCCATGTCATCGCCGCATGGCATACTTGCACTTAGGCATCTGTGATACATTCGCGGCTGAAGTGGACTTTTACTTCTCCACAGCACGCTTTCCATTACCGTCCCAGCACGCATTTCTGATCAATAATTCTTATTGTGCTCCCCGAAATCGTAATTTATGCCTGTACTCATGGACCCGTTTCATGGACAAAGCACGAACTTTTTAAAGTAAGTTAATAATTTAGTAAACTCCAGGTGGTCGGAAATAAAATGGAGCTCTCCTCTACGGCAGCTCTCAAGCACCAAGTACTGCTTTGGGTCGTTACGCATTATATACCATAAGAAAAAATTACGCCACAAAGCAAGGTAATATGTTACAAATTAGCTCCTTGTAGGCGTCCTGAAACCATTTTCACGCATTTATTAACTTGCTGAAGAAGCAGTTCGTTTCACAGCTTTTTCTGTTAACGTATTTTTGACCCCCGTGGTACGAAAAACCTGGCTTGGTGACTGCAGGAGAAAAAAGGACAGTGTACCGGCGGCTGTGCACTCTGCGTTCCGCTGTTCTGAGATGTGCCGCTCTTGCGCCATGAATCATTTAGGCAGCGCACCTAACACCTCCGTGCTACTGCGGTCCGTGCATTCAGAACACGGGTACGCCCACACGTGGGATCGAACCGGACCTTGGCGGCCGCGTTTATGTGGAGGCTAAACGCCAAAGGCGGCCATATGATGTGTGATGTCAGTGCATGTTGCTGCTGCTGCTGCTGCTGGTGTGACTGGCAAGAATAAAGGTAAGTGCACGGACCTGCCAACAGGCTCAAGGCAAGCCACGCTCGCTGCCCCGAGGGGCCTGTCGGAACGTCGAACAAGGCTGCATTCCCTTCCTAGCCTATCGAGTACACCAAAATTACATACGGGATACGAACCCCGCACACCGTTACCTCATATGGGCCCCTGCTCATCAGGGGTTGGCAGGAAACGAGGCAGCAGACGCAGCCGCCCGCGCGCTCTCTCACCGGGCTGTTTTCTCCTCCCCATCCGATCAGGAACCCGATTTTAATCCGTTCTATACATTCAAAGATATTACAACATATTATCAAAATTGTCATCGCCTTTACCCTAGTCCATGTAAAGGCCTGAAGAAGGCGGATGAGCGGCTCCTTCTCCGCGTTCTCACCAATACATTGCTGTGCCCGGCAGCGCTAAAACATTTTGACCCCTCCTTTAGTGGCAGCTGCCCACACTGTAGTGCAGTGTCCTCTGACACCTACCACATGGTTTGGGCCTGCCCCTCCAAAACCGCTATGCCCCCCATCCCCAACCCAACCCGGGAGGACTGGGAGGCGACCCTGCTCGGCTGCCACGACTTACAGGCCCAACAAGCCTTAGTCGGGCGCGCCCGGGCGGCGGCAACCGCCACTGGGGTCCCATACTAGGGACCTCCACCTAGTGCTTGTACGGATCGGTCCCTTACGGGCTGATCCAAACATACCTCCTATTCATCCGTAATAAATGTTTTCACCACCACCACCACCACCGTGCTGAAAGTAGGAGAGTTAAACGATAGGAGAGGAAAGATATAAAGAAAAGGCGGTGCGCGCTTATAGGCCTTTAGGCCCCGGGCCGATCCCGGAAGAAGTGCATAACCCTGGCCGAGCCGTGCCGGAGTGCGTTGAGCACTCCGCCTATTCCAAAAATAAGTTTAATATCTTGTGTCCAAGCACCAGTGGCAGATATTAACTCAGGCATCAGGTATACCAGCAGAGCGCGGTTCAGGTGTGCGCCGCGGTGTGAGAAATGCTGGGCGATTTCCTTTCCTCAAAAGCCAATTATCTTAATTTCCATACGCGAGTAAAAAGGGAGCAAGCTCTCCTCTAGCACACCACTTTTGTAAAAGGTGGCGTGCTTGAGGACAAGGTACTCCATTTCTACACACACCTCTCTTTCTAGTGTACCATCGGGCAGGTGCCGGTAGGAGCGCTTAGCACACTGTCCTCCGGAAGGGGCACTTTTTCGGCGTGGAGTGCGCGAAAACGTGCCCCGATCCACGAGGAGTGCTTCAGTGCGGACAAAAACACTCAAACGCAGATGCACGGGCGCAGGCACCGGCATAAACACGCACGGGCTCAGAGATCAGCCTTCTTCACGGAAAGGGAGCTATACTGAAATGCCGTTTAAAAATCGAGAACCGAATATCAAGCCGTGGGGAGAGCGGTAAAGCAGGGAAAGCCAAAAGCAAGGGAGGCCCGACAAAGGAGCAACCGCCACACGGGCGCTGTGGGCGACAGAGGCCGCGCGGCTGGGCGAGCGGCGCGAGCGACATAGCAATGGAGGTGAAACTTGCACCTCGGTCGAAGTTCGCCCTAAGAAGGCTCTGCACTAGTGAGAAGGAATAGTCAGCGATAAGCTGCCGCCACCTCCGCGTGAGATTTGCGCCCAATTAAGGGTGAAAGCAGTTTCATTAACGGAACCGTAGCGAAGTTTAGCGCCTTTCATCGCGCCGTTGGCCTGCAGGTTACGCTTCGCGTGGGCTTACCTGGTAGAAGCAGAAGAACTGGCGACTCGAGTTCGTGTACAGCTCAGCCGGCAGCAGCACAAACGATCCGCGGTCTCTGGTCTCCTGACCAGGGGCCGGACTCTGCAGCCGCGGTGCCTCGGCAGTCGTGTCTCCTTCTGGAGCCATGATGTCCTGCACTTCCGCTGCGAAGACTGCCTCCGGATTCCTGAGGTGCGAGTGGCCGGGACCGCTGCGGTTGCTGTCGCTCCACGGGAGGGCGCCGGGTCGGACCAGTGCCAGAGTCGATAGGGACTGCATAAGCACGAGGAGGAGTCCGCAGCAGGCGAAAGCCACGAAGACGCCAGACGTTCCAGACGGCACTCTGATCGTGGCGTCCGTGACGTCCCTTGTTCTTTTTTCTTATGCTCGTGGCGGTTTGCGCGTGAGCACGGGAAAGGAGCGCGTGGAGGGATGTGACCAATCCAAACGTTACCCGTTCTCGGCGTTTTCTTTCTTCAGCGCTGGTGTGCGAAGCTGCAATGAGAACCTTTATTTATGGCGCATAGTTATTTATTTCGGTGTATGCGCACACTGGGCACAGGCGGGGATTTGTTGCGAAAACTGTTATATTATCACAAAAAAAAGCAACAGAGCGAAACTTGCTCGCTATAGGACCCCAAGTCATGCCGTTGTTCAGAACACGTCCCGCATTAAGCTGCTGCTCATAGTAGCAGCTATGTTCAACGATCCGCAGCTATCACGCGAGCCAGACAAGAGCAAACATTTCTGAAAATTGACAGGTGCACCTGTTAGGTACTCCTGTCTATCTGGCGCCGCATGTCACATATTTCTTTGGAGCGGAATGCACACAGGTTAGTTCATACTTTGCATCTCGGAAAAATTTCTCATACAAATTTTCTGGCAATAAACTTTTCTGATTGCGTTCAGTTTGCTCCCCATGAGCAAGCAAAGTTGCTGCGTAAATAAATAGCACACGGAATTCGAAGCTTCTTAGGAGACATAAGCTTCAAAAAATGCTTGAATTTCCGCGAGCTCTCGAGATTGGATTGGTAAACGTTAATTATCGGCTTGAGTTATAAATTGGTTTGTTGATCTTGTTAGGTGGCCGTCAGTGGAGACTGGCGGCTACCTCTTCGGCTCTCGGCACCACCTGTACTTGGGTTTCCAGGTCGGAGCGGAGCAACAAGGTCTCCCACGGGTCCGGGGGCGCGAGCCTCTTGAGCGATATTGTTGGAGGATCTCTCGGACAGTCCCAGAAGATGTGGTCTACGGTGGCTTTGCCGCCGAACTTGCTGCACTCCGGCTTAAATCTATCCCGGTACACATGGCTTAGGACTGCTTGGTTATGGAGAGTTTTTGTTTGAAGTTGTCTCCACAGTACCTCCTGTTCTTTGTTTAGGCTTTTATGCGTAGCAGGGAAGGTTAACCTTTCTAGCCTATAATGCTGAGTAATCTCATGGTAGGTATTAAGGCCGTCTCTCGTCATTTCGACGTCCGAGTTAGCGTCCACAGCTCGGCCGATAGATCCTCGAGCTTTATCGTGGGCTTCCTCGTTCCCCGGGTTTGACGAGTGAACCGGTACCCAAACCAATTCCACGTCTGTCCTGTCTTTCGATTAATTCTTGAGAATTCCCAAGGAGATGGGAGATATTCTGCCCTTGGCGAAATTGCCAATGGCTGCTTTTGAATCGCTGACAATCACTTCTGCTCGCGGGTTTGTCAACACCAAGGCGATTGCCGCTTCTTCGGCTATTTCTGTAGAGTTGGTGCGTACTGTCGCGTTCGCTATAAGTTGGCTTTCCTTGGTCACCGCGGCTATCGTGAATGCTTTCTCGTGTGTTGGGTAAGCTGCCGCGTCTACGTAGACTACGTCCTGTCGGCCCTGAAGTTTCTTAGCTAGGGCTTTTGCTCTGGCCTTGCATCTTCCTTCGTTATGGACGGGGTGCATATTTTTCGGTCATGGCTTTACCGTGATTGTCCTTCGGAGGTTGGACGGGATTTTTCGAGTATCCGTGTTGAGCTGTTCCGCGTTTATTCCGAGTCTTTCTAGGATTGCTCTACCCGCATTGGTTCTAGTGAGCCTGAGCTCTTGCATTCTACGATGGGCCTGAGTGAATTCGTCTAGCGTATTGTGTAGGCCCCGTTGCGGTAACTTCTCAGTGGAGGTGTTGACTGTTAGACCTAGGGCTGCCTTGTAGGCCTGCTTATGAGTCCTTCAATTTTCATTTTCTCAGCGTTGTATAACTGTAGATAGGGGAGGGCGTAATTCATCCTGCTGATGACAAAGGCTTGCACCAACCGACATAGATCTTTTTCCTTAACTCCTGTTCTTCTGTTCGCTATGCGTCGGATCAGTCTAATGGTTTGGTGAACTGAGGCGTTTAATTTTTCGATTATTTTGGTATTTTGGTGGTTCTCTTGGATTATCATTCAAAGGATTCGGATGGAACTCACTTGTCTAATTACTTTTCCTTGCACATGTATGCTTATGTTGGCTGGCGGGAGGCTGGATTTCTGTCCTCTCGGAATGTCTCTTTTAATTAGGAGCTCCGATTTGAGATGAGAACACTCTAGTCCTACCGTTTTAACGTTGGCTTCTATGGTATCGACGGCTTTTTGTAGGGTCTCTTCTATCTCCCCATCCCTTCCTTTCATAATCCAGAGGGTAATATCGTCGGCATAGAAAGTGTGTCTGAGATTAGGGATGGCGTCAAGGTGTTTCGGTAGCTCTACGAGGGCCAGATTAAATAAGAACGGCGAGAGTACCGAGTCCTGCGGGGTCCCCCAACAGACCATGCGTATGGGATCCGAGATCACCCCACCGAACGGTATCTCTGCCGTCCTTTGGTCCAGAAACGATCTTATGAAATTGAAGGTTCTAAATCCTGGATTTAGCCTCGATAGGTTAGTGAGGATGGACTCGTGTGACACGTTGTCAAAGGCCTTGTTTAAGTCTAATCCGAGGATAGCTCTCGTGTTCTTGCTTTTGGGGATTACATCTTCACTAAATTTAATCATGACATCCTGCGTAGACAGTTCGGCTCTAAAGCCTAGCATGGAGGGGGGTAGGAAGTCGTTATCCTCCGCGTATCCCTGGAGTCTGTTAAAACCACGTGTTCCATTAGTTTCCAAGATGTAAGGGAGATGGGTCTTAGGTTTTCGGCTGTTAGCTTATTGCCTGGTTTAGGTATAAAGATGATTCGGGCATGTTTCCATTCTTGAGGGATTTCACCCTCCTGCCACAGTTTGTTGATTAGGTCAGTTAGGGCAGTCAGTGATGTAAGGTCTAGATTTCTCAACATTTTGTTGGTGACGCCGTCGGGTCCAGCGGCTGATGTAGTTTTAGTTGGCTCATGACTTGCCATACTTCCGCCGTGCTGAATTCCTGGTCTAATTCTGAGTTCGACTCGCTCTTATACCAGGGAAGGGGGTTGGTGGATTGCGTGGTGTTTAGGTATCTAACCTTGAGTTCTTTGATCAATTCTTCTGTGTTACCTGCATATTTGTGTGCTACTTGAGCAAGTCTATTGCGTTGAGCCGATTTGGTCTTTGTGGGGTCTAGTAAGTGTCGCAGCAGAAGCTACGTGTTTTTCTTACCCAGGTTCCCGTTCATGCTATCGCATACCTGTCCCCACTGCTGTCTTTCCAGCTCGAACGCGTACGCTTCTATCTTCCTTTGCAGATGTGTTATCCTCTTTCTGACAGCGCGATTGTGTTTTTGTTTTCTCCACCTCAGCTCTAAGCTCAGGTGTGCTTCCCATATGTGTTTCAATTTGGGGTCGGTCGTGTGTTGCGAGGTTATTGCCTCTGTGTCCTCTGTGGTGGCTTTTACATCTTCCTTCAAGGCGCGGGTCCACTCGTTCAGGTTGCCGATTTCTTTCGGAGCGGTTTTGTCCCTAATTTTGCGGAAGCGGTCCCAATCTGCGAGTCTCGTTTTTAACGGGGGAGGTTTTTATGGGGCCGTCTCGAAGGTTGTTTCCACTATGTAGTGGTCGCTTCCTAACGTAAGGCCTGCATTTGTCCATATGGCTGAGTTAATGTTTTTATTAAGAGCAACATAGGGGTTGCGTCCATGGTGACGCTGTTGCCTATCCGAGTAGGCCGTTCCTTTTGCGTGCGCTATCCGGTATCCCCAGGCCGAGTGCTGCGCGTTGAAATCGCCTACCACTTCAAGTCTGAATTTCCCTGCTAGTTTTGCGGCCTTACGGATAATATCGGAGGTTGCTTTAGTTCTGTCCTTGGGTAAACTATAGATGTTAAGAATGTAGACGTTTCCATCTCCTTTTCTGCGCGGCGGGATTTCCACTAGCGTGTGCTGGACCTTTGTGTCTTCGATTTTGTGTTGTATGGCTGCGATGTTGCGTTGAACGAAAGTCGCGGTGACCGAGATACGTTTTATCGGATCCGTGTTTTGGGGAATGTAAGGAGTGTAACCCGTTAATTTGAACGGGTAACTGGCTTCTTGTAGCGCTATGACATCTGGTTTTTCGGATAGCTGCTGAATATGGAGCTGCAGATTGCCGCGTTTGTTTTTGTAGCCCCTGCAGTTCCACTGCCAGGTATTAATTTTCTGAGATCGCGGCACCATACTGAGTTGTTTGAGGGGGGCTTCGTGGCAGTTGCTGCACGAGCATTTGCACGGTAGCTTCTAGAGCCGCGAGGCGGTCTAGTGCTGTTAGGCGTTGTAGGATTTGTTGGAGGGTCTGTCCGACTAGTGAGAGATTGTCTTTGGTTTCCTGGTTGTCTTTTTCAAGTTTGTCTAACCTCTCGTTTATGCGCGCGGTACCTTTAGAGGTGACGGTGGCTTTTGGTTTGGGCTGCGGCTCACCCTCTGGAGATGCCTCAGCTACTCTCTTCGCGTTAGCATCTATGTCTGTCGACGCCTCTCTTTAGCGTTCCGCGGTTAGCGTCCGTATCCAACGCATCCTCGGTTACGATTTGGGTCGGAGTAGATCGAGCCGGTCGCGCGGCTACCGCTTTGTTGAGGGGGATATATTTGGGACCTGTTTCGACGAGTTTTTCAAGCTCATCTAGACGCCTACGGAGTGCAGAATCCTCTTCTTTTAGCTTTCTATTTTTCTCGAGAGACGCGGGCGGCCTAGTGTCCTCTTGGGAGACAATGTCCGCCCAGCTCACCTGTTTTTCGGCGTTCTGGGTGGTGCTGCTGCTTCCTGGGAAGGGAGGTTTCTTGCGCTCGTTGCTCTTTCTTTTCGGTATGCTTGATCCCAATTTTTTCACCCTGTTTATTTAAAAACCTCTCAGAGGTATCTATCATTGCTGTTGAGGAGAATAAAAACAAACAAATGTAAATAAACATTCTCCTCGAAGCTTTGCTCCTACGCTGAACAAAGAAAATGCAGCAAACGACCAACCTTCCTATTGGTCAGATCACTCCGCGCGCTCCCTTCTTGTGTTCTCGCGCAAACCGTCGCGAGGACAAGAAGAAAACTGTGCGACGGCACGGACGCGAAGATCAGGGTTCCGCCTGAGACCTCCAAGGGTGCCTTCGTGGCCTTCATGTGCTGCGCCCTCCTCGCGGTGCATACGCTGTCCCTGCCGACGCTGGCACTGATCCGACCCGACGCTCTCCCGCGTGGAGCCACAGCAACCGCAGCGGACCCGCTCACTCCCACCTCAGGAATACAGAGGCGGACGTCTCGGCGCAGGCGCAGGACATCGTGGCTCCGGAAGACTACACGAATGCCGAAGTGCCGCCCTTCCAGAGCCCTGCTCCTCCTCAGGAGACCAGAGACGGCGGATCGTTTTCGCTGCTGCCGGCGGCTTAGCTGTACACGAACTCCAGCCATCAAGAATTTCGACCCCCTGGGAATATTAAACGTGCTCTGACATCGTACAGCATGCGGGCACCTTTTTGTAGTTTGCCTCTATCGAAACGCGGCCGCCGCAGTCGGTTTTCAGGCAGGAAACTCCCTCTGTTGTTGTTGCGACTTAAGGAAGAATGTAAAGGAAAGTGCACGGGCCCACCCACTGTCTCAAGCTGAGCCACAATCGCTGTCACGTGCATACAGTAGGAGAGTTGAAACGTATGGTAGGGGAGAGTGAGAGAGAATAAACTTTATCAATATAAAGGTATTACGCGGGTGGTAACAACGCAGTCATCTGAGACGACGGTTTAGCAACAGATACCCCCGGTGAAATGGAGCCCTAGCAACATGTGCAAGAGCCCCTAGATCGCAGCCCCGAAAGGCCGGAAGCCACCGCAGCCCCTTATTCTGTACTTGTACATTGTGTACATTACCCCTACCACTATCCTTTGTCACTATTGCTCTTCCCTTTCTTTTTTCTCTCCCCCTTCCTCTCCCTCCCGTTTTATTCCCGCTAGCCGAACATCAGGTGCTTCAGGATTCGACGGCAGATGGTGCAGCTAGCAACATCTTTTCCTTCCATTATTATTTTTATTAATAAGCAGCCACTAACATAAAATCTCTACTAGTACTCCGGCTCAGTAGATCGAAGAATATCTGATACCTGATTTAAAATCTGCACCGGGTCCTTAGAGATAAGATAATAAACGTATTTTTGGAATTTTGCGGAGTGCTTGCCTTGAAGCACTCTGGCACGGGTCGGCCCGGTATTGCACTGCCTCTGGGATCAGCCTGGGTCATATTAGCGCGGCGCGTCTTTTCTTTTACTTTTTGTTCTATCATTTACCCCCCCCCCCCCTTACTTTCAGCACGCGGCAGCGAGCATGGCTCGGCTTGAAACAGTAGGCAAGCCCTTGCATTTTCCTTTTCATTCTTCCTCTCAGCAAATTCAGTCAGTCGGTCAGTCCGGCTCAGTAGACGAACCACTGACCGCGGCTGCTTTTGAGGCCTCTAAATAGCAAGTGTAGCTGGCTCAGTGGGTTAGTGGACACCCAACTCGCGCTACGAGTAGGCGGTGGCGTTAAACAGTCCGTCCTGGCAAATTGACAGCTAGGCGCCTTCCCTTTTCTCAAAACTACCGGAAAGTTGAGACAATGAAGAAGAAATAAAAATTGCGGAAAGAGAATAGCGGAGTAGTTGTCTCACATATCTCGGTAGACATCGGAACCGCGCCGTAAAGGAGGCTGAGACCGTTGATTTTGAGGAAACGAAAGGCGCATTGCTTGTTACCTGGACAAGTGGACGCCTCAAGAGCGCTTCATTTACGTGGCGGTGGTGGCAGAATTGCGCGCTGCATGCGTTGGCGTTGGTAACGTTGTTGCAAAAACGCGGCAGCGCAGCAATAGGCTGCCGGCGTTCATTCTGTTCATTCCCGTTGAGGTTGACAACGTTTTACACCCCATTGGCGATTCCACGAAAGATAAAACTGCAAAAATATTTAATTATCCCTTCCCTTACGGCGCGGCGTGGCTCAGGAGTCCAACGATGTATGAGACAGATACTGCGCCATTTTCATTCCCCCAAAACTAATTATTATTATTAAAATATTTAAAATGTTCATGATAAACCGGAAACGCTTGAGTAACGGTTCAGTTATGGAGAAGCACACGCGGTACTTACTGAACGATCTAAAGAGTTCTTCTGGACATCTGGAAATATTTGTGCACTCACAACACAGGGCATAAAAAGAGACACACATAGGCGCAATGATATGTGAATACCTGATTTATTATCTGCTTCGTGTCCTTGGACCCAAATTATTAAACTTATTATCTCCAGATTGAGAATGGGGGAGCGCGTCTGCTGGGTATTTTTAGATCTAATTTGTATAAATTCCGATTTTTCCGGTGCGCTTCTCAAGCCTGCCCTACTCGCGTGTTCACAGTTGTGTTTATCGCTCTTTGTAGAGAGCCTTGTCTGTGCCCATAGGGCCCCTTGGTCACCCAAAGGGTGCCGTCGTCCGCGTAGATGGCTAGTCCAAGTTCTGGGTCCTCCTCCAACGCTAGAGCCAATTTCCTCTTCCCTATGTGGAAAAGTAGTGAGGAGAGTATAGAGCCCTGTGGCGAGCCCTTGTTGGCCATGTGAATCTTGTCCGATCATAGGCGGCCCAGCACTACGAACGCCGTTCTCTCTTTGAGGAAACCTTGCACGTAACTGTAGATCTCCCCACAGCTTACCTCTTGTAGGCCGGTGAGTTCTCGCGTCATGGGATATGTTGTCAAAGGCCTTCTGCAGGTCCAAGGCAAGCTGTATTCTGTTCACGCTTCTGGGTGGTGGGTTGAGAACCTCGTCCCGAAAGAGTAGGAAGACGTCCTGCATGGAAACCTTATGTCGGAAACCGTACGTCGAATTTGGTAGGAGTTCTTTATCATGTAAGTATCCCCCATTCCGTGTTTGGATTACTTTTTTGAAAAGATTCGAAATGGAGAAATGAAGTGAAAGAGGTCAGGGGACAGGAAGAGAGGAGAGGTAATATACACAAAATATATACACAATACGAAATGTGTACAGGCTCCGTGCGTGATTAGTTCATGATGGATCAATGACAAGTTCAAAAACCAATTGGTTTTTCGGTACTGCGCCATTTCCTTTCCCCAGCAACAAGAAGTTGGAAAATTGGTTTTTGGGGAAAAGAAATGGCGCGGTATCTGTCTCGCATATTGGCAGACAACTCAACTGCGCCGTAAGATAAGGAATAAATGAGGGACTGGTGAAAAAGGAAGAAGTACTGTAATGAAGGGCTCCGGAAGAATATCGACCACCTGAGGATCTTTAACGTGCACTGACATCCAAGCTGAAGGAAGCGTTTTTTGTAGCGGAAGCTGCACTAGGCTAGTCTGCGGTGCATTTCAGGTAAGCGTCGCTATTGAGTATGCGAATGTGCAACTATTACCGAACCGCAGGTGTTCCGCCGCTGCTCCGTGCCTTTCCTGAAAATCTAATTTTCAATTTCATCTTTCTTCCTTACTTCTTTCCCTCCTTCCTTTATCTAATCCGTTGCGGTGCGGTTCAGGTGTCCACAGAGATATGTGAGACAGTTACTGCGCAATTTCTTTTCCTCAAATCCAAACAAAACAAATGAGCCGCCGGGATTCATTGGGTTCATCCGCGTTGACAACGTGGTAGAGGCCGTTCATTTTCCGACAAGAAAGGCGCACAACTGGCTCTATTGGTCAGAGGACACGTGGCGTTGGTGTAAAAAAGAAAATTTTTTTACTGACATCGCACAGCACACGGGCGCTTTAGCGTTTTGCCTCCATATTGAAATGGCCCGCCGCGGTGGCTCAGTGGTTAGGGCGCTCGACTACTGATCCGGAGTTCCCGGGTTCGAACCCGACCGCAGCAGCTTCGTTTTTATGGAGGCAAATCAATAAGGCGCCCGTGTGCTGTGCGATGTTAGTGCACGTTAAACATTCCCAGGCGGTCGAAATTATTCCGGAGCCCTCCACTATGGCATCTACTTCTCCCTTTGTTCTTTCATTCCCTCCTTTATCCCTTTTCTTACGGCGCGGTTAGGGTGTCCAACGATATATGAGACAGATACTGCGCCATTTCCTTTCCCCAAAAACCAATTATTATTATTACTCCATAAGGAACCCGACCGCGGCGGCTGCATTTTTATGGAGGAAATACGCTAAGGCGCCCATGTGCTGTGGTGGTGGTGGTAGAAAGTTTATTACATACAGGTGAGTTTAGGACGCGCCGGTCCTTGGGCCCCCGCACGGCCCCACTGCACTCAAACGTTCATGTCCCGGAGGCTCATAACGCTGGCAGCCCGCCCTGTGCCGATGACTTCCTTGGCCGGGTCCTCGGGGCACAGTAGGGTCTTCCAAGCCTCCCAAGTGGTAAGGTGCTCCAGGCCCCGCGGGGGAGTATCCGCCGGGCAGAGGAAAAGGATATGATAAAGAGTGGCTTTGGGGTGGTGGCAGAGGGCACAGGAAGGGTTTGTGTGGACTTGGTGATAGCGCTAGCGTATATAAGGGGAGGGTAAGGTGCGTGTTTGGAGCCGCCTCCAAAGTGTCTGATGATAATTGTCGAGGGAGGGATGGGGTGGGGGGTACAGCCGACGCTCGGCTTTGCAGACCTGCGTCAGTTCACTGAAGGATTGCATGCGCTCCCGTGAGCACCCCAGATCGGAGGCCGCCGGTGCCCGTTTGAGAGAACCTCGGGCTAAAGCGTTAGCAGCCTCGTTTCCGGTATTCCCGGAGGGGGCAGGCACCTATATGAGCTCCATGTGGCGGGGCGGGTGTGCGGCGAGGGAGTTCAATATGGGAAATGCAGGGACGTGAACTCTCCTGCGGGCGAAATTTAGTATGGCAGTTTTAGAGTCGGATAAAATATACCGGACCTCCGTGCGCGTGATGGCTAGGGCAATAGCGGCCTCTTCAGCCTCCTCCGAAGTGGCAGTGGGAGATATGTAAAGGGTAGCATTCGGTTGTAGGGAGGGGTTCGTGATGGCTACAACCGCGTGCTGTGCGATGTCAGGGCACGTTAAAGATCCCCAGGTGGTCGAAATTATTCCAGAGCCCTCCACCATAGCACCTCTTTCTTCATTTCTTCTTTCACTCCCTCCTTTACCCTTCTCTTACGGCACGGTTCTGTTGTTCAACGACATATGAGACAGATACTGCGCCATTTACTTTCCCCAAAAACCAGTTATTATAATTTCGGGGAAAGCAAATGCCGCAGTATCTGTCTCACATATCTACGGGCACCTGAACCGCGCTGTAAGATAAGGGTTAAAGCAGGAACTGAGACAAGAAAGGAAGAACGGTGCCGTTCTGGAGGGCTCGGGAATAATTTTGACCACTTGGGAATCTTTAACATGGCGGCTGCGTTTTTTATGGAGGAAAAACGCTAAGGCGCCCGTGTGCTGTGCGATGTCAGTCCACGTTAAAGATCCCCAGCTGGTCGAAATTATTCCGGAGCCCTCCACTACGGCACCTCTTTCTTCCTTTCTTCTTTCACTCCCTCCTTTATCCCTTCCCTTACGGCGCCGTTCAGGTGTCCAACGATATATGAGACAGGTACTGCGTCATTTCCTTTCTTCAAAAAACCAATTAATATTAATATTATCTTTAACGTGCACTGACATCCAAGCTGAAGGAAGCGTTTTTTGTAGCGGAACCTGCACAAGGCTAGTCTGCGGTGCATTTAAGGTAAGCGTCGATATTGACTATGCTCTTGTGCCACTATTGCCGAACCGCAGGTGTTCCGCCGCGGCGCCGCGCCTTTCCTTAAAATCTAATTTTCAATTTCCTCTTTCTTCCTTTCTTCTTTCCCTCCTTCCTTTATCCCATCCGGTACGTTGCGGATCGGGTGTCCACCGAGATATGTGAGACAGTTACTGCGCAATTTCATTTCCTCAAATCCAAACGAAACAAATGAGCCGCCGGCGTTCATTGGGTACATCCGCGTTGACAACGTGGTAGAGGCCGTTCATTTTCAGATAGGAAAGGCGCACAACTGGCTCTATTGGTCAGAGGACACGTTGTTTTTTTACTGACATCGTACAGCACACGGGCGCCTTAGCGGTTTGCCTCCATAAAGAACCCGACCGCGGAGGCTGCGTTTTTATGTATGCAAAACGTTAAGGCGCCCGTGTGCTCTGCGATTAAGTGCACGTTAAGGATCCCCAGGTGCTCGAAATTATTCCAGAGCCCTCCACTATGGCACCTCTTTCTTCATTTCTTTTTTCACTCCCTCCTTTATCCCTCCCCTTACGGCGCGGGTGAGGTGTCCAACGATATATGAGACAGGTAATGCGTCATTTCCTTTCCTCAAAAACCAATTATTATTATTATTATCTTTAACGTGCACTGACATCCAAGCTAAAGGAAGCGTTTTTTGTAGCGGAAGCTGCACAAGGCTAGTCTGCGGTGCACTTAAGGTAAGCGTCGATATTGACTATGCTCATGTGCCACTATTACCGTACCGCAGGTGTTCCGCTGCGGCGCCGCGCCTTTCCCTAAAATCTAATTTTCAATTTCCTCTTTCTTCCTTTCTTCTTTCTCTCCTTCCTTTATCCCATCCGGTACGTTGCGGATCGGGTGTCCACCGAGATATGTGAGACAGTTGCTGCGCAATTTCATTTCCTCAAATCCAAACGAAACAAATGAGCCGCCGGCGTTCATAGGGTTCATCCGCGTTGACAACGTGGTAGAGGCCGTTCATTTTCAGATAGGAAAGGCGCACAACTTGCTCTATTGTTCAGAGGAGACGTGGCGTTGGTGTAAAAAAAAGAAAATTGTTTTTTTACTGACATCGTACAGCACACGGGCGCCTTAGCGGTTTGCCTCCATAAAGAACCCGACTACGGAGGCTGCGTTTTTATGTATGCAAAACGCTAAGGCGCCCGTGTTCTGTGCGATTAAGCGCACTTAAAGGATCCCCATGTGGTCGAAATTATTCCAGAGCCCTCCACTATGGCACCTTTTTCTTCATTTCTTCTTTCCCTCCCTCCTTTATCCCTTCCCTTAAGAGGCGGTTCCAGTGTCCAATGATATATGAGACATACTGCGCAATTTTCTTTCCCCAAAAGCCAATTATTATTATTTTTGGGAAAGCAAATGGCGCAGTATCTGTCTCAGATATCGGTGGGCACCTGAACCGCGCTGTAAGGTCAAGGTTAAAGGAGTGACTGAGACAACAAAGGAAGAACGGTGCCGTAGTGGAGGGCTCCGGAATAAATTCGACCTCCTGGGGATCCTTAACACGTACTGAATTTCCATGTCGGTAACTTCGTGGACTACCTCCGGTGCCGTCGGCAGCGAGCACGACCAGCTGTGGCTTGATGGCAAGGCAGCGGCTTCGGCCATATGATGCGTTGACGTGGAACGTCGCTCCGCCGTGAGCCGGAGGAGGGCCTACCCCCACCCACGCACCGGAGAAGGGCTATACCGCACGGGACGCCCCAGCAGGACCCGTACTACAACTCATTTTTTAACTGTACGACACGAGACAAGACTGAGTCCTACTCAAAAACCACGCCATGGTTCAGGATGATCTACGCACGAAAAAAACGATTTGAACCTATAACGGAGGCAGAAGCACACAAACCTGCGGAAAGATCACGTCCCGCTCGCCCCGTCAAATTACCGAGCCTGCCGCATGATGGTTACAAGATCGTGATACGACTACGCGGAGGGGTGACGCTGCATAACAACTCCGCTAGGTCACTACTTGCTGCTTTGTAATTCAAGCTGAGCCGCCAATTAGCACACGATACCAGGGTCAGAGTCAAGCCGGAGCAAAATATTGCTATTCTGAGAACCCCGGATCCGGACCTCACTGAACAGATATGCAACATCCAGGCAATCAATCTAGGAGGAAAGCAATATTCAATGAATGCTTATGCAGCATAACCAGACAACTCATGTAAAGGCATCATTACCGGCGCCTTACCGATACCAACAGAAGAGGAATTGCTAAACTGCACGGAAACATATCTCCAACAAATAAAAATCATTTAAGCAAGGCCTTTCGGCACATTGGGGGCATATCTATATACCTTTGAAGGCAAAGCAGTGCCATGGTTTGTCTACCTCAGCGACATAGTATACAGGTAGAAACCATTCCGACCAGTGATGCAGGTATGCGGATGCTGCCTAAAAACAGGACACCGAGCTGGCATTTGCCCCACTCCGCAGGAGAAAATGTTCTACAATTGCCAAATACGCAATCCTCCACCAGGACATGTCGATTGCAAAAAGCACTGCATCATCTGTTACACGTCCAACCACTCCACCATTGACACGAACTTTCCGGCAAGACAGCAGAAATACAGCAAAAGAGAGAAAAAGACTGACAAAACCAATGAAGCCACAATCCGACGCCATCCTGATGGAGAAATTGCTGCCCAGAGCACTCTTTTTGATGTGTAGAGGAACCAAAAGGCTGCGCAGAAGCAAAAGACTGCGCTGAAACACAAGACTGAGCATGAGCACAAGACCGAGCATCCACCCAGGAATGAGCATCGGCCCAAATTGAACCAAACTGAGACCAGCAAAGATATAGCAACAGCACAACACTGCCCATGAAAGTGATTCAGACCAACGGTCCAAGCAAGGCACCCATCGTCAACCCAAAGAAACCTTGGAACCAAAGCCCAGAAGAATGGTCACCCCTCTCACCGCTGAGGAAGAAGAACCCAGTGGTCACCATGGCCGCTGAGGCACCGTTGGAGCAGGCCATGGAGACCGAGAACCCGGAACCGTCGCACGAACAAGATAACAAACACCAGACGGAAAATCTCGGTGAACCGTGAACGCCGTACATAAAGCTTTGGAGCCTAGCGTTACCAAGACGGACGCCATCGAGCCGCCGGCCTCTACCTCGAAAGCCAGTGAATCCGCAGCCTGCATCCAGGAGACTAGGGAGGCGCAGTCACTCGGAAACGCTACACCTGAGAAAGGAGCCGGCCCTGCTAAAAGGGTGAGTGGGCCACCCAAGCGGCCTCCCCTAGTACACCTTATTCAACCCCTGACCCCCCTATTGCAACTCAAGGGGCAGCAAAGCAATACATACGTTCCGCTGAATTTCGTTCAGAAATCACTAGCAAAATCAACACTATAGCTGCTGAACAACTCGGAGCGATGCAGCATCAGCTCATACGAGCCCAGGAACAGCTGATATAGTCCATGGCGGACCGGATAGAGCTTACGATCAACACACGCTTGGAAAAACATGAAGCCGGCATCAATAAGTTTTTCAAACTTATACCTCACGAGGAATTGCCTCCCAAGCAGCGCGCAGTTCAATCCGCTGCCTGTCCTGATCCAGTATCTACAAACCAGCAACAGGGCACAAAACAATAGCACGCGAACAGGTCGGCGGTGACGCCAGTCCACTACACCAAAAGAAACAATTATATGGCAATAGAACTATCGCAGCTTACGCCTAAAACAAGCGCAACTAGCAGCATATATCGCAAACTCCCCTAATACCCCACATGTCATCGCTCTGCAAGACAAGGAAACAAATCGCATTCATATCCGCGGTTATCACACGGCAGCCCTTACGCCACGTGCGGCAATCTTGACACTCGCATCCATGCCGGTGCTAGACCGCACACCGACGAACACGCCCGCAAGCACGTACACCCAGTATACCGAAATAGAGCTCAGCTTACCCGGGCACGCATATGGCGTCACTATTCTTAACGTATTCAGTAATCCCAAAGATAAAGGCAGGGTTATTCCGGGCATCTTCAGCTCCTTTCGTTCCTGAAAGCTCCTTGTGGTGGGTGATTTTAATGCCCGTCACACGCACTGGGGATACACCTCGGATACCCCCAAGGGTAAGCTCATTTCTACCGCAATGGATGATTACAACCTTGGCCTGATCAAAAACCCCACCGTACCCACAGGCATTGGCACAAGTCTCACTCGCGACACCACACCCGATCTCACATGGGCCACAACGAACATAATCGTTAAATCTCACACGGTGCTCCGGGACAGCCTTGAGAGTTACCACTTTCCAGTCTCCACTACTGTTCCTTACGATTCCAAGATGTTCAACCCTCGTTCACAGATCCTCACTGACTGGAATAAATTGCGCTCATACTTGGCAGCCGATTCTACCGAACCCCGTGCTGTCACCGACTGGACAGACCGTCTGGTGGAAGCTATCCAGGCGAACAGCAAACTCATTAAAAACACCCCTGCGGCACTGTAGGTTGATCCGCATCTGGCTCATCTATCGGAGGCCCGACAGGGACTTTTCAAGCGCTGTCGTAACCAGCGACACAATCGTAAATTGAGACTCCGCATAGCCGCTCTCACTTGTGAGGAAGAAGAATACGCGAGCACCCTAGCCCGCGCAAACTGGGCAACCTTTTGTAACGAACTCAAGGGTACATTAAGCACTAAACGCACATGGTCCCTCCTACGCGTTCTCCTCGATCCAAAAACCACTAAATCTGAGACACAAGTTAGCACACAACGTCTAATACAACTAGAGCTTCAAAAGGGCACAGACGTAGTTGGCCAGCTACGGGACACTTATATACCCCCATCCGTTCAGTCAGCAGATCCAGCCAATCTACCTCCACCTAACCCGGAACTTGACGCCGACATTACCTTAACCGAGGTCCGCCGAACACTCTTTAGTATTCACCGCTCTACGGTGCCAGGCCCGAATGGCATAACGTACAATGTACTGCTCAATCTGGACGAAGTCTCGCTTCAGGAACTCACGGAGCTCTTTAATAACCACTGGCACGCTGGGACGCTCTCGTCAGCCTGGACCCATGCCATCATGCGATTTATACCCAAACTGGGCAAACCCGTCACCCTTCAAAATTTGCGCCCCATCTCCTTAACGAGCCGTGTTGGCCAGCTCTTCGAGCATGTTATTCTCAACAGCCTGCAACCGTTCCTAGAAACAACAGGCTTCCTCTACAACGCTCAATTTGGCTTCCCTCCAAACATCTCGGCGCAAGACGTGCTTCTCGCCCTTAAAAAGTCTCTCTTTTACACTAAGCGCCGTAAAGCCCCTACGCGAGCCATACTGGCATTGGATATTCATAAGGCTAGCGACACAATAAGCCATGACCATATCCTGACGACATTAGCCACCACCGGCTGTGGCACACGCGTATGGCAATATGTTCGGGCCTTCCTTCACGGACGCACGGCAAAACTCTATCTAGGGGATGTCGCGTCCTAGCATATCTCTCTACCTGAGCGGGGAACCCCACAAGAGGGGGTTCTCACCATTACTTATTAACATTGCCCTAGCGCCACTGGCAAAGGCCCTTGCTGCTATCCCAGGGCTCCACACAGCCGTATACGCAGATGTTATAATCCTCTGGACAACGGGAGGATTCATTGGAACAACCCAGGAGATCCTTCATTCTGCCAGATATCACCACCGCCCAATAAGCAAACATAGGCCTCCTTTCCTCTTCAAATAAATCGGAACTCTTGCAGCTGAAACCCCTGCCAGTGATCCCCGCACCCATTAAACTGCACATGTACGGGTATCCAGTGATCATTGTGTCTCAGGTGAAGATTCTCGGCCTTCTCATTAAAAACACACTCGATGCTACCCCCCCCCCTTCAGCTCTTGCAAAGACAGAGCAAACAGTTGGCTGCAGTAATCAAGCGGGTGGCAGCACGCAATCATGGGCTGTCTGAACGCGAGACCCTCTATGTGACAAATGCTTTAATCATCAGCCGCATTACATGCCACCTCCCATACCACATACTCACTCAGCGCCAAACACAACAGGCAGACTTCCTAATACGCACGGCAGTCACCTCCGCCCTACGTCTTCCACGTACGGTTAGCACGAAACGCCTCCTGACCACTGGTACCCACAATACCGTGATCGAATTAATAGAGGCTCAACGCAGCAACTAATTGGTCCGCCTGAGTCGCACGGAAACAGGACAATGCCTACTGCGACAGCTTCGTCTCAATCCACCCATTCTCACCCCAACAAGTACTACATTTTACAAGATTTCTCTGCGCATGCAGGATCACATATATCAGAAGCCCGTATACCACGCAATATGAGCTCTAGTCGCCATCAGGGTAGGCGGCAGGCTCGAGCGAGCTATTACACCAAAACATACAGCAACCGCTCTCATTTCCTTTATGCCGACGTGGAAGAAAATTCTGAAGTAGGATTCTTCACGGCAGTCGCAGCCTATGAAGACGACACTGTGGGGGCCGCCGCCACTATCCGAACTAATCGCCTGCAGAGGCGAAGGAGCCGCCATCGCACTTGCGCTGGCCCACACCACCATTGACAAAAACATAACCGAAATTTTCAGATTCCCAGGCCGCATGCCGCCGCTACCTAAAGGCTGTAGCGACGCCGGCCACACGCCTTATTCTTGCCACAGCCACCTCTCTCGACCGAACGGTTACTCTGTCGTGGATCCCTGGGCATGCCTCGATCCCCGGTAATGAGCGCGTTCATGCACAGGCGCGAGACCTCTCCTCCCGGACCCCGGACGATCAGGCACCCAACCCTGCGCAAGAGGCCCCATCGGTCCTTTATACACATCACCAAATCACCGCATTCTACAAATTCAGCCACATGACATTACCACCACCCCACAGTACTTTGTCGCCCTTATCCAGCGCCACATGGCGAGAATTACAGACGGGCTGCTTTATCTCACCATACCATCTCTCATACTTTCACCCCACCTTTCCTCCTCATCTTAACACCTGTGGAGTGCCCATATCCACACTTTTCCTCTACGCTTGGGAATGGCTTTCCCCACAGGCAATACCGCCCATCCTCAATCCCACTCATTCTTCCTGGGAGGCTGCTTTACGGACCGCTCAGCCCGCCGGCCAGAAATGGCTGGTGGATCGGGCTTTATATGAGGCACAAATCCGTGGACTCCTGGACCAGTTGGAGACCACACTGGAAGATTTTTTTCCTTTTTCTAATAAAAGTTGTTTCCATCCATACATACCAGACTAAGTCAGACAAGCCATCAGAGTCTGCTCCTTACCGAGAAACATGGACCCAAACCTGCACGGGGCTAGACGAACCGCTAGGGCAGAGTATGTAGAAAAACACTTAGCTACCAAATAAAACACGGTATACACGGATGCAGGCCTGTATCCGTGGAACAGGGACAACAAAGAACATAGAGTTACATCAGTGGTCGTCAACCAGAGCCTAGAGGCGGCCACGTGTGTAACAACCAAAAAGTGTTCGGTAACCGAGGGGAAAGAAGTTGCCGTAGCTCTGGCAGTAGCTGAAGGGAACGGACTAAATAAATCACTCACTATTCTGACGGACTCGAAAGCCGCGTGTAGAAGCTACACGGCGGGAAGAATATACAAGGGAGCACTGCAAATCATCCTCCAGGCAGGGCCTCCCAATACATCATTACAACACAAAAATTTCCTGATACCGGGACACGCCGGAGTGGAAGGGAACCTGAGGGCAGACAGTCTAGCTCGCGAGATGACCCACCGAGCAGACACAACGGAGTCACAGGAATATACCACAACGGTAGAATCCACATATGCAGAAATACTAAATTACCACAGAGGAAGGAGACTGACGTATCCTCCACCACACCCGTTGCTGACACAGCACGAGGCAGTGGGATGGCAAAGATTACAAACAGGTACCTTTACAAACCTACACACACTACATAAGATGTATCCAGGACAATACAATGACACATGCACGTGGTGCGGGGCAACCCCCACGCTATATCATATTACATGGGAATGTAGACACATCTATGCATTCCATAAACTAGAAAATCCCAGTGCGGAACAGTGGGAGGGCCTGCTCACCAGCAGCGAGCTGGCGGTCCAGAGAGGACTCGTGCGGCACGCAAGCGAGGTGACAAAGCTCAGCGGGGCCCTGGAATGAGGGCACCGACCATTGGAACTCCGAAGATGAAGACGTCCGGAATCCGCTAAACCCAAAGAAACGAAAATAAAGTTTTATTCATTCATTCATTCATTCCGTCCATACAACGCTCACTGAGTTCGCACAGCACATTGGCGCTTTTGCGTTTCGCCTGCATCGAAACGCGGCCGCCGCACTAGGATTCGAGCCCGGCTATTTCTATCCAACTGCAAAAACCTGCTTTGATTGCGTTCCGCACAATGAAAAGGCAGCGCGCCCACCCTGCCAACCTGGCAGGTATCAGTTAAATTAATGGTTGAGCGCCACAGGTTGGTCACCCAATAAACGCTGCGGCCTATTGCTGCAGTGCCGCGTGTCTGCCACAACGTTGTAAGCACTAATACATGCAGCCCACATCTCTCTCTAACCACCACCACGTACCTCAAAGCGCGAATGAGGCGTCCACTGACCCAAGGAGCCGTTCATGCACCCTTCCTTTCCTCCAAATCACCAGCGTCAAGAAAGTTGCCAATGCCAATGAACTCAATTAACGCTGACAGCTTTCGATTTGTATGTCCTTGATTACCTGAGCTAATACACCTTCATTTTTTGTGTCTAAACGAGCAAGATCAATTCTCGGCCGGCTGTGAAAGGTTGGCTTGGCAGTGTGTGCTTAATGCTGAATGAATAACATTTTCTTTGCAGAAATGGTTTAAAGCGCCGCCGTTGTGAGAAACGAGGCAAAAGACACGCCACAGCGTCAGAGTGACGAGACAGAGAGCCAGCGACACCCCAGCCGACTAGCTGCGACTGCGCGCATTGGCGCTGCGGCTTACATTACAAGAGAGAACGCCCCTCAGCATAGGTAGGCGCACGGAGACAGCGGACTAGCAAGTATTCTATGTACAACAGCTAGTCGCGGGGTCATCCCGCTCCAGCGATGATTTGTTGTTGCTGGTAATCGTTGCTTTACGTTCAAGGTGAAAGAGAAATGCAGGAATCTTTAGGTTTAAGATTCCGGGGCCACAAAAAATTTAGCAATAAAACGAGCAAAGCATTCAGACTACTTCTGAAAATAGCGAGCTACTGGCTTTTCGAACACGCGTTGTGTGCTCGCTACTATGGGAAGACGTCAGGAACCGTTAGCGGTGCAAATAGTTCGCATGTGTTTTTGTTTAAAAAAGAGTCACACAAAGTACTGACGTTTTCTTAACACGTTGCTTTTATATTTCTTTATATTAAAGCTCACGGTTATAAATGAAGCTAAAATTGAATTGAATTTGCGAGACATCATTGGATAGTTTAGTGGAACTGGCGCGGTTCCTCGAGTGCAATCAAACGTAAGCCAAAGGCATTTTATAGCTGTTTCGTTGATTTATTACACGCCGATTGTTACCATGGGCGCGGGTTAGGGCCTGGGGACGGCGTACAGCACTCGGACTCTTCCCGTCAGTGCGCCGTTCTTCTCAACTCGACTCCTGACCCCGCAGTAGAATTAGCCAAACTTCTTTTCGGTGCCTTTTTCTCGCCATTTTGGCTTTTTTTGGAAGTTTTTGCGAGCCAGCTTCTGGCGTTAAAGAACGGTCCCGTGTCTCCTGCCACTCTGCTCCTATTTTTTCTTCTCAGTTGTCCAAGTTATTTTTTTTTTTTGCCCAGAGGGACGTTACAAGGCTCTAATCAACACAAAATATGCATCGAGAGAGATTTAATACAAAATAAAAGTACACATTTAGGCTAAGCATGTTTCACCGATGTAATTTTACCCTTACGCGCGAGGGGAATATTTTGGATTTACACCTTCTAAAGCGCCACCTTACACGACCACAAATAAGCCCTATCTTCTTGTTTGCCTTCATCAAGCTCAGCATTGCAGTGCAGCACCAGTAGTTTTGACCAGCCAGTGCATTGTTTTGAGGCCTCTCGACTTGTGCAGAAAAACACAGGCATCGGAAGCAAAAATAAACTCCTTACGCTGTAGTCACTTGCAGCTTCTAATTCGATTCTTCTCAGGGCAGAGCACCACGACATCCGACTAAACAGAGCCACTGATCAGAATAGGGGAAGCATTTTATGAGAAAAGATTTTTAGGCGATCAGTTGAATTGATGTTGACATAATTTGATACCATTTCTTTAATGCGTTATCAATAGCACGCTTATGAAAGGATATAATTCCCGGCAGCGTAGGCGTCTTTGGGAAGCCTCCACCTGCTAGGTGGTGTTGAGGGCGATTTACCCCTCTACATTCCACCTGTCAACTGGACACTCGGATCTAGACCAGTGGGCACAAATACCGGGCCTTGATGGCATTCATAGCAGACTTCGGCCGGCACATGTACCTATAACGCTCTCATGCCAGACGAGCATAATTACGTAAATATGACCAAGGGCATATTTGCGTACTAAAAAAATTGTTCGCCTCTCCGTGTGCACCTGCCCCCCCCCCCCCTCTTTGTAGGGGAGAAAAAGAGAGGCCGGACGCATAATCACACAACAATAAAAAATTACCTGCAAGACAGCAGGATGCGTACATAATATACATCCTCCCGAAAGGCTATAACCCGCCGCTGTGTTTCAGTGGTTAGAGCGCTCGGCTACTGATCCGGAGTTCCCGGGTTCGAAACCGACCGTGGCGGCTGCGTTTTTATGGAGGCAAAACGGTAAGGCACCCGTGTGCTGTCAGTGCACGTTAAAGATCCCCAGGTGGTCGAAATTATTCCCGAGCCCTCCACTACGGCACCTCTTTCTTCCTTTCTTCTTTCACTCCCTGCTTTATCCCATCCTTTAAGGCGCGGGCCACGCCGTGGTAGCTCAGTGGTTAGAGCACTCGGCTACGCTAAGGCGATCGTGTGCTGTGCGATGTCAGTTCACGTTAAAGATCCCCAGGTGAGCGAAATTATTCCGGAGCCCTCAACTACGGCGCCTCTCTCTCCCTTTCTTCTTTCACACTCAACTTTATCCCTTCCATTACGGCGCGGTTCAGGTGTCCAATGATATGAGACAGATACAGCGCCATTCCCTTTCCCCAAAACAATTATTATTATTATTATTATTATTATTAATATTATTATTATTATTATTATTATTATTATTATTATTATTATTATTATTATTATTATTATTATTATTATTATTATTATTATTATTATAAACAATATGTATAGAAAAATAAGGCTTGTAGGACATTTTCCTTGCCCCACCGGCGGCTCGATCTGAAACCGCCATTTACCAGTGCAGTGGAGCATCGCTTACCGCAGCGCCACTGCATCGGTCGTAGTACGAGGACTCCCAGCGATCTAACACTGTGACGGATTTTGCGTAGTTGCGTATTCTGAACTGCACATTGGTTGGTTGATTTCTAGGGAAAGGAAATGGCGCAGTATCTGGCTCTAAATCGGCGGACACCTGAACCACGCCGTAAGGGAAGGGATAAAAAGTGCTGATGGCCTAGCTCTGTTAGGCCAGGATATACCTAGCGAAAGCGCGGAGACTCCTGAATTGGAAAGTGCATTCACTAGTTGCGCCTTTATTCGTGGTTAAAGCTTGAGCCGTCTGGGCAGAGTGGTAGCGTCTCCGCCTCAAACGCCAGAAGCCACTTGTTCGATTCCTAGCCTCAGCACAGCTTTTCTTTTATTCAGTGAATGGCGGGGGCTTTCAGTGACTCCCATAGATGCCGCTACCGAATGCGTTGGTTAGCGGCTAAGCGCAGGCTCGGTTAAGGCGCGTTTGTACTCCGACGCAACGCGCGCTGCACTGGTACGTCACGTCGGCCAAAGCAAGACCCTCTATACTCAAACGCGTTCGGCGGCTTCGGCGCACTCTGACCACACTGGCGGAGACTTTGAGCATGTCTTTATTTCGCGCCTAGTGCGCCAGACGCCGCCGGCCCGGCCAGGCCGGTTCGGCTCAGCGGCGAGGCGCGCGTTGTGACGTCATGTGCCTCCTCGGAGCACCGCTACGGCGAAATCGCAAATTCGCGGCCAGTAAAGCTTTCATTTTAAAAGGAGGAAGTGGAAGATAGGAAGAAAGAGGTGCCGTAGTGGAGGGCTCCTGAATAATTTCGACTAAGAATCACAATTGCAGAAGACAGTAGTGTGAAGGGAAGAAAGAGGTGCCGTAATGGAGGGCTCCTGAATAACTTTGACTAAGAATCACAATTGCAGTAGACTGTAGTGTGAAAGGAAGAAAGAGGTACCGTAGTGGAGTAATAATAATAATAATAATAATGATTGGTTTTGGGAACCCGGGAACTCCGGATCAGTAGTCGAGCGCCCTAACCACTGAGCCACCGCGGCGGGTCCGTAGTGGAGGGTTCCTCTATAATTGCGGCTAAAAATCACAATTGCAACGATGAGACAGATACTGCGCCATTTCATTTCCCCCCAAAAAAACCAATTATTATTATTAGACTGTAGTGTCTAAGGCAATGGATTCAGAATCGGAATGCAATCAGAATTGGAACTTTATCAAGACTTAAATAAATTAGCGAATCAAAAGAGGATTATATCTCATTTACACCGCATCAATAAAATTTCTCGATCCTAAGTTTTTAACTCGCCAGTCTATTCCGATTCAGATTTTATTGTGGCCACGTATCCTGAATTTATAATTGGTGCCTTTTCTTAAATGTTTTATTCTTATTTCATTCTCTTGTCGCTTTTTATACATTCTTCTGAGTAGTCATTGCGGCCGCGGGCTACTCTCCCAGCAGGTGAAAAAAGGGTTTCCCTGTCTACTTGTCACAAGCCATTCTGCTTGTGTATACAAACGCTGACGCGGTGGACACTGGCGCTCTTGAGAAAATGTAATTGCACACAGCTAAGCGGAAACTTGGATGAAGCGTGCTATGCAGGATCTCAATGAGCGAAACGGAAAAAATTTAGCTTAGCATTTTAAGAGGGGGAGGTTTGTATTCGTTCCGAAGTAAGTTGAAGGCTCTGTGTGGCGTTCAGATAATCGTGGCCACTATAACGCATAGTGCATGGCTAGTGAAAGGCGCGTGCTCCTGCACACATCCTACGTGTCACATGGTTTATGGCTTTCGGTCAGCCCAGCCAAAACTTTTTGGAAGAAAAAAGAAACTGACACTTTTAGCCACAACCTTCCTAATTGCATATTGCGTGTTCTTTTATATCCTAAAGAATTCAACGCGCACGCCGTGGTGGTAACGGCATGCGGAGAACACTCCAAAGAGTTTCCTCAAGAGCGGGTACTGCCCCCCCCCCCCCCCATGAACGCCGTCGAAGTCGTCGTGCCACAAGTTCCACACGCCGAAGCATGAACTGGCCGCGCATGAAGCGCGCCAGCGGCGGCACCACGAACTCTGTTAGGTGCGACACCCAATTGGCGCCCTGCTTGGACACCGCGCCAAACTCGGACACCTGGCTGGAGTCCCAGACCTGCGATTTTGCGCAGGTTTCAGAGATTAGGTGTGTGCTCTTGGGACAGAAAAGTACTGCACAGAAACTTCTTCATTATGTCCTCTTCAGTTTAGAGAGATACCGCTGTTACCAAGAAGCTCCGGTGGTGCGACATTTTCTTACCACGTCAAAGTTAGATATTGGTACCGCAAAGCGCTCTTATGAGTGCAGCAAAAATTCATAATAATGGACTCGTTTAACAGGTATCATCTGGAAATATTTCCTCTCACCACTATTTACGAAACATACCAGCTACTTAACAAAACATGTGCGTGAACACTGAAAGACTTTGCCTGAAAGTTTGTCTAAATATCCGCAAATCTCTCCGACGTGTCCTGTAAGGACCGCACGTCAGAACTTACCAGCTCGAACAATCGATGTTTTATATGGCGGTTGAGAACTGTTGTTTAAACTTTACTAGTTCAATGGTCATTTACACCACCTAAGATCCGCGCATTTTTCCAACTTCGGTTAAAAGACGAAATCGGATGTTTTGTGCTAAGACCAGCGGCGCTGAAGATGCCTTACTTTAGGCGGCTGCTGTGCGGCTATTGCTACTGCTGCATACCCACAACGTTCATTCACGCGTGAGCTTTTTTGCGAAAGCCAGCTATCCAAACTCTTCTACTCATCTTCCGAAGGGGAGTAAATATGCGCGCTTGCCTCGTTGCATATCTCGTAGTATGTGAGCTGGCCGGGTGTTTGGTGCTGGGTCCGGGGTCTCCTGGTCCGTACACCACCTCCTGGACGCTGGTCACGTTGCTGTCCCACAATTTGTACGTGACTCCCGCGAACGAGAACACGTCGCTGAGCTTGCTGGCTGCCTCCTCTCTCACGCCCTGAGAATGGTGGCCGCGAAGTTTGGCGCCCAGCGAATCCCACAGAGGCTCTTCCTCCGTCTGGAGTAGGAAGTGACGTCATGGGAATGAGAATTAAGCGGGATGACGTCTTCGCTTCATGCAAATAATCCTGACATTGAGCGGCGAAATAAGTTTCAACACTCCAACACACCTACTCTTCACTTTCGTTTCAATTTTTAGGGACATATGCATTTCCAATGGATTTGCGACATCCGCAATAATCTCGAAAGGGCCCCACATAAATCTTTGCAGATGCCATTTCATTCGGACACGCCATTACGCGTACCCGTACAGTACGACACAAGGTGAATTTGTTTTCTGATACATAATTCATATACAAACATAAGCCGCTGCTGCTGTGCCAACAGCTCATGCGCTAATGATAGTGCACGACTTCCCGCTCTATTGACTGACACTTTAATTTACAGAGAGTTCCTGGACCAAACAGCTACTCTGCTTTGTACTACCGTATGTGGTGGTTGTTAGTTACGTTCCTCTAATTTTATTAGAATGCGGTTCTATTAAGTCTGCAACATGCCCACGGTGTTGGAACACTGTTTGGCCGTGGCAGACGCAGGAATAATACTTTTGAGTAAATCTGCATTGTGCAGTTTCTTCAGTGGGAGTTTATCAGACAAATGTTTCCGTTTACTCGCTAAATACTGTGGTCCATGGAAAAAACAAGTGCATCAAATCCGGACAACCGTTTTCGTCTGTGCGGCTAACACCACGTGCTGCATGGCGCAACACAAAAAAAACGCGGGAATTTCGAATGTTTGTTACATTCTGTCTAGTCTGTGTTGTCACAGTAAGCATTTTACAAGCTACACTTTTAGCTGTACGGTTATGCTTCATCATCATCATCATCATCATCAGCCTTACTACACCCACTGCAGGGCAAAGGCCTCTCCCATGTCTCTCCAATTAACCCTATCCTTTGCCAGCTGCATCCACCCTTTGCCTGCATACTTCTTAATCTCATCCGCCCACCTAACTTTCGGCCGCCCCTTGCTACGCTTACTTTCTCTTGGAATCCACTCCGTTACCCTTAAGGACCAGCGGTTATCTTGCCTTTGCATTACATGCCCTGCCCAAGCCCATTTCTTTCTCTTGATTTCGATTAGGATGTCATTAACCCGTGTTTGTTCCCTCACCCACTTTGCCTGCTTCCGATCTCTTAGAGTTAGACCTATCATTTTTCTTTCCATGGCTCGCTGCGTTGTCTTTAACTTAAGCTGAACTCTTTTCGTTAACCTCCACGTTTCTGCCCCGTAGGTGAGTACCGCTAAGATTATGCTGTTAGGGAAATTGGTAAACTGCCACTCATGATCTGCGAGAATTTGCCATATGCGCTCCACCCCATTCTTATCCTTCTTGTTATCTCCCTGTCATGATCCGGATCAGCTGTCACTACCTGCCCTAAGTAGACGTATTCCGTCAATATTTCTAGGCTCTCGCTGCCAATTGTAAACTGTTGTTCCCTTGCTAGGCTGTTGAACATTACCTTGGTTTTCTGCATTTTAATTTTTAGACCAATCGATCTGCTCTGCCTGTCTAACTCATTGATCATGATTTGCAGTTCACCTCCTGAGTGACTCAGCAAGGCAATGTGATCAGCAAATCGCAGATTATTTAGGTATTCTTCATTTATTCTTATTCCCAACTGTTCCCAATTCAGGCCAAGAAATGCCTCCTGTAAACATGCGGTGAACAGCATTGGCGAGATCGTGTATCCTTGCCTGACGCCCTTCCTTATTGGAATTTTATTGCTGACTTCATGGAGGACTATAGCAGCTGTGCAGTTGCTGTATATATCTTCCAGTATTTGGACATAAGGCTCTTCTACCCCCTGATTACGCAATGACTGTATGACTGCTGAGGTTTCCACTGAGTCGAATGCTTTCTCGTAATCAATGAAAGCTATATATAGAGGTTGGTTATATTCTGCGCATTTCTCTATCACCTGATTGATAGTGTGAATATGATCTATTGTGGAATATCCTTTACGAAAGCCTGCCTGATCATTTGGTTGATTAAAGTCTAACGTTGCCCTGACTCTATTATCGATTACCTTAGTAAATACTTTGTAGGCAACGGATAGTAAGCTGATCGGCCTGTAATTTCTCAAGTCCTTGGCGTCTCCCTTCTTATGAATTAAGATAATGTTTGCATTCTTCCAAGCTTCTGGTACAGTCGAGGTCATAAGGCATTGCGTATACAGGGTGGCTAGTTTTTCAAGCACGACGTCCCCTCCATCCTTCAACAGATCTGCTGTTACCTGATATTCCCCAGCTGCTTTTCCCCTTTCCGTTGCTTCTAAGGCTTTCTTTACTTCATCTTTCGTTACTGGCGGGATGACGCATTGCTGTGCACTGCTGTCTTTCTCATTAGCGTTCTGGTTACATTGGCTACTGTACAGGTCTGTGTAGAACTCTTCGGCTACGTTAACTATCTTATCCATATTGTTAATGACATTGCCCTGCTTGTCTCTTAATTCATACATCTGGTTTTTACCTATGCCTAGTTTCCTCTTCACTGTTTTTAGGCTACCTCCGTTCTTTATAGAATGCTCGATTCTCTCCATATTAAACGTCCTTATGTCGGCTACCTTGCGCTTATTTATTAACTTTGATATCTCCGTTAGATCTAATCTATCGGTAGGGTTAGATGCCCTCATGTTTTGGCGCTTCTTAATCAGATCTTTCGTCGCCTGAGATAGCTTCCCGGTATCCTTTCGAACTGTCCTACCGCCTACTTCTACTGCGCACTCCGTAATTATTGATGTCAGATTATCGTGCATTGAATGAACATCAAGATCATCTCCCTCAGTTAAAGCCGAATATCGGTTTTGCAGCCTTATCCTAAACTCCTGTGCTTTCCCTCTTACGGCTAGCTCGTTAATGGTCTTCCTCTTCACTAGCTTCTTCCGTTCCCTCTTCAAGTCTAAGCTAATTCTAGACCTTACCATTCTGTGGTCGCTACAACGCACCTTTCCGAGGACGGCCACATCCTGAATGATGCCAGATTTAGCGCATAGTATGAAGTCGATTTGATTTTTAATCTCACCATTGGGGCTCTTTCAGGTCCATTTCCTGTTTTCTCGTTTGCGGAAGAAGGTATTCATGATCCGTAACTTATTTCTATCCGCGAATTCGACTAATAACTCTCCCCTGCTATTTCTAGAGCCTATCCCATAGTCACCTACCGCGTGGTCGTCAGCATGCTTCTTGCCCACCTTCGCATTGAAGTCGCCCATCAGTGCAGTGTACTGCGGTTTTACTTTATTCATTGCCGATTCTACGTCCTCATAGAAATTTTCAACGGTCTGGTCATCATGGCTGGATGTAGGTGCGTAGGCCTGCACCACTTTCGGCTTGTACCTCCTATTTAGCCTAATTACTACAGCTGCTATCCTCTCGTTAATACCGTAGAACTCCTCTACGTTGCCAGCTATATCCTTATTAATGAGGAATCCCACACCTAGTTCTCGTCTATCCTTTAACCCGCGATAGCACAGTATGTGTCCGTCCTTTAGTACTGTATACGCCTCACTTGTCCTCCTAACTTCGCTAAGTCCTATCACAACCCATTTAATTCCCGCAAGTTCCTCAAACAGCACTGCTAGGCTAGCCTCACTAGCTAAAGTTCTAGCGTTAAACGTTGCCAGGTTCAGATTCCAATGGCGGCCTGTCCGGAGCCAGAGATTCTTAGTACCCTCCGCTGCGTCGCAGGTCTGACCGCCGCCGTGGTCAGTTGCTCTGCAGCCGATGGGGACTGAGGGCCGAGGGTTAATTGGATTGATTATAGAAGGTTGTGGCCAAGTACTACACCACGGTGGCCAAATCCTGCTCTGGTGAGAGAGTGCGTTGTCGGTTCTGGTCACCGAGATCAGGCCGCACTCCAGGCCTGGTTATGCAATTCCATCGACACGCGGATTTTTTTTCAACCCGGTGGACAATTGCGCGGCACCAGGATTTGAACCCCGGTCCTCTTGCACGCGAGGAGGATGTTCTACTTCTACGCCATCGCTGCACCGGTTATGCTTAGCTGGACTCTAATGAACAAAGCTTCCCTTACTACAAATATATTCCGCCTTGGGGGTTCCCTTCAACACTGGACAAAGTCGGACTCTACACCGCATTGTAAGAGCAAGTCATCGGCAGTAATATCTTTACGCATCACTTCACGAATGACTTTATTTGTTTTTTTTTCAATTACAAACGAAATTATTCTTGTTCAGTTATGACACGTGTGGCCGCAAGATGGCGCTACTGGCTGATGTCCACTAAACCTACTGTGTAGACTCCCTTCAGGAGCCGCAGCGCGCATAGGTCCGCCAAGTTATCAGCAAAAGGCGCTACTAAGACATTAGGAGCCACTCTTGCTCAGCAGTTACAGCGGCTACTCTGTATATTTGCCGCTGGTATTTTTCATGTGAAGCTTACTATACTCTGAAAACTACTGCTGTAGTGTGGTGAGCCGGCTTCTCACCAGCAAGCGGGCAGCAAAACTACCTGTCTGAGTTATTTGCAAAACATGCGCTAGGAGAATCGATGGCGTCAGCCCTTGTAAATGGCAGAAGTCAACGCTGTCTTCCAAAAAAAAACTATAAAGTTCTTAAAACAGCGTGCTCTAGATGCAACTTTTTAGGGAACCACGCTTCAGACAGACAGACGAACACACAACGGCTAAATGCGAGGAATGGCCAATGTAAGTGTTTGCAACTAAATATGTCCTGTAAGGGTGAGAAAGTCATCCACACTATTTAATTAAAGCATAAATTGATTGCCAGTTGAAGATTGGAAGTTGAACTCTTTACGTTTCAGAATGCTTTGAAGCAACATGGTCCCAAGCGGTGCAGAGAAAACAAACACGAATTTCCGGTTCACGTAGGAAGCCTATAAAACTAACTTTAATATCGAGGAAATCTTTTCGGCATGGAAAGCTTTTGAACCAGCCTGGCTCTCTCAAATGGTATTTCTTAGCATTTACAATAAAATGACATCAGAATCCCTCGTGCACGTATAATTGCATGCAGTGGGGCTGAAGGAAGATTCTTACATTCTTCGCCTATCACGTTAGGAACAAACCTTTAAAGGGGCTCTGAAACACATACCGAGGAAAGCATATCAACTCGCTCAATTACTGCATTGTGTTGTCATGAAAACATGAGCCAAATAATACACTTCTACAAGCAGAGGACCCACAATCACGCGCGAAAGTTGGCGAGCCCTTTTCGGCGACTTTTTCATTCTCACACCCTCCTCCGTCGCTCGCATCTACGTATCCAAGTTGAGAGGTGGCTACTGGTAAGATTCTTTCAGACGTCAGGCAGCTACCAAGACCGCGGCCAATAAGCCGCGTAGCTCCGGCGTGTCAGAAGCTTGTTTCCGGAGGAGGGGCGGGCGGAGGAGCACCAACCTTCCATCGTGCAAAAAGTGACGGGAGGAGAGGGAAAAGCGCGAAGACGCGGAAATTCAAATTTGGACTACAGATAACTCAGCTCATAGAAAGCGCATTAGAAATATTTTTGCTGTACAGTATTCGTGAAGAGGCGTGCTTTAACATCCCAGCCATACTAGAGATTTATTAGAGGCCCTTTCAGAGCTCCTTTAAGAACCCAAGTATGTTGAGCGTCCATATTACGGCAAGACACTGGGTAGCCGTGCGCATACATCTAATTATTGTTTTAAGGGGAACGCACAACAAAGCGCATGCGGCTCGCGGTTCTCCATGCATAACCATGAATTCAAGTCCGCACCTGCTTCATTGTAGACTGCAGCTGCTTGAGCGCGTCCTGAAGCCTGCTCTTCTCGAGTACCGCTGAGCACTCGTCCTCGACTCCCCGGGTGCGCGCCAAGGGGGGCTCGGCCACGATCGGGTGCAGCAGGATCGACGCCGTGGTGGGTCCCTCGCCACCGGTGGGCAGCGCCGCCTCCAGCTCGCCGAGGTCGAGCCGCTGTTTGGGGCTGTCCCCGGTGTCCACCAGCACGCTCAGCATGATGTGCTCCTTCTCGAAGCGGTGGGCCATGCGCTCCAGGAGGTCGGTGTAGCCGCGCCGTGCCGCCAGGGTGTCGAGCGAGACTCTCCACAGGAGCACGGCGCCTCCGTAGCCTCGAGGCTGCCAGCATACGTGAGCCGCAGCGTTTCAGCTGGACGCATACAGCCACACCCCTCAATAAGCGGCAGAGGTTAATACAAGAAAGTATTCAGCTCCGTTCACCAATTTCCAGGAGCACGGTACATGAGATTCCCCAAGGAGCAACGTAGCGCACCCACGTGTGTCGCTCACAGTTAGTCGGGTTTGCGTACTCTACATCACATTCAGAACACCACTTCCAAACCCTGTCCTACATCTTTGTCGTCACGGGCAGAACTCTTCTAAACGGACGTAAGCTCCAGTTTCTCTCGTGCGAAGTAAAAATGGCACACAGGGTGACGAATGTGCCAAACCGGCGAAAGCTTCTTGCCGGAAAATTTTGTTTTTTTCATTAACTAATTTACCTAGGGTTCTATTATCATCGGCCTTTTTGAAGGAATTGGGCTTAAAAACATTGGAGCCGTATAACCATGCGCTTTGGTGTTTTCAGATGAATGGTTATCCAGGGTTATGGTTATGGTTATGTAGGTAGCGCGGGAACTTGTCCACCTCTGCCGGCGCCTCGATGTGCAGCGACGAGCCGTTGACGTGCGCGCAGCAGAATACAGCATGGGTGCACAGCTGGTACGGAAAGATGGACAGGCCGAACAGCAGGCCGGCAGACTCTGGCCGCTCGGCGAGCGCCTGCACATGTACCCAACATGGCCACGCTCCTCATCGACAGCATGCATCCTTTCTCGCTCCAGTCAGCGATGATCGTAGCGACCACTCAGCTATGCATATGACACCACCTGAACACCATATGAGCTCCGCATGGCGCACGTGGACTTTAGCAGCCGTTATACATTGGCGGCTGAAGTGGAGTTTTACTTCTTCACTGCACGCTTCGGATTACCGTCCCAGCACGCATTTCTGATGAATAATTCTTATTGTGGCCTACAAAATCGTCATTTGCATGCCTTTACTGATGGACCTGTTTCATGGGCAAAGCACGAAATTTTTAAAGTAATTTAATAATTTTGTAAACCCCAGGTGGACGAAAACAATAGGCAGCTCTCCTCTATGGCCGCTCTCAAGCGCGAAAAGCTGCTTTGGGTCATTAAACTTTATATACCCTAACAAAACATAACGCCACGAAGCAAGGTATTACGTTACATTAGCGCCTAGTAGGCGTCGTGAATTAATTTTCGCGCATTTATTAACTTGCTGAAGGAGCAGTTTGTTTCACAGCGTTTTCTGTTACCGTATTATTGAACGCCGTGGAACGATAAACCTGGCATGGCGATTGCAGGAGTAAAAAGGGCAGTGTACTGGCGGCTGTGCACTCTGCATTGTGCTGTTCTGAGATATGCCGTTATTGCGCCATGAATCATTGATTATAGGCAGCGCACCTTACACCTCCGTGCTGCTGCGGTCCGTGCATTCTAAAACACGGATACGCCCACACGTGGGTTCTAGCCCGACCACGACGGCCGCGTTCAGGTGGAGGCTAAACGCAAAAGGCGCTCATGTGCTGTGCGATGTCAATGCACGTTAAAGATTCCCAGGTGGCCGAAATTATTCCGGAGCCCTCCAATACGGCACCTCTTTCTTCCTTTCTTGTCTCACTGCCTCTATCCCTTGCCTTAATGCGCGGTTCAGGTGTCCGCCAAGGTGTGGGAAATGCTGGGAAATTTCCCTTCCTTAAAAACCAATTTCCATACGTGAGTAAAAAGTGAAAGTAAGCTGTCCTCTAGCGCACTGCTTTTATAAAAGGGGGTGTGCTAGAGGACACGGTACTCCATTTTTGCTCACCCCTCTGTTTATTGTGTACAATCGGGCAGGTGCCGGTAATTGCGCTTACCACACGGTCCTCCGGAAAGGGCACTTTTTAGGCGTGGACTGCGGAAAAACGTGCCCCGATCCACGAGGAGTGCTGCAGTGCGTACGCAAACGCACACAAACGCAGATACATGGGCGCACGCTTGCTCACACACGAACGCCCACACGCTCAGAGATCAGCCTTCACCGAAAGGGAGCAATACTGAAATGCAGTTTAAAAAAACAATAATCGAATATCAAGCCACGGCGAAAGCGGCAGAACACGGAATGCCATAAGCAAGGGAGGCCCGACAATAGGGCCACCGCCATACGGGCGCTGTGCGCGAAGGAGGCCGCGCCGCTGCGCGAGCGGCGCGTGCGACATAGCAAAGGAGGCAAAACTTTCATCTCGATCGAGGTTCGTCCTTAGAAGGTTCTGCAGTAGTGAGCATGTATAAAGAGTCAGCGATAAGCAGCCACCGCCTCCGCGTGAGATTTGCGATTACGGGTCACAGCAATTTTTTTAACGGAGCCGTAGCCAAGTTTAGCCCATATTTCTGTTTTGCTTAGCATTCGCCTTTCATAGCGCCGTTGGCCTGCAGGTCACGCTTCCCGTAGGTTTACCTGGTAGAAGCAGAACTGATGGCTGGAGTTGGTGTACAGCTCAGCCGGCAGCAGCGCAAACGATCCGCGGTCTGTGGTCTCCTGAGCAGGGGCCGGACTATTGAGGCGTGGCGCCTCGGCAGTCGTGTCTCCATCTGGAACCACGTTGTCCTGCACTTGCGCTGCGAAGAGCGGCTCCGGATTCTTGAGGTGCGAGTGGCCGGGACCGCTGCGGTTGCTGTGGCTCCACGGGAGGGTGCCGCGTCGGACCAGCGCCAGAGTCGATAGGGACAGCATAAGCACAAAGAGGAGTCCGCAGCAGGCAAAAGCCACGAGGACGCACTTAGACGTTCCAGACGGCACCCAGATCGTCGCGTCTATTACGTCCCTAAGTCTTTTGTTCTTGTGCTCGTGGCGGTTTGCGCGTGAGCACGGGAAGGGAGCGCGTGAAGGGATCTGACCAATTAAAACGTTACCCGTTCTCGGCGTTTTCTTTCTTCAGCGGTGGCGTGCAAAGCTGCAATGAGAACATTTGTTTATGGCGCGTATTTATTTCGTTGTATGCGCACACTGGGCACAGGCGGGGTTTTGGTACGACGAATATTACGATATCACAAGAAAAAACAGGAGAGCGAAGCTTGCTGGCTAGGACCTCAATTCATGCCGTTGTGCAGAACATGTCCCGCATTAAGCTGCTGTTCTTAGTGGCAGCTAAGTTCAACGAGCCGCAGCGTTCACGCGAGCCAGACAAGAGCAAGCGTTTCTGAAAATTTAAAGGTGCACCTGTAAGGTATTCCTGTCTTTCTGGCGTCACATGTCACAGATTTCTTTGGTGCGGATTGCACACTCGCTAGTTCATACTTTGGATCGCGGAGTAATTTCTCCTACGGATTTTCTATCAATGAACTTTTCTGATTGCGTCCAGTTTCCTCCCAATGAGCAAGCAAAGTAGCTGCGTAAATAAATATCTTGCGGAATTCGAAACTAGCATGCGGAGACATAAACTTCAAAAAAATGCTTGAATTTCTGCGAGCTCTCTAGGCAAAAATTTTTTTACCCCGTTTAGTTAAAACCCCGCACAGGTATCTATATTTGGTGTTGAGGAGAAGAAAAGCAAACAGATATAAACGTTCTCTTCGATGCTTTTCACCGGTGCTGAAGAAAGAAAACGCAGAAAATACGGCTTACCTTCCTATTGGTCAGATCACTCCGCGCGCTCTCTTCCCGTGCTCACGTGCAAACCGCCACGAGCACAAGAAGAAAAGACTGTGGGACGGCCCGGACGCGGAGATCAGGGTTCCGTCTCGAACATCGAAGGGTGCCTTCGTGGCCTTCATCTGCGGCGGACTTCTCGCGGTGCCTAAGCTCTCCCCTTCGACGCTGGCACTGGACCGACACGACGCCCTCCCGTGGAGAGACAGCAACCAAAGCGGTCCCGTGCACTCGCACTTCAGGAATCCGGAGGCCGACGTCTCGGCGCAGGCGCAGGACACCGTGGCTCTGGAAGACAACACGAATGCCGAGGCGGTGCCCTTCCAGAGTCCGGCTGCTCCCCAGGAGGCCAGAGACCGTGGATCGTTTTCGGTGCTGCTGGTGGCTGAGCTCTACACCAACTCCAGTCATCAGTACTTCTGTTTCTACCAGGTAACACTGCGCGAAGAGTTTCATGCAGTCGAACGGTGGGAGAAACGGCGAATGCGAAGCAAAAAAAAAAAGGCGCGGCCTTTAACACCAGCGTGAACACTGCACTGCCGCCAGTGCACTGTCCTGATAACTCGTGTAATCACCATGCCGGGTTCCGCTAGCCTGGCAGCCACAGAGGCGGTAACAGAAAGGGTCGTGTAAGAACACAGCTTCGTCTGCAAGTTGTGGACTGAATAGCTGAAAATAGCTTGCAACACTGACAGGCGATGTTGCATGAAAGCAAATGACAGCTGTCTACGCCTTGTGACGTATTTTCTTCGTTACGGTATGCAGGGCTTAATGTCCCAAAGCACCACATTGTCTTATACCGAGAAATCCTTGAAAAGCGCAGTTTTCCGCGGGAAGTTGTGTGTGAGTGTACTTTTTTCGCATATCATAATGAGACACTGTAACAATATATATGTCTGCTGATCCTTACTTGGGACGCTTGATGTTTTCTGCTATTTGCTATCCAAAAACGCACTTCGTTGATTTTTTTATGGCAGTCTTAACCACCAGGTGCGAGCGTAGGGCAGATACTGCAAGCAAGAATTCAGCTACGCACCGGTAGGTTACACCTTAAAATGTTCTATAGTTGGCTCACCCTTATAAAGACTCCCAAGAAAGCTCCACTCGATGAAAGAGGCTGTAGTGGTTGGCTTGTTGTAAAATTCGAAATAATGTGATATTCTGACGTCTACTGCCATTAATTTGGCACTTCGTTTTCATCGAAATGTCCATCGAAATGTGGCCGCCGCCTTCGAGATTCCATCCCGCAACATCGATCTCAGCACCCGAGAGCCGTGGCGACTAAGCCACTGCGGAGGGTGCTGTGTCCTATATGCGCAACAAGCAGCTTTCACCGGGAATGAAAAATCGTGACACATTTATGTGTGCTTTATACTGCAGTATTCTCTCCTTGCCGTTACGCCACAGCTTCTGTTCACACACTCTCACTTTTCCTAATACTTCTGCCGGATGGATCTAAAACTTCCATACCGCAGTTATGCCCATGAGCAATGACTGCGTTACCGGTAGAGAGGGAATGAACTGTGTGCGCGGATACCACCGCAACGTATATTTGCCGTTGTTTTTGGACTAGCCCCACTCAGCGACACATATGGTTGTAGTGGTAGTGTGCATTAGCCATAATGAAAGCATTAAGTTTGGTGGTAGCCTGCCTCGCTCAGGGCGTGCGCATGATCAGTATGCAGCCGGTGGATCAGTGCATTGGAGGAAGGTTTACGGATCTCGGTGAATGAGAATGAGGATTCTGTGCCAATGTTGCTTTTCGGTGCTTTCAAATTAGCACTTGTGCAATCATAAATATGCGTCCACATTTTTAATGCGGTATATGTGACTTTCGAATACGCGGCCGTATATATGTTTGCCCACTCCAAGACCTCACAGACGCTAGAATCTGAGCTACCAAAATAACAATGCAGCGATGCTTGATATCGCACGCTTTGTCCATGAAAGAGGTGCATGAGTAGAGACAAGCAAACAAATAACGCAGTTTTACAGCACAATAACCATTACTCATTTTCATATTATATTCACACTAATCTTCACATTAAAATTGTATTTCATGATTTTGCAACGGCTTAGGAAGTGCACCGTCTAGACGTGAAACTCGGGTTCAGTGGCGAAGGAATTACTGCTCATTTCGTGCACTGACGCCGTGGAGATCGATAGTGTTTAGATGCCATCTGGACAGGAGGGCAGTCATAAGGCACATTTTCTTCTCTATGCTTCGTTATTGCTGACTGAAGCGAAAAACGGTATACGCTGCAGTTGAGGCCAGCAGCTGGACGCCCCACTCCAGCTGTAGTGAACAAAGTGTTGCGCGCGTGTGTTTTTCTCTCTTCATTGTGAACTAATCACGCCCGAAACCTGTACATATTTACTATCGTGTAAATAGTTTTTGTGTTATTCCCTCTCTTTCCTATCCTCTATTCCTGTCCCCTCACCTCTTTCATTTCATTTCACCATTCTGTCTGATATCCCCTATTTCGGCTGCCCTAGCTCAGGTGCTTCGGTATCGATGGCAGATGCCGGGGCTAACAAAACTCTTTTACTTCGTTTCTATTATTATTTCAATAGAATCCCTCCATCATCACCAGTTAAGGCGAGTGGCCATATTGGATCTCCGTGCAGGTGCGCGCCGAGCATCCAGAGTCAGCCGGCCTGCTCTTTGGTCTGTCCATCTTCCCCTACCACCTGTGCACCCATGCTGTGTTCTGCTGTTCGCACGTCAACGGCTCGTCGCTGCTCATCGAGGCGCCAGGAGAGGCGGACAAGTTCCCGCGCTACCTGCGCGGTTTGAACCCGCACCTGCGGCCCATGATTGGCTTTGGGGCAAAGATGCCCACCTTTCTCATTGCCAGCTGGGACTGGATGTTCCTCGAGAGTGTCCTTGTCTGGCTCACGGTATGCCTGCTTTCAACGCTTAACTGACGCCTCCACTATTGCAGTGCCAGCCACAGCCACAACTCATGATTCGTAATTGGGCCCCATTTGGACGCCTTGGTTCGTTTACACGTCGAGATGTTCATGGCGCCACTCACAAGAACCGATATTTCACGCCAGAGCATGGGCAGCAAGAAATTGCTGGCGAGTTCTGTTATAGGTATACGGCGCAAGTGCATGGGAGGAAATTAAAACAACCTTTAATTTCCTCTTTTAGCGAAACAAGTTTTAACAACTTTTAAACAACTTTTAGCGAAAGCACATCTTTACGCACTCACCGGGATTCAGCGATATGCGTCTATCTGAAGCTGTGAAAATGAAAATTTGTTCTGAAGAAAGGAAATGACGCATTAACTGTCTCACATATCTCGCTGGACACCTTACCCGTGCCGTAAGGAAAGGAATAAAGGAGGGAGTGAAAGAATAAACGCCGAAAGAGGTGCCGTAGTCGAAGATTCCGGAATAATTTCGACCACCTGGGAATATTTAACGCGCTCTGACATCATTCAGCACGCGGGAGCCTTTTTGTGTTTTGCCACCATCGAAACGTGCCCGCTCAGTCGGTTTCCAACCCGGGTTCTCCGGCTGTTGTTATTGCCACTGAAGAAATAACGGAACAAATATTGCACGGGCCCGCCCACTGCCTCAAGCTGAGCCACAATCGCTGCCACGTGAAGACAGTAGGAGAGTTAAAAGTTATGGTAGGACAGAGAGAGAATAAACTTTATTAATATAAACTAATTACGCAGGTGGTCACAACCACGTCATCTGAGACAAAGGTTTAGCAACAGATACCCCCGGTGAAAAGGAGCCCTAGCAACATGTGCGAGAGCCCCTAAATCGCAGCCCCGAAAGACCGGGAAGCCAACGCATCCTCTTATTCTGTATTTGCACATAGTGTACATTACCACCTACCACTATCCTTTCTCACTATCGCTCCATGCTTCGTTTTTCATCTCCTCTGTCCTCTCCCTCTCCTTTTATATTTCCGCTAGCCGCAGCTCAGGTGCTTTAGCTTTCGATGCCAGATGGCGCAGCTAGCCACATCGTTTTCTTCCATTGTTATCTTTATTGATAAGTAGCCACTAACATAAAATTCCACCGGGTACTCCGGCTCAGTAGGCGAACCACTGACCACGGCTGCTTAAGAGGCCTCTAAATAGCAAGCGTAGCTGGCTCAGTGGGTTGATGGACACCCAAATCCATCAGTCCATCCGCCCATAAGTCCATCCTGTCAAATTGACAACTATGCGCCTTCCCTTTCTTCAAAACTACCGGGAAGTTGATAAAATGAACACGAAATAAAAATTGTGAAAAAGAATAGCGGAGTAATTGTCTGACATATCTTGGTCGACAACGGAACCGCGCAGTAACGGAGGCAGAGACCGTTGATTTTGAGGAAACCAAAGGCGCATTCCTTGCTACCTGGGTGAGTGGACACCTGAACAGCGCCTCATTTACGTATTGGTGCTGCAGTGAGTTTGACTCATGCGAGAAGATGACCTCGTGGGTTACGTTGTCGAACGCTCCTTTCAGCTCGAGCACGAGGACAATTTTGTCGTTTTGGGGGTGTGTGATGGGGTTCAAGATTTCACGGTCGAGTTGAAGCAGGACATATTGTGCCGATCTGTGTGGGCGAAATCCGAACATTACCTTAAATTATGTGAAAACGTTCTCACGGACAGACTGTCCTACATCCGAATACAGGACTAAGAGCATTGACCTTTCCTGCTCGGCAAGAGGGGGACTCCACAAGGCGCGGTGCTGCCCCTTCTACTATTCAACATAGCCATGATGCGCCTACCTGCCCTTCTGGGTGCTGTCGAAGGGGTCCAGCACGCGCGGTACGTCGACGACATCACCCTCTGGGCTACGCAAGATGCCTAGGAGACATGGAGACGAGCCTGTAAAACGGCCACCGGCATAGTGGAGCGCTATGCCCGAGACAGTGGTCAGCAATTCTCCCCGCAGAAATCGGAATTCGTGCATCTGGGCCCCTTGCGCACATGCTCGACACAAATCCATCTCTCCTTGCAAAGCTGTCCCATTCATGAATCTAAATAAATCAGACTCCTCGGACTCTTCATACACAGCCGGCGACGCTGCGGCACAACACTCGCCAATCTCCGGCAGATGGGGGACCAGGTGGGCCGCAAGGTCCGCCGGGTTTCCAACAAGCGCGGTGCGTTACTATGCAAAGACGCCTTGCGGCTGGCGAACGCATTCGTGACCAGTCCAATATTGTATTCGACTCTCTACGTCCGCCTGCGGAAACAGGAATAGGATGCCCTTGAGGTCATCCTCCGCAATATCATGAAACGAGCGCTGGACCTCCCGGTCTCTACCTCTAGCAACCACCTCATGGCACTGGGGATGGGGAATATTTTCAGGGAACTTCGGAAGGCTCACCTCAACAACCAATACACTCGTCTCACAAAGACAGGGTCGGGTCACCGCCTTCTATCCCGTCTTCACATCCAGCACACCCAATTCACAGAGGAGAGATGCCGCCTTCCCGCACACTGGAGACGAGCGCTCCACGTGCGGCCTCTCCCCACCAACATGTCCAAAGAGGACCATAATGGCATGCGCCTTGGGCGGGCGGAAGCCTTGCACCGCCATATTGGGAGAAAACCAGGAGTCTTCTACGTGGACACCTCCGGCCCGGACCTCAGGTGATGGTACACGGCCGCGGCCGTCCACGAAGACAAAACAGCAGACGGCCTTACTTTCAAGGCCCAGTCAGCAATTCACGCAGAATAGGTTGCCATCGCCCTGGCAGCCTCCGATTCCTCCAAATACTTAATCACCGACTCGCGAGGGGCTTGTTGAAACGTCGAGCAAGGGTGGGCTACTCCCCTGGCTTACCGCATCTACCAAAATTGTAGCCGAGACTCGGATCCTGCGCACCGATATTTCGTTCGGGCTCCAGGTCACAAAGGCCTCTGCGGAAACGAAGCAGCCGACGCCGCCACCCGAGCCGCTCTCTCTCCGGGCATTTCCCGCGGGACCCGACGCTGACCAGGACTCCAATTTCAATCCGGTTTACACTTTTAAAGAAATATGCGATTATTACAAATCCACGCACCAAACTCTTCCCACCCCGTGCAAACGGCTGGGGAAGGCCAACGAGCGGGTACTCCTGCGCCTGCTCAATAACAGGATGCTGTGCCCTGCAACTCTAAAGCTTTTCGATCCTCAATTCTACGGGCGGTACTCACACTGTGGGGAAATGTCTGACACCTAACTCATGGTGTGGGCCTGCCAGCAGAACCCATCCCTACCCCCTATCCCAAACCCCACCCGAGAGGACTGGGAGGCGACACTGTCTGGCTGCTGCACCCTCGAGGCCCAAAGGGCCTTAACGCAGCGCGCCTGGGCTACAACCTCCAATCGGGTGCCTGACTAGGCATCTCACGTTGTGGTTGTAAGGGCGTGACCCTTCAGGTCACGATCCCCAACACCTCTCTCTATGATCAATAAAAGTTTTCACCACCACCACGTCCTTTATGTGGCAGTGGGGGCAGAGGTGTGCGCTGCATGCGTTGGCGCTGATAACGTTGTGGCAGAAATGTGGTAGCGTAGCAATAGGCCGCCGGCTTGCATTGGGTTCATTGTCCTTTTTGACAACGTTTAAGACTCCGTTGGCCGATTCCGCGAAACATAAAACAACCAAAATATTTAATATTTTCAATTTCCCCAATCGCTTTGTATCTTATGCACATATTGTTCAGTTGGACAGCATATCATTATAATTGGTTTTTGGGGAAAGTAAATGGCGCAGTATCTGTCTCATATGTCGTTGGACACCTGAACCGCGCCGTAAGGGAAGGAGGGAGTGAATGAAGAAAGGAAGAAAGAGGTGCCGTAGTGGAGGGCTCCGGAATAATTTCGACCACCTGGGGATCTTTAACGTGCACTGACATCGCACAGCACATGTGCGCCTTAGCGTTTTTCCTCCACAAAAGCGCAGCCGCCGCGGTCGGGTTCAAACTCAGGAACTCCGGATCAGTAGCCGAGGGCCCTAACCACTGAGTCACAGTGGCGGGTCAGTAGGCCAGCAGAGAATCTCAATTTCGTAAATTTGCATTGGGTATCGCAATATGAAAGCCTTGATATATTTTGCGTGCTAAATGTACATGTGAGCAAGATTATGTCAGGCTTACTTTTGCAATTGTGGTGAAATTGTTGCTCGGTACAAAAAAAAATAATTCTTAAACGACGCAAGTCGCAAATGAGACTATTTTCAAGATTATTTCCTATCAAAAGCCCCGCCGCGGTGGCTCAGTGGTTAGAGCGCTCGACTACTGATCCGGAGTTCCCGGGTTCGAACCCGACCGCGGCGGCTGCGTTTTTATGGAGGAAAAACGCTAAGGCGCCCGTGTGCTGTGCGATGTCAGTGCACGTTAAAAATCCTCAGGTGGTCGAAATTATTCCGGAGCCCTCCACTACGGCACTTATCCTTCCTTTCTTCTTTCACTCCCTCCTTTAGCCCTTCCCTTACGGCGCGGTTCAGGTGTCCAAAGATATATGAGACAGATACTGCGCCATTTCCTTTCCCCAAAAACGAATTATTGTTATTTCCTACCAAAATATAAAGCACGTCTTCTTCAACATTACACACTAGATGGGAATCGAAGTGCTAAAAGCATGTAAAGGTTTTAATTGACATAATTTAGAGCTGTATAATTAAAAGAAGTGCAAGAAATATCGCCCTAAATTTAGAATTTTTGAACTGGAGTGTTTTTATTCTGGAGTTTTCAATAATAATGATAATAATAATTGGTTATTGGGGAAAGTAAATGGCGCAGTATCTGTCTCATATATTGTTGGACACCTGAACCGCGCCGTAAGGGAAGGGATAAAGGAGGGAGTGAGAGAAGAAAGAAAGAATAGGTGCCGTAGTGGAGGGCTCCGGAATAATTTTGACCACCTGGGGATCTTTAACGTTCACTGACATCGCACAGCACACGGGCGCCTTAGCGTTTTTCCTCCATAAAAACGCAGCCGCCGCGGTCGGGTTCGAACCCGGGAACTCCGGATCAGTAGTCGAGCGCCCTAACCACTGAGCCACCGCGGCGGGGCTGGAGTATTTTTCAAAAATAAAAAAATGGGGATGACGTGTTTTTTAATATTTGGAGTATTTTTCAAAAATCAAATTTAAAAAACACGTCATCCCCATTTTTTTTTAACTCCTGAAACAAATCTTCATGAAGAGGCGAAAAAGAATAAGAAGGAACATGTTGCATTACTTTGTTCGCAACTATTTTATCCTAGCTGAAACTTGTAGCTTCTTGAGCATCGGCAGGAGCGCCTAAATGAAGAGGTGGAAGCAGCAAACACACCCTCGCTGCTCTAAGGTTTCCTCAAATTTCAAGACTGAGACGTTTCCCACCGAGAGAGCATACCTAATTAGTTTTTGTTGTCAAACATCGATCTGTGACGTAAGCAGGATCGGTGGTGCCGCTATCACCGAGTGCTGGTAACAACTGGGAGTGCGGCCCTTAGGAGTGGTTGTGAAGAAAAATTTTGAATGTAATTTTCTTAATGCACAGTATATATATGAAGACGTGCATGCCCCTGGCCACCGCTTTAACGTTCCACTCCAGGCACACCTTGGAAAATTCGTTTTTGGAGAAAGGAAATGGCGCAGTATCTGTCTCACATATCAGCGGACACCTGAACCGCGCCGTAAGTGAAAGAAAAAACGAGGGTGGCTAATCTTCTTTTCTAATCCATGTTTCATTACAAAACAAATTTTGGTTTCTTTTCTGGTCGTTGTTCATTCATTCTAATTGCTTGTGCTGGTTATATGCTGGACTGGTAAGCCATGCTGGAGTAGTCATTCTCTCAACTTATGGGCAATTTTCATTAAGTTTTTGAGTATGTCAGCGACTCGAAAATGAGTAAATGAGGTCGTCTTTCACTAACAAAAGACGATAAGAGTCTATAGTAGAGATTGTGGATTTTAAGAACGTTAGCTCTAACTCATCACGCTTCGAGATTTCGCAGGGTCTGCAACCACACTGAGATCACAGCGCCATCTGTGGCAGCAACTAAAAAACAGCACATCGCACACTGAGAATTGCACCGCCATCTACAATAGTATTGTAGGAACAACCACTTGCCGCGTAACAATGATGACGTCACGGTCTGATATGGTGGATAGAGGGAAAGTGTGAGTATATGACGGCAGGGGACGAAATGGCGCATAGTTCCTGTTTCACGAATCCAAAATGGCAGCAATTAAAATTAGTTGCGTCCTCCAATCCCTTCCCCATTTACCCTCCCTGTATGACGTCAGGGGACGAAACGGCGGCATAGTTTCGGTTTCTCGACTCCACCCTTCCATTTCCTCAATATCCTCGCTATCACTAGTGGATAGCGACGCCGCAAATCCTGCTGACGTCAAAGATCGGTCCTTATCCTAGAAAGCAATTAGGCATGCTCTCTCTTCATGGGAAATGTCTTAGTCTTGGGATTTGGGAAAAGTTTAGAGCAGCGGAAGGCGTGTTTGTTGCTTCCACCCCTGCATTTAGGCCATTCTGCCGATACTCAAGAAGCTAAAAGTTTGAGCTTCGGTAACATTGTTGGAATCAAAATATAGCAACATGCTCTTTGGTATTTTTGGCCTCCTTCTGGAGACTTGCTTAAGGAGTTTTAAGATAAATGGGAGTGGTGGTATTTTTTTTCCTTTGATTTTTCAAAACCACCACTGTGTGAATAAAATGGAAGATTCAGGGCGATAGTTTTTGCACTTCTCTATATTATATAACAATGAAAGCTGGTACACTCTTTCAGGACCTCTAGTCTCATCTAGATCGCAAATTTGAAAGAGACGTGTTCATATTTGCGCAGCAAAAAAATTCTTCAATATAGCCTCATTTGAAACTTTCGTCCTTTTCGAATTTTTTTTCTGATGAGCGACAACTTCGGAACGGCGAAAATAAGCCGTAAAATACGCGATAATATATCCATCATGGGTTTCATATCTCGATTCTTATGTCACTGCAAATTTGCGAAATTCAGCTGTGCTTGAAAACACTGCCTCGACCACGGCGTCATCATTTTTTTCTCCTGACATATTAGCATTTTCACAAAACGAAATTCACTCTTGGCGTAGCGATTAATGTGTACATATGTAGAAAGCAATTGGTAAAAATAAATTTTCAAATATTTAGGCACTTTGATCTCTTGTGTAATCACGCCTTTGATTTTGAGTTAAGGAAGCGCTTATAACTGGCTCCCTGGGCCGGTGGACACTCAATCGCGCTCTAAGGTACGACGCGGTGGTGTCCACCTGCGAAACTGTGCTTTCGCACATTATTTTGTCTGCGCCATTGCTTCCCTCAGAAACAATGCTCATTTCATTTTACAATATTTCGTACTTTGCAATGCTCAACCGCCAGCCATGTTTTTCGTCCAATTCTCAATTTATGTCAATGGCCATTGGATGCCCTCTTTCTCAACGTATGTGCGTGGAAGACACGAACTCCAGTAAATACGAATCATCGGGATGCGTAGATTGATTGAGTGACTGATTGACTGATTGATTGAGCAACTTTTATTTCCACCAGAAAAGACATTTCTCCCCGCCCCAGGCACGGAAGCCTGGGAAACAGGGAGTTACGCGTCCGCGGTTAGAGGCTGGCTGGCAGTCCTTTTCTGGTAGCGGCATCTTCCGCCAGTTGGATGGTGGTGCGCTAAAGCTCAGGATCCGGGCTTCTTAACAAGGTTTCCCCGGGCTTCTCTACTATCGATATTTTCGCTCAGGCCGGCAGAATTGGGGCAGTTCCAAATTATGTGGTAGGTCAGTCTCACCCCACTGTGTGCATCGGTTATGCGACCTCAGCCCTAGGTACACGTTGTAAGCCTATACCGGGTTCATAAATGTTTTGGTTTTTAGCCGCCTCCACGCGACAGCTTCTCTGTTGTTTAATTTTGGTTCTAGTGGGGAGTAACCTACGTCCAAATTTGTAATGGTCAAGAATTTCCCCGTAATTTTGCAGGCGGTCCTCATTCCCCAGTGCTCGGGGGGCTCTACGGCTACCCGGAAATAAAGAACTTGGGCAAGCTTGTCAGCCGCCTCGATACCGATGAAGGCAACATCTTCTGGACCCGATGTCAGTGCACGTTAAAGATCCCCAGGTGGTCGAAATTATTCCGGAGCCCTCCACTACGGCACCTATTCCTCCTTTCTTCTTTCACTCCCTCCTTTATCCCTTCCCTTACGGCGCGGTTCAGGTGTCCAAAGTTATATGAGACAGATACTACGCCATTTCCTTCCCCCCCCCCCAAAAAAACAATTATTATTATTAAGCTCTGCAAAACAGTCCGAAATTAGATTAGCAATGGTCCGACACACGTTCAATGGAGACAACGCAGAGTTTAAGGACAAAATGGTAAAAACGCACATTGGAGACACTCAACGTTCCCCCCCCCCGGACTTTGGTGAGGCTTCGAATGGGGCTCTAGACGCCCTCATATCAGAGGCGGAGGTAGGGCAGAAATTGTCAGAATAAAGGCGGAACCGGCTCCTGCCCTGACGGAGTCACGAATAACAAGCTAAGGAATTTAGACAATGAATCAATTGGAATCTTAACAGAATATACCGGACAAGATTGGTACAAAGGCAAGCTACCGGAGCAATAGAGGACAGCCACCATTATACTCAGACCGAAACCAAAGACAAACCTCAGGCCAATTCCCCTCAGGCCATGCGTAGGGAAATTGATGGAGCACGTCATGCAAACAAGGCTGACGGGCTTCATGGTGCAAAACAACCTGTGGCCACACGACATGGCCGGTTTCCGGCCACATTTCTGCATGCAGGACGTGATGCCCCAAGTAAAACATGACAATTCACTCGCGCTCCAAAGGAGCAAAAAAAATTTGGGGCCTAGACCTCACCAAAGCGTTTGACAATGTCAAACGTGAGGTGATCCTCAACGGGCTGAGCCAGCTCAGAGTTGGAAAGAGAACTTAAGAATATATCAAGGACTTCCTATCGAGCAGGAACACCTGTACGTGATAATAATAATAATAATAATAATAATAATAATAATAATAATAATAATAATAATAATAATAATAATAATAATTGGTTTTTGTGGAAGGAAAATGCGCAGTATCTGTCTCATATATCGTTGGACACCTGAACCTCGTCGTAAGGGAAGGGATAAAGGAGGGAGTGAAAGAAGAAAGGAAGAACAGGTGCCGTAGTGGAGGGCTCCGGAATAATTTCGACAACACCTGGGGATCTTTAACGTGCACTGACATCGCACAGCACACGGGCGCCTTAGCGTTTTTCCTCCATAAAAACGCAGCCACCGCGGTCGGGTTCGAACCCGGGAACTCCGGATCAGTAGTCGATCACCCTAACCACTGAGCCACCGCGGCGGGTTTTACGTGATTCCAAAGCTTATAATCTGGATGGCACTGAAATGAAAAAAACGTTTTCAGAAATACGCCAGAGTTCCCGGGTTCGAAACCGACCGCGGCGGCTGCGTTTTTATGGAGGCGAAACGCTAAGGCGCCCGTGTGCTGTGCGATGCCAGTGCACGTCAAAGATCCCCAGGTGATCGAAATTGTTCCGGAGCCCTCCACTACGGCACCTCTCTCTTCCTTTCTTCTTTCACTTCCTCCTTTATGCCTTCCCTTACGGCGCGGTTCAGGTATCCAATGACTTATGAGACATACTGCGCCACTTCCTTTCCACAAAAACCAATTATTATTATTTTATTAATACACCAGGATGTCGGTTTATACTATGTGCGATTTTTATGATGTTTCCCGCCGCCGCGGTGGTTCATTCGTTAAAACGCTCGTCAACTGAGCCGATGTACATGGGTTCGAACCCGACCGGTACGGTCGTGTTTCGATGGAGGCGACAAGCAAAAGACGTCCGTGTGCTGTGCGATGTCAGTGGACGTTAAGGATTGCCCAGATAGTCGACATTATTCCGGAGACCTCCAATACAGCACCCGTTGGTTCCTCTTCTTTCATTCCGTAATTTAATCCTTCCCTTACGGCGTGGTTTGGGTGTCCACCGAGATATGTTTGTGTTACTGCGTCATTTCTTCTCAAAAGAATTGTTTTTTTTCATTTTTATTATTACATTCTGTGCTGTGCGCGCTCTCCTATGCCCGACCTGTGAATACGTAATTGTGCAAATATAACACATTGATATTGCACCTCTCTCCCCTCTATCCTTGCTGCCTCTGCCCTCACCTCTTTCATTTCATTTCTCCAGTCTGCCAGCTATTCCTTTATTTCCGCCGCTCTAGCTCTGGTGCTTCCCGTAGCGATGACATATGCCGGAGCTAGCAAAAATCTTTTCCTTCTTTTTAAAGATTCTTTTAAATAAACCACTACTACTACTACTACTCTTTATGATGGTCGCAGCCATTATTTCACTTTAAGAGGGAACGCGCTTTTAAACTCACGAAAATCTAGAAAAGAACTGAATTTTTTTAAAAGAACGGATTTCGTATCTATTAAGTCTAATTATATTCAGGAGCATTTTCCCCCAACAGGCTAGAAGCGACCTGAATGAAAGTTTTGTGACCATAGGCAGCAAAATATTGGCCGTAATTGTGGTCAAAATGCCAGTTTTCTCTGAAGTGTTTTTGGGCCAGACTTCTCTGCTTGCAAAACACGTAGAGTGACTAATCCTTTACGGGGTACCTTGCGGTTTGTTGCATTGCATTTCTTGAAATATTCATGCAGTGGCGTGCATGGTTGGGCGGATCAGATTAAGAAGTTTGCTGGCACACGGTAGCCGCAGCTGGCAAAGGGAAGGCTTAATTGAAGAGACATGTGAAAGGCTTTTGCCCTGCAGTGGGTGTAGTAACTATCTCCAGGGAGGTATCCCTACGCTGGCAGCTCATATTCGTCCCCGTGAGAGCCAATTTCGCGTCCCGCTGGACAAACTGGAGCTTACGTCGGCGCTCACCCAAGCAGCAAAGGTCATCGGCCCAATATTGCAACAGGATGGTCCCATTCTGGTCCTTTGCAGGGCCAGCTTTGCCAATACAGTTCCAATGTTAGGCCTCTCTCTGTAAAAACGATCCTCTGTAAGAGGATTATTATTATTACAGAGGATTATTATTACAATGTACTCATCTGTAATAACGACGTTCACGTCTTTATTGCAGAGGAGTACATTTCTTGGACATAGGGTGTTGAAAACAAGACTTCAAAGACTACAGAAGCACAGCACGTAAACATGTTTACACATCGTATGCAGTACATGTAAATAGAACCACTTTGGTGTCTCGAGTGTTGCATGTACCCTGTTGCTGGTAATTAGCGAACGAATAAGACTATTTTCGCCGATTAAGCTATCCGGCCTCTTGTCGCCTTTGACAAATCTAAATGCTGCGGCTCGCCTCTGCTGGCAGCCTCGAGGCTACGAAGGCGCCGTGCTCCTGTGGAGAGTCTCGCTCGACACCATGGCGGCACGGCATGGCTACACCGACCTCCTGGACGCCTTGGCGCGCACCCGGGGAGTCGAGGAGCAGCGCTCAGCGGTGCTGTACGAGAAGAACAGGCTCCAGGACACACTCAAGCAGCTGCAGTTAACGCTGAAGCAAGTGCGTATAACACTACATGGATGGTCATGTACAGCGATGTGGTGCGTTCGGCCCTGAGGTATACAAGGGAGATAGATGTCCCCGATGTTCACCTTTTTTAGGAGGAGCAGTGGTGGTCGTTTTAAAGCTACAGCTGCTCTTATCGGCAGCTACACTCTAGATCTGTCATATATCGCACGCGGGTTGGCAACAGTTGTGGAAGCGCGCCAAAAGGGGAATAATTGGCCGAGGTTGATGAGCTGCGTTTCTTCAATCACGTAAGTGTTATTTTGTACAAAAATCCCAGTTTGTTTAACATTGTTCTGCGAGCACATACTGCTAAGCTCTTAATAAACAGCTGGACATTGAATATTACCTAATATCCACGCCAAGAGCTGTTTTTGAGCATATTTTGCGTCTTGGGAAATATTTGTCATTATGTGCATTATGGAGCCTATTTGGGCTTTCTAAACTCGCGGTGCTTGCCTTTCTAACTTTTGGAAAATGTGAGCGAGTTACACAAACAAGATGGTTGCTTTTCTTTCATAGCAAAACGTTCGAGAAGTGACGGCCCTAGTTCCAAGTTTATTTTGCATTGCAGGGGGATGTCGGGAACACATTCCCCTCCTCATATCGGAAAAGGAGATTCATCAGATTCTCTTTGCTGATGAGAGTAATGGCGAAAGGGCGTTGGTTTTAGATGAAAACGACGTTATGCTTTTAGAGGACGACGTTTGGTAACGTTGGAACAGAAATCACTATATAAACATCCTGAGAGAAAACGTTGTTCCAAGCCACCACGGAAGAGTGAAAGGAGGGGCGGCAGAATTCTTCACCAACACCGCCGTAAAAAAAAAACACAGAAGACTGGCAGAAAATCGCCTTGGCCTGGAGAAAGCAACATGATTCCAGGGTTTTATATACTCATCAGAAGTTTCACAACGATGCACTGCTATATACTTCCTACATAAAGGGAAGCCGACCGCGCTACACCACTCGATTTTTTTTTCGGCGATAGTGAGCTTTGACAGCCTTATTTCTGATGTGTCAATCAAGGAGAGTATTCGCTACGGCGAGCAGCAAGGAACTGTACTTCCAACAAATAATGAAGAAACGAGAGCATTCCTTGGCATGAACTTGGTGATGAGCTACCACACGTTGCCTACTATTAGGACTTACTGGCTGACTCAACCACACCTTGGCGTGGCATGTGTAGCCAATGTTATGCCTTTGCATCGATTTGAAGAAATTCGACGTGCGTTGCACTTCATAGACAAGTGCCAGCCCGAGAGAGGCGATTCCTACAAGGTGCGCCCGCTAATCACCCACTGCAACCAGGCTTTCCAAGCCGCTCCCGCCGCGGCGAAACGGCAGTAAGTCGATAAACACAATTAAATTCAAAGGACATAACATAATGAAGCAGTACATGAAAAACAAGCCGATTCGTTGGGGTTTAAAGATGTGTCGATGCGATTCTGAGACAGGCTTTTTGAGTGTGACATGTACACCGGCAAAAAAACCCACGGCACTGAGATGGGACTGGGTGAGTCGATAGTGCTTCAGCTCACAAGCACTCTGGGTGATCTCGGATGCGAAGTCTTCTTCGACAACTGTTTCAGTTTTCCAGCCCTTCAACGGGAACTGAGCGAGAAAAACGTAAAGCTTGTGGGGCAGTGCATGCAAACCGCAAAAGTATGCCAAAAGAATTTCCAAGCAAAGAAATTAAACGAGGCGACACTGTGTCGCTCTCCGCTGAAGACGTGTCCTGAGTATAATGGATGGACAATCGAGCTGTCTTGGTGGTGTCGAACTTCATTTTGCTGACAGAAAGTGTCCAGGTGCGGAGGCGTTGTTCTGGTAAAAATGAAAAAAATTCAAATTATGCGTCCTTTGATTGTGAGAGAATGCAATCGCTAGATGGGCTGCGTCAACCTCATGAACCAGAAGACCGTGACGTACGATGAGAATCGGCGCGCAAGGATCACATACTACATTCGGGTGTTTTTTGATCTGCTGGACGTCACTGTCCACAATGCCTACATAGTTTACACAAAGCTGCAAGAATAAGACTTGGGCATTCCGGCTCTCACCTCCCTGGAGTTGTTCGGCAAGGGGTTTCAAAGGGGCCCATAGGCAACTTCTCTATTTGACAGCGCAGTGCGTCTACTACCATGCAAAGAGCAAAGAGAATTTTGACTTCAACGAATCCTCAAGCTCCTGTGCACCAAATTGCTAAAGCCACCCAGAGAAAGCGCTGAGTAATCTGCGCCAAAAGCTAGGTCTAAAACCACACAAACATCTTTTGCACAGTCAACGAAGTACACCTGTTTCTTAAAAGCAGAGAAACTGTTCCAAGGCTCTTCACTCTGGGGAATAGTCAGCAGCCTCAGTGAGGTCATCGTACCGATACCGCACATAGGGACATATTTGTCCCAGATCATATCTCTCGTTCCATTAAGAATATTTCCTGTTCGTTTTACTTTCTATTTGGGGACCCAAATAAAAGAAAACAGCCATTGGGCCAGCTTCCTCACTGCCACATTTCTTATGTACCTGAAGAGGTTACAACAACAAAGAAATGTATGCGCTCAGTTACCCAATGTAGTGTCAATAGAATAACGCAGAATTTTGTTGGGCTCTTCGCTGCTTTGTGGGCATATTCTTCCTATATCGCTGTCTATAATGATACATGAAAAAACAAATTTGAAACATGGACAAACGAAAGGTGCAGTATCTGTCTCGCATCTCGGTGGACACCAGAACCGCACTGGAAGGGAAAGGATAAAGGATGCAGTGAAAGAAAGGCGGCTGCCGCGGCCGGGCTGCGCTCTTCGCGAAAAGGTGACTTGTAAATCATTTCTAACTCGTCGGCCAGTAACCCCACACTACCTACCGAAACTAAAAAATAGACCGCTGAGCCCTTCCTAGAACAAAATATGTATCTTAGCTCTATGCTGAGATTTTACAAATGAAGGAAGTAATTAGTGAGATGATGTTCATACAGGATCCGTGGCAGAGGTGCGGGGCGTGCCACGCCAACTTTCAGGCACACGTCTCACAATGCTAATTTGCATGCCTTGAAGATTATGTACTTCGAAAATGCTTTATTAACACGGATGGCATGTTCGATACATATGAGCCGGGCTGGCTTGCATGCGAGCTACGGCTCTGCACTGTAATGCGCGCCAAGGAACAACCTTTCTTTAGTAAATACAAAATATCTTCCCGGTAATGCCTTGATGGTGACATCAAATAGAAAGTATTTTGGGGATTGTAATCCCGAATGAAGAATTTCATGGGGGCATATGTGCCGCAGGGTAAACAAGGTAAGGGGCGGATATATCCTGGTGCCTATTTATGATTATTATAAATAACACACAAATGGGGTGCGAAAAGTGATCCACAAGACACCTTTTAATTACGTGCATGCTACATTCTTGCAGTAAGAGTTGAGAGCGATGTACTTAACTGTAAGCTAGTGTTTACGTCCTAAAAGAAAACTGCGTCTAGGGAGCAGCTTGGTGAAAGCGCTGTCAGGGTTTGACAAGAAATTTTTAGGCACGCAACTCTCAAACGTGAGCATAATTGAGGTGTTTCTGCCAAGTAGCTGACTGTTCTAAGAAGTTTCACTTTATCTCCCTTTGCCTGTCCGTTGCGCAGATGTTTCACTCCAGCAAAGTGTTCGAGTTTGGAGTGGTGTCCAAGCAGGATGCCACCTGTGTGCCCCACCTTACAGAGCTCGTGGTGCCGCCGTTGGCGCGCTTCCTGCACGAAAAGTTCAGGGCACGCTGCTACGGCTTATGGAAGCTGTGCCACGACGACTTCGCCGGAGTTTCTGGGGGTGGCAGCACCCGCTGATGAGGATCCTCGCCAGCATGTCCTAGTGATCATAGCTCTGCGCGTGGGCGCTGGGAACTCTAGGATAATAATGAAAGTCTAAATAAGTGTTGAACAGCCACCGGCTGAAAGTGTCCACCGTTTTTTTTTTCCAAACTGGCTCAGTGTGCTGACCGGAGGTGTCAAATTATGTAGCATGAGCGTAGATATTAACGACATCCCTTGTCCACTATGCATGTTGATAACCTCGATTAACTGCGCAGCGGGCTGTGCATTCACCTCATGATGGGGCTGATACCATGCACTATCTTCTAAATGGTAACTGGAATTGTTTTTTTTTTCTGAAAGATGACATGTAGAGCCCGGACAACGAAGTTTACGCGTTTCTGCAAATGATACAAATCTGTGAAGGTCACAGCACCAGAACTTGCGATGCCGCCTCGCAGATTTCTCTAGGTGCTTGTTGACCTCCAGCTCCTTAGCACCTGGAAGCGCACACAGACAGGTCGTTATTTATACAATGTATCGCGCACAAAATAACAATGTATTACAATTTTGACTGTACATCTGTACACAGATGTACAGCGAGAGAGGTCTTGAGTTCGGTGGCATTATTATTTCTCATCTAATGCTTCCCTTTCCGTGTTAGGTGTCACTGCGTAACTGGAAGTTTTGGTGCTGTACCGTAAGAAGAATAGAATCGCAAACTTAGAAGCTGCACCGCAGACAGAATGCCGTCTTAGTATTATATGCCAGTAGAGCAAGATTTGCGGTCATTGCGCGTTTGTGAACATCTGGCAAGAAGCAAAATAAGCAGAGCTGTAGTGCTAATTTTCCTTTCATTTTGATGCTGGCCTTTAGGGGCAAAACAATGTTTAATAATTTGAGCTTGTCCCGTCGCTTTGGGATACAAAACAGGAAGTTTGTAAGGGAGGGGTGGACTTCTGACTCTTCTTCCATGCTAGAGTCCTCTATAGAAAACCGTAATTCTCTGCTACGCTTACAGAGGCCAAGCAAGGAACATTTCACTGACAAACAATAGTGTGTGCGAGGTACACTCTGCCGTTTTTCGTTCTTTGCCAAGTGCAGTTAAATTTCCGCGGAAACACCTAGTGATAAGTCGTGAATTTTTTTCTGTATTACATGCGGTGAAGTGAACAAAAATATAAAAAATACAACGTTTTAACAAATCTGGAATGCTTGAGCTCTGTGTTCTCACCTGAAACGTTAACCAGTTCCCACCTCTGGTGCTTTCTGGCGTCTGATCGCCTTGGCGACCAAACAGTGCGTAATGCCTCAGCACAACTCCTTTCCACCCCGAACTAATCTGGAAATTTTGGTCGATTTATATCATATTTTTTGGCACCGGCATCTTCAGACGAATATAGATTTGTGATTTTCTCATTGGATGCGAACATGGCACAGAGTAGCGGCAACAACGTGACTGTGCTCCAAGCACAGCCCCCCCCTTCCCCCCCCCACGAGAGACATTTATGTAAAGCTTATTGTTATCCACTTGTTGGGATCCAATGTAAAGCTTATTTGGGGTGCACGGTGCCTTGTGTGCCTTGTGTTCAGCGTATGCGCATTTCGACACGCTAGTGTTCTAGTGGAGGAACTGTGTCCTTACCCCGCGCGTCAGTTCATACTAGTAAAAGCACCTGACGTCATATCTTTGCAATACGTGCCCGAAATCGGTCACCTGTTGCACACCTTGTAACTTGCCCTCGGCAGTGCACAGTTACTGCACAGGGCTGAACGTAGTGTTACTTTACTCGAGCAGGCGATCAACTCAGCGTGCAAATTAGATAAACTAAGCATGTTTTAAATCATTTGGCTACAAAGATTGCAACGGCACCTTCTTGCTCTTAATAACGAAATTTTGTGCTGAAAAGCGGTTCGAAATTTTTGTTATCGTACGTGCTTCTTTCGACGCATGAATGGATATTCTGCAACCGCAGGAACAGCATGAGCATGCCAGTCAACAGAGTGCGAACGACCCCATATTACTCTGTAAGGAAGCAGCAGAGTAGCATGTAAAATGAAGATTTGTCTAATGTAAGCTGATTATTCGCTAAGAAGCAGTAATCTTTTTCAACGTGAGATAACTTTCAATGGCTGCCCACATGTCGTTCCACATCGGTAAATATGACGTATGAGGTTTGCGGGCATACGGTGGACGCAGCTGGCAAAAGACGGGGTTAATTGGAGAGACATGGAAGAGGTTTTCGACCTGCAATGGGCGTAGTCAGGCTGGTTGTGATGATGATGATGATCTAAATCGCTGTCTGTCTCATTCATCAGGTTTAAATTCAAGAGTGCGTCTTTGCAAAAAGTTCGCTGTTCTATATGCGCCCTAACAAGGGTTTTCGTTAATTTTTTCTTTCGGTCATTAGCACGACTTTTGAGGAAATACGTGCTTCGAATTTCAACCTTCTGCAAAGATCGCGAAAGAAAATTCAAATGACCACAGAGGTCGTCTATTGTGCTTCTGTCTTGTGAAGGTGCCGTTCGGTGTTGACTGATCGGTTTATTTCTTCGCTCTTTTGTGCCTGTGCTCTTACTGCGTGCTTTCTTCGCGGAACAGCAAACTTGGAGCAGCTTGCTTTTTGATACGTCCGGCATGCAATAACGACTTTCTGGTACTTCAGTCAGGTGTTCAACTAAATAATGCCATACATGTAAGCACCAAAGGGAAGCCAGAAAGCACACGAAGACTGCTCATAGATGTTGGTGGCTGCACACTGCTGTAGGCCTGGGCATTTGGCTGCTAGCAGTGCCTGTCTTCGCCCACTTCGTCTTCGAGTCAGGCAGCGCTCTGCTTGTTGGCCGCTTTCCTGGTTTGAGCAGCCTCTGCGTGTTACGTTTTCTCTTCCAAGGGGTTTTCCAGATGTGAGCGCCTCATATGTGCAGCTAAATAAATCAATAGTAGATCCATGGAAGTCAAACATGCAAAATTGTGCGAATGCCTAATAGTGCCCCGTGAATCACAACGAAATGGAAGAGATGCCTGTTTAGGCCAAACTTACGGCCACCATTCCGAATGAAAAGTCGACATAGCAATAAAATTCATGCAGTAAATATACATCGTCACTTCAAAGAACAATCAAAGCGAAAGAGTAACCCCGGATTCAGAGGCCGTGACTTCTTTTATTCTAGACCTGGCATTCAGCTTGGACATCGCATTCGTCACAAGTCGCCATGTAAAACGTTTTGCTTCAGGAATGTCGAGGACATTGAACGATGACGCTGTCCCTGCTTCACGTGTTGGGACCCGTGGGCTGATTGAAGGCCCCATATGAGGAAGCATCACCGGCCCCCAGAGAAGTATCGCTTTCGGTTTCCGCTTTCCCAGGCACGACTCCAGGTGAACGGGAGCGCTTGAAGCGCATGAATGGATATTCTGCAACAGCAGGAACAGCACGAGCATGCCTTTCAGCTGAGTGCAAAAAACGTTTCTGCTAAGCGCGGACAAAAAGTTAAAAAAACCTGATAACGGCTTTGTTATGGGAACCACAGAATGAGACTAGAAATTGTATGTAATAAAGGTACACAACCTCTCTGTTCATGCTAAACATTGCGGTCATTTTATATTTGAAAGCAATCGCAGCAGAGGAGTTATATTATCGTGGTCTTATTAAAAATCAAGCAAGTCGGCCTAGACAGCAGTCAGGCAAGCTGGATTGGAACTCAAGCGAACACCTCATTGGGTGAACTTCGGCTCCTAAAGAATACAGCACGGATAAGCCATCGATGACAATATTAATGCGCTCAGCCAATCGGGTAAATCGAAATGCCTGCGGCCTCCGGCCGCACTAAGACGTGACAGGGAAGCTTGCACGGCTGCATCGACCATTGTTACTGCGGTGCATATAACCACGGTTTTATTAGAGGGATCTGATTTCTGCTGGTAGATGTAAAAGTGGTAAATCCACCCACCTGGGAGACAGAATGCAATAAGCCAGCATGGCATTGGCGATATCGGGAAACTAGACAAAACAGGGCTTCCTGGCATCGCCTAGCCGTAAGAAATATTTTAACAAAGCTCATACTTTTTATAGTACTTACGTGTACGTCTGTGAAACTACATCAAGAAGAACGCATTCTCATCTGATACAGGAAAAAAATATTGGGCGACTTCAAGAAGCAAAAAACTTGCCGCCAATGCTGACTCTGCAGGTCCTCAAGCGGGCCGTCATCCACGGGGCTACTTCCTGAATGCCGCGCTTCTCGCCGATGCATGCCCTGTTCGGCTGGGCGATGGCTCCATGCGGGGTCAAGTCCACACTCTGAGGAAAGACGATGCGCCCATCTGGAAGGGTGAAGCGAACCCGCTTCTGTCTTCGGGCCATGGCGGGGTGGATGCGAACCCGGTTGACACCTGCTACTTGCCCTGTTGCTGCTTGTGCATTAACGACTACCAAGGGCGGCAGCAGGTATCCACCGTCGAGACGGTTGTGAAGCAGGGCTACCTACAATCGTCCTTCTCTTTGTTCACACTCCGTTCTGAACTTTTTCCTCGCTTTCCTTAAAACAGGAAGTTTTCTGCAAGGATTTACTCCAACATTTGATATTATGGAGAAAAGTATGCGCAGAACTGCACAAAAATCTAAACAGGGAGCAAGGGGTCATTTTAGGAAAATTTCATTCGAATACTTATATAAATCCTATCAATCTCAGCTATACGTTTCTAAATTCATCGGATCGGCACGACGCCTTCTGCATTGAAATGGCTGGCTTATACTATCCGGAATGGGCATGTCAGAAAAACCCAGGCATACCAAGAATCAATGACCCAACCACTGAGAACTGGGAGGCGGCGCTGTCCATCTCACATTCGGAGGGCGAGTTTTCGCTGGTGAACCGGGCAAGAGCGGCGGCAAAAGCCAGTGGGCTCCTGGAATGAGGGCCCACCCAGACATCTCTATCCATTAAATGTTTTTCTCTCTCTATTTGTTATCCTATTCTTTCGTCTCTCGAAGTAACCGAGAACATGATCAATAACGGGTGTGTTCAAAATATTTTAAGAGCGTTAGCTCTTATTAATCACGTTTCTCGAATTCTTGGGGTCTGCGACCACCTCTCTTCGGCGTGAAATTTTTTGTCCGAGAAATTCAAGATGGTGGTCCCCATAGTAAATCCATATAACAACCCAACTGGTGATTGATTGGTGAGGTGACCGATTTTGCAACGTCATAATTAACTAGTAACGTGACTACGTTTAGTCGCTTATAACTCAGTAATTAATGAGGTCATCATAAAACAAATTAGGTATTTGGAATCCTCTAGATGATTTGAACACGTTAGACACCAATATTAACTAATGGATGAAATATTTATTTATGATTATGCTTAAATTTAATTGCTTATATATAACTAACCAATGAAGTCATTATCTTACTGTTGGAATATTCGTAACTGCCCAGTGACGTCAGCACTGGGTACCTCAGAGGGTGCTGAGCGCCCGCTCGCAGTGAGGTATGAAAAAGAAGCCTAACCACATGGTAATACATCTAATCGACGATAGAACGCGCTACCAAGCAGCTAACGCTCGTTACTCCAACGTCTTTCAGAGGTGGCTGCATAATTCTTTCGCCCCTTCCGGCTCCTGCTTAGTGGTGATTCTCTCCAAATAATAACCGACCTCTCTTTTAGTGTCGTTATCTTTTCCCTTTTCTGTTCTAAATTTTATCAGTGGTCAATGTAGAAGCGTATTTCCCTCGGTTTCGGTTTTTCGCCGCGTTGTCGTCCCGTCCGCATGCCAGTTATCTCCAGCTGCGAGAGACATCAGCGTAAGGACACTACCAGCAGTAAAATATAAAGCTGCCGAGCCGAATCCTTTGCAGTACCCCCTGATCCATACATTTAAGTGATGACCACTTGATCAAACGATATTGTACCATAGTTTCTAACCTGGACCGAAATGCAGTGTGTACACTTCTCTTCAGGTTCTTATCCACCCCGAATATGAAATATGCTACTGCTGCTATTTGCATTTAACCCATGGCAAATATATAGCAGGGGCAGTAATTCCTACCTTCATCACTGACTTAACCGTTTCCCGAACCAGCTAGCGTTGATCACTGGTCGTACTCTATGCGCAAACCGTTTTTCTAGAGCGTTGGCTCTTATTAGATTGTTCGCCCGGTTCGTGCCGTCGTCGTCAGCGCCCGCAGTGCCACGTGCCACCTGCATCGGTTGGCAGGTGACAAAACGGACAGAAGGAAATCCCCCTCTTCCCTTTTTGAAGGGAGAAGAGAGATAAAGTGGGGCGTAATGTGCGGCAAATAAGATGTAGGAAAACCCCCTCTCCAGTTTGAGGGAGCCGGTGCAGCGGGAAAGAGGCATAAGGTGGGAGCCGAAGGCTGGCTCAGTCGCTTGAGTCGCCGCCTGTGCGGCGAAATGTGGTTCGTTCGAAACGCACTCCCGTGCAATAATGGGTACAAGCGTCCCTCAGCACGGCGCCTTGCTTGCTTATGGGCGTGCGCTAGAAATATGCTCCGCAAACTCCGCTGGGCCCTTTCCGTGGAAATCCCAGTTTGGGAAACCTCAGGCTGCAAATTTGATTCGTGTAACTGTGTCCACACGAGTTTTCAAGTTGAAGTGCGCGTATTTGGACACATCTACAAGAAATCTTGTGCTGTCAGGCCGTTCCTGACACTCAAACAATCATAATCATCCTGCAATATGTTTACTACTTCTTTCAACGTTACTGTAAGGCTTCAAAGTTGACTACTGAACTCAATGTTATAGTTGCTGACAAGTGATAAAACATATTGCCGGTATCATTTTATTGCTCGCTATTTTATTTTTTACCGTTGTTTTTCAGTTCATAATATTTTTATACTGCAGCGCCTCCTGTGAACAACGTTCGCTTCGCCCTACGGTCGTAAAAATGTACGAAGTCGCCGACTTATCGTCAGCTTACATTTTACTGAAACGCTCTTAATTATTGTAAAAATTAAGAAGGCATGCTTCTCGCTTATAATAACCACATGAATTCCTAATTCCGTTTCTGTATTCATTCATTTAGAGCATACTGCACACCCAGTGACAGGCCCTGGCAGGAGGGGCACAATAAGTACAAAACAATAAGTACAAGGAAAGACATCAGCAAAAACAATTCAATGAACAGCCTGTTCTAAGGCATCCGTGTCAACTTCTGATGATGTTGACAGTGATTCCACTCGGCAGAAAAACCCCCTCTCCAGTTTGAATACGACACTTCTGGCAAAGTAAGGTTTTAATGATTTAGTGTGCCCGTTTCTTGTTGACCTCGGCATTATCGGTGGAAGATACAAATCGGGAGCCATGGACAATTTGTTATTTTTTGTCGAAAGAGAAATGGTAACCTTAGTATTCGGCTCCGAGATTCAAGGCACTGTATATCATGTTGAAGCATTAGAGCAGATGGTGAGTCAGTAGTGCGATATTTAGAGAATATAAAACCGAACAGCTTTCCCGGTAAGGAACCTAATCACTTATAAAACCACTGTAACAGTCAAAATTTTCTTAATTTGGACCTTGAAGTATCTGGAACATTGCTACGCACTCTTTTCTTACAACACCGATTTCTTACAACACCGCTGAGTTCTCGAGAATCTTTTCGGGTCCTCAACGAAGCATTCGCAACCTAACAGCGTTTCTTTTTTTCTCCAAGCGTTGATATTCACAGTATGTAGCCTCGTCATGACCCGGATTGGCATTTCAATTATTCTTTTATGAACTAAACTTCTCCACGCTACACTCTTGACGAGCGCTACTCACAACTAATTTCTTGAAGGTTGAAGCCTGGAGCGTTGATAAGGGTGTGTTCAAATAAAACGGCAAGTAACGTCCTATGTCAATTTTTCCTTCCAATTATATTTCTACCTCTGATATGCCAACGTGGCAACACAAAGGTACAAACCGTAATTTTTCAAGATACGGAGTAGGTTTGTTGGAAAAATATTCTATATCAGAAGGGATGAAAGACGACGATTTTGTGGTTCCGCAAAATTTAAAGGTTAACGCAGATTGAAAAATAATTTTTCCTTGAACTTGCACATTATGTCAATAAATGCATGCAATTTCTTCAGAGGTAAGTAGTGCAAAAGCATTTCTGGCTTTTAAAATTTGTCATCAAAAATGTCAAAAATCGTTCCAAACATTATGGTTCCAGAAGGATACTTTTCAACATCATACAGGGAAAAGAATGATAGAGAAGTTGAGGCTAGAATTTTCCCCAGTATTTGTCAGTCCTTACCTGCGTCGGCGATAATTTCCACATCTAAACAGGAATTTTTTTCTGTACTGAAACTGTCTTGAATTAAACATCTTCGAAAATAATGGCCGACGTAGACACCGATTTGAAATAAACTATTATCAAGGGCTATTTTTTCTCTCCAGGGCCATTATTAGTTCCTGGTACGTCCAAGCTAGCAGCCAAGTTTAGCATTCTAATGTTTTCAAGAATAAAATTAATTGCCTCATGCAGACTGTTAGAAAGCGCTAACGGCTAAGCATTGGATTTTTAACTGAAAGCATGTGGTCGAATTCTAGTAAGAATGTTAGAAAATGACTTAGAAGCATGTTTTTTCTTTTAAATCCTGTTAATTTGTCTCCTCTTTGTCTTACTCTCGCCAGCTCTCATTCATGTCCTAAAAAAGAAATATCCTGTCATTCCTAATATGCACATTTGTAATATATGATTTATTTTATCGCAATGCAAATGTATATTATATTTATTTCATTGTTGTTATCTAATTCTCTTTCTAATACTGCTGATTCCTGTTTAAATTAATGTGTATACGTTGTTATACGCTTATTTTCTTGAATATTAATAACAATCATTGGACGTGAGAAGGCATTTCGAGCCAGTAGATTAATTTCGGTTGAAGTACAAGTCTAGCCGGGCTTTGGTGTCAATACGTAGGATTTTTCGTGAAGTTTCTTTTTACAGGACACTGGCAGCGCACATTAACTGACTAACGAGCGCGTCACCTATGTATATTAGTTTTAGTATTCTGGTGTTCATACATGGCAAAATGTGTCGACAATATTTATTCTGCATATATGGGGTCGTTTCAGTTTCATTGTCTTTGGCGAAGATGCCTTACATAAAGCGGGAGCATCTTCGAACAGAAAGCTTCTTCAGGTGCAGTATTCCCATTCTGTAAACTGTATTACCACATTAAGAAGAATTGTTCATGTTGATATTTTCACAGCCAATGGCCGCCACAGAAGTGTAAACTAGTTCAGGACTGAATCCATTCGTAAACTGTTCTATAGACCGTATATGAACCGTACAATGTAATCGCGTATTAAGGCGATAGCCTTTAATCGCTCATACTTGCGGTGGCCGTCTGTCCGTTACATTGCCACCTATGTCACGCGACTTTGTGATGTCACATAATCTTAAGGTGACATGACCTTAAGATCACCAAAAGATCTATAATTTGGGTAAAAATTGCGAACGGGTTTGGCCTTCCCGCATTTTAGAGATGTCTAAGTGCCTCGAACGAATTTTTTTTTCTTCCCCTTTTTCCGCTCTTTTTTCCTGTCTTAATAGCGAGTATGCCGACTGTGCGCAAGGTCCTGAAAGCTGATATGGTTTCGTTTTCCTTCAAGCTCGGAAAAAAAACCACTGGTCCTTAAAGGTAACGCAGTGAGTTTTAAGAGAAGGCAAGCATAGCAGCGGGTGGCAGGAAGTTAGGTGGGCGCATGATATTAAGAAGTTCGACAGTGGCAGGTGAGCCACCTTCTACTGGTTACTTAAAGACGACAGTCCCCATTTCCGCTTCCACATATCTTTCTGATGCTAACCCATTAATTTGGAAAACTATTAGTAAAAATAGTCATGCGACCTCGATTATCGCTTGTATAAAAGTATACCCAGACGCTCGCGAAGAAGCGACTTTACAAGACATTTATACACGTGAAAGCTTTAGTCATCATAAAGGCGCGAAAGAGAGTAAATACTTTTTAAAATTTTAAGAAAGGAATCTCCAAGACGCAATGATGTAATCATGAAGAGAATCACTCACTGGTTTCAGAACTTAATTCCGTACCTATAGCCCCAATAGAGAGAACTGGAACAAAAAGAGGAAGGCCAAATGAAGAGTGGGGGATCGCAACGGGCACATTTTGATAAACGTCAGCATACGCTATTTATCTTTTTCTTTGGTTACTGTATCTTCCACTTCACCGTGGCTATACTGCGTGCTTCAGGGCCGCTTATCAGAGAGGGCACGTGGCCCCGAGCGAAGGGCCGCTTTTAACAACGGTAAGGAGATCCTCAGTGTGCCACTTAAAACGCGATCACAAGCAGCTACTGGATAGGAGCGTATTTGCACCTACACAGTTCTCTGTGGAGTCACAGGAGCCTGATAAAGGAGAAATATGCCCCGATAAATTAAGAGATCCGACGTCGAAAATTACAACAGTAAAAACGTGGACCGGCATGACAGCGAATCAGCGCTTACGTGTTTGCAGCAATTTCATGCTTTGTTCTGCCAACGCTTACTGTGCCGACCCTGTTCTTGTGCGTTTATTTGGTACAAGCCTTCACAAAAGGTGCGCACTGTTTACGAAGAGCACGTGAATTTTGGTCAATTTAATTAATAAATATTTGTTTTTCGTTGGGGTGCAAGTAGAGGATATAAGTTCTTGTCGATCTGGTGGGATATTTTTCTTATTGGCAATACCCTGTGTTGCACGCTACGGCCGACCGCGCAACAGGAGGCGCGTGCCACGCGCAAGGCAAAGAAGAAGAAGAAGAAGAAGAAGCAGGACGCATCACAGCGCTGTCCGCCGCGACCTCGCCCTTGCAGTCGAACAGCGCTCCACGTCTCCGCTACCCTCACAAGGCGGCCTGCCAACTCGACAGGTGGTGAGATTTCAACTCCCGCTGCGGCCCCTCAGCGAGAACTCCGCTGTTCGGGATGCCAGCGTGGGATCTGCGTAGCGGCGGCCGAACCAAGGCTGCGACCACAGACGCTGTCGACTCGGAGGCTCCGTCCCTGGCAGCCGACGCCCAGCGGCTCCGGCAGCGATTCCTTGTCCGCTACGGTTCTCCGGCAAGGTCGCCCGGTACGTTCGCTGATCTGCGCGCGAGCGCGCCATGCAGGCACTCGACGAGACCTCGTGAGCCATGGGTCGAAGATGTCGGTAGGAACGACGACGTTTATGTTGTTCAGGGCCCTTTTATGCAGACGGGTCACATTAGTGCTCTTGCCATGGAGCAGCGACATGCTAAAGTTCCATTCTTCACACACTCCGCTTTCTCTCTCCCACCCACGTTGTTCCTACAGCCCTTCATTCGAAGTGTAGGCACGGGTATTCTCTGAGATCAGCTCTATCGCAGTCACAAACGTCCGATTTAGGACAGATAGTATTAGCAAATAAATAAACAAAAACACGAGACACAGAGATGTACTTGGGTCTAGAATAGACATAAGTAGTATTCTGGTATTCTTTCTCCTTAGATGCAACAAGGAGGCATGAGACGAGAAATTATCATCAGCAGCAAAAACTTTCCTGAACAACTGTTATAGGAATATTATTAGGACATTGTCAGTAAGCTATGAGAACATTATTTCACTTAAAGACGTGAATCAAGGGCAAAAATGTCAACTAAGAACATCTGCGGTAACTGGTACCCTCAATGCCGTGATCGAATTGCTCAACGCACACCAACCAATTAGTCCGCCTTAGTCGCAAGGAAACAGGACATCTACTGCGACAGCTTCCTCTCAATCCACCCGTTCTTTGGATGGATTGAGACGATGCTGCCAAAGCGAAAGCAACATGGTTTAGGCGCTTTCTTCTCACCCCAACAAGTCCTACAGCTTGCATGATTCCTCAGCGCACGCTGGATCACATATACCAGAAGCCCTTACCGCGCAATATGAGCGCTAGCCTCCATTTAAGTAGGCGGCAGCCTCCAGCGATCTGTTACGCCGAAAAATACAGCAACCTCTTAGCTATCATTTATGTCGACGCAGAAGAAAATTGTAAAGCAGGTTTTTTCACGGTAGTCGCAGCCTATGAAGACGCCACTTTGGGGGCCGCCGCCACTATACGAACTAATTCGCCTGCAGGGGCGGAAGGAGCCGCCATCGCACTTGCGCTGGTCCGCTCAACCATTGAGAAAAACATAACCGAAATTTGCACAGATACACAGGCCGCCACCGCCACTACATAAAGGGCGAGGAGACGCCGGCCACACACTATATTATTTCCTCAGCTACTTCTCTCGGCCGAACGGTTACTCTGTCGTGGATCCCTGGGCACGCCTCGATCCTCGGTAATGAGCGCGTTCATGCACTGTCTAGAGAACTCTCGTCCCGGACCCCGGACGAACAGGCACCAAACCCTGCGCAAGAGGCCCCATCTGTCCTTTATACATACCATCAAATCACCACATTTTACAATCTCAGAAGCAAGACATTACCACCACCCTACGGTACCTTGTCGCCCTTATCCACCGCAACATGGCATCAATTGCAGACGGGCTGCTCTATTTCGTCTTACCGTCTCCCATGCTTTCACCCCGGCTTCCCCCCTTTAATGCCTGTGGCGTGCCCAGATCCAGACTTTCCTAATAGCTGTGGGAATGTCCTTCACCAAAGGCAGTACCAATCACTCCCATTCCTACTCATTCTTCCTGGCAGGCTGCTTTACGGACAATGTCAGCAACCAGCTAGCACAATTATCACTTCTGTTGATCACCAAATCAATTTGAGGTAGCGCAATATTGCTTCGAAACGCCGTGTATTCGGATATATACTACATAACATCGTCCCTGCCACCGTGGTGGTGCAGTGGTTATGGTGCTTGCCTGCTCACCTGAAAGACGCGTGTCCGATCCTGGCCGTGGTGCGGGCGTTTCGATGGAGACCAAATGCTAGAGAACCGTGTACTGTTCGATGTCAATTCATATTAAAGAACCCCATGAGGTCTAAATTATCCGGTGCTCTCCACTACTTCGTCCCTTCACGACTGATTTCTTTTGGGTCGTTTAACTCTATAAACCAAGCTCAACCGAACAAAAGCGCCCATTTTTACCTACCCGGTGTACAAGTCTCTTAACGAAGAAATGAAGATCCATGACCATATTCGAGGTGTCGTCGCAGTCCTCCTACATCAATTTTGCGTCTCCCGGCTGAACTGTCGTGGTAAATAGCTTAAGTGGAAATAATGGCATTCAGCTCTGGTTGCCATCATTATAATTGGAGAGAATTGAATAATGGCGTGAGGCGCAGACTGTTCGGGTGTTATAACACCGAGAGAAAGCTTCGCTCATCCTTTTGCGAAGCTGTGACAGTACTTCCAAGAATACATATAAAAACCGAGGGACCAAACCAAGAGCTGACTCCTTCAACAACCAATGAAAATTGCATGGCGGAAAATTTTTGCCCATTTGTGACCGCCGCCATCCCCTAAACACTTTACAAAAATGCTTTCTGTGCCGATCATTATTGTATGTGCTGACGTTACGTGTTCTAAAAAGAATGTTACGCTACTATAGTATGCCCTATATTTGCTCAGCTTAGCTACGGCTGGCTACCAAGCCAGTTTACCAAAATGGCCGTTACCGTGGTTGGAAGCAGGTTGATAGGGTGTGCATGACAGAGGTGCCCAAGTTTTTGTCTACAGTCAGCGTGTTAAGTTTATAGCAGCTGGAGTGTGGGCTGCAATTTTGGTAGTAATTCACAATATCTTATCGTAGTACATCACTGAAGTTTAGAACCATGACTCAGCATACCTAAGCTATATCACATATTAAATAATCCCACTGTCACTAAAACCGTGGAGTAGAGGGTAGTGTTTTTTTTCTTTTTCTAATTTGTGGTGTTGATCAGCGCGAAATAATGATGTGTAACGGGGGCTTAGATTAGCGCTCAGGCGGCGGAAAAACCACGGCGGCGACCGAGTCTCAGGTCTGTTCAGGTCAGCAGCCGCTCGATGTGAGCGATGGCAGTGCGGCTACTTCTTCTTCTTTGCCTCAGTAAATATAGAATGATGCCCTTCTTCACAATGGCCCTGGGGAGAAAAGGAGCAATTCTGGCTACTGAGGGCGCCGACTACACAACCGGGTCATAGTATGGCTTGAGTCGTTGGACATGCACAGTCTCGCGACCACGCCGGCGGAGATCGGAAGACGATGTGAGGGGCTCAATAAGGTAGTTGACTGAGGATGTGCGCTTCAGGATGCGGTAGAGGCCATGGCATTTCGAAAGTTTCTTTGAGATGCCGGAATAAGTGAAAAGGATCCACAGCCAGACGAGTGAACCGGGTGGGAAATCCGGATCAAGCTGACCGTCGTCATGGCGGTGTTTATGGCGCCCCTGAGTACCTGCTGTGAGCGACCGTGCAATCTGGCGGCACTCTTCTGCATGCTGGGCAGCTTCAGAAACAGTTCTACACTCAGATGAGGAAGGATGGTATGAGAGAACTGCGTCGATGGGAGCGGATGGATGTCGGCCGTAGAGCAAAAAAAATTGGAAGAAACCGGTGATGGACTGGGTAGCAGTGTTGTAGGCGTACGTAATATAGCGTAGAACGAGGTCCCAGTTCGTGTGGTCGGCAGCAACGTACATCGCCAGCATGTCGTCGAGAGTGCAATTAAATCATTCAGTTAGACCAATTGTTTGCGGATGGTAGGCTGTACAAGTCTGATGAATGATATTGCACTAGGCGAGCAGAGCTTTAACGACATCAGACAAGAATACGCGTCCTCTGTCACTGAGGAGTTCACGAGGAGCACCGTGGTGAAGTACAAAGCGCTGCAAAATGAAGGACGCCACTTCACGAGCTGTAGCAGCTGGGAGCGCGGCAGTTTCTGCATACCGCGTCAGGTGGTCAATGGCAACAATGACCCAGCGGTTGCCAGCAGCGGTGTATGGCAGAGGGCCGTATATATCGATGCCAACACAGTCGAAGGGGCGAGGAGGACAATGCAGTGGCTGCAACTGCCCAGTAGAGTGATGAGGCAGTTGCTTACGGCGTTGGCAGGACGGGCAGGAGCGGACGTACTTCATGATGAAGATTTACATGTCTCGCCAGTAGTATCCAACACGGATGCTAGTGTACGTCTTGAAGACTCCCGCGTGGCCGCATTGCGGGTCAGCGTGGAAACAGATGCAGATTTAGCAACGGAGATGTCGGGGAATGACGAGAAACCGTTTCCGTTCATAAGGGTTATAGTTGCGCCGATGTAGTAGATCATCGCGAATTGTAAAATGTGAAGCTTGGCGACGAAGGGCACGGGATGCTGGAGGATTAGATGAGTCGGAGAGAAAGTCAAGAAGAGAGGCAATCCATTCATCTTTAAGCTGCTCAGAAGGAATGTCACAGGTGGTGGGCGAAGGCGCAGAGGAATCGAGGGTGGAGAGGCTGGCAAGTTCGGCTGGTATCGGGGAGCAGGAGAGGGCATCAGAGTCCTGATGCTTGCGGCCCGAAATATACGACACGTATGTTATACTCTTGGAGACGGAGAGCCCATCGAGCTCGGCGACCGGAGGGATCTTTTAGCGAAGAAAGCCAACATAGGACATAGTGGTCGGTGACCACGTCAAACGGACAGCCTTAGAGATAAGGTCGAAACTTGCCAAGGGCCCAGACAATGGCCAAGCACTCTTTTTCTGTCACTGAGTACTTGGATTCAGCTTCCGTGAGGGTGCGGCTGGCGTAAGCAACCACATATTTCTGGAATCCGGACTTGCGTTGGGCTAGCACAGCCCCGAGGCCAATGCCACTGGCGTCCGTGTGTACTTCGGTTGGGGCTTGAGTGTCGAAGTGACGCACCGACGAGAGGTGCCGTGAGGAGATTGCGCAAGGTGTTGCAGGCGTCGTCGCAGACAGGCGACCAACTCGAAAAATCCACATTGCCGCCGAGAACCTCAGTTAAAGGGGCAGCAATGGCCGCAACGTTGCGAATAAAGCGTCGAAAATAGGAACAGAGGCCTAGGAAGCTGCGCAGTTCCTTAATGAAGTATGTTTTGGAAACGCAGTCCCAGGACGAAGTTTGGCGGTGTCGGGGTTGACGCCCTCTTTTGTCACAACGTGGCCTAAAATTGTCTACTCACGAGCAGCAAATCGACACTTTTTTAAGTTCAGTTGAAAGCCGGCGTCCGTAAGGCATGTTAAGACGTCCTTCAGTCGGGATAGATGAGTCGCGAGGTCGGGGAAAAGATCACGATATCGTGGAGATAACACAGGCACAACTTCCATTCCAGGCCACGCAGAATACTGTCCATCATTCGCTTAAACGTATCTGGAGCATTACAGAGGCCAAAACGCATGACGGCAAATTCATACAGGCCATCAGGGGCTACAAATTCGGTTTTAGGGCGATCGTCGGCTGCACATGGGGACCTGCCAGTACCCAGAGCCTAGATCGAGAGAAGAGTTCCGCTCCTTGAAGACAGTCCAGAGAATCATCAATGCGCGGAAGAGGGTAAACATCCTTTCGTGTGCCCTTATTCAGGCGGCAGTAATCAACGAAGAAACGAATAGAGTCATCTTTATTCTTCACGAGGACCACGGGCGAAACCCAGGGACTGTGTGAGGTCTAAATCACGCCGCACTGAAGCATGGTGTCCACTTGGTCTTGAATAACTTGGCGCTCACTGGCGGAGACACGATATGGATGTGGGCGCTGACGCAGAGGGGCGTGCTCACCGGTGTCGATATGGTGGGTGGCAGTCGACGTGCGGGTGAAAGAGGGTTGGTGTGAATCGAAGGAAGAACGAAAGTGATGAAGCGGCGCGGGAAATTGAGTGCGGTGAGGTGCAGGAAGACAGGCCTCGATGGAGGGAAGGAAAACGTCTGGAAACGAAGTGTCGAGTGCGGCACCGGCGGGCTGAGGGCATCGACGTCGAGAGGCGGCGAATCGTCATTTTCATCGCGATAGAGAATGAAGTCAATGATCGGCACGGAACCGAGACACTCACCGCGACGCACAGCGGAAGCATATGTAAACGGATTGGTCACGAACAACGCGCTAAGGCCAGCTGACAGAGTGAGGACGGCTTAAGGTATGGAGGTACTTGCGGCACAGAAAGAGGGGTGATGGTGTAAAAAGTACGTTGCCGTAGCGAACAAGGTCAGAAGTGAGCGGCACAAGAACAGAAGAACAGGCAGGTGGTTCAGTGTCTTCGGCAACGACGGCTTTTGCAGGTGCAGCAGAAGGGGCATCGGGCGGCGAGGAACCGCAGAGCACAAATAACTCGAGTTCGGCACGAGCACAATCGATGACTGCGTTATGGCGCGACAGGATCCCAACCCAAGCTGATATCGTGAGAACAGGTTGGCAAAATGACGAATTCAATCCAGTAAAGGATTTCCCGAATAACGACACGATCCGTACGCGTCGCTTACGGCGCAATAGCCTGCGCGCTTGCGGTGCGCAACGAGAATCCAGAAAGTGGGGCCGTCAGTTTTCTCAAGGAGCAGCAAAAGGAGGCGGCCATCGCAGAAACAGCAGCACCGGTGTCGACAAGCCCCAGAACAGAAACACCCTCTACGGAAACTGCGATCAGAATGGCGGGACATGATTGAGGCCTTGAACATTTCGCTGGTGGCGCGGTTCTCGCGTCAGGAACTGCGGCGTCTCTAGTTTTCCTCTTGAGAAAGATTCGGGCGGGCCCCGACGCATGGGAGAAAGGGAGCGGCGACGAGGAGAAGGTGAGCGCCGGGTGGAGAAGGTGGTGCGATCAGGTGAAAGCAAGTGACTCTGTGGCGGCTCGGCTGGCGATAAGTATTCACTGGTAGGAGGCCAGTAACCAGTAACCAGCAGTAAAGACGACGGCAAAGCCGGGCCATATGACCAGGCAGTCCGCTAGAGTAACAAACAGGGAAATTGGCACTTGTATGCCAGGGATTGCCGAATTGCTCAAGCTGTCGCAAAAAAATTCGTCGGAGCGCGAGGAAGTTGACGCACACACGCTTGAGGTGGGGCGTAGGTTGGGCGTTAGTTAGGCGGCCGCGGCCGTGCGACGGCGGCAGCGTAGGTCAGGGGTGCAGCGACAGGTGCGGGCGGCTGTACTGGTGCGGGCGGAGGGACCGGTGGAAGGGCCTCAGCCACTTGTTCGCTGATGGCAGTGTGAAGTTCGGGCGCCAGGTATGGATATTGCACGGAGGGGCATGGCAGAAGCGATAGCGAACGTGCACCCTCCTCACGCACAAATTTTTTTATGTGCGCCAACAGTTTGCCAGTGGGCGGGTGCAGCCGCAGGCCGGCAAGCGACTCAACAGGCGCTGCTGCGTGCTGGCGAGTGGTGAGCCTCTGCTTGAGCAGCTCGTCGTAGCTCTGGCAGAGACTGACGACTTCGGCAACGGTGCGGAGATCTCGCGACAGCAGCATCTGAAAGGTGCCATACTCGATGCCTTTCAGAATGGCACCTCGATGCCTTTCAGAATATGTTTGATTTCGTCAGCCTCGGACACCTGGGCGTTGACGCACGAGCACAGGTTGACCACGTCTTCAATGTAGCTGGTGAGCGTCTCCCCCGACTGTTGAGAGCGCTCGCGCAAGCGGTGTTTGGCGCATAGCTTGCGCACAGCAGGACACCCGAACACTTCGGTGAGGTTCGCATTGAAAGCACTCTACGTGGAGAAGTCTGCTTCGTGGTTTCGAAACCACAGGTGGGCAACGCCGGTCCAATAAAGGATGACGTTGCTCTACTCGGTGATGTCGTCCCACTTGTTATATGTGCTCACCCGTTCGTATGATGTGAGCCAGTCTTCAGCGTCATGATCGCCAGAACCGCTGAAGAGTGCGGGTTTCCGCTGCTGGAGGGGCCGGTACAGCCGGCTGGCTAGCCAACTTGCACGGCTTGGTGGTGAGCGGCTTCAGGCATATATCCGGCATAGCGGGCATAGCGGGAATAGCGGGGACCGGTAGCGTGCGGCTGCGCAGGTCCAAGGCGCTACGAGGAAACCTCCACCAAACGTAACTGGGGCTTTGGTTAACGCTCAGGCCGCGGCGAAACCACGGCGGCGACCGAGTCTCTTGTCTGTTCAGGTCAGCAAGCGCTCGGTCTGAGCGATGGCAGTGCGGCTACAACTTTTTTTCTTCTTTGCCTCAGTAAATATAAGATTATGCCCTTCTTTTTCACAGGAGTACTAATTTTATCACTGCAAGACAATTGATTACAAAGTAGAAGCAAAAACAACCACACGCTGCCGGTGGCATCCGAATCCATGAATTCCAAATTTCGCGTCCAGTGCTCTACCAACTGATGTACGGCGGTAGCTGTCCACTCTTCTAGTATCCGGGGTGTCTGTGTTGCGTGTAGCGTAACCTTGAAGGTATCTATCAGCGCCACCCTTGCCCATAGCAGCAGTCGGAGTACGTCCTGTACTATCGTGAGTGTTATGTGAAAGGTGATATAATGCCGAGGGCGCAAAATGGTGCGAGAACACTCTTAGGCTACTTATTGCATCGTCACGACAAGCCATGCTCACGGTATAACACGGTTCATGTGCCGGTAGATAAGCCATTTGCGATGTACCAGAAATACGGACAATGTCATGTTTCGCAAGGAAACTTTCTCACGACCAGAGGAATGCACACACATTTTGCGGGATTACTGAACTGAATGCCGCCTTTTCGCTGCTTGATCACCATCTCATTATGTGGCACCTCCCTACCGACCGATGTTGCCAAAGAGAGAGTGGTATGGTTGAGGCGCTTTCTTTATGTTAGCCTCGAGAAGGTGGCAACCGAGGTGCCAGACGGGCTTAGCCTTTCATAGATATAAGGTTGGGCTTGATACTTTCCCAACTGATATTTGTTTTGCTTTTTAGGGATCAACGTCTGAAAGCGACTCTGGCTATGAGGGACACCGTAGTGGAGGGCTCCAGAAATTTTGAACACCTGGGTTCCTGCAACGCTGAATGCCATCGCACAGTACATGAGCCTCTAGAACTTCTCCTCCATCGAAAGTCGACCACTGTGGCTAGGATCGAACCCGCGTCTTTTGCCATACCCAGCTGAGCGCCATAGCCACTGAGCCACAGCAGCGGTGTATACATGATGAAAGAGAAACAGAGAAACAACTTTAATGAAACACCACACAGTGAACGCCAGGAGAAATCTCCCTCGTCGCTCCTGGCAGTTGGTCGGAATCCTTTGGGACACAGCAGACGACTAGGATCTTAAACGGGGAGGAAACATTTAGAGCGATTAGGGCTACGAGCCCGAGCAGGAGCATGTGCGCTCAAGAGACATACCGCGACAAATCAGGGACAAGATTAAAATCCCTCCGCCGCCCAGAAATATACATAATGACAGGAAAGAAATCTGAGGTAAGGCTTCATCAGAGTCATTCCTGGCTCCCGCTCGGCTCCACGACTGCAAGAACCCTCGCGTTATATTCCTGTGCTCTATTTTCCATTGTGGCTGCAAATGGTTTCCTTAATTCTACGCAGATGCTGGCCGCCACAGACACCACCACCACGTCACGCACTATTTCTCTCTTTCCAGCCTTGGAAGCCACTCGGCAGATCCGTGAGTTTGCCTCACAAACTTTCAGTCGCTTCCTTGCCTGGGACATTTTGATTCGTAGATAGCCAATCTTAGCAGTTTATAATTTAGTTGAATCAGCTTAAATGGCTTTATGGGCCACTCTGGAAAAAAACCTATTGGTCCTTTCCACGGGGCCACACCCTTCTCTTTTACCGCCGTGAATTGCAGCAATCTTCCTTCGATCCTGGTTAATATTATGTGACCCACAATCTAGAGGATAAATGTTGTTTGCTCTGAATAACTTATGGTCTGATGCAAATCGACGCCCTTATTACTCTCACCTATAATTCGTCCACTACACGGCAAGCGTACTGCTCAATGTTTGCCGATTAGATATCGTCCTGTGGCAGCTGCGCATCGTTCCTTTTTCTGGTTTTTAACCATACTTTTCGAGTAGACTCACCGCCACAAATGAGGTTTCTGTGTCAGTCAGGTCTATCATTTCATCAAAGCTTCCCCCTCAATGCCCATTAGGTCTGCATCTTTGCGCTCAACGGCATTTTAAGATCAGCCCATGCTTAATTATTAAACTGTTTGGACAACATATATTTATGAAGCACTTGCGCTTTATGGAGTATGGTTAGATTACCAGGCTTGGCAACAATGCTAGGGGGTCGCTACGGAAGGGTTGATAATTCGCTTCAAGCGCCTGAACAACAACACGCCTTGCTGTGCATCCACAGTAATGACGACTTTTCTCGCAGGCGACAAAAACGAATTTTATTGACAACCTCTTCCCCAGCATATTTATCAGGGCTTGCCTCCAGCAGATGTGAAAGTGATGTGAACGTAGCAGCCCTTAGCGCTGCAAAAATGCATCATACCTACAACGTCCGGTGCGCTGCCCAGCAGCGAACTGGCATTTCACTTGTGGCGTCCTTCTGCACCATCGCTGAAAATCTTGGTATATCGTGCAGCATCTACTGCGCCAGTCCTATGCCTGCACGGCAGGACGACGACCGAGGCCTGGAGGCCGCTCTTCTGAGCGCCCTCTTCCTGCTCACGGGCCTCCTCTTCCTGGTGTCGCTCCTCGGCCTGTACTACTCCATCGCCTTCAGCCACGGTATGTACGCACTCGCTCATTACATGGCGCCTTGCGTTCGCCTGACCAGCTGTGGTACACTGACACAGCGCTTGTGTTGCCAGAAGTTGCGCTTATACAGCTGCAGCAACGCACAGCAAGGCTAAGCGTGGTTGCTGCCGAAGGCATCGTCGTTACCCCTCAAGCTAAACTTTCTCCGCGCGTGTTCAGCACAACCTTAGTGATCTCTGTCACCCTACGTGTTTCCAAAGGTTGCACCCACCCTTGTTTAGAGCGTTCGCTGCTGAGCCTGATGACGTGGGCTCTTTTCTGGCCTCGTTAGCAGCCTTTTCATGGCGGCGCAACTGTTGTTCCCCCCTATTTAATGCTGGCTCGGCGTTCAGGGTATTTCAATAAATACATAAATACAATACCACACCATTTTCAAAGGATACGGAAAAATGGTGACTTTCAAAGCCATCATCGAGGCATAAATTGTTCAGGCTACACAGCAGAAGGAATACCTTTGTTCATTGTGAAATGCCGCAGATGCTTGGAAACACTTCTGTTTCTCTCATCGGTTTTTGGAATCATCGCGCTCCCATTAACAAAAACAGTGCATGGCTATAGTGCTGAGCTGCAACTTTCAAGAGTGAATTTCACTACTAAGACCACAGACGCGCTGATAATAGAGCAAAATCTCAACAAACGCCCGATTGGGTTGAACTCTTACTGAGCTGCTGTGAGCTATGTTTGTGGCCGTGGAGAATATGCAAGCCTTCAAACGCAACTGAAATTAGTGCCGCAATTTACCGCCTTCAGTTACAAGTGATACTGTAAGAGGATGTGACCTGACTAATGGCGGTTTGGATTACTGCTGTGGTACTGGTTGCCGCTAATAGTTTGAGTTTATATTTGAAGTTCACTTTAACCAACCTTACAGAACAATCTCATACAAGGCTTGCAAAATGGGCACTTAAAATCGTTTTCAAAATGAAATCTCAACGTTTTTTAAAGGGTACTTTATCACTACTAAGGTTTCGTTGACTTCTTCAGTAAATATATGTGCTTTCATAGCCTCACATGCACTGATTATTTGTTAAAAAACTTATTATACCAGAAATGAGTAAAAAGAAGGTTCAAAAACTAACTGAACACGGTGATCCTTCATAATGTGAGCATTAGTGCCCTACAGGAATTTCGTTACTTGCAAATGGGCAGTGTGTCATTTTGTTATCTAGGAAGCTTGGCCTTTTTGTTACTATTATCTGAAGAGTTGAACTTTTTCTCCACTGTATCGTAAGTCGTGACACACACATTCTGAAATCTGCTAAAACAAGCCTGTTAAGTGCCGCATACAAAATAACCTGTGAATATCAGTTTCTCTTGGGGGTCATTGGTGTTTCTAGCAAGGGTGTTTTGAGCATTTAGCTAGAATTTTTGGTTAGAGACGAAAAAATAGCAACTTTGGCGACACGACTGAAGCAATACTACTGAAATCGCGTGCACAGTAGTCGAAAACATTAAAACTGCAACCGCTTTGGTATAGAGAGAAAGGAATACAGCCGTGCTCAGCTCTGTTCTGAGATGCAGCTAATCCTGTGATGAACAGAAACTGATAATAAAATTTTCAGTTGATGGGCTGTTCAAGCAATTCGTATCCACAGATCCGCATCATCGTGCTAGTAATGTAGGCGTTGCTTTCTCTTCATCCAACTTTATATAGCATTCAATAAGAAAAGCAGGGCCAACAAACGAACATTTATTAACAGGACTCTTTTTTCTGCTTAATATTACTATCTGTTCTCCCTGTGTTTCCGCACTTTTTATATTTTTGATCATCTAAGAGCATCAACCAACCGTTCCGAACCACAATTTTCGTTCAAAGCATTCTTACAACGCGCACTTTTATCTTATGAAATGGCAACCAGGAAAAAGCCACCGCGAGTGCTGACTATCAGTTGTAAACCTTATTTATAGAAGAAAAATGATGAAGGCTTCGCGCCTTATGAGAGCAAGAGAAAGAAAAATAGCGAACAATGACAGAAGGAAAATCCCGTGCCCAGTCCGGCTGCTCTGATACGGGAAATGTAGTATGGAGCGTGAAGAATGGCCAAAGTTAGATAAACATTGGGGAAGTAACCAACTAGCAGCATTTAACCGAACGTAAAGTAATTGAAAACAGTGCAATATGAACTCAAAACGTCTTTAGACAAGCGGTCACAAAAATTCCATAATAAAGGTTGTAAAACAGCAAACAAGTGCCAAGGCGTTTTTCAGAAAACTGGCGGTCATCTCAGGAGACCGGTGGCGTATTCACAGGATGACAGCTTCTGAAATCTCAAGCGAACGCTTGTCCTTATATGAAATTACATTCCGCTTTTGATAAAAAGAAGACAGCATGGGCTGCATTCGCTTAAATCGCAAGGACTGGCAAGGTTAGAACCCGTTGTCGGTTTTAGTTAAATTGCGTCTTCGCGCAACCTGTACTTAATGCGCCTTTAGGTTGTTCCTATGTATGCTTCCCCACAAAACTATAGTGTTTGATAAAAAATGTTTTCAACGTTATTTTCTAAACTATCTTATTATTGATCATTTTCGCTCTTGCCCTCCGCCGATTTCTTCCTGTTCTCATCCATAGTTCAAATGTGCTGTGCAGTTCTCAAGAACTGAAATATACATGTTTAATGATTAATTCACCCCTGACAGCTAATGGAGACTTGAACCACTTTCCTTCCTGCATCTGTGCCATTTTGGAGATTGTAAATATCAAGGATCCTGTATTTTCTGATGTTTTGTGAACTTATTATTGTCATTATTCCCCGAAGCGTTTCGGCGCTCACCATATATTGTAAAGTTCTAGGTCCTGAAAAGTAATTTAAATAAATAAGTTGAATTTCTTGCCAAGTGTGCATTCCGTGTTCTCGCCACAATATGTGATTTCGCCTTGTCAGAGTGTGAAGAATGACAACGGTATGTGATCGGTGAGTGACCGAGCGATTTTCGGTAGATATACGTAGATTTTCCTTCAGTTTTTTTCGGCAGACCTCGCAGTGCGTCTCGAGGAAATTCTACATAAGAGAGACGGCTGGCCTACGAATTGAATGCCGGGTGGGCCCTGATGCGGGTAGGACCAGCCGGGGGCATTCTGCATGGCGGCAGTGGGTGGACCCAGCTTAACTAGCTTCGAATGCGGAGAAAACTTGAACCAGGCTTTTTCTGGAACGATTATAGTAGTCCAGCAGATACGTGTTCGTGTTGAAAAGGCAAGTTAAAGGTGTCCAGTTAAAGAACCATAGTTGCTGATTCACACTCCGAGGCCTTCAACGTTTGAGAGAAAAACTTAGGGGGCGATCAATTGGAATCGTACAGAGGAAGTGCGATAGCTTCTTTTACTCCCAAATGTATTGCAATTTTTATTTTATTACAAATACAATTTTATCCAAACTTTCAATCCACTGCCTTTCACTTCCCAATCTACTTTAATTCTGATTCTATAGAAGTTTTGAATACGTAAATACCCAAAATGTGACGCGTTGTTAGATCGCAGCCAGTCCCCATACTTGGACTTACGCCAATGACTGGCACATTGCTGTCTGAAACACATCCGCTGGTGGGGCTATGAAACTCGGTTTGCTCTTCCTGGGCAATACCAGAAGGAATAGCTAGTTACTCGTAGGCTGTATATTTAGCACCTAGGCCTCCTGTCGTCATGGTTATTTTCGCTTTTGCCGACATCTCTCTCCTCCGCTTAAAATTGGAGAGGGTCAGAGGAACAGCTGGAAGGTGGCAAGCGGAGATATGCAAATCACCCTAAAGACCACTTACCAGGTGGGGGTTTCGCCGTCTGTTTTCGCCTTCATGACCCTCCTAATCCTGTTGCACTAAGAGACAAGGATGTGCTGATTTTTCTTACGCTTTGCTGAATGGGTTTTGAAAAGTGACGAGGTAGTCATTGCCATAATCGGAGGTTTTGCGTTCTGCCGAAATTGGCAAGCTGGCCCGTAGACTGGTTATTATATTTGGCTAAAAGCAATTCTGTGGACATAATTGTCCCAAAATATTTATACACGGGTCCTCCTAGAGTATATGTTAATCTAGCCCTCTAAGTTAACTAACCAGAGAAGTAGAAAAGTATAATAACTATTCCTGAAGTGTATTTGCGCTTGCTTCTCCGGCGGTCATGACCTGCACGGCTCCGTGCACCTCTGTACCATCTCTGACCACTTCGAATGGTCAAGCTAAATTCGATGGTCATATGTAGATCACTACTCAAAAGTCTTCCACCCGCATGGTTTGCTTGATAGTCATGTACTGAAGAGCTTAAGAAACAGTGCAAGGTCTAAAGGTCTTTTAAGCTGAGACCAACTTCATCTCCCCCGCCTTTAAACACATTTTGGTCTTTAAGCGCACCGTAGAAGCGCTGCTATTAGTCTGAACTAAACATTATGTTGCCGAAAGCCTTTTGATCAAAACTGCACTACAAACTGATGGCGTCTGCATCAGATCATGCTTAAATACTGCGTTGACGACTTGCTTTTTGCCCGATATGACAGCCGCCTATAGACAAGCTTCAAGAGTTCAGCGCTATGCAGAATATCCAGATATTTCAATAACGTATGTTGCCGGGCTAGTTGGTTTTTCCTTTTTGAAAAACACATGGCACCACAAGAACACGCACAAAAAGACGAGTAGATGAATGACAGACGCCAAAGTAGCGAACATGGCGCCTGCTCCTTGTCTTTTTGTCATGCAGGTCATGTTTTTGCCAAACTCGTAGCCCTACGTAAGCGTCTTAATTCTCACAAGGGTTAAGGCATAGGGGGTGCAAGAAACACATACGAATATTTACAAAATGCAATAGTAATTTTTGCTGTTTGTGGAATACCGCTTTTTTGTATTTAATGATACGTACGACAAATCGAATTGCGCATTAATTACGTTTTGCAGGAGCACGCCAATTCAGTTAATAAGACGGCGGCCTCAAACCTTGCTGTTCAATGTGGTGGTTGTGATTGCGCCCTGCACCATCCCTATTTAATCAAATTAGCATTGTAAGTAAATGCCACGATCCGCACGCACGTGATTTGAGTGTCCTTGATCACCGAAAAGAAAGCTCGAACTTTTGTAAGCAGGCCGTTTGTCACGTTGTTTCGGAAACAAATCATATTTCTTCACGCCAATTCTTCTAACTCCTCTCTTATCTCGACTTTGCGGTTTTACATTCCTGGTTTGGCTTTTATTTTATTTTTCGTCTAAATGTCATTTCTTACCGCTCCGGCTTTTGCTTATTATTTAAATGTGTCTTGTTGGCTACTTATTGCACCAAATATTTTACGCCTAACGTGACATAATAAGATTTCTGATTCATTGCCGCGTATTTTGCAGTTCGACGGTGGCTGAGGCTGGCCGAGGAGTATGACGAATGCGAAACGAACTTCTGCTGCGTTTTCGGTGAGTGCGTCTTTTTCATTCAGCGCATCTACTGTATAATCAGGCTCGAGCTTGTTCACGAAAGGTTGCTTTTCTTTAAAACGCATACTACAATTGTGGAACAGTTCTCAAGGCCCTGTGCACGGTGCCAGTTCTTTTTTTGTCTATTTTAGCCCTGTGCTCTTTTGTGGTGACCATTCTTCTCCGTCATTCATTGGCTCTTCCCCTGGGAAATAAGTGATGGCTGCGCTGCTCCGCTAGCGTCATGGTATGGCCAGATCGTTTTCGCTTCTACACCGTAACGAAAGCAAGAATACAAGCAGCCGTATTGAGTGTTCTCCAAGTCTTGGCGAGAAGCAGTTGATCAGCAATAACTTCAGGTGTAGTCGCAGAGGCTAACAGCGCAGGTCGCGTGACAGACAGCCACTCGTTTCCAAGTAGCGATTCCCCGCTACCATGCTCACACTGGCAAGCATGAGATGGCAAGCCAAGTGTGTAATCAGCGCCTCGTCACTTCTGATGCACCGCTAATTGGTCAAGCCTCTTTACGACTCCAGTCAAAAGAGTAAGAAATCTAGGAGGACACAGTGACTTTCTGACTGTCGCTTTTCCCCCGAACGACATTTGGAGACAGTTGATTTCGGATCACGGTTATTACGCGACCTGCTCCCCTCTCCAAGGTGAATGCGTCTATCAAGCGATTTTGTTACAAAATAAGAGTCGGCAGAGATTTGTTATTTCATGCAATATAGTTTGAACGTGAAATATCCATGAGTGGTAAGCACACTGCTGGATTTATGCAGCTGGCACTCTGAATTCCCTTCGAAACAATCGTTCGATCCACTCGCACCAAGATGACAGTCGCCGGACGCATATTTCCTAATAGCGTAGGAATGGTTATACCTAAATTTGAAGGCATACGAATATCTTCGACAACTGCTGCAAAGCAATATGCTGCAAAGAAATATGCACTACAGACCACTCGCCGGGAGAGAAATCAACTGCGGGATTGTATGACACTTTCTTTCAGCAAGCTTCTAACTTTTGGCTGGTCCTGCCATGGTCGTGCTTCCACATTTCATTCACCGTATTTTGACATTTCGCACGAGAGGCATTGCTGCAGGTAGCGAACAATTTAATGTTACACGCTGTTCAGCGGGCCACACAGTCAGATCTTGCCTTGATGTTTCGGTTGCTGTAGCAATGAAACCGATAATGAAGGAGTATAGCGACTTTTAATGAACCCCGGGTGGTCGAAATGTCCGGAGCCTTTCACTGCGGCGTCCCTCATAGCCTGAGTTGCTTTGGGGCGTTAAACTTCCACAAACCAAACCAGTCTTCTTGAATGAATTGCCTGCGGTCTTCGCACATTACTTGTCTTCACTCAGGCACCCGAATCAAGGCCGTGCGCAACGAGACCACCAACCTCTGCGAGGACATCTACACTCCCCTGTGCTCCACAGTGAACTTCACGTGCTCGGTGAGTATGGGCACTCTCCATTGAATTATACATCGGGAGAGCATTGGAAGAACTATGCGCCCATGTCGCGATGAATGGAGGATCAGGTATGGTACCAACGTCAGTTCGGCAGACAAAGCTGAGCTGAGGAAATACTGCGAATCTAAAATTAGTCTGTATGCTTTGCTACTTTTCCTCAGCATTATCGGTGTGTTGTGCCAATAATAACCGCACCCAGGCTTTGCAAATGTTCTACCTGCACCGCATTTATATACTACTGTAAAGTGTTTACCTTTCAGGATGGGGCAGTGCGAAAAGAGGGGAAGCATGAATTTAACAACCTTGTGTGCCGCTCCACTGCTTCTTCTATCTTCGGCCTATTTGCCGTCTCATTAATTCGGAACTGTGGTATGGCAAGGATGTGTGAAACAAGATTTATAAAGCAAGATATTGTAAGGCGTAGGCCTTTCCTATTTCGTGAAAACCCGTCTGTGTGTGTGTGCGGGTACACGCGAGTGTGTGTGTGTGGGGACACACGATAGCACCCATAAAAGATGGCGTCTTCATGCAGCCTGGCAGGCGGCGGTTAATAGTGACACACCGCTTAGCCGCTGAACTACTGCCCCAAGAGAGGTACGAGGACTCCCAGAGGTATACGAATATTGAGTAGAGAAAGACCATTTCTGCAATGTGGGCATTAACTCATTAGTTCTCGCGTCATTATCTTAAGGCGGCGGCAGCCTTTATGAAGTTACCACATAGATCACAAGGGATGCAGCGGCGGCTTTGTAGAGCCATACAGAAGTAGAACTGCGAGCTTCTTGGAATCGTGTCTCATCACGCACCAGCGCAAGGAGATTGCATTCATAAAGTGGGCGGGTGAACTTACGCCTTATCACACGCAAGCAGTCATAAGTGCCTCTGCCGACTTTTTTTTCAGCCTACCCAGCTCTGGCCCAAAAACATAATTAACTTCTGTAAGGAAAAACGCACATCCAAGCACGTTTTAATGGTCGCATGTATTGTAACAGAAAGATTTCTAGTAGCGCGCTCCTCCAAAGGACGCCACTGAAAGTACATCAGAAAAGCTAGTTTTTGCTAAGCCCCCCCCCCCCCTTTTCGTTTTTGTCGCGAAACTTCAGTTATTGCAGTGGCGTGAGGTATACGAGTTGTACTTTTAGGAACACGCACGCAGCACGTTGCCAGCGCTTCAAATACTACGCATGACCTCCGACTAAAGAGCTCTGGAAAATCAGACCGCGTCTTCTCCATAGAGGCAGAGGAGTGTTGGGCTACTTGCACATCTTCGTTGGTTTTGAAGATTCAAGCAGTGCCCCTAAAATTGCAAAGCAAAAAAACAAAAAAATTGCTGAGGAGGAGCCTAAGCGGATCAAGTCTCTGGCTTTTGAACGGCGCAATGGTTGCTTGGGTACCGAAATGTAGAATACTTGTGCCAGTCTGTGCCCTACAAGTTTTGACTCTCTAGGGTTCCCTTTTGGTGTATATGATCTTTTATTTAATGTCCTTGTGATATCTACGATCCTGAACTCATTATCTGACACAAGATAAAGCCTAGGCGCTACGGTACAAGTGTTTGCCCTCCTGGCCGTTCGCTAATTCACGTGCCTCTTGTGGTGCATGCAAAGACCATTTATTGAATTGACCTTACTCCTGTTTCCTGCCCGCGCCTGAATTCAGTGCAATAGAATGCAAGTGTTGCACAGACGCCCCCGATTTCTTTTTATTGGAAAACATTTATTCGCCGGCAGAAAGTGGCTTAAGGTGAGGTCTCGGTCGCGCTAAATGGCCGTTAGCCCTTGGCTTACGGCGACCTCGTTGGCTCGCTCCACTGCCCAGAGTTGTGTCTCCGTGTCGGGGCTGAGCAGCATGGCCTCCCACTGCTCGGAAGTTGGGACCTGAATTAGGTTCGGGGGCATGCGGATCCTCCGGACAGTTCCACAGGTTGTGGTCTAATGTGGCTCTGTCACCGCTCTTGTTACACTGGGGGGGGGGGGGGGGGGGGGGGGGAGTATTGCCCGGGGTACATGAGCGAAAGTACAACCGGGTGTGGGTGGGAATGAGTTTGCAAGCGAGGCCAGGTAGTCTCCTGGGTCTTGTGTGAGCGATTTATGTGGCGCAGGGTAGGTGCGTCTTTACAGGCGAAAGTGGTGTGTTATGTCGTAAAACGAGTTCAGGCCATCCTTCGAGAAACTCGGGTCAGAGGAGCCCACTGCCCGTCCGACGAAACCTAATGCGTTATCGTGGGCTGCCTTATTCTCCGGGTTGCTCGAGCGGGTCAGAACCCATAACAGCTCTATCTCTCCTGTGGGTGTGGGGTGGGTACTTCTGAAGATTTGGAGGGAGATGAGGGAGACGCGGCCCCTCGCAAAGTTGTCTATGGCTGCTTTTGAATCGCTGATCATAATGTCCGCCAAGGTGTTGGCTATATGGCTAATGCAATTGCCGCTTCCTCCGCGGTCTCGCAGGATGCGGTGTACTTCATGGCGGCTGTTAGGGGCGACCCGGTCTCGGTCACTGCGCCTATCGCGTACGCTTTGTGTGGTGTTAGATATTCCACCGCGTCCACGTAAGCGGCCGCGGGGTAGTCCTTCTATTTGGCGTGTAAGGCGCGGGCTCATGCCTTGCACCTTCGCTAGTGGTGCGCAGGGTGCATGTTCTTGGGTAGGGGTTTGACAGTGAGCATTTTGTGTACTTCGGGGAGGAGTTATTCCGAGTATTCGGTTAGAGGTTCGGCGTTGATCTTCATACGGTGCACGATGGCCCTACCTGCCTTGGATCGCGTGTGGCGTGCGTGTTGAGAGGTGAGGTGTGCGTCACACAGTTCGGGTAGTCTGTTGTGCATAGCAAGGGCTAGCATACTGTGCGTAGGCGTGTTTTTCGGAAGACTGAGCGCTGTCTTGTAAGCGTTACGGATGAGGCATTCTATCTTGATCTTCTCCGCTTGATAGAGTGCAGGTACGGTAGAGTGCACATGAACCTACTGAGGACGAATGCCTGCATCAGTCGGCAGAGGTCGTTCTCTCTCATGCCGCGTCTCTTATTGACTATTCGTCGTTTGAGCCGGGTGGTTTGATTGACGGTGGTGGTCAGTTTGCCGATTGTTTCTTTATTCTTGCCGTTGCTCTGAATGAGCATCCCGAAAATTCTTATGGTGGGTACTTCCTTGATTTGATGTCCTCCTACAGTTATCTCTAGTGAGGCGCTGCTGCTTGTCTCGGATGCCCCGAACTTTGGAACTGAAGTACCTCTCCCACAAAAACAGTAAGCTTGCCAGAGTTGTCATTCTAGCGTGAAGCAAGGTTCTATTTGCTGGCTTCGCCATCTTTTCCTACGCAGTAGCAGGAGCTATTCATTTGGTGCTGCTGCCAGATTTGATGAATGCTCCTCGAGCATCGTCAGGCGTTCTGAGTACAGCGGTGTCTTCTTCAGGGGTTCTTGTCCCTGTACGGCAAAAAGTGCGCACCTTATAATGACACAGGGGGTAGACCTGTCCAAGCAGCAGTCGTGGAGCGTGAACGATGCCCTGACCAGCCGGCTGTTGGGATTGGCCGAAGTCCTGGGATCAGAGGAGGCCCTGAGACACCCGGCCAGCAACGTCTCTTCGCTGCTCTTCCGTTCGTGCCTCGATGGAGGTACGTGACCTTCTTGTCTTTTCGTAGTGGCACACAATTGAAGTGGATAACGAAAAACATAGTCCAGAACAGACTCTTGTACCGGTTTTTTTCCGTTCACTACTTTGATTTAATGTGAAGTGTCATAAATGATGCCTGAGCGAGAAATAAAACTTAGGCGCTAGCAACATTTCAATTAGAATGGTTTATCAAAAACTCAGATGTGCAGTAATTTTCGGCTACTTGAGAAGGGCAAAGGGAGGGAGAAAAAACAGGAGGAGTCGCTTAAGCTCCACTTTAAAATATGGCTAGAGACGGTTAATGGATTATTGCCTATATATGCAGAATTTTTCACTCTCTACTTAACATCCAGAGAACCCTGCGAGTTCTCACACCACTTCTGGCTCAGTGCTGCAGCGGTTCAGCGATGCACCACTGCCTTGCGATGGCAGGTGCCGCCACCGGTTGGGCTTGTGCGACACAGGTTGCTCTTCCCGAGTAACCTCTTGTTGCCAATTATTTATTGAACTGCCACATGCCACGGTGCGACGTTTCCTTACCATCCGGTAGGAAGGTTGGGCTTGCGCCACAGTGTTACGCCGCCTAAGTGGACCAGCTGCTTTATAGGTTGCTTTTCTGGGGGTTCTTTGCGGATTTTTTCTTCACGGTCAACGACGGCGCCGACAACCACACCGGATTTTCTTCGAGACGCGCTCCAACGCTATCGCGTTAAAATGAGCCAGAAAGAAAGACGCGCACGTTATAGTCCAAGGCTCCGGGTTAATTTTGACTACGTGAGAATTTTAGACAGGGCCCTTAAGCCTCCTGTCATTCACCTTCACAGAAAGGCAGCCGGCGCGCTGGGTTTCGATCCGCGGTCACGTACTAAGGCTCCGAATGTCATGACCCCTGAGCCACGTCGGCGAGTCCAAAGGCACGCCTTCGAATGGGGGTCAATAAGGCTCTGTATCAAGGGCAGCGGCGGGTGGGTAGGTGGGCCTTGCTAGGGTGAAGTTCAGGAGGGCGTCTAACTGAAGGAGGAAGGTGAAGGAAGGAGGCTCCTCGTTTAGGCTGGAGACTTCTCCTCAAAGGACATCAGATTCGCTGCTGGCGGTGGAGGCGGAGGGGGGCGGAGTACCATGCAAGGTGTACGTAACAAAAAGACACCTTTTTCGCAGTTAAAAAAAGGTGACAAACCCATGCTGCTGCTCAGAGAGGAGAAAAGGGTGCACTAGAGAAGATATGCGGCGTAAAAGAACAATCGGAGAGCACTCCTGTCCGCAGCATTTCCGTCTGAACGTCAGCTTTTAAGAGGGCTAGCTTTTACTCATCATGTTGCGAGATTTCGTAGTGTCTGCTACCAACCTGAGATCACAGCGCCATGTGTGGTAGTAACTATTCATGAAGTTTCGAGATTTGGTTGGTCTGCTACCGCCATGAGATTACAGCGCCATCTGTCGCAACAAGTGGAAAACAGCAAGCACATCTTTCATTGAGACTTGTAACGCCATCTACCATGTAGACATTCGTTCCACTATATATACTCCGGCGACAAGAGGCACCTATTCGGGGATAGTTGTGTACCGAATTTGGTAGGCAAATAAAGCCCTATGGGTTGTGGTGCAGGAATAAAGCCACAATTAAATAAAAAGGAAAGATTTTATACATGCAATTACTAATTGAAGGATTACCATATCACACCGCAAGGCGAATTTTAGGCCCACCTTGACCCCAAACGAAAAAAATGAAAAGTAGTTTTTGGGGAAAGGAAATGGCGCAGTGTATGTCTCACATATAGGCGGACACGTTATGTGCGCCGTAAGGGAAGGAATAAAGGAGGGAGTGAAAGAAGAAAGGAAGAAAGAGGTGCTGTAGTGGAGGTCTCCGGACTAACTTAGACCACCTGGGTTTCTTTAACGCGCACTGACATCGCACAACACACGGGCACCTTAGCGTTTCGCCTCCATCGAAACGCGGCCGCCGCGGTCGGGTTCGAACCCGGTATCCGTTTGGGACATATCTTGAGGGGATGTAACTCGACAACGGGTAGACGTGCATCGTAATTGCTGTGATAGATGGCGCTAGATGTCGAACGCACCGCTAGGTGGAAAAGTTATTTTACTTTTCCGAACCACTCACGGTTTTCTTCACTGGCCTCGCTGGATGCGGAAAGTCTTTCGTTTTATGCGTGGAAATAAAGCTAACGCTCGTTACTTAACGTACGTCTTCCTGACGATAGCGGCCTTTTTTTCAAGTCATCGTTGTCACGTGCAACTTATCACGTGGCCCTTGGATGACATCGGTAACGTTTTGCAAGTCATTGTTGTCCCGTGACACTCATCAAGTTGCCGTTGGATGACATCTGCAACGTTTTTGCAAGTCATCGTTCTCTAACGCCAGTACACATGCCCAACGCAATTTACTGATGTGCAAACCACACCACGTTTACTTCGTGCCCCTCTAATGTGTTTCAACCAACGGCCGTTCGTGTCGTATGCGTTGCGCGCCCACCCGCCTGACACAAAGAGGGCCTGAGTTTGAACCGCAGTGCCAGCGAATTTATTTTCTCGAATGGTCTATTTCGTCCCGACAGGCTCTTATGACCGGACCTGTCATCAGAGCAGACTTTTAATTGATGTGATCTTTATCCGTGTGATAAATTTTAATGCTTTCGCATTAAAAGTAATCACATGAATAAAGACTTAGGTGGAAGGTGCTAATAGCAGGAAACAAACACATGGAATCACTGGTGGAGATGTTTTTGGTACGAATACCAAGGAAAGGCCAAGAGAGGAGAAGAGCGTTCCTGGCCACCTGGTTGCACAAAGTGTTCTAATTTTGTTCTGCAACAGGATCACACAAGGAGCTCTTACATAAATCCTCTCTTTTGATTGTCTCAGATCATGTTGATGATCATCCTGGTCATATCATCCCTTAGCCCTTGCGGTTGGAGATACTGTTGAATTAGAGAATGCAATCCCATGAGCCACCATGGTCACTTCAGTTCATAAATGTTCACATTTTAGTCAGCGCCTTGTGGTTATGTCGCCTGTTTTGAAGTATGCTTTGGAGTCCACTTTCTGCGTTATTTTTCTGTGGCCGTTTTCAAAAAATTTACTTTTGTATGCATCCTTACATCCTTCCGCAAAATATTTTCGCGTGTGAATATGCACTCGTTTTGTGAAAAGTTACCAGGCTGCGGGGCTTCATTCGAATGGTACATTCGGCCACATAAATCGCCTATGGGCCTACGAAAGTCGTCAGGTGTGAGAATAAATCTTTTTCCAATCTACAAAAACTTCCAGCCTAGGGGGTGTCGTAAATGCACACTACACGGCTCAAGCAGAATCTGTTCAAGCAGAGCCATATACATTGTATGTTTGTCTACGTACGCAAATAAACACTGACCTCAATGTTTTTGTATGCACACGCACGCATGCATCCTATCATTCGGCGCAGCGTATGTGGTCTCTGTGCGGCGACTAAATACAGTGGCAAGGCAAGTTATTGGGTGGTCATTATAGGATTGCGTTCCACAAGCGACAAAATGAACGTTTAGTGCGAACGTCGTCTAGCATTATTTCGTCTGGCGAGTGTGCACCATAGCATGAAGTCAACATCGATGGCAATAAATCTTAAAACGCCTGCGTTCCTCAAACGTCTCCTCTAAGACAGTCGTAAAATACTTCCAACAAGGCCGCAAACTCTGTGCGGGGTTCTTGCAGGACGCCGGCCCTCACTGTTCGTCGACGTGCGCCGGCTCCTCTCGTCCGTTGGTCTGTCCCTGTGGCCCCTGCCCACGCACCAGCCCGTAAATGTGGCCGCTGCGTTGATGGCGCAGTTACGAGACCTGGCAGCACCCTTCGTCACCACACTTTCCGTGAGGGAGCACGCCGGGGACCTGCGCAGGCCTGCCATCTACGTCAGTAATAGGAATGGCCCGCTCCCGGCAAGGGCGCCTGATTTGCCGCTTCAACCCTTTGTGGAGCCACGAGAATTGCTCGCTCAAAATGAGGGTTACAAACTCTACAAATACATTTTGATTTGATCGTGCACTCGTGATGCTTACACATATCAGGTTTACTGTAGAAGTACAACCGGCAATGAAAGCGACCGCAAAGGGGCGAATGCGAGTTGAACTCAAATGGAAAACTAGGCATTAGGCTGAATCGGCATTAATCTCGAGCAATATTTCAAGCTCGTCGCAGAGAATGCCTTTACTGCTTTTTTCCGGGCTGTGTGGCTTGTTTGTCTGGTACTTTCGTAGTGGGTCACTCCGTGACGCAGTGTACTTATGTGAGTCGTGGGGTAGAGTAGGAATTATCCACAACCTCAAGGGTAGTATGCCACCTATTTCTGAACCACCGGAGCAAGTTTACATTTTTCTAATGCCGTTGGAGATATAACCAAAAACCTCCTCTCCACTTTAAATGGTTCATATGAATTTTTTTCAAATCACGTATCTAGCCATGTTGCCTTGAAAAATTATAAGAGGCGGAGTAGCTCGCAACGCTACAGAAACGGACACAAGACGTGCATGCTTTAGAGGATAGTGTTAAGCCGCCTCACGAAGGACAGAATATAACTGGCTAGATTAAAGCCATGACACACGACAATTCGGATTGTGAGTTGTGCTTAGAAATGCAGCTATGAATTCGATGCCGTCATTCTTGCTTAATATTCACCATAGTGTCTAAGAAAACGCACTTCTTGGATTTTAATTAGCAGCTTTTCAGTTTCATCGTGATGCGTCAATTAAATCCCAAGTTTTTAAAGGAAATTCCCACGGCACACCAGGCATCGGTTGCGCGTACAATATCCTCCAAGCGCTATACCGTTTCATGTTTGTCTCTCGCTGGGTGATCAAGAATCGGTAATTCTTTTCCATATTTCATTGCTCTTGCGTAGATTTTCCAACCTGCTTCAGAGCGACCAATGCGACTCGACATTACATATTTTGCAGCCAGCATTCCTAACTAATACCGGCTACCGTGTCTCGAAAATATTGCTATAATTTCGTCGTCTTCTCTAACACACTTCGTCATAAAGTGCTTCATGAATGAATCGGTCACATTTTATATTTTCTTTCGAAAATCCCTCTGCATTAGTTCTTAAGTTCCCAAAAGTGAGGCTGCTTTCTGCACTGGTGCTTTTAACGTTTTGTCGCGTACAAGGTCGTGTTCTAAGACGTCGGTATGGGAAATACATTACTGTTAAAAAGACTGGCAAGGTGCGGCCCTGTATCTTCATCTGTATATAGTTGTATATACGCGTGTTGCCTCTGAAATAAATATTTGTCGCCAGTCATCAATTCGTGCAGCACTGTTACTCAGCCGCTCGATGGAGAGCCCACCAGGCCTTCCAAGAAGCCTCTCTGACTGCCATAATTGGGCAGCATTCGCTCGTGTCGGCGTCACGTAGGAGTGATGCTCTCCAACAAAGCTCCTGACTTCCGCCTGAATTGCACAAAAAACTGGAGTTCGCAAGGCGGCACACCACATGGTCCAGTAGGCAAGCTAGACGGAGTGTTATGTGAGCTTGATAAGAGAGCTGACGCGTTATACCCGGAACAGATTGGTTTGGTCAAGAGCTATAACCTCGACACTCCGAGTTTATTTTAACCCCCAAAAGGGACCGCTTCTCCTTCGCGACTTTCTCCTCCGCGAGTTTGGCCTCTTAGACAGCATTAAACTACGTCTCACGGACCCACGGATCCAGGCACGTTAGGCAGCCAACGCAGGAATCTAAAACACCTCCGCATCCGCCAAAAGCCAGCCTACACGGCAGGAGTGAATCTGGACAGAGCAAAGCTCGGTGGGAGAGGAGAGCGGTGTGATGCTCACCCTAACATCACGAGCAGGACTAACGCTACACTTCACCGCGGTCAATCGTTGTGTAGCCTCGCACGTCAGACTGGCACTTTTTTGTGAAGACTCGTTGCTGACCCTTGCTACTTGGATGTCACGAACGCAGCGCCCTCAGCAATTCTCACTAAAACAATAACGACTTCTTTTATTCTACCTGCTCTGCAGAGGCTACACGCAAGCGGGTAGCCTTGAGCAGTATCTTGAGTAGAACCGACGTCGGAGAAAAAGCTAGGTTCCCAAAGTCTGTGAACGACTACAGCACACTTAAAGTAGACCCCAGCGATGAAGTGACTGCTGCTTCACATACTGTCCTGTGCATACAGTCACATTTTATTGGCGTTTACACTAAGCTATACAGACACGGTACGCAAATGATTTTTTTGAGCGTAACATTTGCAAAGCTTTGACGCAGCGGCTGGTCCTCTTAGTCAATGTTGGTTGTGTAGGGCTAATCACTTCCCTCTGCACACTTACAGCAAAATACGCCATAAGGTTCAAAGTACAGAGACCGCCTTTTCACTTTAGCCTGCTTCGTCGCATTCCCATGTAAAAAAGACAGGTACCGCGGCAGGAGCATCATCATCAGTAACATCATTTCCACACTGTGCAGTTTACCCTCCTGCTTTAGACGGCAGCCAGTATCCCGTACGCGCTAGCGGCGTCTTTTGCCACTTGTATGATCCTTGCTTAAGTCTCCGGGTAGGAACTGAATAGATGAGTCTCCCGCTGGTCCTTAGACTATTCATGGTACCCCAACGGGATCCGCAGCACATTTCCATATTTTATGGTCGAGCTTTTCGGGTATATGACCCTCCACATACCACATAGCCGGACTGGGGATGTGTTTGCAGGCGACGCCAGTTGGCGGCCTGACTTTTACTGAGAGAGTTGATGACAGGCTATCTCTGTAGGACCATAGGAAGCCGCGCTCAGTGTAGACTTATACCAACCCTCCCGCTCGGCATGCGAGACCTCCAGCTAGTTCGTGGGCCGTTTCGTTCCGAGCTAGGGAGGCGTGTGCGGGGGTCCAGAGACCCTGCATATGTATACTTTCTGTGATCGTCTGCAGGATTCGTCTCGCTTCGGGAGTGATTATCCCTGTGGCCAGACTCAGCACTGCCGATATTAAATCATAACTATGGTCAGAGCAGTTGTGCGTGTTATGCCTAACGCTATGGCAGTTTCTTCTGCCATCTGTGTCTTGTCCGTGTTGACAGAGTGCGACAAGTCATCCTGCCGTTGCCTCGGTCGGCTGCGTGAGGGTAGACCACGTCCTTTGAATTTCGGAGGCTCTTCTCTAGGACCTCGGCTCTCTTTTCCGTGTATTCGTTATGATGCATAGAGTCCATATTTTTGGCAATGGTGGGATCGTTAGTTTATTCCACACTTCTCACGGCATGCCTACTTTTCGTCCCCGCTGTCTTTCGTACGTGATGGCCACCCTGCACGAGATTTTCGTACCAAGATATTCACAAACTTGAACAGCAAGGAGTGTCTTGCTGTGGAAAAATCCCGGACCACTGAGCGTGAGCGCAGTGATCGGGCCTTAAATCAAGATATGTTGACTGATTTGTCTGTCCAGTTGGGTTTGATTACTTTATAATAAACTCTAAAACATCTTCAACAAATAGCTCCTGCCCCCGGTCACCCCTGAAGGAGGAGCTCAGCCGTGCCCGAAACGTTGGGTTTTCAAGTTTTCGGTTGTGAATCTGTCAGAGCTTACTATAAGTAATCGTGCCAACGTTTACACGTACCCACTCTATACGCGTTCACTTCACCAAGCTCAACCACGTCGTCTTTTGTGAGCATCATGTCCTTGGAACATTGTACGCGAAGCGTCAGGTGCACTGGGCGAATCAACGGTATTTGCCCTCACACATCCGCCGCGTAAATATTTCACTGGTATAAGGAGCTAAGCATTACATCACTTCTCGGTCAATACTGTTGGTCCCATTAGTCTCTTGGCCTGGTATCAACGGAAACTTTCAAACACAACTTGGACAATTTCTGGAAGAGCAAGTACAAAGCGTTCACATGCTCTAAAATATATCGTTCTTCGGAAGGACGCACAAGTAAATGGGCGGTAAGCATAATTAGGTTCACTGTCTACTATTCTGCCATCACACTCCACTGCTAGCTTGGGATGTAAGATTTAACCCCAAGATGAGTAACTAAGCTCTAGATGTCCGTCTTAAATTGCTTTGCGAGCTTCTCCGGCGTAAGGCGCGATAAATGCTCGACACCCAACGGAAGCGTCAGAAAATGTTCCAAAGGCGAAAAGAATGCTCAGAATGGCCAACTATTTTGGCTTCCGCGTTCTTCATATTTCTGAACTCCTTGCACTTCGGAAAGCATCCACGGCCGAGAACACGGCGGCTTTTGGAGTTTCGCAAGCAAAACTTTCAAATAGCTCAAGGATTTAATTGTCTCGGACTTCTGCCGCCCATTACTGTCCGTGATATTGTCAAAATTGGCCATACACACGCAGACACTCGGTTTGGGCACTGCTTTGCTCCAGAGAAAACTCGGAAGTGAGCTGTTACGTGTCTGTTCAGGGGCACGTCATGTAAGTCTTGTCAGCATCAGGCTCGTCACAGTCCCCATTTAAAAGTAAGGCATTCGCAGAAGGCTGGTTTGTCGTGGGATATTGTAGCGTCAGTGTTGGAAAGCCAAGTTCGTTATGTAAGGTTCGGTGGGCGGAAAAAGTAGGCAGAAAACTAACGTTCGCTGCAGCGACACGTCGCGATGCCTAGTTTTCACCAGCTCTTAAACTGGATCACAAACATTTCCAGAAAGTGTGGCGCACCTGTGGTGTTCCCAGGCCGGGTTATGCTGGACAAGTACCATTTAGCTGATTTGGTGACTGTACATATTGGCTGCACGCAGCACATAGAGCGACAGGAAATGACACCCCTTACGAGCTGACTTAAATGATGCGTACAGACTGTGATTTGAAGGTCTTCTCACGGTCATTCAAGAAAAGAGCCTGAGTAAGATTTTTGTTGTTTTCCAAGCAAGCGTGATAACAGTCCCAATGAGAGAAGGTGCGGTCATGTGCACCCAAAAAAAAAAAGAACAGGCAAAGAAGCTAGTAAGCAATGGCGGGGTGAAGGCAGGACGAGAAATTCGGGACGAATAAACGGTCACAAATGCACAGAGAGAAGCGTTCCGCGAGAAGAAAAAAACGGAACTGTGCTATTAGGAATCAAATATAGAAACACCACTTGCGGAGCGACGATCGAGTGCATAAAGCGTTGTTCAAAAGGACATTACAAAAATAGCAACCCATTTACTAAAATGAACTTCTCTTAAAAACAACGTTTTTAAAGGGCTGCTACGAAGCGTATACTGAGTGACAACAAATGGTGGGTGTCAGTATCTCCAGCGTATAAAACTATACATCAGAGTCACCAGACTGAAAAACAGGCAAAAACCATACATCAAACAAAACACGGCGCAACAAAATACGCTGGTCACAGTCGCAATTCGTGTTACAGTGCTGATGACCATCAAGATGAATACTTACTACAGGTGTTGACTGTAGGGATTACAGGTTGTGAGGATTATAATGTTCGTATTGTTAATGCCGCGCAGACATCAACCAGGCGTGGTGCAAGAGGACAAGAGCACACGCTCGCAAAGCATGTCGATAACGTTACAAATTCCCTTTTCATGCATACCGACAACTCAAATTAGCGTTTCAAGCTTGCACGCGTAGCTGATTTCAGAAAGTTTGCATGCGGTGGTAGTTTACCTATTCTCACAATGCTTGCGTTTACCGGACATTGCTAGAGTAAGTAAGAGTCAGTTGACAGGATGGACGGCCAGGAGTTCCCGGAAAATTTGTGAGCTTACCGGCCCCTAAAAGTGTCAGTGAGGGGAAGGTGACCTGAATGCAAGGTTTCGTTCGACTTAATGCTGTATAAAAGCCAGCAAAAGTCATCACCACCATACCCGACGCAAGTGCTACTTCTGCGCCGTAGGCCTCTCCTTTCCTGTTCGGGAAAAAGAGGAATAATAATAATTGGTTTTTGGAGGAAAGGAAATGGCGTAGTATCTGTCTCACACATCGTTGGACACCTGAACCGCGCCGTAAGGGAGGGAATAAAGGAGGGAGTGAAAGAAGGCAGGAAGAAAGAGGTGCCGTAGTGGAGGGCGCCGGAATAATTTCGACCACCTGGGGATCTTTAACGTGCATTGACATCGCACAGGAAGGCAAATATTGTTATTTGGTGTACTTTTCGTCTTGTTCCTTCTGCCTGTTTTCTGGACATTCTCGTACACTCGAGGTTTGCTCTCTCTCTCTGGTCTTGCTCTCTTCTTTTTCTAGCGCACGGCAGCGCCTTCTTCCACACAGACTTCTCATGACGTTTGCACTGAGCGTGTTAAGACGACAGAACCAATGAGAACGTTCAGGCTCACAACCACATTTCTTATTAAACGCGTACACCACAACGTATAGCGATGAAACAACAGGACATTTACCAACAAAATAACGGATGAAAATAAATGTCGAAAATAAAGTACCCTTTTCGTTATGATGAAGGTACGACCAATAAAGCTATAGTCGGAGAGGAGTAGAAGTACCTGGCAAAAGTCTTTCGAATTGTGCAGTTGAAGGAATTTTATGCGCTAACGAGATCACAGATCCCGCTTGACCTGCGGGTTATTTATCTTCCTTAAAAAAGGTTGGTAGCCGCAGGGCTCAGAATACGCGCTTCCAGGCAATTGAACAGAAGTGGCGAAGTCAGCGTTCCCTCGGCAGAACAGCCCAGCAGTGCATAGTAGGCATACTCTTTTGTGCATATTAAATAAAATTTGCGCATCACTGAGCATGACAGACATTCTGGAGGCGATCGCTGTTTCGTGACGCATCGAAAGGGCTTCACCCTCTCAACTCTGTCTTTCCTTCAAGCATAAAGCTGTCCCCTGAGCTGCAGTGGAGACAATAAATTACCCTAGACGGAGTAGCTCTCCGCCAGGTTGTCCATGTTGCAAAAATGTTATGAACACAAAGGAAACAGGAAATTTCTATTCTAAGCACCTTATGCCTCCTTTGGTAGCTGTTTATTAGACTCTGTTTTCATCAATCTCGCACTCACACTCGGAAAAACGAAGATAGTAAAATGTGCTGCTGGGGGGTCAGTCTTCCGTCCTGCTACAAAAGGCTTCGCGCATTTGTGGGGAAGACAGAGAAGCACTCGCTCCGTCATTTAAATTTATCGTTGATTGTTTACACCTGCATACCAGGGGAGCCTCCATGACGTACTCAATAGAGTTAGGGCGTATGTACATGAGAAAAACGCAGCCGAACATCCATAAGGTGCTATTTGCCATCTTTGAAAAATTAGCAAGCCCTTCACTAACGCGTCCGACAAACCTCTGTCTTGGGGAGGAACATTAAATCCTCCTGCTTCATCGATCAATGTTCTTTTATTGCTCTCTTTTATTGCTCGCACCTAACAGCGCATTTCACTGCCCGCTTTCTTAGTAAACCTTCAATAGTCGTCTTTGTTGCACTCAAAGAGACCTTATTCACGATGTTTGTTTTTTTACAAGATCAACTTTTGACACTAAGAAGTTCGAAGAACGACAGCAACCGTCTGACCAGTACAACAGCTTATTTTAATTGAAATCTGTCATTCCGCCACTTACCAAGCTTAAGCCGATATTGCAGAAAACAATCTTACTTTGTAGCGCTTCCCTGATGCAATTATTAACTGTAGACATAAAGGGAGCAGCTACCACGGTGGCTTAGTGGTCTTAGTGCTCCGCTGCTGAGCCGAAAGAAACTGGTTCGATTCCGATCGCAAGGACCTCATTTCGATGGAGGTGAAATTATAGAGGCCCATGTATTTTATGATGTCACTGCACGTTAAAGAACCACAGGTGATCTTATTTTTCCTGCGCCCTCACACTGCGGAATTCCTCACACTCTGGCTCACTTTGGAGCGTTAAACACTATAAGCCAAACCAAACAAAGTGACCATCTGGTAGCAGACCGCAGCACATAAAATGAGTATGCTGGCTTGGGACTAAGTTTATGTGCGAGCTTGTGAAAGCGTATTTAATGCGCAGTTTGGTACATATTTGCGTTAGCCAGCAATCTAGTGCTCTCGAGTGCACACATTTCTTTCTTCGACATGTTCCAGCCTCCATACAGATGTCCTCTTGCGCTGGCGTCGTTCCTAACGTATGGCTTTTTTGGAATAGTAACACGGCAATGTTGACACGTTTCGTTATTTTGTCATACGAAAAAATACTTGCATTCTGGTCGTCTTTTGTTCTCTCGCCTCCTTCCGCTTGTTGTGCGCGCTTATTTTTATCATGAATGGAAACTGACAGAACAGGCTCTTTGAGCGCATGCGCGTACTGAGTTTATTTGCAAGAGCAGCAGTCGAAGCAGCGGGAACAAGTATTCGAGTGCAGGTAGCAGATGCTCAGGCTTTGAAGCTGGCAGTGCATATTGTGTTGTCAACATCTGCTGTGGCGAGCATGGCCGGCCAAACGCAAGTATCTGCTTTACAATTCTCTAGAATTGGACAGTGGTAGCAGAGCTGTTGTTTGGCATGAGAAGCGAGTGCAAGAATTTAAGAATACAATTAGCATTAAGGCCGACAAGGAAGTCAAGCACAACAACCCTTGCGGTGATGAAGTCCGCCTGGCTTCGACGTGGCACTGTTTACAATAATGAAAAGAAACAGTGAATCACAACAACCACTGCAGCGATACGTCTTTCTGCGTCCTACGTGGCGCTGTTTACAGTAATAAAGTGATACAGTGAATAACAACAACCACTGCAGCGATAACTCTGTCTACACCCAATGCGGTATTGCTTAAAATAATAGAGATAAAGGAGCCCAATTCGCACCCAGAAAGTTTCTCAGTGCGCGTTGGGTACAAATTAAGCTGCAAAACTCTTACCCGCAACTTCTACCGTCAAATGGGTAACTAGAAGAGCGCGGTGTGAAGTAAAGAAGTTTCAAGACAATATACCGGGCTCGCAAAAAACTACTGGGACAACTCTAGTGTTTTTGGGCACAGTTCAGCGAAATTAATCATAACTGAGGTAGACTTCAAGGCGACAGACAGTCCGGACAGCCATCACCAGACCATGAGACAAGGAGGAGCCTGTTTTACAAGACATATCAGAATGAGGTTTTACCTGCTTTTATTCACCCGTGAGCTGCCCATTACTCTCCCTGGCTGTAGGGTACTGGTGCTGTCCAAATGGTTTCCAGACGAATTGGTGAGACCAGGAAGCCCTCAGCACTGTTGCGCCGAAACCGGCAATAGAGTCCTCCAGCGGGTCTGCACGGAATGTATGGCCTGTTCTACAGGAGAGTCTCAATCTCCACGATCGTTGGAGGAGGCCATCCTTGTGCAGCTGACTAGCCAATTAAACAACAGTTACACCCTCCATCATCACTGTCTGTGGCTTAGCATACTCGCAGCTGACTTATGGCAGAGGGAGACATGGTTTTTGCATGGGAGTGTGCGGTTACAATGGCTCCTCTTAAGTGCTATGGAGGCAGTGACCTGTAGTGAAGCAAATTCTAGGGACAAGAATCATCTTGACTGTTCAGTAGGCATGGCATGAAACGTAATGTCACTTGTATCATTTCCTCTCTGTACCGTCATGCTATGATTCAAATAACGGTACTTGTTCGGCATCGCATCGAGTAGCAACGCCTTATTTTCACCTCCAAGATCGCTTACTACATATACTCAGAGGCCTTAGAAGATCATTTCTGAATAGCAGTTAATTCTTCGGTTGCGAATCGTTTAGATATATCATACGTACTCAAGTTTTACATTCCACCTTGCTGTTTCCCTTCGCATGTTTTATTTACTCATGTGGTGAAACAATTTCTAGCGATAAACGCTACCTGGTCCTCTAATAAAGCACACACCGTATATGACACATGTTCGAGATGCGCCCACTGAGTGCCACGTATGTTGCTTATGGCTCAGGAATTTCTAGGCACAATTCTTTTCACGGATACTACGGCAACAATAATGTTTATAACGGCGATGGTCCCTCGCAGAAACAGGTTTGTAAAATATTCGCAACAAAGCTCGAAACAAATTTACGCACTGCAGGCAGCCACATTTCCGTTGTGTTGGAATAAAAAAATTACGATAGCACTTAATTAATATTACGGGTGATAATGCGTTCGAATGCCCCTTATCTTCAGTTCATATATTCTAATATAGTACTCCTTATTGTAGTAGATTTTCATAGATATTAATTTTCTTACTCCTTAATTTTTGTTCATTTTTTGTCTCGTGTTCATCCTGAGGCAAACATCTTCCGGCTTCTCACTCCTCTCTTCTACAAGTGAGGAAGGCAATTTCTGCCTCTTCATTCAGCCGCATGCTAACTGTGTAAAGTAGGTTTTCCGTGTACTAACCGTGGAAGGTGACTGGGGGCTCTTGCCACCGGCCTTGAGGCACCTGCCGCCTTGACTCCTGCCCAGTGGAGGGTGGCAAGTATACACAGCACTATGTCGGACGCCGCCTTTTCATCACGACGGGGCATCTAAGGCTGAAGCATTAACGCAACTATTGAACGTTCAGGACCCTAAACGGACAGTCATTGTGGTGTGTTCTTTAAAAGACACTGAACGCGTGAAGCTAGTGAGCGGAACTGGGCATTCAGTTATTCCTGAGGTTTTTTTTTTGTGAACAAACGCAGCTTGACGCTCCGGAGCTTCTGCTGCGCCTGACTCCGTGGCAGCGGACGCAGTGGCATGCCACTATGACCACTGGCGAGAACAGCGACGAGAGCTGGCTGCTTCATCGTGAGGCCTACACGAGCTATGCTCTGGCCGTGCTGTCCGAGCTCCTGCCGGCTCACACGTTGGACGGGACGGTGTCTCGGCTGGCCGCGCTGCTCTTCAGCGTGGAGACGACCCTCGCTGCGAGCATTCCCCGGGGTTTGACTTACGCAGATCGCTTCGAGCTCCACCTCGGCGAATTTGGACGGCTCGAGGATCTGGTGAGCACATCTGCTAATTGCACCTCTTGTCTGGCTATTCTTAGTACCTCGTAGGTCAAAAAGTATTTGCGATTAAATTTCCGTTATCATGCAAGACAGAACTTTTGTAGCTCTAGTTCTTCGCGGAGTATAAAAGAAGTGCAGTTAACTGAAGGGGCCTATGTTGAACGTTCCACGGATTTTCATGTTTGCAAGAAGGTTTTGCCTACATTTTAAGCAATGTCTAATGGAATAGTTTTCTGAACTGCACAAGCTGGAACTTCCTTCAAGATACTCTAAAGGTAGTCCTTTTAACCGAACAAAACTGATTAGAATGAAACTAAGCGAAAAGAATTTTAAAGTAGCTACCACGATGGTGGATGATTGGTTGAGTTTTGTTCTAGATTCGGCACAATACCTGTTGCCGAAAAGTTGTGAAAATTCTTCAGAAAATTTTGTTTAAAGTTTACCAACGAAGCTGACGTCAATCAAAACTGAGTTTGAAAAGCCGAGATTTTGCAAAAGAGCGCATACAGTATAACCTCTGCATATATAACCTCCTGTTTTATGAAGCCAGAATCTCGAGCAGCATTGTAATTATGAAGGCACGTAGCTGAGAAGATAGAAATTTGTGCAACAATAGTACTCAATACATCTTGACAATGTGGCTCTCAGCCCTGTGTTTTTAAACAAATAACACAAATAATGTTCTCAAATACATTATTTCACGGACAACTTTTCAGGCGTTTAAGAGCAGCGTTTTTTTTTTTGCGGAATGCAGCTTACCCACTTCCTTTAAAATCAAATCAAAACCTCTTATTTCTCCTTTACGCATCACTGTTGCAATTCAATATCTATCAATAAAACTGAATAAATGTAAAAAAATTACCCCCATTAAAAATGTTTTGTCATACACGACACCAGAATAATCACTGAAAGGGAGTTATGTCGTCTAATATGCAAAGTTATCACTTTTATGCAAGTGCTGTTAAAGCATCTACTTAACGTAAACACTACAGCTATTAAATAAAACTTCAGGTATCTGAATAAGTGAAGAGCGCATACATACCTATATACGCGTAGTAATAGCCAGAATACGTGTTTCAGTTTGAATGGTAATCAGCAACAAATATGAGGCGTTCGTTTCCAACTTTAGGCACAAATAAACGAAATTTAGAATGTGTTTAAATGGTTGTACATAATTTGACTGATTTCCCATAAAGAAAGGAAAGTAAAAACGTGCATGTTTCGCGTGCAATTGAAAAACCGTCCCCATCTACATGAGAATTGTTTGTGAAATAAAATGTACTGACGCTGTTTTATGGGAAGCCTTATGGTAGGAAGATATATTAAAACCTGCGCACCCACTTGTAGAAGATATGTGCTAAAAGTTATTATAAATTCTGAAATCTTTGTAGACTGGCGTATACACTGCGCGCGATTCATGCCACCACCGGCATTCCCAACTGCGGAAACGATGAGTACGCGTTTCCTGTGTGAGGAACATGTGAAGAATCTCTCGGTGAATGACACTTATCGACCTGGCACAGTTACAAGACACCTACGTGTCGACAGAATAAAAATTTTCCAAGCACATATCTGTGCCTTACCGCTGTAATGAGCAGATTGCCGGACTAAAAACACAGTTGCCAAGAGCTGGTGTCAGCGGGCTGGAATGACTGTTTTCGCGTGCCTGATCAACGCTGGATGGGGATTTATTGCGTAATGCAATGCCAGGAAATATCGCCTCCGGTCATTTACAAACATGAACAGATATCACACTACTCAAGCGCTTATCCCTTTCGCTTACAAAAAGTTGACCTACCCCTGGCGCCGAAACTGTCCCCTTCAGATCACGAACTGAACGTCACAACCACTGAATCGCTGCGGCCTGTTAATGTCCGTCCACATCCACCAGGTCATGTGGCGGGACGTGCTTCACGGCGTTATCGGAGGTGCGGAGAACCGTTCACTGGACCCCGTCCCGGTTGTACTCTTCAGCCGCAGTTACCTGGCCTCCATCAACAGCCTCCTCGCTAACAGGTACAAGCGCACACTGAGAAGTGGCTGTGCAACATGCGTACGTGTGATATTAAATTATTCATATACACATGCACTTAAACTAACATTGGAAGGACTCTTTTTAGCTCTTTGCTGTGCGAAATCACTATTCCGCACACCAACACCGACCAAGAAGCTTGTCCCAGTACTTATGTACGATCTTGTGTCGCTGCCTACCGACCCGACTTACTACCCCAGCTTACTTGATTTTCTCCGGTATGCTCGATAGTAAGGGTAAGCTTCGGTTTGTTCATAGGAGCGTCGAGCCCGCTGCGACATGGAAGTGCGACATGGGTCGCACAATCCCTACCGGTGGCTATAATAAAAACAGCCACTTTCCAGTGCCGTAGCGCATCACTTGGCTGCTACGCCGGTAATGGTATAAGGACTAGCCGCCATTCATGTATGTTAGGTATAGAATGACCAATTCTGCATATATGGGCACTAACCCACTATAGGTATCACGTCATACCCTTAAAGCGGAGCTTCAGTGCCCCATCCAATTGAGGAATAAACTCCTGCATTCGCACGTCTACCCATGTTAACGTTAAACCGCTACCAACTATTTTGAGACGTATCAAATGTTTGTACGTCAAGACAACCATGTTTAGCGAAGTTCTTCAAGATAAACAACTCGCACAGAAGTTCATGCGTTTCAGGAAGCAAAGAAAATGAAAGCTTGCACCACTCTCGGGCTGCGTGAGGGAATATCAACCACCCCGTTTCGACATCGGCACTCTCCACACCAGGCCGACAAGGCCATAAGTAGGAGCAGGCATTCCCAGTAACCAATGATGCATGGTGAAGGAAGGCTTAAATTACTGTACGTTTGGGTCCTCTTAAAATTTAAAGAGGTGACAGCACTGTTTTTATCGTATTCTGCACCTCTTACCCTCGCCAGTATTTCTGCAATGCCTCACCTCCAGAACATTGCACCAAGGGCCAAGCTCGCGCCAGATGTACTCCTCAAAGTACGCAGATATGTCTACTTTTCAGTTTTAAGTCAGAGAAACTTGAGTGGATACTTAAGCTCCGCCTTAAAGGTATACCGCGCTGCGTTTGTCGGTCCCTGCAGTGGCCTTCGGTCCTCGGTCCATATCACTTCGCAGACAGGGTCATTATGTACTGAAGGCGTCGTCTTCCATAAAACGGAGTCCGAGAACTGTCGTCTCACCAACTGGGTAGCACAACCAGTCACCACAAAACAGACCTGTTTATTCCAGACAAAAACAACGCTTCAAAAGGGAATATCATAAAACGACGGAGCCAAGCATGGGCTGCACTCTTGGAACAGCGCAATGCTAAAAGAAAACAGGCGCTACACCTGAGCGCAGCTGAACAAAAGTGCAGAATAGAGAAGACAGTTAAAAAGAACTAAGCAAGAAGTACCAAAATTATTGTGCGACCATAAAAAATGAAAAATTGTGTCCCTGCCCGTACCACTAAGTATAACGGGCTTAAGCAAGAAGTATATATAATAAGTTGGGGCAACCTAAAACGATAGAAAAATAATGTTTCTGCCTCCACCACTTATGTACAACAGGCTTAATCCAATTTGAAGCTAAATAAAAAGGCCCGAAGTGAATGGCGTAATTTTATCACCCGTAGGTGGGGAAAATAGAAAAAGAATGAGGGGGTAAAAGACTACATAGCGACCCCACAGCCAGGGGAACGGACCCGGGGAGACTCCCCTGATCTCCCCTGGGACGTAACGGAGAGGATGGATAAAATGGATAGGTTGTACGGTTGTCGGGAAAGGGGTTATGGGCATAGGGATGGGAACGGGGACAGCGAGTTTTAGGCTCTGATCCTTTGAATGTCTTGACTCCATTATTGGCCTGCCTGGCCAGGACAGGGAGGGCGTCAAGACTGCCCAATGGTGCGGCCCCACTGACGGGATGCCCGACCACCCACCAAGCACAACGGGCTCCGACCACCGGAGACACGAGAACATAACCCGGGGTCAAGTACCTCGGGCCCCTCCATGACTTTCAGCGTTTGTTTCAGACCCGCCAGCTACTACCCGTCGAGTGCTCTTCGCGGTTTCTCAACATCGGAAGTATGTGTTGCTTAGGAAGTAGAGGTTTAGGTCGTAAGCCTATCGGCCCTCCGGCGCCCGGCACCATCACCTAACACCTCCGGGAGGATCCACGTGTGCTTCCAACCATTCAACCATGCACTTATTTTCTCCCATGGCAAGCAAGAAGTACATAGATTAGTGTGGACAAAGAAAAAGAAAGAAAAATAATGTTGGCCAGCCCGCACCGCCTAAAGCACAACTGGCTAAGCAAGAAGTACAGAGATTAGATTGGGCTAAAGAAAAAGCAATTGCCCTGCCCGCACCGTCTTGCGACACAGTGGGCTAGCAAGAAGTACATTTGTTAGGTTAGTGCACGGAGCAAGACTATGGTCTTCCTCCGTGGATTGGGGCAACCTAAAATAAACGAAGAATATAGCAATAAATACAGAACCTAGCGTGTACTTAAAAATAATTAAAAACACTTGTGGTGAGATTCGGATGAGACAAAGCGGCAGCGGTGAGGGCTTGAAAAGCTTCACGAAATCTGGCTGCTTGTGAAGCAAATAATCACGCCACACAGCGATTCTATCCTTCCATCTGCGCTCCTCATCTCTGTAAGGTGCCGCCTCACCGTTCGTGTACATCCTGTTGGCTCGTGCTGGCCACCTAATTCGTGGCCACGCTCTAGCAACGCTCCCGCATGAACCCCAGCGCGCGACGCTTCGCTGCCCTTATAAAGCCTCCACCTCAGCAATCGCCACTTCTGGCCGGCAACAGTTTGGCCATGCGCAGTTGCGCTACCTGCGTGCGCACCTAGATGGCCGGAGGAGAGAGTGCGCAGTTTAAATGGCTAAAAAAGGGCCGTAGACCACTAGACTACTTCATTTTTATTTACCGCGATGTGTCCTCATACTATCTTTGGCGCAGTGGTGCGGTGACTGAGCGATAAGTGACTGTACTGGCAGATGGCTGTTTCAAACATAGCTGCCGGTGCGGCTTGTGATGCCAAGGTTGCTCTCCCCGAGCAACCTCTTGTGACCAATGATTCACTTAAGTACCACCTGCCTCGGTCGGTAGTTTGTGATGATGTCACAAAGTCAGGTGACCTAGGTAGCAGGCGGGCCATCAGGTTTTTCGCTCAGAACTTTGACGCCGGATTTTCAGCAGAACGGGATCCTTACGCTTTCTCGTTAAAATCACGTGTCCTCGCTGAAGCAACAGACCCGATATGTCCCATGCCTGCCGGGGCCTGTGCACAAATACTTCTGTCTTGTGGCGAGGCACATCGGTAGGACACCTGGTTATACTATATAACCATTGCCAGTGCATACCGGATCTCAGTGGTATCACCGTGATACGCAGAGACGGCGACACTTGTTGCTGCACGGTATGATGGAGGCATTACCCATTCATGGCAAAGGACTATCAGGCTCCCATTATGGATAGATAATGCATCCGTCATACGGCGCACCACCTGCCGCCTTATGCATAGCATCGATTTTTATAACGCGCGCAGCTTTTAGGCTCCCTTTTCTTCTCTCTGCGTCGCTGACGGCATCGGCATTGTCGGCGTACATAACCGGTTGTCCAAGTTGCAGAGCGACACGTCACCTGTAAGGCGGCTGGCACGGGAAGACCCCGGACAGTGGCTAAGAAGCGTAACACGCCACCTTCCACTACGCGTCGACCTACGTAGTCGGCGTAGTCGGTATAACAAGCCTTCTGACAGGTCACAGGTTACCGTGTCGCCTGTTACTTGACAGGTGGCGAGTAGTGGCAGATTGAAACGCTGCCTGCCATGGAGAAAGCGGAGGAATTGGCAACCGGAAGGCTGCCGCCATGGTGGCGTGTGAGGAGCTGCGGCCAAACTTCGCATTACCGACAATTGTAATCGCTTGTTCATTTTTCTCGGCCGACAAAAGGGGCGTTGCTGGGCAGTGAATTATGAATTGAGCAGAAATGAATTCAGTTTGCTTTGTTATATCGGGTGGTTCAGGGAAGCCAACCACTAATTTTTATAAATGGGTTCTGAAGCATGAGGGTGGCTTCCACCAAAGAATAATGCCAGTGATGGCGGACACCATAAAACAGTTTAATCATATTAACTTGTAAGCCAGATAAATATTTCATATCAGTTACCATTCTAAGCCATGTAGAAATGCGCTTGGTTGATTTTAGAGATTTATAGATTGCCGATAGCAATAGCTGTATCAGTTCTGAAAATTCCTAAAACGCGATTATCTTCAGCGCTGTGGCTCAAAACATTAGGGCATCTCGCGCTCCTTTCGATAAGCGCGCGTCTTGGGCGCCCGCTGAACAATGCTCGCCAAAGACGCCACTCTGGCTCACGCAAAGGCTTGAGCGCCTGGTTGACAAGATAACCAGTAGAAGACAGATCACCAACTGACTACCTCAAATGACTGACCGGTTTTCTGATTCCCGCCATCGCTGACATTACTAGGCGCTGAAGCTACCTTTATACTTCAAAAAGCCTGCTTGAAAAAATCAGGGGTGGATTTCGAGGAAACGCCTCGTTTTTAGGCGGCGGTGTTGCGTCACTAAAATTGGTGCAAAGAGTGCATCGTCTTTTGTGGACATTGTCTCGCGCCGTGTGTTTTCAGCTGGTAGCTAAAGCTCAGACGAAAAAACTAATTAAATACCGAACTGTTTCCGGGTTGAGTGCCGTCCCCCACGGCTCACATCTTCCTTTTTACCCAAACCGATGGAGTAGCGATTGGTTCCATTTTTCTCAAGCGTTGCTTTTAATACAGCGAGTGCATGTATACACAGTGCGTCCCACGTGGACTGCAGGTCCTCGGCGCTGGCCAACTACCTAGGGTGGCGTCTGGTCGAGCAGTTCGCCTGGTCCGGCGGCTGGGCAGCTCTGCGCGATGCCCGGTTGCGGTACCACGATCTGGTGCGGCCCTACCCGCTGCCCGAAAGGACTGACGCACTCCAGTGCGCCGCCGAGGTGTCCAGGGCACTGCCGGCGTCCAGCAGCCGTCTGTTCCGCTTTGCGGTCTCGATGGTGCCCAAAAGCGAGCGGGTGAGAGTGGATACACCCGACCACAGGCCTAGACCAAGCTGTCTCTCTCAGCTCGCGTTTCAAATGCGATCTTTATGGTAGTGTAGAAATAGCTTCTTTATGTTGGTCGGGGCCTTTTCTGGATGCACAAAAGAAATAATGTTGTGTACGTGTTATAATCCTCTCTTATTACGAATCAGCTAAAATGTTAACGAAAGCACTGTGACTGAAGTGACTACCGGCCGCCATCGTTTTCGTGCTTCTGCAGTCCCATTGTAGGGTTACGTTTGAGATCTCAAAATTCAGGAATTTTGCTTAAGTGCAGCGTTTCTAAAGAAGCAGAATAAAGAAGAAAACGATAGTACCAGACACGCTTAGCTACCGACAGACCCTTTTAATGGCAGTTTGGAACGTTGGATGTTCTCTCGTCGGTAATTCCGCCATGCCTCCTACGAGTTACAATTGCGGAATCGTCATCCTTATACCGAGATAGTAGGAGAATATTATGAATCTTCCAGTGAGACAGGTAACAAGCGCAGCAGTCCAACTGAAGGAGGGTTGGAAAGGTGGTAACTTTACAATCGCTAATTGACACTGCGTTCTCAGCACACAATGAGTAGCACATCCAATCACTCTGCCAACTGTACTTTGTCTCACTTTGCTGGCGTTGCAGTGTAATGTAATTGTTAATTGACAAAGCATTCTCACCATGGATTATGCAACAGGCCATTTTTTTAAGAAATTAAGGGAGACTCATTCACTGATTACCTGGGACTGTGATAGCATAGACATTCGTTGTGCGACCTTATGCACTACCAAATAGCCGACATTAGACTGCTACTTTGCACACATTTCAGTTCATTTTAACGGGATAACATTAAGGCCTTTGTGTTGCAGAAAATCCGGCGTGGTAGTGCCTGAACAAACCTGAGCTGCGCTTTCTAATTCTATAATTTTTTTTTTCACCAAGTCCCCAAAGGCGGGTTAACGCCAGCGGTCGGCGATTTTTTGTTCCAACGAGCCTTCTGTGTTCTCGCATCCAAATTAACAAGTGTTTTCGCCAAACATCAGTGCTTCGGCAGCAAAAAAAAAACTGACATGCTGTCTCGTCGTCGAGAACACAATGTACACGCGCGAAATCCAGTGGACAAAACGTAGCGCTTTCTCTAAAGAACAGCTCAAGATTAGTCGTATCCGAAATTTGAAGTCGATTGTGTCCCCGCCTTCGGCCGCTCTTTTCTTCTGAGCTGGACAACAGATACATCTCACAGGATGTTTTTCGTGGATTGAAGAGCGTCCGCCACCAGCCGCTTCTCTCAGCTGCAGAGTGTGCAGGGCTTCCTTAGCCGCACTTCGTCTGCTACGCGCCCGCGAATTCAGCCGATTCCTTTTTTGCTGCACGGCAGCGAGTTCGACCTCTCTCGCTGTTTTAGATCTTTGACTTGTCACAGCCGTCGCCTGCTCTTCAGGAGCCTTAGCAAAGATTCGTTGTACAGAAGTACGGTCTGAGTGATGAAGCCGACAATATGGAACACATTGCGCGACAAGCTGCCTGTTGTTACACACAATGCCAGAGGCTGCGTCGTTGAACGTGAGGTTTGTGGTATTGTGAAACGAAGCACATTTTTTTGGGCGGTCGCAGATTTGAATCCCGCTTAGGATGAATGCTATCGCAAGTTTTTTTTCTTCTTAATACTGTCCTGAGAGGGACGAAAAGTTGTTACAAAACTTCACCCTTAGGTTCTGATCCAAATTCACCGCGGTTTGTGGCCCGTGTTTGCCTAAGTTTGCCGGGAACAGTAGCTAAAAGCATTGCATGCCTGAACGCTTCGACAGAGATAGAACTTCCCGCATGACAGCCTGATTCCCGAAAGCCGCAATAAAACCTATTTTATCGATGCATACAGGGGGGTTTGTGCTTGACTGAAAACCTGTCAATGGGGCGCATATAAATGTGACACATAGGGCGCCGGCCCATCGCGTGACCGGAGCGTCGTTCATTTCGTTGCAGATCCTTTTGAAGCTGACGGTGACGGCGCTAAAGATGGCTCTGACTGCGATCTTGCAGGGCTCGCCCTGGGTGGACAAGGCGACACAGTGGCACGCCGTCCGCAAGGTACGTGCCAAGGAAGCCCAAAAAACATGCTAATGTGCACAGAGGTATTCTTCACTTATTCAAATTTCTATGCCTTTTATATTTTTTCATTGATTATGTGCTTCAATGTGGGGGCTCGGTCGATCACAGTGCAAGAATCTGGAGCAGAATTATAAGTCCTGTCAAAATCACCCTCTTCCTTGTCCGCCGAGAGTCAACTTGGAAAGAGTGTTGCGTCAAGATCCGCTAGCCCTATTGGGCGTTCGCAGAGAAAAATAAGTCTTCATCAACTTGCCTAGTTTGAGGCGACTTTCTTGAAGCCAGCGGCCTCTCAGACGTCTTTGCGGGCTCCCTTAGCCCACAATTACGTGATACGGACATACTGAGGGGTGATTAAGACGGCAAAGTAGCCTTATTGTTATGAGCCTTAATTTAATACGCGAAAATGAGATGGCATCGATGAGGGAAGGCGATGACAACCGTGTTCCCGCTCTTGTCCGGAGCAACAGCTAGCGTTGGCATTCCTAGGCCGCCAACGCACACAGCTACGCAGAGAGAGATGTCATAGGGCAAGAAAAAATAAACGACGAACGGGCTGGACTTCTAAATCATTTTGCTCGCATTTGTAGGTTCCAGCAATGCTGTTATTTTTCGCTTGCTTTAATTGTCGCTGTCCGGCAAATAATTAACCAGCCCCATACGCGAACTGCATCACCAATACGGCGCAAAGTTCTCAGTGACAGGGTAGCTTGCCTACTGAACGTGCCGTTCTCAGCTGCAGCCTGTATTATGTGCGATTGGTAATATAAATGACCAAATTTATTCTAATGGAAGAAGACTCAGCCTATGGGGAACTTGCGCTGACGTTTGCGGTGCCGATTGCGGCGCCATAACGCACTGCCTAGCGAGACGAGCAAGCAGTTTTGGGTAGTACTCTTAGTACTTTTTCGCGCCACCTTCAGGCGCTTATTGGCGTCAGCCTCCTCGCTCAGTCGAAGGCGCACGTGCCGTGCGTCAGCTATCTGGGCTACGCCGAGAGAAGCTAGGGAATGAATGTTGTCAGCCAAACGCGGGTATCTAATCGCGCAGTATGTGTTCTCCCGTTTACAGCGGCCCAAGCGGCTGACAAAAGCAGTTTTGAGTCACCGAATAGAACAATTGCAGTGCCACCTTTGCAGCGCAGGTTCCCCATTACAAAGTTTCGGCTGTATCTTCACGCGCTTTCCAAGGCCTCGTTGCACATGCGTGGGGGAGGCGTGCACAACCCAACCCTGATAGAAGCGGCCGGTACACGATGATGATGCTAAAAGACGTTACGTTCTGAAACTTCCCAGTACACTAGTAAAGTTTACTTGCTAGTGCTGCCTCATTACTCTAGGTTATGACATAATGGCTCAGGTAGGTTAATCAACAACCTCAGCTAAAAAAGACGTAGGGCGGTATGAGTTTAAATTTTCTAAAGTGTTCACAGGCTTTTTGCTGGTTCCTCTTACCCTCGGTGCCACGAGCTTACAAGAAGTTAGAGATGGAAACCCGATAGTCCATTTTCACTCGCGGAAGACTCATTATCTGTGTTTACTACTTATTAACTTAAGAGTGGTGTCATTTGAAATGGGAAACTTTTAACACTTTTTCAACACTGGACTCCTTGCTGCTCCTGCTTCTCCACAAATCGCATTCTTCGACTTCAAAGCGAACACAGATTTAATATACTTATCTAGTTCTTTAAGAGTGAATTGGGACTTTTTTATGAATTCTAGAAGTAACTACTTGATCCAGGCATGGTTGTATTTCTCTCGTATAGCATCTTCCACAAACTTGTAGTCATAAATACTGGCGCCACTTTTATGCAAGAGCACATTCACTTCTCCCATGACTGTGTAAAACTCTCGAGCCGCTGTAGTGCCAGGGAAGAGCTAAGGCTTGCGCACATCGTTTTATTTTTTCAGGTTCAGGGCATGAAGGTGTCTTTCGGTCACGGGAAGCTTTCACCACAGGAACAATTCACCTCTGTGAGTGTGAGCGCCGGTTATCTTCTTCTAGCCTAATCTGTCCAAGAAACACCTGGCTAATATTTTTTTTGCAGAAAACAATTGCCTAGTGCTATACATTGCATTTCATTGCATTAAGTAGGCCTACAATTATTTTTCGACGAATTAACAGTACGCTGCGTGAAACTTTTAACGTAAATTTATATCCACCTATTTGGATTTATTCCAAAAAATGTTAACTTTAAAAGTTTATTGTTCGTGGAATGAAATGGAATGAAGTGGTTGCATTTTAATATGTTTGTTGTGCTTTGCCATATTTTGTCCTGGGTTCCAGGAAGAGTAAAATGAAACCACAGACTGTTTCAGGACCAGGTGTTTATTGTGGCATTCGAACAGAATAGCTGCTCTAGCGCGACTGCTTTTCGCGTAGCTCGGACGCTCAGCTACTTCGTTCTACGCCGAAAATTACCGCGTGCAACATGGGTCTTGGATACATCAGATTTTTTGAGGGACTTATCCTCACTTTCTCGTGCGGTGGTATTTGAGCATCACACAGTAAACTGTGGTTCCTAGGAAAGCATTGAATTAGGTCTGGTAAGCTACGATGCTTTGTCAATCCCTATTCACTTGATCTGCAGTGCATTCCGCGAGCTATTTCCTTCAGAAAGAGCATTGGAAGTAAACTCAGACTTGGTGAACAGTCTTGCCAAACAACCTTAAGAAGAATATCAATCAGCTGGTCCAATTTTTAAATGAGGTAGGCAGTCAGCTTGGAGTGGCAACTGTGCAGCGTCCCGTAAGCTGTTTAGTAGTAATGGTCTTTCATTTTTACTGTTTTCGAAACACTTCAACACAAGAGTGAAACAACACACAACCACGGATGTGCATCTACTTTAGAACTCTATTAACTGCCTCATATTGAAGAAAGTTTTCCATTCCATTTGCTCATATTTGAGAGTAGTGTAGTCAAAGAACGTCACTCTGCTCCCCCCAAAAAAATAATCATAAAATTTTAGTAAGCTAGCCTGCAAATAGAAACGTGCGCAGCTTGCTCTACGTGAGCATTAGCTTTTGAAAGCGATGAAGAAAGGAAGTACTCAAGTACTCATTTCAAGGTTCCTGAGAGTTAGTGTTAAAACCACGTCGCTGTTTAATTCAGGGTGAAGCCCTGAACGAGACCGACTTCTTCGGAAACCTGCTGACCATTGCCAGAAGGAAGGCCCAGGTGCTGAGGAACACGATGCGAGGGCAGGAGCCTATAGTTCCCAGGTAGGGACATTTGTGGAATCTTGCCGAAAGCACTGCATCGCGATGACTTCAGCATTAATATTGCCAAACTTCTGACATAGCACACTTCGAAAATAAATACGTATGCTAGAGCTAATTCTTGAGTAAATGAAACTTATTATATATTACGCCAGCCATTACGCCCCATGGAATGCCACCTGACTCAATCTGGCATGCTACAACCCTGTCAGTTGTCATGAAAACTGCATCCAAAAGTTGTTTTTGAATAGCAAACAAAAAGTGGTTTTGGCTTTCATCTGGCATACTAAGGCATATTTGCATTCAGGTTTGCACTGCTGGATATGCTTTGCTAGTTATCCTTCACTGGCTTTTCTCTTGCAAGGCTTAATATACCGCACCTTGGCTGTATTTCATAGAGCCAACAGGTGTGCACAAACATTTTAAAGCGAATATCAAAACGACTTCTGTGTTCAGGAACGTCAACCATATGGGAGTAGTGCCCATCTACGAGCCTGTGAAGAATACACTACGTAAGTTGTCTCCCAGGCGCCATCTTATGAATTCACATGGAGTCTATTTTTCACGTCTTTAAAGTCACCTGAGCTTTTTTTGGTTGGCAGCCAATGCGTGTGAGCAAGGGAGCCGAATGTTCAAGTTTACACCCCAAGTAGACGCAGGGTAAATTATGAATAACTTCATCTAAATCTAGAAGAGTTAATTTGTGCACAGAATTTTTGTTTAACTTCCTGCTTTATAATTATATAATTATGAATCTAAGGGGCCTAGTCTAACGGGTGCTGTAACGAAGCAAATGAGGTTATTGTAACCGTTCCTCATTCAATGCAGCGTTTACACGGTTGAGGCTGCAGGTCTTTATGCGATAAACCTAAACAATCTGACCAATGTACGAGGGATGTGTGGGCGTTTGACGCGACGGGGTGTGGCTATGTATGCCAGAAGGCTGTGCACTCGACTGTAATCACTTGAGAGAGGGCTATTAGCTACAGGACAAGACAACCATGTATCGAGCAAGAAAGCGCCCTATGTGACTCGAGCATGAAAAAGCTTCATAACTGAATTGGGAAAAAAATGGAAAGGAAGCAAATAATTTACGCTTACAACTCATCCGCCGCAGATATTGTTGAACTACCACGACCATTTTTTTTTAAATGCATCATCAGTCCGCGGTCTTTCAGTTATGAAGGAGAAGTATATGCTAGGCAACTTCTATTATTTAACTGGTATGAAAAAAGCTAGAGAGGTACTCCTTTCAGGCGCGTTGTACCTAATTGTGTACACAGCAAACTCAATGCTTTCTGTGATTAAGTACGGCACCTAGAAAAACTATTATTGTCCGACTAGAATTTAGCTTCCTTTTGGTCACAGAAATGTTAGTTTTTTTTTTGTGTCATATAGTAAGCGCAGCACACAATATTTCACAAAACAGTGAGCTTGGCACCACGTCCTCATCCATTTTTATGCAGATAGATTTTGCCTAGCAGTGATCACATCGACTGTTTTTGCTCAAAGTCGACCGTAATGTGCATCTTCGAAGAACACTGATTCCACGATCGCGTGGCTGCTTACTTGTCAAATCCGGGCATTTCGATGTCAATATGTCTACCAACCTGACTCTTTGTACGGAATTAATCACATCTTTGTAATAACCAAGGCGCTTGTCTTTGGCTCTAAAAGACTAAAAAAGAATTCTTTCTGGAGTCCTGAATACACAATTTAGGCAGAAAAATAATTGTTTACGATCAAAACAAAAAAGCAACTCCCTATTTTCCAAATATACCATTTGCTTCTAGGAAACACTTTCATAAGAATTTATGCCCTGTGAATCCCGCCAGCACCAAAGAAATTACAGCTACATTAACAGTGTTAGTAGCAGTGCAAGTAGACTAGGGTTTGATTTAATACTGATAATACCGTCAAATTGTCGTTAAACAATAGGACAAATGAACATAGCAGCCGCTGGCAAAACACCCTCTCCAACGAAAAAAACTAAACATAGTTCGCGTGCCGCTCCGCAGAATTGTTTCCAAAGTTAAATTCTAGTCTAGGGTGGCCTCTGTAGTATTTGTGCCTGCAATGACCGGTCTCAAATCCTTTGAGATTGCCTTCAGCTCCGTTGAGTGAGGGGGGTGTTGTCATGACGATTGCGGGCTCAAGATGAAGGCATACTAACGTTTTCATTCCTGTACTGATTAAGCCTCTTTATTGTCAGCCTAGTCCAAGCTCTGCTGTCCTTGCGTGCTTTGATATTGCAATGTTCCGGTTATGAACACTTCTTACTTCATTTCGCGCAGCCCTAAAGGACGAGTTTACTCATTAACTGCAGAAAAAATTAAACGTAATTTTTTTTTCCTTTCATAGTCTCGCTATCTCATGGTAGCCAGCGGCTGCATACGCTGACACCGGGGATTCGATATATTGTTAGTACAATAATTCTGTGCAACTCTACCATCACGGCAATAGCCACGCCACCTAGAGGGCCTGCAGAGCCAATAAAAGGCGAGACATTAACCGATATCCGTAGATGTTATTAAAACTGTTGTTGAAAGCACTAACTCTGTTTTAAGATTACCATCTATAAAACTGGTAGTGTCTATTAAAGATACCAGCAACCACTTTTTTCGGCAGCCCCGCTGCCGATAACAGTGCCGCCGGCAGCAAAATGGCAGTCCGGCTTTCTGAAAATATTAGAAATATTATGATAAAGCATGGTTAAACTGTGCAAGAAATGGTGACCACATGAAAGAGGAAAACATTAGAGCGTCGAAAGGTTACAACAGTAAAACTACAAAAATACGCTATGAATTGCACTAGTTCTTTCTTAAAGATATAAATATCAACCCCGGGCGACGTTGCTGACTATTTAGAGGGCCGTGATGTTTTAACACAACTCAACGAAACTGTCGGCTCGGGCCTGAAAGACTTATCCAGTTTAAAGCTATATTCCTGCCAAATCGCGAGTTCTGCCTTGCTTATCTCATCGTTGCAAAAAAAAATTACAAGAATATGCGAGTTTCTACACGTCTCTGGAAGTAGACTCTCTTTTTCATCTCCAGGTACGAAATAAATTTCTCCCCTTACCGGACAGCAACACACTGCCAGCAAGAAAATTGGGGCAATCTGTGACATCGTTATGATGCCTGCGGGTCATATCTGAAAGCGAATTTTATGTTTAGTTTTTCCTATTGTGAGGGGTATACCCCTAAACCTTCGTCTAAGACATGAAGGGATTTTCTGCAAGCAGAGGAAATCATTTACAGCACCAGTGGCTGAGCTGACGAATCGCTCAGAGGCAGGCAATAAACTGTCAAAATTTTTTCTAAAATATGACTCGATGTGGAGTTACAAGGAAGCCCCTCTAGAACATGAAGCAATGATTTCGTCTATATTGTAGCGTGAACTTCATATTTTGTTCAGCCACGCCCTATTAAAGCGTTCAAATACGAAAAAAGTTACTTCGTATGCTTTAGTTTTATAGCTTTTGCACGTGGTTAGCCAAATAGTTATGTGCTAAAAATATGCTTATTTGATTTGGCTGTCAATCGAGAGTAGCGGAGTCTCTATAGAAACCCTCAACTTGAAGCCTCATATCTTCAGCTGCAGTGAACTTATAAATGACACTCGTGCTGTCTTCAAAAAAAAATAAACCGCAAAATGAAACTGAAAAATTTATAGCGTACATTGCCTATGAACATTTGTGGAAATTCAGTCCTGAAAGGTGGAAACCATGACACAAGGCTTGAACCTCTATTTAGGCGTGCAGCTGAAAAAAAAAGTATTTTTCAGTTTTCCCAGCAGCTCCGATTTTTGGCGTCATATTTCCTAGTTTACCCATAGAGCTTGTCAAGCACAAAATGCTGTTTAGGAAATTCATTTTAATTTCTGAAACATCGTTATCTTTTTCAAACCGAACTTTCATGTTTCAAGCATATGCGAAGAGCGAAAAGTCAGTGTAGGTCGCAAACGATGTCACGACGATTTGATGGCAGCCTTGGATGCTGGTTTCGAAGGCGGAGGAGTAGGACCGCTGCACAATATAATACAAACTGGTTATTTTTGGTGTCTGTATCCCCAAGAAAAGAATCAAACTCGGCCGATGTTCTATTCACAAGAGCACCATTGTAGAGTGGTAACCATGGTTCAAGTGACGGGTCACCACCACCCACTTAAACCTCACTGACAACTTTGGCACATGCACGTTTACATCGCTGACAATACTACTGAACATCGTAAACTCCCCTGCTTCTTCTTTCTAGAAAAGTCCAATCTCGTCATGTAAAGTTGCACAACCCTGGAGGCAAAAAAGAAAGAATTCACAACGTGTACCGGCAAAAGTAAGCAAGATACAAGAGGTCGGGTCCCTAACCTCTAATGCTGGGGAAACCAATAACCTGTCCCAGCATCTTCCTACTACACTGTATTTGATCGATTTATTGCCGAAAGCATCCTGAATTTTCCTTAACATTTAGCCACTGCTTCAAACCGGAAGCTCTATTTGCTAGGTCATATAAATGCCACACGCTGAGTTATCCTCGATGCTCAGACATACAGCAGATGATTCCCAGTTCGTTGATGAGCAGAGCACTTCTGTCAATACACACAGCCCTTATCATTGTCTTCATATCACCATTTGGATCTCCTGTTTCGAACCTCCTAAAAACGCTCCCTGAAAGCTTCCTCTCTGAAGTAGATCTTGCGTCAATGCTTATTAAAAGCTAGATTTGGAGGAATATCTTTACCATTTACAGCTGCCATGTTCAATCAGAGCTGACACTGAGTACTCGTGCAATAAGCTTTTGTTGTTTTTGTTCACCTTATTGGTTGCTATCTATTCCGGCATTACATTCTCTTCGGAATTCACAAACTCTCAGTCTGTACCGAGCAATGTGTAAATGTATAAAATAATGGTACGTAAAGCGAAGAAAAGCGTTGTAATTATCATGCGTATCGATTGCCGAGATCTTTGTTCTCTGCTTTCAGTCATTCCGTACGGGCTGCTGGTAGTGCCCCTATTCACCAGCGCAATCCCGTAAGTCTGTGGCTTCTTCATTTTGTTTTCTTCTGTTTGACTACCGGTACTTTCTGGTCGTTCCAGGATGAAAATCAGAAACAGCGCTTGAAGTCACTTTCAAATCGAAATAACTCTGAATTGACGGCATCTCTGAAAACAGATTACAGTTGTTTCAATAAATTTCTGCATATATTTTGAGGTCCTGAAGTTGTATTTCTCTCTTTAAAACAATTGCTTTGATGGAGGTTGAACTTTGAGAAACTGTAATTGAATGCGTTCTTATAATCTCTTCACTCCGGTTTCATCATCTTATAGTTAAGCTTGATATCTCAAGAAAGACAGTGATATACGTGTCGAATATGCTCTGTCCAATGCTTTGAATGCTTCTTAATTAGGTTTTTCTTGTCAAATGCTTGTAGTACATTTAATATTAGCATTTTTTAATAATTTGATTTATTTGATAAGCTAATGATTGATAATCCAAAAAGAAAAGCGCAAATCTAGCTGCACGTTTTTCATTGCATAACTATTGGTCGACACGACACAAAAGATGCTCAAGCGGCGGGCGGAAGGCACTAACAAAATCGCGAACTTCTGCTCTGCCAAAGTCCGACCCATATTTAACAAGGGGACGACTCCGGAATGCTGTTGGCGCATGCACACCTTGGTGATCCCTCCAATTGCTCGTTTAGCTCGATCAACCTCTTTTAAAAAATTCTTTGTCTTCTCTCCCATTTTAAATTACCAGTGAGATTAAATACAGGCTAGCTGTTGCTGTTTCAATCAGAATTATAGCTGCGGATCTCGAAGCTGTGTTCCGATTTACGCCAGATTATCTTCGTCTCCTATAATGAAAAGACATCACAAACTTCACTGACGCGATGAACCGTACGCTGCCCGTGATTAAAATAGCTGCGGTAAGCGAAACCAAGCATGCCTTAGCGAATCAAAAGCGAAAAAAACTGGCAATATTGCCTTTTTGGCGATCAAAGGCAAGAAAATCTTTTGACGATGCCACTCGACTCATAATGTTCTTTCCAATCAGAAGAGCCTAAGGAGCCCTTAACGTACCGCAAAGGCTATACTCCGCGACAACTTTGCTTAGCAATAAAGACGAGGCTACAGGGGCGGAGGAGCGCCTGTGTGCCACTCCTCGAAAAGCTTGCCTGCAGAAGGGCGGTCTGGCACGTTGTTCGCTGCGCGGTTGCTTCGCTCCGTTAGTGGTGTAGCTGGCTCCATCTGTTGGCGTATCTTGCGACCGGACGTGCAAAAAATTTGTTTTAATCTAAGAAAACGTTTTTGCCTTTACTCCCTTACACTGAATATGGAAGCAAAAAAGCCAAGTAACACGGGACGATAAAGAACACGGCAGCACAGCGCGCTTAGCAGAGATGAAATTGAAAATGCTCAGTTATGTAAGAAGTATGTCTTAAACAGTGACTATTACCATTACACAACGTTTAAAGAGGAAACGATTTTTAAGAGGAAACGATGTTTTAAGAGGAGACGTGGGAGATATATTCCTCCGATTGGGGACAGAGGGCGTGCGTCGGTTCTGTAGCTTTCATCGCACTGTAATAAATTGCTGTAGTAGAGGTTAATCTACATATCCAGCTCATCTGTCTGGGTTTGGTGCATAATATACTCGAGTATGAACCATTTTCAGTCCTTAAAGCTCAGCGTGCTCTCCACTTCAAGAACAAGGCCATTCCTTCCTGCAAAAAAAAAATGCAAACTTCAGCCACTATGAATTATATATGAAGGCTCTAAGTCGATAATCATTAACGCAGAAAAAATATATGTGGTTTCAGTTCTAGAGGCCCAAGGGCTGACCCTTCTTTGTTTTTTTTTTCTTCCGCCAAACTTGCAAAGGAGCGTTCATTTTTCGAACTCCGGATTCATCATCGCTAAAGAAATGCTGCAAGCCTTCTTGGGTTTCGGTAAGTAAAGTTAAACACACTTGCGCGCTGGTGGCTCTCTAGGTTCTAGAAATTGTGAGCCGGGGCTGCGTACGAGAAACCCTTAAACGTGGTCATTTGTGGAAGAGGTAGAGGAGGCGCTCCATTTGCGCGATGCATTTTTCTCATTTTCACCGTTTATATTCTCAACACCCGTTAATAGTTTAACCAATGTGTCACATTATCAGAACTTCTATTTTCTCCTATGCATACAGCTGTCGCCCAAGCTCGCGCCACATTATGTGAGATCCCTTTCACGGTTGTCTAGGAAGCAAATAAATGAATAGTCCGGAGGCACATTCTTTTCAGGTGCGTCACGCAACCAGGAGCAAGCTAAGCGAGAGGGTAATCGTTTTTGTTAAGCTGCCAACCCAATAAAAAATTATAGTGCGTATTCAAGGTTCGTAATTATATTTAAAATATAAAAGTTCTAGTTGTTCAAAAATGAATAGTTTAATACCATTGGTTTCACTACGCCCTCCTATACGCAGGAATAAAACCGAGAGATTCGAACTTCTTTTCAATACCGAATGAATGCACCGGGAAGAAAATCGAACAGCTGTCAGCAACAAGGTTTTGTTCCGAATAAAATATATGCTTTTCTTTTCCAGGTCAGTACTTTCATGAAGACGGATTTCGGAACCACTCTTGGTGGTCCATCTTCACGACGACTAATTACCAAGCAAGCAAACAATGCATAGAGTTCTACCTGAAACACAAGACAAATGTAAGCTCCATATAAACAGCTCGCCCTGGTTACCAGAGCGCGTCGTTTTCGGTTCCGAGTTTGCTTGAATGCCTTACCTACCTTCAAGTACGGAAGCCAGTCACGTTCGTCCAGGTTAAAGAAGTTATTCCATGTGGGGATACATTTACCAAAAATGTTAACGCGAAAATAGCAACAACCCAGTTTACCACCTCCAGTGGGAAAGGGGTTAAAAGCTCGGCTGTTCCACCAGTTGTACTCAGTGTGAAGTAAACTCTTCGCGGTTAAATATAACGCCTGTAAACCAGTCCTCCATCGCATCCGACCTTGCTGGAAGTTATAATTCCGTCGCATACATTGGAATTTCAGTGCCTAAGGGCAGTTTTACACACCTTCGAGGGATTGATTGCTCGTTATGAGAACGAAACAGACAGTAGAAATGCCGCTTAAATAAGCGATTTCTATATTAAAATTTTTATTGGTGTTTTCGCACTAATTTACAAATTCTTGACGAGTTACCTTTTCTTGGCTTAGCGAAGGAGCATATCTGGGCCTTTATTTGTCCTCGAATAAAGGTTCCTGTTCTCTTAACTTTATTCCAAAGCAACGTGAAGCTGGAAACGCGCATAGGGCGGACTTGCAAAATGCCCCTGGACACACATTTTGTACAGCACGGAAATAACGCAATTTTCATATTGGTGACAGAAGGCATGCCGAATGGAAGACGGGTAGACTTTCTTTTTGGCCGAATTTTTCTTGCTTTGCGAAACTGAGTTCGGCAGCTGCAATAGCACCAACGTCGCTCGACGGCGGACGAAGATTGGAAGGACTGTCGCTCACTGTCGCGCTGTCGGTCCCACCTAGTTTTAAACGGACGACAAAGGTTTGAGATAAAGCGTGGTACAGTTACTGCTCACAAATCTGGTCAGGGGCGCCTCGCGAGATAAAATACTGGCAAGGCAATGTGCCTCTGCCGCCAAAAAAGAGAAAAAAATCAGCAATGAATGGACAAAGAAGAAAACCCAGCGCTTCTGGGTAATACGTGGACTGCCAAGAAGTGGTAATGCAACCCAACAAGTGAGCCACTGCAATGCCGATACTAAACCGCACACGATCATGCACGAATTATGACTCGATGTGGAAAAAAAAGCATGGTCTCCAGCAGTATCCCACAGTCGCAACACCGTGTATTCAAGAGTCCTTGCTGGCTTCCCAGTTTCTCAGAACTCCTTGAGATTTTTGCAGGTTTGTTCATTGGTCTTCGACTTCTTTGCAGCTCCACGCCACGGCGCAGGAAATTAACGACCTGCTTTGGAGCGGCGCCGCACTGCACGTCGCGCACAAGGTACACCTGCTCTTAATTGGGCTGATGTATTCTCTCAACGCGGACCCAACGGAACAGCTTAAAGCATGCATACGCTGTTGTGCGCAGGCGTTCGGCATCTTCCTGGGCCAGTACGCGGAGTGGCTCCAGCAGATCTCCCCCTCAAAAACTGCATACACGCAGTCGCAGCTGTTTTTTTTCGGATTTGTTCTGGCGAGTATTGCTGTCATGTTGTAAACCTAGGCCGATGAGGCCAAAGTTCTCTAAGAAATGGTGGTGGCCACGAGAAGGAGGGCACTTGCAACGCTGCTTTTCGCGTCGTGGTCACATCTTTTAGTAGGCGAAACACAGGCACCACTGTAGACATATTCTGTAGGGTAGCTTATTTTTTTTTTGCACACGGTGAGTTTGTCCAAGCGTGCCATAAATTACGTGTGCTATGTACAAAAGATGAGGTCAGGGGCTCATTTTCACAACTGCTTCACACCAGAGAAGCCCAGCACCAGACCAGCTGAAGGCTCGTACCGATTTCGCAACCTACGGGTGCCCGTCTGTACTGGGCGCCGCACACCGCTACTTCCCCAGACAAGGATAATACCTTGTGTCTAGACTGAAACGCAAATCTCGACTACGTAGGCAAAAGTCGTGTTTTCATGAATGCGGCAACAGACGATTCGCGTCGCATCGCATCATCTTTCCAAAGCATCGCATTCTTGTAAACTAGGGTAATGACCTAGGAAATTGCATCGCACTAGGCTCTAGACGTGGATGGATTGAGACGAGTAATTAGTATTTTGCAGTGCATTTAAACACTATCAGATCGCAATTGGGATTCGAGGAAAGGAATATGCTGCGAGTTTTGTCAACTAGAGCTGCAGGACAGCAGTAAGATTGCAAAAGCAACCTTATATTTAAAAACACCTCCAGCAGAATGGGAATTACGACACCCCAGCAGTCTACGAGCTAGGCAGGAAATCCGGTTGCTCCTGAAGCACTCCTTTCCTTTCGATATGCTACGCCGCGTGCCGCCACTATCGCGGCACATGTAAACGCTAGCGCATCCCAATACCGATGATGCGCTAGGTGATGCGATGCGCTACAGTCCCGCGCCATTTCTTCAGCCTAATAATCCGCTACGTTTACAGACCCCAACTGCTTTCATGTCACCGCTGCCATTATTCTATTAATACAGCTGGAGTCCCGTGCAATTTGACGCTGGTGTTCTCAGCAGGACAGCACGCGCGCCTTTGCGACGGCGTCAAATTCAAGCAAAATAGCGCCTAATGCGAGTCCAAAGCCGGATTTTAAAGTTGTCTCCTTTCTATTGCGCAGCACTTTTAGGCATCGTGTCGATACGCGGACACCACCTCGGTGGCACTCACTTATTGACGAAGAACGCCTATTAATGAAAGATTTAGTAATGTAGAAATGAAAAAATTATAAATCATCAGCTCATCATAAGGGATCTACCTGGTGGTTCAAACCTGGATATTTCATTGTGCATCGATACCCTGCACTAGTAACAGAGTATCGCGCGCCGTAATTGTTAATTGTGCACACCGTTCACCCTGTGTACGATATTGTAAAAAATAATAGAGCTGCAAAAATAGCTCTAAATGTTGGCCTAAGCTGCTTGAAAAAGGTGAAGCCAGCTTTATTGCAACTACTACTGCGGTTCGGCAACTAGCAGGCTGACACCTCACAATGTTTTTACCGCTGCCTTTATCAAGCTATTGTCAAGCGGAATGAATCCGGGATGTCTCGATCTTTAATGGCCATGATCTCCTACTGTCCGCTATGCCAGTGCATAAGCTTTCAAAGTCAGATTTAACGTCGTTGATTGCTGACATCAGCTGATATCAGAAGTGATTCCGTGGCCAGAGCTGCTACCTGATTAGATGTACGCTACAGAGTTTTTTTTTATTTATGATGAGGTCTGAGCCTCATTAAATTAAACGCGCATGGTCGCTTGTAATTTTTTTTAACAGAATCGATGTACGTCGGCAATGCTTTACCGCCCGGCTGCTCAAAAAGGCATCACAGAGCGGTGAGTGTTACAAAATAAAAGCAAAAGTGGAAATATTAATCTGTCTGGCTGACGCCGATTTTATACGAATACCATAGTGAGCTCAAAGGAAGAGCGTGCCTCATTTTCTGTACTGTTTTCTGCACGGAGCAAGCACGTGCGCTGGACCCAACGCCTCGCGATTGTACGCTACTCATACCCTAGCCTGACATCTCCTACGACCTTAGTAATGGCGGACTTGTTTAGTAGTCGTCGAATGCGTGACCGCGTAGACGGGGTTCGTAGGACGCAAGGTCATGCTTTCTTGAGCGTTTATGTGCGGAGTACTCGTATGCGTCTACAATAGGCCTAATGATAATGATTACAGTCAATGTAAGATTGGTAACATGGAAGATAAATCTATATTTCAGCAAACTCAGACACAATGATATCGAACCTGCGTTTCCCGCCTTCAAGGCGTGCTGACAAATAAGCGCAGCTTTTCTGTCAGGTACCTTTATAGTGTCAAAAGATGTCCATTGTTCAGATCGCCAAAGAACAGAGAACCTCTTGCAGGAGGTATCTCTCACGGGGACAGTGTCTGTGCCAGCTTAGTATATGACTGTTGAAAACTAGCGCATGAAAAGTTTTTAAATCAGTGAAAAATGTGCTTGTGACCGCACTGAAGACGTAAAGTACATCGAACTGGACAAGTTCCACTGAGTGGTGATTTCAGGCGAGAAGGTGTTCGTAAACTAAATGGTAGACATTTAAGTGTTTATGTATTACTGTCTTTCTTCCGTGAAAGCTTCTTGGATTTTTTCGCTTTTTGGAACCATCCACAGCCCAGGAAACAGCTCAGCGCTACTTTCTAAATCATTCAGTGATTTATTCTGTTGTCACAGAGCGACGGTTTTTCGGAATCTCAACTTCCGCTGCACCCGAAGAGCGTGCACAGCGCAGAACTAGTTCTTTGCACTTCGCCTTACCAATGAAACGTGGGACCACTGCGATGGTGGCTATGCGAAATCGCGGGAAACCCTTTAAAACAATATCCGCATTGCGGAGTGACCCCCAACTGGCAAAACTAATTTGCTACAGAAGCACCATTTATGCACGGCGCTTTATTGCATATCGAGGCGTGGCCAGCCAGGAGTAACATGGATGCTATATGAACTGTTTTAACGAGCCAGAAGAAGACTTGTGTTCGGTCATTAGTCTTACTATTTTGTGGCCTGTAAAGAGTGCGATGTATTAACGGAAGTCTCCAGCATAGCATTAATTGAAATATAGAGCAAATTTTCAGTACTAATTTGGTAGCTCAACATTCATGTCTTCATTTCCACTCATGAAACACCGTTATGTGCCACTTTTACCTTCTCTCCTAGTTCCGACGGCAGAATGTAAATACCCGGGAACGAAAGCGAACTAATGATGTCTGATCAGAAATGAACACATGCACTTTCTCTGGATGGATAAATCAGCAGAATAGATTAACGATGGTACAAAAGTATATAAACGATTCGAACTGGAGGAAAACTTCACAAGGGACCACACACTCACCTGGGCTAATAGCATTAGGCCTTTCCTGAAAAGAGGGCGGCGACATCAAACACGTCAAGACCAGCCAGGGGGAGAAGCACATTTTGCAGAGAGGACGTAAATTGTGCTACTACTTTTTCTACTGCTAATGAATAATTTCAAGCGAATTTAAGTAGAAGGTAACCAAACATTACTATAAACGACATAGTGGCAAATGTCGAGGATTTTAATCAATAGACCTAAGCCACATTCAGACGCAATAAATCGAATTTCGCTGTCCATTGACATGAAAATTGTAACATCCTCCCAAACCGCGATGTTATTCCTTTTACATGTCTAATACAATGCCCCACGCTGCAAAAAAAGCTCTGCGGCGATCTTCACTGAGTCAAACGTTTCTTATAACCGAGGTGGTACGCTTAGGTTTGTTATAGCCCAGGTCAACGCAGTAAGTTCATCACGTCTGACGTGAACATATGAAAGTCCGTTATATCCGAGATGGCATATTTAGGTTCGTCAGATCCGAGGTTAACACAGTACAATTCGTTATATCCGAGTTGCCATATTAAAGTTTGTTATATCCGATGTTAACACCTGAAAGAACTGTACAGCCGAGGTGGAACGTTCGTCATAGCGGTGGTAAAATACTAAGTTCATAAGGTAGTATATTCTAGGATCGTAGCCCACTGGGGCAGTAGCACACCTGCCGTAGTGGATAGGTGGTAACCTGCTCACCGGGCTACTAACTCACCGTAGCAGCTCTGCTACCGGCCACTGGCTACTACCGACAGCGGTCGCCACTCTCGCTTTCGCAGGCCCCTCATATGCAAACGCATTAAATGTCGGATGGTGCCGCCGGTCAGTATGATTTCACTGAACAGTACGTAGTATTGGGCTACTTGGTTAACACAAATCTTACTGATTTTGCTGACAACTAATTTTTCACTGAACAACACGTTATGTATATACAAAAAGTGCTCGCATACAGGCTAGCAACAAACAAAGAGAACTCAACGGTTAATTTGAAAATGATAGGCACCTGTCCAGATACGCTAGCTCCCTTGGTTGTAAGGCTACAAGAAGGTTTGGACATGATTGTGCCCACTGTCTTGGCGATGCAATACGCCTCAGAGGTTTGCCTGCAGGTTTGATTGCTGTGACCGCTCGCAGTCGTGGTGTTATCTAGGTGCGGCTTACAGGCGCTCTTCAAGCTCTCCTTCCTCTTCCATCAGTGTTGCTCAAGATTTCGAGAAACCGATCTTTTTTTAGTATGTGAATTTCGGTTCTCTTTTAGCCGCAGAGTATGCACTTTGCAGTCTAGCAGTAATAGATCTTCCGCTGGACAAAGGCATTTTGTACACCTCTCCTGCAGCGAATTCCGTGGCATGCTTGACTGAACAAAGCCCTTTGCCTTCTTAGGAAGAAATCTTATCTAGCCTCTTTTTTACAGCAGCGCGCACTCTCCCGACGTTCTCTTCAGAGACGACTACCACATTCGCATTGTGTTTCTCAGCTACCTATCTAAGCCGATGTGATACGCCGTACATGCACGTGATACGCGTGACCTTCCTTCGTGTCTTTACCCTAAGGTCCGATATCGCAGGATTACCTTCTCGCTTGTTCAGCTTTAACAATACTGTGTCTGCCAACCTTGCAAGCTCCATTTGCGGGAATCCGGCTTCTTGAAGTCTGGTTATGTCCCCATCAATCCTTGTTTAACCCCGTGGGGGCGCAACTTTCTGAGGGCTGCGGACATGCGCGACATAGCTATCTCGTTCTTGACCAGTCTTGAATGATGGGACCTCTAACTAGAAGGGGCTTACCGGGCTTTTTGTGCATCCCCAGCAAATGCGTTTCTACGCCAGCTCTAGCTCCAGAAACTGGATACAGCCTTCTTTCGGCTCTTCAAATGTGAATTTCAGGCTCGTTCATCTTTCCTTTATCATTTTGAGAATATCAGGCACCGTTATGATACAGCTGACCTCTCTGATGAAAAGAGGCGAAGTCGTAGACATATCTGAATATTCTCGCTTGATGTCCCTCCAATCGGCGCACAGTGACCTGTCCACCTTTGATAGAATAATGCCTCTGAGAACAGGGACAACCAGACAGCCAATGCATACCCCCGATCATTAGACATAAAGCTTCCTTTCCCAGGTGTCGTAAGTCAAAGCAAGATCGAATGTAAGAAGCTCCAGAAAACTGTCCACCGTAGTGCCGTTACCCTTCCCGAAGGCGACCTCAACGTTATCCTTGATGGTGCATTCTTGAACACATTCCAATAAGTTCGCATGCGGAAGGAAGTAAAAAGAATCTCGACGTCCACGGTAAATACACCACATGTTCCACGATTCTTCTGTCATAAAAATTGTACCACTGCACCGATTTTTAAACCTGGAGCTGAAGCTGACGGAGCAACACGTTTGGTTTGTTTATGAACCATATGGCGGTAAGGCCCTCTTGAGTTACAGATCCCTGCATTCAAGACTGGTCAAAAACGGGGTAGCTATGTCGGGCATGTCGACAGCGTTTAGACATTCGTGCCCACACCGGCTTGAAGGAGGATTTACTCTGTATATAGCCAGACTTCGAGCAGCCGGATTCCTGCAAATGTATCTCGCAAGATTGGCAGTAAAAGCATTGTTGAACCTGGAGCAGGCCGCTAATCCTGGGATTCGGAAGCTTACAGACGAGACACAAAGGATAGTCACCTGTGTCGCTTCCATGACCTTCTCGTCACCTCGGCTTGTAACTATAGCAGTGAAACACAACGCGCAAGTGATGCTTTCAGTTGAACGCAAGGTCGGTAGAGATTGCGGTAGAGTGAAAAAAAGTCTAGATAAGCCTTTCTCCTAAGAAGGTATAAAACGTTGCTTAGTCAAGCATGTCTTAGAATTCAATGCTTGTAAGAAAGGAAATGTGTACAAAGGGATTTTGTCCAGCGGGAGGATATATTGCGGGAAAGTGCAGAAATTTGCGGCTAAAAGGCACCAAATTTCGTTATGCAACAAAAATATCGGTTTCTTGAAACCTTGAGCTACACTGCTGGGAGTGCAAGAATAAATAGGTCCGCACAAGTACTCCAGACCTGTGTAACACCACGATTGCGGACGTTCAAAGCAGCCAGATCTGCAAGGAAATCCTTCAGGAGTATTGCACTGTCAAGATGGTGGACACGTGCTTGGCCAAACCACCTTGCTTGTCCAAAGTGTTACAACCAAGAGAGCTAGCGCATCTGTACAGGTGCCTGTCGTTTTCAAAGTAACCATTGCGTTGTTTTTGTTTGTTTGTAACAGGTATTCGTGCACTTTTTCCTACATATATAACGTGTTTTCTATTAAACAATCAGTTGTCCGTCAACGCCCGTGTCGTCTATTCACTCATGTGCTTCGTTTTTGTTGCGCTAAATCATCAGGATAATTTCTCTGCCTTTCGGCACGTTTTTCATAATGTTTTCACCAGCCTACGTTGGCCAGGATAATACTCAACTGCTTTTGGCGTCCACCTCTCTTGTCTGGCCCGAAGCCTTATGATGTTTTGCGAAAGATACGCAGATAACTAATGTATACTGACAGTATCTTCTTTAGCGGCAATTCTAAAAGCGCTAAACGGTTCAAAATATAAGTGTAAAATGAGATTGAAAGGAGACGCTCTCATTGAGTTTGTTACTCATAGATTCACATTACACATTTCACATTAGTCACATTACAGCTGACATGAAGACAACAATGTGGACCTCGGCAGCACATTTGTAGCAATGAACTTAAACCAGGCTTACTACTGCCACTGGCAGCGGGCACCAAGGGCAGTAAAACGTACTGCAAACAGGGACACAGTTGTATTGATCTTAGCAAATAAGAATTCCAGAGGCGCAACGAAGGCGAGGACATTTGAAACTTAATATGACGGGCCGTTATCCATCAATGAAACTAAGTTGGGCAGATGATGGCATCTATCACTGTCCTCACTGTTGCTCTAATATTTTTAATCCCACCTCCGAATGTTTTTCAGCTAGAGCGCTATATTTTCTCTCATTCGCTGAACGAAAGGGCTCTATTTTTTAACCTCCGTTACAATAAAGCGCCATCATTTGAACGCGTATCGTGTCAATGCCGATTCTAATATCACCAATTCACTTATGAACCTTTTGTTTCCCGCGAGAGCAGAGAGGGTGCTAACTGACTGATAGTGTCAGTGGTGCAAGTACACGTTACGCCTACTGAAGCGATACCCTTTTCTGCCGAGAAAGAGCATATCTACCGCCCCATAACTCGACCAGCCACCTCACCTACAACGGCGCTGTCTCGCGTCATTCGCAGAGACTGGGTGAACCAAGTGACAAAGCACGGAGCCAACTTCCGCAGGGCGTTCCGGTGCCCAGGCCGATCGCCGTGCCCCTTCTGGCGGTTGATGGAGAACGACTGCTGGGGAGATGATACCGGTCCATCCCAAGGGAAAGCACTGTCTATGGATTACGATTGGCTGCTTGGCGCGTAGCAGAATTTTCATTTTGAACAGCATCCCCAAGCATTCGCGTAGCGAAAGCAATAAGACCGACAGCAGGCCGATTACTGACGAGTGGCTACATCTGGAGTCTGGCTGCTACAATGACAAAATATTTTTTTTTATCCTTGTGACATGTATAACAAGTATACTGCTATGATTCCTGATATATATGGAGCAATTGGACTTGACTAGAATGTGCATCAATAATGCAGTGGCCAAAAGACTGTGACGCCATTTTGTGTAGTAGTACTGACCATTAGAGCTCTGCGGGAGCCCGCGCCTAAACCCCGGATGTTGACACCATACTTTCGGATTTTCAATCGTGTGTATCAGAAGTGAATCTTTTGTTGTGAAACGTTTTGTTAGTGTTTTGAGAAATTTATAAAACTAGTGGTGAATTTCAGTTCGACTTGGGAGTGACTGTGTGATATCGAACTTTTCAAGTAGTAGCTTAGCAAGATTGGGCTATTTTCGTCGCGAGTGGGGAGAGTAAATAATAATGCTTAAGTTGAATCTATAGAATGCATGTAGGTTTCTGATTTATTTTTGTGTACTGTGTCCCAAAACACTTTTACTGACGTAGAAGCGAGCGGCAAAGCAAGAGCTTCATGTATTTCTAAAATAACGCGTGTTGAATCTTTGTAAGCTTTACCTGGCATAATTAGACCTGAACTCTTTTTTCTGTCCATATCAATTGTAAACATTCCCTAAATTATAATTTCTCATGCTGACAAAACCTCAGGTTAAGTTTCAGTTCGAATTGTTGTGTCAACTGCATACAAATTCGCCCTCGCAACGGTCGCATGATCATCCTGACTACGCCCCCTGCAGGGCAATGACCTCTCCCATGTCTCTCTAAACCCTGTCGTTTGTCAGCTGTGGCCGCCGTATCCCCGCAAGCTTCTTGATCTCATACGCCCACCTAACCTTCTGCCACTCCCTGCTACGCTCGCCTTCTCTGGGAATTTACTCCGTTACCCTTAAGGACCAGCGGTTCTCTTTCGTTCGTAGTGCATGCGCTGCCCAAGCAAATTTCTTCATCTGATTTTACTAGGATGTCATCAAGCATGATTGTTTCCTCGCCCACTTTGCCCGCTACGTTGTCCTTAGCTTAAGATACAGCTGTTATGTATACTTTTGTCTTAAGAAACTTTGGTAAACTGCCGTTCATTATCCGAGATAACCTGCCATGTGCAACGGTCACGTATAGTGCTGAAAATAAAAGGATGTCTGCGCTGATAAAGGTTAGTGCAGGAAAAGAAAAGATGTCTGTAGCGCTAAATTGTTATGCACAGCTGGCTAGAGAACTTTTCGATTTACTGAGAATCCAGCTAAGGCCGTGGATGCATATGCCCTATATACTACGCTGGTATTTCGTTCACATGTCCAACACTTTAGTTTTATGACTTCTTCCACGTCAATGCATGGTTTCTGACACTACGAAGGTAGTCTCTTCCTGCTACGTAGCTTCCCATGTTAAGGCAATCGGAAGGTAATGTTGGGAAGGCCTAAAATTATTTCTACGAACTTCATTGCTTTTGAGGCGTTCCTTGATGCCAATGCATGCGTCTATTATTACTCTGGTGACGCTGCTTAACATAACTTTCAATGCAGTAAGATCTATCTCATGCAAATTAATAGAAAAAAAGGAATAGTAAATAGTTTTTTTTAACTTCTTAGAGTGAAAATTAATACCTGTAGAAGGTAATGCTACACAAATCGACACTCGAATTCTACTCCACTGTCAAAAATTGAGATCATGTTTCCACAATCTTAGGAAAAGCTGCGGTGAGTATAATTCCCGCTTTTTTAGTAGTCTGAGGCGGCGCTACTAAGCTCTGATCTGGCTGTCCAACGTCGGGCCATCGAACGAGCCACCGAAGTCTTCACGAAGCAGAGTCTTCTGATAACCTAGCGTAAACCTAAAGATAGTTTTCTTTTTCTTTCTTGAACTAGCCTTTTCTTTATCTTCCTCACGCCACTGATATTTGCCACTTTGGCATGCAAGACATGAAAACGGCGGAACATAATGATTCTCAATGTAAGACTGATGAGTCGCTTCGCGCACCGGTTGCGCTGTTCTAACGAGGAACCTTGCTAGGGACAGCAGCTTGTTGACGTGCACGAGCATTAAACCAAGACAAACATGTGGCATTCGGACGGTTTCGGTACCTCATATTCTTCAATGTATAGTGGTCCAACGCCCGTAAGAGTGCCGGCCATATCTTCGTTCTCTGCCCCTTCTATAGCTCCACACATTAAACGTTACCTTTCCTATGGCAGTACATGAGTTTTAAGCCCTCAAAGTTTGGTATGATGTTATTAAAGACAACACCAATAACTGAGCGGTAAAAAGATATCGAAGAAGACTTTTTCTTACACGTGGAAGGGCAGTAACTTTTTTCTCTTACAACAGCACGCCGCTAATAGATTTGACCTGTACTAACATATCCACAGCAGTGGGCCTCATAGGCGCGATAATTTATAGATGACCGGAGGCAGGATTTCCCGTCGTGCCATAACTGTCATTCGTGAAAAGGCAGCATCACTTCACCCTAGGTCACAGTACGCCCACGGAGTCGTACCAACAAGAGGACCGCTCCGGTGAGCATATTTACTGTTCTGCTTTTGCACCAATGCTTTGTGTCACAAATATTTGCTTAATTCTCGAGAAACGGATGTTTATTGCCACGCGTGATAAAAGGATAGGCGGTAACCGAAAGAGGAAAAAGTAGAGGAAGCCCATGACCACCCTGTCTCTGCATCAGCAGCGCTCATCTAGGATAGGATAGGATAGGAAAACTTTTATTGAATCATAAGTATTTAGGCGATCAGAAGTCTTCTTGCTTGCTTCGCGTGTCGCTGTCTTCACGCTGCGCTGCAGGGAAGGCTTCTTCAGCAAGAAGCGCCAAGATGCGTAGAAGACTACGTGACAGCTAGAGGCCTCAACTGTTCTACAGAAAAGTCTGAACTCCTGAGAGTGGGCCGACACCTGACTAAGGCGAAACTGGAAGTCTCTCTCGAAGGACAACTCATACCGGAATGCAAAATGATCCGCATCCTCGGCATGTGGCTGCAGGGTAGTAGGAAATGCGACCACACGATTTCCCTACTCAAGAAATCAACAGAAAGTGTCAGCAGAATGATAAGCAGAGTCTCTCAAAGAAGGCATGGGATGAAAGAAGAAGACACCCTAAGATTGGTCAACAGCCTCATTGTAAGCAGAGTTACGTACTCGCTTCCCTTCCACGTAAGGACCAAAACGTCTAATGAAGAAATCGAAACCATTCTAAGGAAAGCATACAAGACAGCATTACACCTGTCAAGAAACACACCCAACGAAAAGCTCATGCAGCTTGGCGTCAACAACACCTTCCTAGAACTGGTGGAAGCGCAACGAAAATCGCAAATTAAAAGACTAGGAGGGACCTACACTGGGAGAGCACTGCTCGACAGAATAGGCTGCGAATACATCGACACAAAGCGGTACGAAGACATGCCTACCGAAATAAGGAAAACATTTTATGTCAGACCCATTCCAAAGAACATGGACCCCAGGCTCCACGAAGGCAGAAGGAAGGCCAGGGCAGAACACATTGAAAGAACACTAGCGGGGAAGGATAACACCTTCTACACGGACGCAAGCGCTATGGAAGTAGCGAGCGGCAGAAGCAAATACATAGGTACGGCAGTGGTAGTAAACAAAGATGGGGAACTAACCTCCGGGGCATCCACGGAAATCTGGAGTATAACGGACGCCGAGGAGTTAGCCGTAGCGCTGGCGGCAGCAAAAGGATATAGGGAGAACAAATCATTGAATATTCTCACGGACTCAAAAGAGACCTGTCGAAATTATACGAAGGGCAGAATTAGCAAAGCTGCTCTTAAGGTGCTCAGAGAGTGCAACCTCTCAGCGCTCATCTAATTTCTCTGGTAGGGAGATATCTCAATGCGAATCCTTGCGTTCTCTTCATTCCGCTTGAAATGACCATCCTCAGTCAGCTGTATGCTTAGCTGATCCGAAGTCAAGCTGGAGGCGATTGCCGAAACGTCGGTGGTTCAGCTGCCTTCTCTGATAACGGAGATCAACCTTTCCTGATTTATTGATTGACAAGTGTTTCCAAGAAACGGTCTTCAACCTGGTGTAATGCAACGTTCATTTGCGGTCATACTTCCTTCTTTTTTTCTTTTCATGGACTGAACTGAAGCCGCACCCTGGCCATATGAGTGATTGGGCACTCGACATTACGTCTAAGGCTGGAATATAATCATCGGGGGGGGGGGGGGGCGGATTGGCGTATTTTACTGGAAGGAGTCGATAGCACATCTCAGAATTTTAATATTCAGAAACTTTATTTCATCAGGAAGTGTTCAGTGCTTGAGGATAAAAATACTGACTGTATATCGGGCTTAGAGTCAAACACTAGCAGGGTTTGTCTAAGGCTCCCATAAACGGGAGTTGCTTTTTAAGACTGCGTTGCAATATCAAAGCGCTGGTGGCGGCCTTGATGTTCGGTACGCTTTAAGCAGCGAGGCCCTTCGTGACTCCAGATGTTAAACAGCAAAGTGACCCTGCGCCGCCGCTCAAATATTGACACCTTGTGGGCTTGCCTTCTTCGTATCTCAGGCAGCGGCGTGCCAATATGCACATACGTGCAGAATAACAAACAACCCATCGCAACCGCGTACCCGTAAAAGCGAAAAAGAACAGCGCGCTGTGGCGGCGACGAGACTGTTTTCTTCACAAAGGTTGAGAACGTCTGTATTCATCTATATTCCTGAAGTAAAGAAAACAATTGCGTGCTGAAAACCTTTGGCTGTGGTTTCCTTATGTGCACCACTAGTTCAATGAGCAATACAGTGGCGAGCCGCGAGCGCTTCATGCAATGGTCTACAGACTGTCGATCCTTACAGTTGCTCTGTGGAACCCTTAACAGTCATATCATTTGAAAGTAAGCATCAATGAGTACGTTTTATTAAAATGAAGCTGTCCGGATGGCCCCCCAAGTAAGCGTATAAATCGTTCTTACAGCACGTCGACAATTTAGCCAGTGCGCACACGTGTGAAGTCAATGTACAATACCGAAGCCATCTGCTTAGATTTTTCCACAGTTGCGAGTAGAAAGCGCTGTGCTGTCGGGATGCGAAGGTTCAAAGGACTACATGTTCATCTCATGCGTGGAGTTTACAATAACGTATCCGGTGTAGGCGCATTCAGCGCATGCTAAAAACATGTTAGGCTTAGCTCGTGTATTCCACGAGATCCGCAAGCAGGAGGGCTAGGGGGACTGCAGGCAATTCAAATCTGCAAGGAACCAACAAGGAAAGACACCCTCCGGATGGCAGGAGCGCCCCCGATGTAGCATGATCCATTTGATGAGTGTAATTGGGAGTGTAAATGATGCTTTTTTTTTTATGAACTCGTAGAATTCGGTCATATTCAGTTAAATATGTAACCCCCTGCTGCAGTACCCCACGCAGCGATGCACGTATCAAATAAATAAGTCACCACATGGTTTATGGAAGGCTATCGACTAGTTTATGCAACATAGGTGCGCTTGCATTGTAAATCAAACTAATGTTTTGTATTTGGCCTCTATAGAAATGTAACCGCCGAGGCCGGTTCGCACCCGCGTCAGAGGATCCAGCAGTCGAACGCAGTAGCCATTACGTTTTTTTTTTTTACACTACAGAAAGCAAGTAAGCCTCCCCACAATCATACACTCGCTCTTCACATTCTTGCTAACTATAGTATGATATGATAGTACGGCTTGTTAGCCTGTGGACAAACTGTGCGACCTACTAACCTGGCAACAACAGTCTCGTCATGCCACGTAGTTCTATCTTGTCACGTCAAGTCACGTTGCTATCTTCTCTACTTTCTAACATCAAGGGGCTGCAAAGTATTCGATATTTCTCTTTTACACAGATCTGAACGCTATTTGAAGCACCGAGTTGTTAATTCTGTGTCTCTCTTTCTGAAACATTAATTGTAAACGGTGGTAATATGATTGCGCCACCGAGAAACTCTCCGCGTTATGCGCTCTGCATAGTGCAACCACTCTCAGGGACATGGCGCAGTTTTTATTTATATATGTAGAATACCTGCAGCGCCAGAAGGCATTATTATAGGGGGAAAGAATATATAATGATTGCATGAGGCTGACACTGAAAACAAGTATAGTGGCTCAAAAAAACGCAAACTTATCACTACCAACAAAAGTCGCACCGGCGCAAGTCGTTATGCCACCAACAACAAAGTCTGAACTGACACTTCAGCCTGGCATTCAATATTTTTTGTAGCATTTGGTTCCATTGCTTATTGGCGTACGGATAAAAAATTACCCATGACAATAAATTTCTCGTGTTTTCCGTTGCCGGTCACAAATCCTTAATTGACAGGGAAGTACATTCCCAGTTTTCTTCCAGGAAGATTGCGCTGCCATCCTGAGTCATAATTCGACAGATTTCAATCTTTATTCCTTCATAGAGCCTGATTAACTGCCATAAAAACGGTATTAGTGCTTTACGGAAAGTCAGCGCGATTACTTGATCCCCTATCTGGTTCATGTTCATGGTTGCAAAGGAAACCTTGTTCTGGCTCAGATACGCATCGATTTCAGCCAGTGTTGCGCTACCAGCTGGATTATTCCGCGCCTTTTACGACTTATGTCAGTGAAGCGTTGCTCAGCCCTCACAACACCATGAAAAAGGCAAAATAGCTGCGCTTCTACAGCCGAGGCAACTTGCAGGGTTGCTTTGCAAGATAGTTGGCGCGTACATCAGAACAGGTGCGTGTGTCCTACATCACACATTCCTGACAAAAATGATGGACGCAGTATTCGTCGCCTGGGACTGAGTGCAGGGCTAATAAAGAGCCTTTTCTCTTTTGAACGCCTGAGTAAAAATCTTTTATAAATAGTGACATTCCCGCATGATGTCTGTGCTCCAATGCATCAAGCGATTCACATAGCCCACTCTGAGAGCAAATGTGATCTTTGTTCCACACAATAGTAAGCGCTTTACGGGAGATGGTTCGAGTGATCATGTCAAGTTTAGTTCAGTCTCTATGACAGAGGGCACGTGCAAAGTTCTTCCTCTTTTCCGGCATCACCACACTAATTTATGACCGGTGTACACCCTCCACGAAATGTAGCTTGAACGGCTTTGCGACACACCAGAGAAAAATACAGTTTTGTTCATTTTCAACGTGTGTCGGGGGAATCGGTTAGAGAAAAATAAAGCCGCTGTAACATTTTTCCAAGACCGCACCCACATTGACACAGCAGAGAAAAGCATTTTGCACTTCTCACACTCCGTCACATCAGTGACATAGTGTGTGCCCAGTCTAATACGTGAATCGCTAAAATCTACCACTGGATGGAGGCTCAGGCTATCCATGTGCTATAGAGCGCGTAATCTGAGGAAACATCCTCACTGCTGTTACATGTGGCACCTTAATGCCGTTGTTCTCCAAATTTTTTTTTCTGTTGAGCCTGGTTTCCGGTCTCTGACATTGGTGCCAGCAAAGGTGTCCGGAGCTGCCAGCTGCTGAAGCCCCTTAAAAAATCATGATCTCTCCTGGTCCATGTTCGCTTTTTTTTTTAACCAGAGTAACAGTGGTTCCCTCCAACATAGGCTGAAAGGTTCCGGGTCTGTACTTGCGTTATCTGTCCTTGACAATTTCCTTAACACGAGGCTTACACTAGCTCAAAGCCTCAATGCAAGAGCCAAGAGCTAAAGAATGACCACAGCGTTGAAGTCTGTTTCTTTTTAAACATGCGGCGCGTAAAATGTACTACACCCTAGTAAGATAGGAATTAAGACGGTCTCCAGTTCTTACGACGCCATGAAATAATTTTGTTATGCACAGACAGATAAACTTGTATTATATTTATAACCTACTTCATGACACTGACCCGTCACTGACCCTAGCGGCACTTTATTCGCGCAAATGATATCACCAATTTTTTTGAGACCGGTACACATAAATGCTTCCGCTTTGTCATAACGCGTTCTGAACTGGTGCCGCTGCAGGCAACTTTGAATGTACAGTACTCACGGATTGAAATAGGACATTCTGAGCGCAAGCCTTGCAGTGCCACGCAGGCATGTGGCAAACCACAGTCCGGCTCGTTGGCTACTGGAAGGAACAATTCTGCTTTGTAGATGTTCTCCCCCTCGCGCCATACCACAATGCACCACCTTGGTTCTATGAGCATCTACAGGCGGCGCTCCATGAAGCGACGGCCACGCGCTCCGAATGTCCTATTTCAATCCGTGAGTACTGTACATTAAGTAAGCCTAACATGGTATGAGAGTTGCTGTTTCCGATGAAAAATGTGTGGGACAGTTCGGGCGATAAATGGTCAAGTATTGCTCTTATGAGCATCAGGAACAATTTGTATGCCTCAAAAAAAAAAAGAGAAAGGCAAGCGTTCTCTTTTGGTGAACCTCACCAAGAGATGCTTGTCGGCCGAATCTGGCACAAGCCTCGTTTGATGATGCACAACTGGAAAACTTTGGTACACTCCGAGTAATGAGCAGCGTCCACAGTCCATTTCCCTAATTTCGTGTTAGTTCGGGTCGATAGCCGAAGTAAAACCACAAGCGCTTCTTTTTCTGCTGCCCAGGAATGATGGCACCTCAACTATTAAGGTATAACTCAAAACCAATGAGACCATTTATTTCTGCCTAATTTGGCCGTTTTTCAAATTCTGCCCGTTTCTTGCGTTCTGAAGGCGTAGGCTGTAGCGATGGCATCGTATGGTGCTTGTGCAACAGTAGGCAGCTGCTATGACACAGTTTACGTTCACGCTTTAGCCTCACTGATTCTGTAAACTTCCCCGTGCCGGACTGGCCCGGAAAACACCACACCTTCGTAGATCTCATGCGGATCCATAAATATTGTGTTATTACCTCCAACAGCAAACTAACTTTCAAAATCTAAAAACTTGCAGAGAATTTCTTGTACTGCCACGAACTCTAACTGCTCCTGCTGCGTGTTTTGCTACCTCCATGAAACCAGAGGTTTTCAAGCCCTTGCACAAGGCTCAGCAGCTGCCGCCTTATATCACAGTCATTATGAGACGTGAACAAGCTGATTGCTGGCACTTCTTTCGGACTGCTTTCGCCGCGCATTGCACAGTGCGCAGATGGTGATTCACAGGCGTCGCAGGGGATGTTACGCGGTAGGCGGAGCAGAGGCGCGCTCTTTACGGCCATATATTGTAGGAGCGCAAGGGCTGCGTTTACGTTTATCGGACTATATTGCAACGCTTCGTACAGCACAGAAACTCGTCAGTGTTTGAAGCTTTCCATGGAAAGGTGAGCGCCCATTAATTGACTGTGTGTGTTGATTTCCCCCAGAGCAGCGCTGCCCAGCTTGTGTACTTGCATGCATCTGTGCATGTCTGCGCTGGTGTCTAGTATTGGAGCGATTACGTTTAGCAAAGTTTCAACACATCCATATGAGCGGACGGGCCCTACAGCGGAGCCGGAATGCGCCGTATGACTTAAATTGTGTGACTGCGGGGAGCATAGATATTCTAAGGTTTCGCTACGCACTCTCATTTCCTCTGTATATTGCGCTGACTCCGCATCTTCTAATGTTAAGCTTTCAAAATATTCCAGCTATCTAGAACTGCAATAAGGCTTGTCACAATGTCACATGTCATAATATGTAATTATCAATGCAGTTTTCATTATAACAATGTTTTAGTCTCATACTTAGGCCTTGATTACGTGTCTTTTCATCGCCCAGTGTACTGCTCTATAAATTATACGTGATTACTGACACTGTCAGCTATCTCCAACCAAGAAATATCCTACAGCCTAAATTTAAAACACAGCACGTGGCTGATCATAGCCGTCTATCTTATTAAGGAATGCGCGTAGTGTTGCTATTATGACAGTAGATTAGTACACTGTGCTGCTGTTTGTTTTGCCTCATAGGAAGGGCGTGATGTCAGTGCTGCGACGTATGTTCTTGTTGCATTAAATCGGAGCGCAGAAGACAGCGCAGACGAGCCTGTTCTGTATAAAAATGATAGAGCTTGTTTGTTCCAACTGCTAAGGTAATGGTGATCATGACATTTTTCGAGCATGAATATCGTTTTTTCCCGCCTAAAAAAACGAACTCGGCAAAGAAAACAGGAAGGAAATCATTGATAGTTTGGAGCCCTGATAGGTTGAAAGACTGAGCAGTCGATTCTTGTGGACTATGTACCACGGTGCGGCCAATGTCGAATTTTTTCTTTTGCAATTACAATGCGACCCTACGGATTGAAACTTGCATTTTTTATATGTCATAAGCCCGTGTATAAGATGAGATAGGGGTCCGCAGAAAGGTATTCTAGGTTTTGGAGAGCAGGGTATGATAATAGAGCAGCCAGACGCAACCCAGATATGTTGTAAAAGTTTTTTCTCGGTGTATATATCGTCGGTTTGAACGGTTTCATCTAATTTGTCATTAGGCGTAGCCGGCGCCACTACCAGGCACGAACGTACCACTCCTCTAATGTCCACGTAATAGAAAAAAATGACAACCATTTTGAATTCTTCCTTTTTTCAAAGGTCTATTTGGGGCTCTTTGTTGCAGCGTTGATGTTTTTTCAGCAGCGAATGACACATTTCTTCCTGGGAAAATTGTATTTCAAAAATTTCCCTGCCACTTGATTCAAGCTTGTGCCGCCGTGGCTAAATTGGATACCGACCACCGCCAGGGGGTGGATGAAGATAAACGCTGCCTCTGGAATCAGCGCGCGAAAAATTCTCTCAAAGTCACGGCAGCTCAGTTGCGAAAGCAGCCGAAGGTGGCTATAGCTTCATCTTTTTATGGCACTTTCTAGCTTATAAAAGCTCCGCTTTAGGTTAGATGGTGTTTTTATGATTAGAACGCGGCAACGTAACGATGCAGGTCAAGCTCACTTTGACATCAGCTTCCTTTTAAAACCTCACAAAAATAATAACCAAGTGGCTTGTATAAAAATGAGAAATATAAATGTCGAGAGTGATAGGACCTCGCTCCTTACATCGAGGACTTGGCAGTAGTAGACATAATACGCTACTATCCATATGTACAATGGTGCGGGAATCCTTGCTTTCGGACGAAAATCTGAAGTTCCAAAAAGCGATGACGTTTTGAATTGTGGCTCACTAGGTGTGTATGCACAAAAAATTGTATCCTTTGTTTTCTTTTGGACCACAATGCCTTTTATCATTTCCATCATATGAAAAAGCATGCAAACATATATTTCTCACTTCAGGCTCACCTCAGGCCCATATTTAAGAGCCTGTACTTCCAGCAGTTTTCCTGACGTGTCAGCGTCAAGTGGTGAATATTTGTGTAAAATAGTTACCAGCGCAGACACTTCGCACAGGGCCGCTGGCGGAATGTTTAAACATCGATGGCAAACCTTGTACAGGCCGCGCTCTGGCAGAAGATTTTCTCAAGCATCAATAAACACAACTCTAATATACAAAAATAGAAATTACTCTTGCACACCTGAATTGAAATTCTTCCTAACACCCATTTACTCTGGGCGGCATTTCTTTCGTCCATGCGTAATGTATCATCGGTTTCTAGGAAATTATCTAGCTGTACGGTGCGAACTCATATTCACTTACCTGAGGCGCAACGAGTGCTCAAACCGTCTCGGACCGTGTGAGGGCGCGCCGCCGGGGAGGAGTACCAGGACAGTGTCTTGGTACGCGCTCGCGAGATCGCACGCTATGAGTGTACTCTAAACAAAAAAAGTGACCCTCTTCCCTGAGTCCGGCTGTGGCATCGCATGACTTCCGTTCCCTCCCCTTCCACGGCGCCTTTGACGAATTCAGCCTAGATCGCCTCCTAACGCTTCTGTCCTGTTAACAAAACATGGTGAGGAGGAGCTCGGATTGCACTGTGTCTCCCTGCGCGCGCGGGATCCTTCCACTAGAGCTGTCACGGTGCCCACCGTTTCGTTCACCTTTCAGACCTGGTTTGTTCTGCACGCGCCGTCTGGTCCACTCGACCCGATTTTTAACGTTGGTGCTTTGGACGCCTGATACCCTTGCGATCTTTTGTTACCGCGGCGGCAGTTTTTCAATTATAAAACATTACTTGTTAGTCCAGTGCCTGTGTCAGAGGTGCCTGTGGTATACCTCTGACACAAGCACGGGACTCTGATCGCTCCCTTCATCTCCTTACGGTCCATTCTGCTGTTGTACTACTCGTGTAAACAACGCACCTACCACTCCTAATGCCTGGGCCACTCACGCCGTCGTCCCCAAAAAATCCCGCTTACCTGAGCAACCATTACTGCTCTCTAGCCGCACCGCTCCTTGCTGAAGGATCACTTCCTGACGTCGGTGCCTCGGGCCGTCCCCTCTTGCCGTCCCTGGGCTTCTTTCACGCGTCTAAAATTCCACTTCCTAGTTCAACAACCAGGAGACCCGATGTGCGCAGGAAGATATTGCTCCGACTTGCGTTACGGGCTTTCTCTTGCGGAGTGCTGGCGGCGGCCAAATCCTGTCTTCCCTGTGGCAGTAAATTTCGCGTTCTTTTCCTCCACCTCACTGCCTCGAGGTGCACGTTGATTTGACGTAGGACGCGTAGCAAACAACCTTGACGACGTTGGATGTACGGATGACACACGGAGAAACAAAGGAACTGGATTTATCAAACATCAATAATGGTGCAGAAACAGACACAAAAGTAATACAAGATTCTCTCAGCTATCAAAAGTTACCATTTAATACTGAGCTACCGAAGCTGAAACAGGAAAAAACACTGAGCTCAATGCTCTCTCTGCTTTTGTTTTATATATAGGCGTTTTTTTTTATTTTAGATACAGGCAAATTTTTGTTTTAATAAGAGGCGCTAGTTAAACAAGAAGATCTGTATTAAATAAGGTTTTTTTGTAATGCTGCTCAAAATAACATAAACATAACCGCCACATGCAATTCACATGCATCAGGGAAGCATATTTAATGTTCAACTTTTTCTTTCTTAATTAAGTTGTTTGTGTGGCGGTTTCAAGTCCCGAATGGCGGTAATTACGTCACAAACAAGTGGAGGCAACGCTGGGGGCACCTAATTCATAAAGACTTTCACGCTAATAACTGTTCATTTTTTTTCCCGCTCTGGGTGCAGGATAGCGTCAGAGCTATACAAAATTAAATTACTAAGCAGCGATTTTAAGGCAGATTTTTTTATACCTCACGTGACGCCAGTGCTCCCGCAGCAAGTCCATGATGTCATAACCACAATTCAGGGTTTGAAATGGCACAAATAAATGTAAAAAATTTTCACTTAAACTATTTCAAAGCGCATGCAATTTCTGCTTCGTTATTCATACACATCACTTTCTCAAGTACCATTTCGAAGAAAAAATATGCAACCAAAGATTGGGTGTCCATAATTGTTCAAGATATTTTTTACACCTTTTCATGAGATACTTTTCACATCTGCATCTGCATTGCCTGCGCTATTAGAAATACTGGTAATGCGGCCTGCTAGCTTGTTAAATATTTGTTCTGTTGAAAGCGGCCAGGCTCCGCTCTCTCTTTGCCTCATGTCATGCTGTTCGCATTGTCAAGCTGCACAGTTAAAAGAGCGGTTATCAGAATGTTTTTCAGCGCCGCTATGTAATATAACCATCAAATGTGTACGGGACACGAGCGTGGAGAAAAGTATTTACTTCGGCGCAGTCACATAACCCAGTTACTTAACCCAAGTTAACCCAGGCCACCCGCTCAGGTAACAATAAAGTTGTCTGCAAACAGTACAATGCTACTGTGTCGCGAGGCAGAGCCTGCCAGGGCTACAAAAAAACATTTTCTGAGAATACGCGTCCCTCAAAATTCTGATCGCGATATTACGTGGTCTGCAATGATGAGTAACATGGAGACTGCAATCCGCGCCTAAGTAGAAAGACTGTAGGAGACTAAGAAAGACACTGTCTGCAACCGAATGGTCAGTGATCTCCAGCGCGCGCTTTTAGTGCCTAAATCAGCTTGAACATGAGAAATTAAGAGTTGGGCGCGGGGTGAAAAAACTAATCAGTGCAATGGCTCAAGATCTTTAATGCGTTTATATTAGACCACCTTTCATTGAAAAAAGTGTCCGGGTTTGACATTGGCACTATATAAAGTTGGTGTGTGAAGCCTCCTAATTCGGAGCACCCTCCGGGCTAAGAAGGCTCATCTGCCACCTACGAGGGTCTGCAAACCAACAATATATTACTCTTCATTCTCCAAATATTTCTATTCACATCCACCCAACCTCGAGAACGCTCCACCTAAACCAGGCACCTCCAGAAACATCGCAGTTCCACAAACCAGTGCCTAAAGTGTATCTCCTTCGAAGGGAGTCATTCAGTAATACAAACCTAGGTGGAGAGGGGAATGGAGAGGCAGAAAGAGAAAGCGGCTGGCGGCCTGTTCTACACATCGTTTTAGTCAAAGGGGAGAAATAGTTTTTAAAGGTGGTCGTTTTCTCAATTTATGACGCAGACCCGAAACAAGCCATCCCAACGTTGTGCCAGTTCTCTATATTTGGAGGCGATTGGCGAGCTCTTGACTTACTCGTAGGGTTAGGGTAGTTGTTTCGCTTTTTCTTCCTGCCTTTGTATACTGCTGTAAACTTTTTATTTTTCTCCATCCCGGATTTTACAAAACATGTTGATGGTTCTATATCACGGTGAAGTTTTCTAAACGACAGAGAAATGCTTCGACCAGCACCGACAAGAAGAATAAACGTTGCTTGCCTCCTTCATATTCATGACGTTCTAGCGCTGGGAGTCTAAGATCCCTTGTCAATACTGGTTGTAGGTCTGAGGCTCCCCCGATACCTCCCTGACTTTGAGCACTGCCGCAGACGTTTTGTGACAGTAAATTGAAAGAAGCAAATGGGCCGCGAAAGCGGAATCACTGCACAGGGGACGCAAACAGCAGGGATTCTCTAACAGATAATTAGGCACATGAATCGAATTGATCGGCTGTTATCTTTTTTTCGGTGTTATTCGAAATGACGACGTTCTAGTTCAACCTCCACTGTTCTTTAGATTATCCAACTCTTCAGAAGAAGATGACGATTACTGGAAGTTGGACTTACTGCTACCAGGGAGGAACACCTTTCCTTGGGGCTAGCGAAAAACACAAAGAATAGGAGCATGCTCAAGATTTACCTACGACCTACTCTAGCAATAGACTCTTTTTACAGCACATAGCAAGTATTCGCATGAAAAAAACAAACTGCTCAGCAATTTGGTGGGCTGTTGTTGGAGGCACCTTGAATCAATAATATGTAATTTTAAAAAGCGCCGTGTAATGGCACTGTACGCACTGTCGGACCAAGCGGTCGCCTTGCTCGGCATTCATGCGCACTCAGCTAGTCGACCAATCAGAGTTTGACCCATCGCCAGATTCAGCAGTTGTAGTTGCACCAACAAAACAATGTTAGACATCATAAAATTAAAAAAAGGTTTCTTCACTATAGTTGGACCGACAAGACAATATTGCATATCATATTTCGCAAATATGGTTCCTTAATTCTTTTCACCACTTCGCTCTTCTAGATCCCGCACTCCAGATCGCAAATATGTTCCTGTCACTGCTGCTGTTTGCCTGCGCAACATGGCCCGCTTCAACAGTTACGCTCAATACACTGCCGAACATCGTATTCATCCTGGCGGACGACATGGTGAGCGAAGTACTCAGGACATCATTTGTTTTCACATAATGGGTTTCAGAGGAGGTAGATAGTTGTGCTGAACTTTTTTGGTATGTCCAATGCCCCGCAGCCCACCGGCAAAAATGCTCCAGATCTTGTCATATAGTCAGAACCTTGAATACCCAAATGCCGAAGGTGGCAGAGTGCTACAGGCGCCATTCCGTTCTAAATCGTTTCGCTCATTTACGAAGGTAATTCACGTTGGAGCTGTAATGTATATAGCGGTGTGCAGACAGACCGCGTGCTTCTATAAATTCCCTTCAGAATGGCTGTGCGGTGTACTGTCTTTAGTGCATAAGGTGTAGCCGTCGATGTACATCGCGTTCAGTTCCCATTAATGTTTTCCAGATGGTCGTCGACATTAGGTACATGTTGCCAGTAGGTTATATATGAATAATTTATATGTTCTCATTTAATTCAAGTGTACCATGTTTAAGTAGCGTCGTATGGGGCAGGGTGCTTGTGTTTGCGAGGATGCTCCGTCTTTGCGAACATGGCCCAGATATGCTTCAGATTGCCTTCTCCTGGCGATTGCTGGTTTCATGATTCTGTCACTTCTAACGCACGGGAGGACGAAAATATTTATTTATTTACAGAATACCTGCGTCGCCTAGAAGGCATTATCGCAGGGGAGACAGTTTCAAAACAACGTGTTCATTTTTACAGAAAAGCAACAAGAACATTAAGCAAAGTTAACATCAAAGTAAAAGAAAACAATGAGTGAATGTTAATAAAGGTAACAGAAAGTTTGAACAATAACAAGACAGTCGACAATAAAAAACGCGATTATCGAACACTGAAACACACTCTTCCGGCAACAAGTTCCAGTCTTTCACAGTCTTTTACAGTCTTTCACTTTTTTATAAAATTATTTTTTACTCGCACGTCATTCAGAGCCGTACAGTTTCAAACAGCATTTATTGCTGAAAATTCCAGTCTAATGCTGCCAGTTGGTATCAAAGCGTTTGTTTTCGCTGGTTGGTAGCCAGTGCGTATTGGTTATTTCCGTTTTTCAGTCGGCTGAGGTTTCGACATATGTGTGTGGATAACGACTGCAGGCCCGGTGTTCACTGGTGTATAGCAGCCGTCCTTTCCCACCACTTTCACTGCAGGGATGGGGTGACGTGAGCTTCCACGGCTCCACTCAGATCCCGACGCCAAACATCGACGCCCTGGCCAGCACAGGAGTGGTGCTGAACAACTACTACACCATGCCACTCTGCTCACCTTCGAGGGGAGCTCTCTTGAGTGGGCTGTATTGCATACATACTGGTCGGTGTCCACTTAATATTCTCGCACACACTTGTGTAATAATGTCATTTGAGATAGTTGGTGCAGCATCTCGGAAAAAAACAGCGCAAAGAGACGACGGATGTAGAAAGAACCAGCTAGGTCAAGCTTCAGTATTGCTTAAGTTAATTTCTAGTATCTCGAGTTCCTTCCTCGGTGTTCAGCGCTTGTCGTGTCGGTTCTTTCTACCTCTCTCGTCTGTTTGCCCTTTTTTTCGAGAGCTCGCACCTATGTTGAAAAAAGTCGATGGGCGCAGTGTCGTTTCGTTCGCGCCTAATGCTTCACTTGGCTTGCTCGAACAAACGATTATAGCAGCATTCGCGACTCTCAAGACAACCTAATATATTTCAATGTGTGGGACTCGGATAGCGAAAAAAATTCTCCTGCAGCTCCCTCGCGTTCCATCCGTCGTCTTTTCTGAAACCCTTGCCTGCTATTTCCGAGGTCGGCCGCATATCGCGGAGTATGGTGACAAAAATGACTGAAGGAAGACAGCCATTTATTTATCAAGCCCTTATTCAATAATCGTATTCGTTTAGTGGATGCCCGAGCATGACTGTCCTCAGGGCCGAAGGCGTGCACAGGAGTTACAAGCAATCTATAAGGGGCTTCTTTCGTACACAAGTTCTTGCAAATTACTCCATAAATTTTGATTCCGCTAAAACAAGTAGCTAGAACATCGGTTCTTTTCTCTTGTGTCATGCCTACAAAATATTCTGCCACAAGGGTGAAAATATCCACAAGGAATATTTTTCCGCACATTCAGATCAGAATAAAATGAAAATTAGTCATCTGTACATCACTCACAGCACCCCTAATCTTTGTGTGATTTGCTGTACAACAGTTGCGCAATTCAGTGCAGGCCATAAATGCTGTTAACCTTGCTCTTTACTAACTCTGGCTCAGGGTTTATGAGCGTTTTCAGTTTATTTGATTTTTCTAATGCTTAGAGTACATGTGCGGTGGGTACATATACTGCCCAACTGTTAATACAACGAAAGGTAACTGGCAAGATTTTCAGCACAGCAGTATGGCAGCGATGTTGTTTGGCAAGTCGCCTCAGTCTGCAAAAGTGCGGGAGAAAAAAACAAGCGGCAAAACTTACAGTGCGTTCGTCTGGAGGGGAAACTTCAGATGAGTGAATAATGCAGTGAGCTATGCTGGGATGGTGGGCCCGCCTAGCGTGTGGATATCAGTGAACTATGGAAATATTAACGAACGAAACAAAGGCAGCCCTTAAGGCTGTGAAGTGAAAAGTTTCCAATGGGAATGTGACACCAATAAGTAAGGAAGGTTCGGCAATAACGCATTCGTTCGCTTCTCTTCTTCGGCGTCAGAGACCCGTTCACCCGCCTTAAGCGCACTCCTAAATTTCTCTGCAGCCGCTTTAAGTTCCTATTTCCATCATAGTCAACACTTCTCGGCTCTGGCAACGTTACATTTAAGCAGTGGCAATGTTGCGGTTTTAGTGTTCCCGTTACGGAGCAACACAAGGAAAAGAACACAAGCCACAGGGTGGAATGATCAAATAATGTCTCTAAGATTGCAGAATGGCAGTGAAATTTAAAGTTTGTAAGACCAAAGTGTAATGGTGTTGTCCTTAAAACGGGGACTATAATTTAAGCAGCACGAAACAGGAAGTAACATTGATAGTGTTAAAAGTGGTATCCACTATTCACAGAGAGAATTAGAGAGCTGCACACAGGTTAAGATTCGTGATGCGCATGACTTCGCTAGGCAACTGAGGCCCTGGCAGCAAACAATATATATGTAATCAAAACGTTTACTGGCATAGCATTATCCCTGCTCTCCGATCTGACTGAGGCACGACAACCCCCTTCTTTTACCGGTCCACCCAACCAGACTATACCATGCGGCACGTGCTAGCGTTGCATATAACATTACGCGCCCAACCATAAACACTACCGGGCACTATTAGGGGTCTAGGGCCCCATTCAGCTGCTCACTTTTCGGCAGCACTTCAGCTCCTGCTGGAGCACGCTTTCTTTCTTTCGTATGCAAATGTATTATATGAACCAACTTCTCCTTAAGGGTAGGGTGTACTTTAAACGTCAATTGCAACATGAATTCGAAGTAATATTTGTCCGGATTACATTCAACCTAACATTTCAAGTTTAGGAGCAGTTGTTGAGCCACTGTGTACCTTTCGCTCGCGGGCGACAATTCTAACAATAAACCAGGAGTTTATGCACGCAACAAAGAATTAAAGGACTGGTTGTGCAACCTATCAAAACTGGACAACTAATGATGTCGTGACATGTCGACGTCTCTGATGTTTACGGAGAGGTAGTAGTTGTCCTCTTCTCATCGTATGTACGACTAACAGCGAGCTCATTTTTTGCAGCATAAGGGTAGCTCTCTTTTCATGGACCACCAAGGGAAGGCAGCAGAAAATAGTACTGGTTATAAGAGCAGAACTCCTGGATATCAGAGAGTGGCAGGCAGTGAATTCTTGAGTCCAGAATTACCTTTAGTTCTGCTCTATCTACACGTTCCCGAGCTTTAACTTAGTTCACAGATTTTAGGTGCGCTCTAAATGCTGTCATGTTTCTTGAAAAAGCCTACCAGTAGAATCAAATTTTGTGAGATTTCGCACTATGTTCTTTTGTATATTTTAGCTGTTCCGGTAATTCCGTGGATTGTAACATTATAATAAAACCATTGGGACAATTCCGGTTATTTGTATTTACGATCGCACTGAGCTGGCTAGCGAGGTCAATCTACTGATGAAATTTGTTTAACATGAGAGATTCCTGTGAACAGCTCCCTACTAAGTATATTGCAATTTTTCTTCACTTCCGTATTGAAGAATAAACTACCACAGTGCATTTATGTTTAAAGAAACAGCTCACACATAGTCATCACGGGAACGTAACAAGATAAACAATCAAGTCTTAGCGGCTTTGTCTAAAATCTTCTGTTTGAGTTGCATATACTGAGCCTGGTTTTCATTCTTATAAGGGCATTTTTTTACCATTACTTGATTATGCGCACCTTTTTAGGCGCTGTCCACTGCATGCGAATTATCTTAGCTTTGTTATAGGTTTGCGGTATAAATGAGAGGTATATTTTCAGTTCGTACATTGTTTTTCTATTTACCTTCATTGCTGTCTTCGCGCAAAACGCTCTACGATACAGAAGGTTTCTATTACGTTTCACGTTATGACTAGCCAAAAATAACCTAGCAGTAACCCAGAAAAGTTCTGGTGCCTTACTTCTATGTATTATAAATTCTCCTAGCTGTGCACTTTTGGGGGTCCAATAGAGTTTGCAATTTCTGGTGTATTTCAGAGAATTGTTAGTTCTTTATCTAATTTTTAGATTTTATAGAATCATCGTATTCGAAGTCTAACTGTTGAGTTAATTCGCGTTGCTTCTCTTGTATGTTTTTTTTTATTTCGACGCAGGTTTCCAGCACTATGCCCTGCTGCCAGCGCAGCCAGCAGGCTTGCCTCTGGACTTGAAGATTATGCCCGAGTACTTCAAAGACTTGGGATACGAAACTCGCATCCTCGGAAAGGTAAGAAAAACTGCAGAGAATTTTTACTACATTCGAATCAGTGCGAAAAAAAGGATTTCTTACACTTAGAAGACGACGATGAGCAAGCAATGCGTGGGACGGAGCGCTCGCGCTATGCCAGCTGTGAACAGACAACGCGACAATGGATGATTCTGTTCAGGGGTTGGTACCCACCGGTTTAGTGCTTGCGCACTAATAATACAGTGTCACTGTTTGTATCGAAACTCGCCCTACAAAAGACTACTTGTTTTAGCTTTGGCTTATACGGCGTCGACGGAAAATCGATTGCAGGGGCGCTCAACCAGGTCACCGGCGATAAAATCGGTTTCGTGGAGTTTTGTCGCCGAGATATTTTAAAAGGATATGGTTCATTACGTCTCAGCTTCACAAGTTCATAGAGGCTTACTAGCAGTGTAGCCTTCCAACCAATATATGCTTGGTACGCTTCAGCCATATTTAAAATTTCTCTTCACATAGCGAAAGCAAAGGAGAACGAAGGAAACTTTTTAAGCGAGATTTATTGCCTCCGGGCATCAAAGATCATTTAGGTGTGATGAAAAATATAGTAGTGATTAAATTAATGGAAAAGGGCTAGCTCACTTGAAGAAGTCCAGCAGAGAACAATGGTACGGTCCCTGCGTCCAGGCAATATATGAAGCAGGGTTGGTTGGTGAAACACCCGCTACCTTCAGGTGTCGGATCCTTGTAGGCTTGAGAGCTGGGCAGTCCCACATAAGTGATGAATGTCGTTTTCAATGGCCTCGTGTTTACATATCGGACACCCACGTCGAGGAAACAAATCTCGATACTGAAGCCACTTCCGAGTGACTACTGGTGTGAGGGCAACCCCGACCCGGATCCTTTTAAGCGTAACCTCCTGTGCACGGGTAATACCGCGGGGGAGGGTTACCGCACACAGAGGGATGAGAGCACGTGTGCGGCGCCGGAGGAGTTCCTTTCTTGATGAAAGGAGGGTGAAGTTGTCCAAATGAAGGAGCCGAGGCAATGATGAGCCTGGAGTCGCGAGGTGGGTCGCTAAATCTGCCTGGCTTTGAGAGGTCAGCAGATAGCGTGGGACCCACTCAATATGTACTGGCTGCGGGATGCCTGCCGCTAGCCGGTGGATGTCCTGACATATCATTGGACAGCGGCTAACACGTGGTAGCAACCGCACAACTTGAAGGGCGTCAGTGCGGACGATAACGCGGGCCACAGGGAGCATGGATGTGGCGTCCACGGAGCAGAGTGCTTCTTGAACTCCAACGATCTCAGCACAAAAGGACGTAGGGGGTTCCGTAAGCTTAAACCTAGAGGTTTGATTCAGAGCAAGTCTGCACGGGCAGCAGATTTCTGTTGTTGCTTCGCAGGCTTGTATGCTTGCGTCTACGTAGACAGCAATGGATCCTTCGGGCAGGCAAGCATTTTGTCCTTCAAATATCTGGCGAAGCAACGATGCCGAATTAGCAGATGTTGGTCGGCGATTATCTGTTGGCTTGTTGTCGCTGAGGTGTTCAAACTTCCACGGGGGAAGAACTGACGTTGGCGGCTGAAAAAATGAGGTGTGATGTTGCATAAGTCCCTAGTGCATGCGTGGAGTGCGATAGACTGGCCTTAAGGCTGCGCGCATCACGTTGCTGCTGCACCAGCTCATCAATAGTATTCAGCTGCACAGTCTCTTGCAAAGCTATGACCGGTGTGATACGTGGAAGGCACGTAATGGTCTTCATAGCCTCTAGGTTCACGGCTTCAAGGCGATTCCATTGGGCTCTTGTATGATTTTGAAACTGGGCTTGATAGACAATACGTGGCTGCAGACCTGCCTTCACCAATTGCCGTGCAACGAACTAGCTTGCTTCACCCGTTTTAGGAGCAATTTTTCTAATCAAACCCAAGTCTCAATAGCTTGCCTTTTTGCCTGAGAAAGCTATGCAGTCGCTTATCCTGAATGGTAAATCGTTAAGCCAAGCATTTTTACACTCGGACTTTTTTGTAGAGGGGGGGCCTTATAGACAAAGACGGATTGGACTTGCAGCAAGTTTAGGGGCGTCCCTAGCGGTTGGCGACCTACGTGTATGTTGTTTTATGAACGGAAAGTAGAAGTCCGATGGATGATGCGTAATTAGAGGTAACATCCAAGGCAGATAGCAGGGCAGTCTCCTGAGTACGCAGATATTGGTGAGTACTCCACACCGTGATGTCATCAACGTACTGCATAAATTTTGTCAGGGATATCATGTAAGCGCCAAGCCAGCGGTATGGAAAGCAATATTAACTAGTGTCGGCGACGATACTGATCACTGGGGCATGCCGCAGAGAGGAACAAATGATCCGACAGCTTCGCCGCTGAGGCGTATTGCAAATTTTCTGCCTTCCACAAATCATTCGACAAAACTACGCACACTTAGAGCGACATGAAGCATGTCGATAGAGTTCAAAATGGTTGCATGGCTGATGTTGTCATATGCCTTTCCAACGTTCATTGCTTAAACAGTACGCACATAGCGACTGCGGGTAGATTACAAAATTGCAGATGACAAGACAGCCAACCCGTCCCCTGTACCAATATATGGACGAAAGACAATTTCTGCGGGGCGATAAAAAATGTGCTGCTCTAGCCACCACGACAATCGTGTGGCTACAATTTTCTCCGCCAGCTTGCCCAGCGTAGGAGTTAAGGACGTAGGTCGTAACTTTGCAAGGTCCGTCGGAGGATTTCCTGGTTTCGGGACAGGATTCACGAAAGCCGATTTCCAGCTCTCGGGCACGACGCCATCCAGCCATACTTTGTTAATCGTGTCTAGTAGTTGAGGGAGTGCAGCGCTACTCAGGTTCTTGCACACCTCGTAAACAAGAACTTCTTCTTGGGCTAGTTCGTAATTTATCATTGTAACTGTAAAAGAACGGAGAGCAAAGAGAAACCGTCTACCATTTTTCGTCCCGTTCAGGAATAAAGAGCTAACAGCGCTTTACCGCCTCTACCTTCCTCAGCCAATGCGAAGGCTGACCGTAATATACACATAGATCTCATGAACTCACTTTGTTCGTTGATTCATAATAGTCTCAGTCGCTTATGGCCCATAAACGCCAAAATATCTCATTCACATTCCTGATACAGCACAGTTTCCTGCCCCGCTAGTCCTAGCTTTTATCATGGTCATCATTATAATCCTGAAGGTGACCGCCTGGGCAAAACATACCACAGTGAATTTTTTTACACCGGAGGAATAATAGTACTATTGTTTCAAAAGACGCCCGGGTTATCGAGGCAAATGGCTGGTTGGAGGCATTAAGAAAGAATACAGAGAACTTAACACAACTGTACGTGAGGAGCCAGGACAATTCAGGAGTGGCCTGCCAACTCTGACGACTTCAAAAAAAAAAGACGTTTCCAACGCACTTGCAGAGGACGCTGTATCGGCAGGTCATGATATCTGCTGGGAAAGGGCTTCTATCATCGCCAAAGAAAAGAACTGGCTTTCAAGCCAGTATCTCGAGTCCTTGGTGATTCAGACTACTGAAAAAATACTTAATCGTAACACCAGCAATCTCCCGCAAACCAACGCAAGATCGATGCCTGGGACAGTTGTTGATGCGCATTTAGGCGTCTCTGTTCTAGAATAAATTTCAGTCAACAAGGCTTCCGTATGGAAGCCGAAACGCCTTGTTTTGACACAAACCTTCGGTCGGCGTCTTCTTTTTTCTGTTGAAATGAATTAAATTTGAAAATTTTCTGGGGCAGCAGGGCCGCGGCTCGCGCAGGAGAGGTCATACAGTACAGCAGCGCGAGCATGAGCTTTTAACTTTAAGAGATGCAAAACTTTCCATACGCGACACGTAGTGCAAAACCATGGTTTCACATTAGGCAAATCTCGTCAGGTTTACGGCTGTTGTCTTAAGCATAGTAGCAGCGCAAGAAAACTCACACAGAAGAAGAACGAGACACTTAATTATATTCCACTTGATGGTTTGGAATAAAATCAGTTGTGGGTGCAGCGTCTGTGCGTGCCTCTCGGTGTCTCGTTCTTCTTTTCGTGTGTTTTTTTGCCCTGCTGCTATGCTTAAGATAAGTAACCAACTCGCCCAGGAGCTCGTTTTACTGAAGATTTTCGGTGGTGAACAACATAAATTGTGCCCCAAATAAAAACTTTGAGATTATTCATAAGTTGTACAAAAATCAAACAAACGCAGCAACAGAAATGCATCGATACAATTGCCCGACAGATTGTACTGGTAAATTAAGCAAAAAAAGCGTCTATATGATGATAACGGCGAGCGATAGATATAGCTTTTTCTCCCAACTTTTCAATATCACCACCATACGTGAGCCTGCGTAAAATCGGCCCTAGGACTAGTAACATTTGGAAAGGGCGCTTTTCACCTTGTACGATTAAGGAGCTCACGTGCGAGGTAAATTTGCCCTGTAGAGCATGTATCCTAACGTGTGATTATGATGCAGGTAGCTTAGTAACCGATTTAGAGGTAATGCTGCTATTATACTATTTCGCGTAATTTACCTCTATGATGATGCGGGCGGCGAAGTAGCAGAGTCGCAAATGATCTCGCAGCGTTAAAAATTTCTGTGTTAAGAGTTGCTTCATCGAACGTTTTGCTGTAAATCACTAATACATGGCACATTTTTATGGTTCCGGCTGGCCGTTAAAAATGTTAGTCAACGCTATTACAGATCTTTCCTAAGGACATAAATACGTTCGGTGTATCGTTTCTACATGCTTTTTTTGTGGCTTCTGCACGCTTCAATAATGTCGTTATTAAAATTTTCACTCTTTTCTTTCCAGTGGCACCTCGGTTATTTCAGCGAGAAATATATGCCTACCAATCGGGGCTTTGACAGCTTCTGCGGCATGCACACAGGTCCGAATGATTACTACTCTCACGTTCTAAAATGGGTGAGGAGCATCTTACACCTAAAATAGACCACGACGTGAAGATTGCGCTTATGCAGATATTTTGCAAAATTTTCTTCTCAATCTTTGGCAGAATTTTTACACAGCGATGAATTAAGCTCTATGTTTTTCCTTTCAGTGCTTTCATTCTTTTTCTTGCGCTTAGAGTTGTGTTATGTACTGCTTTGCGTTGTGTCTTTCTTTTTCCTCTCTTAACATCTTTTATCCTTTCTCTTCTCTTTTGCGGAACCGGCAAGCTTTCTGCCAATCATGATGGACCTACCCAGCATTTCTGTACAAAAGGATTGTTGAACGGGAAACAACTTATGACCGCAATATTTCATGTAATGTAATATTTCGCTCTAACTATCAGTACATCTGCAGATCACCCGATGGCAGTCTTGATTTTTTTTCTATTAATGTTTTTACAGCGTTCCCCAATGGTTTTCTATGGCAGTCTTAACTGTTACATGCGACCGATGAAAAAACACTTCAACAGAAGAATGGACCATTACCTTCAATATTAGCGTTAAAGTATCAACAATTTTACAATTTCAAAATTTTTGTCTGAAATTGCTGGACATGCCAGAAAATGGATCACCATTTCCTTCTTTTCTCTTTTCGTTCATTTTCCACACGAGAGAAATAAGTGCCGGAAGAGAAATCAGTTTCCAGCAGAAATGTTTTCCAATCCAGCAGCCAGGCAGTGCGCGTCAGCGCAAAAGCTCATACGGGGACACCTTTATGCAGGACGACCACGAGGGACTCGACTTCTGGGAGAACACCGAGCCTCTGGCGACAAAAAACGGCACATATTCAACTACACTATTCACTGAACAGGCCAAATCCATCATAGCCAACAGAGATAAATCAAAGGTGTGAGTGCGTTTTTTCGTTCAAAATACATCAATAACGTGGTTGCGCAATTTATGATGTGTATTCGACCCGGATGTAGGCAGTCTAGAGTTGTTGTTTTTTCGTTTTTCTTTACTTATGCTTGCAAGTATATTAGACCGTGTTGCGGTGAAAAAGGGTTCATTCTAACGGGACAACTATAGTTGTGGCAAACGATCTCCTTCGAGTGCACAGTACCTTGATTGGAATACATCAGGCTAGGGATAGCCATTCACAACAATTTAGCTCGTACGTTCTCGTTGTGGCTTTTTTAAAAAAGTGTAAACAAGTAAGGAATGCCTTTTAGTGACCGGCACGAGCGGCCAAAAAGAGCGAGCGCACAAAGCCATCTGCTCCTCTCAGACACAGCGTTTACCTAAGCAGACGCAAGCTACTTCGTTTTCTTCCGTTACACGTAGTAGCACGGGCAGAGACACTTTATTTTTCTGTCTTTTCATGGTCCCACAATAATTTTGTCCCTGTGGCCAACTGATAAGATGCGGCAGGAATGTGTCTTGAAACGCTTTTTCATTGTATTGTGCGAAGCCTATGCGTCAGCAGTGTTTACATAAATATTTAGTCGGCATTTAGACAGATTTCGCTGCCGAAGAGCCTTGCTGCTCCGACCAGCCATTCTGGCGTTTTTCGTGTGCTTGCAAGTGCTATTTTCAATAACTGAATCCCTTTGAAAAATTAAAGAAGACCTGCAGACCGCAAATAACATCCATTACCTTGGGGAGCAGTCAGTTGCGCAAAGTTTCATATTTGAAAAGGTGCCGTCAGCACATTCTACTTGCATCGGCAGGTTTAGTCGCGTTGAGAAAGACGTCTGGTGATATCTCGTTTTTCACTAAGCATACGCTGGAACTTGCAAGGACATACCGCAAACTGTTTTTAGCAGACATAAAAAAGACAACGGCATTGTTTCCCGTGTTGATTTAGAAGTAATAAGTACTGCTATGTTGCGCTATTCATAAGCCTCGAGCAGTGCAATCGAGCATCATGCACCTGCTTATTACGTGCTGTCCTCGAGCCCGCTCAGATCAGCTGGACACGACGCTGTCATTGAGTCGAACGACAGATATATGACATTGGAGTATAATTCAGTGCACCGTATATATAGCCGACGAAAGAACTTCTGGATTTTCACCCTGCACGGGGCTGTAATGGCAATGGATTTAAATTCACTTCGTCCCCGCGAGTACATAGAGAATGGTGCGTTTTGCAAAGATATACTTTGTCTTAAAACAATATAGCCACCTTCGACCTTGCGTTTGCCTGCTTAGGAGGAAGTCTAGCCCGCTATGAGCAACCAAATGTACTCTTCAGAACAAAAGTTTGTCCATAATTCAAGCCCTGAACACATGGTATTACTGCGTACGATATAGGTCTCCTAGGCACTATTTTAAAATCTGATTACCAGGCTAGTGGCCGAACCCATTGATACTTGCATAGTTAGCCAACTCCTGCATTGTAAAACGGAGAGTTGAGCGAGTTGATACATACTTCAGGGAATAACAGCGCTGAGACAAGGGGCAAAGAAAAAAGAAGACAACAGGACAGCACCGGTCCTGTTGTCTTCTTTCTTTGTCCCTCGTCTCAGCGCTGTTATTCCTGCATCGTATGGTTCAAAGCGCGGTAATTTACGCCTGCCATAACAGTTGAGACCGTGGTAGCGTAATCTAACTGGTACTGGCCATCTTAAAACACTTTAAGTTTTTACTATGAATACGCCGCTCCCAACTTTCTTCGCGTTGGGAACGCCGAAGTTGCAATGGCTACTTGATTTTTCAGAACCCCTTGTTCTAAATTAAGCGGTTTCACTCGAACATGGGGATTTTAAAACTTCATGACCATTTTAATAAACTGGAACTCAGACTGAAAGTGAATGAGTAAAATACATTGAGCGCTTTCGATATGTGCTCACTTTGCTAAGCCATATGGTTACCCGCATGGCCCGACGTCCGCACCAGAAACCCCGAGTTAACCAGTGTTGCAGCTCGGCTCCTCATTTACGCACGCAGCTTGTGGCAAATATTCATGTGCAGCCGCTGTTCCTGTACCTGGCACATCAAGCAACACACGGTGGTGTCGATCCGAATCCGCTACAGGCTCCGGAGGAGAACGTGGACAAATTTCCGTACATTGGCGACCCAGATCGAACACGTTATGCAGGTAAAGAAGTACTGGTCAGTCGGCTTGAAATTCGGCCATAGCGCCTAAAACCGGCGATAGCATTTTATGAATGGCTTCGTTCGGTGAAATCTTGCTATGGGTCTCAAGCTCCGGTTACATCATGTATACCAAGTGTAAGGACCAGCTTATTTTGTGTACGTAAATAGTTTCTTCCCTGGTTACAACGCACTCATTACCTGGATTTCAAAACAAGCGCTTCTAGTTTCCTTGACTGTCACCACGATGCGCATGACTTTGAAAAATAAAAAAAGCGCGATTCTATCACCCGCGACGTAAAAAGAATCACAATTGCTAAGTGGCTGCAGAACTGCCGTGACAGTCGGCTTGGCTTAGCGGAGCTGGCTCGGAGCTGTCCCCAGTTTCTGGTAACGACCTTCTCATATATGAGGAAGGTAACGTCAACTAATGAAGGAAATTAAAATTTACAGTATTCATAAGGCTGCACAGCCTTTCATATCACCTATTCTGGGCATGTCAGGCGAGCTTGAAGTTCAATAACGCCAGAATGACGCCCAAAGACAACCTTAAGTAGTAGTAGCAAAAACATTTTTTGTTGAATGAAGTACGCAGCCAATTTTGTCGGCGTCGTACTTAGGTCACGCGAGCTGCTTGAGAAAGAAAGTGATCTGTTGGGAATAAATCTGTGTCGAGGAACCTTTTGAGTTCTTAACAGTTATTTCTCGACTGTTGTGACCCGAAAAGAAAAATATGGAGCTACTCCTTAGCCTTCTTGGAGTGAACGTAAAAATTAGATGCATCGCAGAAAGCAGTGTTTATTGTTATACGGACGCCTTGCTTTGCTACCTGCGCCTTTACGCTATTGCCCTGAATGTGCAGAATAATCATACTGCATTGAGTGAACGTGTTTCTTCACAATAACTAAAGCTCGGAGCTTATCACAATGAAATTAACTATATACTCGCAAAAGTCAGCATTTATTCGCCAGCCGTAACCTACGTGAAAACAAGTTTAGATGAACTAGAATTTTGTTGGAGCTTCTTGGTCTGTCGGCATAGCGAGAGACTTCTCACGTAGGTTGCGGCTGGTGACAATCTATTGTGAGCAACTGGCAGCATTTATTCTCCAGCCATCGTCTATACGTGATAACGAGTCCTTCCGTATCAAAACTGACCAACTTGTGATGCGGGTAACGGCTGGCATGTTAATCCGCTCTTTGCTCTATAAATAAATCTCCGGTACTTTCACTAACAGTACTGTTCACCTTTTCTGATCATCCTCGTCTTTTCTAGAAGCCTTCCCTCGCTATGCAAACTGACCCACAGGCCCAAACTGGAACTGGTGCTCAAAACGTGAGGCAGCTGCAGATAAATGTATCCTAATTTCATCTGTCATTAGCAACGGACGCGCAATATTCAAGGCAACCACTTTCTACCTCCTACCTCTGAGCGTTTCTGGCCGAGTTAACTAGAGTGCATGCGTGAAATCTATCTCATTACCTACTGAGTGCAGATGTTACTCTCACATATTTTACATACATATGCCGGAAAATTTGATCTTTTCAAAAGGACGTCATCATCATCATCAGCCTGACTACGCCCACTACACGCAAAGGCCTCTCCTATGTCTCCAAATAACCCTCTGCTATGCCAGCTGCGACCAACGTTCCCCGCTAACTTCTTAATCTCATACGCCGAAATAACTTTCTGCCGCCACCTTCTAGCCATGCCTTCTCACAGAATCCACTCCGTTGTATTTAAGGACCAGCGGTTATGTTGTCGTCGCATTACATGCCCTGCCAAAGCCCGTTTCTTCCACTTGATTTCGGCTAGGATGTCACTAACTAGCGTTTGTTCCCTCACCCACTCTGCCCGCTTCCTATCTCTTTACGTTACAACTATCATTTTTCTTTCCATAGCTCAATGCGTTGTCCTTAAACTAAGATGACTCATTTTCGTTAGCCTCCATGTTTCTGCCCCATAGGTGAGTACCGGTAAGATACAGCTGTGACATACAGCAATATGATACAGCAACCTAATCTAACCTAACCTAACCTAAGAATATAATGCGAAGGCAAGGTCACTCTGGTCCTTAATTACAACGGAATGGATTCCGTGAGAAGGCAAGCCCAGCAGGGGGCGGCAGAAAGTTAGGTGGGCGTATGATAATCTCTTCTGGGATATTGGTAAGCTGTCATTCATGATCTGAGAGAACCTGCCATATGTGCTCCAGCTCTTTCTTATTGTCCTAGTTATATCCCTCTCATGATCCAGATCAGCGGCCACTACCTGCTCTAGGAACTAGCATTCGGCTGTTATGAAGCGTCCATTATTCCGTTTAGTATTGGTAACGGATAGCAGTTGTACTGGCATCACAATGTAAAGAGCACCGTATCCATCTTACACAAACTTTATGATGCCCAATTTTTCTCAACATTAGAGTCACTGGAAGAAATATTTAGTATCGCAATTCCCCTTTACCCGATGACGGCTTTGGGAGGTATAAGCCCGCCGCTGCCTGATGATCCCAGCATGACAATCACATCTGTGGTGTACTTTGTACGTACCTTCGTAACGTCGTTATTATAAATGAAAATATTTACTTCAGCGCAGTTGACACAAGAGATTCAGTACTATCGTCAACGAACACTTACAAGCAATCGGGAACAATAATTTTTGTAACTTAATTAAGCTGCTCCTTGCGGATTCATGCAGGTTCTACGGTGGGAGCCCTGAGGCTTCGGAGAGCCGCCACTCTATGCAGTTCGCTACAAATTTTTGTGCGCTAATCTGGGAACATCGGCCACGGCGGTCATATTCGTTCAAAGTCCGGCACCTCGGTGAAAGGGAAGACAGTATTCTGATTCTATATCAGTATCCGGCGCCATGTGTCGAGCCAACAGTAGCAAGCACCGCACAATTCAAAGGGGTATTTTAAACATAAAATTCTAGATGAAAGTACAGAATCTCCACGTGATTCTTCTCGAGTAAGGTGATCAGAATGGCCAACTCTTCGTCCTCTTAGAAATATGTAACCTATAAAATATTTCTAGCGCTCACACAAACTATTTGAGAGGGCTATTGAAAATCAGATGCATGTATCGAACTTTACAAATTTCCGCGCGGATTTTAGCTCTTCAGTGTCACTGGGACCGGAGGGGGGGGGGGGTGCATCAGTGGAGACATGACGCAGTTTTGGAGAATTCCAAGGCTTGTGAGATCCACTGTGTGCAGGAATGGTAGACGCTTTGGACAAGTCTGTGGGCGCTGTGCTGGAGGCGCTGGAAGCGGCGTCCATGCTGGAGAACACCATCATCGTGTTCAGCAGCGACAACGGCGCGTTTCCGAAAGGACCATTGTCCAACCACGGCACCAACTGGCCCTTGCGAGGAGCCAAGGGCACTCTCTGGGAAGGTGGTATGCGCGTGCCAGCGTTCCTCTGGACGGCTCAAATCCTACCACACAGAAGAGTGTCCCAGCAGCTCATGCACATAACCGACTGGCTTCCGACACTTTACTCAGCGGCTGGTTCGTATGCGCTTGTAACACCTTTCGTTTATAACCTGCGTTATCGTTGTCATTGCTTCAAAACTTCTGAAATATTAGCCATGAGGCGCTTTTTTAGGAAAGAGCATCAGCAATGGCACTCTAGTCTAGGTCGCCACTGTTTAGTTTAGAATCTGCTTGACAAGGCGTGACTTACCTAATCGAAGGTTTTCGGGCTCCTCTTTGAATGTCACCTGAATAAGAAAATTACTTGGCGCTGTCATCAGGCAGCAATAACTGAAAAACTTAAACAAGACTACATCATCTCTATTCATCCTGTCTGGCTACTTGCCAGACAGAAAGACCATGCAGTTCCGATGGACAAGGCAACAAGGAACGGCAGACTAATGATGCCTTACTGCGGAAGGGTCATGGCACCTCAGTTCTCGGCTTAAGACTGTTCTTCGCTCGAATTACCATGCACCATACAAAGGTATACGCATGGTACTGTATAAAGCGGTCTACCAAGCTAGACGGACTCTAAATTTTCGCAGTGCGTATCTGCCTCTGCGTTTTTACAACGGCTTTCGAAGGTTGTCTGGCAGAGGTCATACCGGCAAACAGTTGAGGTCACATTCCACAAAACAGCATCTTACTGTCGGCACCTGCAAATATCTCGACACGTTCTTGCGCGCTATACATGATGACTAAAATGTTTCCAATGGTGTAGCTTTACGCTTTGCCGCGCAGGGGGAGACGTGAGCCGCCTGGGTTCAGTGGACGGCATCGACATGTGGAAGGTGCTCAACACCGGCAAACCATCTCCCCGTACTGAGATCCTGCTTAACATCGACCCAGTGGCTAGTACTGCGGCACTGCGCTACCAGAACTACAAGCTCGTTCTCGGAAACTTTGGGCAAGTGGACCAGCGATTCGAGATACCAGGAAGCGACCGCCCCTGTGATGACTTGGACGACTTGCTGCGGCAGTCCAGTGCTGCCGCTGTCCTTTCCCGCCTTTATGGAAAGCAGCCTGTATTCAAACAAGTTGCCCGGTGGAGGCGACAAGCAACGGTGACCTGCGGAGATTCGTCCAAAACCAACTTTGCGTTCAATACAACCTACCACCTCTTTGATATCGCTCAAGATCCATGCGAGCTGCAGAATCTCGCCGACGAAAATCCTGCTGTAAGTGCGCGTGCGTTTCGAAGGCACACCAAGTTGGGTGGCGAAGTAGTTTGAAAATTGCTTTTTGACGAAAGAAAATCACGGAGTAACTGTCTCATTTGTAGCTGAACAACTGAACCATGCAGAGTTGGAAGGGGGAAGCCTGGAGTGAAAGCAGAAAGTGAGAAGGAGGTGGCGTAGTAGAGGGCTCCGGAATGCTTGCCACCACCTAGGGATCTTTAACCTGCACCTACATCGCACAGCACACTCTGTTCTAAACAAAGTAGTGATGAATTTTTGAGCTGCACATATGTCATTTCTCTATAAAGTTATGTCATTTCGAAACGGCAACAAAGCATGGCGCATGCACTCTCGAACACATTAGTCTTATCCTGAGAAAGGACTTTGGTGCCCAAGGCAAACAAGCAGGGAGTGGCGCAAACGAGAAAGCAAAACAGCATAAAATGCTGGACTTCTCAAGCAACGCTCGTCATACTACCCCAGAGAGTAGCAAGCTTTTCAAAACACAGCACGGCTGATTTCCACAGAGGGTAGACGAATGCTTGCGTCATCAATTTATTCGGACAGAATATGGGCATGCAGCTGATATCGGTTCGTCGACGGCCACGCAAATTTAATCTACCGCCACGTAAGTTCCCGAAAGCTCGAATCAGTGGGTTCATTTTGAACACAATTCCTGTAGCGTGGCCACTGTACGAATCGTTAAGAGCTTAGTTTAGTTTATATGGGGGTTTAACATCCCAAAGCGACTCAGGCTATGAGAGACGCCGTAGTGAAGGGCTCCAGAAATTTCGACCACCTGGAGTTCTTTAACGTGCACTGACATCGTACAGTATACACTGGTCTCTAGAATTTCGCCTCCATCAAAATTCGACCGCCGCGGCCGGGATCGAACCCGCGTCTTTCGGGCAAGCAGCCGAGCGCCATAACCACTCGGCCACCGCGGTGGCTGAAGCGTTAAGATCATTTCGAGCTATTAAAAATTAATCAATTCACGCCAAGAAATTAAATTTCCAACTATCTGAGCATGTCACACGTAGGAATTGCGATTCGTGAGTTTTAAACCCCTGTGACTCCCCAGTGTTGACCGGCCACCGATAGAGCATCAAAAGTGTGAGCCTTGGTACACTTCCTACCCTGACTTGAGACAATTTTTCTATTCCGCCTGTTGCTTGGCATTCCTTTCACAGTCATACACGCCTTTCGTATCGGTGTGGCTAATTATCCTGCCTTCTCTAGCTGTAGGTGTCACTATAGTGTAGAACAGTATAGTCGCGACCAAAGACGATCCGCACAGTGACGTCACCGAAGAGGCGAAAATCGCATCGCGCGGCTGGCGCGGCGCCGTACTTTGCGAACGCACCTGGCAGTTTCGTTATCGACTTATTCCTAACCCCAGCGCCTAGCGTTGCTATCTGCCCCTCCGGCGGCACGTCACTAGTGCTAAGCTTTTTTGCTCGCGACTGTACTCTAAGTATGTCGTGCATTTCGCACCAAAACATAAGCGCTATGCAGTGGACTTGACTATCCCTCCCTCTTTTATGAAGATGAAGATTCTAGGAGGATAAGCGCAACGATTGGAAACAGCGAAGGCCTGCCAGGCACTGTTTCGTTCCTTGAAGAGGTTGTGCGAGCTCTTCATTAATGTCATAGCATTTAGGATGCCGTCCCATACAGTTTAGACTTGATCCGTAAAGACATTACTTGATTGGCCAATTGCGTCACGTCACCCATATAACCTCACCACGGTCACATGATTCCAAAAGACCCAATGAGAGAGCACCGCCAATTTTTCAATTCCGGATGATTGGTCCAGAGATGTGACGAGGCTTGGCGACGCCATAGCAACCTGGCCACCAGAGCACGTGGCATCCTTGCCATCAGATTATGAGTAAGCTGCCCACCGTGGACGGTTGCAGGTGGACCCTAGGATTTTGGAAGTTCGCCCACCCCAATAATTACGAAGGGCCGCCAAAATATTGGAAGTAGACCCACTACAAAAACTGGATTAAGGTGGATTAGTGGGAATGAGTTCGTTTAATAGGATGCATTAGATGGCCGGATTGCTATGATCTCATGTTGTAATCAAATAGAAGGCAATCGAACATACTAACCGGTGGTGACTTACGCATACCATATAAGAGCGATGGAACCGGTTTCAATCGCAGTTTCCCGGGATAATCGTAAGAACATTAGACACTTTTTGTAAACACCAAAGCGACCAACCTAAATGTTATACTAATTTCTTTTTTTACCATATGCTTAAGAAGGCCACCGAGTTTTTTCCTAACATTTCACTCCTCATTTTGAGCTCAACTGTTTTCCTCCTCTCCATATTCCCCATCCCTTCTCGAGAGTGCAGTGTTAGAAACTGGTACCGCCTCCTGGTTAACCTCACTGCTTTTCCAGCCTTCTCTCTCCCTCTGTAATTTTTTTCTGGCCTTCCTGCAGTATAGTCTGTAAGGACAACTCATTGGCTGTGTCAGTAAATACTAACTAGCTGTCGGGATGCCTCAGGTCTTGTGGCAATCGGCTACAAGGGTTCAAATCCCGGTCGTGGCTGCCGCGTTTACATGGAAGCTAAACGCAAAATACGGGCGTGCGCTGGCGATGTCAGTGTTCGGTAATGAACTCAAGGTGCTTAGAACAGAACAGAAGGAATATAATCCAGTAACTTTCTGTCAGCTGTGGTTAGTTGAGTTTTATGGCACTTTCTGAACTTGACGCAAACGGTAAGCTGCATGTTCTCTTTCCGCATTGGCGCATGCGCATTTTTCATTATAGTGCATGGCCCTTGGACATTAAGGTGCAGGGGGAAATTCACGTTTTTTGACAAAAACTGACGCAGCAGCTGTTGCGGACTGCAGTTTGGCAACCTCGATCATGGCATGCGACGTCTCATCGCGTCCGCATAATATTTTTATTTTGATAAATGACTGTTGCCGCACTTATGACCGGAATACCTTTCTTCTGTGCAACTTTTGTGTTAGATTTTGGCTACTCACTCAGTTCGAGGTGCTGGCAGCTTATGTAATGCGGCATACTTTATTCCCGCGGTCCACCATAAAGCTGGCCTAAAATCTTACGCTATGTCTGGAATGGGGAAATAAAGTCGGCATCTTGAACTTTTTTCATCTTGAGCACGTCTGTGGCCATTTTTATCTTCGTCCAAAGAATAGATCATTTTCAGCGCTCTATCCAATTCCCCTTGAAGTTTCTTCAATACAACTTTTATTTTCGAAAAATTTGTGTGTTTAAAACGAACTGCTTCTTCGATTCCCAGAGCAAGTACTTACATTCTCGCTTTATTCTTATATCTACTGAAAACAGGCCTGAGCTAGACTGAAGAATAATAACCTTCAATTGTGACTTCATCACGCTTATTTTTATCCATAACATAAAAATCATAGAAATCCACCAGACTTACGAATTAACAATGACGTTCGTGTGTCTGTGTGAGAGAGGCGTGGATGAAAACTGCATGGATGAAAATTTGTGGCACCGAGAAAGCGCACATGTCTTTTCCACTCACGACCTTTATTTGTCTCCAATCTTTCCAAAAGTATTTTCTTTTTCTTTCTTGACGCATCAAGCTCTCTCCAACAGTCATCTTGGATACAAAGCAAGAGAATGTCGAGCGACTTCCAATCAGTCCTTAATAGTTGAATTTCCAGCCACTTTCACAGCCTAACGCAAATTGTTGAATGCAGTTTCTGTTTGCAAATTCTTGCATGCATTACAATACAAGCAAACACAACTATACGCCGGTGCACAGCCACAATGTTCTAGACGAGCCATAATCGGCGCATCTTTTCCTTTCCACTTATGGCTATGGTTGAATTAGCATGCGATGCCGTGCGAAACTACTGCACTTGCACGACTTCTACTATAACCTACCGCAACACTGCGCATTGTGTGTAGTTTGTCAGTAATGGCAATAAATTGTCGCTTCAGTCGAGTGCAATGATTAGAAACATCTTAATGCCTTCCCGGTGTCTCATGAGAATGTTTTGTATTGAAATGGCTGCACAAGGTTGCAAACTGCAGTGATCAACGGACGGACAATTACTGCAAATTATTCACGTGATAGCTTTAAGGGTCCCCTTCAGCGAAAAAGCCGGCGTGGTTGCCGTCCTCATAGGTTTCGGCGGGAGTGAAAAAGCCCCTGGGAACCAACCTAGGTGTGCCACCAGATAGGCGACATAGTTCACGCTATCTTGTGACGTCAATACAATCTGCCTATCCGATTGCGGGCAAACTGCCCATTGTTGCAGGTGGCAGTTAAATCAATGATTGGCCGCTAGTGGCTAATTGAGAAGAGCAACCTAAGTCTCACAAGCCCCACCTGTTGTAGCTCCTGCCACAAGCACCTACTGGCGCAGTTGCGTATCGTATATCAGCTCCACAACTGCGCCAGGAGTGGTATGAGGACTCCTAGTTTTATACAAATGTAAAGTAGAGATTGAACAATTCCGCAAATACGGGCATTAATATTTTAGTGCAATCGCGTCATGTCATTAAGGCGGAGCTGAAGAGTCCCTTCCAGTTTATTGTTCTTGTTGCTGTTGTCCACTGACCTTCTTCTTCTACCGTTATTTTTGTGTTGCAGCTCCTGTCCATGCTGCTACAGAAGCTGACCATCTACAACGAAACTGCTGTGCCACCCGTAAACGACACAATAGACCCTAGGGGTTACCCTGAAAACAACGGCGGCATTTGGGCCACGTGGTTATAGCCACAGCATTTAACTGCTGTACTGCTCGTTCCCGGCAGCATCTGCTAAGACTAGTACACATGATTACTAATTCTAGACATAAAACAGCGCGTTAGAAAACGAGAGGCGAAGGCAAGGTAAATGCGGCAGTAACGCTAATAGTTCACTAAGAATTTATCGAAAAGAGAGATCTCGAAAACATCAAGGAAGTGACTATAGCATAAGCTGTCCAATGCAATACACTTATCTTACATAAGTACGCAGTTTCTCCTGTCAAAGCAAGAGTGAGTGGGCTCCCTTTATATACGAAGCAACCGTATTTTCAGACCGAAAATGGGTATATTGCGTTTTCATTGCGGACGTAGCGCTGTTGTAATTTTCTTTGTCTTCGTTCTTGCCGCTAGCCGGCATATCTGTGCTGTTTTGTAAAACATCTATGTGAGTAAGCGCTCATCTGTTTTCATCTGAAACAGCTCACCGCTCTTTTTTTCTTTTTTGCGCTACTCCTCGCCTAGGACGAACCACAGCCAACTCACCTGGATCTTATAGACGACATTATATCGTCAACTGTGTGACGTGATTGCTCGCGCGGCAGATGAAGTAGGGATAAGACGACGTGCGGTAATCAATACGATTTCTTCTTTTAAATGTTTTTTTTTGTGCTCAAATAAATCATGGAAACTGCGACAGATGTGTCAAATTAGCTATAGGTTTGTTTGAAATAGAAATAAATTTTATGTCAAAATCTGCAGGGACGCTACGGAGTCAATGTTATGCCTGAGTATGGTTGCAATCTGAGAAGTGCAGGTGAAAATACATAATAACTGACCTCATATGGTAGCAGACTTGGTTAATGTGATAGAAAATTATCTAAACTTTCATAAGCATAGAGACTGACCGGAAGCTTCATAGGCAGCATATGGTCATAAATTGGAACACATTTCTTTAATTTCTTCATGATTACGCCGTGCCATGCTTGAAACTCCTACCCCGAGTACATTTTAAAAAAGCTGAAAGGAACACACTCGAATAACTTTTTATTGCTGGCGCCCGCCTTTAATATATAGAATCCTAGGTGTCCCCACGTTTTTATGAGCCTCGGTAGCAGCCACCGCAAAAAGTACAGGCCAGAAAAAGTGTTGCTGAGACCAGCTGTCGGACACTTACGGCAGTCCTCAAGCTGAAAAGGTTAGCACAGGTGGCTATAAAAGTTCCTCTCTCCACTCCGTCCAACAATTCATACTCCACGGGCGCCGGCAGTGCTGCGCTGCTGGACTCATTGGCAAATCTTGTGGTATAAGGGATACCGCCCTTGAATGTTGGTGCCGAAACCTTCAATTTTACATGGGCAGTTAGCAAAGTCTGCTTGCTCTCAATGTAGGTAGGCAGTTTATGTGTGTATTTGGTGCAGTTACCACGCGGTGCAACCAAACAATACTTCTTAATAGGATATCCAAAAGCAGAGAGCAGAGAAAGTGGCTCAAAAGGAGAGGGTTGACATAAGGTTAGAAATGTAGGACTTAAAACGTATTTTTAAAAAATGGCGAATTTCAAAACCAATTTATGAAACAGTTAAGTAAAGATAAAGAAAAAATCCTAGCATGGTGCAACAGCGACCCCCATTCCTCCACCTCCGTTTCAAACGGGACGCTCCTATCTTCCATCCCTCCCTCCTGCGCGCAGTCGTGCCGTATCAGGACCAATCAACGTGTGCGGACTGCCAGTGGGCGGCCTGCCGGTACTGCGGTACCGTTAACGGTAACACGGTAAACGGTATACTAAAGCTGCTAAATGATGTGCTGGAAGGAAGGGCGCCGCTGAAGAAAACACGTCACGCACGCTCCACTTTTGCTCCACTGCTCCTCTTTCGCTCAGCGGCTTCTCCCAGTCTGCCAATGGAACAAGTTACGCGTCATCCCGGTAGGCCAGTAAAATAACTTAGTTCCAAGAAGAACTTGAAAAGTTGATTCTAAAGTGTTCGGAATTCGCCTTTGGAATTCACCATTTTTCTTTTGCGGCACGCCGCCTGCGATTCTGCACGTGAGTTTTAAACTATTCTGGTTGAAGCGTCTAGTGGTGCTTTAGCGAAGCCAGTGATGCCGGCTACATTTCGAAGTCCTTCTCGGCAGAACGGTTGGGTCATTTTGTCTCCTGAAAAAAATGAACGTTTTTACGTAACAAGAAATAATCATGAATGTCAAAGTTCCACGGCGCGCCCCGGAACTACTGTCTGTTGCTCATACATTTTCTTCTAGCGGTTATACCATCAATTATCTTGATAAAGGACCATATAGCGGAGTTTTATTGCCATAAGAGCTTCATACTAGTTAAAAATATTTAATTGTTCCAATATTTTTCATCGAAAGGTAAAGGTGCAATTTAGCGAACTTGGAAGTGTGCGGCGTGCGTCAATTCGGAAAGGCTTTGAACCATTCGTGTGCTTTTTGCGTTTAAATGGATTCTAAACACACACATGAAAATTTTTCGATTTTTGTTCTTAGTTGAGCATAATGCGCATCTGAAAGGCTTATGATTTCTTTGCGGTATCCTTAGGATATGACTGGCTTTATGTTTGCTCCGCGAATGTAAATACGCGACGACTGGGGATTATTTGACATTAGTGTGGCATTCGGCTACTGGCTACTGTTTCTGTGTGCTTCACACTTCTCTCAAAGCAGTCACATGTACTCTCGTCGTGTAAGTTGGCAATGAAATGTCACACTGCCAACAAATTGAAACCTTTTTGTGTGGTAGAAATTGCGCATAAAGTTCAGTAGAGTTGAAATCTGGATTAGTTGGTACATGTTCCGAAAAAAAAACAGTCAAAAGACGGAACACAGCGAGGAGACAAGGCACACACACGACGACTGGACTAACAACTGTGCTTTATTTACGTAAACAGTCTCACAGGAATAGGTGGCAAAGCTTGCGCAGCTCAGTCATAAAAAATCTAATTCTAAAGATAAGCTGTGATCTAGCGCCTTTGCTCACTTGTTGCACGTGGCAGGACTTATCGTCCGGTCTGTTCGACGGAGCTTGAGAACCGCTGCGTCACCTGCGCCATAGGTGTGGCATACAGAATTCCGCTGACCTGCGAAAAAGCGTACATTGGCCAAACAGGCCGGTGTACTAATGCAATTCTGAAAGAGCACCACAACTCTCTGTCCCTACTCACGGCGCTAGCTTGCCTCGACATTGCCGGGAATGCGGTTGCTACGCGCTGTTTTCGAATGTTAGTATTGTTGGCAGAGGCAAGAAAAAAGTTGAGCGCAAAATTCTCGAATCGTTCCTCATTAGTACACAAGGGCATGATTGCATCAGCAATCCTTCTATCTGCCTTATGCAGAAGGAACTAAGCTTCATTTCGAACGGCGCTAGATCACAGCTTATCTTTATAGATTTAGAATTTTTATGACTGAGCTGCGCAAGCTTTGCCACCTTTTTCTGTGAACTGTTTCCTTCAATAAAGCACAGTTGTTAGTCCAGTCGACATGTGTCTGCCTTGTCTATTCGCTGTGTTCCGTCTTTTGACTGGTTTTCTTCCTGAACATAATGTTCGTTTATACCTCTATAGACAGCAGATGCAAACTTAGGAGCGATGATATGCCTTTGTTCGGGCGCCCATCACGGGTACTATGTGCCTAAACTTTACTGATGTAGAATCTACTGCCAATGCACCAGCTTACTCATACACCTCCCAAATAAAGTACATCGAACTTTGGTTGCTAACTTCGCTTTATTAAACTTGACTCTTTTTCTCATTAAAGTAAAGGGTAAACCTCTCCTGCGATCAAACTGCGCATGTTTGCAAAAAGTTTCTATTTCCTTCGTGTACAAAATGTGTAGTCAACTGCATAGGTATGCACCCTGGACTGCGATCGCATGTCGTGCTGGAGCCTTGCTCAACCACATTAGGGGTCGCAAAGGTGGGCGCTGATGAAGTATTATAGGAGGAGTCTAAAGTAGAATGCCTAGTCGGCTAAGTGACTGCTGTGTTGAATGAGAGACTACAAAAACGCGATAGGAGGAGGAGGAGGAGGAGGAAGGACAGGGAGGTTAACCAGACGAAGAGCCGGTTTGCTACCCTGCACGTGGGGAAAGGGGTGAGGGAGAAAAACATGAAGGAAAAGACAGTTGCTGGAAATTAAAGTTGCTATGTAAAGTCACAGCGTTCAGTAAAGTCACAGCCTATCGTGCAGGCCAGAACTGTTCAAAAAGCGGAGCAGTGCCTTGGAGGCCTTCACCGCCGACTACAGCCACGGCCAGTGGCCGAGAATCTTCGTTTCCGTCAGTGGGCGCAGGTCTAGATGCTCCAGTGCACGGCAGAGAGACTGTCTTTTGGCGCTGTAGGCAGGGCATTCACAAAGAATGTGGGCTATAGTCTCATCACACCCGCAGATGGCACATGCACGGCTGTGAGTCATACCTATTAAGAAGGAGTAGTGCTTGGTGAAAGCTACACCAAGCCACAGGCGACACAAAAAAGTTGCTTCACGTCATGGTAGGCCGGATGGAAGCCGAGGCTTCAGATCTGGGTCGAAGGTTTTTAAACGCGAATGCGAGAACTAGCCTGAATTCCACATGGCAAGCGTGATGTCCCGTGACAGTGGTCTAAGCCTACCCGCTGCGTCGGCTCTCGATATGGGGATGGAAACAATCACCCTCATGGAGAGCAGTTCGCGCGACCTCGTCCGCGCAGTGGTTGCCTGCGATGCCGCTGTGTCCTGGCAGCCATTGGTATACAATATCGTGCCCTTTGTTGATGGCTGTGTGGTGCAGCTCTCGGATTTCGGCGACAAGTTGTTCATGGGACCCATCACGAAGAGCAGATTGTAACGCTTGGAGGGCTGGCTGCCTTTGAATCAGTGAATACAGAGCATTGCTGGGGTGTTTCTTCACTGATGTGCTTAATGGCGACACGAAGAGCAGTAAGTTCAGCACCCGTCGATGAAGTCCGGTGTGATGTTTTCACTTTCTTAACTACGGTCCTTACGGGGATGCCTACGGAGCCCGAGGAACTGGAAGGGGTCACTGAGCCATTGCTGTGTACGTGCAGTCGGTTTCCGTGCTTCTCATGCAAATATTCTAGAGTGGTCTGTTATAGTGCTGTCGTCGATAAATCAGGCTTTTTTTTTTGATGCATGGTATGGAAAGATGCACACGAGGTGGGTGCAGACTTTATAATGAAGAACCCTGTCTAGAGGCTGGTGTAAATTGGGTTGATAGGAATTCGCGATGGGCATCAATAATTTTCGCAAAAGATGTACTCGGCCGGTTAGCAGGAAGACAGGCAAGATGGTATGCGGGAGTCCGAGAGTGATGATGAATATGCACTCTCAAGGCTTCGATTGTGACATAGGCAGTCACTGGATTCTCCTGAGCGAGGAGTACTGTTGTGGCTAATAATAATAATTGGTTTTTTGAAGAAAGGAAATGGCGCAGTATCTGTCTTATATATCGTTGGACACCTGAACCGCGCCGTATGGGAAGGGATAAAGGAGGGATTGAAAGAAGAAAGGAAGAAGAGGTGCCGTAGTGGAGGGCTCCGGAATAATTTCGACCACCTGGGGATCTTTAACGTGCACTGACATCGCACAGCACACAGGCGCCTTAGCATTTTTCCTCCATAAAAACGCAGCCGCCGCGGTCGGGTTCGAAGCCGGGAACTCCGGATCAGTAGCCGAGCGCCCTAACCACTGAGCCACCGCGGCGGGTGTAGACGCACATTTTGGAAGTCCTAGGCACGTCCGCAGAGCTAGAGCCTGAACACTTTGCAGACACCTTATATTCGTTTTCATCAAGTTTCCTAGTGCAGGGATACTGTACCGAAAGAATCGCATGAATAATGCGGTGTACAGCAGGAGCATCGACTGCACTGATGCTCCCCACGACTTCCCTCCGAGAAAGGAGAAAGCGTGAACGATCGATGTCAGTCGCCTTTTCATGTACGAGGCATGTGAACTCCAGGTTAGAATACGATCGATTATTACTCCGAGGAAGCGATGGCTTCGTTCGTAGGGTACTGTTAACCCATTTATGAGTACGGGGTAATGGGACATGCTGTTGCGTGTAAAGGCAACTGCGGAACATTTTTGAGTAGAAATCTCCAGGCTTTGCAGGCCGAGGTAGGTCGAAAGAATGCTTGCCGCCTTTTGAAGCCTTGCTCGAACTTGTGGTCGCGTCACTCCTGATGCCCAGATACAAATATCGTCTGCATAGACTGAGACTCTCGCCGACTGTGGTAGTACATCGACAAGTCCGACAAGCGCAAGATTGAAAACCGTTGACCTGAGTACTCCACCCTGTGGGACCCCACGGGAAGTGTAATGTGAAGATGTTGGTCCGTATCCAGCAGGACATGCGACTACCAAGTTCTGCAGCTTCCAGAGAGTCCAAAATAGCTTGATGAGTGACGTTATTATACGCCCCTTTAACATCCAGAAATAACGCCGCGGTCACGTGGTGCAGATGCTTCTGATGTTGGACTGATGACACCACGTAAATCACGCTATCAATAGAATAACGTCCGCGCCGAAACCCGGACATTACATCTGGGTATGTTTGACAGCGCTCCAGACACCACTCAATTCGCGTAAGTACCATCCTTTCTATGAGTTTGCCCACGCAACAAGCCAATGTGATTGGACGGTACGAAGCTAGGTCAAGCGGCGATTTTCCAGGTTTAAGGACTGGAACCAGACGACTTGATTTCCACGCGTCCGGAACTGTACCCGCATACCATAATGAGTTGAAGTGGTCTAAAAGAACACGTCGAGCCTCCTGACCAAGGTTTGCAAGTGCAGAGTATGTTACTCCATCGGGCCCAGGCGATGAAGACCGTCAGACCGTCTGCAACCGGCCATGGCGGCGTCTAGTTCTTCCATTGAGAAAAGAACGTCCATTCGCGAACCTCTAGACATAGGCACTTCGCAGCTATTTATAGTTGTGGATTGGTTCCTGTGACCTGCTATTCTTGAGCAAAATTCTTCACCAATCTCCTCTTCGCTACATCCTTAGTGAAGTGCGAGAGACTTCAATGGTTGGAGCTGCTGAGGAGATGTTCGCAAACCACGCACCACACTCCAGATGCGTGAGAGATGCTTTCTAGGATCCAGTGATTAACAGAATTCTTTCCAACGGTCAACCTGCAAGATTTGAATTCTGCGCTGAATTTTCTTCTCTGTGCGCCTTGCATCCCTTAAGTCTTACAGCGACTTTGTGTGCCTGTATCTTCTCTCTGCTCTTCGTCGAAGTAATCGGAGGCGCTGCAGCTCCGCATCAAAGTCTGTGAACTTTGGCACTGGAGTGAAGAAGCATCTCGCGTGTTTTATAGCCTCCTTGATGCGCTCTTCAATGCATGTTGTAATGTATTCTCTGCAGGCTTCTTCCATAAAGGTTTTAAACATAGACCAGTCTATTCGTTGCAAAAATTTGGTAGATCTGCATCGAGCGAGATAAGGAACAATAATATATGTGGAGATGTGGTCACTTCCATGCGTTTCTACGTCGGCAAACCACCGGATGCGTCTCGCAAGGCACCGAGACACAAACGCCAAGTCCAGACAACTGCTGTAAGATAGCCAGCGAATGTACGTTGGAGAACAGTCGTCAAGGCATTGTAGGTCGTGGCCAGATGCGAAACAGACTAGACTTCATCCCATCGAATTCATCCGGATGCCTCCCCACAAGGCGTGATGCCCATTAAAGTCACCGGTGACGATCCAAGGCCCAGGTGTTGCAGCCAACAAGTCCCTCAGTCTTTCGGCGTCAAACCCTGTTGTTGGAGATAAGTACGCGTACACAAGCGTAAACGTCAGGGCGCGCATTTTCACCGTTACACAGACATACTGGTCATGGTTGCGAAGGTAAACCGTATGGTGCACATAAGTAAGCTCCCTTCGAATGTAGGGGATGACCTTGCTATTTCCCCTGTGCGTGGAGGATGCAAACGCTTCATAGCCAGAAATTCGGATGGGATTTTGTAAATTGGGCTCACAAATCACAAGGATTGGAAATATAGGTTTATACACGTATTCGCGAATGTCTGAAATGCGGGAATTGAGTCCACGGGCATTCCACTGGAAAATGGATGCTTCTCTGACTTGGCTTTCAATTAGTAACACTGGGAGAGCCATTGTGTCTGCTACTGGGAAGCTTAAAGGACTGGATTTAGCGCGTTCAGTACCTGCAATGCATTCCGTGCTGCTGGCGAGTGAAAGCTAGACAGCGTCACACGCATGGCGTTCATAACGGACCTCAAGATGGTGAACACCTGCACTTCCTCACCTCGGGCTAGATCTCTGCCTTGGGCTCGCTCAGCTGTAGGCGTTGGACACTGGGAGCGCGGTGCCTGCTCAGACACCAAGGTCGAGTGTGGCTTCGGCAGTGGTGGTCATGTCACCTAAAAGCACTCGTTCTGGCTTCAACAGTCACCGGGCTAATATTACTCGGTGGAGGGGGAGGACAAGTAGCAGCAGCGATGGGGGTTTCCCTGCTGCTGTCGGCCTTTTGTCTAGCATATCGTCGACAAGAACGACGCCGACGCACCGTAGGTGCGGCCTCTCTGTGCGTTGAAAGGTCTCGTACCATTTGCTTCAACACCGCCCGTTCTTTCTTTAGGCGGAGACAGACTTTCGAAGAAGAGTCATGAGGGCCACAATAGTTGGCGCACTTCAAAATAGTAGCGCGGCAACTGTCACCGTTACGTAGTTCAGAGCAGCGCGGGCATGCTATGGTGTTATTACAAACAACACTTACATGCCCAATTTTCATGCACTTCCGACACTGAAGCGGCTTCGGGACTAATGGGCGAACTGCATGTCGAAAGTGGACAACCTCCAAGTGCGATGGAATACAATCGCCCTTAAAAGTGACCTTCACGCCCCTTGACTTGCCGAGGCGCTGAACGTTGGTTATTTCAATGCTGTTCGTCGCTGGTTTATTGAGTATCGGCAGGTCGGAGTCAAAGATGTTCGCATCGATGTCGTGAATGCCGCAAGCGGTTGTGCCATTGTTTTCAAGAACAAAAGAGCGGACGGAGATGCCTCAGATCTTCTTGATGGTGGCTGGATTTTTCAAGGCGCTCCGCTCTGTTACATCGACGGCAAGGAGGTTTCTTCGGCTGTTGATCCTGACGTCCTATCACCCCCGGGACGCGATCCTGGAGGAACACCTACGTAGTTTGTCTGCTCACCAGGTTGAAGTTGTCGGTGGGCGTTTCAGGCGCAAACAGGACTGTATGCGCCGATGCACCACGCGTCGTGATGACGGTAGATGTACTTAATGAGGACGAGTCCTCACTCTTACGCAGTCTTCTTTTGGCTTTCTTGCTCATCACTAGGACGAACCCATCGTCCGCCGAGGAGTCCTCGCTTGTGGCTGAGTACAGCACGGTGGCTTGGCTGCTTGCCTCGCTCGATTGGTAGAAGCGCTTCCTCTGGGCGGCTGCCGCCGACCCACCAGGTTTCAGAAGAGGCCTGAAGTCCTCCACTTCCATCGCCGTCACAAAGAGGGATCGGCGCCTCCCTGAGTGTGAGAAAAAAGATAACACTTCAGAGGCAAAGAGATAGCGTTCTGGTCTGGAACTATGGAAGAAAGGCCATAGGTGCGACAAGTGTGTTGACTAGGCTGAATGTTTTCTATTCTAGTGCCCAGGTTTTGTAGCGATAGCTACATTACGGTAGCATTTCGAGCCGTCACCGTGGCGGCGCCGTGGCGATGGCTGCGCCGCAACCTCGTGGCTGCACCGCCACGCTGTCACGTGGTTGGTCACGTGGTGCGGAGCAGCTGCCAGCGGCGCGGCGCCGTGGCTGTTCACGTAGTTCGTCACCTGGTTGGTCACCTTACCGGCCACGTGGTGCGGATCAACTGCGGATGACGGCGGCGCAGCGCGCCGGCGAAACCGAGCTGCCTCAGCTGAGCGCATGCGCCGTGTCAAGTGGGACAAAGATGAAGAAGGAACGCCGAGCAAACCGGGTATGTGTCATGCCTTAATAGGACGAAGATGAAGAAGAGAAGAAGTAGGAGAGGAAGAAGACTAGCGAAACGGAGCGGCTAAAGACTGACTTTGCAATTCAACTGAGCAAGTTCCACTCGGCCATCTGTAGCAATCGCGTCTACCCTTCTTTAACCAGAGCTAAACCGCCGCCAATTTTTTTTTAGTTTTGTGTCTTTGTACAGGGTCGTGCTGAATTTCATGCCGAAGTCAAAAAGCAGCTCACACGCATCTGTTATTGTGAGAAATGTCTTGAGCACATATCAATTCTCGGAAAACATGCGTTTCTGGATTTACGAAAGTGTTCTCCTCCCGCTAGATTTCTCATGGCAACGCTGTCTGAGGATAATGTGGAGGAGATCTTATATCACTTCCGTCAATTTCAAGGGTAATGTGTGCTTATTTCCTGAGCTCAGAAACTTTTATTTACTCAACTAGATCAGTACACCAATGCTAAAGCATGCATCTACTGCTCTTACTCGCACATACATGCATTTTCCTCTTTTTGCCATAACTGGTAGCTCTGCTTAACCTGAAGTTCAATCCAATCAAAGCTAATATGAAAAGAAATAAAATGAGAGTACGCAGTACTGAAAAGAAATATGAGACTGAAAACAATGACCCTCAAAAGATAATGGCAGATCTGTCCGTGTTGTAGCCCTACAGCACAGGTAAAAAAGAAATTATGTTTTGTGCAAATCTATAGAAGCATTTTATTTTTATTGTCACTAATGGCCATCTGGAAATCAAACGCAGCCATCTAAAATATGACTCCACAGGTATTTGCTACTGCAGCATGAAAACAAGAAACCGATGAAAAATTATTGCTCAATGCAAGGTCTACAAGCCTCGAGTACAACCCCGCATATCCGAAGTGCTTTAGCATTTAGAAACAGTAACTCTTTGTTAAAGAAAGTGGAAACAAGAGGCGTTTACAAGTTTAGTGAAAAAGAAGTGTGCATTGGTAGGTGGGATTTAAAGCCCTGAAGGAACACATCCATTATGAGCGATGGTGCAATGGAAAACTCCAAACTAATTTAGACCACTTGGGGCTTTCGAATGGGCGCTGACATTGCAAAGCACACGGGTGTTTTGGCATTTCGCCTCCATCAAACTGTCGTCGACACGGCCGGTATTCGACCCCGTAACCTTAGGATTTGCAGCCAAACGCTAAAGCCACTCTGGCAATGCGGCGGGGAGTAAAGCGTCAGTATAGTTTTAATAAAAGGAAAAGGCAATGGGCACAGTGAATTAGAAGAAAATTATCCAGTTATTAGGTAATCTCAACCTAACTATTATAATCATGGATACGAAGGATAGGCGTTGATACTCTTCTGGTGCTGTCTTTGAGAGAACAGAATGCCCATAGAAGGGTATACGTAGGTAGTTTTAATAAGGTTGTGAAACTTGTCAACCAACTGAGGATGGTGTCCAGTGTAAAGATCCCCTAATGATGATAGTCCTTGGTATACATGCTTATTTAATGCGGCGGGCGCAACAGGCGATGGCAAGGCCACCCAGTTGTGAGCAGCAGCCACTTCAAAAATGGGGCTATAAGAACACTCGGGAACGAAGCATTCCCTTAAGCTCTGCGCAGTAGTGCATTAGTGTCGTATTTTCCCAGTGGTAGGCGGCAGTTGTAGACCCGTTTGTGCCGTTCAAGTGACATCTAAAAACATTTCCAGCGAGCTGCGAGGTTGCAGCGGCGCTGATGACGAAGATGAAGTTGGTAGCCCGACCTCGCTCGCGCAGGAAAGAACAGAACGCTTTCGGCAACCTACCTGACCAGAAACGTCGACAGCCCGCTCGGCCGGCTCACCAGCCGCGGCTACCGGGACCTCCAATAAATGTGGATTACCTTCCACAAGTTCACGTTTTTCTGCTATCTTTCCTCAAAATGCAGTTACAGTTTATGCACTCCTTTTCTGGTATTAACTCCTTCGAAACCATTGAAGACTTGTCTATTGCTATGTATATTGAACCTTGGCTCTTTCAGAAACCTTTGAATTCATTATGATTTGGCACGTATAAAGTGAATTCTAAAGAACTTACTTTTGAAAACATGTGAAGCATTATCCAGGGTATCAATATTTACTGCTAAATTTATCTCGTCCTAAAAAAAACTGTAATGAAGATTTCAAAACATTTGGTAAAAATAAATCTATATAGGCCCTTACCTGGAATAAAAACATGCAGAGAAAAAGCAGAATAAAAAATTAGCTGTGATTATACCACAAACACATGCTGCAAAAACAAACGCTGTAGCTTACAAAGACAAAGTGTTTGGCCTATAAAAATTCCGGTCAACCGTTAAGAGCGACGTTCAATACGGCGTTAATCTCCTCTAAAGACAAGACCTGCATTTCTTTGCGGCTGAACTGTACTCTCTGCTCAGCAGGCGACAAAACATCTTAGGCACGCTGCACATACGATATATGTCTGATATATACGCTCATATCCATCGATCACGAGTGATCGAGGCTCTACGGGTGTGTTTGGAAAAGAGTTGAGCTCAAATTTACCAGCGTAATAATTTACGTTCTCTGTTCCATGTGCTATTTCTGGTAGGTGAGTCCCTGCGATAATAATAGGCATGCACTGTCAACTAAGCCGGTTTCAGGCCCCATTGCTCTAAAGGCTGCAATAGACGAATTCGTCTCCGGTATCTTGTATCTCCGTTTCTTGTGAGTCTTATTCAAAAAGGAATCAGTACTTATCTCAGGTACACGAGATTAGCTGCTACAACAACTTTAGTCCCACGCCTGCTGCTGCGTGCCGGTCCGAATAGCTCTATGGCGTCTGATGCATCACTCAGCAGGCTGGTAAGTGTCATTCGGTGTTATGGTTTCGCTGTTATCTGGATGCACCTCGGTAAGGACGGAAGCTTGCTGACATGCAAGAACATCACACTTGCCCACTTGCCCAAGCGTATGGTATTTATAACTGTTTCCGCTGCTACTCCATCCGGTGCGTGGCTGTCCAAGGTCCGTCACAGCGCACGTAGAATCTTTGCTCTGAACCCTTTCTATTGTTCTGCCCATTAAGCCTTCACTTTGGTATGGTGGTAGATATTTGTCGTCGAATCGAAGATTCTGAAACCGATACCGCTTATACTGGTCGGTGTGGAGCATGCTGATATGCTGACGCTAGAGGCAGAAAATACCTGCAAAACTCTGAGGATGGTTACGGCTAGTAACGAGATTCAGCGATAGCAGTGTAGGCATTTAGTTTTTGCAGGCGGCTGTTCGAAGCAGAGCCACCCGTAAAGTTATGCGACCCAGGTTGGCTGTGATATAAGGTGGGTGCGTTAAATTCCGGGGTGCGTTAAAATGCGTAACGCACCTACCGGTTGCGCCGACACCAGAGAAAGCTAGAGACGGGCGCTTAAAAGCGATGGCTGTAAAAATTTGTCCTAGTGGTATTGCGCATTTGATATATTCAGGCCGAATGCTGACTCGTCGATACTAGTCACGGACAAATGAAAAATCTTTTATGGGTAGTTTCGGTTGGTCAGCGATTATGTAATTATTGTTTGCCGTGCGACGTCCTCAAAGTGAAGGCTCTCGACTTAATTCGTTTTTCTCAAGCAGCAGAAAGTCATAATAAAAGGCTGAAATTTCGTGATGAGAAGGTTACTAATTAGACGCGGAAATGATTAATTGGGTTGATAACCCCCAAACTTTGGTCCGAATATAATAAAGCTTCAGCAACAGGAACTACCCCATATAAATATTTTCAAGGGGAATTTTTTTTTACTGCATTTAGGAATTAAACAGCTGCAAGCGCACAGCTGGGCTATCGTTTTTCTTTTCTCTTGCTGCGCACGCAACTAAAGCACTAAAACATACGTCAACTGAGAGATCCCCGGTGGTAGGATTTCATGTCGTGCTATTTTAATCCATTCTAATTCTGGAAAACCCAGCGTCGCTTTACACAAAGTCACAGTAGGCCTTCCGAGAACAGACCTAAATTTGCTGAAAATTTGAAATCCGGAAAAAAGTGAAAAAAATTGACGATGGGTTAGCTGTGGTTAAACCTGGAGTGAGGCGATAGCTACAGCTGGCCGAGTGAAACTTGTACAGTTGAGTTGCAAAGTCAGTCTTTCGCCGCTCCGTTTCGCTGGGCGTTCCTTCTTCATCTTCGTCGCAGTTGACACGGCGCATGCGCACAGATGTGGCAGCGCCGCGCTGCCGGCAGCAGCAGCTGCTCCGCCCCACGTGGCTCGTCACATGGCCAACCACGTGGCGAACCATGTGATCAGCCACGGCGCCGCGCTGTCGGCAGCTCCTCCGCACCACATGACCAACCACGTGACAGCGTGGCGGCGCAGCCACGGGGTGGCAGCAGCGCAGCCACAGGATGGCAGCGCAGCCACAGGGTGGCCGCCACCGCCAGGACCCCGCCACGCTGAAGGCTCGAAATGCTACCGTAATGTAGCTATCGCTGCAAAAGAAACTTTTTCGGAAATGCTCGAAACATAACAAAAATACGCGAAACAGGAATGTTCGCACAGACTGTAATTCCTGGGCTGTAGTGTCGATGGGAGTACGTTTGTCTACATTCACAGTAATTGTGAGCTAAGGAAGGAAAGCAACACTGCATGGGGCGAGAAACGCCAATCGGGCAGCTGCTTACTCTGCATAAAAGGGGCGATTCACACAGTTGTACTGGATACAGTTGCTTCAGGAGTCAATCCAGTCTAGTTGTGAGACCCGACTGTATAACGTTGTCGATAGCCGGCAGCGCTAAGGACAAGAAATCTAGCATGGCGATCAGCATACTTCTGCAGAAACGTATGTGTGGCGAATTTCGCCAATGTTCCAAGTTCGTTGAGGCCCTGCCAGCAATAAATATACCAGTGGAGCGCCTTTGTTGCTTACAACAAGTACTAGCTAGAAGCATTCATGCTTCGAAGTCTCGCATACATTACACATTAAAGGCACTCTACAAGGACGGCTACTGGAGGTTTATTATTACTGCCTGATGCGACAATCTGAAATAAACTATTCGCATTGGGTTACTGACCACCTCTGCTTGGCCAATCAGCATAGTTAGCGGGTCACAAACTTTCTTGCGGCTACGACGGCCTAATATTCCTCACATTAGTGTCACTGATGACCACAGGCAAAAAGAATAGTGCATATCCCTAGAGCTTTCGGCGGTTATTGGAAGGATTCGCAGTGACAAAAAGTTTGCTATAGAGTTAGACAATTTGAGCCACTGCGAAGATGCACATGGACGATCATAAGCCAACATTAACCCATAACTGCCGGCAAAATCCGCAAGGCTTAATCCCATCTGTAGCTTGCAACAACCTCAATCTCCACATTACCCGATGTCAAAACGCAGGGCAGGGTTCCTGCCCCGTGCACCTAGCCTACTTTCTACCCAAGTAAATAATCTAACGTCGTTGCGAGATTTAAGGATCCCAAATATGTGAACAGGTACACAAAAAAATTTAGGGAATGTAAATTCGCTTTGCAATGCACAAAAGGGTTCTCCGAGGCAACCATCTTTCCTTCTCTATGATCGCTGTTAATGGTAATTGGCGGCTATGGATTTTTCTAGGCCAGCTCGCTAATACTTCCTGTGCCATTTCTTCAAACCTCGCTTATGCTTTCAGAATTAACTATGCTGTTAAGACTAACCCACGATTTTTTTTCCAACTAAACTATAAAAACAAGTCGTGTGATCTTCAGCAATTATTTTACGCAACCGTTCATCGAATTCATGACGTCGGCTGTAATAATTAGCGAATACATTTTTTAAGAGCCACTGTACCATGAGCTCTTTTTAGCGAAACTTGCATGCCTCTGCAAAAAATGCATAAAAAGAAAGAGTCGTTTTTCGAAGTTCCCTCTTTTTTTCCGCTCCCTCCTATCACTCATTCCGGTTCGCAGCATTGAAGACAGCAGTGGTGAGTTTATCGACCGTTCGACTTTCGCAAAAATAGATGCACTGTGCCACAAATATTTGGCGAAATACTGAGAATATGTGTTCAGTGTCTGTCGCACTGAATAAAGAAGGCTAGGTGGCAGCCGAAAGATGCTCAAAAGAGACGAAGCAGCTCAGGATCATTTTGTTCCGCATCAGCCTCAGCAGCGCTCATTCGATTTATTTGCCCTCTCGATACTTATCTCATTGGCGTTTTCCTGGCGTTTTCTTCATTCTGCTGCAATAACCATGCTCCGTCAGCTGCATGGTTATCTATTATGAATGCAAGCTGGAGGCAGCGTCCACTCAGTTGCAAGAAAGGGCATAATGAACAATTATGCGAAGCGTCGGAGATTATAGTTTCTTCTGTGCTAACGGCGCAACATTTTTTCCGTTTATTCCATGATGGATGTTTGCAGGAAAGCCGGTGAAGCCTTACCTTGAACCGGGCGTAAAGCAATGTTCATTTCTCATTCTACCTAATTTTCTCCCTTCCTCATTCACTAAACTGAAGCCATGCTGCGATCTTTGAATGAATAAGCTACACTCATTAGGCACGATCAGGCTATAGTATAATTTGGTGGAAAAAGTAGCCGCACTTTACTCGAAGTAACTCATACCATATCTCAAAGTTTAATTCTTCAGAAACTTTACTTCAATAGACAGTGTCTAGAGCTCGAAGTTAAAAACGCCGGCTATCTCTGCCCAAAGGTTTGGCAGTCATTTGTCTTGAAATTTTATAGAGGGGAAGCTGCGTTTTCAGGAGAGGAGTCACGAGATTGGAAAGCGTCTGTGATGTCGAAAAATTCTCCTGCACTTTAAACAGGCAGATCCACCATGCTGGTCTCTCCAAGACTTGTTCGTGCCCCACCGGCATGAACACGAGGCGGCTCTGGTGCTACGAGCTAAGAACGCAAACGTGCACGTTAATATGCGTCATGCTGCAGCCGCATCCCCCAGAAAACTAGCGTGTTGTGGCAGCAGCGTCAGAAGTCACTTCTTTACGATCATAGAAAATTTATTTGTTGTTCAGCATAGTTGTTTTAAAGCAATCAAAGCGCTTGCTGAAAACTTGTGCGCAAAGTTCTCTATAGCATTGATTAATACCATGGTGGAACTAGAAAAAATTGACGATGGTTTAGCTCTGGTTAAACCTAGAGTGAGGCGATAGCTACAGCTGTGGCGAGTGAAACTTGTTCAGTTGAATTGCAAAGTAAGTCCTTCGCCGCTCCGTTACGCTGGGCGTTCCTTCTTCATCTTCGTCTCACTTAACACGGCGCATGCGCACAGCTCTGGCAGCGCCGTGCCGCCGGCAGTAGCAGCTGCTCCGCACCACGTGGCTGCTCAGGTGACCAACTACGTGACGAACCACGTGATCAGCCACGGCGCCGCACCGCCGGCAGCTGCTGCGCACCACGTGACCAACCACGTGACAGCGTGGGGTGCAGCCCCAGGGTGGCGGCGCCGCCACGCTGAAGGCTCGAAATGCTACCGTAATGTAGCTATCGCTGCAAAAGGAACTGGAAGAAAAAGTGTCCCAGCCCGTGCCTGACTCTGGGATTTCAGCAAGTGAACCAACGGAAATGACGAGGAATACAGCGGAACGCCGAGAGTGTTTCATGACATTACGCTCAATACTCTTGCTACCATTAACAGTCATGTATTCGGAAAGTGGGCTTCAGTGAATTGGGTTTATTAAACTAAGCCTGTACATAGCGTGAACGTAAACGTACCAGTCATTTTTGCTTTGTATATTATCTTTAGCAGGTGTGCTGCGAATTGTGAGCAGAAAACGTCCTGCCAGCGTGCGAAGGCTCAGAACTGTACGTGATCCTCTCGCGCGTGCAGTTTGCAGTGACGTATTCGTTGTCGGCAAGGTCGGAGGAAGCGAAACACATGTTTAGCCTTGTGCGTTTACCCTACAGGACTCACCTGCCGGACGGCTAGAGCCACTCCTGGCACTTCATAGCTCCGAGGATCCACACACCATGAGGAGGAAAGTCGTTACTCTCCAGATGATTGGTGTTACGGGTAAGTGATATAAGACGCTTTATGACTGACATTTCAGTCCAGAATTTACTTCGCAACATTCGAAACTGACGGTCATTGTAGCGTCTTTGCTACACCACTATTCCGTCATCACAGACAGAAGTGCAAACAGGGCGGCTCCTACGCACTCCGCTGTTCGCACTTGTTTTAATTGCGTTTGTTCATGGGTGGTAAGAAAAATTCGCCAGAGTCGCCCATGATTCTATTGTAAACGCCTCTAGCGTCATTTTGCTTCCAGAAAGCAAAAAGTTCGAAGAGAAGAAATGCGAACAGCGGAGTGCTTAGGCGCGTCGCTTTTAGGATTTCTTTCCACCACCCTCATGAAACGTTGCACTAATTTTGGTTCGGTTTAGTTTAGTTTCGTTCTTGGCTTTAACGTTGCAGGGACACACGTAGGCTGTCATACCCGGCCTAATGTAGAGCTCCGGGATAATTTCGACCGCTTCGGCTTGTCTACCGCGCACAGACATCGTGTAGGACATGGAAGTTTTTTTTTTTTTTACAGTTCACCTGCATCGAAATACGGCAGCCGAGGTTGGGATTCGATCTCGCGAACTTGGGGCTCAGCAGCCGAAAGCCAAAGCCGCTGAATTCACTGCCGCCGCGAAGCGAGAGTCGCATTGCCTCTCCTATGCACTCTTTTTCCACATTCTAGCTAAACGTGGTGGTAGGCGTTATACTTACGCCTATTTTTTTTAATAGCGTTATTTGTTGCTATAAGTACGAGACCTTCTTTCTGCGAGGAAATCCTCTCTAGTCATGTGGGTCTATTGGCTACCATGATGACTGCTGCATGCACCATCTTTTCTGCATTGCGAAAGCCAAGAAGCTGCGAAGTACAAAAATATTAGCTTTTAAGAAATCTCTACAATTCTTGTAACTGCTTTTGTGTTGTTTTTTTTTGTGCACACATTACTACCGGCGCCAAGCCGGCGCTGCCGAACACCTATAAGCATATTTCCCTCGTGCGTCGTACTACGATGCGCAGAGACAAGGAGAACTTTGCGCACATTTTTGTTTTGTTTAAAATATAGCACTTGCTCAACATCTTTCGCCGGAAGGAAGGCTTGGTATCCTTCGCTAGGCTGTTGGGCTTTAGGCAAGAGTGCATTAGGAGGCCAACGTCTTTATTTCTTGTCCTACTTGCCATTTTTATAGTCCAGAAACTTAAACAGATACCATTGACAATTGAGACAAATGTTGAATTCTCTGCGACTGGCAAGCTCAGTCCTTTTTGCTTGAAGGTAAACAACGCAAAGCACGACCGCAAAGCCACACGAACCGCGCCGAAAGAAAAAACATGATTTTACAGTAATAAAACTTTTTTATGAAAAAACTAGAAGCCCATTTAAAGTTAGTACACGCTCTTTTACTCTTGACGGGACACAGACAACTCCGGCTAAATTTCAGTGCTTAGTTAAAATGGGCGTTCTGCCTGTTGTCGGTATTTGGATGGTTTTATGGCATCCAGAGACGCATGTTTTGCTGACAAAATTCGATTTAAATTTTTTCCCGCCACTTGATTGAAACTGTTCAAACTTATGACATCAAGGCCGAAAGAGACTCCGTGATGACCGCATGGATGCGAAGAGTGGTGCACGCTGAAAAGAAATCAAAACTTCCTTAAAATCTACTCTGTTTAACTACATCATTTTTTTAGCATGAGCTACAGCAGCATGCAAAAGTAGAAAACAATTTATGCGGCTGAAATATTAAAAACGTTAATGTAAGAATTTCTTAAAACGACACATGTCGTTTTTTTTTTACTGAACCAAGAAGACGCGGAAAATTTTTGCATGACTTCAGTAATGAAATCAGGTGAAGGAACAAAGTAAGTAAAATATTCTAAATTATAATTTATCGTTGTACCCTTTTTTCACATTTCGTATAATTATTGTTAACTGCAACCAATCTTTGCTTCTTCATAAAACTTTAAATCGTGCTCGCTTAAGCAAAAAGTTGTTTTTTTTTCGAGAAACATACTTCGCTGAAACTCCATTCACATAATCACCAACAAGCCCATTTTATTTTCTTTTTTTTCAAAAAAAAAAGTCAGCGGTGGTTACTTTTGCTGCCTAGGATGTTTTGCATGGAATAACTGCTTTAAAAGACAAAAATAATCGTTCGAATAAAAGAGCAATCAACTCTTCCCTTAGCAAATAGAAAAAATATGTTGGCTACTATGAAAGCAAGCGGCGGAGTTTATGTAATGGTATTCCTGAAAGGAACGCGGAATTGCTTGCAATCCTTAACAATAACGGGTAATATCACCCTAGTCATACCTTTCATCTTCTTCAGAATAGTACAAAGCTTCAGTGTGTGCGACACAACACTTTATCAACTTTTCTGATCAATCAACAATGTATCATTATCAGGTGTTTTCTGTCTATCTTCTCCGTTCGCGCTACGACCATTCTTAAGGGTCTCACCTCCGGTGCACAAGCGGACCTGAAAGATTTCTGGCAATGGACGCTGTACTAGCTACCAAAGCATCTGAGCTATCGCAGCTGGCCCAGCTCGATGCTTGCAGTGTCTATTTACACACCACATGTTTTGCGCGCCCCGGCCGCCGTTTCTGTGTCGGTAAGAGAGAGAGAGAGCAATGCGTAGTGGTAAACGAATGCAAGTGCCGGAAAAAGAAAGCGTTCCCGCGAACTCACTGATAGTGCAGCGGAAATGGGCAAAAAAACAGCAAATTTATAGCACATGTATTTCCTCTGAATACATTGCTATCGCTTTAAAAAGCGTGAACCAGAGTTGTAACTTCCATCGTGCCTTCCCAAGAAGCATTTCAGCCCTGTATAACACACATGTGCGCTTGCCACCAAGGCCCCTCTTGAACACGCGCCAGCTTGAACGCATACCTACATAAGCACTGCCACGAATAACAGTCTACGCGCTCGACTGCTAGAGACACCTGCCTCCAGCGTTATTAGTACCTGCTGCCGCCCCTGAGATTTGTTTTCTGGCCGACTTCTAAAACTGATAGTCATCTAGTAATGTTAACTGAAAGGCTTTAATTCCGAAAGTCGCTCACATCCTTTGAAGATAAGAGGGTGACCACGACTCCGAGGCATTCCTGGGCCTTAGATAATTCCAATGCTGTTCGTCGTTAATCAATGACCTCAAAGACCGCGAGCGTTGTGGGAGCGATAAAAAGTGCCATTTTCCTGAAGCAGTACTGCATCTGAGCTTTAACTTTGGCAAGGCCCGTCTACGCACGCTGCAACTACGCCGCAGTGTTTTGACGCTATGGTAGTATTGGTAGAAGCTTTGCTTTCACACCGATGAAGCGACTCCAGCGGCATTGCGAAGTACAGGCGTGTCGCACACCTGATGTACTCATACTTGCGGCAAAGTTGGGGATAGAAAAGTAATAATACGCTTACACGTTACAATGGTCGGCAAGAAACAGGAAATTCCAACGCCAAGGCAGAGCGGAGGGCGAGCGCTCAGCTACGCCGTCACCTATTAAATCGATTGCCAATTGAGCCGCCCATGTATGAAAACTAGGTTTCGAGCAAAGTGGATGAAGAGCGCGGTCAAAAGCTCTCCACGTGTCAGTAAGAGAGGGGAATAATTCTTTCGAACGAATTGAGTGGCTGCACAATTCAAGGCATAAAAGCAGGAAAGTAGAGCTAGTAGTTTCTCTTGAAATATTGATACAAGTTCTGTCATTTTCCCTTTCGTCATTTGCTTCATTTCTGCAAGCATGTCATTGCGTTAAGTGAGTATATTCATGCACAGCGTTGCCAACTAATTTCAAGAGACTGCGTCGTTTCATTGCTGGGCTCCCATGAACTGCGGAACTGACCCAACACCTACTTGATACAAAGCCTGAGCGCTTCCCTCTCTTGGTTTGACGTCACATATACTAGTCGTCGGTCTCCGGCGCTGCGGCGGCGAACCAGCGCTTTGCGGCGGAGACGGTGCTCGGCATCAGCGGCTCGCGATGGCTCGAGCAAGCGTGAGCTCAGCTAGCAGGTGATGGCTTCAACAGAGGGTTATGTCTGTGTGATCATGGTGGCAAATGAAGAGTCTTGCTGAATCAGGTTTGTATGCCTGAAGAATGCACCAGTGCAGGTGCAATGCGACACCAGTAACCAGTCACAAATGCACATGCCACGCAAGAAGCGGATAACAAAATAAGTATAGTTTTGTAATTTACTTTACTTTTATCGTCTAGAGCATGGAGGCACATAGCAGCACGCTAGATATATGTGAATGCCAGAAACCACTCAATGAAATGTGGGCTCACACTCATCATACTAATACAGCAGCCAAGATATTATCAGTCACTAAGGAAAATTTGACTGAATGCTCGGTATACTAAGAATAAAAGTGAAATGTCAGTTACAATAATGACTTCACTCGTGATATTGCAAAAAATCAGCTTTTGTTACCACCAGTTTAAAAGATCTGAACCCATGCAGTAGCCTCATTAAGCCTTTATCGCCGTCATCTCTGTTTTGCAACAGATTCTCTGTATTTGAGGCGTTATTAGGAGCCCCTGCCCCCCTTAACAACGTTTAATACATTGATAAGGCATACAAGGAGGCTGCGATCCTGCTGGACAGGTCAAGAAACCGGAAGAGCAGATTGCAGATGCGATTAAAACAGACCACCATAAGAATCAATCGAGAAATAAGAAAGCGTTTCATAAAAAAAAAGGAGCAGCCCCAGGCAGAAGCGAATCCACAATAGTCCACAGGATATTCTCTGCGATCCCCAGTGTTTGGTGTGCTTCATATAAAACATTTTGCAACCGTCATTTATCTGGACAGTGTTCGAATCATGCTTACTTCATTCTTCTGAAATTGTTTTATCCATGCAGGCTGGATGGCAGATAATATGACAGATGCTGGCAGCAATGAATAAGTCATGCGAAATCAAACTAGAATATTTCAGAGAAAAATTAAAACGTTACGCCAGGGCAATGTATGACAATTCAAATTGGGTGCATAATGTAACTATGGCTTTTTTTTCTTGTTTCTTTAGCTGGTCTGGTAGTGTTTCTGTTGGAAATGCTAAGTGAACTGATTTTTCAGAGCTTGAAGTGAAGTGCTGATATCACTTGCGCATTCTTCACCAGCCATTTGGGCAACGTATCAAAGACCGCTGCTTTGAAAAGACAATGCGCTATGAAGACGAAAGTACGGGCAGAATGATAGAAGTCAGTTGGTCAAATGGCGGCCTCAGAGGTGACGCGATACCAACCATTTATCCAGAATGCCCGTCATATTTATCGAAACCGATAACTTCACGACAACGTCCAGAAGAAAACGGGCAAAACGTAAACTCGTAAACTTCAGCAAAGCTATGGTGACCTCCATCCATAGATTGAATCAAAAAACCAAGGAGGAAAATGTAAGCCCATTTGAAAACCTTCTTGCAGCAATACAGCAGATATGAGTGTCGAAATTTTGGAAGTCGGTGCATGCAAGGAAATGGATAATATTTCTGAGCCTTAATGAGAATAGTGTCCATTCAGCACACTATAACCGTAATGTCGCATTGCACTTTTACTGTCGCATTCAAATGCATAAGAATGCCGGTGGTGGAGGTTCCTGACTACGGGTCAAGCATGAGTGAGCTTGCAGGCCTTTTGAAACACTTTTGGGAAGCACACAGCTGAATGTACCCCGCAGTTCTACAAATCTGAGGCAGTCATAGTACATATTGCCTCCCTTCTTGAGGACCTGCACCACAACAAGGTTCCTGATCGCCAAGCACCTCCTAATGTGCTCACGACATTTCTTCATTAACCGTCCAAGTAGAAAGAATGGAACTGTACCTATGTGCTGTTTGTTGAGTGCTGAATGACATCGAAAAAGAAGTAATTATGAACACACTCACGGACACGCCTTGGAAAGACTGCCACTAGCGCATCTGGCTTCCATTCAGTACTTTGTCTCTGTCCGTGCTCTTTTCCATTTTTAAAGGTCGAAATTGCATAAATGTGTGACTGAACTTGCAAAATTCCGTGCATCTATATGGTTGTCATAGAAGAAAAGTGCCGCTTTATAATCAAAAGACGTGCATAAAATCCTTACTGGGAAACAAATTTTGTTGTCTGAATTTATTGTTATTATCCCCCGATTTAGCTTACCTCAGCAAAAATTACTTGTATGTTAATGAGAGCTCACCATATATGCCCCATTCTATGCTGTTTAAAAACATCTGCACTGCACCAAACCAACATTCCGCGCGCTGTGCAGTAATTACTGTACACTGCCGCTACACAATTTAAGCCTCAGTAAGACTTACTCTAAACCTCCCCTTAAAGTCGCATCATATTTAACTGTCACAGGGAACACCACCCGGAGCATTCCCTAACTTTACAAATGATGAAGCATTGCTAAAGAGTGAAAGCCGCATTCATCAAGCACAATACAAGCAATTGGGTTCTCGAGAACTTGGGGTCGAATCAGTAGAGGAGATGGAAACGTTTGCAAGGAACCTAAGCCAACAAGTGACTTCAGCTAAAAAAAAAATCAAGATTCTATTTTATCTTTCATATTTCACGAAGGCACAAGTTCTGCGGGGGGAATCATAAAACCACTCTCCGGAAAGTTTGGCTACTTCCCTACACGTCCTCTTACTGGGCAGTAACCTGCACCAGGACAGTAATAGTTATAATAACACAAATAGCTCCACTGCCACGCCTAGGTCAGAAAACATTGGGATCAAATATTACGATTTCTGCAGCTGCTCAAAAGCTGCTCATTAGAATCGACACCTCAATTTTAGGCGTTTTTCACCACCGTATTTAATTCATAATGAAAGCCATTTAATGTTACATATCAGCTTCAGCACGCAAGTGAGTACAGAATAATAGAATGCATGTCAAAAGAGTCAGCTGAGCACCAGTATACACGCACAAAATACGAGACAGCACTAGCTGCCAAAGCTGAAAACAAAATTCCTGTCGCAGTTGGATTACTGAGTAAACACTAAATAAATTATAGAAAACAGGCAAGCAAAAATCTGAATGACAGCAGCGATGATCTTCACGCGTGTCTGGCATACATGGATCAGGTGCATACACTGGTGACGACCAGCCACACCATACATCTCTAGAATATCCGTGACTGCCTAAGGACGAACACAACGCACGTCACCGTAACCAAGGCTGCTAGTGAAGTAACCAGGATGCCACATTATTCCACGCACGGTGAATGAACGCCTATTCCCCCACATTCACGGCAATTTTCCAATGAGGAAATGCGTTCACGAATTACTCTTGAGTAATGCAGGAGAAGCGACCCTTGGTGCACGAGCATATGACGCCGTCATGACGCCGTCAAGCTCCTTTTTCTACTTTCTTATTTTTTTAGCGTGCCACAATTACTTGCCTGGTAGCGGGAACTATTCAGTTGCCATCGGCGACGCGGCTACCGCATCATAGCACATTTCTCACTCATTTTCTCTTCAGTAACCAAGCGCTCACCCACACGGCGGCCTTCCCTCGACGTGAAGCGAGGCTAGCGAGTCCTAATGACAATATGTTCATTCGCATTCTGTGAGGTGTTGTCTGCCGTAAATGTCCTATAGGTGACATCCACAGATGCACGGGACACGCATCCGTTGATCATAAGAAGCACAGTGTTGAAGAGCTTGCGGTTGAAGTCGCAAAAAACGGAAATCACGAGCACCCACGCACATTGCATCTCGCCCCACGGCCAGGCTCGTTCGTTGTTTACGTGTGCTGCTCCGGCTGTGGAACTCGCACCCGGCGGACGGAGGCAAGTGCCAGTGAAGTCACACAACTTGGCTCATGCCTTGTATAGAAAAGTTGTTGACTGACATACCTCATTATTAACGCAGCAGCGTTCGAGTGGGCGTTCGGAGGAAAAGCCGTGCGCGCTGGTCCATACAGTTGCTACGTCGCACTTTGAGTTTAGGAATGAAAGCTAAAGCTAGAGTTTAATCGTGAGAGTGAGCTTGTAGCTTAACTGAAATGTCATCATACCATATAAAGATGTAAAGTAAGTACTTCAGTTTAAAAAAAAATTGGGGTAATCAGTTGTGAATCGAAGGCACGACCCTTGGGTCGCAAATCAGACACGCAAACCCTAGGCCGTTGGGGTATTTTTTCTTCTTTATTTCATAGAAGTACCATAGCACTGACAGACTTCTAGCCCTGCTTAACCAGGCCACGTCCCGCGAACCCGTCATACACAGTCACACCAGCGTCCTGCTATCACTCTGTCAACCCATAACACTCCGGGAGACACGCTACTGCATCGAGTAACGGCAGCCAGGCAAGAGGTCGATCCTGCGCAGCATATACCCCCTGCTCAAAAGCACACTGATCCCTGAACAGAGACATAGATTAATGTTGCGGATCTGCGCGATGATCTGTCATGCATACGGCTCTTTCACAGGCTAAACAGTTTCATGAGGTCAAAAAGAGCACATGGAACCATGGTCATTGATCACATGGTCATTGGGCAAGTCGTTTCGACTTAGCTAAAGGGAGACATTATGTATCTTGCGGTATGTCGCGTGGCCTGGTATGCCTACTAATGTACGCTAATGAGTCTGTGTAATTAGGAAGAAGCAATAATTAAGAAAGAACGCAACACATACGATTAACGCCGTCGCGTCAATCCTTTAGGGGGAGCTGCAGTGTCTCCCGAATTTTTTCATAAAATGAGCGCAGTGCTCCACGCCTGAAGAAGAGCTCTTGGTGCACAAATCTTCAGGGATATATGAATATGTCCTTCTTTCAATGAAAGCAAAGGAGCAGCGCACACGTCCTAATTTACTATTGGCGTTCCATCTAGGTCATCGTCTCTTTCGACGGTCGCGGCCGACTGCCTCGCAGGTAGCGAAGCCAGCTGCGCAGGAAGATTCCTTTAGCCTACTTAGCCTACAGTTTCACTTTGGCCTCCATTTTTAGTTAAAGAGCGCAGTGTCAATACCGAATGGGCTATTGTGAAACAAAATTGCGATTATTCGTGTTTTGTAAGCTCTTCATTCTCTTTACTCTGTAGTTTGCCATTGGTCATGCCCGCCTTTGATAACAGAAGCGGTAAGACAATGTTATCGGCTGACAGCTCTGGGAAAATATGCATTCCTACTAATGTTAAACCGAAAACAAAATTTGCAGCTGGCATCCGCAGGAACCGAAGTGCTTACCAAGCAATTTTCAGAGACAAAGTATTCTGCAAGTATCGAATGGCTAGACCTGCAGACACGGGCACAAGCAGTCTGTGGAAAGGCTTAGGGTATATTGCATTTTTTGCCTTAATTATGTCTTTCCCTAAACGAGAAAAATCCCGCAGTACTTAGCTGTGCACCGTAAAGCACTCCTGCGAGAATTTAGTATACTTGGTACTCGCGAAGGACGGAAGAGCTCACCCATTACATGAAGCAGGTGAAGCGGCTCAGACAAGACGCCAAAAAATGTCGTTGTGCCAGCACTAAAGGTAGTGACACCCGTGTCGTCACTTAAATACAGTCCCTCCGGGCCATCACTCTTGCTTTTAGCGTTTCATCGCCGCCGCTAATGCATAGAAGCTGTCCCCGCGAGCAGAGATCATGGTATTGCTTTAAAGTGTAGCTTGGGTCAAATGACATGGTTACCTCCATCATTGCTTTTATACTTTTACTGCAGTGAATGCTTTTACTCTAAGTCAAGGATTCACCCGCAACGGCATATTTCTGCATGGTGAATCTGGGCAACTTTAGGTGGTGGGTGGCACTACTGGACGGGGGTGGAGGTGGTGGGTGGTGGTGGTTTAATGGTGGCGATAGCACACCGTTCATGCCTTCCGCTTCGTGCGAACTTCTTTATCGTCCCTTTTGACGTGTGGTCGTAAGACAGCGCCAAACGGTGCAAAATTTCTCTCAGATGCTGCACGCATGAGGCGCAGACCAGAAGTCAGCGCGGACGGTCAGGCGGTACTGAAAAAGCAGGCCCGTGCAGTGTTCCTGATTGGCAACTGGACCGTACCATGATTAAAAAGCTAATGGGTGAAAGGGACAGAGATTTAAAAATACTGAAATTTACTCTCGCTCGATTTTCGGATCTAAGTGTCCTGACCATAACGTAAGCTTGGTAAAGTTATTTTACTAGTAGAGAGTAATTTCCGGATACGTTTTCTAAATTTGGTGATCATAATTGCTATTGTCATTTTTTTAGTTCGGCAAGACTGTCTGCGCAACATCGCCGAACTGCATGATTTCGTCATCTAGAAGAAATGAGCACAACCGATGTTAACGCACCCAAGACTGAACGCCACAAACCCTTCCGGGGCATAAACAGACTGATTAGCACTTCTATCAATCAGTCATCGATGGAATCAATCCTTGCCATTGCTAAAGTTGCAAAACGACTCTCATTTGCTTTAGCCAACGAGGGCACAAAGGTTGCGCGTCTCACTTGTTCTCCTGCTGTAGTTTTGAGCCCCCCCCCGCCCCTCCCCCTACCCCCAACGACTGCAATTATGCCATGTTCGGTACCTCTTTCGCTTGTCTTTTGCAGTCGACCAGTGACTTGGTTAAATCCAAACGCGTTGAAAGCACCCCGAAAAAACTTTCATGCAAAACGTATCCGCGAATTTAACCCCATTCACGATCCCCAATCTGAGGCTTTACTTTCAAAAAAGAAAACACCGCACAAGAAACGCGGGTATCGAAATTTAGGCGTTCCTTAAGGTGATGTTGTATAAGAGGGGTGTTTTTCGAATTTAGTTGAAAAATATCTTTCACCGTATCCTTGTGTCGTGACAAGTGTCATTGCAGTGTGAGCATTTCACAGTCAAAACGAAAACATGGTTTCCGTCCTTAGAGTCCTAAGAATGCATTTTGATCCATGGAAATCGATTTACGCAACTTTTGATTAAACAAGATCATCTAAAAGGATGAGACTAATTGTGAGTCTTTAGCCCCTGATCGTGGAAGTTCCCCGTCTTTTCGACAATACCTAGCTTACAATATTGTAGCCGGGAACAATATATTTACAAGTATTAACAGGTAGAAAGATAACGGCAGTCGAGAAAGCTGCGAGAAGCGCTGAGAGGACCGAGAGAGAGCTTTGTCGTCGCCTTCGTCTTTCTTCGACTCCTGGCATACATGCATACTATTCGTCATTGACATCTGCCCGTTACAGTGCAATCATAAAGCTAAATCGTAAAGTGTCAGGTCTAACGTTCCGAAGCGACGCTTTGTGTATGATGATGCCATAGCGAAAGTCTCCGGAATAGTTTTGGCCACTTGGGATTCTGTAAAATGCGACGACTGCGCACACTACACGGACCAATCCTGTATTCTGCCTCCATTAAAATACCCTAACCGAAGCCGGGATCGAACCCGCGACCTTAAGAACAGGGGTCTAACGCCAAAGCCACTGAGCCAACACGGCGGGTAATCGTAATGCGAATCGAATATGATATATATAGGCCGCTGCGTATAAGCGTTCATAATAGTTGCGTACCATCACTAAGCACCTATCATGAAGGGGCTTTGAGGACAGCCCAGCGCGGTACACAAAAAATATTGTAAAGGTGCGTTATGTGGCGGAAAGCGGAAAAAACTTTGAACGGAAAAAGCCCATCTATGGCCATAAGCGGAAATAAAGAACAGATGATGGACTTCGGCCGGGCGTACGGTGCGAAGAACGAACGACCGCTTGTCCGTTGCAGTGGCGCAGCATGTTACAAGTAACGAAACCTGTAGATGAAGAAAGGCCGCAAAAATTTGACAGGCCGGTTACCATTGGTTAAAAAGAGATTGAACGAAAGCAGTTAAGGCATTTATGCTTTATTATATTGTTACGGGGATATAGTATTTACATTCATTTACAAGTGTTGGTGGTTAGAATAGAGAGTTCATAGCAGGGAGCACCAACACGAACAGGGAGCTGCATTAACCTCCTCTTCTTCGTTCGTCCTTTCACGCCAGAGGCCACTTCGTCGTAACATGACTCCCGGCGGCACGAGCGCCGTCTCGGCGCTCGGCCGGTGATGGAGAAGTGACGTGGCATTGCTTGAGGCGCATGTCGTGAACAATATCTGTGGGTGGTCAGCATGATGAGCATGCAGGCGTATGAGTAGCAACTTCATACGTGACGTCGGTGACCTGGCGTGTATGTAGTGGTAGAAAATATGACAGTGACCTGACATTTGTATAGCTCTGCGAGGTCGTTTTAGTTTTCCAAACAGAGTCATTTTTCATTTTGGCCTTCTCCAGTCCACCGCTCTTGAAGGGCAGCGCCACTGATGACCATCTCCTCGTGCGGCGCGTTTAGCGGCTGCTACCGCAGATGGACCGTGCTACATTCCTGCGCTCTCTCCACAACCTTAATCTTCCTGCCACGGCAACAACGTTCCCGATGGTTACCGTCGTGCACATTCCTACACTGTCCCCATAACCTCCTCCTCTCGCCATACCCTCCATGGCCACCCTCCACCTCCTTCTAAGATAACTACCCTCCGGTTTGGTGTCCACGGCAACCACGCACCGGTTTCGCGTTCTCACGCTCTTGCCTTACACTCCTCCTTCCGCGGTAATCACCCTCCAGTTGGGGATTTCTCCGCTTTCGGCACTTCCTCCTCATCCCACGGTAACCCCTTTTGGGGACGGCCACCGTTGTAACCATCCTCTGGTTACGCCTACCTACGCTCTAGCAATAAAGCCTCCCTCTAGGGTAACTACAGTCCGGGTGTTTCCAGTCGCAAACGCCGACCGCTTACGCTTTCTTAATCACTCATCATACCCTTGTCCTTCTAGGTTAACCATCCTCCGGTTGGTAATTCCTCCACTCTTCTGATACCCTCCTCCTGCCAAGGAAATCACCCTCCGGACGGTTCCTATGATAACCGCCCACCACTTGCACATTTCTCCACTCACGTCATACGTTCCTCCTTGAAAGAAGACCACCTTCTGAGCGGTTCCCAATGCAACACACCCACTGGTTACGCCCACTTCTGCGACCGACAAACACATAATACTACGAAGCTAAACGCAAAAACGGACGCTCTACAGTTGTTGCTGCAAAATGCAAGGAAGATAAGATTAGGTGGTTTGCTGAAATACGGCGGAACACAAGGCCAATTGGTGGATAGCAGCGACTCTTGGACTGCGCTAGGGATGAAAGCGATCCCCTCATTGTAAAATCCTTGGCTGTCCCCCTGCGTACAGTCGTCACAAACGTTAATAGAGTTAGTACTGGTCGTAGAACCTGAGTATTAGAAACAGATAATTAATGGTCCGTCAGTGTACCAGACTGTAATGCAAAGCAAAAATTCGTAGACATCAAAATACCTTATGTGTTGGCAACGCGATAGTAGTTAGAAGCTCTTGAGGCCTTTGCCCGAAGTGAAGACACATCCGGTCTGGGGACGCCATTCCCATCCAGCCTCAGGGTAAATTTTGCTACCAATGATATATGTTGTTTTTCCAGATCGAACCTTTAATTATATCGCATTAAAAAAGTAGCGGAGCCGCACAACGTCATGAGTGGAAGTGAAACTAGGAGAATTACTGGGCTGCAGCTGCCATTGCCGGAGCGCGCTTCCTCTCTCACCCTTGGCATATAAACATTATTGATAAAAGCGTTTGTCCTGCAGTGAGGACCGCCTAGCTAGAGGCAATATTACACACCAGGCTGCAGCACATCACCAACATTGGTGCTCGACTACTATTCAATGTTCATTCTCCATTCTTTTTGTCCGCCGTGAAAGAAAGCAGAAAACCACTAGCGACCGATAGGGTCAATGAGTCACTTCAGCTGATGAACCAAATTTGTCGGCTGAATAACAGCGTTGGTACAGCAACAGATGGACGACTTCCTGTGCAGCAAATCGACGGTCTTTCACACAGGGCGACAGGATGTGAGACGGACCATCTTTAAACGCGCTGCAATTTCAGGGCTTTGGAAATATCTGGGTCTACCTGCCACGTCTAGTTGCTTGCACTGCGCGCTTTGCGTTATAAATATTCTAAGGAACTGCACCCCAGGATGTTGTATTTATCTCTAAAATGATTTAGTTGTTTAACGCGACAGCGTCAAGGAGCTTGTGTCGCGGAAAATCCGGCGTCGGCCTCGTTGACCTTGAGCGAAAAATACGCACAGAAGCAACCTAGGAGATCACGTGGCCTGGTGGCATCATCACAACCTGCGTGCGAGATTGGGAGTAAACAGACCACTATGGCAGGTGGCAGTAAAATAATGATTGGTAGCGAGAGGTTCCTCGGGAAGAGCGATCTGGATCGCATAAGCACCACTGGCACAGTGGCGCATCGGTTAACTGCCCAACTGTCCGAGGAGTGGTTTCAGTACTCCCAGGGATGTAAGAATGTATAGTTCAGATTTACAAGTTCTGCATATATGAGCATCAAAACCATTAAACCTATAGCGTCAGAGCTTCAAGCCGGAGCTTACCCTGCTTTTTTTCTTTTACTTTGGTTTTCACTGATGATTACTAGTTCTGGAGGCGACAACAAGCAGTTTCATGCTCACCGTATTCGCGTTAGCCTTGAATGTCCATTCATCTTCTTCAAGTGGCATTAGAGGATTGAATTCAGTATGTGTCGATCACATGTCTAAAGAGGACGGGAAAACAGAAAATTTATTTGGTATTATATTGATCTCTCGACTTTCTGTGCCGATCGTGAGGCTAAATGGACGATTTCGACTTTCTTAAATTACAACGCAGGGACAACTAGGACTGGAGTTCGGAATTCGTCCAGAATACTGAGGTTCTTTTCGTCCACAAAGAACAGATGCAGCGACATAGTGATGCATAATTGCACGGAACTTGATTGAGAGGTTCTCTCCAGAAGAAAACATTTTAAGCAAACAAGAACTTACTGTCTATATCTTTATCGCTAAGTAGCGCAACTGGAACGCACAAAAATATTAGTATTCGCGCAATTCTTTACTTTGCGCCCCTTCTATAGAAACCTCAAAAAGCAGTGAACCCTGGTAATATTTGTTTGTGCAAGGTATTTATGATTGTAAAACAGGCATAAACTACGAAAAGTATATTCCGGCACCACACTATATTGTACCAAAGTAAATGCACCACTGGTTGAAGGTCAGGAAATTTTCTTGTAAGTGTGACATCTTCCCTTATTCTTTTTCTGTTAGAGCTATTTGAGACAGTAATAGTTTGCCATTCAGCCTCGTAATTATTGTATTAAATAATTCTTTTTTTGCCATGAATTGAAACCATTTATTAATGTGTAATTAAATCTGTAACCCACGTGCTGTACCGCCCGACGGGGCGAGGCAGGTGACACCTAAGTGAAAATACACAGAAAAGGTAACTTGGCTTGCTGTATTTGTTTTACAGCGACAGCGGTTAAAAGCTAGTTCCCTACGGTTCGCGTCATGGTAGATTTAGCTGTGCGTAACCGCAGCATGGTTCCCACGGGAACCGCTCTGGGGTTGGTTAACTAGGAAGGAGGGAAGTATAGCGAGAGTGAAGTAGTGCTTAACCGGAGGGTTGTTATCACAGGAATTATCCGGAGGGTGGCTATCGTGATATTAGGGGGGCATAGGAAGAGCGTTGGTATCGCGGGACCGGAGCCTGTTTGCCACGGGAACCGCGAAAGAAAGATGCTATGACGAGAGAGTAGGGATGCCGAACCGGAGGGAAACTGCCATGGAAACAACCCGTAATGTGGTTACCATGAAAGGAGGGGGGGCATGGCGACCGCGTAAGAACGCGGAACAGGAGGGTGGTTGCCAAGGTGTTGCTGATGGGAGGAAATCACCAAATACAGTAATTCTTCGGAGTCCCACCTGATGCCTCGTTTAGTAAAGGCTTGGTTTTGTACCCCGGCGTCCTAGAGAAAACTTCTTTTAAAATCTATTTGAGCCGCACTCGAACCCTCACAAAACTGCTCAATTACACAGTTACATACAAAACCTCGAGCACACTCATTTTACTAAAAAAGAAAAGGATAAAATTTTGATTTCGCATTGCAAGAGCGAGAAGGCATGAATTGCTTTGTGTTTAAAGATACTAAGCCGTAGGGGCTCAAGATATAAACGAAATAACAAAGGTGATAGTGGGCAGCCCTTTCGAACCGATGAATGAAGGAGACCAGGTTTGGTAACCTTTTGATTAACAATCAGTCCTGTTGTGTATGCTATATAACATAGTTCTGTGCGTTCTATGCCTTTTAGCCAGACATCGCACTCTCCAAGACTGCGAACAAAGCCTCATGACACACCTTATGAAAAGCTTTTTTCTGTATAAGTATGAATAAGAGCCGCTTGGCCAACCACGTCTGACACTGTCTCTGACACCGAACGTACGATATGGGTGTGGTGACTGGTTCAAGCAGAATAAAGGTGGACCTAGGCAACACACTGTGAGCTTTTACTGAGTGAAGTGTCTTAGAGACATGAACTGATGTGTAGGTGAGTAAATATGAGCATGCTAATTAAGAGTTAGGTAGTTGTGTGAGTACTGAGTAGGAAACGCGAACGGGACCGGATAACGCTTTCGCGTTCCACTCTTAAAGGCGAAGCTTATGTGTCCCCTAAATTGTTTCGTTTGTAACAGCTTTTGTGTTCCGTATTCTTCGCTTGTCAGCGTTCGTGTAGCGCACTCATCGTAATGTCACGCCTGCTCACGTTGTTAAACTGCAAGTCAATTTCACCTTGCCCAGATCACAGCCTTGATTTTCAAACAATACCTTTCTACGTTTCGGACGAATTCAGAAAAATAAATATCCCAGGTCCCACTCGTCGCATCGAGAACACAGGGACAGCGGATACAACACACTACTCACCGTTAGTACCAGCCGCGGAAACCCTTCCTAGAGAATGAAAACTTCTCATCATAAAAGCGAAAGGCAAAGCTTGGACTGTTAAACAATAGATATGCATGCACAAAAGAAAAGCACTAACATTATTTTGTTTTGAATACCACATATGCTTTTTCCACTTGCATCGTTTGATATTACATGCAACGGACTAACTCTCCTCCTCAGCCTGCAATTAATGCTGACCTTAAGGCGCCGTACTTCCAGCAGTTTTCTCTCTGTGATGGAATATCGATGTCACATGTTGAATATAATTGAAAGATGGTTATCAAAACAGTCACTCTGTACAGGGCCGCCGGTGGCACTTGGAAAGCAATCCTGGCGAAACTTTTACACAAACTTACTTCCCTTGTGGAGAATTTTAACAAGCACTACGAAGAAAAATATCAGCGCACAAAACACTCGCGCTAGTTTCACTTCATTTAAAAAGTGTTCGCCAAATTCAGTTGTGTGTTTAACAAATTTATAATGACCCTGTGTGAAATTTCTCTCCCCTATGCGTTAAGCATGGTTCATTCGTGGAAAATAATTTTATTATCACGCTTCGAATTCATATTTGCCTAACTTGGACGTGACAGAAGGAAATTTCGCAGTTAAAATGCTGTAATTAATTTTTTTCAAAATGGTAGCACTAAACTATTAACCCTTAAAGATCAAGCTTGATATGTATTCATCCAATTACGTTCTAACCATCAAAATAACACCTAGTATTTTTGCTGTTGTTGTTCTTACAAATTGAAAAATGAGCATTTATCTCATGTTTTTGATTAGGTCTGGAATAAGCGACGTCATCAACATGGTCAAAAATATTTAGCACTAATATAATTTACAAAAAGAGAGTGACTTACCAAAGCAAATTTATTCTCGAGCGATAGATGCATAATGGTATAAGGGGAGAGGGCTATCTATCTTATCGCTTTTCCCTGCCCTTTCTTTTTTTCCTGCCAAGTGCTGTATGGTGGACCGGTTTGCACGTGTTCAGTTCAATTCATTTGGCAATTTCATTGCTAGGCATAGAACTGCTAAGGCAAGCTACATGAATGTGCAAACTTGTAACTTGATCAAAGCTGCTACTTCTTTTCTGGCAGGCAGCAATACTGATTTTAAAGCAATAGAAGTTACAGAGGTACCTGCACTGATATAAAACAATATATAATTTTTATGCATAATGCATTCCCGTCCATCCGAAATAATCCTTCTTCACTCAAGTCCAACCTTCTTGGACATCACTTTTTCTGTGGCAACTGTGGAATATCCTATGATACTGTTTTGAACTTATTTATGGGAACGGCCTAAGATACTGATGCGTAGCAAAATTTTGCTTTTAACGTTGGTCCTGCGCTCGCATCTGGGAGTTAACAGTGCCACGAAATATGAAAAGTTGCGGTTTTTTGGAATAAATGTCAGATATATAACAGCCTATCGGGGAAGCATCTGCGGACTTATCGATTGTAATGGTGTAATCTGACGACATACGAAAAAAATTACGTTCATAAGCAAGTTCGGTTGAAAAAATGCGCTTCTCTAGAATTTCTGGGGAAGTGTTTTTGATGTGGCAGTATGCAGAACACTACAAACACTTGAACGAGGCTACGACAGTCGAAAGAAACAAGAAATACGGTACTGACTGTGAAATATATATGGGTTGCTCGCACCACGGCTTCTGAAGAAGGCGCACTGGAATTCACGGGTGGTGTGTCAGCCAAGTTTATGAAAAAAAATCGTCTGAGTGTTTGGCGGCGCACAAAGGTAGGTTAAATAAAGCCTGAAGACTGCCACTGGAAGACTCGTATCGGCTGCAAACTGTGTGCGGGCAGCCTAAATAATTTATTTTCAGCCAAAACTTGTCAATGCGAACTTAACATACACGCTGCGGACTAGCTAAGCAAAAACTTTTATTATACGCTCAAATTTTTCCTGCAGATTGCACACAGTAAGAATTATAGTGCGGAAAATACGATACACAACAATGCAAACATGCTAACATCGCATGCTGAGAATACCTTTCATTTTCCGGGTCTGCTTTCAGAATCAGGCGGGCAAAGATCGGGCTATATATCCTGTGCTCAAATTCGGCTGCAAGTGGTAGTACACAGCACAAAGTTTGATAAATTAAGGTTTTTGTTGGTGATCTTTTCCTGCGAGAGACTACTGAAAACGCACTTCTTTGTGCCGTACTTAAGTGCTCTATGTTTTGGTCAATATTTTCAAAAGAAATATAGAAATAGCAGTTTCCACTAAAGTCTTAAGTGAGGAACCATAAAATACGCAAAATCAAACACTCAACACAGGTCGAGCCCAAATTGAAATTATGTTCAAATGCACTAAAACACTACCACATTGTTATATTTTAGGCCGCCGCGGTGGCTCAGTGGTTATGGCACTCAGCTGCTGACTCGACAGACGCGGGTGCGATCCCAGCCGCGGTGGTCGAATTTTGATGGATTATTAGAGGTCCGCGTACTCTGCGATGGCAGCGCACGTTACAGTACCGCAGGTGATCGAAATTTCCGGAGTCCTTCACTACGGCGTCCCTCATAACCTGAGTCGCTTTATGACGTTACACCCTCATAAACTAATCTAAACATTTGGTATTCAGTTTTTGTTAGTTCCGTTTGATACAAAATATTTCCTCGCGACGTAATAGTCCCCGTTAGTTGTTTGAAACTGAACGTAAACCAACTTGAGGCAAAAAAACTTATTGTAAACTATTTCTCAGGTGCAGCCGAAACTCACGTGGCCATCTTAACATTTCGATGTCGCACGCACCATTTGAAACAAAACAATTCGCATCCAAATAATTTCGTCCTCAACTTCTTTAAGCTATTTTTCTGTTCTTTTCTTTGGATATTTTACAAGCTGTGTCCCCATTAAATTTATTATTTAGAAATTTTGCTAGAGGACTAGCTACCCTGTTAAATCCTTGACTCGTTCTGGCAGTTGACCCCGCCCAGCTCTCTTTATATCTCATGACACACTATAATTGCCATGGTTTAATCAGGTTCTGCAGCTCTGCAGTTTAGAATCTTGGCTCTGAAATTTAATCATTTCCAATACCCTCATGGCTCAGAGGGCATTACTGAGAGCAGTGGTACACACAAAAAATACATTGGTTACAGGACAATGCATACAGCAAAAAAAAACCTCTACAGCAAATTCTGACAAAATGAAACATAATAACTATAACAAATTTGTCAGTCAAAAAAACTAAACAGGAGAATAAATACATGTACCAAAAAGAGAAAATTCACACGAAGAAAACTAGGAGCAAATTGTGGTAAACGCCGAAGATATTGAAAAGAAAAGATAACATTACCAATAGTAGCAATATTCAGAATACAACTAGCAGAATTTTTCGTTAGAGCCACTATGCACGTTGTCTGGAGTCTGCAAGCAAACGCAATAAGCAGTGCGGAAGCACCATGGAAGCAACTACTTGGCCACCGCAGCGGTGGCCAAGTGGTTGAGCATCCGCATCTCATGCAGAAGGTGCGAGGTTCGATCCCCAGTGCCGCCGGGCACACGCCGGTGATACAATGGGTACAAGCTTTCCCCTGGTCTGCTGCTCAGCTTATTTAGGATGAAATGCTTGGGAAATGGGTCTTCGACCCCACCTTGAGAAGACGATAATATCACGTGCCATGGCGCTCTTTGTCCATAGATTCCCTTGCGCCATAAAAATCCATAATCGTCATCATCAAGCAGATAAACAAAGGCGCTGGCTGCAATCAAACGGTCACTGCTCTCGATCGTGAGAGATCAGCGCCCAAAGTGAGTGTAAGTGTCAGGAAATAAGAGCAGGATACGAGTGAAAATGAGTACAATAGCATCAGTTTGATAGCTTAATATTTTTCGCGGATTTATTGAGACACACGAATGCCTACGCAATTGTCGCCGTTGCTGAGATCGCGTAACTCTTCATAAATTTTGTGTGCCTCTGCTGCTGGCCCAATGCTTCAGTTTTATGCAGTTATTAAAATGTGATGTCACAGCTTGTCCTGTATGATTTAGCCGTTGCCTTTCTAGGTTCTTATGCGCACTCATATCCTCGCGTAATCGGCTACTGAAGCACGACCATGTTTGGCCAATGTAGTTGCACTCACAAGAAAATATCGCGTTTTTTAAGATATTGCAGTAAGATACCAGAGTCCCGTGATTTTCAACCATTTCCCTCTGCCAGGTCCCACACACAGGATCGCAGATGTGTTCCTGTCACTGCTGCTGTTTGCCTGGGCAACGTGGTTCGCTTCAGCGACTAAGATTAAGCGACCACCCAACATCGTATTCATCCTGGCGGATGATCTCGTGAGTGAAGGACACAGGACAGTATTTATTTTGGCGCCATGGTCTCAGGCCGCAGTACTCAAACGTTCTCTAGAGCTTCCAACAGCTTCCTGCAGGGGCAGTGGTGTATCGCCTTAACGACTGCCCCACTGCGTCAGGAGTGGTATGAGGACTCCCAGTGATCTATTAATATATGGTATAAAATTACCAATCCCGCACATATGGACATTAACCAATTAACGCTTTCGCGCGATACCCCACAGGCAGAGCTACCGCAGAATCACAAACAGAAAATGCCAATGCATTCAAACGATCTATCAAGGACCGCATAAGAGTTTTGGTGCTTTAATTTTCACGCCTTTATTTGCACACTCTGTATTTTAGCTTCATTTTCTATGCATTGGGTAACCATGCATGAGCTATGCATGGTTACTTAATGCATAGCTCATGCATGAAGGCTTCTATGCATTGGGTAACCATGCAATATGAACTTTCTCTGGCGCACTACGCACAAGTGTCCTGTATGCCAGCAGTTTCCTCTCTGAGGAAAAGCCTATGAGTTCGTCCAAGTTCGGAATAAGCACAGAATCTCTTAGCGGAGCAGCTGCCGGCGGCGCGGCGCCGTGGCTGATCACGTGGTTGGTCACGTGACCAAGTTCCACTCGGCCAGCTGCAACTATCGCGTCACTCCAGGTTGCACCAAAGCTCCACCATCGCCAATGTTTTTCTCGCGTACCCTGTTTAGTTTGGCATGCAGTACCTTATAGAGGACGATGTGTGGTTTTTGATCGTGGTTATTGTCCTGGAAACTATTTTTCAGGTTGAGCGCCATCTTCCTATGCCTTTGCATGCTCAAATTGGCCATCATGGCTATTATTAAGTGGGTTGAAGATATGACATCTGAGTGTAGGTGGCGACTCCATGCTATGTGTCCACCGTTCTGAATGCAGGGATGGGGTGACGTCAGCTTCCATGGCTCTACACAGATCCCGACGCCAAACATCGATGCCCTGGCCAGCACAGGAGTCGTGCTCAACAACTACTATACCATGCCACTCTGCTCACCTTCGAGGGGAGCTCTCTTGAGTGGATTATATGGCATACATATCGGTTAGTGTCCACTCGCCATCTCAACCACACGCTACGTCGAAACGCGGACTGTCTTTTCCTTGCCACCTGAAGCCTGCATTGGTTTGTTCGTACAAACTTGTTATTGCGGCATTCAAGACACTGAAGGCTGAGCAATTAACCTTGTAGTGTGCGGCCAGGATGGAGACAAAATTGTGTTCCAGTTCTCTAAAGTTTTAACAGTCGTCATTTCTCGTGAAGGCCCCGCTATCTCTGATAATAAGGCAAACACAAGAGAAAGTTAGTTTATCATGATTGTATTGTATCGATCATGTGGCTCGACAGATGCTGAACTGAAACAATAGAAGTTTGATAGTTATTGTTTTGTCAAGCCCCCTTTCTCCATTCGCATTTGTTTAAGGAAATCTCATCGTGAATGCCCTCACCGCAGAAGGCGTAAGCATGACTTATAAGCAATCTTTTAGGGCATGTTTCCTTCTTAACGTACTACGAATGAATTCGAAGATTTCGGTTCACCGCGAATTAGTGGTTCCCACCTGAAATTATTTCACTAGCTTTAACTTTGCTTTAGCTGTGTTTTTCTTAAGCTTTAACTGACCTCACTGAGTTTAGCTGCGCTTTATCTGTTGAGTCATATTTCTTAGAAAAGCCTACCAGCTGAATCTTATTTTCAAAGTTCATGCATTAAGCCTCTTTGTATTATTGGTGCTGATCGCAACGCTAAAACAGCACCATGCTAAAATTAGCATTCATGGTCTGTGATATTTATTAATGACCAAACATAGCTTCACAACGAGCTACATATGCTGACGAAATTCGTCGACACAAGGCGGATGACTGTGAGTTACAAAAAACACGGTCTCATTGTGAGTGGAAATGAAAAAAAATGAACTACTCAATACTGATTATGCGGTAAGTCACACTGCAACATCATCTTATGCAACAAAGTAGTGCAGATGCCTTATGTGTAATATATTATCCACAAATAATCATTGTATTCAGGTCACAAGTAACTGAAATTGATGTTTTAGCTGCCCTATTCAAACGTTTACGTTATGTTATGTCTACTGAACCGGATCGAAAGCTTATAACAATGTTATTTTACCAATTCTAAAATAAGCAAGCAATTCCCAACCTCCACTCACTGATGTTCACAAATTTGTAATAGCGTTCAAGAATAAAAGAAAACAAATTTAAATATTTAAATTTGAAAAAGAATAATTTAATGTAACACATACAATTAGGGATTGCTACCCCAGCGGCCAGTGCCGCCGAAGGAGAGAAAGCTGAAGAAGACTAAGCTGACGCTCTCGAACTCTTGGCTTGGAGCTACGCTGTGTCGACAATGATTTTACCTGTCCACATTTCTTGTGCGTCTGATTTTCGTCTTTACATTTGGTGGAGGTGCTGCCTGTTCCCACCCTGGAGCTACAGACCTTACGGATCTACGGACCTCAAGATCTACACGCCTTACCAGCCTCTACCACGATGACTGATACCCAGCCCCAGCCTGGCTCCACTGTTCCTGCCGCCGTCGTCTGTTCCGGTCGCGTGCGTCAGCGCGACCCTACGATCTTCAGCGGCACGGACGACACCGACGTCGAAGACTGGCTCGCCTCCTATGAACGCGTAAGCGTCTATAACAAGTGGGACGACAGCGTCAAGCTGGCAAACGTCATCTTTTATCTGACCGACGTCGCCAAGTTGTGGTTTCGCAACCACGAAGCCGATTTTTCTATCTGGGCGGCCCTCAAAACCAGCCTTACCGATGTATTCGACCGCCACGCTGTCCGAAAACTTCGTGCCGAACAACGGCTGCGCAGTCGGGCGCAGCAGAGCAACGAAAATTTCACAAGCTATATCGAGGATGTCGTTGATTTATGCAAGCGTCTGAATCCACCCATGAGCGACGCGGACACACTCAAACACATTCTTAAAGGGATTGAGGACGACGCATTTCAGATGTTAGTGTCCAAAAATCCTCAAACCATCTCCGACGTCGTTTCTTTGTGTCAGAGCTATGACGAGCTCCGGAAACAGCGTCTTGTCACCCGTCGTACCATTTGCCCGGACGACACCCTTTCGAGCTTGGCTGTCGGCGGTCCTGCTCACGATCAGTCGACCCTTCTTCAGCAGATCCAGCAGTTTGTGAGCGAGGAGGTCGCCCGCCAGCTATCGCTGGTTACCTGCCCACCCGCTCCAACGCCAACGCTGTCGCCTTCCATTCAGCGTGTCATCCAGGAGCAGGTTGCAGAGGTTCTGCCGCCCGCTAATCCACCACCTGTAGTCACTGCACCGCTCACCTATGCTGAAGCTGTCGTCCGGCCACGACCTCAGCCGGTTGTTCCTGCCTATGCGCCACCTTGCACTGTCTTTCCTGACCCGCCGCTCGCTCCTACAATGCCTCACCCTCACCGGCCTTTGCCTCGCACCGCTCCACGCCCTCTGAATCCGTGGCGCACGCAAGATAACCGCCATATTTGCTATATTTGCGGCCTCGCTGGTCATGTGGCCCGTTGGTGCCGCACCCGCGGATCCCGTCCTCACGACTACGAGCGAGCGCCGACGTACGACGTTCCCGTGCCCTCCGCACCTGACTCTTCTCATCTGCCCCAGCATCCCTCTACCAATCGCTCCGACTCCTACCACCGAACCCCCCGGTCGCCATCTCCTCGCCCCCGTTCGGTCTTTCCTATGCGCCGCCGGTCGCCACCTCTCCAAGCGGAAAACTAGCCGCCGCAGTTCCGGAGGCAAGAACTGTGCCGTCACCGACCGTCTCAAGCCCTATTGCCACTCCTGTGAACATTCTTGAAGTGCTGGTTGAAGGTGTTCCTGTTCATGCGCTCATTGGCACTGGTGCTGCCGTGTCCATCATTAGCTGCAACTTGTGCCGCAAACTAAAAAAAGTGACGACGCCGCTCTCTAAAATTTTCCTTCGAACCGCCAGCGCTGACCCCATTCGACCTCTCGCAGCGTGCACCGCTCGCCTCATCATCCAAGGCCTCTCCTACACCATTGAGTTCTTCGTTCTTGCCCGGTCCTCTCACAACATCATCCTCGGTTGGGACTTTCTGTCCGCGCATCACGCAATCATCGGCTGTGCACGTGCTCAAATTGATTTGTCGCCGCTGTGTGATCCTCTTGTGGACGCCTCCCCTACTACTGCCGCGCATATTCTCGCCACTGACAACACCGACGTGCCGGGTTTCTCTTCTGTTCTTGTGCCATTTACTTGTGCTGCACTCTCTGACGCTACTGTCCTTTTTTCGCCCTCACCCCTTTGTGCGCACCGCAAATCTGTCATGCTCCCGCATGCTGTGCTCACAATTTCTGGTGGTTGTAGCGCCCTGTACGTTGCGAACCCGTTGCCTATCCCGACCAATTTATTTCGGGGAGAATCGCTTGGAGCGGTTGATGTCGTCGATCTCGACGACGCTTCACCTGTTCCGGATGACCCTCCCTCGTATGACATCAATGCCCTCACTCCTCCCATCGTCGCAACCGATCAGACCTCACCCGACCGGCTTGCCGATTCCGTCGATGCCGCTCTGCCACCTCTCCAACGCGCCCAGCTTGTCGCCTTGCTTCAGCGCTTCCGCGCGTCCTTCGATTCTCATCAAGACACCTTGGGTCGTGCAACAGCGGTTCGCCACCATATCGACACTGGAACACATCGACCTTTGCGCCAGCGCCCTTACCGCGTCTCCTCCGCTGAGCGCCGCATAATTGATGATCAGGTGAGCGACATGCTACACCGTGGAGTGATCCAGCCCTCTCACAGCCCGTGAGCTTCTCCCGTTGTACTCGTCAAGAAAAAGGACTGTTCCATTCGATTCTGCGTAGACTACCGCCGGCTAAACAAAATTACTCGGAAAGACGTCTACCCCCCGCCTCGTATAGATGACGCGCTTGACTGCCTGCAGGGGACAGAGTACTTTTCTTCGTTAGATCTGCGCTCTGAATACTGGCAGGTGCCGATGGCCGAAGCTCATCGCCCGAAAACAGCTTTCATCACGCCTGATGGGCTGTATGAATTTAATGTGATGCCCTTCGGTCTCTGCAACGCGCCTGCAACTTTCGAGCGCATGATGGACAACATCCTACGCGGGCTGAAATGGCAAACTTGCCTCTGCTGCTTGGACGATGTTGTCGTATTCTCCCCGGATTTTCTGTCTCATCTTCTTCGTCTTGAGAGTGTCCTTCAGTGTCTCAGTGACGTTGGCCTGCAGCTTAATTTGAAGAAGTGTCACTTTGGCGCTCGACAGCTGACTATCTTAGGCCACGTCGTGTCCAAGGGTGGTGTTCCTCCCGGATCCTGCCAAGCTACGAGCAGTTGCTGATTTCCCGAAGCCGACCTCCCTGAAAGAACTTAGAAGATTTATTGGACTTTGCTCGTACTTTCTTCGGTTCGTCAAGAATTTTGCTGCAATTATCGCCCCACTGACACAACTTCTCGCCGCCGCCGGCCACGACTTACCGGTTTGGTCCACTGCATGCGACGAAGCTTTTGCCATGCGGCGCCATCTTCTCACCTCCCCTCCGATTTTGCGCCATTTCGACCCTTCCGCCTCTACAGAACTCCACACGGACGCCAGCGGCATCGGTCTGGGTGCCGTTCTTGCTCAGCGCAAACCTAGATTCAATGAGTAAGTCGTTGCTAATGCAAGCCGTGCACTCACAAAAGCGGAGACTAATTATTCCGTCACAGAAAAAGAATGTTTGGCAATTATTTGGGCGATCACAAAATTTCGCCCTTACTTATATGGGCGCCCGTTCGCTGTCATCCCAGATCACCATGCCCTTTGCTGGCTTTCGTCACTCAAGGATCCTTCCGGCCGCCTGGCTCGTTGGGCTCTCCGATTACAAGACTATAACATTCAGGTCATTTACCGCTCCGGACGCAAACACTCCGATGCTGAGGCCCTCTCACGCTCCCCTGTGTCCTCTGAACTCGACCAACCATCTATTTCCAGCCTCACGCCTTCTTTCAATACCACTGATATGGCTTCTGAGCAGCGCAAGGATCCATGGATAGCTTCTGTCCTCGATATTTTAGCCAACCGCTCTGCCAGCCCCCCTTCTAGAGCACTCCGTCGTCAAGCCCGTCACTTTGCCGTGCGGGACCAGATGCTGTATCGTCGCAACTACCTACCAGATGGTCGCCAATGGCTGCTCGTGATTCCCCGGCATCTCCTCTCCGCTATTTGTGCCAGTTATCATGACGACCCGCAATGCGATCATGCCGGTCTGCTGAAAACTTTTACCCGCCTACGTCTTCGGTATTATTGGCGAGGCATGTACCGTTCTGTCCGTCAGTACGTCCCCTCTTGCTTCGAATGCCAGCGGCGCAAGGATCCACCACAGCACTCACCGGCTCCTCTGCAACTTTTACCTTGTCCGGCGCGCCCTTTCGACCGTGTTGGAATCGACCTTTATGGCCCTTTTCCTACCACTTCTGCTGGGCACCGTTGGATCATTGTCGCCATAGATCATCTCACGCGCTATGCAGAAACTTCCCCGTTACCAGCTGCAACGGCCTCCGACGTCGCCGGTTTCATACTTCACAACATCATTCTTCGCCACGGTGCGCCTCAGGAATTGCTCAGCGACCGAGGTCGCGTCTTCTTGTCAGGCGTCCTGGAGGCCCTTCTTCGGGAGTGTCACATCGTCCACCGTACAACTCCATCTTACCTTCCCCAGACGAACGGCATGACCGAGCGCTTTAACCGGACCCTCGGCGACATGATGGCCAAGTACATTTCATCCGATCACTTCAACTGGGACCGCATTCTACCATTCGTTACCTATGCTTACAATTTTGCAATGCAAGCAACTACTGGATTTTCCCCGTATTTTCTTCTCTACGGCCGGGAGCCATTTTCAATTATGGACACCATACTGCCTTACCGCCCATATTCCTCTGAATTTACAACCGTCTCTCAAGCCGCTGCGCATGCCGAAGAATGCCATCAACCTTTGCTGCCCAAGATCAGAACCGTCAGAAAAGTGCCCGAGCCACTTCTACCTGTCTGCCGCCGGCTTACCTTCCCGACTCCTTAGTTTGGCTTTTGGTGCCCTCCTCCAGCCTGTGCCTGTCGACAAAACTGCTAAGCAAACACCACAGCCCCTATCGCGTAGTTCAGCAGACATCTCCAATTAACTACCTCATCGAGCCCCTCACTCATTCCTGATCATCGACGCCGCGGCCGCGAAATCGTCCACTTCGACCGCCTGAAACCCTACTACGACCCTGCTATCATCTCGTGCCCTCAGGCCGCCAGGATGGCGCCTTTTCACCACGGGGGTATTGTAATACATACAGTTGGGGTTTGCTGCCCCAGCGGCCAGTGCCGCCGAAGGAGAGAAAGCTGAAGAAGACGAAGCTGACGCAGTTCAGTTTGCGAAGAAGACGAAGCTGACGCTCTCGAACTCTTGGCTTGGAGCTACGCTGTGTCAACAAAGATTTTGCCTGTCCACATTTCTTGTGCGTCTGATTTGCGTCTTTACATTATTTTTAGTTCATGACAGAATATTCATTTCACCAATTCACTTCGTTGCTGCCTCCAATCAATCAGCCGTACAATAATACAATAACTGTTTTCTACTTTTGGTATTTCAAGTAATCAATGATCAGTTATTAGTAGTCGGAAAATTTTTTGCGCGTCACTTTCAATTGCTCTAATTTCTTTTCCCTACACTATTTTGGAAGCTTAATGGCGCATGCAATTTGTCGTCTCTTGCACGTTACTGTTCGTCTCCTAACAGTTGTATTACCCATAAACAAATCACCACATTCGTATCTTGCTACGAGTGCTGTTTTTCGCCTTCATTTTCTATCACGATCTAGGTTTCCAGCACGATGCTCTAGAGCCAGCAGTGCCAGCTGGCTTATCGCTAGACGTGAAGATCATGAGCGAATACTTCAAGGAGTTGGGCTATGAAACCCACATCGTGGGAAAGGTATCAATACTTTGTGTCGTTTTGCGTAAAAAAAAACTCGCGCTGCACAGAAGAACGTATTCTATGGATGTAGACTAAATGGTGCCGATTGATATTGCAGGACAGGTGCACGCTACAAGCCTACTCATAGCCGTAAGAAACATAGGTTCCTTAGCTATACACGTCCTTAGCGCGTGCATTATCACCGTAGCCTGGTTGCTGTTGTTGTTGTTGTTGCCTCAAAAGCGATGGCACATACCCACGGTGGGGGATTGACCCGTGTTTGATGCAAATCCAAACAGAATAAAATTCAAAAATTTAAATCTCAAGCGGCTCATCAATAAAAATATGGGAATATGTGAAAACAAATAACGAATTTTGAGAGATCATGAGGAAATCGGAATGAAAATCCAACAAATACATTATCGGTACGCTTCAGCTTCTTTTTTTACTTTCTCTTCATATATAAGAAGTGAAAGAGAACGAATAGGAAGAGCAGCCATCGCAGACTTTTCGCCCTGTCCTAGGGCAAATGGAGAGTAGCGCTTCAGTACTACTCCTGTCTCCTCCTCAGCACACCACAAAGCCGACTTTCTAATAGCCTTATCGAAACAGAAGATGAACGCTATAGTTTTCACATACGATGTGTGACAGAAATGTTCTTTACACCGGAAGAAGTCGTGCAACTATCATTGTAAAGAGAGCTAGGTCACCCAGGCGCATGGCTAGAGGACCTGCATTGAACACAGAATGCTGGCAATTTGCGGCCGCAAAACGTGAAAGACATCGACGATCCATTTGTAAAGTGGAAACCACAGCGAACAAGCCCCAGCCAATCTTCTCGGCATCTTAGTGTTGAACTGCTGTGAGCCAACAGCTTGCTCTCCAAAAGTGCCCGGGCAATACTCGGGCAATGGCCACATGGCTTTGATGGTAGGGAAGAAGTTCCGGGCATGGTTTGGTCATCTACGGCTTTGTAAAGGAAGCAAAACCTTTTGTCACGACGCATGGCATGCATTGCTCTCTTCTTGAGCACAGAAGCGACACGAAGCTGAGCAGGCGGCAAACGCTGAGCTGAGTCGCGGTAGCTTAAGTAGCAGACGAGTTTCCGCGCCTTTGCCAGTAAATGACAGAGGGAGGAGAAAAAAACAGTGAAAGAAACGGCCTCTTCGGAAGTTGCCTTAATATGCTGACCACACTCTCGCCTGGTAACGCCTTTCTGATTGTTATGTCAAGCCAGCTATTGCTAAAGCATATATTACCGAAGGTTTCTAACAATGTTCCGCCTTCGTGCAATGGTCTATCCGGAGAAAGGCAGATACGGGAGCAGTGACGCATGGAGCTGTGTTACATTTCGTATGAAAACTATGCGAAAAAAACTGTATTCACGCGTATGAAAACTCGTATGAAAGCTCTGCGGCAGTGAAGTCTTCCTGCACTAAACGGCAGCTCATGCAGTGAACCTTGGTAGAGTTACAAAACTGAACACGCCGTTGGTACCTAAGTGGCGTGCTGCTGTAGCAGCGAAAAGTGCGGGATCAGCTAATGTTCTCGGACACGTCTCACCAATATAGGCACTGGCCTTTCACACGCTGCAGTGCTCAACAGTGGCCGGATTGGAGAGCTCCCAGCCGATCTTCTCGGCTTCTTAGTGGTGAACTGCTGTGAGCCAACAGCTTGCTCTCCAAGGGTGCCTTTCCCGACTGGAGCCTTGTGCAAGCCTACAGTGTCTCAATATTACCCAGAGAAAAAAGTGGCGCTGCGGTGCTTCGACCGCCATGGAGAGGCACAGGAACGACTGTATGTAGTTACGCACTTCGCTTGGCTATTTTTGGACATGAATAAACGCGGATTCAGCCACAACAATAAAAATCTTCTCGAGGCTAACCTCAAAAAAATTCTTCAAAGTTTTGCATACAGCCAAACTGCGAACTTTCCAATGCGTTTATTTTTGTTGCAGAGAAAATAGCGCCAGTAAAATGGTCTTATTGCGCACAGAGGAGATCATCGCGGCCCAGCTGCTGATTATGAGGCGAAATCAGTGTTTCCAGTAAACAATAGGAAAGTTGAAGTCAAAACATCTTCTCGCTCTCCCGCCGTGGGAGATGAAACTCGCATAGACGAAGGCACCCCTTTTCCTTTTAGATAGTTTCGAGAGATTTATGTTCGCAAGTTCTTTGAGTTCTTAAAAATAAAAAGAGAGTAGTGTCGTCTATTACACAAGGAGCTCGAGAAGCACGGTGAAGATGCAGTGACCGTCCGGTTACGAGCGAAGTACTTGCCGCACACTTCGACCGCACAACACGGCCCATAGGAGGGGTGTCCGAAAGCAGAATTGGATAAGGACTTTAACGTAGAAGACATCAGGACGGCGCTGCACAACCTCCACAGCAGACCGGCACCGAGCCCCGGCGGGGTGTCGAATCGCGCCCTAAAGAATCTCGACGACCGATCCGTGGAACAGTTAACGGCATTCATCAATGAGTCCTGGCAGCGCGGCACCTTCCCGCAACAGTGGGAAACTGCGAGAATGATACCAATCCCAAAACCCGGAAACCCGCCGAGCCTCGACAACCTTCGCCCGATATCCCTAACGCCGTGCGTCAGCAAGACCATGGAGCACGCACTGCTTAACCGCTGGCAAGCCCACTTAGAGCAGAAAGGGGCATACCCACCATCCATAATTGGATTCCACCCCCTATTATCCACGCAAGACGCAATGTTACAACTGAAGCACCAGGTGCTTGACGGCAAGACGAGAGACACCAGAGCAATTCTCGGCCTTGACCTTGAAAGCGTGTTCGATAGAATCGCGCACTCGGCGATCTTACACCACATATCGCGGCAAAACCTAGGTGTACGCTCGTACAACTACGTTAAAGATTTTCTGACAGACAGGCGAGCTTCTTTAGTGGCAGGGGATATCCACCTAGAAGAGCAAACGCTGAGAAGCACCGGCACCCCGCAGGGCTCCGTCATCTCGCCCATGCTCTTCAACCTCGTCATGATCGGGCTAGCAGAAAAGCTACAAGAACTCGAAGACGTCCGGCACACCATATACGCCGACGACATAACACTCTGGGTGCACGAAGGCAGCGACGGTCACATCGAAACGGCACTGCAACTAGCAATCGAGACAATAGAGGGTACGGGATTACGATGTTCGCCTACAAAGTCGGAACTCCTACTCTACCGCCCTACGAAGAGGGTCAGACCACCCGGGTGTGGTCGGAATGCGGCAACAACCAGACAAGATTACGAAGAGATCAGACTACGCACGAGCAACGGAGCAACCATCCCGATAGTGCACATAATAAGGGTCCTTGGCATGATAATCGAAGCCAATGACGTGAACGGCGAAACGATCACTAAATTACAGCACACGATAGTTAAAACCATGCGAATCCTCAAGAGGGTCACCAACAGAAGAAACGGAATGAGGGAGGCGAGTCTCACACGACTCATACACTCCTTCGTCATGAGCCATACTGCGTACGTCGCGGCATTCCACAACTGGTACAAGAAAGAAGAAGCCAAGATCAACATCCTCATCCGCAGGGTGTACAAGATAGCACAGGGTCTACCCGAGTCCACCAGCACGCAATGCTTGCTCCAGCTCGGGCTTCACAACACCCTTACCAAAATCGCCGAGGCGCAGCGCATTTCACAACTAGAAAGATTAGCGGGCACGAGAGCGGAACGCCAGATCATGGAAAGTGCCGGCGTCCGTTACCATGCACAACAAGGCCAGAAAGTCGCTGTTCCGGACACGATCAGACAAACCCTAAGAGTCGACCCGATTCCACGGAACGTCCACCCAGAACGCAACCGGGAAGAAAAGTGGCCAGGGCCAGAGCTCTCCTACACAGCCACGGAGAAGAAACGGGGACAAGGTTCATTGACGCCGCGGAATACGCAGAACGCTCGCGATTCGCGGTTGCGGTCGTCGATTCGAGTGGCGAAACGCGCATAACGGCAAGTGTAGCGTGCGAGCGCGCAGAAGAAGCGGAGGAAGCGGCGGTGGCCCTCGCCCTCACGGATCCGACGTGCACCACAGTTGTCTGCGACTCGCGACAAACAGTCAAAAACTTTGCCAAAGGATGGATCCTGAGCAATCGAAAACTCCACTGGGAGAAAGCTTTTCCAACCAGAATCCAGTGGTTGCCGGCTCACATGGGAGAAGTATCAAACGCATATCGCAACCGAAACGAGACGGCACACACCAAGGCGCGCGAGCTCGCGAACCGCACCGGCGACCGTCGTCCATGGGAGAGCACCAAAGACTGTCTGACCAGCTACAACGAATTACCAAGGCCCTCTGCCTGGCCCGCCGAACCTTCCCTCCGCCCAACAAGCAGGACAGGGCGCACGCTGTGTCCCTCAAACAACTGCAAGCGCTCACGTACCCCAACCCGGCACAATACCAGACTCCACCCCGGAACATACCCGACGAATATATGCAAGGTCTGCCACACTGCTATAGCAACTTTACCCTACATGCTCTGGGACTGTAGCAAAAACCCTGACGGTGCTAACTCCGGAACCCTCTCGCCGCGGTGGGACGCTGCCTTGCGCAGCCCCAGCCTCGGTGACCAACTCTGTGCCGTCCAGCAGGCCCGCGAGGCGACGGCGAGGCAACACCTCGACGTCCCCACTTGGGAGACCTAAGGCCCCGTCGGCGAAAGCTCTGCAGGACTTTTAAATAAAGTTGTTACCAACCAAGTGGCGTAATTTGTCGAACGAAGTCGGGTTCATGATACTCTTCTAAAAACTTGGAGACAGACTAAACAAAGCTCACGCGATATTGAAAAACAATAGTAAGGATAACACTAGAGTGCATAAAGGAAATGTTAGTATTGCTTACACAACTCGAATCAAGGACAAACTTGCGGGAAAAAAAAGGAGGGACGATTCAGCGGGATATGTGATAACGAAAACATCTAAATGATGGTCTCTTACAGCACCTTAGTCGTTGGCGGCAGGCAGTTAGGTAAGGAGAAAACTATATCATCATTTGCTTGCACTGCAGGAGAAGTGGATAACGCAGGAGAGGTCTAATAGGGTGCCAGTGCAAGTGGCATTTGTGTTGCAGCAGAATTCACTCTGCTTGATAATTGCTATAATGAAGCAGAGAGCTTAATAATGAATTGTAATAATTGTCACTGTTTAATTTCGCGTACATGGTCGGTCATTATGACATAGACCGTGACGTATGCAAAGTCACAGGAGATCTAGCCGCGTCCAAAAGGCATGTGAAAGTGGCTTTTTTTTTTCTTTGCAAATCAGGTATACACGTCTAACATTGATCTCTCTAGCCGTCTGTTAGAAAAGTTGGTCCGGCGCATAAAGAATATTTTTAAAGACAAAAGTACTGCTCTGCTCCTGAATCTGCCATTCAACCCATTTCAATAGGCCTTATGCAAAAACTGGCTCCCCCTTGTGTTAAACGCGCGTTTCCGCCATGTTTGAGGATTCCGGATACCTTCCTCTTCCTGCCACGGCAAGAACGTTCCGGATGGTTACCGTCGTACACATTCCTACACTGTCCCCATAACCTACTCCTCTCGCCATACTTTCCACGGCAGCCCTCCATCTCCTTCTCAGGTAGCTACCCTTCAGTTGGTCCCCACGGCAACCACGCAGCGGTTGCACATTCTCACGCTCTCTCCTTATACCATCCTCCTTCCGCGGTAATCACCCTCCAGTTGGGGATTTCTCCGCTTCCGGCACCTCCTCCTCATTCCACAGTAACCACTTTTGCGGACGGTCACCGTTGTAACCATCCTCTGGTTACGCCTTCCTACGCTCTAGCAATAAAGCCTCCCTATAGAGTAACTACAGTCCGGGTGGCTTCCAGTCGCGAACGCCAACCGCTTGAGCTTTCTTACGCATTTATCATACCCTCCTCCTTCTAGGGTAACCATCCACCGGTCGGTAATTCCTCCCCTGCCCTGATACCCTCCTCCTGCCAAGGAAATCACCCTTCGGATGGTTCCTATGATTACCGCCCACCAGTTGCACATTTCTCCGCTCACGTCATACGTTCCTCCTTGCAAGAAGACCACCCTCTGAGTGGTTCCCAATGTAACACACCCACTCGTTACGCCGACTACTGCGACCAACTAACACATAATACTACGAAGCGAAACGCAAGAACGGACGCTCAACAGCTGTTGCTGCGAAATGCAAGGAAGATAAGAGTAGGTGGTTGGCTGAAATACGGCGGCACACAAAGCCAATTAGTGGATAGCAGCGACTCTTGGACTGCAGTAGGGATGAAAGAGATCCCCTCATTGTAAAAGCCTTGGCTTTACCCCTGCGTATAGTCGTCACAAATTTTAATGGAGTTAGTACTAGTCGTAGAACCTGAGTATTAGGAACAGATAATTAATGGTCCGTCAGAGTAACAGACTGTAATGCAAAGTGAAAATTCATAGACACCAAAATACGTCATGTGTTGGCAACTCGATAGCAGTTAGAAGCTGCTGAGGCCCTTGCTCGAAGTAAAGACACATCCGGTCTGGTGACGCCATTTCCTTTCAGCCTGAGGGCGAATTTTACTAACAATGGTACATGTTGTTTTTCCAGATCGAACATTTAATTCTATCGCAATAAAAAATTAGCGGAGCCGCACAACGTCAGGAGTGGAAGTGAAACAAGGAGAATTCCTGGGCTGCAGCTGCCAAAGCTGGGGCGCGCTTCCTCTCTCACCCTAGGCTTATAAACATTATTGGCAAAGGCGTTCGTCCTGCATGTAAAACAGCCTAGGTAGTGGCAATAATACGCACTAGGCTGCAGCGCATCTCCAACATTGGTGCTCGACTTATATGCAGTGTTCATTCTCCATTCTTTTTGTCCGCCGTGAAGGAAAGCAGAAAACCACTTGCGACCGATAGGGTCAATGAGTAACTTTAGCTGATGAATCCAATTTATCAGCTCGAAGACAGCGTTGTTACTGCAACGGATGGATGACTTCCTGTGCACCAAATGGACGGTCTTTCACATAGGGCGACAGCATGTGAGACGGACCGTCTTTAAACGCGCTGCAATTTCAGGGCGTTGGAAATATCAGGAGGCCACCTGCCACCTCTAGCTGCTTGCAGTGCGCGCTTTGCGTTAAGAATTTTCTAAGGGACTGCACCTCAGGATGTTGTATTTATTTGTGAAGTGGTTTAGCTGTTGAACGCGATAGCGTCAAGGAGCTCGTGTCGCGCCCTCCACTACGGCACCTCTTCCTTTCTTCTTTCACTCCCTCCTTTATCCCTGCCCCTACGGCGCGGTTCAGGTGTCCAACGATATATGAGACAGATACTGCGTCATTTATTTTCTCCAAAAACCAATTATTATTATTATCAAAATGCGGCGTCGGCCTGAGCGAAAAATTCGCACAGAAGCAACCTAGGAAGCATGTGGGCCACCTAGGTCATATGACCTTGTGGCATCATCACAACCTGTGTGCGAGATTGAGAGTAAACAGACCACTATGGCAGGTGGCAGCAAAACGATGATTGGCAGCGAGAGGTTCCTCGGGAAGAGCAATCTAGATCGCATAAACCCCATTGGCACAGTAGCGCATCGGTTAAGTGCACAACTGTCCCAGGAGAGGTTTCTGTACTCCCACGGATTTATGAATGTAAAGTACAGATTTACAAGTTGTGCATATATGAGCATCAAACCATTAAATCTATCGCGTCAGTGCTTCAAGCCGGAGCTTACCCTGCTTTTTTTTCTTTTACTTTGGTTTTCATTGATGATAATTCGTTCAGGAAGCGACAAGCAGTAGTTTCATGCTCACCGCATTGGCGTCAGCCTTGAATGTCCATTCATCTCCTTCAAGTGGCATTAAAGGCTTGAACTCAGGCTGCGTAGTTCCCACCTCCAAAGAGGACGGGAAAAAGAAAATTTATTTGGTATTCTATTGATTTTTCCACTTTCTGTGTCGATTTTGAGGCTAAACAAACAATTTCGACTTTCTTACGTTACAACGCAGGGACAACTATGACTAGAGATCGGAATTCGTCCAGAATACTGCGGTTCTTTTCGTTCACAAAGTACAGATGCAGCGATATAGTGGCGCGTAATTTCACAGAACTCGAGTGCGAGGTTCCCTCAAGAAGAAAAATAATTTAAACAAACAAGAACTTATTGTCTATATCTGTATCGCTAAGCAGTGCAACGTAGAACGCACAAAAATAGTAGTATTCCCGCAAATCTTTAGTTTGCGCCCCTTCTATGAAACCTCAAAAAGCAGTGAAACCTGGTAATATTTGTTTGTGCAAGGTATTTATTATTCTAAAACAGGCATAAACTACGAAAAGTATATCCAGGCGCCACACTATACTATACCAAAGCAACTGCACCACTGCTTGAAGATCAGGAAATTTCCTTCTAAGTGTGACTTCTTCCTTTATTCTTTTTTCTGTTAGAGCTATTCGCGACTGTAATAGTTTGCCATTCAGCATCGTAAGTATTTTATCAAATAATTCTTTTTTGCCATGACTTGAAGACATTTATTCATGTGTAATTAAATCTGTAACCCACGTGCTGTAACGCCCGACGGGGCGACGCAGGTGACACCTAAGTGAAAATACACAGAAAAGGTAACTTGGCTTGCTGTATTAGTTTTACAGCGACAGCGGTTAAAAGCTAGTTCCCTACGGTTCGCGTCATAGTAGATTTAGCTGTGCGTAACCGCAGCATGGTTCCCACGGAAACCGCTCTGCGGTTGGTTACCGAGGAAGGAGGGAAGTATAGCGAGACTGATGTAGTGCTTAATCGGAGGGTTGTAATCACAGGAATTATGCGGAGGTTGGTTATCGTGATATCAGGAGAGCATAGGAAGAGCTTTGGTATCGCGGGACCGGAGCCTGTTTGCCACGACAACCGCGAAAGAAAGATGATATGGCGAGAGTGTAGGGATGCCAAACCGGAGGGCAACTGCCATGGGAACAACCCATAATGTGGTTACCGTGGAAGGAGGGGGGCATGGCGAAAGCGTAAGAATGCGGAACAAGAGGGTGGTTGCCAAGGTGTTTCCTGATGGGAGGAAATCCCCAAATACAGTAATTCTTTGGAGTCCCACCTGATGCCTCGATTAGTCAAGGCTTGGTTTTCTACCCCGGTGCCCCTGCGAAAACCTCTTTGGAAATCCCTTTGAGCCGCACTGGAACCCTCACAAAACTGCTCAATTACATAGTTACCTACAAAACCTCGAGAACACTCATTTTACTAAAACAGAAAAGGTAAAATTTTCATTTCGCATTGGAATAGCGAGAAGGCATGAATTGCTTTGTTTTTAACGATAATAAGGCGTAGGGGCTCAAGATATAAACGAAATAACAAAGGTGACAGTGGGCAGCCCTTTCGAACCGATGACTGAAGGAGACTAGGTTTGGTAACCTTTTGATTAACAATCTTGTTGTGTATGCTATATAACATCATTCTATGCGTTCTATGTCTTTTAGCAAGACATCACTAATGTTTGCGCTTTTTAAGACTTCGAACAAAACATCATGACGCACCTTATCAAAAGCTTTTTTTCTATATAAGTATGAATAAGAGCCGCTTGGCCAACCTCGTCTGACACCGTCTCTAACACCGAACGTACGATATGGGTGTGGTGACTGGTTCAAGCAGAATAAAGGTGGACCTATAGGCAATTTGCTGTGGGCTTTGACTTAGTGAAGTGTCTTAGAGACCTGTACTGATGTGTAGATGAGTAGATTTGAGCATGATTATTGGGAATTAGGTAGTTGTGTGAGTACTGAGTAGGAAATGCGAACGGGACCGGATAACGCTATCGCGTTCCACTCTTAAATGCGAAGGTTAAGTGTCCACTAAATTGTATATGGCACTACGCAGTATATGGCACTACGGGATTAACGACGAGCACGTTGGCGTCTACCGTCGTCCACGATGCCGAAATACTGCCCTGCACCTTGTTGTACTCAAAAAGGGCCCAGGGATAACCAAAGAAACAAGTGAGGAAACCAACTCCGTACATTTTATTTTATTTCTCGCCGGGAGCCCGATGCGAGGCAGCCGGGAAGCCGCTTGCGGGTGCTGAGTGTTTTTCGAGAGGTGGTCATTACATCGTAGACGAAGTCAGAAAACAAATATCATGTGCTGAACTAAAAAAAGCCCAAAACTGAGCTCTTTGCTTCTCTTGTATTTGCTGAGGAGCACTCCTGTCTTCTAGTAGTTTGGCGTGCTGTGTTGACAGTAGTTCCTGACGCGGGGATTAGTTTTTGCGTCTGCCGCCGGGGTCATGCGCCTGTTTTTTATCCTTAACGTTTGATTTGCTTTTATGCAAGTCGTATGCATTCTTTCGTTTGCGAAGGGGAACAAGCTATTTGATCCGCAACGAATCGACCATCTCGTGGCCTTAGTGTCAGCAACTAGGTACCTAGTAGGCCGCGCAAATCGTTCATTCACCTCTCGTGGTCGGCTGCTCGATCTTCGCGTATTTTACGAAGATCGAATTTTAAAAGCCATGGTGCGCGCCCACATTGCAGCGTCGGCCATCACTCTGCCGAACACGATCTATCGTGCAGCGCAGAAATGCGAGCAACAGCCCAGATGATCAGGTCGATTTCAAGCGGTAGTTTCACTATGAAGAGATCTCGGGCTGAGATCGCCGTGCATTGCAGAGGACCATCAAGGCTCAGCCAAAGTCAAACCTTCAGTTCATGTTTGGAGAGTCGGTGGATGGTCAGTGTTCAGAACAATGGTCAAGCAATTGGACACGTCAGGGTCAAGGCCAAGGTCATTCCAAGGTCAAATGAAGGTCAAGCCGGGGACGTCAAGGCCGCGTAAAGGTCAACCAAAATCTGGTGGCGTGACCGACTTTGAGTTCGAGGTCCAGGTCTCTCATTTCAAGGTCAAGTCAAGGTCGCCACGGTCATCAGGGTCAAGTCAAGGTCAACCAAAATCTGTTCACGTTATCTACTCTTCGCTCTCCGAGGAGCCGAAACGCGCCGTTTACGTGATAGGGCTTGCCCTCGTGCCCTCCTTATGCGAGTACATAACGAGAGGGACGCCTCCTAAACCGAGTATATAAGGGAAGGAGCGCCGGCGCGCCTAGGCACGAAGACTTCCCGTGCTAGGCCGTGACGTCACGCCTTCAGGCCAGCATAACAGAAGCGGCGGAGACACCTAGCAGTCAGAGCCACGGAGTAGCTCGCTGAAGAAGTGTCGCGCCGCACGAGGAACAGCCGGCGCTTAGCGGTGCCTGACGATCCGGATGACATTGCGATTCGGCAGGAGAGTCTGCGGAGAATACGTGAACAGGCACAGAGAGCAGCGAAGACGGTGGAACAGCGGTAGGAAGGTCTCGCCAAACGGCGCCGTGCCGACGCAGGTCGGCGGTAACGCCGAGCGGCTGATGCACTCGCCGCCTCGACATCGGAGACGCCGCCGTCGGATAATGAAGAACAATAAGAATCAAGCCGGCCAACGCCACCGTGAAGCTACCGCTTCTCCCTCGGTTTAACCAAACCTAAACCACAGTTAATATGTTTTTCTAACGCGCCTAAGCTACACTTGGGCTGTGCATGAGGTGCGCATCTACCCCATTATGCGCACAGTCGTTTATAATAGCACACATTCTCTCCCGCAGTCACCATCTATGCACACAATCAATCCACACAGTCCACATCACAGTCCACTCCAGAAGTCACCATCTATGCACATTTTCAGTCAAAGAAGAAAATAGGTCATTGTAGTGCCACAATACATACACACATTCACTCACCAGTATAACGTAGTCCACTCCGGAAGACACCATCTACGCACATATTCAATCACAGTAGGCCATAGTCCCGTTCCTGCTGTCACCATTTAGAAGCAAGATCCGTTTCCTGCAGAAATGTTTAAAAAAAAAGGCTTCAGGGCATTATTAATATAGAAGGGACGATACGGTGGAGCAACTGCGGGCAGATAAAGCAAGGCTAACCCCACCTGTAGCATTCAACACCTCAACATCTCGACCTCTACCTCATGAGGTGCGCGCTAGTGAAGGGCTACGGATTAAATTTGACCACCTGGGAATCTTTAATGCGCGCTGAATTTTCAACACAGGGGCGTTTTCGTTCTTCGCCTCCATGACAAAAACGGCCGCCACCGCCGGGACTGCACACGAGTCCTTTGGCTCAGCAGGCCAACGCCTTAGCCGCCGAGCCACCACGGCGAGTTGATCAGCTCGCTATCACCAGACTTTTTAGGTGTTATGTGATTCTCACAACAGCTCATAACATACCTAAAGCTCGTCTAATTCTTGCGCACTGTGCTCTCTGTGTGCAGTGAAACGGCACAACGTAACTGAATGGCCATGGAAACTAAGCTGACCCAGCACCATCGAACGGTCTCAAGCACTTTAGAAAAACTAGCAATTAGCAAGTTTCACCAAGGCGTACGGGTAATCTTTTGTCCAGTCGCGAAACAAGGTCGTCCATGCGATGCGGGCGCGGACACATTACCTCAACCTCATCGATATGACCGTCGGGGCAAGAAAAAAAAGAACAGAGTACAACTGAAGAACCGTCCGAGATTGAAATTTTAAAACGCAAAGAAAAGGTATACCTGTACTTGTTTAGTACACTTGCTGGTCTTCAACGTCGCCAGGCTGACATACGACTCCGTTGTGAATTTCTATCCTTGCTTCCGGGGCCTCTCTGACAGCATTTTAGACGCATAATAGGTATCCATGAAGTCGACCGCAAATGTGGGCAACACAGAAAGGTCCACGAACCACTCTCCCTCATTATTTTTCCTTTCAACATTAAAACAGAAAGATCGCCAAACCGAAAAAGCCTCTCACATGGTCCGCACCAGACAATCCCGTGACCGAAATCCCCCAACATGGCGTCGTTTACATCTTTTGGTTTTCTTGGTAGATGGCAGCATTTTTGCATAAGGTATATAAACCGACAGCAGGGGCTATTTGGTATATCATTTTTGCAGCACTATGCTATGTCATGTACAGGATTGCGAAAATTCCCATTCCAGTGGCACCTGGGTTACTTCAGCGATGAATATATGCCTACCAACCGAGGCTTTGACAGCTTCTGCGGCTTCCATACAGGTCCGGAGGATTACTACTCCCACATTCTGAAGTGGGTAAGGACCGTCACGCACCCAGCGTAGTATATACGTGAGTAAAAAAGATAGGCAACAGGGAATCCGCATTCATTTCTTGATCAATCTGTAAGTATGCATGGCGACCACTGTTTCTGTTTGCTATCTAGCTTTCCTATTGGCATATGATATTCAAATGCCATTCTTAAATTTAGTGCGCAAGTATACAGAAAATTCGTGATATTGTGTAAAGAGTTTATTCCCTTTCACATTGTTCTCTACTCAATATGACAAGGCGAATGGCCATGTGCACATTTGTTGCCCGGACAGTTCTTGGCCGTCTTTCACAGCATTTTCACAAATTCAGCGCTGAAACAAAAATCATTACTCACCTTCCTGTGCTTTCTCTCTCTCTTGCTCGCGCGGAGAGCTGTTCTGGACTACTTTGCGTTCTGTCTTTCTTTGTTCTCTTTTCCTTTTACTGCTTTGAACGGTGGCAGTCGCCAGCATGGGTTTGCCATTTCTTTTTTTTCTCTGCTGGCTTCACGTACCTCTTTCGCACAAGAGAAAAATAAACGTGTGAAGCACAGTCTAAGTTTACTGCATTCAGGCAGTGCATGTCAGCACAGAAGCTCATGCGTTAACCGCTTTATGCAGGATGGCCAGGTGGGACTAGACTTCTGGAAGAACATCGAACCTTTGGTAACTGACAACGCCACGTATTCGACCACACTGTTCACCGAACGTGCCAAATCTATAATAACCAACAGAGATAAATCGAAGGTGCGAGTGCGTTGTTTGCTTCACAACATATTGATAGTTTTGTTGCATAATACAGAATATGTGGCCGACATGGATATCGCTGATAATTTGTTGTTATTGTTTATTTTTTTAATGTTTTAGGCTTAGGCTCTGTGAGGCTGCATACCGGAAAAAAGGCTTTGTTCTGATGCGGCAATATTAATCGTGATAAAAAAGCTCCTTCGAATAAGCAGTGCAATGCTTTTGGACACCTTATGTCATTCTGCTATTCTGCTTTATGCCATTCTGAACACTCTAGGTGATATGTTCTTTTTGGGAAAGTGTAAACAACGTAAAAGAGTGAGGGATATCTTTGTGGCCCTACACGGCGCGCCTAGCAGAGCGGGAGCACAAGGCGTTCAAATCTCCCGCTCATGGTGTTTACATCTATCAGGAGGCACAGCTCATTTGTTTTCCTCATTCTTCCTGCGACCAGCAAAACGGAACGTGCACGTACACATATCTCATGACGCCTTCTAATTTTGTTGAGCAGAAGCGTACGCATCAGCATTGTCTTGACATGAACCTCAGATTTGAAAACGCTTCGCTGCCGAAGAATCTGTGCTGCTCTGGTTCACCTTTGCTGAAGTATTTCGCTTACGGTTCACCCTCTAAGGAGGAACTGCCCGTGATCTCTCAATGGGAGGCTGGTAGCCTGCGAGGCAATTCTGATTCCACCAAGGCTTCAAATGCGAGAAGGGTTCAAGAATGACCTCGTGGTCACAATGAAATTCCTGGTCAGAACACAATGCTAATTGGCTTACAGGGTCGTGATGTCAATTCATTACCCGTACATAGTGCCGTTGAGGACAGAAAAAAAATTTCGCTGGAAAGCAAGATTGTCTAGGTAACCCAAGTCTGGAACCCCTGTTCTTTCGTTCTTGAGCCTCCTGCGCCACCCCTCGACCATTGAGAGAACTCGGTTTTAGCGCTATAACGGCAGGCATTGTTTGAGCGTTTCGCACTGCAGAGCAGGATAGAGCAAGTAACTGCATGTAGTCAATTAAAATAAGCAATTGGCATTAGCAGTTAATGTTGCCTTTGAACAAAGCCTGTGCTTACGAGCAACCGAAAGTCGCTTGACGTGCGTACTGGCGCTCCCTTGCGGCGGCAGCCAGAACTACGAGTGCTATGGAGTACGCCGGCGAGGCTAAGAGATGGCGCGCGAAATGCGGCCTGCGTGTTAGAGTGGAGGCGGGAGCCTCGGAGCGGACGACCCAACCGACTGCATCCGAAAGCGCCGGTCCTGAAGAGCGGTCGGCCGGCCCTAGGAAAACACACACCCCGTCGACAAATGGAACTGGCCGGGAAGAAACCGAACACAGCCGATGCGGTCGGGGCAGCGGGACCAGCCCCAGCAGACCAAGGTGTCCGGGCGAGCTCCGGAACAAGGACAGGCCTCACACAGGCGCCTTCACCTTGGGACCAACCGATGTATTGGGAACAGCTGCCCCCCAGGACGCAGCTGCCGCTGTCGGCGGCCCCATGGCATCTGGGCACGATGCGGAGCAATGTGATGACATCGCACGGTGGCCCAACCCCTCTCCAGGCGACGCCGCACCTCTCGCAATTGGCTCACCCGGGGGGAGTGCCCGGCGACCTTTTCCAGATGGTAGGCGACTTCGTCCGACACCACATACGGCAGCAGTGGCCGCGGCAAGCGCAGTAAGGGGCGCGCAGCAGCGTCGCCGCCCTGCACCTCGGCGCAAGAAGCAAAGAAGCTTCAGAGTTGGCTTTCTCAATCTGCACGGCGCTCGACGAGAACAAAAGTGGGCGGAACTGTACAGCGCGCTTCGGACAGAGGAAGTATCCGTATACGCGGTTGCCGAAACCCACCTCCGCGATCTCGAGGAGCCTCCCATCGACCCGAGCTGGTGTTGGGCGGGAAAGAACAGATTGGGTGAAAGTCGGAAAGGTGGAGGTGTGGGAGTGATGTGGCGCCGTGATTTGGAGTGGCAGGCGCAAGAGTGCAGTGATCGTGTGGGTCATGACGAGGCATGCAGCGACCACTTATGGGTGGTAGGCGATCTTCTTGGGGTCCCCACAGCGCTATGCGTGGTATATCTTTCCGTACGCAGCAGTCGTCCGGACACTAACCGTGGTTTAGTGGAGTGCGTCTGCAGAGACGCTCACCTGGTTGCAAAGGACAGGGAGGTGATCATTCTTGGGGACTTCAACGGCCACCTCTCTGAGCTTGACGGATACACTGACGCTAACGGTGACCTTCTCCTCTGGCTGGCGGAACAGCTCCAGCTCAACATCGCTAATCTAGACTCGAGATGCAACGGTCAGTATACGTGGTGCGCCAGAAACAGTGCAACATGTATTGACTATGCGCTGGTATCGCCTCGTCTTCTGAGCCTTATGCAGCACCTCCACATTGATGAAGAGGGGTTGGTTAGCATGGGCAGCGACCATAATCGTCTGCGTCTGGACTTCACCCACACACATCGTCGGAAAAACAGACCCCAACGGTCGAAAGCTCTCTACCTTCCGGTAAGGCAGATGGAGGTCGTCGCCAAGGAATTCGAAGAGAGCCAGAGGCGGCTAGGAGCCGCTACATACGGCGAGTACATGGAAGCCTTGCGTGCGATAATGCGCTCACATATGGTCCACAAGGGACATAGGCAAGCCTACAAGAAGCCATGGTGGGACAGGCAGGTGGCAGAGGCATGGCAAGCGCGCCGGGACGCGAACCGCGCCCATCGCAGGGCGGTGAAAGATAAGGACCAGGGTGCAGCAGCAGTGGCATGGGACATGTACCTGAAACGCAAACATGAAATGCAATCACTGGTGCAGGCAAAGTTGGCTGCCGCAAATCTCAAGCAAATGCAAACCCTGCGGGCAGAGGGCAAGTCGGCGGCTCAGAAATTCTGGCGGTATGTCAGCTCCCTGGACAGGGAAAGGGTGGGGCCAACAGAAATGGTCGATAGTGCCACGGGACAGCCCATCACCGACCTGCAACAACACGTCACGGACTACTTCTCAGGCCTCTATGGGCCACCAGCCTGCATGCCTGAGGACAAGCTTGAAGGGTCATCGCCCTCAGCTCCATCCCAGGACCAACCAGATATCGCATGGGAGGTCACACTGCCAGGCATGAACCGGGCACTGGGCCGCATCAGCGCTTGCACAGCCACGGGACCCGATGGAATACCAGCTCGCCTACTAAAACTACTCGGTCCAAACTCGAGAGAACAGCTGGCCGAGTTGTTTACCACCATTATTAACGGCGGAGACATACCCGAGGACTGGCGCAATGGCAGGGTGGTGCTCCTGCTGAAGCCCGGCGGTAATGCGGCCCACATCGGCGACTACCGGGCACTCACGGTCACTAGCGTGGTGTACCGAGTTTTCATGCAAGTCTTGAAAGCGTGGATCAGCGGATGGGCAGAATCAGCGCACGTCCTAACGGAGCTGCAGAATGGGTTTCGTCCGGGCAGACGGCTAGAAGACAACCTCTTCGTACTCACCAGCTGTACAGAAATTGCCAGGAAGGAAGGCAGGAGACTCATCTGCTGCTTTCTGGACGTCGAAAAGGCCTATGATAACGTCCCGCACGAAACTCTCTTCCATCGCCTTGGTACTCTGGGAATGGCACCACCACTTCTCGAGACGATAAAGAGGTTGTACAGGGAAAACGTAGTCACAGCCGTTTTTGGCAATGTGCATTCGGAACGGGTCTACGTACACAGGGGGCTTCGGCAGGGATGTCCATTGTCTCCCCTCCTCTACCTCCTGTATGTGGCCGGACTAGAAAAGGCACTCCTGCAGGCAAACCTGGGATTCGGCCTTAAGTACAGCACCACAGGAATTGACAACTCCAGCCGACTGCCGGGTCTTGCCTTTGCTGATGATTTGGTAATCATGGGAGAAAACACAGAGGATGTGCAAAAAATGCTAGACATTTGTGCCGTGGAGCTGCGAAGCCTTGGCCTCAAGTTCAACCAGCGAAAATGCAGGGTTGTTCAGCTGGCAGGCGAGGCGAATGATCAGCTATCGCTGACGTTGAATGAAGAGACCCTGACAGTCGACAGATCGTATAAATACCTGGGCATAAATTTGTGTGCTGAGACTGACATGTTCAGACTGCACGAGGCTAAGGTCCGTCAATCTGCACTTCGAGCGCAATGCATCCTCCGACGTCGGTGCCTGTGGGGGTGCCACCAGTACACCATGGTCCGCGACCTCTGGAAGCTCGCGCACGTGCCAGGACTCACATTCGCCAACGCGGTGGTCTGCCTCCCATCAGCCACCAGAAATTGGTTAGAGCGCAGACAAACAGAGGTCGGCCGCACTGCAGTCGGATGTCATGGACGGGTGGCCAATGCAGCCATTCAAGGCGACCTGGGATGGTCTAGTTTTGAGGCAAGGGAGGCATGCAGCAAGCTGGAGTACCGCGGTCGACTGCAGTTCATGAGCCACAACCGATGGGCAAGGCGGGTCTTTGAATACCTCGCTGCGACATGCCTACGCACTACATGGGTGAAGCGCCTCCACAAGATAGAAGGCAAGTATGGACTTTTCCAGACACCCATAAGTGCCGAATCGGCAACGGCATGGAAACAGGAGGCAAGGAGACGGGTCCAGGAAAAAGAGAATCGCCAATGGCTGCAGGCGCTCGCGGAAAAACCGACACTGGCAGTGTACCGCGAGTGCAAAAACAGCATCGGACCTGAAAAGATTTTTGACAACGGCCTGGGTAGCGCATTGCTGTTTGAGGCCCGTGCCGGAGCGCTGCGAACACTGGTGTACCGCCGTCACTTCGACGCAACACCAGAAGCACAGGCAGCAATATGCCGAGCGTGTGGCGACGCGGAAGAAACCATCGAGCACCTGGTGATGTCGTGCCAGAGACTCCATCCAATGCCGACAGAGGGCACCACATTCCCACAGGCGCTCGGGTTTCACGGTCCTGCAGTGGACGACGAAGGAGACAGCTCCAAGGTCAAAAGCGAGGGGGTGCTGCGAACCAAGCGTCGACTAACTCTTTGGTGGAGCACTGTGTTTAAAAGCGCGAAGCCGCAGAGTCGGAAGTGAACGTTGTCGACGAGCGAACCCCCCCCCCCCGTCCACCTCCTGACTTTAGCCTTTGCGTGTTTTTTCTTCTTTTTTTTCTTCTTTTTCCTTTTTTTTTGTGCGTTTTATCTTTATTTCTCTCCTGGTGTGCTTCCATCTTCTTGTTTTTTTGTTTTTTTTTTGGCCGGGTGCCCAACCTAGTGGTGCCCACCCGTTACAAAGGGCAAGGCCTCAGGTATCTATCTATCTAAGGCGCCTCGATGCGCGCGCCCTCTTGGAGGGGAGCGCGCGCAACGAGGCGTCTTGTGCCTGCGCCGACTAGCCTGATGTTGGGAGAAACGATTAGGGAGTTTTATAATAGGTGACCCCAAGGCTTGGGGTCCCCAAGGAAATAGCGGGCCCCAGCGCTGCGTACTACTGTGCCGGTGAGTTTTAGAGTAGAGGTCTGCGTTACGCAGCCGGGCCAGGCTTGCGTTTATCGATTGCAGGGCCACTACGGCAAACCAAGAAGATACTCGATCTTAAAATATATTCAAGTATATTCGTTTGTTTCTTGACCACAAACTGTTATTAATGAAGACATACAACTTAAGAGTAAAAACTATAACCAGAGAGTATTTTTAAATAGCCTTTTTTTATCGATGCGAAATCGGTCAGCCATGACATCCCTATGGCGATCAAACGATATGAGTACTCGCTAAGCCTAGCAGCTCTGTAAACACGGAAGCAATCTGAAAATTTAGCGTGTTCTATCGCTAAACTTTTGTGGTTCAGATAAGTTCAGATAAAGCGAAAGCTTCGTGCGCCTTTAGTTGGTCGCGAACGTTGGACACACTGTAGCGGGAACGACGAATCGGTGGTGAAGCAAGCGGTCCCCGCTTCCTTACATGCCGCCTTGTTTGCAACACTCTACGGCGTTAGGGGCCCAAGCTATTTCGCCAAATTAGCGTTAGCGTCACCCGCTCACCCAAACACCCAAGGGCCGTTAGCGTTGTGCGCATGCGCAGTAGCGTCCCGCTATTGCCCTATGCCCCAAAGCGATAGGGTGGCCCTTTACTAAAACTTTCTATTGATGCGAAGGTTCCTCGGGACTGGCATCGAGCCAGCTGCGCGCTTGCCAGATTAATTGCAAAGGGTATCGCACTATCGCATTCAGATCTCATTGCAGTTATCAATGCATTCTAAAAGGGTTTTTTTTCTGAACATGTTATGAACTGCGGGCTTTCGCTCTACCATAGTGCTTCCAAAGCTTTAGCCTTGTCACAACCCCTTCACGAAGACACGAAAAGCCGCTTTGGGCAAACCACGTTTGTCGTTCGGTGATAAAGTCAAGAGACACGATACTCTCAGGATCTCGAGCAGCGACTGGAATGCTGGGAGGCATTTTTTTAATAAACTGAAACTGGGGCTGGAACTGACCCGAACTGGCTAGGATACATTGAGGGCTTTTCGTATGCGCTCACTTTGGCCAGCCATAGTCTAGCCCGCAGTAGAAACCTTCATTCACCACGGTTCAATTATTGCAACTCGAGCCTTCATTGGGGGCCGACCGGAACACCGTTTTGGTTAAACGCTGTGCCTTACTATTTTATCTTCATAGCCTTCTTCGTTACCCACGGAACTTGTGGCGAAAATTCATGCGCAGCCGCTGTTCCTCTACCTGCCACATCAGGCACCACACTGCGGGGCCGACCCGAATCCGCTACAGGCTCCAGAGAAGAACGTGGCCAAATTTCCGTACATTGGCGACACAGGCCGGACACTTTACGCAGGTAATGAAGGTACAGCAGTCTGTGCAAAAAAAAAATGGATGAATGCTTCTAAAGATCGAGATGACACTTCGTACAGGCTCCGATCCCTGAAACTTCGCAAGGTATCCCAGACTTCAGTTACATCTAACTATAGCGGGTATAAGGGAAGCTTATTTTCTGGAGATAAATAACTGCTGCCTTGGTTGCAATGCAATGCCTTCACATGAAGGCGAAAGGTAAAGTCAATTCGCTCAGGAAAAAACTTATGCGGCGTTGTTAATGCCGCTCATGATTTCATATCACATACTCTGTGCTGCGGAGCCAAGCTTGAGATGAATAAATGCCAGCGCGATATGCGATAGCCATTTCTTTCGGCATCGTAGGGAGATTACACTCGGGCTGCTTGAAAATGATAAATATCTTCTGGGAGTGCTCATACATTTTTTTTCTGAAACAGTTTGTTGGTTCATACTTCCAAGCAAGAAAGAGATCAAGACATAAAGTTTGGGAATTTCTTTATTGTTCTTCATTTTTACTTCTCGACTGCACTGATACGAAACGAAGACTGCAACGGTCTTTGTTGCGTTAGTTTTGAGTAAGTTTAAAAATGAGGTACTTCGTCCAATGCAGTGTTTATTATAATGCGCAATTCGTGCATTGCCACCTTCTTTATGCTAATGTACGAGTTATTTACAATAATCCGAACATGCCGAGCGAATAGGTTTAATTCACCTACCTGGCCTTAAACGCAAAGTTTCTCACTTATGTCTGCTACGAATTATACTAAAACTTCCCAAATTTACGCGAGTCACTTCTTGTGGCAGCTATGCGCACGTCATTCCATTTATTCAACTTCATGAGCATCCAACGTTTAGATGGATGAACTAAACCCTTTAAGAAATCTTTTTTGCCAATAGCAATACAAGATAGAAACCAGCTGCTTGACTCCGTTGTGATTCAGCGTGATCCCGTAAGATTTAAAAAAATGCCTGATGCTCTATCTTGCTGTGTAAATTGTTTTATTTTCTGCTTTAGGTGTCGGTGTTCTGTGTGGACTCATCACTGTTACTTTTTTTTCATTCCCACCTCCCGAATGCAACGCCCCACTAGGAGCCTTTAAGGGTCGAATAAATTATGATGATGGTGAAGACATTTAGAAAAGCCTGGAGCGCGCACGATGACTAAATCACAAATTATACAGCTGTTGATGAATATATTCTGATTCTCTACATATTAAATATATATATATATATATATATATATATATATATATATATATATATATATATATATATATATATATATATATATATATATATATATATATATATATATATATATATATATATATATATTGTGACCGCGATAAGTCACGCTTTTCTGTGAAATGTGTTTGACAACCTAATTCGGGCAGACGTTTCGTTCTGATGTTTTACAAAGGCATTTACGCAACTTTTATGTTTTTCGAATGTATGGCTGCCATGAAGCTTTCATTACTCGTTTAAGTTTTGGCATCGAATATCACTCATGCTGTAGTCACGACGTCTGAGTACGCCATATTCATCCGCCACTACCTTTTATCATGCGAAGCTCCTGTAGCCGGAAACTACCGCCATCTCCCGTGCGCACTGGTAGTGGCACTGTAAATGGGCGCAAGCGCTTGCACAGGCAGCGGGCAGTTCTGTTTAGTCTCTCTAGCACATCGCGTACTGCATTGCCATGACCGGAGCATTGGGAACAAAGCAGCGCTTATGCTATATTTGCCGGAGGCGACTATGGCACCAAGACGCAGTTTTCGCTGTGATACCATAACAGCCGACGCCTCATGACTTCTATGGAGCAGATTGTTCGCAGTTTCAACCCGATCACGCACTTTATGAGCCATGAAAGCTAAGAGTTTCGATTAACAGGTACCTTACCGTGAATCGAAGCTGCTCTCCAGGGCCAAATATATGCCGTATCGACCAATCACAGCATAACGCAGCGTGTTGGGAAGCCAGATACCCAATTTTTATACTTCAAGAAGTGTAGTTGTCCCAGAATACTGAACGACCCGCAAATCGAATAGTATTTTGCGTACTGAATGCTCTCGTGCGCTCAAGTTGTCGGAATTCAAAGCTCATATGAGAGATACGAAGGCGCATAAATACGCCCCGGAATCGGTGTTTCCACGATCGCTCCACAGGACAGGTGCATTAAAAGATGCTTCTGTAATTCAGCGGCTGCCTTTTACAGAATGCCTTGAATCAACGGTTATGTAAAACACGCGTAAAGCTGATGCCTCCTGAACAAGCAGAAAGAAGCAGATATGAATGATGTGCATGGAAACATAGCTTGTCATTGCAAGTGTAGTCTCAAATTTCTGCGCGCACCACTCACGTTTATACCTCACAAATCATACAGTTGAGCTCGTTCTGAGAATTATACGGCCAGCTTATGGAGCCCTTAGGCAACTCCTAGCAAAACTTATCTGAATGCTCTAATAAATGCATTGCCATCACGTTCATGCATAATGCAGCACACGGATCGGCTACCCGCCAGCGATTTCCGCACAAGTCAATCACCATCCAGTTTTCTGCCCACACTGTTTCTCTTAGAATGCATCACTTTCCCATCAATGGCTGTAAATTTAAAGCGTGCACGGAAGACGTGCTGTCTGTTATTCATCGCTATCTTGTGGGCTAAAAGCAAAAGCAAGCAAACAAGCGAACACCGCCGGCAATGCCCCAGATCATGACTCCTTCCACACGAGGAATGGCTTACCCCCTGAATTTGCTTCTAAATTTTGCGAGCAAAACAGACTCGCATGAAGCTTTGAGCAACTCAGCTCTCTGCAGCAATATACATATAAAACAACACTACTGGGCGTTATCAGCTAGCTCCATTTTCAGCCGCCAGTGTCGAACACCGCATAACTCAACAGTGTGGAAGTATAGGGGTGGTCTTCTGCCCGTTCAAGTGAACAAAGGGACAACAATGCGTTAACTCAGATGCTATTTATTACAACTTGCAAAATAATACCCAGAGCGGGCCAGCTGGGTATAAAACATCGACGAGGTATTCCTCAGAGTTAGAATGCTGCATAAGAAATGCTTCCGACTTTACGGCTGGGGCAAGGGCGAGACTTCGGAGGCATTGGTGGCGAGCGTTTGCATGCGCCGAGAACGGCGGCCGGGTGTTCCTGTGCGCGCCGCGGTCATGGGACAAAGTCATCTCCAGGCATTTGTCGAGGGAGAAGGTGAGAGCGCGCGTTTGTTGCGCTCGCTTCACTGCCCTCAACAAGAAATCCGGCGGCGAGACGCCACGGGACTTCCACACGCCTGCCTCTGGTGGCGACGATGCGAAGAGAGCGTGCGCCCACAAGCGCTCGTGACGCTGGCCAGAACTCGGAGAGACTCTCCCCGGCTCCGTGGGATTACGCCAATTACGCGTTGCCTTCGAGATGGCGCTTCCGTCGCTTCTTTCGCTTCCCCCATGAGTGAGCTTGCCCCTCGCCAAACCGCCTACTTGATGGCGACGGTCGGGTGCGTCAAAACGGACGGGGGGAATCAGGTGTTCCGCAATAGCCATATATTAAAATTCTAATTGTGATGAACCTAGATACCACATCGATTTCCTTAAACTTGTAATTTCTATTATATTATTTCCTATCCCCTGTTTCTTAATTTATTCTAATGCTTAATTATTTCCGTATTTTACCTCTCCTGTTCATTGTTCCTTTGTTTTTACTGATCTTCCTTATACATGTTTTTTTCACTGACAACCCCCCCCCCTCTTTATTTAATACCTTTGAAGGAGGGCGTTTAGGGGTATGTTTAATAAATAAATAAATAGTTCCAACAGATCCTGCGCGAAGATGGTGATTCTGCGGAATACGTTGTGCGCACGTGTTATTTCCGACGGCCAAAGAAAATCAATTGCATTTACTGAACTGTAGAAATTCCCGCGCTAATTTTGATTGTTCAACGTTGCTCAGCACATGTTGGCAGACGTGCTAACTGCTGTCGTCTGTACATGTTTCCGAGGTTGTAAAACACAACGCGGCAAAACGTGCGCAGGAATGGTGGATGCCCTGGACCAGTCGGTCGCCGCTGTTCTGGAGGCGCTGGAAGCGGCATCCATGCTGGAGGACACTATCATAGTGTTCAGCAGCGACAACGGCGCGATCCAGATTGGGCCATATGCCAATTACGGCACCAACTGGCCATTGCGTGGGGCCAAGGACACCCTCTGGGAAGGCGGCATACGCGCTGCCGCATTCCTCTGGACGGCTGAAATTCTACCATACCGAAGAGTGTCCCATCAGCTCATGCACATCACCGATTGGCTCCCGACGCTTTATTCGGCTGCTGGCACGTATCCGCTTCGAGGGCCTTTTGTGTGTAACGACGGTTCTCGTATGCGGCTATTTCACATTTCTGGAATGGGTACTATGAGGCGTCTTTTAAAATGAATGTTAAGCAATGGCACCCTGGCGTTTCAAAGACATAAAAGTCAGTTTAGATCGTTAACTTGGTATTATAGACTTTGCTCGACGTGGCATGATTTTGTCTATCAATGATTTTCGAGTTCCTATTTAAATAGAGCTGTAACGGCAAAAATTTGACGTGGACACGCTCTGCAGTTGGTGCTATTCTTCAGACATAGTAAAGGTCCACTACCAAACACACAAACGACAAGGCACGGTACAGCGTAGCACTGACGACAGATTTCATTTAAAGTTGGAAAGCACATAATTCATACAAAAAGATATAGATCAAGCATGCGCACCCAGTAAAAGAGGTAGCACTCTGTAGACAACGAGGCAGTATCTTAAAGCGTCGTATCGAGGAAAGCTATCTCACTATTTTAAGCACCACTGAAGAGCCGCTGATGCTATCGTGCATGCTTTTTTAAATTATTAATAAAGGCAGAATAGTTAGGCACTCAGAAGTTCGCGTTGGACGCCAAAATAGGCGATTAAAGGTAGACTTTAGGTACTGAACAGTGAACAAAAAGGCATAAATTTCAGTACACATTGAAATGATTTAGGTCTAAACATCTGCGCGCAACACTTTCAGAAAAAAAAAAGTATAAATTACTTGGGATCACGGGAAAGGTACATACCTTATGCCGAGCATCTTAAAGGCTGTCCCACAACATATATAACGAACGGTTCACATGATTCAGTCAGGTAGAGAGGAGGTCACTTTTTGGCGCGAGAATTGTTTGGAGGACATGGTGTTGCCAGTCTTTTTACAAGCACCTCTGATGCGCCTGGCAGCAATCGGTAAAATTCAAATACAGTTCTTGAAAACGCTTGTGATACATATTAAAATAGAAGTTGTTATATGTTCAGCACCGGAAAAAAAAGGCCTGTCCTGCTACAAAACTACAAGCGAACAGTAAACAATTGACGAACCGTTTAAATAAAAATTACTACAATTATTAGTTTTAAAGCATCAGGCATATGAGCTCAGAAGCTTTATTCATGCAGCAGTACAATTTGTCAATTTTGCACATACACGATACATCAATATCAAGTCAACAGCGGCCTTTTATGTAGATGTTGCTTGCCTTTCAGGAGGGGAGTACGAGAGATACACTTCCGGCAGCTGCCCTTTAAACAGAAGAGTCAAGCGATCAGCTGGTTGGTCTCCGGCCACTACATTCATTTAATTTAGCACAAAACATACACCAGACAAAAAAAAAGGAACATACGAGCGCCCGTGTTTGTCTTGTACGTTCCTTTCTTTTCTCAGGTACAATAAGGCCCTTTCAGAAACACAGCCTTGACTGAAGCAATAAATTAGTTAACGTACTAAAGTGTTTGCTAAGTCCTTCGAAAATACACCGAAGGCCGAGCGCTAGACAGGCGCCATGGACCATCTGTAGGTAGCACGCCTTAGGCATAAAGCAGCCAATCCTTGTAATCTTCCGCACAAGACGAGTGCAGTGCTTTCAATTATTGGTTCACAAGTAGGCTGCAGTTTCCCCATTGGTTGTCTCTAAGCGCTTCCAGCTCATCTGCTTTAATTTTTTTTTTCTTGCTAGGAAGGGATCAACACAGAGTTCTTTCACATCCGTTGGAGACCCGAATACAGAAGTCGAATTAAGTCACACGAGGCCGGATTTAGTTTTCTCGCAGTGTAGATACTGATTACACGTTGATAATCCAATACCTTTGTAGTAAATGTGAAAATAAAGGTTTTGGGATTTTCCCAATGAAACAATTGCAGTCACATAGAACCCGCATGAAACAGCGTAGAAAGCATTCTTCCTATCGTTCTCACAGGCTTCTTTAGAGAACGATTTCCTGGAGGTTGAGGGCTTACCGCGTTAGGCATTTGCAAGATGCCCAGCAAGTTTTTTTTTTTCGCTGCTTTTTGCAAGGAATCTAGGAATCAACAAGAATAAATCTTGCCTGAGAAATTTTAAAAAATTGAATATTTTCACATCAGTTAACAGGCCAAAATAGTCTAGAGCTTGAACAACTAAGCATTTTGAGGATGGCACGATACGAGGGCTGTTAAACGCTATTGTTGACAAACACGCGTACACCCTCGCTGACTTAGTGGGACGTGGTGAAAAAAACAGAAGCAAACAAATGAGGCTTATATAGCGGTGATGGAGCTGAAGGGCCACAGAAGAACGCTTCTCGAGTTTTGGGCCACTGATCAAATTGCTCCAAAAACCGCTCAATTTACATGTTACCACTGACAGCTTTCGAATGCGGCGTGCTCGCCATTGGTCATTTCATGAAGATCAGCCGCGGATAGGACACAATGAAAGAAAATAACGCTGAGGAGCGCTGCTAGTGAGAACATGTAACCTATTACATCAACTTTCCGAAACTCGGCACCATATAGCAGTTTACCTTTTTACTGGCCAAATACTGCTACTAGCTTCGACCACGGTGGAATGACAGGGGAAACCCACCGCAGGAATATGGTTGTTTCTCAATTTTTGGCTTACGCGGTTGGCGCTGCTTACACATCCAGCGTTGATAGTGTGTTCATCGGAGAGGATTGACGAGGTAGTCTAATGCTGCCTGCGGTGTGTAAAAAGAACAGAGATTAATTCCGAAGAGAAACAACATTTTAATTTCAGGTCACTTTTAGACAAAATCTGGCATTTTTAGGCGCCAACATTGAAAATAGGCACATATAGGCACTAGCACCAAAATTGGGCATTTATGGGCACTAAAAAAGTTTTAAACGTGTCCTCAACACCTAATTCGTTCTGATGGATGAAAAGGGTATGGCTACGATAAATAGAAACAGGCATTTGTCTAAATTTAAGAATTTGTTTATAATGTGCGCATAATCAGTTCTCCCGCGTTAGTGTTACAGCTCTTGCTCGTATTCACAATGTCATTCAGGCGTGGCCGACGCGTTTTGCAAATGTGGCAATGCTTAAGCATATTGGAGCCCTACGCCATCGTTATGAATAGCTCATGCTCCCGTGCACAATCGTTCACGAAGCGTCCAGTGTGGCCAGCGTAGTACGTTTACCCAAAGGTTAGTGTTAACTCGTATACGACTCCTACAGCTCATTCCACGAAGGGCCTCGAGTACTTTTTGTCACAACCACTTAGCTTTTACTTTGGAGATACGGCGGCATACTTTCTTCGGTTTCGCCAGTGCTGTTAACACCATAGGCACACTGTACTTCCCTTCTACCTTCTTCAGGTTGTGTGACACACTATACACATACGGCGTCACCGCCGGTTTCGCTTTGGTTTGAGCCCTTTTCCGACTTTTCCTTTAATCTTGTGCAGCAGTGTTTCAGCCACCGTCGCCACGACCGCTAAGGGGAAGCCTGCAGAGATAAGCTTTCAGACGTGGTGTTTAAAGGGATACTGTATTGTACGGACTTGACTTCGGAAGAGCAGACTCTAATTTTATTAGACTTCTTGAGTTACACCTCAACCAGTGCTTTAATTTCATTTCAAAAAGTCGTTAGCTGAAACGGCATGACAGGTGCATTCGTTCATGTTTAGCACCAGTGCTATGTAACATCTTTTTCCCGCGTATTGACCGTTCACTGATGACTGAAGTCAGTGGCAGTAAGGTTTTGACATTTTCAACTATGTCGATAACTTTTTAGTTCTCTAGAATAAACACCAAGCTATGACGCGCAAGGAAACGGTGAATGAGGCTTCAGATCAGTTTAGACAACATAGTTAAGGCGTAACCTTTATACATGAAATGCCTTCTTGGGACACCCTGCAGATTTCAGTACACATAATTTTCTTCGCGATAGTGCTGGCGTGGCTGACACAGCTGCAAAACACGAAAGGCAAAGCGCGAAACAGAGCTGAGATCAAACTGAAAACAGTGGTGATGGCGTATGTGCATAAGGTGTCACACTACCCGAAGAAAGTGGCGAGCAAGTAGAATGTTCCAATCATGTTTACAGCACTGTTAGAAGCGGCAAAACTGGCGAAATTATGCCTCCTGTGGCCATAGAAACAGCCAAGAAAAGTAATTGTGAAAAAAGCCTGCAAGCCTCTTTTTGTGAAATGCGCTGCCGTACTTTTCAACGAGGTACAACTTACTAGCGAGAAAACAAGCGCAGACCAGACTGCACGCTGCGTAAATGATGGTGAGCAGAATCGTGAGCTGTCAGTATAGACGGGAAAACGCTCTAATTTGCCTCTACATTGCCGAGCCTGCAAAACGTATAGGCCGCAACTTAACGCGACTAGAATTCTAGTGTAAAGCCTTAACAGTATAGCGCCGGAAGTGATGGAAGACTACTTTGTAATTAAACTGGATCTGAAAGGGGCTCAAATAAAGAAGGTATGCCTGGTCCGTTAAAGCACGCCGCATCAAGAATATTGTCCGGAAACAATTTTAATATGGTTTGTAGGAACAGAGCTATCTGTAGTCAAAATTTTAATTTCAGCATCTTCGCAACTTTAACTCTCCTCTCGTCACTTTTTGCACATTAGAAGGTCAGCGCACCTCCAACGGCCCCACCTCCGGAGGAGAGCTTCCTGACCCGCCGGAGCTACGCGGCTTATTGGCCGCAGCCATCGTAGCTGCCTGACGTCGGAAAGAATCTAAACGATATCCATCTCTCAACATGTATAAGTAAATGCGAGCAACGGAGGAGGATGCGAGCATGAAAAAGTCGCCGGGAAGGGCTCGCCAACTTTCACGTATGATTGTGGGTTCTCTGTTGCTTGTAGAAGTGTAATATTTGGCTCAGGGGTTCACGACAACACAATGCAGTGATTGAGCAAGTGGACGTCCACTCCTTGGAAGGTGTTTCAGAGCCCCTTTTAAAGAGGGCACGAGTGCATCAGCGACTCTCCACTTGCAATTTCACAACAGTGAGGTAGCGTTCCTGGATAAGAAGTGTAAAATACTCCATTCTTATCTTGAAACTGTTACCTGTTTTTCGGGATGCGTATATTAAATCTATACCTTTTCAATCAAAACACGTGCTTGAGAACTTTCAATAAAATTTATAGTTAGTGTCCTCGTCCAGTACCCTGTTTTATGTGTTTGTCCGCGCAACTTTACCATGCATGAAGAAAACAATGAGCTAAACGCTTGGCAATGTGGATGGCAAGGAATAACTGAAAAAAAACTTCAAAAAGCCGAATTCACCAAGACTAACCTAATCCAGCTACTCCACCGGCAAGGAGGTAACCCTCTTTCTAAGGTTCTCTGGCAGAGAGCATATAGAAAAAAAACCAGGAGTAACCGTCCACACGAATGGCGTCGTACTGTTAGTTCCAGCACATCTCTAGGAACATTGTCGTGCGGGTGCCCGAACTGTTTCCTCTGATATACTTTTTTCGTTTTCGTGCGCAGGAGGAAACGTGAAACGCCTGGGTTCAGTGGACGGCATCGACATGTGGGAAGCTCTCAACGTTGGCAAACCATCGCCCCGTACTGAGATCCTGCTCAACATCGACCCTGTTGCTAACACTGCGGGACTCCGCTACCGGAACTTCAAGCTCATCCTGGGCAGCTTCGGGGAGTCAGACAAGTACTTCCAGACACCAGGGAACGATCGCCCCTATGACGATCTGGCCGAGTTGCTACGGCAGTCCCGCGCCGCAGCTGTACTAGGACGCTTTTATGGCAATCGGTCTGTATTCAAAAACGTTGACCGGTGGAGGCGAGAAGCAACGGTTACCTGTGAAGATACGTCCAACAGCAACTTTGGGTTAAATGTAACCTACCACCTCTTTGATATCGCCCAAGATCCATGCGAGATTTACAACCTCGCCGACAAAAAGCCTCATGTAAGTGCGCAGGCGTTTTGAACGGATTACCTTGCGAGAAGGAGTACTTTTGAAGCGGCACATAGTGCGTGTGACTAAAGTTAACTAATTTAGCTGTTACTTAAAATAAAGGCGTCCACAACGCCTGCCACTTGCAGCATATCAAGTACACTAGCCTTATCCTGAAAAAGTATTTACGCGGGCAAAACGTGCGCGCAGAGAACACTACACGCGAGGCTGCAAAACAGCGAAAAGTACTTGACATCCCAGCCAACGCTTATCATACTGTGTTTCCAAGAGATCATTCAATTTTATACAGCACACCACTGCCGTATTATGCCAAAGGAAGATGGATACTTGAGTAATCAAGCAAGCCGGAAAACTACCCGCTGACGTCTGTAATCGTTTCGCAGAGCAGTTCTGTTTCGCAAAGCAGTTCGCCACTTTAGTTCGCGAAAGTTAGAGTCATTAGATTCATAGTGTTTAGCGTTATGAGGCTATAGCGCTATTGGAGGTCAGGCAGTTCATGTCTGAAAAAAAGGGCTACAGCTGTATGATTATCTCGCCTGTAGGAATTATGGTTCGTGAGCTTCAACCTGTGAGGCTGATTACCGTTGAAAGCCCGGCCTCAGATCACCAAAACCACCAGCCTTTGTCGGCACACTGTCCACCGTGACATGAAGCAAATTTGCTGCGCCGCCTGTGATTCGGCATTGCTCTTACAGATGTATACTTCTTTCTGATCGCTATAACCTATACCGGCTTATAACCTTGTCTTCTCTAGATGCAGGCGACACGAGACGATTGAACACGTACTCTCTGCATTCCCTGATTTTCGTGCCAAAATACAATCGCTATGCCGTGCACTGGTTCACCTCGCTCCTCGCTCGCTGATTTAGACGAATGCTCGTGAAAGGTGCGCGCAGCGATTGCCGACGCCTGCGGCACGCTAGCCATTGTTTTGGTTCTTGATAGGTCGTGCGTACGGTCCAGGGCCTCACCCGAACGCAAACTCCTTATTTCCTTACAACACACTTTTTGCCCACCTCTCTTCGACAGGAAAGGCTGTGAGCTGGCCCGTACGGAAACTCATTAGTTCCTTGCATCCCACTCTTAATTTTTGCTCAACTTTTTTTGGCAGCGTAGCAAACAGGTACATTCGCATGGTTAACCGTCCCGAATCTTAACGCTATAGCGTTAAGAGTGCCGTTCAGCGGAAAACCTTGCGGCACGAACAAAAAATTCCCAGAGCAGATCACCCGCCTACCACCTAGGTTTCGCCACCTTATGACATCACAACCTGCACAGCGAGTCGGGTGGCAACCTGTCCACCGGACTGTGAGCAAAGAGCAGACCTTGGCATATGGCAGTTAAATTAATGACTGGTCGCAAGAGGTTCTTCATGAAAAGCAGCCTTGCTATCACAAGCCCCACCGGTGGCAGTGTTTAAAACAGCCACCTGGCGGGGAAGTGCTGCATTCCATAGCCGCTGAATCATTGCTCCAAGGATGGCATGAGGACTTCCAGCGACCTAGGAATATTGACTGTGACCAATTCCTCAAATACGACCATGTAGGCACAACCTAGATAACAGAGAAGAATACTTGCACGGCCGCGATCTCGAAAGCTATGGCATCGCACTCTTATTAATAGGTTAAGCGTTATGTGATGATGAAAGAAAAAACAGTGTCCGTGTCTTCGAAGTGGCACGCAAAGACAACCTCAGGCCGCTGAAGGGACTAATAAATAGTATCGCACCTTATCCTTAAGGCGGAGCCTAAGTGTCCAATCCAGTTTTTTTTTCATATCTTCTTTGTCCCGTTCTCTCTCCCTGCGGTCCTCCCTGCAGGTATACTCCGTAATTGTAACTCATTGGCTGTGCCAGTAAATACTACCACCCGCCACTGCGCCTCACTTTTTATCCCATTCGGCAAGGAGAGAGTAAATCGCAGCCGCTGTGGCCGCGCTTCAATGGCAGCAGAACGCAAAAGAGGCCTGCGTGGTGCGCGATGTCTGTGCATGGTAATGAACCCCGAATCGTCGAAACTATTCTAAATTCCCTAATAGGGAGCTTATTACTGTCTTTCTTTTTATTCCCCTCGTTCGTCACTTCTGCCTACGTCACTTCTACCTCCTTAGCAGCCAAATAAATGGTTTTCGCTTTGCCTGGAGAATTATCAGCAAGCATTGTCTGCTACAATGAACGCCGCTTCGGCAAGATTGTGCCATGGAGAATGCACGTTTTATTTTTTTATTTATTTTACCCTCACGTCTTTGGGCATTACAGGGGGTAGTGGTTGAATGAGATAAAATACAACACAGAAAAGATAACACGAAGCAGACAAATTAATGATGGCAACAGTCGACGCAGAAGCAGCTGCGAATGGCAGTTCGGCAACGCCCAACATAGAATACGAACGGCCCTTGGCATACGCTATTTTTTTTATAATGGGCTATTGCAGCACCTGAGACATATACACCATCCTTATGCGCAATTTTTTTACTGTATTTTTGTCTATCCTTTCTGTTCGAGATGGCAGCATTTTAAGTAAAGTATTATGTACTTTCATACTGTGGGCCCCAAGAATGTTGCCTTGGCATCTCACACAGTGTTCAAAATGGTGACTTCAGATGGGCATTCAAAATTTTCGAGCTTGAGCAAAATCCCGGCCATATTTATGTTCGTGCAAGAAATGGATCACTTTCAGCGCAGTCTCACAGTCTCCATGAAATTTAATCAACACAGCTCTGATATTGGCAAATCCACGTGTTCAAAACAAACTGCTTTTTTAGTTCTCAGGGCCAGTGCCGACATGCTCGCTTTAAGCCTATGTCCGATGTCAACAACGTAGGGTTTCTTACTAATATCGGGCGCAAGATAGGCTAAAGAGTAATACTGTCCAAATCTGACTTCTCCACGCTAATTATTGCACCGACTAATAAATATCATAGAAATTTACCAGACTTCTGAAATAACCGTGACGTTTGTGTGTCTGTGTGAGAGAAAACAACTGCGTAGATAAAAATGTGTGGCTACAAGAAAGCGCTCGAGTGGTTTTTACTCCCGAGCCTTCTTGGTACCCCCTCTATCCAAATTTGTAACAGACTCCCTCAAGCTGTAATGTTCTATACAAGACGGACAAAGTCGGATAACTTTCTGTTCGCTCTGATTAGTTGACTTTCCAGCCGCTTTCACAACCTAATGCAAATTGTCGAATGAAAGTTGTTCGCTCTGCACATTCACTCATACATCTGAATACACGCAAACACATATACGCCGGTGCACGAAGTAGCATGTGTTAAATAAGCCAGAATCAGCTCTGCCTGATATTCTAATTCAGGCGCTGTTTGGAATAGTACGCTATGTGATGTGACACTGCTGCGTCTGTGGAACGCTTCATCTATTATCTACCGCAATACTAGAATCCATATTTTAGTTACATTAACCGTACTGCTTACTCAGATTGATTTCAGAGAAGTGGAAAGCTTAGCGACATTTTAACGCGATTGCATTCCAGTCGCTGCATGAGGTTGTGAATTACAGCAATCATGTTGAAGGGATACTGAGAAGAATTTAAAGTTGGCTTGTATATATAGAACACCAGCTCCTAACCAAAAAAAGACCCCTTTTACTGAAAATAAACCACTTGTAAGGTTGAAAAGGGGAAGAACTAAAATACAGGTATTGCAGCCACAGGCCAATCTCGCAAGCACACACGCGATGACGAAATAACCGACAAAAACAACAGCTGGTTCAGGCTGACAAACGTGCATCAAGGTAATTCGTTTAGGATATTAAGGTATATACATTTTGTTTCAAAACCACTAGTTAATTTTTGTCACACGAGGAAGACGAAAAAAAAACGACCTGAATGTTGGAGGTTACAGAATACCTGTAATTGGAGGCGCAACAGGCGGCCAGCTGAATTTTTGTATGTTTTAGTGCTTTGCGGCTGCGTGCCTTGCGTGCCTGAGTGGTCTGGTTTTTGACGCGCCTTTATTTAGAACTTTAAATGTCCCGGTAAGTGCTCCTCGGACCAAGATCATTCCGCGGCACGCACCTGCGACGGGGAAAACACCTGTGGCTAGCTATTGTTGCACGAGGCTGCATGTGGGCAAACCCAGTGCCCGTCGTTTTCGCTTCCTCAACGTACCAGGACGCTGGGCTGCATAGGCAGCGCTACGAGGGCTATTATTACTGAATTTAAATATGTCCGCATGTAACAGTTCATACTCACCAGTCGTGACGGTGGCTCGGCGGTGAGAGCTTCCGCGCCAGTAGCTTGGCTTTCTGCCGACACTGCCGACTCGTAGCGCTTCAATTATCTTGCCAGACGCGATTTGATAGCGTGTCTGGCAGGATAATGTGAACACCGACTTCAACCCCAAAGTTCCGGGAAACACAAACGAAGCGACGGTAGGGACGGCTGATAGAGGATTTCAACGCCCAGTAGGCGGTGGTTTCATTTCGACTGCTACTATGCTTCACCGCTCACTGATAGTAAACCCGAATTTCACGTTTATGTCAGTTTATGTCACTGTTCGGCTGTTTCTTCATCAGAGTGTCCCATATTTGAAGCAAAGTTGCGGGGAAACGTTTTTGAGCTTCGGATCCAAATCTCTTAGAAACAAATTCATCTTTCTCCGCCAGAAGCGCGACAAAAACAATGCCAAGAAATGGCGAACTACCAAATTTCGCTCACTAAAAAATTGATAGAGTGTCCCTCTAAGGGCAACAGCTAGAAAAATATTTTTTTTTGCCATGATGCTCTTCCATCTTTGTTTTTCTGTTCAGCTCCTGTCAATGCTGCTGCAGAAGCTTGCCGTCTACAATGAGACTGCAGTTCCACCCGTGAACGACACAACAGACCCCGGAGGTTACCCAGAATACAACGACGGTATCTGGGTGCCATGGTTATAGTGTCGCCATTCCAGAAATAAATTGCTCGTTCCCAGCAGCCCCTAGCAAGACTAGAACATCGTTAACTTATTTCAGATAAAAACAAACAGCGTAAAAGGAAGCGCGGAAAAGGGCAGGGTATAAACAGCGCTGACAGTTACCTAAGAATGTATTGGAAAAAGCGCACATATCAAACACATATCGATCACATCTATGAAATGACAACAGCATTAACTCTCCAATGCACAGGCAGTGATATTCATCTGTTATGTAAGTATGCAGCTTCTTCACTACTCAAGGCACTCGTGGGTATGCAACATTGACATACCAAGAAACTGCATTTTGATGCAGCGAGTGAGTATCAATGCGCTTGAATTAGAAATTTCACGCTGTTGCAGTTTTCTTTGTCTTCGTACTTGCTGTTAGCCGACATGTCTGTGCTCTTTCAAAAAGTTCTTAATAGATAGTAAGCTCGGTTCTGTCTTTACTCTTCTCTGGTCATTCGTTTTCCTTCTTTGTGCTATTCTTCGTGGACAATAAAGCTCAGTCAGCTCACCCATATGTCCGTTCTACTGCAACCTCTTGCTAACGGAGAGACTTTATTTAACGGAGAGACCACTTTAAAACGTCTGGGGAAAGCGACACGGACACTGGGTGGTTGGCGACTGGTGTTTACCATTGGCTAAAATTGGATGCAATATGCAGACGATGGTGAGGTGCATCGCAGCGCTCTGTGAACAGCAGGCGGCCGGACCCGACCAATGGCTGTCATTGGCTGCGACCTGCAGCCAATGGTAAAGTCCGTTCGCCAACTAGCCAATGACCAGTGTCGCTAGCCCCAGACACTTCAAAAGCCGCAAGTGCATCGCAGTTACCACTGATAGGAACAAACGGACGCGAACGGGACAACAGAAAAAGGACAGCTTACAGAATACGACACCAGGGTTCGTTGCCCATTCGCCAGCATTGTTTCCTAGGAAAAGCGAGACAATTGGGTGCTGGAAGAAAGCGCGACGCTGAGGGAAACGCGCCACGCAAACTTCCAGTCGGAATAGTTGATTTCCGTCCCCCTGAGTGCATCCATGAGAATCCCTGACTGCTTCATGGAGAGATGTTGACTCGGTGACTGCTCCCAGTCTAGCATGGGACCCCGTGATTCCGATCCGCCCATGAAATAGCCTATTTCTAAAAAAAAATTATGGTCCCTTCTGGTAGCGAAAGTCTAAAACAGGCGACATATTTTTCGCGACCTTGTAAAAATGTTATGAAGGGTGACCATTTGATCTTAGTGGGACTTCTAGGTAATGGCTGTAGCTTCTGAGCGCTTCAGACGTCGTCGGATGAACTTTTCCGGTGTGGAATGTAAGTAAAATTTTACTATTGAAAGAAATTAAACTCTCTTCCTTGTTTTCGTGGTAGAAGATGCAGAGGACTTCAATTATTCTTGTATTTTGGAGGACAGATCAGCAGGAAAGTAATGAACAGAGTTAATTTCTCGTTGAAAGTGTATTTAAACTGCAGTACTTCGTTCTGAAACCACCCCACAGAAACACGGCCATGCTGTAGGCGCTCGAAAAAGTAAACAAATGACTTTTCTGAAGTGTGTGTTCCCCTGTCTCGTGAACAAATATATACGACCACTGACGGAACGTGGCCTCCGTACAAACGCAGTAGTATGACTGCATTGCGAAGCGTCTTCAAATATTAAATAGGAGTTTTCTACGAAGTCTATGAGTGCTGCTGCGTCTTTTGAATGTGTGTTTTCAATTCTAGCAAGTACATTGCTTTTTGACTCCTCTCCAAGGGCTGTATCTGCGGCTGCAGAAAACAGCCTACAGATTTCTCGCGGAACACTTCTTCCTTTCAAACATTTCTCTCCAATACCCAGCGTATGCCACAGACCCACGATTGTACTTGCCATTCCCCTTTGGTTGATTTCAAGAGCGTTTAAGTTCAGGAGCAGAGTTTCAACATAGTTAACTGGGCTCATGGTATATCTATTAAACGTACTCTCACAAAGCGTCCACATTGCGGTCGCCAGATGTGCTTAAATTATTCTTTTCAGGCCACTAGCACACATTCATCCGAGTCTGCAGACTCAGCCACAGTGCTAGGGTCACTTGTCTGCTTAAACACAGAGTTGTGGGCAGAGACCAGCACACGATTAAAAGCCACATTTGACACTGTTTTTTTTCTGTTGAAGTCGAATGTACACATACAACAATCAGCCTGACCACATTGGGTTGTTTTTTTCATAAACGCTGTTGAACTCAAGAAAGAGCAGTGTCAGCTTCGCCCATGAAACACGGCATATTCGCTTCGCTCAACCTTTCATGTCCAGCAATTTAGGACAAAAATTTTGGAAATTGGAAAATTGTAAGCTACTTTTACGGTAATGGTGAAGGCAATAGTCCAATCTTCTGATATGCAGCAAAATCCTTCTTTTAAAATGTTTCCATCCATCGCATCGAACAGTTCGGACTTCTATAGAAAGCCAATGGCGAGCGTTTTAAACGGTAGTAAAAACGTTAATACACAAAAAAATTCAAGACTACCGTCGGGTGATCTGCAGATATGCTGATTGTTATAGTGAAATCTTGCATTATATGAAAAATTGAGTTCATAAGTGCTTTCCAGTTCAAGATTGCTTTTGTCCAGAATTGCTTGGTATGAGTCGAAAATTATCTAGGAGATATATTAAGAACACAATGCGCCGTGACGCCTTCTCTGCGCTTATTGCGTTCTTTTTTTTTTCTTTTTCCACAGGCCTAGACTATGACGATTACATGAGAAATGGGAATGGCACCAGCAGTATGATGATTCAGATGGCGATCTTGAAATTTTTGGGATGTGGTGGTGTACGGCCTTCAGCGATAGATCACTTAAGGCCTGAGGTGACTTGCTGATAAATGACTAAAGGTGAGCGTTGGCTCTTGTAGCGGGAAGGAACGTAGACACCCTGTTGGTTGTTTGTTGGAGTTTGCAGACAATGGGAGGCAAAAGCGTTTTATGATCTAAAAACAATATAACTGCGTCCTCCTTACAAGGGATGTCGACTGCCCGTTGTGTTGTGGCATGTGACAAGGATCCCGTGGGGGAGCCGAAACGTCTTTCCCTCACAATTCTTTTGGTCGGCGCCTTCTGCTTTTGTCCTGTACCGTCTCGACCAGACGCGATTCAGTCACGCCCTTGACTTCATATAAAGACAAAGGGCGTCGCTTTAAGTTTTCCGCAGCTCTGTCGCTCCTGATGGGAAACTATTTGTTTACTTCATACAATAAGAGGCCATTTTCTCTAAGCATAACGGAATGAAAAAAGTTACAAGAAGTGCTTCGAATTAAAAATACACAGGTTTACATACCTGCCTAAAGTCTTTAAAACACAGTCACAAGTAGATTTTTTCTATGCTAATCCTTTTTGTTTCACTAACATTTCACGCAGATGGAACATCGTAATGAAGTATAGATCTAAACCACATGTGCACTTTGAAGTCACTGCATGATTTGGCGCTTCGGTTAACCTTGATTAATGTGACCTGCAATTGGTCGCAGCACGTGGGCTCTGGCAGGCGTGGTTGCTCTGCTTCAAAAGTAAGGGCGCTTAGATCGACAAAGTGTAGGCCATCAGCCAGGGCTCAGCGGCACGACGACCAAGCAAGCCACTACGGGGGCCAGAGCTGCAATTGGGTCAACGGTCCTTCTCTCGGTTCATTCAGCACTCGAATCCTCAAAATGAAAAGCGACAGTTATCAGACAACTGCCACTATGTTTCGTGCACAATGTCAATAGATAAAAGATAAACATTCTTCCAAAAAACTTTCACAAGCATGCCTGCACCTCCGCATTTCAACCTTTGAGTGTAATGTGATGTGGAGGGGTCGCACAAGCGAGCGCACAAAGCTGTGTGACCCGTGCGCATCCTATTCTTTGTCGGAGTTCAAATGAGTGCACTAAGTGGCGACACGATGGTGTATGCTCGGCCATTTCAAGTTGACAGACTTCGCACGTAATCGAGGCGACGACGCTTCATAAGAGCGGCAAAAGCAGCGCTCCGTGGGAGTTCTGCGAAAGAGCTGCTCCGACAAGGTCAAGCTATCCATGAACACCGTGGTTGCGTCGACTCGCAGCCGCTGAAAATTTCGTACTACGCTTGGGAAATCGCCGCTCTTCTCCGCCCAGCAGCGAAGGCCCGCCGGCAGCAGCACCGAAACTTCAGCTGATGCGGTACCCGGCTCGAGGGCGGCGTCTATCCCTGCCCCGTCATCGGCGAAGCGTTTCCTTTTGCAACCGCTGCGATGTTACCCGCGTTGTACGGCGGATTCGCACGCGCTGTTTCCTAGTTTCTTTGTTATCATGGCCGTGTCGCCGATTTCAGCGTTCCACTGCGAAAGCGGGGCTAGCGTCAACCTCCTATCCCCCTCCCCCTCCACCAGCCCACGCAAGGATGCTGCACCACCCAGAAGCAAGGGAGCTGCCCACCTATCGCGGCTCTGGATACATCGTCTCCACTGCCCCCCCCCCCCCCTACGAAGGATGGATGGATGGATGGATGGATGGATGGATGGATGGATGGATGGATGGATGGATGGATGGATGGATGGATGGATGGATGGATGGATGGATGGATGGATGGATGGATGGATGGATGAATACAGCTGAACCCTTTAAATCGGGCAGTGGCTCCGCCACCAAGCCATCACTTATGAAATTTTACTCTTCTCTTGATTTTAGCCACCAATCAGATAACCTTCGCTTGGTTATTTCTACCCGCTTAAAATCTACTTTCCCTTCACAGTGCTTAAACCCAAATGCCTTGGATAAATCAGCCCCGCTGCTTTCCACTGTATGGTGAAGCCATTTACAGAAAAGTATCAAGTGTTCAGCCGTTTCCACGTTCACCCTCTAGAAGCGCCATCACCGGTCCTCATAAACCTACACTCAAGAAGCTTACCCCCCTCTCCCCATTCCATCGACCTACACCCTTCACATGCCTACTCCGACTTGGAGCCCACGTGGCAACAGGACGAAAAAGCGACGACCGAATCAAATTAAAAGCAGTAGGAGTGCCAACTGCCCTTCATGAGCCCAAGCATCCTCCCCACCTCTTGTTAGGGGCCCGCTGCCATCATCCAGTTGCAGCCACGACCAACTACACACCCCTTCCCTTCAGCCCCCAGATAAACTGTGTCGTGTATCAAGCCTTGCCTAAAAGTGAAAGTATTCAACAGAGTAAAATCATTAACCAAATATAGAGGTTGGATCCAACTCGTTTTGCCAATTTGTCACATCAGAGGTCTGATCTTCCTGCATCTCTTGCCGGTGGCATTTATTCCTCGGGTGGTACCATAGCTCACGAAGCCCATTAACTAGGATCTACGGCCTTCATCCGGTCACCGGGTAGATAGCGCTGCTGTGCTGTCAAAGAGGCTTCAGGAGGCTAAATCTGACAGCGACGAAAGCTGACTCACGCTGCCCTTGTTCCTTGCCCCCTGTGGTGACCATGACGCCATCCCAGATCCTCCTATGCTGCTGGCCAATGCTCCAGGTGACATGGACGGAAGACCGACGCACAGTCGGCCCGAGTCTGGGAGAAGGCGTCCGGCCGCCGATTGCCGCATCGACTGCAGAACCTTTCCTTGGCTGCTGTCTGCGCATAGCCAGAGAGTTGAATAAAAAATTACGGACGATTTAGCGTAGTTAGGCAAAATGCAGATTAGGTGCGATCGCACTTCTTAATTCGCTTCGGTTTGGGTTTGGGTTCGAGGCTCGGTTTAAGAGGTCAATGCCATAGTGGCGTGTTCTGGATCCACTGCACACAGATGGAAGTTGATGAAGACGACGACATCTTCTGCGCAGTGCGAGAGAGTCCATGAAAAAATTCATCCAAAAAACTTTTTGCGGACCCAATTCTTGGCTTATCCCCCTTTGTGGGCACAAGCCATTGCATCAGTATAACAACAACCACTGGCAGTTAAACACGCGGTATTTTCGGCTGCGGTAGTGACGTAGTGGTCCAATGCAATGGCATCAAGCAAAGCTGATCTGCTGGCACCGACGCGGATTTGATACCCACGAGCGGCAATACAGTGTTCTGCCAGAAAGTGTTCTTCACACTTGACCGTAAGGTCTGCTAGCAGGTTACCCACAACCCAATGGGTAGGTTGCCACCTAGCCACCGTGGTAGGTTGGCCACCTACCAGAGGTTTCGGGCAAATAGCGGCGAAATCTACAATTTTCGATCTTAGTGCTCGCACACTAAAATGGTTGGTACGCTAAGACCATGAGGAGCTACCACGTTACTCAGCTAAACATATGCGTTGGGGCAGCAACGCTCAAACACAAAATTAAGTTACTGCTCGAAGAAGCTTTGAAATCTATTACTATGTCTTACTTCTAAGCGCCGTGGGTACGTAGTTCATAATATTGCCTTTTGTTTTGGTTTTTTTTGTTTCCCTGCAATGGCAATAGCTCCAAGCGACGTTCGACATGTGGAATCTAAGGCTAGTCTTGGTATACCCTGTGATGCCAGTAATGGCGTATACGAATCAGCCATCCGCAGCACGTTTTCTCACTCCGTGAAAGGCCAGTTATGCTTCAGCTCCTGAGTTCTTATTGGACATCCGGACGCCGTGACGGATATTGTGCATTTTCAAGGGGTCAAGGCGATGCTCCGGATCGAGAAATTCAAATGTCATTACTTGCGTAATGCTCTCCACGCCCATGCCGCATTGGCCAACGGCTCAGAAGAATGACGGAGCTGGACGATGCGTTCTGATATCTCTCACCAACTTTCTGGAGTTAATGTCCTCTCACGAAAGAAACCGTGTGGTGGCTGTGCGATGAACTGAGCGATATAGTACCTGGGACTCTGCAGACTGCATGCGGCGGCTGTGTCGTAGATAGGGCGGGCGCCGCGATCAAGCCGACTGTTCCTGTGAGTGGTAATTTTCATCCCCATCTCTTCTTGCTGGCAATGTTTTTTTATTTCTTTTTTATATCTGCCCACAATATTTTACGTCTCCACTACTGCTGGGCAATTTTCTTTTTTATTTCTGGGTATCCTGCCCACACTGCTCATTGTCGTCAATACTTTGCTGTGCGGGCCAGAGCACTTATTTTTCTTTTATTTATTTTTAGTGCCCAACTTAACGCACGTCGTCATTGTTGACATTTTGTCTAGATGAAATGAAACCATGCAATGTCCGACAAATAGCTTTGGAGTAATGCTGTCTGCAGGTTCCAGATTCAGGGCAAGAGTGGCCCTCGCGATACCGGCCAAGATAACGTGTTCTGAGATCGACGTTATCAGATTAGTGAGACCTGAAATTTGGTTCTCAGTGTATTCGCTGACCAACAGGAGGCAGTGGCGTAAAGGTTAGCATCCGCCTCTTGTGCAAGAGGACAGTGGTTCGAATTTTGGTGCTACATAAGTCTCCGTCTAATGAAAAGGAACCAGTGCCGACGAATTTGAATAACAAGACCTGTAGTGCATCCTAATCACGGCTACCAAAGCAAACAGTACACGCTCTCACGAGAATAAAACTTAGGCGCACTATTACAGAACTCGGCCGCCACCACCTACAAGAATACACAAATCCATAGCTGACCCTCAGTCATCAGCAGCGTCGGAACAGATACCCAAAGCGGCAGTCAGACCTCTGACAGAGCGAAGGGTATCCCTGGCTCCAGACAGGCCGCGTTCATCAACTGGAGCCGGAAATGTTTTACGCGGGAACTTTATCCATTGTGGCTAGCTTAGCAGCGCTGTTCCAAGAACTAGCGGCTATAAAATGGGATGTCATAGGGCTTCTTAAGGTTAGAAGGAGGATACACGTAGAGTCTGTGTCAAAAATATGCCGCCCAAGGGGCTTGCTTCTAAGCCTTGTCTTGGAGTTCCTGCAGAATCCGTGGAAGTTGCAACTTCTCGAAAGGTACCAACACAACTGACTACCTTCACACACCTTCCAACAAGACTGAGTACCTTCAAGAGATTTACAGCACTTCCGATGCACAACAACCCGCACAGCAAGGCCCCAAGACAAACTCTGTGGGCTATATGTCATAGATAAATGCTCTACAGTACAAAAGGGCGGGCGCTTACAAGAATATCATGGTTTGGCGGACCGGCCAGTGCTCGATGGTGCAGAGAGGTTTTCGTCTGTCGGCAGCAAAAAGTGTTGCCATGGCTTTTACCAGAAAAACGGTGGCTCGATATTCGCTCCTCCTAGGTGGACGGCCACGATCACAGCGATTCATATATGTGTTGTCATAGACAGTAATCTCTCGTGGTCATCTCACATCAAAAACTTTGCGAGAGAATCGGTTCAGCGCAGCAAGTTTTCAGATTCATGGCTGGAGAACGGTGGGGCATCAACTGCAGGTCATTGGTTCTGCTTGAAAAAGCCTACGTTGAAGGAACCTAGTGCTACTGGCTACCGGTGCTTCAAAGATCTCCAACAAGCAAGAAGTTCCTCAAGGCCGGGCGGAACAACTGCTTGCGGATATGCTTTGCCCTCCCAAAGGGTTCCTCTGCATCAAGAAGAGTGGCGGAAGCAGGCTGTCTCCCGCAAGATGTGATTGCCTCTCGGGAAACTATCCGCACCCACTTCCGCCATGTCATCCAAGGGAAGAAACACTTCCTACACAGTGTCCACCAACTCACTGACACTCTGGCTTTGTACAAGCTGTGCACCTTCTGCATCTCCCCACTATTAATAAGCCACAGAAACTACTTCCTCTGTCTTTTTCCTCTTTCGACAATCTCGCCTCTAAAGGTGAAAATGTTTATTCCAGGTATAGATGCAAAGAGCCGCATGCCACAGGCAGCGCTACTGCAAGCTGCTTTAGCCTACATAGCCGAAGAATGTGCAGCACATCCACGTCTTTACCGACTGCTCAACTACTCAGGAAACCTCTTCCTTTGGCATTTATGTGTCTTCAACCAGCCATGTCGTGTCTTATCGGCTACAGCGGAAGACTTTCCCTACGACAGCTGAGCTTCACGGCATAAAAGAAGCTGTTTCCTTTATCCTGAACCGATCCCCCAGCCGATGGGTTATCTCCACAGACTCAAAAGTATCCGTGCAGATACTGTCCAACCTGCTGTAGAACACCAATCATCAGTCCATTTCCCTTGACATCGGGTACCTACATCATTTGGCTGTTGTCGCAGGCCACTGCATAACATTTCAGCGGATACCAGCACACTGTGGCATTCTGGCCAAGGAAAAAGCAGACGAGGCGGCCTGTGATGGTCAATATCAGCGATACATTCCAACCTTCTTCACATCATCTGATGCGTTCGGAATGGCTAATTATTAGCTTCAGAAGATCTTTTATCAATTTATGGAAGTTTAGCATCCCAAAGCGAGTCAGGCTATGAGGAACGCCGTAGTGAAGGGCTCCAGAAATTTCGTTTGCGTGGGGTTCTTAAACGTGCGCTGACATCGCAAAGTACGCGGGCCTCTAGAATTTTGCCTCCATCGAAATTCGACCACCTCGACCGGGATCGAACCCGCGTCTTTCGGGTCAGCAGCCGAGCGCCATAACCACTGAGCCACCGCGGCGGCGCTTCAAAAGAAATGTATTGGCTGTGGAGCTTGCCGACACATCACTACCAATTTCTATACTCAGGTGACTCACATCTGAGATCAAGACTCCCGCCTAGAATTCCTCACCACCTGGAAACGCTTTATCACCGACTTCACTTGAACGCTGCGCTTACAAACGCCATGTGATACCGTTCCTACCGTTTCAGTCAAACGAACAGTCCGCTTTGTGACAACTGTGGCTCGATCAAAACTATGGAACATACCCTGCTTGAGTGCCTTGCGTATGCTGACGAGCGTGTGTACTATGAGCAGTGCATGGAAAAGCTCTCCCCACTGCCCCTAACAATGGGCAGTGTTTTAGGTCCCTTAGCCTGCTTTAGGCGACAGATACATGCAATGAACTTTTTGTTTGCGTATTTAAAGGGAATAGGACACCTCTACAAGCTATAATTTCATATAGCATGTTGCTCATGCATTTTTCTCGCAGAACTTTGTTAGGCCATTTATCAGACTTTGCACCTCATCATTCCATGTTTCATCATTTCTCGCCAATGCTGCTTAGTAGGCATTTAATGGCCGCATTTTATGTTCTCTCCCTTTTTTTCTTTCTCTGATTTAACCTTCCTCGCACTCCTCTCCTTCCGTCTTTACCTCCCAAATTCCCTTCCTCCACGCAGAGTAGCATGCCAGGCGACATCGCACAGCACACGGGCGCCTTTTCGTTTCGATGGAGGCGAAACTTAAAGGCGCCGGTGTGCTTTGCAATGTCAGTGCACGTTAAAGACCCCCAGGTGGTCGAAATTATTCCGGAGCCCTCCACTGCAGCACCCCTTTTTTTCTTTCTCCTCTCAGTCGATCCCTCCTTTATTCCTTCCCTTACGGCGCAGTTCATGTGTCCGCCGTGATGTGCGACAGGTACAGCGCCATTTCCTTTCCCCAAAACCAATTTTCATTTTTCATTTTTAAACATTGGCTAAATTCTCTGCTTTTTCATTAAAAGGTTTCTCTCTTTCTTGGCAAGAAGCGGTAAGGCGTCCGGGCAGCGGGGGACTATGGCACACGTTCTTGGAATAGCAGAGAGGAGTTATTAGCAGAGTTCGTTGCACAAAAAATCTTGCGCATGGCGAACACCTTCTACCGGAAACGCGAGAAACGTCAGGGGACTAGGATGAGTCTAAATGAGGGGACTAAAAGTGAAAAACATTTACATTAGGAGCGCATCCCTGCATCGTGCAGAAAGTGGAGGTGCCCCATAAGTTGAGATTTGTGGAGCAAAGAATGATGATTCCTCAAGTAAACTTAGATTCGAGCAGGTAACGCAGGAAACTAGTAACGAAGATGCACATTAATGAGTTAGCCATAAGAGGGAAAGCAGAGAAATTAACAAACGCGCTGCAGAACCGATATTCCTCTTATACTCAGAAGACCGCCTTAGTGTTCAAGCGATTAATGACAACCTTACAAATATCATTACGGAAAGTGCTGAAACACCATGGCATGAAATAGCGATAAAACTATGGATAGAATAAAAACGACATGACTCTAATAGCTAAATAAAAAGCGTAAGATAAGCAATATTGGGAAGTATCGTTAGCAGGCTGTAAGCAAGGCATGTGGCCTGAAGCGGTGAAGAGGAAATTAGCCATTGCTAAAAACCAAATGTAGACTTGAGACAAAAAGGATGCCATTTTATTAAAATCTAGACAGTATACATAATTTAACCGAGGATTTCTACGCAGATATATGCAGTAGCCGAAGTAATCAGGAAGGTAACGACGAATCAGTCATGACGAGAAATCGAATCTCTCGCTACTAATAAAAGAGAAAGTGAAAAGGTCTTACAATCTATACAAATGGGGAAAGCGGCTGGATAGAATCAGGTGACAACGGATCTGTTGAGGGACAGTGGGAAGATTCCTATAAAAACTTGATGATGATTGAGTTTTATGGCGCAAGGGCGTCTATGGCCAAAGAGCGCTATGGCACAACGTAATTTTCGATTAGTCAAGGTCGGCTCAAAGACCTATTTTCACCTTTAAAGCTGAGCACCAGGCCAGGGGAAAGCCTGTACCCATTGTATCACCGGTGGGTACCCGGCGGCACTGGGGATCGAACCCAGCACCTCCTGCATGCGAGGCGGATGCTCAACCACTCGGCCACCGCTGCGGTCACTTGAAAACTTGCCCCCCTACATAACTAATGCCTGAAGACTTCAAGATTGCAGTAGTGTAAGACAGGAGAGGGGTAGGCAAAGACTTGAACCCGATCTGCTTGCTGTCGCGAATAGAATTACCGCAATCTTGGAGTTGAGTCAACCAAAGGCCCAAGTTCGCTTTCGTTAGGGCTACACAATTTCCAGATCCACACCCTCAGTCATGTGGTACAGAAATGTGCAGATTACTACAGACCACTATATACAGTCTTCATAGATAACGAGAAAGCATACCTCTCAGTCGAAACCTTAGCAGTTATGCAGGCAGTGCCGAGCTACGGTGTAGAAGAGATATACCAGGTGTCCTAGCTAAATATAACCAAACTTTTAAAAAACGCAGAATATCCTAGCCACGTGGGCCCAGCTGAAGGTTATTTAAAGTCACGTGACCTAGTCTGCAGCTATTTTTTCATTCTTCAAGGTTAATAATGAGTTCAACTTAATTTACTAACGTTTCAATTATTACCTTGAGGAACAAAGTGTAGATAGAAAAATTGTAGATCACGTTGAAAAACAGGTGACCGGAACGTTCGCACCGAGATAACGTTAAGATAAAGTAGTTTTCAGACTGCTATTAAACCCTTACTCGCACAATAAAAAAAAGCGTCACCGTGACAACGGTGCCATTTAATTTTCCCAAGAGGAGTCTTAGAGAACAAAATATATTTTTTACTGAAGTGCTCTCCCCGATGAGAATCTGCGTGCACATTGGAGCAGAGATGCAACCCAGCAGCTCGTCCCGTGATAGCTTTCTTTCAAGGCCAATAAATGAAGCTAGAAAGTTGTACCTTAATGGAAACAGCGCTCCTAGCAGTTTTTCGAGATCTACAACTTTTACATTGTCACTTTGTTCCTAAAGTAAACAATTAAAGAGTTACCTCATTAGACCTAACTAATTAATTAACTTTGAAGAACGAGGCAACGCGATTCTGAACAACCCTCAGTTGGTTTCACAGGCCTAGGACACTTTCTTTAAAGCTTGGTTACAATTAGCTGGGACATTTGATATATTAAAGTGCGCCAAAATATCTACTCCAGCTGTACAGCCACGAAAGTCCTCCATACGGAAGTAACAGGTATCGGAGAGGACACTTAAGCTCTCCCTTAAGGGTATCACGCGATAGCTTCATTGGGGTAATGACCATATATGCAGAATTGGTCATTATCTGCTTAACATTCATACTTTCCGGGATGTCCTCATACCACTCCTTGCGCACGAGTGCAGTGGTTAAGCGACGCTTCACTGCTCTTCCCGAGCAACCTCTCGCGACCGATCATTAATTTAACTCAAGTACGGCTTTCGGTTTGCAGCACGGAAGCCTTGTTCACAGTTTGTGAACAAGGCTTCGGGGCCGAAATAATAATAATAATAATTGGTTTTTTGGGGAAAGGAAATGGTGCAGTATCTGTCTCATATATCGTTGGACACCTGAACCGCGCCGTAAGGGAAGGGATAAGGGAGGGAGTGAAAGAAGAAAGGAAGAAAGGGGCGCCGTAGTGGAGGGCTCCGGAATAATTTCGACCACCCGGGGATCTTTAACGTGCACTGACATCGCACAGCACACGGGCGCCTTAGCGTTTTTCCTCCATAAAAACGCAGCCGCCGCGGTCGGGTTCGAACCCGGGAACTCCGGATCAGTAGTCGAGCGCCCTAACCACTGAGCCACCGCGGCGGGTGGTGCCGAAAGCCGAAACGTCAACGGCGATCATTTTTACTGGTCGGCGTCTCTATTGCTTTCAAATGTACCCTACCGTCCAGACGGGATCCCGTCACATTCTCAACCTTAAATCACTGAAATGAGTGCATGTCGCACTTGTCAGCTCGAACATGTCTGTCACTTACTTGTGGTAGGACACGAGTCCGCTTCCTAATTGATGTTTTTCTTTTCTAAATCCTAAAGCGTACCGCCAGGAGATGGTGAGAGCCGGAACTTTGCGCGCGCTGACAACTTTCTCACCTAAATGGGATAGTTCGGGCAAGTTTCTTATTTCGCGAACATGGTGCGCGAACTTGAAATAGCAGACACGGCACTCATGAAACGGTTCTATTTTTCACTATTACAAAACGAAAGCACCCAAACTGTGCAATTTTAAGAAAAAAAACATTTATTTTGAAAACTATCTGCTCTAAACAGCCCGTCTGTTAAGCGCTCCAATTGAGCTTCGACGGAGTTATATTTTTCGAAAGGAAGAGAAAGTCCCTTCTCAAGGTGAGAAAATCTGGTGCTCACGTTTACATCTAACTTTCTGGTCATCTACTGCAATTTACAGTAGGCGCATTTTGATTGTAGTAACATTTCGTTTTTAAAACAACCTTTCCGTGCAAAATGGCTTGCTCTTGCAAAACGCAAGAGAAAAGTTTTTGCAAACATTTAAATTTCTGCAGTCGTAGTTATGTTCTAATGCTAACACAAGCGATAAGCCTCGTCTTCTCAGTATACCTGCCATGAATGAAGTGCTCCTTTATGACACTCGCTGGGAGAGTGGCGCCAGTTTTCTCTCTAGGTAATATTAGGAACTCAATGGACACGTAAGGCCACCATGGAATGCACACGGCCCGCGGGACGTTACACAGCTGGAAAAAGATAGCTAAAGCTATCAACTCACCAAGTTCCACGCATGACAGCCTGCGGAGTTTGGCGGCCTCATCTTTTTACGAGCGCGTCTGTTGAACCGGCTTTCGCAGTTTGTTTTCAGAAAGCCACAATCCATGACGGGGCAGCTGTTATTCTGCCGGGAAAAGCGCACTGTTTGTGAATGAAAAACTTCCTGCGTCGGTGTGCCGTGGTCCAGGGCGCGCTCCTTTTCTTGGTGGAACTGGCAAGTAATACTTTTTCCTAAGTCGGTTCCATGCGCAAGCCATGATAGTAGCAGTGTTTTCATGTTCTGCCTGCTGCCGACATCAGGTGAAAGTGTTCCCGTCAGACATGCGGCAACAGTTCAGTGAAAACTCTTCTTTGTGGAAGAGAGTGGAGTGTCGTTCGTTTATCGCAGACTTTGTTACTGTTTGCCCGCCACGCAGACCGAGTTGTCCTTCGTGAGCTCGCTGCGATTGTCTTACCGCGCAACGAAGACCACCGCCAACACCCTCTTGAGTCACCAAGAAAGCTAGAGCCCAGTGCCAATTTTCGACAGATGCGACCTGACTGATACCATTTTTTAATGCGTCCGATCCGGCTATTTTAAGCGGAAACACACCATGTAATGTAGTTTCTGCAGAGCAGGCATACTCTCCTGCTTCAATATATGTTCGGGAAAGAGAGAAAAAATGGATGCTAGAGTCGAGAAAGCCCTGCACCTATTGAATGGAGCTGCTGGCTCAACTGACATGGCTGCGTTATACAGCGCTAAAATAAGCGTGTAAACCAGCAGCGCACGACCTTTACATAGGGAGTACTGAGCCATGTTTAAACTGCCGACTGCGCTTGCCAGTGTAGAACCTCTTAGTTTCTTCCAAAGGCCGAAATTCATCAACAAGCAGTTTCTTTCTGAAGACTTCATTTATTCCCTGCTTCCTCGACTAAATAATCGAAGAACCAGCCAGTACTGTTATCTTTCGTTTTACCAGAATCTTTCAGTACTTTTAAGGGCATGAAGGTTCTCCAAGAGTCAGGTATGGGAACGGGCAGGAGTTTCCGCTAGGGGCGCCCCTGGCAGTCTCAGGTTTAAAGTCCCGTTCAGATTAGAGTTCCTCGATGCGGCGACACACGCATCATAGCACACGAGGCTTTGGAGCGACATCAGCGCTGGCGCTCCATGGCACGCGTGGAACCAGGGAAGCATACCTGCATATTCCCCCGAGCGTTGATAGCGCCTTAATTCCGACTGAGATTACATGCAAGACATCTGTGTGGAACATATATTTAAATGCGACTTGGCAGAACAAACAAAACATCGGGGAAATGAGTTTGGTTATAACAAACAGATGCTATTTCTGCAGTGCGATAAAGCGCCGCCATAAAAGGCGTTCTTTCCGGCTTTCATTAGCTGCAGATTTTCAATATTTTGCCACTTAACTGCCAAAAACTCAATTCAACTTGAAACAGCAATGGTCACGCTAAAACATTGCGTCCGACAGCTTTATAACGGCTCTTTCAGCCTGCGGTTCTTTTGAGCAGTTAACCAGGGAAGCGTTCCGAAAAAGAAATGGAAGACGAAAGCCGCTAATAAAAAGCCGCGGGTAAAAATTGCTGTCCAGCCTTGGCGGTACAGCGAGCGACTACGCGTGCGTCCAGTATGCAAACGTCTGCCCTGACTCTACGCGGCACAGAGCTGCAGCGGCCGCTATTCGTGAGTGATAATACTTTACTGGTCGCAGGTTGAGCAGTTTCGCGTGATTCCTGGAGAGCCGTGCTGCGCATGCGCGAGGAGCAGTGACGACACAAGGCGCATTTCTCTGTCTCGCTCCGTAGTCACTCCTGCGCATGCGCCACTAGTAGCACCCAACCACAGGTGTTCCGCCGCTGCGCAGCGCTGCGCCTTTCTTCAAAATGCAACTTTCAATTTTCAGTTTCCTCTTTCTTCTTTCCCTCCCGCCTTTATCCCTTCCTTTACGGCGCGGTTCGGGTGTCCACCGAGGTATGTGAGACGGTTACTGTGCTTTGCTAGGGTGCCTCAATGCCAGCGCCTGCTTTGCGCGCTCGCCGCGCCTTCTCGCATGAAGTCACACCGTGCGGCTTGCCGCCGCCGCCGTTTGGTATGACGTCACACCACGTTCCTCGTCGTTGCGCTCGCCTCGGCTCGCTTCGCCACCTACGTCGCATGCCTGATAACATGTCGGAGGATTGAAATTGAAAAGGAGAGCTTGCGTGCGCCGAAACCACAGTTGTGTCCTCTTTAATGCGACAACAACGTAGCTCGACAACCAGACTAACCTGGACTTGCAATTAAGATTAGCCAAGGCTAACCTTGCTATGCCTTTGCTTTCGCTACGTATATCCTTGCATAGCCGAGCTAAGCCACTAAGCCGCCGCGTTCATTGGGTGACCAACCTCTCGCTTTCAACCATTAATTTAAGCGCCACCTGCCATGGTATGCGCGCTTCCTCTCCAGTGTGCGGAACGCACTCAACTTGCAGGCCAAGCCGCGTCTACTATCCGATACACTGCATCTTTTGCTATCTAGCTAGATTCAGCATTAGTTGAACCTCAGCTAATTTTTTGTCTCTTAAGGTAGCCATTTTTTTTAAACGTGTTCGCCAGAATCTGATTGGTGCAGGCCCCGTTTCGAGTAACGCAAAGCTTTACGACACTTCGCGTTCGGTCCATCGATTGGTAAACGGCACCTTCCTGTGTTATTTCGCGGGCACTTAACTAAATATAGTTCCCAACTTACCTGAAGCACCTGAGCACTTATGCAACGGCTTAGCTTGTTTGGTTTGGTCAAACAGTCAGCCTTTTATACGACTATAATTAGATACTTGCTGCAATTAAGAGTCTATATGTCTGGCTCCTATAAATATAGGTGTGCGCCGCATATATGGAAAAAAATTGAAGTGGCGTGCATTTAAAGTCGGCGCAACTAAGGTTTGTAATCGCTGAACAAGGCTATTTAGTCGCAGATATGCAAGTTATAAACCCAAAAATTAGAACCCAGCTGTGCTTTCTTTTCCCTAGCATGGTGTTCCAATAGTTGCGCAGCACTGCCTCCACTTAAAAATTAGACCCGCGTCCGGAACTTTATTGCATTGCATTTCTCCCTGCCACTATCGTTTCGTGCCGATTAATTTTCGCGTCGACAGGGGCAACCGTCGCTCAAGTTGGCCGCGTTCATCGCAGCGCTTTAGCACCCGTATAGCGAGAGGGAGGAGCTAATCGTTTTTTAGCCGCACCCGTAGTGCTCTTCTACGCAAGCTGGCCGCTTTTATCGGCACATGCGTCTGCACTGCGTCGAAGCCGCATACGGCTTGCGTCCGCTGTCACAGCCACGTCAAGAGCCCCTACACGGAAGGAATGCCATCAGCTAAATGCCCGCCGGAAATTGTTCAGAATGTGCCCTGGCCTTTGTACCGGATCAAGCGGCTGATGGCAGTTGTTTTTAGGCGCATAGCCAAATAACTCTTGCGCTTCATGGGCACTGCAGGGATCGTATAAAATTCTTTTTGAATGGAAAATAAAATGCTGCCTGCTGCTTTTATATCAACAACTCTCTGTTGCCAGACAAATTTCCCTTGATTATAATGTTAGGTTACTTTACTCTTGCTGACGAAAAACGCGGGATTGCGCGTCTTTCGTACGGGTTGCGCGCGGAATAATCGGTTTTTTTCATGAAAGACAGGCGTGCGCCCCGTCACGAAATTAGCGTCCGTAATTGCTTCCTCTACATGCGCGGCCTGTGAACAGCCTTGATACTTACCTTCATTTCCAAAACCATTTGCAACGATTGCTGCTGTCGGAGTGGCAGAGCCTCTCCGATTTTGATGTTTAATTTTGAGACACCATTCTGCGCAGCCTAAGTCATTGATCATGCTTCCCACTTCATACCCCAGAGTGACTTAGCAAGGCCGTGTAATCAGCGAATCATTGCTAAAGTATCCTCCTTTACCTCTTATCCCGAATTTTCCCAATAGAGGCCTCTCAATATTTTCTGTAATCATGTGGTGAAGAGCATTGGCGAGATAGTATCTCCCTGCCTGACACCCTTCCTTTTTGTAATTTTATTTCTGACGTTATGAAGGAGTAATGTGGCTGTGCAGCCGTTTTAGATATCTTCCAGTGATTTTACATAAGGCTAATCTGCACCCTGGTTGCGCACCGTCTGCATTTCTGCGGAGGTTTCGACTCAGTCAAATGCTTTCTCGTATCTATGAAGTCTATATATAGGGTTTGGTTATATTCTGCGCATTTATCTAACAAATGAAAGATAATGTGAACATGGTCGATTGTCTAGTAGGCTTTACGAACGCCTGCTGATCATTCGGTTTATTGAAGTCTAGAGAGGCTCTGACTCTATTAGCGATGACCTTAGCGACTATTTTGTTGGCAACGGGCGATAAGCTGATCGGTAAGTATTTTTCAAATCCTTCACGTCCCCTTTCTTATGAATTAATATGATGAAGGCGTTCTTCCAAGCCTCCAGTACGCTCGAGGTCATAAGCAGTTGCGTAAACAGGGTGGCTAGTTTCTCTGAGACGATCTCCCCACCGTCCTTCAACAGACCTGCTGCGACCTGATCCTCACCAGCTGCTTTCCCCCATTGCATTGCTTCTAAGGCTTTCTTCATACTTCCCATTTCGTTACTGGCGGGATGTCCCATTGTTGTGTGCTGTTGCCTCTCATCACATTGGCTACTGCACAGATTTGAGTAGAACTCTTCGGCAATTATCACTATCTCATCCTTTTACGTAATGACATTGCCCCCATTTTGCTCTGAACGCAAACATGTCATTTTTGCCCATGCCTAATTTTCTCGTCACAACTTTTAGGCTACTGCTGTTCTTTAGAGCATGCTCGACTTCCTCTGTATTAAACTTCTAAACGTCGGTTGTCTAGCCCTTATTGATTCGCTTGGAAAGTTCTGTCAGTTATATTATGTCTGTGGGGATAGAAGCTTTCATGCTTTGGCGTTTCTTAATCAAATCTTTCGTCTCCTGAGTATCTTGTCGAACCATCCTACCGCCAATTTCTACGGCACACTCCCTAATCAGAGCAGTGAGATTATCGTTCATTGTTTGAACACTAAGGTCGTCTTCCTTAGCCAAAGCTTAATCTGTAGCGAAGTCCTCAATTCTTCTATTTTCCCCCTTACCGCTGACTCGTTAATGGGCTCCCGCTTCACTAGTTACTTCCGTTCCCTCTTCAAATCGAGACTAATTCAAGACCTTACCATTATGTGCTTGCTACAACGCATCTTTCTGACGACCTCTACATCTTGCACAATGTGAAGGTGAGCACATAGTATGAAGCCTATTTCATTTATAGTCTCACCCCTGGGACTATACCATGTCAATGAGTGAAAAACGTTGGGCGAGTTGGTACATATTCATTATTCACAACGGCTCAGGAAACACGGACAAAAGGGGAGAATAGGCAAAACGAGCGCTGACTTCAACTGAAATTTATTACGGGAAGGGAAGAATATACATCTTCGAATCTTACAAAAACAAAACATAAAAAGCCGGCATACAAGGAGTAAGCTAATGCGCTCGTGTCCAACAGAAAAACAAAAAAAAAACGCTCTGGCCAGAAGAAGATAACACTGAACGCGTTATTAATCGCGCTATCAGTCAAGATGGGCACCCTTGAGTAAATCAAGTTCATTCTGTGACACCACTACAGAAGGCCGACTGACGCAAGTGTTTCCTGAATAATGCATGTGATAGGCATGCAATATTTCTCTAACCAAATGGTCCTTATGTCTAAAAAGAATGGTTGTAGCAGAAAATACGGGCTGCGACCGCATGAACGAGAGTGCACTGCGAGGTGAATGGATGACTTTGACGAGTTGTTATCGCAGGAATTTCAGTGTTCCTGAAGCCACTTATTAACGCGTCGTCTGGTGTGGCCAACATCTTCCACGTCCACTTCCTGTTCTCTCGTTTGCAGAAGAGGGTATTCCAGATCTGTAAATTATTTCTATCTGCGAACCCTACTAATAACTCTCTCCTGCTATTCCTAGAGCCTATCCCACAGTCGCCTACCGCCTAGTCGCCCGCCTGCTTCTTGCCTGCCCTGACATTTAAGACACCCACCAGCACAGTGGACTGATTTCAATTTGCTCATTGCCAATTCCACGTCTTCATAGAAGTTTTCCATGATGCAGCCTTCATGGCTAGATGGAGGCGAGTAGGCTTGAACCACCTTCAGTTTCTGCCTTTTATTAAGATTAATTGCGATAACTTCCAAAGAATTCCTCTATCTTGTCAGCTGTATTCTGGCTAAAGAATCCCACACCTAGTTCTTGTTTGTCCGCTAATACACAATAGCATATTACGGGTCCACTGCTTGGAACCGTATACGACTCATCTGTCCTGCTATGCTCACCAAGCATTATCATTATCATCAGCGTGACTACACCCACTGCAGGGCAAAGGCCTCTCCCATTTCTCTCCAATAAACCCTGTCCTTTGACAGCTGTGCTCACCGTATGCCTGCAAACAAAAAGGCATCACATTCCGGAGGATTACAGGAGGGTAAAACGTGTAGTCGTCCCGTATTCGCACCGTGTGGCACATAACTTGAAGAAGGTGGCGAATAAGTTCAAGGTCCATGTAGTTTTTTTCCGCCCTTGTAAGCTGACTTCCTTGTGTCCTCGGATTAATAACCAAAAACCAAAAAAGCAAACTTGTGGAACCAAGCGTGCACGAATATTTGTCGGATGCAAGGAAGGGGTGGTTTACCAGATCCCGCTCACATGCGGCAAGGTTTACATTGGCCAGACGGGAAGGTGTCTGAACGAGCGTTTGAGGGAACATGACCGATCACTTGACAAGGGCACTGGATCTAATCTTCCGATTCATTGTAAAAAGTGTAAGTGCATGCCTCGCTTAGAAGATACTGTTGTTTTAGACAGAAGTCGAGACAGCTTAGCTCGCGAGTTAGAAGAAGCGTTTTTCATCAAACAAAAGGGCTTGGAATGCGTAAGTGACCCGTCAAAATTGCTCATGAAAGTGAACTGGCTTTCCTAGAAGGCCGCGGTTGAATTTGGAACATGTGTAAAAAGCTGCCATCTGCGCATGCCTAAACAACTGAAATTCATGTTTGTTTTTAAAAACCTTTTATACGTTCCTTTTCATGTGGCCTGTACACCACGTATCATTGCTATTTTTTGTCGTTTTTACATATTCACCATGCAAGTCTTTTATCGCTTTTATGGCCCTATACACCATGTGGCGTTTACCGCCTCTGATTATCACCGGTACTGTTCGCCTATATATTGCGTGTTTCCCTGAATAAAAAATCAGTTTTCAGTAAGCGCTTGTCCGTGTCACTTCTTACGACTTGTCTCTGTTGGCGCTTCTTTTCTTAGTTTCATGTAGTAATATGGTACGGCGCAGTGATGGCGTAGAGGTAGAGCATCCGCGCCGTGTGCAAGGGGACCGGGGCTCAGATCCCCGTGTCACGCAAATCTCCATCGGATTTTTAAAAAGAGCTCAGCGTGTCGCTGCCATTTCATAACCAGGCCTGGTGTGCGGCCTGATGTCGGTGACCACAACCCACAACGCACTCCCTCAACAGAACATTATTTGGCCACCGGGGTGTAGTACTTGGCCAAAACCTACTACATAAGTTTCTAGCGTTGAACCTTGCCAGGTTCAGTTTGCAATGGCCTGTGGTGACATCTGTGGTCCAGAGACGCAAGTTTTTAGCACCTTCCGCTGCGTCACAGGTCTGACCGCCGCATAGGTCGGTTCCTCCGCAGCCGCAGGGGACTGCGGGTCGAAAGTTAGTTGGTTTATTTATATAAGTAGTTGTGGCCATGTACTACATCAGGGTGGCCGAATACTATTCTGATGAAGGAGTGCTCACCATTGTTCAAAGTCCGTTTTTTTTGTGGCAGAAAGCGTTCATGATTCTTAAACAATACCGTTCATCGAACAGTGCTTGTCACTCGCTCCTGCTATTGCTAAAGCCTGTGCCGTAGTGCCGTAGACCCCACTCCGTGGTAATCTTCCTGCTTCATCGATATCTCTATAGAGCCTATCGAGCATCTCGTCATCATTACTGGATGTAGGTGCGAATGGCTGTACAACATTCAATTTGGGACTCTATAAACTTCATTACGATAACTGCCGCCCTCTCGTTAATCTCTAGCAATTCCTCTATGTTGCTAGCTTTACATTTATTAAATCTAATCCTACACCTAGCTATAGTCGGTCCGGCAAATCACGATAGCAAAATGTGTGCCCGCTCGGTAACACTGCATATGCTTCAGCTGTGTGACTCACCTTAATAAGCCTTATAACACGTCATTTATTTCCCGCCACTTCCTCGAATCACTGTGCGCGAGCTATTTACTCTGGTAGTCGCTAACCGAACTACATTAACCTCAGAATTGAGTCAGCTAAAAGACCAGGCTGGATATCGGAAACGCTAATCGACAATGGGCCATATTCACATCATCAATCAGGCGACAGAAAAAAGCTCAGAATATAACAGTCCTTTATATATAGCTTTCATAGATTACGAGAAAGCATTTGACTGAGTCGTGATTCTCGCAGCCATGCAGGAAATGTGTGACCAGGGTTTAGAAGAGGCTTATGTAAGGCTTCTGAAAAATATCTATAGCGGTTTCACAGCGGCCACAGTCCTTCACACGGAAAGTGATTAGGTACCGATCAAAGATTGTGTCACGCGCGTAGAAACAATATCTCCCGTACTATCCACCGCTCGTTTAAAAGAAGCATTCAGAGAAATTGACCGGGAATAATTAAGGATAAATATTGTGATTACGAGGACCAAGCTGGCAGTGACGCGGAGCGGGGCGCTCGCGCTACAGCCTTATTATTTCTTTAATTATATTTTAACTGTTATCTAAACCACAACCATTAGCTTGGGAACAGTTTACCTTCTTGTTTCGGCTCTCCTCACTGAACCCCTGCCTATCCCCCGTCGTGGGTATTGCCATGTCACTAAGGCAGCAACAACAACAACAAATAATCTTATTGCTATCAGTCACTTCTCAATCTTCGACTGGCCGCCACGTAGCATTTGGTGGAGCTTGTGGGGTATCGTCGACATTCTGGTCCTGGAGCTTCGGCGTCCTGCGTCAGCCGTGGTCGTCGACCGTGAGTTCGCGGCCTGCGTCGCCCGGTGGTCTCTCAGCCTTTCAGACCCAAACCGACGTCACCGTTGCTCTCCTCGCCCCGTCCCATTCCCAGGCTACCCGAAACGATGAACTGCACCCGACGCAAGGATCCGACCTACCGACCCCACCGACCCGGGACGCACTTTACATATGAAGACCCTGTTCCTATGTCCTGGCCTAGGCCGTCGGCTCCTGGCAACCTGCGGCCCGGAAGCTTCGTGCACCGGGACTCATTCCCTCATCTCTCTCTTTGTGGTGGCCAGGACTTCATTTCACATTGCCATTTCTGTTGTGCCATTGCTGAAGCCCATTACCATTTCGCGCGTCCCATCGTCGGTGTCTTCTATTTACGATCGGGACGATCGCTCGGTGGTCCCGGTTAACATGACGAAGAAGACAAAGCTGACTGGCGCGGGACGGAGCGCTCGCTCTAGACCGACGGCCATTAAATCATCTCATTTCGATCAGCAATCTCATCTCATTGCTTGGCTGGCCGCCACGTAACAGTATTAATGGAGAGTACCTTCATAATTAACGGATCGCTGATTACATCGCATTGCTATGTCTCTAAAGGAAACGGAAGTTTAGGATAGGCAACGAAGCATTGGAAAAGGTAAGGGCAAGTCATCATCATCAGCAGACTCACTACGCCCACAAAAAGCAGTTTACCGAGGTCCCCCAAGTCGGAAGCATTTAACATCTAGGTCTCTCTTACCGGTACTCACCTATGAGGCAGAAACGGCCAGGCTAACAAAAACAGTAAAAATTAAATCGAATACAATGCAGCGAGCTATGCAAATGAAAATTATGGGTACAAAGTTAAGAGACAGGAGAACAGAATGGGTCAAGAAAAAGGCTAGTTAAGGACATGTTAGTTAAACTTACTAAGAAGAAATGGGCTTGGGCAGGGCATATAATGGAAAGGCAAGGTAACTATCGGTCCTTAAGGGTCACGCATTGGATTCCAAGAGAATCCAAGCCTAGCAGGTGGCGGCAGAAAGTCAGGTGGGCGGACAAGATCACAAGTTTGCGGGGATAAGGTAACCGCAGCTGGCACAAGACAGAGGTAATTGGCAGAGTATAGGAAAGGTCTTTATCTTGCGATGGACCTACCAAGACCGATGATTATGAGTTCCTCGATCACCAATGCTAAGTTTACCGCACTGGATAAGGTTTTAGCCTTAACCGTTGCCTGGTACACATTTCAGTGGCAGCCTGCCAGGAGCCATTCTCAGACCTCCATCGGCGCCGCACGTACGACCACCGCCTTCAACAATTGGTACGCAGCTACAGGGCACTCAAGGCGGCAAAGGGTTGACTGGTGTGTACATATAAGTGGTGTTGGCCAATTATTACACCAGGGTGACCAAGTCCTGTTTTGGTGGCTATGGTAACCTGGATCAAGCCGCACTTCAGCCTGCTATTCAAAAGGATAGAAATTTCAGAAAGTTGGTATAGTGTCAATGAATCCACCAGCACAAAAGACAGGAACGTGGAAGAGAAAACAAGCGCCGACCCGCTACCGAAGTTTATTGAAGCGAACAGGCACTGTATAGACCAAGACACAACACTAACCACACGATCACCGAAAATCACAGCATAACCCAAGTTATTTAAAAGACGGGGCCCATCATATTTTCTCGGCAGTCGTACTTTTTATTCTATAGAAAATTGCGTGGCACTGTAATTCGAACCGTGGTTTTCTTGCAGGTGAGGCGGATATTCTACCTGGACGCCATCGCCGCGTGTTTTTTTTTTCGAAAACATATTTGTGAGACTGAAACAATGTAACAAGTTCATTGAGCATTCGAAAATGCATCAGTAAGCATAATCAAATGCATTTCAAAAGAAGACACGCCCATGCAACAAAGCATTAGGATGAAGGCAAGGCTAAGCACATCACCAGAGGGAGTGCCACTGCAGTGCATCTTTTGTTGTAGCGAGAGATACGTTACGCGCAAGTCTCGCCGCTTCGCCGTGCCACCAGTGTAGCCGTGGCCGCACCGTGACATTGAGCCGTTGCCTAGCAACCGCCGCAGCAGGCGGCCGCCGCGCCATTTGGCGTGACATCACAGGAGTATCCGGTGCCGCGGCGTGCCGGTGAAACCGAGTTGCAACAGATGTGCGCATGCGCCGTAGGAGAAGAGGGGTTGGCGCAGCTGTATATATACAGAAGGCTGCTCTGTGGAGCCGCCGGTAGATATAGATAGTGAGTCGGAGAAACTGAGAGAAGCCATGCTTCGTCGTCGGAATGAAACCAAGAAGAGGCATCGAGCCGAGAAGACGGAGGAAGAACGAGCCGTACGCCTCGAGAAACGTCGAAAGGATGACGCGGCCAGGCGCGTGGCGTGCACGGACTCAGAGTGTGCTTCATCGTCTAGTTCGGCGTCTCTAATCGAAGCCAGTGCTCTACGACAGAACGAAGGCGAGAGACAGCGGCGAGCCGAGGAGAGAGAGGAAGAGCGTGCTCAGCGTCTCGAAAAGAGACGGAAGAGTGACATGGCTAGGAAAGCGCGCTTGCCTACTGAAGTCGACGATGGTGAAGTGCACGACGACGTGAACGCTCACCGCGCGACGGACCATAGGTGTAATCAAGTTTAACCATACATCTCGCTGAGCTAAGCCACTGCCAATTTTTTTATCTGCGTGTACTTACCTCTTCATATTTGGGAAAATGAAAAGCGAATGAGTATATCGTATAATCATGCTAATGAAGTACGTGAGGTGGTAACAACGCATGAAGCTACTACTGCCTTGCTACTTGTCGTTTATATTTGCTTTGTTGGCGAGGTTCAAACATGTGATCGGCAAAACTTTTCGCTGATTCTTGGACACGGGACGGCTCGCGTTGGCATTTTCCGGGTTCTCGCTTTAAAGACCGAGGTCTTTATATCGACGTCGACCTCCCCGCCAGTAGGCCTTTGAGAATTATCAAAAAGAGGCCCTTAATCTTGTATTCCGACCTGACCCGGCGAGGTACGCTGGCTCTCGCGCTACGACGTGGGGACACCATCGTAGGCAGGAATGATGTCACTTCCATTCGAAAGATTTGTGCGGATTTGGTCGTTTGGTGAACGAAAGAATAGCCCGGCGAGTTACCATAGAGGCGCCTTGTTGGGATTCAGGTAGCAGCACCCCACCGCTGCCACCAGTTGTTGGAAAGCAGGTAGCGGGACTGGGCCGGAGAAGAGACGAGGACGATCGGAGGAAGAAAACTTAGAAAACTTTATACAAAGACTATTTACTTAATGTACAAGTAAGGGCAACTGAGAGTGCTTCTCAGTAAAGAGAGCTTCTTAGCAATCGGGAGTCTCTCCCAGCAAAGGGTATCTCTCAAGAGGAGGGGGGGGGGGCTCTCTCTGGTAACAAACCAGCAGCTCGTTAAATACTCTTCGTATTCCTCATATACCTAGCTGGGGATACAGTTCGAAGAATGATGTCCAATCACACGATGGCACTGATGGTACCACCCACGGCAGGGCGGTCCTGATGTTCTCTCGCAGCTCGGTCGAGAGAAAGAGAACAGGACCAGGTCACGTTGTCGTCCACGCGGCCTCCAGGAGGGCGCGCACGTGTGTCCGGGCCGCGCCCATGTGGACCCGAAAGGCGCTTGCGTGAGACAGGAAGTTCTGCACGTCTGTGTTGGCCTCGTTCAACCACGTGCCCAAGATAGTTCACTTCGGCGCACCCCAGGTGGCATTTTTCCACCCTTACCGTTAAACCAGCCTCAAGCAGTCGGCTCAACAGAATACGCAGGTGTTCAATGTGCTCCTCCCAGTTTTGTGAGAAAACGGCCACGTCGTCAAGGTAAGGGAGAGCGAAATCTGCAAGTCCCCGCAGCACTTGGTTCATTACCTTTGAAAAACAGTACGGAGCATTTTTCAAGCCGAATCTCAACATTACAGTGTGAAACGTGCCCGCGGGGGACACGAATGCTGCGTACCTGCTGGCGCGATCAGTGAGTGGCACCTGCCAGTAACCACGAACTAAATCCAGTGTGGATATATATTCTGATTTAGCGACTGTTTCAGCCCTCTCCTCGATGTTCGGAATGAGGTAGGTCTGGTCCACTGTGACTGAATTCAGTCTCCGGTAGTCCACGCAAGGTCTCTGATCCTTACCTGGAACCTCTACAATAATGATTGGTGAGGTATAGTCACTTTCGCAGGGCACTATGACGCCAAGTTCGCACATACGGCGGATCTCCGTCTCAATAATTTCCTTTTCTCTTGGAGAGACACGGTAAGGTTTGCTCCTGATCGGCTGTTCGCAGGACAGCTGAATGTCGTGTTCAATGAGGGTTGTTTTTCCTGGCTTGTTTGAAAACACCGCCTGAAAGTCGCTGACGACGTTTTTCATGTCTCCTCGTTGACTTGCCGTCAAACGTGGCTCTCGGTCGATTGAATTCATTAGCTCATTCTCTGCCTGCTCGTACTCATAAGGGACATAAGGTATGTCTGAGTTCTCTTCCTCTGGCCTGTTCAGCGCCATGTTAACCATGGCCTGACGCTGTACATAAAGCTTCATCAAATTAATGTGGATTATCCGATTGTGTTTGTTCTTAAATTTTACAACATAGTTGGTGTCCGAAAGCTTGGACACCACCTTAGCTGGCCCTTCCCATTGCACCTCAAGCTTGTTCCTTTTTGACGGACGCAGCAACATCACCTGGTCGCCAGATTGAAAAGTGTGCTTGCGTGCAGATTTGTCGTAGTACACTTTAGGAAGTGACTGCGCTGCTCTGACATTTCCTTCCACGAGCTCTCTGGTTTTCGCAAGTTTTCCCAGTAGCTACCGAACGTATTCCACTACACAGGGATCCTCTCCGTAACCCTCCCATGACACCCTCAGCATGCGCAAAGGGGTCCTCAAGTCACGCCCGTAGACTAGTTCAGCGGGGCTAAATCCTGTGCTTTCGTCGGGGACGGATCTCATCGCGAAGAGTGCTGCTGGAATGCAGTCTTCCCAATCTTCCTTATGCTCAAAACACAGAGACCTACGTATCCGCTTTACAACTGAGTGCATGCGCTCGACAGGATTTGACTGACGGTGGTGAATTGAACAGCGGATTATTTTAATCCCACACCGTTGAAAGAACGTTGTTGTCAAGCAGCTTGTGAACACGCTCCCGTTAAGGGTTTTTATATCTGCAGGGAACCCCACGCGAGAGAAAATTGACAAAAGGGCGTCTGCAACACATGCGGAACTTAGCTCCTTCAAGAGAATGGCCTCGGGAAATTTGGTTGCCACGAACAGTGAGGTCAGAATGTTGCGACAACCAGAGTTGGACGCTGGCAGTGGGCTGACAGTATCTATTACAAGACGCCGAAAGGGCTCTGTAATGATGGGTACCAGTGTCATGGTCGGTTTTCATTTATTCGTCGACTTGCCTACCCGCTGCCAGGTGTCGCAAGATCTAACAAGCTGTTCCACATCTTTCCAGCAGCGAGGCCAGTAATATTCGAGGGCTAATCTAGCTTTTGTTTTCTTTATGCCCAGGTGGCCCGACCATGCATTTCCGTGTGCGAGCTTTAGCAGCTCCCGCCGGTACTTCTCAGGCACCAGGAGTTGCTCATATGCGCGATCATTTGAGTTGCAGTATTTCCGGTACTGAAGGCCTGACATTTCATGAAAGCTGATGTTCTTACTGGCGACTCCGTCTCTCACATTATTGCTTAGAGCTCTTAACGATGGGTCGCTTTTCTGCTCTGCAATGAGTGATTTCCTATCAACCTTAGTCAACTCCCCCCAAAAAGTCGAAGCAGGTGTTAATGTCGAACCTATCTCGTTGGTTCCTGTTGCCCCATTTTCTACGGAATCGGCAGTTCCTTGGATTTCATGAGCTACCCCTAATTCGGAAACACCTGCATGGTCATGCTCCTGCGGTTTAGACAGATCAGTGTTCCTGCAAGGATCCCCCGGCTGGCCGGGAGAATTGTTCGATGCCTGCTCCTTTATCGAAGCGCAGTCGAGTTTCTTTGAGAGCTCTCGCGCTCAAGAACGTGTTAGCGCCATGCAAGCCGAGCCCGAAGTGAAAGAGAGACCTTTCTCTTTCAGCAGCTGCTCGTATTTGTTCGAAAACAGGTAGGGCAAGTGTGTCGGCAAGTTTGCGCTAACTGCCGCTGCTGTGTCTAGCCTGCAAAAGTCCCCTCTAGGGTCACCTTCGCTATAGGCAAGCATGCACTCTGTTCTTCGGCAACCTGCTTAATCCAGGAGCATTCGCCGGTGTAGTCCGTGGAGGAAACACAGGACGGGTGAGCAACATCCATGGTAGCCGCTGAATCCAATCCCGCAGTGCTCTCAATTTCTTGCCATTTATCACCACGTCCCGCATGTATGGTTCCAAATATTTAAGGTTTTCCTCCGACTCTCGCATGCACGCGAACGCCATCTTTTGCTGTCTGCAGTTCAATGAGATGTGACCCTCCTTGTTGCAACTATAGCAGACAATGGGCTTTCGTGCTTCAAACGCGCGAGCTTCAGGTGCCTGCTGTTTCGGCGAATCGGCAGATTTGGGTGACTCAATCTTTTTTTCGCTATTTCTTAGTTTTGATCCGCTTCCTCTGTTCGGTGATCCCGGCGTGCTGGTGGCACCATTCGGTCGGGGATTCTCTTTAAATAGGTTTCTTCCTTTCCTAACCTGTTGTCGTACCCTGCCTTGCATTGGAGGTTTCGGCGAACGTAATACTCGTCTGCGAGCTGTGCTGCTTTGACTAGGTCTATATCTGTTAGCCTATCTTGCAGCCATATCCTCAGATCTTCTGGAATCGCGCTATAGTACTGCTCTACTGCGATGCACTCCAGTACCTTGTCTTGACTTCCGTGCACCTCAGCGGTCTTGAGCCACTCTATGTTGACTTTAAGCCGGTACGCGAAGTCAGTATGTGACTCTCCGCCTTTCTTTGCCTGCTTGAATCACTGTCTAAAGGCATCAGCAGAAAGCCGGTACTTTCTAAGCAGTGCGCTCTTTAACTTCTCGTAGTCATCACACTCTTCCCGTGAGAGGGGAGCCACCACTTCGGCCGCCTCGCACGGAAGGAGAGGAAGTAACTTCTCAGACCAAGCGCTCTTGTCGATGTGCACCTTCTCGCATGCGGGTTCGAAATTTACCAAAAAGAGTGCAATATCACCTCCCACGCGGTATGGTGAGACGAGATCCTGCAATCTCTGCCTCCCTTGCTCCTCTACCGAAGCTACAGGGCTAAGACGCGCTATATTCCCTCCGTTCGACGCGATTTCGAGCTCCTTCATTTTTCGAGCATGTTCTCTCCCTTTTTCCTCTGCCTCACGGACCTCCCGTCTCTCTTGAGCCAACCGAAGCTCTTCTTTTTCTTTCTGCTCGAACGACACCCGTCTTTCTTGAGCCAACCGAAGCTCTTCTTTTTCGTTCTGGTCGCACAACTCCCGTCTTTCTTGAACCAACCGAAGCTCTTCTTTTTCTTTCTGCTCGCACAACTCCCGTATTTTCTGCTCTTCTTTGCGTCCAACAATCGTTTCCCAAGCCTCGTCGACCTCCTCAGTAGTCACCTCCTCGTGCCGCATAACCTCGAGAATTTCTTTTTTTCTTTTCGCAGAACGTAGCGAAATCCCCAGCTCCTGGCCAATTTCGAGCAGCTCCTGCACTTTTAAATTCTCCATCGCGAGTTCCACCACGCGTTAGCAAGCCCACTAAAACAAACACCCCAGCTTGAAGTGAGCAGAACAGTTTCTTTAAATCAATTTCCCAGACACCAGACAACAGGAATCCGCACCTAGCATCTGCCTGTGCTAGTACGGTCTGGCGAAATGAATAGAAAACATTGTGCACTCACGCTGCCAAGGTATAGGTGACGCCCGTCAGTCCCGTAGCTGCCGAGATCCGTTGGAGCCGGTAACTTCACGTGGACGTCCCACCGCTGCCACCCAGTTGTTGGGATTCAGGTAGCAGCATCCTACCGCTGCCACCAGTTGTTGGGATTCAGGTAGCGTGACTGGGCCGGAGAAGAGACGAGGACGATCGGAGGAAGAAAACGTGGAAAACTTTATACAAAGACTATTTACATAATGTACAAATAAGGGCCACTGAGAGTGCTTCTCAGTAAAGAGAGCTTCTTAGCAGTCGGGAGCCTCTCCCAGCAAAGGGTATCTCTCAAGGGGGGGGGGGGCGCTCTCTCTAGTACCAAACTAGAAGCTCGTTAAATACTCTTCGTATTCCCCAGATCTCTAGCTGGGGATACAGTTCGAAGAATGATGTCCAATAACACGATGGCACTGACGGTACCACCCACGGCAGGGCGGTCCTGATGTCCTCTCGCAGCTCGGTCGAGGGAAAGAGAACAGGACCCGGTCACGTTGTCGTCCACGCGGCCTCCGGGTGGGCGCTCACGTGTGTCCGGACCGCGCCCATGTGGACCCGGAAGGCGCCTGCGTGACACAGGAATGCAGGCTGTCTCCCAGCAGGGGTTGAAAGAGCTTGTACTGATGACCAGAACGCGGAACCTCTGTCGAAGGCGTGGCACTCGGGCAATTGTTCAACCCCAGCGTGACTGAAGAGGGCAACACTGATCTTGTACTTCGTCGTCTGATGACCGGAACGAATACGGGGGGACGCTATTATCGTCGCTGCACCCGATGACGTGTTCGAACACGTGGGGACGCTATTATCGTCCCTGCACCCGATGTTCCTGCAGCCACGTTTCTTCCAGAGGGCTCATTCACCTTTGCGGTGGTTTTCAGGGAATCCTCCCGAATGTCCAACTTCGCCGAAGTCAACAGCAGGAAGGGAGCGCCAGCACAACAGCCTATAGAGGTCACCGCTCAAATTAAGCCGTCATCCCCTTAAAGAAACCAAGATTTTTCACATCGTTATATGAAAGCCTCGTCACCTTGAAACGTATTGAAGGACTCTGGTAATTTTCTGATCAGCATAGCACCATTGGAACTGTGTGTTGTTCGCCAAACAAGAGAGAACATCGGAGCAGCCCCCATCATGATGTCGCTGCCATCACTTGCCCGTGGACAGGCTTCAAACACCAACGGCTCACAATCAACACTTGCGAAATCTCGTAACTTATATCTCTACCCGCATCAGTTATATCTCTAAAGGAAGGCCTTGAAAATTATGAAACACAACGTAATGAAACGTTCGCTTGCAGCAGTATACCTTGATCAGGACCTTACAAGAAATGTCACCTGTGTTTTGAAGGTGAAAACATTTCTCTATGACTAGCTTTCACATTAATTGCTCTTGACGAGCGCAGCAGTTGTATGTGTTACATAATCCTGGTTACAGCTACGCCACACGCATCGCTTTTTCACTTATTCTGGCCTCGCTTCTTCTTATTTTAACCAATTGGCTGCTTGCACCAGTCAGGTGCGTGCAGATGTCACATGATGTACGAGCGAAGGATACGCTTGAAAGAGCTTGTTGAGCCCCAAGAACCTCTTCTCCCCTGTTGGGACCTCCTCTTCTACCTCCTTCTTCTTCAAAGGTTGTTCCCTCCCTAGAAGCCCTCTTTTCACCTTTTCTCCTTACTGTCTTACAGGTACCGCTGACGACAGCACCGCCAAAGCGAGGGAGAGGGCGCTTAACAGCTGAGCTGTAAGAGAAGAAAACCACCATGCACCTGACAGAAGTGAGCACACAAATTTTCACCAGTGACTGCCCATCTTAGTTACGTAAGGTACGACTACTGTTTCAATGTGCAACGCAACCTGGCCAGTCCTCTACTGTGGTTATGTGCCACTCTACCAGAGGCCAACAACATCTACGTACACCATCACCATACGCTGCGTCTACTATGCTTCGTGCAGTGTCACTTCCCGTCGTTTGTATCTCTCAGTCCTCTCTTCATTAGTTCTTCCCTTCACCAGGATTGTAGTAGCCGGATAAAAGTGTGTTATTTCGATCGATCGCTCGCATAGTGCGTAAATGCCTCCAGATATGTAGTGATCGCTAGACGTACTCGCCTTCTAACGCTTCCTGTAATGCATTACAGATTCGCCGATTAGCGGCCATGCTTCTACCTGCGTTCCTTTTTGCCTGCCAGCTCTGGAAGACCGAAGCGGATAGGAATAAATCACGGCCGCACATTGTGTTCATTCTTGCGGACGACCTGGTAAGTAGAGGAACAAGAGATCAATTGTCAACACGGAAGCTCCGCGAAGAAATTACAGACAGTAGAGTTGAGCGAAAAGGAAGGCCGTTGAAGCGCCAAACCGAAATCTTAACGTTTAAAAGGTAATTTATATTAATCATTCGTCGTTATAATAATCAGCAATCATTTTTTGTTTGGTTCCGCCTCAATAAGAGCCAACGTTGTGATTCTGCGTAGAAAATGCAGGAAATACAATCGGCCTGATTGAAAGCGCTTTTCAAGGAGCCCTCATGCTGTTCGTCCCAATTACTACACACAGTGGAATTCGCTTTTAGCGCAGAAATACAGCACAGAAAGGAACAAAGTTGGCGGAACCACACACACAGTAATTGTGAGGACGATCACAGGTCAATACAGGCCATGTTTACGTGGAACACGAGAACCTAGACGGCACTCTCTCCACATCTTACAGGACATGTGGGTGTCCAGTCCACATGTCAAACGGGTAGTAGACTATTGCGAGAAAACGACGCCTGTGGTGCTGCGATGCAGGCGAGCTTATCGGTCGGATGCCGCGTGTTGTATCGTCATCATCGCCACTTAAAAATGTGGAAGTCTTTTTTGTGAGTTTGCGCTAAAGCCCGCAGCAAGCGATTGCGCCGATTTTTGTCGTAAGCCTGCTTGATTATGAAGCAGCCTAAGCGGGCCCCTCTAGATGGCAGGTGGACCAGGGGTTGGAAACTTTCTACGTATACTCTTGTCCAGCCATGCAGACGCCAGCGCCTACTGCTGCCACAGCGAACGGGGGAAAACCACTTGGAGCGTCGTATCGTTTTCATGACAACGTTATCCTGAAAAAAAAAGAAAATTGATCTCCACGCAGGATTCAAACCACCGCTCGCGAAAACAAAGCAGCTCTGCCTCCTGGTGCCTCAACAAATTGAGCCACCGTCGCTTTTTCTATTACCGTGGTATTTATAACAATTATGCGATGTTTTATATACGTGAACTATCTACAAACATTAAGAAAACAGTAGCAGCCTCTCAGGCCGCGTGCATAAGCGCGAATAATGCATTTTAAACATCAATTCTCTTCCTGTCGCCAGGTGCAATGGAGTAGTTGAAACTGAAACTAGCTGGGGTTTCCTAATTCTGAGTGGCCACCTAGGTCACGTGGCCTTGTGATGCCCTCACAACCTGCCCATCGGATTTTGGGTAAACTGCACACTGCGGCAAGTGGCAGTTTAATTATTTATTGGTCACGAGAGGTTTCTCGGCAATAGCAACCTGAATCTCGCAAGCCCCACCGGTGGCAGCACCAGCCTGGCACTGCTCCATCGCTTAAGCGCTGCACCGATGCTCCAGGAGTGGTATGACTACACCCAGAGATCTATGAATGCAAAGTAGAGAATGACAAATTAAGCATACATGGTCATACAGTAACCCATTAAAGCTATCGCGCCATACCTTTACGGCGAGGCTTAAGTGTCCCGTCAAGTTTTAGTTCGCTAGCTCTAAGACCCCAATCATGGATTTAACTAATCTTTGTCTGAAGCCTACTTGACATTGAAACCGAGCCTCGAACGAAAACCGGAACCGGAGGGAAAACCGGAGTCCTAGCGCACCTAGTTCGCATTTGGCCTAACCACACTAAATCGTCTGTTGATTTTTTCTCTGTTCTGTCCAGATGTAATAGCTTCCTTAATCTACACGCTGAAACGGGGATAGAAAGTAAATCAATTAAGGATTAAGAGAAAAGCGATAAAGCCATGCCTGGCGCACCATTCATTTCCGTAAAGAAAAAAAGCAGTGCAGTTCTGCACAGTCAGTGTGGTTGAGCAAGTGAAAAGAATAACAGCTCTTCGCTTCTCTGAGGCCCAATGACGCAGAAACGAAACGTGGCCACATCTTCCGCGATGTTTAGCGAAACGCTGCGCTTCGGCTGAAAAATCGGGGATTTTGCATGACGTTCGCTTATGCCTCCAACTCCAAGAGAAGACAAGGGAATGACTTAATCAGTGGAAGATTAATAGTGTAATTATTTATTCGCTTGATGTATAAAAATTGATACATAAATATTGTTATATATTGATATGCAAATTGATAAAAAGGCTTTTGACACAGTTAACCACAAAAGTTTACACAAATAAAAGTTAGCAGTTATGAATTCAGGTGTAAGTTGCTAAACATCCTCAAAAGCTGTCTATAGCGACCGCAAGCAGCATAGAGTAATTGAAAAATATACATCTACTTCACAAACCGTGTTAACTGGCGTGCCACAGGGATCGGTTCTTGGGCCCATGTACATAAATGATCTTCCTGAAATCCTTAAGTATTTCCAACCTTTAATGTATGCTGATGATACCGCTCCTGTATTCATAGGAGAGAATTCGGATGAAATACAGCATAAAATAAATGCACAGCTAAACGATATTTTTGCGTGGTTCACGTCCAATCAATTAACCTTTAATCTCGGTAACACTATGTATGCAGTTTTTTATTGCAGAAAAAAACAACTCAATACTGAGAAACTGTACATATCACTACGCGGCGCAAAACTAGAACAAGTTGGCTCTTACAATTATTTAGGCATTCTATTTGAATCAGACTTGCACTGGAAGACACACATTAAACTCCTTTGTTCGAAGATCGCATACGCATGTTATGTTCTACTTAAAACTTGTGAATGTTTCCCGTATCCCATTGTACGCATTCTTTTACTTTTCCTTATTTTCATAGCCCTCTCTTACCGAATTCAGTCTTGGGGTGCCACTTTATTAACTTATCTCGAACCTGTAATGCATCGACAAAAGCGTGCATAAAGAGTTATTACATTTCAAGTCGCGGTCAATCACGTAGATCCCTGTATAATTCTGTCCTTATGCTGCCGTTCAATGCAGTATACGAATTAAAAACTGCACAACCTATACACAGAATCTTAGAGACCAATAATCCCCTTCCCATAGCTTTGTTTAGGCTCCCATTACGAAATGCAAGAGCTGATACTAATCATAATTTTAACCTATCTCCATCTCATAATGTGCCCGGGAAAAGGCTCATAGAATTTAACGTAGCCCTGACCTGGACTTCTTTGCCAGTACACATCAGGCAAGCCTATTACTTTAGTTAACCTCTAAAGAAATACCTTTTGGAAAACTATTGTGATGTTTAAATGAAATTCTGACTGAATATTATTGCATTGCCTATGCTGTGTGCGTCAAGAATTAATTATGCTTTTAATTTGTTACTTACTTACCTCCTCTGCTGTATTAAAATTTGTATCATATGTCATCACTGGACCTTTTACTAGCCAATGGCTATGGGTACAGCAACTGTTTTGAATTTTGGAAGAAATTCTACAAATAAACAATGAATGAATGAATGCAATTGATTATAAATTAGACGAAAAAGCAACCACATGCCACCAGTTCGACCCAAACCCACGGCTTCCAAATTTCGAGTAAGGTACTCTACCAACTGAGCTACGGCGAAATGTACAATCTTCTTTCGTCTGTGTATATGTTGCATGTAACCTCAACTTAAGAGTGTTCACCAGTGCCTCACTCGTCCATAGGGGCGGACATAGCAGGTCCTGGATTACCACGAGTGTGACATGGAACGTCACCGAAGATTCTCGTACAGCTTCTGCCCTTGCCATTGGATGACGTCGAACGTGATCAAATTTTAAGGGCGGAAGTTGTGCGATAACTCTCTTATTCTTCCTATGGCATCAAGACTTCCAGAATCAATACCCTGCTTAAGCTACTGAGCAGACGGGGGAAGGCAAATGAGGGGCTCGTTCTGATATACATATGAAGGAGACAAACAGAGTCCTACACCATGAAGCATTGGGAAATGTTATAAATTTTTTATTTGTGGTGTTGATCAGTGGGAGAATAATAGTGTAATTATTTTCTCACTTAATGATAATTGATTCTAAAGCAGAAGAAACAACGACCGCATGCCACCTGTGGTGTCGAAACACACGGCTTCGGAATTTCGCGTAGGTGCTCTGCCAACTGAGCTGCGGAAACGTCTGTACAATCTTCTACTTTCGGTGGTATCTAAGTCTGCGTGTAACCAAACTTTGAGAGTGTTCAACAGTGTCACCGCCCTACATAGCGGCGGAAGTAGTACGCCCTGTATAACTCAGTGATGGCATGTGGTGTCATTTCGTTATAGTTATTAATGTTTTGAGCCCAAAAAAGAGCATTGCGAGGGCTGGAAAAAACGGTTTAGGATCAACAGCAAAATAAGTAGTGAAGAACAGACACGTCTTAAAAAACGTAGGTACACTGCATACAGTAACTCTAATGTGGACCAATGGGAGAACACTAAGGGGGCAATGCACTCCAAAAGTGCAAGGTGAGGGACTTGGATGCATTTTTCAACTACTTCATGGAATTTAAAAAAGATCGGGACCACAGAGAGAGGTAAAGAAACGAGGACGCCAATGTAAATTTTTTAGCCGCTATTAAGACAGCCCTGACATGCTGCACTGCGTTGTGAAAAAATTTCGGAAAAGAAGGAGAGAAAGAGAATGGCTCAGAAATACTCGCAACTGGGCTTGTTTGTGCGTATTCGTGAAAGATATGAGAGCGCAAAATGGCAACACGGAGGATAAAGAAACAGGACGACCGCTCCACTTTCAACGGGACCTTTTCAGGGAAGAGCGTTTATATAGCCTCTGCCCTGTCCGTGCTCTTAATTGCAGTTGACAAACAATCACCTCTCACAGATATGCATCAAGAAACAGCATTTCACTGTGGCAAAGAACAAATCATGTGTCACTAATGAAATTATCTCCTCGCTTTTTCATATAGAAGGCTTCCACGAGCTCACGTTCCGTTTATCTGGGCTTTTCAAGAGCACTTTGCATTCCGATAGTCGAGGCTTGTAGGCTACACGTTTCTCTTTCGAGCAGGTTTGACAGTGGTCTGGAAGACGGGCACCTTTCTTGTAGAGAAGCGTACAGTCTGCAAACCTCGACAATCGGAATGCAAAGTGTTTTTGAAAAGCCCAGATAAGAGAGAACGTGAGCTCGTGGAAGCCTTCTATATGAAGAAGCGAGGGGATAATTGCATTAGTGACACATCATTTGTTCTTCGCCACCGTGAAATGCTGTTTCTTGATTCATATCTGTGTGGGGGGATTGTTTGTCAACTGCGATTAAGAGCATGGATAAGGGCAAGGGCTACATAAACTCTCTTTCTTTAATAAATCCTGTTGAAAGTGCAGCGCTCGTCCTGTTCTCTTGCTCGTCCGTGTTGCCATTTTGCGCTCTCATATCTTTCAACAAAGAGAATGGTACTGGAAACGGTAAAATAAAAGAACTAAAAAGAATAAAAATTGTGCGGTAATTCAGTTGGGTTGAGTGCACGTCAGAAAGCAGTGCAGAAGAGCTTTGAAACCACAGACATGCATTTTCGTCACACGGCTCCATAGGTATAAGTCCTTCAGCCACGGTTCTCATATTGGCCCCGTGTCACTTCCTCCTCAGGGATGGAGCGACGTCAGCTTCCACGGCTCCACTCAGATCCCGACGCCCAATATTGACGCCCTGGCCAGCACCGGGGTGGTGCTGAACAACTACTACTTGCAGCCTCTGTGCTCCCCCTCGAGGGGATCCCTTATGACAGGCCTCTACGCCATACACACAGGTCGGTGTGGCACCATTCCTCTCGAGAAGTTGGAGACGCGAGTAGGCGGGCGACCCGTTTGCGTATTCTTCCTCTGAGCATTGAACCTTGCCGCTTTGTGTGGAAACATTGCCCCCTTTATTTCACCAAAAGCAGCACTCACGCAGTTCTGGCACTCACTTTATTATGCAATGAAACTCATTTTACAGCAAAAGCTATGTACAGCACGTTCGGCGATATAACCATACAACTTTATCGTAGTCGGCGGAAGCCACGTTCTATCCCCTTCCCCGTCACTCTCCCTCTCCGCATCCCTCACTACGCCTGTCACGCTGAACAACCGCCTTGTATGGATGGACAAGCAACTGTGCACGACGCACGGTGGGGAGTGGCACAAGGCTTGGCTTCACCACGATCCCACATTCTTGCTCTACACCCCTACACGTAATTACTAAACACTCCGGCTGGCATTTCGCACCACTGACGCTCTCGCTGCGATTCGCGCCTCCACAATGGTAAACGTCCGGCGAATTCTCCTTGCAAACTAAAGTTACTTTAAAGGGGCCTTCAAAATCACCTAAAATTCTATTCGGCGTTTCTTGCGGTAGCATAGACGCCTCACCGCAGCAAGCAGTCAGCGGTGACCGTTCAGCATTGTCGAGAAAAATTCTGATTGTTCGAGGGTCATTTAAATGATTTTATCTGTGCCAAAATCGCATTGGCAAGCGGGACGGGACGTCATTAGCCAGGCAGTGACGTCATCTGACAGGAGAATGCCTATTGGCTAGAGGAAAATGACGTCACTTGCTGGAAGTGGCCAATGGTCTATGAAGTCTTTTTATAAAGTGTTTTATTAACTCTCTCAAAGTTACATAAGTAACAAAAGGGAAAGGACGCAGAACAAAAAGCTGCGTTGATGCAGCATGATAGCCACCCTACGCCCTCTGCCGGGGCGCATAGCCCCGGCAGCTGATCACAAGAGCAATTGGAGAGCGCAGCCAAAAAATATTTGCATCTAATAGTTCTATGAAATTCCTACTCTGCTACATCACTGTTACTTCTTTGTCGAGGAGAAGGGTAGGGGGTTCTTTTTGCGCAACCTCCATTCTCTGTTTTTGTGCTTCATAGCGGCGGCGGCGGCGGTGGCTGTACATACGCGGACAAGTGAACAGAATGGGCAGGTCGACATTTGAGCCTGCCTGCAGCTCTAGCAGCCCTCTCAACTAACTTGCAGCACTCGCTTTAGACCTCGCGGGCTGGTACACACAGGTCGATGTAAGAGCACCTCTTCTTTGTACCGACGCGAGCAGGTGCCGTGAAATTGTACTACCACAACACGTCCGCCCTACTTGCGCCATGTGCCCACCACAGTCCACTGAGCAATACTTGCACAGAGGGCGGCCCACCGGCCCACCGAGCAGCGCTCGTCCTGTTCCCTTACTCGTCCGTGTTGCCATTTTTGCGCTCTCATGTCTTTCACGAGCTTTAACAGCCCCACTTCTGCCCCGGCTCATCCGTCGACCATACGGCGGCCCGCCTGCAGTCCGTCGTAGAGCAGCACAAAGTCGCTCCTTACTGTGCCTTAAAAGATCGCTGGCGAGAAGCGGGTTCTAGATGTTGCTGACCCAAAGGCAAGTAGCCATGAATTTTTTTTTTTTCGGGAGGGGCCCAATTTAATTTTATGTATTGGGAATCAATTTTATGTATTATTTCGACGACGAGCAGTAAGGCTCTTTGAGTCTTGTTCCCCATGTGCAGGTTTTCCAATTTTTTGCTGCCCTCGAGAAATAAGCTTTGCTCCTATCCCAGCGATTTTTGCAGCGATAGCTGCACTACGCAAGCACTTCGAGCCTTCAACGTGGCACGCCTTGAGCGGCGTGGCCGCCCTTGAGATCCGTGGCGGCGCCGTGGCTAGTCCCGTGGCACGGAGCAGCTGCCGGCGGCGCGGCGTGCCGGCGAAACCGAGTGGGGGGAAGGGGAGTTTTTTTTTTTTTAGCCTTTAGCTTCTTTTCTTTTTTTTATTGGCCTTAATCCCGGTAAAGCGTTGCTGATCCGGGCTTCCTCTCTCTTTCATTCATATTTTTTGTATTTTTTCTGAGAGGACCAATAAAAGGGAAAAATGGGAGAGGGGGAGAAAGAGTGAATCCACGTCCACGGTCGAAGATGAAGAAGGAACGCCCAACAAAACGCAGCTGCGAAATATGCAGTCCGACTGAGCGAGTTCCACTCCGCCAGCTGTAGCTATCGCGTCACTCCAGGTTTAACCAGAGCTAAACCACAGCCATTTTTTTTCCTTGGGCGTTTACATCACTTCCCATTCTATTTATTTTACCAATTACATAAAATACAGCACCGTTCCTCATTATCATTTGTCACAGGGTTGGCATTCTTATGAAGCTAATGTTTTTCGTACTTTGTAAAGGGACACTGCATTCGAAGCTGTGTAGTGAGGCGATCTAGCATCCCTAAAACTCCTCAGCCCTAGAAAGATGAGCACGACAGTTCCTCTCACTTTCTAGCTTTTTTGACCACTGACGATGCAAAATGAGCCCTGCGCAATACCCAGAAGCAGCTCTCTTGGGCCGTATATTTTCTCAAAATGATTTTTTTTGTTTCTTTCATTTGTGCCAGCTTATTTTCTATCCTTTTTATTTGTGCCCCCCCCCCCCCCTATTCTTATATATTTGCATTTGCGCTCGCAGCTGTGTGGAAGCTCTTCCTCTACATCAGTCCTGAACGCACCTCGTCGTCAGGCTTAATCACCGTTTTACTTTACTTCTATTTAATGTGGAAAATAAGCTTGAAATTTAAGTACTATAAAAACTAACACATGCATGCTAAATTGATATTTGGAAAAGAGAAAGAATCAAAGCAAACATTTCACTAGCTAGATGCTCTCTGCCGTGTGTCAACTATTATTACCTACATCGTTACCTTTAATGTATGCTACTATTTCTTAAAAGACTGCAATTTTTGCCTTTTTACCCAGTTGCCGGAGAATACCGGGTACAAATGGTCTGAGTTTTGCGCCAGAAGTGCGAACATGTGGTAGATATTGGAGAGTTTAAGTACTGCGAGCGTCGCATGACTTTCATTTGCATGCACTTTTTCATTTTTGAGAATTGGGAAATTAGGATATTGTTATGTATATATTTGGGGTAATGGTCCATTCTTCTGATATTTAGCGCAATCTTTATTTTAAAGTGTTTCCATCATTAGCATCGAACAGTTAAGTTGCCATAGAAAACCAATGGGGAACACCGTTGACGATATCATAAACTTTAGTAGAAAAAAAAGCGCCACACTGCCATCGGGTGATCTGCAGATATATTCATTGATGTAGTGATATCTTATATGAGAAACTTGCGCTCTTAAACGGTTTCGCGCTCAAAAATGGTCTTGCCCAGAGTAGTTCGCTATCAGCGCTTGTAAACATATCAGCGCCCTTGGAAGAGACAACCGCCCGCTTCAGCCGAATACGCAGTCGTCCCAGCTTTGATTGCCATGTTTACCGGCAATAATTGGTGATACTGGCTTTTGCTATGCGTGACCTTGCTTCGACGACAGAATATAAACTGTAATACGGCTCTTTCTCCTCCTTTGTCGCAACATTTTATGTTTTTCAGCAGTTCAGCGCACCAATTTACATTAAATAGACGTTAGCATTTTGGGCAACCCAGGACATGTGAAGGAAAGCATTCTCGCTGGAGTGATTGTAGCTAAGCGTTCTATTAACTAGATGGCGTCAAGGTTTGCGTTTATATTTAATATACTTTCGACCTCCCTGGCATTCCTCGAGCGATTTTCTGACTGAAATAACCGTGATCGTATTAATTCGCAGCAGAAGATTGTAATAATTAATAATTCGATTACTAGACAGCGTCGGGGATGAACTATAACAAGGCCTTGTGCATCCATATGAAATAAAATTGTCGTTTACGGTTTTCGGAACGCTATACCAAATAGTTCACGAGGATAAGTTGCTTGCGACACGCTAAAGTAATTTTTCCCACGTTAAAGTAGTTTAGGGACCCAACATGCAATGCATCAACGTCGCGATATGATTGGTAAGAGTCAATTTTCAGCACATTGGTTGGAAGTAAGAAAAGCTAACAGACATAAGCAACAGTGTTTCAGCGTGCACTCCTCAGAAATCCTGTTCGAAACGTCACCCGCCATTACGTGCGGACCTTAATGAAAACTATACACCGCAATTGCGGTTGCAGTTCTAAACACATATCTACCGAATTTCAAAAAAAAGCACGACCCAGAGTAAGTCACACGGGAACATCAGCGTTAGCATTCCCTCGAAGGCACCAACGTTGCTTAGGGATCGCATGTTTGCTTGCTCACGTGGCACAAATGAAGCGCTGGGAAAAGTTGGAACTGGGAGGTCAACAATGAAGTGCAGGGTGAACGTAGATGACGAGCGCCAAGGAAGCATTTCTTCGTCGTGATTTTTAACCATTTTACTCCCATTCCTTAACTTCTGTCAAATGCATCAGACTTACTTTACTTTCGCTATTGTTCGGGAAAGCAATCGCGCGTAGTCAGCGTAGCAACAATAGCGCTTTCGGCACTGCGGTAAATTATTTCTAGAAATACTGAAGTTGTTTCACCCTTAATCTCAATTTGAAAAATCAAGGCTTGCAGCACACAAGTTTAGCGCCTGGACAAGTACAAGGCTTGCCGCTCCACTTCAAGCTTATGCCTGAACATCTTAAGGACCTCGGCTACGAAACGCACTTGATTGGAAAGGTAATCAATTCTTCAGTTGAAGGTGTAAGGTGGTGATGTAGCGCTAACTATTCCGAACTAATTACAGATAGCTGTATAGTCATGCGACTTTCTGAAACGATGAAAATTAACCGTTCATACAAGCCACGTAGCTTGGACAAGGTATGTTGCTAGGAGAGTTGATCGGTAATCATTTTGAGGAAAGCAGTGCTGGCAGACCACTGACCAGGACAAGAAGTTATTTTCCCTTCTTGTCCTTATCCGCCGTCCGCCAGGGCTTCTTTTCTCACACATAGCTTTCTTTCAACAAATCCAAACTCACTCCCTGTTATAACATGGTAGAGTTTTCTAAAATTTAGGCATTAATTTGCGGGAAAAAGTCTTCTTGTGTATATATCAGCGTGACTTGTACATGACACTGCATCTGACTATCGACACTTCTAGCAAATGAGTTGAGACTTTACATTGCTTTGAAATAAATCCGAGTGCGCTTCTTGTCTGAGAATTTTTTTTTCAATGCATGTGATCAACATCACTATCTTTTATCTGAAAACATACTTTGAGAAATGATTGTGTGATTAATACGCGGTGGAACCCCCGTAGTGCTTTTTCTACTCCCTGAAAGCTCAATCAACGACACTGTTCTACGGTGCTTTAGCGAAATGCCTGGAGGCTTCAGGCCACTCTACCGGCAGACTGAAAAAGCAGAACCACAATTTACCACTAGCCAGTGCCCAAAGCTGCGTACATTGTTGGGTTCAGAACTGTCGGCACTCATATCCAGTGGTATGCTTGCCGATACCTCTCAAGCAAATGCAGCAGTCTTCCCTGCGCCATGGGACAGCTGCGGATAAGGTGATAATTATCCTACTCACAGAAAAAATTAACTATAGGATGGGGCGAGGTGACAGTATTCTTGATGCATGCTCCGTCAGGGCTTGGTCAAAAGCCGCATATGGTTGAGATAATTGATATTTCAGCTGTCGACTATTGGGAAGACAACACCACTCGTGAATGCATTGTAACGTGTTTGTCGCGTTGAGAGTTGGTTCTTTAACTTTTGTTTCACCCCCATGGATTGAAATTTCGTTACATAAGTAAAAGGAACGCCGACGCCATTCTCCGATCCAATGGCGTCGTTCTCACTTGCCTTGTCCTTGGTAACCGCTATACGCTATTCTCGAGTGCTTCGACTTTATTACGAAAACACGATCTCATTTCAGTGGCACCTCGGTTACTCCAGTTTTGACTACACTCCTACTTATCGAGGCTACGACAGCTTCTGCGGCATTCACACAAGCCCTGATAATTACTATACCCATGTCCTGAAATGGGTGAGTTCGATATCGCCTCCACTCTATTTTTCTTTCTCGGTTTACTAACAAAAACGTGTAGTGAAAAGGTAAAGACAGGCAATCGAAGTTTGTAAACAGCTCCAATTAATTTTTGCCGCATTCTTTTTAAGAGCATTAAAAAATGGCAGCGGTAGTTATGCCTCTCTCTAGATCAACAATTTATGTATTGGATTTTGTTGTCATATTGAAGAACCGCGCCCCAGCTACTGAGCCCGAGTACGCGGTTTCGATCCCAGCACTGGTGGCCGCGTTTCTATGGAGGCAAAATGCAAGGCGCCCGTGTACTGTGCACTATCTGAACATGCTAAAAATCTCCAGGCGGTCAAAATTGATCCGAAGCCCTCTATTATGATGTCTCTCATAACCTACGCCACTTTCAGACGTTAAGTCCCGCATACCATACTTAAGGGGGAAGAACCTTTCTGGCTCACCGTACGAGATATTGAATATCAGGCAGCAATAATAATAATAATTGGTTTAGGGGGAAAGGGAATGGCGCAGTATCTATGTCATATATCGTTGGACACCTGAACCGCGCCGTAAGGGAAGGGATAAAGGAGGGAGCGAAAGGAGAAAGAGGTGCCGTAGTGGAGGGCTCCGGAATAATTTCGACCACCTGGGGTGGGGATCTTTAACGTGCACTGACATCGCACAGCACACGGGCGCCTTAGCGTTTTGCCTCCATAAAAACGCAGTCGCCGCGGTCGGGTTCGAACCCGGGAGCTCCGGACCAGTAGCCGAGCGCCCAAATCACTGAGCCACCGCGGCGGGTATCAGGCAGCAACGTTATGGAGGTCTTCCTGAATGTTCCCAATTATTGTTCGGGTCAAGTAGCTGCTCAGTGTTTTCTAGTTCAACTAGATGAGTTACCACGTCAGCTATTTTCATTAGTATTCGCCACGCTTACTAGCTTCGCTGTAGTTGAGGCAGTAAACAATTAGCAGCGAGCTAATCAGACTCATAGAGAGGTAGTAACGACTTCCGTTTCTAGCTTTGGCAGTAAGTAGGGAGACAATTTTTTCTCAACACCGCACTTCTTTCATCAAAAGTACATTAGTTCAGCACCCTGTCAACGCGCTACATGTTGAAGATTTTAGGGCACCGCATTTCTGCATAGTCCCGGATTCGCAGGATGGCCACGCTGGTCTCGACTTCTGGAACAACACCGAGCCGCTGACGACAGAAAACGGCACGTACTCTACAACTCTCTTCACGGAACAAGCCAAGGCCATCATAGCCAACAGGGACAGATCGAAGGTGTAGCCATTTTGTTGTTGTTGTTGCCTTCGTGACATAGCACACAAAAAAGCCATTTTCGTCGTTTCTTCTTCCGCTGCTTCTTGTTTTTCTTCCTCTTAAAACATGGCACATACCCACAAAGGGGGGGGGGGGGAGGAAGGTGGGGATTGGCCAAGGTGTCTTGACTTTCTTTGCATTCATCTTTTTTCTTTCATTTTTTTGGGAGGGGGGTAGAGGTGAGAAGAAAATTACAGCCGCTTGTCTTCACCATACAACTAGCGAACAGTGCTTGTTGGTTAGCGTAATCATAAGCACGCTGAGGATGCCACGCCTCATTCCCAATACCACTGAACTACTGCTGGTTAAACACAAATAGCCGCACTATAGCACATTAATGATTGAGAGAATTGGTGGCTATGATGACATATGCTTTGCATCAAGGTACGGGGTAGGTGTTTCGGTTCGAATTCGGTTGTCCAACCTGGCCTTAGACGGAGAGTGGAGAAATAGGCCGAGTGGCCGTGCCCCCAAGCAGACAGACGTCTTTTTGGGGCATAGTCCCCTTATGCTGGTTCATCCCTACATTTAGAGGAATGTGGGATGCGGACGGACGACAACGAAAAATACGGGAAACTGTGCTATAACACAGCTGAACTCTAAAAAAAAGAAAACAAGTAATGCCGATAACTCATCTGGATTAGAGGTCTGCAGTGGGAAGCCGGTATGTGGCATCAAGACATCAACAAAAGCGTGTTCTGCCCCTGACAGGTCGCTCGTGATGAACCGCTCAGGCAAATATTAGACGCTTCGCTTATTTGCTCAGTACATTCAGCTAATATACCAACACCACAGCGAAATCGAGGGCGGCGTTCCCATCGGACTTTATCCACATTCTTGGTAACAATTGTGGCAGCCATTTTTGTTACGCCTCTTGATGGCTAGCCGTTACTCGGCGGACAAAGCACAGGGCGTACTAATCTGCCAACAACGATCTCTCCTGTTCACTTCACCCTAACTGGTACTACGATGGCTTTTGAAGAAAGGAGTTCGCCAACGTTTTCATACTCAGAAATTTTCGTCAAGCGCATTTTTCAACAGGAACTTGGTTATGAAAGCAACCTTTTCGCACATCGTAAGAGTGCACCGTAACAATCGAAGCATATGCAGATCCCCTCAGCGGACGCTTGTAGTTTTCTGCAATTTCTTTTCAGAAACGCCCTCTGTATGTTTTCCATGGCAGTTTTAGCTTAGCGCAGGCCAAAATTCAAAAGTAAAATTTTACTACGAGTTGCAAGATTGGGCAGTTCCCATCAGTATGTTAATAAGATTATCTTGCATTATTCCACATTTGCCTCACAATTAAAGGTGATTTTCAACAAAGCTGGGCATGGAACATCAGGGTACTCGGAGAACAAAAATATTCTCATTAAGCCGGTTGCGAAACTTGTTCGAGCAATGCTGCGTTGATTTTGAGTCTTGTTGCGGAAACATTTTTGCAACTATCGTGACGGCGGCAGAGTGTGCAACCATAACCTTTTTTCGAGCGTTTCTCCCTAACTCCTTATGAGGCCTTAGTGAAGACTATGCCAACGGTTCAACAGAATGAAGTGCAGTCGAAATCATGCACGCGCAAACCTACGTGTGCCTTTATGTAACAAGCGAAAAAAGAGCGCTTGTTACCTTTACAAAACAAGCCTTTAGGTAACAAGCGCTCTTTGCGCTTGTTACCTAAAGGCGCCAACTTACGCACGGCGCAGAGGAGTGCAAGGCAACGCCAGCACATGCATGCGGTGCGTCCTGTGTGCAGCCTTTGTTCCTGTACCTGGCGCATCAGGCGACGCACGCTGGCGTCGACCCAGATCCACTGCAGGCGCCGGAAGAAAACGTGGCCAAATTTCCGTACATCGGCGACCCAGACCGCACGCTTTACGCAGGTATTTTTGCGAACATGTGCCTTGTCTGTAAGTGGCTGCAGCAGATATGGCATCGGCGCGTCATTTTCAGAAGTTTATTATTTGTATCAGCATGTACGAAAGTAGCATTTGTACTAACTAGCGATTTCACGATTCTGGTGGCAGTGGCGCCAGGAGCAGGCTAATTTTTATACCCTTGATATCAACAATGTGTTGTCTATACTTGCAATTGTGGCTCAATGAAAAACTACAGGGTTCATAACAACTGAGGCATGGCTGTCTTTAAAGCAGTGATCCGGACCCATTGCGATGGCGGTTCTTCCTTCTGCTCTTTTACTTGCCGGTAGTAATTATCCCTGTGGCTGACAGTCTTACAAACGCAACTATCAACTGCAAGGTGCGGAATGCTCTAGTCACCAACGGGTGTTTTATAATGTGTTCAGATGCTGGCACTTAATAGCGCATAATTTCTTTTTTTCAGACGCATCAGTAAATATCAAAGTGAACAAGACTGATAAATTATTCTTCGGCAAGGCTACCGAAGTTTTTCTTTTTCTGCGCGCAAAGGTGGCTGTGTTGCTGAGAAAATCGCAAATGAAAGTCCCAAAACCCTTCCACATTAAAACTGACAACGAAAAATTAGCACACTTACCACACTCAATGCACTCTATGACGCAACTGCGACGGAGCTGTCCCACCAATCAGGTGCGCCACTTCCAAGGACCGGAATCGCGGCCAGAAACCGGAACCAGCCCGCACAGCACACGGGCGCCTTAGCGTTTTTTCCTCCATAAAAATGCAGCCGCCGCGGCCGGGTTCGAACCCGACCGCGGCGGCTGCGTTTTTATGGAGGAAAAACGCTAAGGCGCCCGTGTGCTGTGCGATGTCAGTGCACGTTAGAGATCCCCAGGTGGTCGAAATTATTCCGGAGCCCTCCACTACGGCACCTCATTCTTCCTTTCTTCTTTCACTCCCTCCTTATCCCTTCCCTTACGGCGCGGTTCAGGTGTCCAACGATATATGACACATACTGCGCCATTTCCTTTCCCCCAAAACCAATTATTATTAATTATTTTTAGCCCGCCATACGAGTCGGGCGTAACGGCGGTGAGGTGCAACACGGGCCGCGCGTGACGCCGCCCGCGCCGCGCCGCACGTCACGTTTTTCACTCGCGGAAAATGCGCCATGCGGTTATAGCTCAAGCCCAGTAGAGCGCGAATGTCGTAACTGAGAGCTTGCGGTTCGGAACTAGCTGCCGACGGCGGCCACACACTACATAAGTGCACAGAATACGAGGCTAAAGATTCAACGTTCTTTTTGCATCCATACTTCCGTCTGTTCTGAGCACCTTAAAATTAAAATTGGTTTTTTAGGGACAGGAAATGGCACCATCTCTCTCACATATCGGTGGACACCTGAACTGCGCCGTAAGGGAAGGAATAAAGGCGGGAATGAAAGAAGAAAGCAAGAAAGAGGTGCCGTAGTGGAGGGCTCTGGAATAATTGGGACCACCCGGGGATCTTTAACGCGCACTGACATCGCACAGCACACGGGCGCCTTAGCGTTTCGCCTCCATCGAAACGCAAAAGCGTGAGAAAAAGAAAATTCTTTTTTTGAGGAAAGGAAACGACGCAATGACTATCTCACATATCTCGGTGGACACCATGAACCGGCCCTAAGGGAAGGGATAAAGGAGAGAGTAGAAAAAAAAGAAGAAAGAGGTGAAAATCGGATTTTGAGGAAAGCTAATGCCGCATTATCTGTCTCACATTTTGGCTGACACCTGAACCGCGCTGAAGGGAAGGGCTAAAGGAGAGACTAAGAACGGAAGAGGTTGCGTAGTGGAAGGCTCCAGAATAATTTCAACCACCTGGAAATCTTTAACGTGCATTGACATCTCACAGCACACGGGCGCTTTAGCGTTGGATGAATAGATGGAAACAACGTTTTTTATATAGAGGAAAAAAAATCTCCCAGGGTGGTCCACTAGTCGTCCAAGAGCCCACGAGCTTGTGCTTCACATAAAATCCGATCCACCAGCCATTTCTAGCCGGCGGGCTTAGGGTCCGTAAAGCAGCCTCCCAGGAAGAACGAAAAAGGCACCGGACCCTGCGCAAGGGGCCCCATCGGTCATTTATATATTTATTTATTTATTTACTTGTTTATTTTGCAATGAAGACGACGACGACAGCGCGCCAACACCAAATACGAAGAAGAGGTTTGGCCAGCCTCGGAGGTATGTGCCATCGTATTTGAGGCAACAACAACGACCGGCTGCCGCGAGCGTTGGAGAGCTCGAGCTCGCTCATGAAGACTGTACTGGGGCCGAAGATGCGGGGTCAGTTTTTGCCACGGTTAAGCCGCCAGTCCTTTTAGCATTACAATAAACCACTCTTCACATGGTGATAATAATATCAATATAATTGATTTTGGGGGAAAGAAAATGCCGCAGTATCTGTCTCATATATCGTTGGACACCTGAACCGCGCCGTAAGGGAAGGGATAAAGGATTGAGTGAATGAAGAAAGGAAGAAAGAGGTGGCGTAAAGGCTCCGGAATAATTTACACCACCTAGGGATCTTTAATGTGCACTGACATCGCGAAGTACACGTTTTTCCTCCGTAAAAACACAGCCGCTGCGGTCGAGTTCGAACCCGGGAACTCCGGATCAGTAGTCGGGTGCCCTAACCATAATAATAATAATTGATTTTTTGGGGAAAGGAAATGGCGCAGTATCCGTCTCATATATCGTTGGACACCTGAACTGAGCCGTAAGGAAAGGGATAAAGGAGGGAGTGAAAGAAGAAAGGAAGTAATAGGCGCCGTAGTGGAGGGCTCCGGAATAATTCCGACCACCTGGGGATCTTTAACGTGCACTGATATCGCACAGCACACGGGCGCCTTAGCGTTTTCCCACCATAAAAACGCAGCCGCCGCGGTCGGGTTCGAACCCGGGAACTCCGGATCAGTAGTCGAGCGCCCTACTGATCCGGAGTGCGCTAACCACTGAACCATTGCGGCGGGTTTCACATGGTGAATAATTGGTTTTGGGGGAAAGGAAAAGGCGCAGTATCTGTCTCATATATCGTTGGGCACCTGAACCGCACCGTAAGGGAAGGGATAAAGGAGGGAGTGAAAGCCGAAAGGAAGAGGTGCCGCAGTGGAGGGCTCCGGATAAATATCGACCACCTGGGGATCTTTAACGTGTACTGACATCGCACAGCACACGGGCGCCTTAGCGTTTCGCCTCCATCGAAACGCAGCCGCCGCGGTCCGGTTCGAACCCAGGAACTCCGGATCAGTAGCAGAACGCGCTAACCACTGAGCCACCGCGGCGAGTCTTTTACATGGTGGAGATTCGGTTTTCCATCCCCGTATCGCACTGGACCTCCGCAACCCCACGCTACCAGCCCCCGCCATGCCCACTCAGGCCGAAGCAAACCACCAAGCCGTGCAGGTGGGCTCCCCCGCCATCTGCTCCGGTGCCGTCCGGCAGCGAGACCCTGTCGTTTCCAACGGGCTGTGCAACCAGGGTGTTGTAGTCTGGCTGGTCTCGTAGGAGCGGGTGAGCCGCCATAACAACTGGGACATCACCTGCGTCGAAGACGTGGTCGATCTCTGCAAACGTGTCGACCCGTCTATGCCTGAGGCCGACAAGATCAAGCATGTTATGAAGGGAATTGATGGCGACGCTTTACACATGCTGGTGGCGAAAAGTCCAACTGTCGCCTCCGTGTGCAACCTCTGCCAAGTCTTTGACGAGTTGCGCAAGCAAAGCCTTGGCATTCGTCGCTCACCCGTCGTGCCTGTCGAGTTATTTCCGGCCTTGCCGTCAGCAGTGACCTGTTGGCTGAAATCAAAGACTTCGTTCCTGATGAGTGGCACGGCAGCTTTCGCTCCTCTCGGGCACACACTCTTCGCCCCCGGTCCTGACTCCTGAGTTGCGGCACACCATCGCCCAGGAGGTTGCCGATGCACTTCCAGTTCGTCGGCAGCCGGTTCCCGCAGTTCCTCAAGTAAACCTTCTCGCGATGCAGCCCGCTCCCGTTGCTTCACCTTTGGGCTACGGTGCAACCATTGCGATGCCTCCTGCCCCTATGCCTGGGCCGCTCACATATGCCGAAGTCGTCGCACGTCCATCGCAGCCGCAGGCTTTGGCCTACGTCCCCGCACCAGCGCCTCCACCTGTTGCTCCCCGATTCCATGAAAGAAGCTTCGCCGGGGCAAAAGACGTATTATATGTTGACGCAACAACATACAGACACCGATATGGCTCGGTAGCCAGCGTGGTGGATCACCAGCTCAGGGAAATCAACTGCGCTTCGATAAAAACCAACAACATACTCGAGGGTGAGGAAGCAGCAATTGCACTCGCCATCACCCAGCAGAGTGACGAGCCCCATGCACACATCATTACAGACTCGCAAGAGGCGTGCAGAAGATACAGCAGTGGACGCATATCCACTGCAGCCATTCACATACACAAGGCGAGGACAATCACTTTTACGAGATGCTTCATCACGTGGACACCAGGCCATGAGGCTGTCAAAGGGAACCAATGTGCGGACGCCAATGACCGAGCATACGCCAACCGGGAGGCGCGCACCGAAGGGGAACTGGACGCAGTCACTAGACGGTATGGAGCCATCTTAGAACACCAACGAGCCCTCCGGAGGACCTACCCGCCTCCCCACAAAGACCTTAGTAAACAGCAGTCGGTTGCCTGGAGACAACTACAGACTAGTACATACCCCAATCTGAGTTTACTCAGCAAAATCTATCCATCCACTTATGAAAACAAATGCCCGCTATGCGGTGAACACGCAACGCTTTACCACGTTACATGGGCCTGTTAGAAAATGCAGGCAGCGCCGATAAACAACACACCTACACTGGAGCAGTGGGAGGCTGCGCTGTCCAGCTCGAAGCCTGAAGAGCAGCTCAAGCTGATCGACAGGGCTCGCAAGACTGCAAAGGCCGCTGGGGCCCTGGACTGAGGGCTCCACCTACGCTGCGAGAAATAACCCTTATACAATAAAGTTTTTCATTCATTCATTCATTCCCCGATTCCGCTCAGCGCCGGCTGCTCACAACCCTTGGCGCACGGCTTATAACAGGCCGATTTGATACGCTTGCTGTCTACCGGGCCATGTCGCGCACCTCTGTCGCCGTACTGTGCCACCTCTACCGGACTACGCCCCGTCGTACCGCACCTTTCGCCCGCCTTCATCACCATCACCCCCAGCGCTCTGTTCTAATGGCGCGTTCACACTTGGACATTCTGCGGCGAGAGAAAGCGGGATCCGCGGCCGCCAAAATGGTGTCTCTTTCACACTTCCCGGCCACCACATCGCCGCTCATCGTCGGTGTGTCGTCTGCTCACGGCGTACACAGATGTGGCAAGAGGTTAATCGATGCTGTCTACATACCAAAACTTTATGCACGCTTGCGTACGCTAAATGCAGCTATTTTGTCGGACGTTACATTTCTAACATTCTCCCTTTTTAAACGCCTAGTGGCGCCATCTGGTGGTTAGGACAGGAACCATTGTTGTCAACAACTCGACGCCCCTCTTAAGCCTAAAAGGGGAAGAATCGTCACCCGAAATAACAATTAAAGCAAATTTATCCCTCAAACGTTTTCTTATGGGCGAGATAAGACAAAGCGAAAGACCGCTGGCTCTTATATGGTCTGTGAACGTGCTGAAAAATTCAGCAATAGCGACGAATCCAGTCCGAAGCGAGGCGTCCTGCATCGAAGGGCACCGCCATGTTTGTCGCCTCGGGTACTCGCCTTCCTATTGGCTGACGAGATTCGGCGGATTTTTTTCCGGCGACAGAATTTGGTCCTGGACCGATCGGCCTTTCCGCTGGGTATTTCGGCGGAATCTCTGCCGCGGAAGCGGGTTCCGCTCGCTCTCGACGCCGAATGTCCAAGTGTGAACGCGCCATAACCCTGCTCTCGGCCGCCAGCCACTCGCTCGTACCGCTCACCTTCCCCTCGCCGTCGCTCCTTGTCACCCATGCAGCGTTGCAGCGTCCCCGCGGAACCGGAAAACTAAGAGCCGCTGTTCCTGGGGCACGAACTGCGCAAACTTCGACCATCTCAAGTCCTCGCCTTTCCCCACCGAACTTTTTAATTGTGTTAGTTGACGGCGTTCGAGCACTTGCGCTTATGGACACTGGTGCTACCGTTTCTGTTATAGCCGAGATCGTCTGTCGTTCGCAGCATAATGTCACCACCACAACTTCGGGACTATCTCTTTGCACCGCTAGCGCCGAGACCATTTATCCTTCCGCTGCTTGCTCAGCACGTGTCATCAGCGCGGACGTTTTGTATGTCGTCGAATTCTTAGCACTCAGCTCTTGCTCCCATGACCTCATACTTGGCTGGGATTTTGTAGCAATAGCTACATTACGGTAGCATTTCGAGCCTTCAGCGTGCGGCGCAGCCTCAGGGTGGCGCGCCGCCACGCTGTCACGTGGTTGGTTACGTGTGCGGAGCAGCTTCCGGCGGCGCGGCGTCGTGGCTGCTCTCGTAATTCGTCACGTGGTTGGTCACGTGACCAAGTTCCACTCACTCAGCTGTAACTATCGCGTCACTCCAGGTTTAACCAGAGCTAAACCCCCGCCATTTTTATTTTCTATCCCGCCATCATGCCGTCATAGACTGTGCCCGCGCTCATGTCGCATTATCCGTGCACCCTGATTCGCTCGCCGACAACCCGTTGTCTCGCTCTGGTACCAAACTTGTCGTTGCCGCGAACACAGACGTTCCCCCCGCCAGTGCCATGCTCGTTCCCGTGTCCGCCACCGCTGAGTCCAGCGAGGGTGTACTCTTCGCGCCTTCGCTCATCCTCGCTTCTCGCCGACACCTGCCTCTTCCATTTGCCGTCCTCGACATACGCCACGGTGCCATCGAACTCGTCGTCTTGAATCCCCCACCTTTTCAGTTGACCTTGCAGCGTGGAGAATGTCTTGAAAACATTGAACACCTTGACCTGCTCATGCCCTTCGACGATGACGCTCTTTGCGATGGTACCTCCATCGCCGCCCTCACACCGCCTAGCGCAGTTTCCGATGCTCTCTCCCAAAAAATATTTCACCGTTCAGTGGCCAGCGACCTCGACCCCGCTCACCACGAGAAGATCCTTGCCCTGCTTCACAAGTTCCGCTCTTCCTTTGACCACCACACATCTTCCATAGGCCGCACGACCACCGTCGTTCACCGCGTTGATACAGGATCACATGCCCCTCTCCACTAGCGACCTCGACCCCTCTCACCACGAGAAGCTCCTTGCCCTGCTTCCCAAGTTCCGCTCTTCCTTTGACCACCACACAACTTCCTTGGGCCGCGCGACCACCGTCGTTTACCGCATTTATACAGGATCTCATGCCCCTCTCCACTAGCGACCTCGACCCCTCTCACCACGAGAAGCTCCTTGCCCTGCTTCCCAAGTTCCGCTCTTCCTTTGACCACCACACAACTTCCTTGGGCCGCGCGACCACCGTCGTTTACCGCATTGATACAGGATCTCATGCCCCTCTCCACCAGCGCCCCTACCGTGTGTCGCCTCCAGAGCGGCGCGTCATCGCTGAACATGCTGACGACATGCTGCACCGCGGCGTTATTCAGTCCTCTTCTAGTCCGTTGTCTTCGCCCGTCGTGCTCATTAAAAAGAAGGATGGTTCGATTCGGTTCTGTGTTGATTATCGTCGCCTAAACAAAATTACACGCAAAGACGGCTATCCACTACTCCGTATTGATGACGCCCTAGACTGTTTGCAAGGAGCCGAGTTCTTCTCCTCCCTCGATCTCCGTTCCGGCTATTGGCAAGTCCTCATGGCTGAATCTGACCGCCCGAAAACAGCCTTTTTCACACCTGACGGCCTCTATGAATTCAATGTGATGCCATTCGGCCTATTTAACTTCCCGCAACGTTTGAGCTCATGATGGGGACAGCATCTTGCGTGGAGTCAAAAGGCACATTTGCCTATGCTATTGAGAAGATGTCGTTTTTTCGCCGGTTTGTCCGACACATCCCGAGCGCTTGCACAAGATACTGCGCTGTCTCACCGATGTTCGTCTCCAACTCAGCCTCAGGAAATGTCGATTTGCTGCCCGCAAACTGACCATACTCGACCATGTCGTCTCCAAAGATGGCGTCCTGTCTGATCCGGAGAAGCTCCATGCTGTCACAAACTTTCCCAAACCGACTTCTGTTAAGGAGCTCCGAAGCTTCGTGTGCCTGTGCTCATATTTTCGCCGCTTTCTGCGCAACTTCGCCTCTATCATCGCACCCCTTACGAAGCTCCTGAATGGGCCCGCCGACCTGCCTGCTTCAAACTCAGCGTGCGACGCTGGTTTCACTACCCTCCGTCGTCTTCTGATTTCACCACCTATCCTGCGCCATTATGACCCCAGTGCGCCAACCGAGTCGCACACCGACGCCAGCGGCGTAGGCCTCGGAGCCTTCCTCGCAAACCGTAAGGCGGGCTTTTCCGAATACGTTATTGCTTACGCCAGTCGTACGCTCACAAAAACAGAATCTATTTACACTGTTACGGAAAAGGAGTGCCTCGCCATAGTGCGGGCACAAACAAAATTTCGTCCTTACCTTTATGGCCGCCCCAACGACGTTGTTACTGGTTGGCTACCCTCAAAACCCTTCTGGACGCCTCGGCCGCTGGCCCATTCGTCTTCAGGAATACGACATTAACGTCGTATATCGGTCGGGCCACAAACATTCCGACGATGACCCCTTGTTGCGCTCACCTCTGCCATCTCCTACGCCCTCTTTGTCCTTGTCCGCATCGACGCTTGCCGCGCTCACTGCCACGGACCTCCCCATGGAACAGCGTCGAGATCCATGGATTTCTTCGCTCCTAGATGTCCTCACTGGCAGACTACGGCTTCGTTACCTGGGGCCCTTCGTCGTCAAGTTTCTCATTTCACGATTCGAGACTCAGCACTATATCCTATATCGCCGCAACTATCACCCGGATGGCGGCAAATGGCTCTTGGTTATTCGTCGCCAGCTTCGCTCTGAAGTTTGTGCACATCACCATACCGACCCACAAAGCGCTCATGCAGGATTACTTAAAACCTACGAACGCCGACGCCAGCGATACTACTGGCGTGAAGTGTACAATTTTGTTCGCCGTTATATACGCTCCTGCATTGCCTGTCAGCGGCGCAAGTCCGCTCCTCGCCCCTCCCCCGGCCCGTTACAGCCATTGCCTTGCCCAGCTCGCCCCTTCGATTGCTTGGGCATCGATCTCTATGCTCCCCTGTCGTTCACGCCTGGCGGGAATCGTTTGATTATAGTTGCCGTGGACCACCTCACTAGGTATGCGGGGACGGCAGCCCTGCCCTCTGCTAGTGCTCGCGACGTCGCATCCTTCCTCCTCCATCCTTTCATCCTGCGTCACGGCGCCCCTCGGGAACTCCTCAGCGACCGCGGCCGTGTTTTCTTATCTGACGTCGTTCACGATCTACTGGACGCGTGTCACATCGTTGATCGCAAGACCGCTGCCTACCATCCCCAAACCAACGACCTCACTGAATGATTCAACCGGTCTCTTCGAGACATGCTCGCCATGTACATTCCCTCCGACGCCACCAATTGGGATCAAGTATTTCCATTCGTCACTTATGCTTACAATACTTCCTCTCAAGCCACAACCGATTTTGTTCGTTCTTTCTTTTATATGGCCGTGAACTTTCTTGTCTCCTGGACACCATCCTTCCGTACCACCCCGACAGCTCGGAATGCACTTTTCTCTCAGACGTTGCCCGTCATGCCGAGCTGTGCCGCCAGCTGGCTCGCTCGTTGACGAGTACCACTCAAGGCCTCTGCACATATGCGACTGACCACGGCCAGTCCGCCCATGACTTTCCCACTGGCTCACTCGTCTGGTTGTCTGTGCTGGCTGCCTCCAAGTTTGCGGTTAAGTACGTCGGCCCTTACCGTGTCTTGGAGCGCACGTCACCTATGAACTACACCGTCGAGCCAGTGACCCCTCTTCGGATCACCGCTGTCGGGGCCGCGAAATTGTTCATGTCAGCCGGCTAAAGCCTCACTACGACCCGCTTGTCATCTCTTCGCCTTGGGTCGCCAGGATGGCTCCCTCTTGTCGCCAGGGCAGTTGCAATGAAGAAGACAACAATGCGCCAACACCAACGACGATGAAGAGTTTTGGACGGCCTTGGCGACCGGCTGTCGCGCGTGTTGGAGAGCTCGAGCTCGATCTGGAAGCCCGAACTGGTGCCACCGCTGCTGGGTCAGATTGTGCCACGGTTATGCCGCTAGCCCTTTCAGCGTTCAATAAACCGCTCTACAATTTATTTATTTATTTATTTATTCATTCATTCATTCATTCATTTATTTTTATAACCTCAGGGCCACAATGGAATTATAGAGGGGCATTTTAGATTATATACAAATTATCAAATCACCACATTCTACAAACTCAGCAGCATAACATTGCCACCACCCTAGTGTACCTTGTCGCCCTTATCCAGCGCCACATGGCGACAATTACACACGGGCTCCTTTATTTCACCCTATGCCGTCTCTCATGCTTTCGCCCCACCTTTACTCCTCATCGTAACACCTGTGGCGTGCCCAAACCTACACTTTTCCACTACCGTTGGGAATGTCCTTCCCCACAGGCAGTACCCCCCCCATTCCCAATCCTTAGCGTTACGCCTCGATCGAAACGCAGCCGCCGCGGTCGGGCTCGAACCCGGGTACTCCGGATCAGTAGCCGAGGTGCATTCTTCGCATCCTTAGCTGCATTTGTCGCATTACTTTCTTAGTTTTATGCCAACTGCCCACTGACGGTGAAATAGTTCTCCCAAAAAAGTGCAGTATACACACGTCATAGCCACGGTTGTACGAATTAACGGGCGCATGCATGCGTGTACTTCGATTTTACGCAATTTTCCGGTTTAAAAAAGCTTCGTTTTCGGTAAAAATGATAACAATCACATTGCCATGGCCGTAGGCGCGGGGAACGAAAAGGATGAAGTGCATGCTGTGCGTGTGCGTGAAAGAATAGAGGCTAGAATCTTCTAGCCTCTATTCCTTCTAAATTCCTTCTAAATTAGCAGCCATCCCGGGGCTGCAACACACATTCTACGCAGATGATATGACTTTATGGACCACAACTGGCAGCAATGGTCAGATAGAGGATACCCTGCAACAAGCTGCAGACATAATACAAGACCTGGCGGGTAAAGCAGGGCTAACCTGCTCGCCCTCCAAGTCCGAATTATTTCTAATCAGATACAAACCAAGGGGCCCTCGAGCAAAAAATTACAAACCTCCGCCTCCACTGAAAATCTGGGAGGAAGGGCTCCCTGTAAAGGAAGTTCAAACTATGAGAATCCTAGGACTCTTCCTTCAGTCGAACCGGAAGAACAAGAAAACACTACAAAAACTCCAGACAACCGTCAATATGACGGTAAGACTAATTAGACGAATGGCAAGCAAAAGGAAGGGAGTGAAGGAGACAGAACTTTGCAAAATAGTACAAGCATTTGTAATAAGCAGGCTTGTCTACGCACTCCTATACTTAAAATTATACAGTAGTGAAAAAGCCAAAGTAGAGTCTATGATTAGAACAGCATATAAGGTAACATTAGGGCTACCGAACTGTACCTCCACCGAAAGGTCTCGGGGCTTGGGAGTACACAACACCTTAGACGAGCATACAGAGGCACACTTAACAATGCAGAGAGGCCGGCTTTCCCGCACCAAAGCAGGAAGAACCATACTTGATCGTTTAGGACTAGGCATACAGTTGCCAGTCCAAGATACCAAAACACAGATATCTAAACGCATCGCTAAGGTAATAAGAGTTAAACCACTAGCTAAGAATATGCATCCTGCTCACCACGAGGGGAGAAGAAGGGCTAGGGCAAAAGCTCTACACGACATATACAACCAAGATGAACATGCAGTATATGTAGGTGCCGCAGAATATCCCCAGAAAAAAGCGTTCGCACTAACGGCGGTGGATACGCAAGGTAAACTGATAGTCTCTGGCGCTACCATAACGAAATCCTCGGAAACGGCAGAAGAGGCGACAATCGCCCTTGCTATCATTAACACAGAAGCTCCTACCATACTCAGCGACTCTAAATGCGAGGGGCAGAATTTCTCAAGCAGCAATGAGAATTATGGGTCAAACCAAAGACTTGGACAGAATTATTGAATTGATATGGGTCCCGGCTCACTCGGGGAACCCTGGTAACGAAGCGGCACACATAACAGCTCGAGGATTCGTCAGCCGAGCAGGGGACGCTGTCGTTGCTGAGAGTTTTTCGAAGGACGGCCTATCATCTTTTCACGATATTACTAATCATTTTAAACTTGAAAGGAGGATATTCCCTCCTCCAGACAAAGCCTTTAATAAGGAGCAGGAGACCACTTGGAGGCGACTCCAGACGCGATCCTTCATGACGCCTTACCCGTTGTCAAAATTCTACCCCGGTGAATACGACCCTGCATGTACATTATGTGGTGATTTAGCCACTTATGATCACCTATTTTTTGGAATTGCAAAGAGGAGCCGCCCCCGAAATCTCTAATACAGGTTCCTACTCTCGAGCAGTGGGAGGCCGTGTTGGTCAGCTCAGACTTGGGAGTTCAAACCCGGGTCATTGAATGGGCTACCCAGGTCGCTGTCAGCCGTAGACTGATAGCCACCTAGCACGGATCGTCTGCATTCTGCCTTTTGTGACGAATTAAATGTTTTCCAATTCAATCTATCCTCTATAGTGGAAGACGACGTGTAGAATTGCTTGTTCTAACGCTGGGCCATTTGCCCCTTTGTTATGCGGCTCTTCGGCTGTCTCTCCCTGTACACACCTTAATTCCCCTTTTGTAAATATATATATTCTCGTACAATATATTGCAAATCACACATTTCACGTCAATGTGTGCTCGGCTAACTGTGCCCAAAGAGCAGTGTTCCAACCCGGCCACGGGGAACGCGTTCAGGTGTAACACAAAGGCATCGTGTGCTGTGCAATGTCGATGCATGTTAAAATCCGCAGCCGGTCGAAATTACTCTGGAGCCACCCTTTACCGCCTCTCCTTCTCTCTTTCGTCCTTCACTCCCTCCATCTGTCCTCCTCTCACTGCGACGTTTATGTGATTACCGAAGAAGAAGAACGTTTATTCAGTAAATTGGTATTTCATAAACCCTACAGGAGGAGGTCCCAGAGCTCAAGGCTGTATGGGGACCTCCGGAGTATAAAGGAATACACAAACTTTTGCACGACAATCTTGGAACAGCAAAAGCAGTCAAAAGAAAAAATAGCAGAGAAAACAATACGGAAAATGAATTAACAAAGGACGAGAAAAGCAACTTGAAAATTTCGTACGGGGCTGCTCTTAGAATAAAATACGTGAAATTTTTTTACAATTTGACAATGCTTCCCGAGAAAGAAAAGAAAGTCTCAGGTTTTTAATAAGAAAAAACCGGTATACAAAGAGAAAGATTTAATTCTTAGTAGTGTTACGCTATTGTAATGATTATTATTGAAATGAGGCAGTTACTATGCCCTTTCCTCTCCGCAGAACACCAGTTCAAATAAGGTCCTGAAAGGGGATAAGCCGCAGTACCAATAGCTCTACGCCTCTCTGTGCTCCCTCTCTTCATGCCGTATTTGTCCCGGCAGTGCTCTTACCGCAACCAAGAATGACCAAACCGCTTTCCGCCACAAACACTCGTTAAGCTACAAAACTTCGTAACTTGTGCAGGAATGGTGGACACCTTGGACCAGTCTGTCGCCGCTGTACTTGAGGCGCTGGAAGCGGCGTCCATGCTGGAGGACACGATCATAGTGTTCAGCAGCGACAACGGTGCGTGTTCTGCGAGTGCCGCCAAGAACTACGGCTTCAACTGGCCCCTGCGTGGAATGAAAGGATTCCTCTGGGAAGGGGGCGTCCGTGCGGCCGCATTCCTGTGGACGGCCCATCTTCTACCGCACCGGAGAGTATCCCAGCAGCTCATGCACATTACCGACTGGCTTCCAACGCTTTATTCAGCTGCTGGTCAGTATGCATGCCTCTGCAATCCTGTGTGTAGGGGCGGGCATGAGTTGCTTTTTCAATGCAGTCCTTGTTAATTTCTGCCGCATGTAAATAGCGTTTTTCCCACGCGGAAAATTGTTTTTTGGGGAAAGGAAATTTCTCAGTATCAGTCTCGCATATCCGCGGACACTGGAACCGCGCCGTAAGGGAAGCGATAAAGGAGAGACTAAGAGAAGAAAGGAAGAAATAGGTGCCGTAGTGGAGGGCTCCGGAATAATTTCCACCACCTGGGGATCATTAACGTGGACTGACACAGTGTTTCGCCTCTATCGAAACGCGGCCGCCGCGGTCGGGTGCGGACCCGTGTACTCCGGATCAGTAGCCGAGCGCCTTAACCACTAGCCACCACGGCGGGTATCCCTACGCGAAAAATAATGAAAATTGGTTTTGGGGAAAAGGAAACGGCGCAGTGTCTCTCTCTCACATATCGGCGGACACCTGAACTCCGCCGTAAGGGAAGGATAAAGGAGGGAGTGAAAGAATAATGAAAGAAAGAGGTGCCGTAATGGAGGGCTCCTGAATAATAGAGAGCTTTAGTTTCACGTACGTAGGGGGTTCACGTACGCAAACGTGAGAAGTCTACGTAGCCTGCACGCAGGTCGTTTGAAACCCTTATAGTTACACGTACGCGACGCACGCCGCGCGTTACTCCTGGCGCCATCTTCTAAGAAACACAGACACTGGTTGTAGCCTAAACCATCCAAGACAAGTCTTTAAGCCAAGCCATTCGGTCTGTCCTCGTGTTTGGCGGTTTGGCTATGTTTGGCTGGTTTGGGGCTCTCTCAGTTCGAGATCTCGTGAGACCGTTGCTATGACGACGACCAATGCTTCTTCATCAGGCTTAACAGCTGAAAAATCGCCCTTCTGTCTGAAAAACAAAAGCTATTTGTAGCTTGAAACCTTATGCTAGGGTAAAAATAGGCAAATGGAAGGCGAATACAACAGATTAGAACACGATATCGCGTTGAGGGATTAGCGATGAAGCTGTTATCGCTGTGAAGCGGCGGGCAGGGCGCCGCCATGTTTGTCAACTCTACGTACGCAAGAAACGCAAAGACCGCAACGTAAAAATCTGAATCTCACGTACGTACGTGAGACTCGCGCATACCCTTTGCGTTCTGCGCATGCGCGCTGGTCACGCGTAAGAGCTCTACGTACGTGAAGCCTCTGCGTACGTGAAACTAGAACTCTCAAATTTTGTCCACCTGGGGATCTTTAGCGTGCACTGACATCGCACAGCACACGGGCGCCTTAGCGTTTTTCTTAAGGCGCCCGCATATATTTTCCACCGAATATATTTTTCGAACATCGATTGTTAACAACGCAGCAGGCCCGTACTTCAGTATTCTCAACGGCACAGTGCCCAAACCTTCCAGTTCCTCTTACCTGCTCGTCTAAGAGTTTCTTTTACTGTCTATCTTAACTCAGATGAATCTCAGACTGGAACCTAAAAGGCAACATACACCGAGGATGGAGGGTAAACGATTTTTGCGGTGTTAATTTTTTGCTGAAAAAATTATGGGAAAAAATGAATTTTCATCGCTGGGACCGAGTCGAACTGCTGCCCTGCGCGTTCAAAAGCGCAGTTCTAACCCGTTGAGCCACAGAACCGATGGAAATTAGCGATAAGTGCACCTTTATCCTTTCTCATTAAATTTCTCCTATTTGGCGCCAGCCGTCGCTGCTTGACCGGAAGTCGAAGGGCTGGACCGTTGAGGGAAGTAGTTTGGAGTTACTTTTAAACAAAAATAAAAAAGAAGGGAAAGGTTTTTTTGTCGGCCGCGGCGCCTGCTATCAGAGACTGAAGCACACGAGCAGCGTCCAGCGGAAATAAAGGGAGAGCAAATAGAGAGGGAGGTGAAATAAAAGATGGGAAAGATAGAGAGCAAGGACAAGGACGCGGTACAAAGCACCGATATCATGGGCAACAGGCATGTGCAGTGAAGTCACCTTTCCTTTTTTCCTCGTAGTCGCCCCCTCCGCAAAAATTACTTGCGGCGGTCTTAAATTGGAAGTAATCAGCGTTTATAGTACTTCTTTTGCCGAAAATTATGACAGGTGTAAAAGAAGACTTCACGGGAGACGTTTACTTCAACCTGCTGCGAGAGACGCGCCCCGAGCGAACAATCCAAGCGATGACGATGGGTACTGACAGGTGAAATAGAATGAAGTCGCAGCTAGATAACTGACAACGACGAAGGCGCACACACCCCGAAGGCGCCTCGGTTTAAAATCCTCTCACTCAATTAGGACTGCCGTTTTCTCTTCCCGCCCTCCTCTCCTTCGGTGCAACTCTCAAACGGCATGCCATTAGGCAGGTGTGTCAACTTCTTCACCAGTATGTTATTGAAACCGGGAGATTTTTGCGTTAACTTCTCGATGCCTTTCCATTCCTCTCAAAATTATTTTCTTCGTGATTCATTCTTCAAAATTTAGTTATTCAACTGGCACCGCATTGTTTCCTCGATTTCATTCCGATTTCAGAAGAATTCTCAAAATTTGTGATTTTCTTTTTCTCTCAGATTCGTATATATTTATGAGCCGCTTGAGATAAATCTGGATGACTTTTTTTCTGTTTGGATCTTCACCAAACTCTGGGCATGTGTTATCGTTTTGGGGGCAACAACAGCATACCCACTTCTTTTGGCACTCCTCACTAAACGGTGGCCTATTCCTTGTAGTGGGCATGTGAAATGTCACTAAGGCCGATCCCCCAGTGTGGGTATGTGCTATCCTTTGATAGGCTAACAACAACACCAACTCCCCGCGTGGACAGAAGCAGCCAGTCTGGCCGCGATTAGTCTGATGCAGGGCGCAGAATAAAAGGCTTCAGGCGGGAAACGTAAACAATATCAGTCCCGCAGTAACAGCGGTCCGGAGGAGGATCAACAGGGGTGACGCGGTAGTTAACTGCCGAAGTTTGGTTGAACACAAATTAGGGACCAATGAAACGAGGCTGAAACTTTTCGCAAAGATCAGGCGTCCGCAGAGGGGTAGAAAGCAAGACCTCGTCTCCAGGGTCAATAGAACGAGACAACCCGGTGCGTCGTGTCGTAGTGACTCTTGCGATCTTCCTGGCAGGCTTCATAGTTCAGGCGAGCAAGGTGGCGGGATCGAGCCACGCGGGAGAGGAAGTGGTCGGGGAGAGTCGGTGAGGAGATCGCAGGTGCCGAGAAGAAACAGGCGTCGAGAAGGGTAGTGGGAGAACGGCCGTAAACGAGTAAAAACGGGGAGTAACCAGTGGTTCGTTGCAACACGGAATTGTAGGAAAAAGTGACGAAAGGAAGGACTGAGTCCAATTCCGGTGGTCAGGTTCGACGATATGTTTGATAAGCAATGCGCTATAAAAGACACATTCCTTGTTTTTTTTTAGAACATGGAACTCCCCGCATGCGGCTTAATGCATTTCTACGTACATGCTTAAAATGTACATGCTTAAGATTTACATGCATATACATGGTTAAAAGATGCACTGCTCCCACAGGCTCAACGTCTCGAGGATTGGCGTGGCATCCTCAGTAGAAACACCTATAACAACCACTCGATGAAAATGTCACATTGGGGACCACTGAAGAGCGCCTCAGCTGCCCTATATGATGACCACCACTGAAGTAACGCCACCATGTGATATTGCAGCCGGGCAGGGTAGGCTAAACAAAAACCAGTACCCGCTGAGTCTTGTTCATCTTGAGTGATTGCAGTAGCCTGTGACGGCTGCTGTATCATGAACAAAAAGACACTGTGTTATCATGAATTCGCAACGCTGCATGCTACCACTAGAACTACAATACTTTAAAGGGGTTTCCCTCGGTTCGTAAGAGCTCCTCGTCCCATGCACTCAACCAAATCGAGCGCTGTGGGTTTTCACATAAGCGTGAAAAGTGTGACTGGATAACGCAAATGTCGCAGCGACATTTCCATTTCTTTGAGAGTGCCCTCAGTATTGGCGATGGCAGAAGTATACACTCAAAGGTCGTCATACAGAAATTCACTGCATCCTTTCGCGAGCCTTGAGCGAAAAGTTCTGAAAAGACAACTCGTGCAACTCTTCTCCCACCGACACGCAGGAGGTGACGTGGATCAGCTGGGTCAGGTGGATGGCTTCGACATGTGGAAAGCACTTACCCTCGGCAAGCCATCCCCACGCATTGAGATTCTGATCAACATTGACCAACAAAATAGCAATGGAGCTCTGCACTACGAAGGCTTCAAGCTCGTACTGGGGAATTTTGCACCTTTTGACGGACGTTTCGAGATACCAGGAGGCTTTCGCCCGTACGATGACCTGGATGACCTCTTGCGGGATTCCCGGGCGGCAGCCGTGCTAGTGCGTCTTTACGGAAAGAACGACACTTTCAAAGACGTTGACTCCTGGAGGCAAGATGCAACACTTACTTGTGGCGATGCCACCGACAGCAACTTTGTCTCCGGTGGCACCTACTACTTGTTTGACATCTCGCAAGACCCGTGCGAGCTGCATAACATTGCTGAGGAGCAGCCAGATGTGAGTGTGATAGAGTATCGCACGAGTTCCTGTCGGTATGCTGAACCTGCGCTGTACTCTTTATATAATATAAGGACCTGACACTAACTTGTCCTGACATTATGCATCGCTGTACCCTGGAAGTATCATAATTGTTTGTTTGCTTTTGGCAAAAGGAACATCGCCGTACGAAAGCCATGCATAGATAGGAAGATATGAATGAGATTTCAATGCATTTATATTGGACTGCAGCGCTGAAAACACGAAATAAAAAGTGGGAAAAGCGACACAGAGAAGCACTGGAAGCGCTTAAAATCAATACGAAAATGATGCAGAGTATAACTATCTTTTTTAACCTTTTCGACAGGAAAGCATTACAGGCCATTTAAACATTAAAAGACTGTGTTTGTTTTTTGCGCTGGTATCTAGTCTAAATGGATCAACAACAACTATAAATTTTCTCCAACCTGTCAAGATGAGTGTACTTGCCTTTAGCAACAGGTGTCACACAAATAATCGGAGATATTACAGGCATTTTCAGTTAAAGCGCTGGTGTCAGGGCGGGCTCCCCGCCTTTCGCCCATTTGCATTAGAACTTCTGAAAACGGGAATTATTCAGTACAATAAACAGATCCCTACACGGATGCCAAACGAGGAAGTTTCACTTGTGCCATTGCACTCCTGGTGAACAGGAGGACAAGCATGGTGATGGCGAATATCCCTATCAACTAAATTTGATCCCAAGAGAGAGGTAGCCTTACTGATAGCTTTAATACATAACGGCACTAATTGAAAACGAAACAAATTTAATAGTCGTCCTCTTCACTGGGCGAATATGTGTGAGAGGCATTCCTTCAACATTGCGGCGTGCCCAAGTGTGCATTCTGCCCGATTTATTACAACTAGCATGCTGTTGAATTAAATTTGATCAATACAATTCATCTAAACTTAATTTAATTCGATGAAAGTGTTTTGAAACGAGCTAAGTCAAATTAAAATTGGAACAAATAAAATATATTAAAACGCATTACATTACACTGGCGAACGAAAGCCAACTGGCCGCCGCTAAAGGCTTACCCAGCTGCGTAAAAAATTACAATATAACCTGAAATGCTGCTCTCATGAAGGCGGCGCAAATTTAATGAAATGGAAGATGAAAACGTGCAAATCAGAGCCACATACGCTGGGAAGGCACACGGTTATAAAAACTGGCAGTGGCTTAGCTAGGCTATGCCAGGATATACGTAGCGAAAGCTAAGACATAGGATGGTTAGCCTTGGTTAATCTTGATGGCAAGTTCAAGTTAGTCTGGCTGTCTAGCTATGTTGTTGTCGCATTAAAGACGGCACAACTGTGGTTGCGCCGCACGCGAGCTCTCCTTTTCAATCCTCCGACGTGTAATCAGGGATGCCACGCAGTTGGCGAAGCGAACGGAGGCGAGCTCAACGACGAGGAACGCGGTGTGACGTCATACCAAGCGGAGGCGGCGGCGAGCCGCGCGGTGTGACGTCATGCCAGATGGTGCCGTGAGCGCGCAAAGCACACCAACCGTCTCACATATCTCGGTGGACACCCGAACCGCGCCGTAAAGGAAGATATAGAGGAGGAACGGAAAGACGAAAGAGGAAACTGAAAATTTAAAGTTTCATTTTGAGCAAAAAGCGCGGCGCTGAGCAGCGGCTGAACACCTGTGGCTCGGTGCTACTAGTGGCGCATGCACAGTTGTGACTAGGGAGTGAGAGAGAGAGAAATATTCGCGGCGAGGCGCGCGTTGTAACGTCATGTGCCTCCTCGAAGTGCGGCCAAGGCGAAATTGCAAGTTCGCGGCCAGTAAAGCTTTCGCTTTAGAAGTATACGGGGCACCTTGCACAATATAAAATACGAAAGCTACTGCCACATCAGTTGAGGTAGGGCTTGCATTTTTGCACCCGCCAGATAACAACCAGTACAGCGTACGGAATCTCATCATAACAAGATATAAAATGCATGTCCCGCAGTTTCATGTAACATGCAATCCTCAAGAAACTTTTCCAGCCACCAATTAGATCGTATAATAGCAGGTCATAAGAGGCTTACTCTGCTTAGAAAATATATGAACATCGTGGGGACTAGCACACAGCACCACTAGCGATTGCACAAGTAATAGCATAGTTCACAAAACCACCGACTTCAAAAATGAGAAGAAGCCGCCGCGCTGGCTCAGTGGCTATGGCGCTCGGCTACTTACCCGAAAGACGCCGGTTAGATTTCGGCGGCGGCGGTCACCCGTCGACGGAGGCGAAATACTTGAGGCACGTGTACCATGTGATACAAGTGCATGTTAAAGAGCCTCAGGTGATCTAAATTAACCGGAGCCCTCCACTACGGCGTGCCTCATCGACTGAGTCGATTCGGAAGGTTAAACACCCCCAAACCGAACCGAATAAGATAGAATATCCTAAAACCATACGAAAAAAAAAGAGGCGCACAGCATCCGTCACCGCCCTTTTCCACGTACATGCTAATCTATCCATCATTTTTCGGGTCATGCTCCTTTCCTTGGTGGCAATCTTAAGACTGACATCCTTTAGTGAGGCCTCCGCGTGACGCTGAAGCTGAGCAAGCGAACATAAATTTGTGATAAGTGGGCGCTCAGTGTGCGCATGCCAGTGCGCGTTGCATCTTACGCGCCGTAGAAGCCATGCATATCAAGTCGTAGCACTCCGTGGCGCATATGTCACGTGACTTTTTCTGTCCCACCCTCGCATCGGTGCTCGCCGTTCCTCGCTGCAGGCAGGTGTGGCAGAGGAAGTGACGTGGCACGTGCGCCTTGGCACCACGCGACTTAATAGTCATCTCTCAGCGCTCACCGCAGGTGCGTAATTTTCGAATTTCTCGGAGAATGGCAAAATTTTGCTGAGTGACATAACCGACTGTATTATTAACGTTTCTAAATTTCTAAAAACTGATATGGCCAATGCTAACTGGTGACCCTTCTTAGTAATTTAGACGATTCTCCGTTTTTCTGGGGTCCGCCAGTTCCGGTTATAATACGCCGCAAAAGCATATACCTCAACAAGCATATTTTTGAAAATTGCATAGTCTTCCTGGAAACACCCTGTTTGAATGGTTTTTTTATATATATAAACGGCAGCCACAACCAAAAGACTCACGACAAATGTTTTAGCTAACACTGGCTTGGAAGTCAGCACCCTTCTTTCTGTCATTATTCCCGCTTGTTCAAATGTTTAGTGGCGAAACCCCCACGGTGGAGTATATTTGTAATAAGGGAGTAATTACTCATTGGCAACCACCCAAGAGCAGCCATACAGCTACAAAGGAAACCTAACAGCTTTCTCAGAAACTTCGCCGTTAAAAAATATTCGTCCCGGTCCGGAGTTCCAGTCATGGACGACCGCTTCACCGGAGCAGTCCTATACCAAGAGCTAACCGGGACGGCAAGCTTATGGTAGGGTGAGAGCCATTTGACCAACACTGTCCCCACTTCGAGTTATTGATCAATTCGCCCTCGCCGTACCATAAGCTTGCCGTCCCGGTTAGCTCAGTTAGTAGAGCGACTGCTCCGGTGAAGCCGTGGTCCCGGGCTCGAACCCCGGACCAGGACGAATTTTTCTTTAACTGCGAAGTTTCTAAGAAAGCTGTTAGCTTTCCTTTGTAGCCGTGTGGCTGCGCTTGGGTGGTTGCCAATGAGCAATTACTCCATTATTATTCCCGCTTGTAATTTTCTCACCAAGGGATTAATGCCGACCGCTAGGGTCGACGGGGGACATGGACTTCTCTCCTGGCGTTCATTACAGTTGTTTCTGTCTCTGTCATTATTCCCGCAGGTGCTGTCTATGCTGTTGGACAGACTCGCCGCCTACAACCGGACGGCGGTGCCACCTTTGAATGCTTCGACCGATCCCAAGGCTAATCCCGAATATCATAATGGCATTTGGGCTACGTGGCTGTAGGGCCAGCAATTTTGAATGTTCGCCCAAGATCTGACGTCAACAAACACAGTCTCTGTTTAAGCGGTGGTGTGTGCTTGAAGAGATTTTGCCAGCGTTAAAAATAGAATGGACACCCTTCTAAGCTATGATGAACTGCTGACGCTTCAAAGTGCATACGAATTTTTAGGTTCAGGCAGTAACTATAATAAGTTATTCAGTACATATTCCTATAATAGGGCTTTAAATGGACTCGTGCTGACTGTTGGATGAATTATTTTTGGTGAACTTGCTAAGAAACATAAAATGCAGTGCAGAATCTAAAACGAGTACAAGGTAATGGTATTCAGCGGTACTAAAAACGCCCGTATTGAGTCTACGCCGGTCGGCTACTTCTAGGTAGGTAGGTAAGAACGTCCTTTATGAGCCAAGTAAAGGAAGGCTTTAGGGGAGGTTTGATTGGCTTAGTTCTTAATCCCGGTTGGCGGCCATCAGTCCATGACTTCTGGCGACCTTCTCTGCCCATTCCACCAGGCTGTTATGTGCGGCCGGCTCTAAGCTACAGACCGCGATCTCCCAACCTTCTATGTCTTTGAGGTTCCAGCGAGATGGTGGTTGGAGTTCTCGGCATATGAAGAGTATGTGTTCGAAGTTTGCTCTCGGAGCCCCACAAAGAAAGCATTCGGGCTTGTATTGACGATGTGTATTAGTGCCAGATAGGCCGGTGAAGGAAACGTTCTGGACTGGAGTTGCCTCCATATAGTCTCTTGTTCCTTCGTGAGGGTGTGGTGTGGTGGCGGATATGTGAACCTTTCCTCTCTATAGTGTAGCGTGATTTCATTGTAGGTGATTAGTCTGTCCGGCGCGCAATCCCTCTCTCTGTACTGTTTGGCCTGCCCGGTTGACGTACGTTCGAGCAATAGAGTGCACCTCCTTATTTCTGTGGTTGGCTGCGTGGACTGGCACCCAAACTAAATGAATTGGTCTGGGGTCGTGGGGTCGTGGTTGGAGAATTTTGTAGGTGGCAGAATGTATCTTTCGCTTTGAGAAATTCCTGATTGCTGTTTTGGAGCGGCTCACGATGAGTGTTGCAGTGAAAGATGCTATATACAGTGCTATGGCCGCCTCTTCCGCTTCGAGGGAGGTAGTTGCCCTTATCGAGCCCGAAGCCTTGTGTTAGAGGTCGTGTGACACCACGCTTAGGACGTAGCCTGGGTTGCATGGATATTCAGTCGCGTCTACGTAGACCGCGTCTTCGTTGTCCGCGAGTTTTTTGTACAGGGCTTTTCGCATGCTTCGCGTCTTTCCCGGTTGTGGATTGGGTGTACGTACGTTCTTGGGTAGTGGGTGGACGATTATACCTTGATTTGTTCAGGTATGCTCTGGATTTTGTCCGGAAGGGGACCCGTTGGTTTAATCTTTATTGCGGCTAGAATGTGTCTACCTTTAGAGCATGTGATATATGCACATTCAGTGCAAAACATGCAGATTTCACTGCAAGCACAGATGTACTGAGAAAAAATAGCTCACACTTCAACGCCTATGGCTAGTAATCAAACACTGACGCGTCCACTTCTTCCTTTGTGTTTTCTGTATTAAAATTTGCTTTGTTCCTTTCTGCGTATCATTCGTGTAAGAAAACATTTATAGGTTGTTTGCAAACGTAGTTATTACGCTTTGCTCTGACTCTCCTGAAGAAACTATTCTCTTTCATATAGCTTCTTTAATTTTCATTGCCACCCCTCCATGGGCTTGCATCCTGGTCTGCATTATTAATACCAAAATAATTCCATTTCTCTCCAGCGCGAGTCATAATGACTGCGCGAGATGCAGATCTGACGAAGCTCATCGGTATTCCTTAAAAGACGAAATAAGGATAAAAGAGCATATAAAACTACATACCATAGCTGTAGCTTTTGGCGCTCTCTAGAGCACACTATGCGATTTGTCGAGTCCACAGGGGAAAGAACAATAATAACGACAAAATGAAATTTCACAGTTGCTTCTTGCGCACTAGTGGTCCAATCACGGGACGCAAAGCGGTGATGCCAGGCTTAATATAATCTTGAGCAAGACACGAATATCCGTTGATCAAATTCAACTTTTGACTAAACAGGAAGCGCCTCGCATCCAGCAAACGAATGAAATGGCGGCAAGAAAGACTATTCCATTGTTTTGAGAGGTTCCTTTTTGTATGTCGTGGTGCCGGAAGCTAGCCGCCGAGAAGCATCGTTCCAGTTTGCGACGAACGTCAATGAGTAGTAAAGAACAGTCGCTGTTCACAAACCGGAATACTGAATTACACACCCAAGTTCGGCGCCGACGCGCGAGAAACGCATTGTAAAAATTCAGGATGCACAGAGAATACAAAGCCTGACTTCATTCAACGCTTGTGGAACTTGTGGATAATGAAAGTCAGGTGAACGAGGAACACGGACATGCACGATTCAGCGATTCTGTAGGGAAGACAGCTCTCTTTTGGACAGGGAGATAGACGCCTTGATTACACATTTATCTTCTAAGGAAGCGATACGAGCTGCTTCAATAATCTCACGTGTTAACTGATCCCGGTGTCTGCCACCGACCGAGCACTTGTCCAGAAATGGCACAAAACCACACTCCTTAGAGTGCAAAGCCAGATTACTGCCAGTAAAAGTTCTCAAGCTATTTTTGTGTTCGCGAAGTCTCTTATTCAAGCAACGACCAGATTGACCAACATACCGCTTACCACAAGAGTGGGATGTCATAAACAATGCCTTCAGTACATTTCACGAATTTTTTAATGTGGTTAATAGTACTGAAATGTACTGAAGGCATTGTTTATGACACCCCACTCTCTTCTGGTGAGCGGTTTGTTGGTCAGTCTGGTCGTTGCTAGAAAATAACTTGAGAACTTTTACTGGCAGCAATCTGGTTTTGCACTGTAAGGAGTGTGGTAGTGTCTGGAGAAGTGCTCGATCGTTGCCAGACACCGGGGTCAGTTAACACGTGACATTGTTGAAGCAGCTCGTATCGCTGCCTTGGAAGATAAGTGTGTAAGCAAGCCATCTATCTCCCTGTCCAAAAGAGAGCTGTGTTGTGTGCGTCTTTCTTTGTCCCTGGTCCCGTTTTGCGCTACCCTCACATGCTATAAAACACCATTATCGAGTCGCCCAAGTTTCTATTCTTGCTAATTACATTTCCATTCTTCGGCCGCCTTTCTACATGTTTCCCAAAGCCGATGTGCGATCGTGTCCCTTATTGCTGCCACTGTGTGCAAAGCACGTTCGGCTGCTTTATGCATTCTCTCCGGTATTCTACCTGACGACGTCTGACTTCTCTTCAATGGTCTCAACCCCTCCACTGGGCATTCCCGTTGAATATGCAAGATTGTAAAATCTGAATGTCATCGTTAAGCACGACTCCTGAGGGAGCACTTAGTCGTGCAACTCCAACAGGCACTCTAACCTTACGCCGCTAAACGTCAGTTGCGAGCGTGTCTGCTTCTGGCGGACCAAATAACTGAAGCCCTCTGGCAACTTCAACTCAGGAAACTTCAATCCCTCTGCTCACCTAAGGGGTCGAGAAAATGCAATAGCGTATGCGTCCCCGAAGGAGTCACCCTTCCTGAGGACGTCAATCGGGTGTTGTCCCTTGGACCCAAGATTGTTAGGCACTTCGAAGACTCCGCATAAGCTACTTTCCATGTTACGACGTGTATCTCGCCTATACGACAAACAGGACTCTGGCTGGTGCACCTGCGATGGCGTTGACGTCCTATTGTGCTGCAAGCCTCGCCCTTCAAAAGTCGGTGTTGATCGTGTCGGGTCCTACTTAGATGAACAGTCGCTTTGCGTCATCCCCTCTGACAAAGAGGGCGGTTTTGCGGTCTTTCCCCACGGTGTATTCAATGAAAAAGCCAATCATGCCGTAAGAGAACTGTTTAAATCTCGAAGAAATGTTTCACATCCCAAACTTAAGGCTTAACATAAAAAAATTTGTCTCAAGCTCAATGTCGAAATAGTAGCCGTTAGCATCGAAAAAAGTATGCGCCTCTTTCTAGAAGTAGATTTCAGCGCAAAAACGCATAAGCTGGCGTACCCGTAAGGGTAATCATTTTCTAAACAGGACACTTGGCAGAAGTCAATCGCTGTGTTATAACAGAAAAACTAAATATGTCGACGATAAATTACCCATTTCTAGTAAGTAGTTCAGAGGAAGTGTTAAGTGCTGTCAAATCGCTTTCTGACAAGAGCCTTCTTTGTTTCTCAATCGATGTGAAAGACCTTTATTACTCTTTACACCTTCATAACCTCCTTAGCATAGTCGAAGATTCCATCCATCAGTTCGGCGCTCTGTCATTTCAGAACGAATCCGGTTTGTCGGTCAGCGGTTTTTAGAGTTGCTAAACTTTTATCTCCGCTCCGCTTTCATAAACTGGCAAGGCGCTGCTTATATTCAGAAACAGGGAATATGCATTTGGTCTTATCTGGCCCTGTACTTAGTGACCTGTAACTGGCACATCATGAAATGAGCCGCAAAGAGCGGCTTAACATCCACATGTGGTGAAAATCTTTCGATTTGTTGACGATTTCCTTTTTCTGCTAGAGTGTACGCCATCGCACTTGGAGCAGTTTGAATCCGGTATTTTAACTAATGCACTAGAGTTTTGTTCACCGCCGCTATTGACCAACGAAATGCCAACTGACAACGAGACCCGCTTTTTTGATATCTGTTTTAAATTCCTGGACAACCACGTGTGTTGGAGCTATTCACCTCGCGCTAACAAACCTCCAGTCCCCTACACATCTGGCCATTCTAAACTCGTTAAAAGCGGCCTTACTAATTTATGCTTGACGAATGCTCCTGAAAAAGCATGCCCCCACTCATCAAAAAGAGCTTTCACGAACTCGCAAGGTTCATGAAGCAGGCTACCCAGCTGATACTTGTGTTTCTGTCGCCGAAGGCGTACTCAACAAGAAGCCTCAGAAACGTCAACGTCCGTGCCTTAAGAAAGAAAAAAGAAGGAAAGAAAGAGAAAGAGAAAGAAAGAAAGAAAAGAAGAAAGAAAGGAGGAAGGAAAGAAAGGAAGGAATAAAGAAAGAAAGAAAAAGAAAGAAAGGAAGAAAGGAAGAAAGAAAGAAAGAAAGAAAGAAAGAAAGGAGGAAGGAAAGAAAGGAAGGAATAAAGAAAGAAAGAAAAAGGAAGAAAGGAAGAAAGAAAGAAAGAAAGGGAGAAAGAAAGGAAGAAAGAAAGGAAGAAAGAAAGAAAGAAAGAAAGAAAGAAAGGAGGAAGGAAAGAAAGGAAGGAATAAAGAAAGAAAGAAAAAGAAAGAAAGGAAGAAAGGAAGAAAGAAAGAAAGAAGGAAAGAAAGGAAGAAAGAAAGAAAGAAAGAAAGGAAGAAAGAAAGAAAGGAAGAAAGAAAGAAAGGAAGAAAGAAAGCAGGAAGGAAAGAAAGGAAGGAATAAAGAAAGAAAGAAAAAGAAAGAAAGGAAGAAAGAAAGAAAGAAAGAAAGAAAGAAAGAAAGAAAGAAAGAAAGGAAGGAAGGAAGAAAGAAAAGAAGAAAAAAAAGAAAGGAAGGAAGAAAGAAAGAAAGGAGGAAGGAAAGAAAGGAAGGAATAAAGAAAGAAAGAAAAAGAAAGAAAGGAAGAAAGAAAGAAAGAAAGAAAGAAGGAAAGAAAGAAAGAAAAAAAGAAAGAAAGAAAGAAAGAAAGAAAGAAAGAAAGAAAGAAAGAAAGAAAGAAAGAAAGAAAGAAAGAAAGAAAGAAAGGAAGAAAGAAAGGCAAAATTGCCGTTAAATCCTTACATTCATTGCCTGTCCCACAGCCTCAAGAAAATTGGGACAAAAGCTAATGATCGTGTCGCTTTTTCTGCCCCTGAAAAACGAACTCCGCTGTCCAGAAAGCTTTGCCTGCCGATAAACGTCCCCAAAATCTGCAGTGCACCACTGACAACAGCAAGAAATTCGTGAAATGCGCTGACGACATTGTTTATGACATCCCACTCTTGTGGTAAGCGGTATGTTGGTCAGCCTGGTCGTTGCTTGAATGAGAGGCTTCGCGAACGCAAAAATGACCTGAGAGCTTTTACTGGCAGTAATCTGGTTTTGCACTGTAAGGAGTGTGATTGTGTGACATTTCTGGACAAGTGCTCGATCGTTGCCAGACACCGGGATCAGTTGACGGGATCAGTTTCATTACGTTTTCCGGGCGCATGCGCCTGTTAGTCCTCACGGGTCACGTTCATCTTGGTCGCCTAGGTTTCTGTCCGTCGGATGTTAGCGCCTGTGTTGTGTGCGTCTTTCTTTGTCCCTTGTCCCGTTTGTGTGTCCTTTGTCCCCTCACATGCTATGCAACAACATTACAGACTCGCCCAAGTTTCTGCCGCTTGTGCAACGTTCGCATAGACGCAGCTATGTCAATGCAGGTACAGGGGACCGGCCATCTAGTTTTGTCGACGGCCTTTCTTCCTATACCTACCTCCTCTGCTCGCCCGTACGCAGTCTTTTTCAGTAACAGGAGTGTTTTCGCAATGAGAGAAGCACTGTCTCTGTTAATTGTGGGCACAGTCTGCTTCTAAACAAAGTGGTAATTAAGCAGACTACGAATTGGTCGGTACACGCACTCGCGCATTTGAAGGAGAGGGCAGGTGAGGGAAGGATGTTTATGTCCAAGCTCTCTCACTACGTTAACTCTTAAGCACCATGACCAGAATCTGCTTAACTGTTTTTCCATCCATCTCAGTTCTCGATTCCTATATGTCCTAACAACGTCACTTCCGCATCATCTAGAAAAACTCCGGTGCTCTCTTCTGTTCATACGCAAGAACACAACTTCATACTCAAACAAACCCTAACTTTTGCCAAACTATGCCGCACTGGTATATCCATCATGTTTATAATCATGACTGCAGGTGACGCAATCTTTTTTTAACTGGTACAGAAATACAGCTTAACTTTATAGAGGATAGTAGAATGAGCAAGGGAACAAACTCCAATGGCATCTTTGTCGAAATCAAGAATAAAAAATGGGTATGGGCAGGGCATGTAATGCAAAGCAAGACAACCAATGGTCCATTAAGGTAAAGGAGTGGTTTACAAGAGAAGGCAAGCGCATCAGGTGGCGGGAAAAGTTTTCGGGCATAGGTTGTCCGCAGATGGCACAGGAGAAGATTAATCGCATGGATTTACGATAGGCTTTTGTCCTGCAGTGGGCGTAGTCAGGCTGAAGATGATGACAACCGGGATAAAATGTGCTCCGTCTAGAAAGGCAGGCGAAAGCTATGATATAAAAGCAGCCTGTAGCCTCGTAATAAACACAATTTATTTTCAATGCGACACAAAATCAGCAGGTGAACGTGCTGTCCTGCCCAGCGATCAAATCAGCGTGAAAAACACGACCCAAGAGCTAGAAAGGCTACGGTCTATACGGATGCGTCGCAATCATATCGCATAGGTCTCAACTTGGAGCACACGTATGCGCTCCAATGTTGCTGCAGGGACCGACGCTCTATATCTAATTGTTCAAAATGAGCTGCCAGTGGTCGCGGCACTGGTGGCTCTGGCAGGCGTGGTCGTCCCGCTCCTGAGACGAGGACGCACGAGTCGATAGAATGCAGGCCACCACCTGAGCAATCTGCAGCCCGGAAGCCAAGCAAGCCACTGCCGAGATCAGAGCGGCCCTTACTCCAAGTGGGATTGTTTCGGGAGATACAGCCTCCTCGGCCTAGAAAACAAAAGCGATAGTTAGTAACAGCCACGTCTCAATTACTTTGAAAATTTGCACCAGAACAAGAAACAAACATATAGAGGAAGCAGCGCACGAGACAAACGCTCGTCCTTTTAGGGGAGTGGTTCAATAGTACTACTCCATACGCTGCAGATATAAATTTTACGCAGAATTATAACAGCCAAATAAAAAAATATTCTACCAGCCCCAAGCCTTTCTACATCTTGTTTAGCGAAGGATCCAGAAAGTGGGCGCAGAAAAGCAGTTACATCCTGTTCCCTAAACATGGAACACTTTGGGCTCATGAGGTGTCGGAACAATTTTTAACCCGAATGTTCTGTTTATTTGCATATTGTGTAATAAAACTGCTAGCAACTTCTGTCGTCAGTTAGCTACCACGAGTCCTCGTCGTCCTGTAACATTTATTCAGTGTCAAAACCCCATACAATTTCACTCCCCAGGGATAAAGTGTATATTTTACTGATCTTCATTAGCCCAAAAAGACGCCGACACATTTGAAGAGTGCAGTAAAACCACTAATCTGCCCCTCGGTTGCGTGCGTGTCTTTGTCCGCTAGTCCGTATGCCTCAAATATCTTCATGCACAATTTTTGTTCTTCGTAAAAAATAACAGCTGTGGTTTAACCCGGCTGAACTTAGTAAGTGCAAGGTTAGACATTTTTTAGCTTTGATTCGACACTATTGTATATCAATGGCTTGGCTCGGGCGACCACGATGCAACTTCCAAGCACTAGTTCCGGCACGTTGCTCATCCATGGCTTTGTGTGAAGATAAGCACACGCCACACGGTTTTATATAGCGAACGGTGCGTCAGGCGATTTCCGGCAGTTGCAAGAATGCCGTCGGCTTCGCATGCGAAGCTGTGGCGAGCCGTCGCGGAGGATGAGTGGTTATGGCGCTCGGCTGCTGGCCCGAAAGACGCGGGTTCGATCCCGGCCGCGGCGGTCGAATTTCGATGGAAGCGAAATTCTAGAGGCCCGTGTACTGTGCGATGTCAGTGCACGTTAAAGAACCCCGGGTGGTCGAAATTTCCGGAGCCCTTCACTACGGCGTCCCTCATAGCCTGAGTCGCTTTGTGGCGTTAAACACCCATAAATCAAATCAAGCAGCTGTGGCGAGGCGCAGCCAGTCATGCGATTCTACAGGTGCAAGTTGAGCAAGCGCTATCGGCTCAACGCGCGCAGCTGTGGCTAGGCTTGGCGAGTCACGTGGCATGACGTCAGAGCCAAGCCTTCGCTCCTCCTGGTTTGAAGGTCAAATTTTATAACCACATGACCTTCAGCTTTGTACGGGAGAAGTAGAACTTTCGCTCTAAAATTGACTCATTGGCTGTTGGTGGCTACATTTAAGATTGTTCTTTGGCAAAATACGCCTTTATTACTAAGAAAATTATACTGTGGACACTTGTGCGCACACCAAAGTTTAGTGAAAAACTTATGAGCCGCTATATTGTTCCCTACATAGAACTTGCGCGCACCATTTAGAGGTGAATGGCGGTATAGCCTAGATTCAGATATCTGCATAAAATATCTCTTTTCACTTGATCACATTTTTCTTGTCAAAATGGCAGGTGGAATTTGATTTCCTTGCACTTTCAAGTCCATAAAAGCTCTATTTTTTTAAAACACCTCAAAAATTATTTGACATTCAAACGCGGTACTCCAACGATACATGCCAACTTGAATTTGTCCTCAGTGTTCATTTGCAATGTGGGCAAAAAAATTGCATACTTGTAAAATGCGTAAGCATAGGCAAGCTTTTTTGTTTACACCTTTGATGAGCTCCCACGTCGACGTCACTAAGCTGTCACGTGCCACTAAAGCTAGGCTACTGCAGACGCTGCTCGTAAGGCGCTTACTTTAATCTCCACGAGAAACTCGTACGCCATGGCTCACAGAACGACGTTTTCGAAGAGCAGTCCTTCGATCTACCGCCAATACCCTTAAGTCAGTGGAGATACGGATACATACTAATGAAGCGGATGTGGGCGCATACTCAACGCCTCCACATGAATAATTCAGAAACCAGACCACATAAAAAAACAGAAGAGTGGCTTCAAGCTTCTTCAGGCTGGTTTTTTACCGATTCCGTAAGAAATCTCAATGCAAAGGTGCCTACTTTTTTACGTCCGCACTTCAAAACTTCAGAGCAACTTCATGCGGAGGTGTCGAAGGTACAAGGAAATAATTTCTGTTCATCCTTCCGCTCAATTCATCACGGCCAGTTAGCTCTTTTTGGTGTGGTGCTCGGGGGAGGGAGAAGTTAATCACGAGTAATGAGACTATAGGCATGCCAGACAACATATACGGCAGACACTGCGGCGAGAAGGCAGAATTGAAGCTGGCAGCCACGGAAGCTCACTCATTTGGTCTCCGTGTTTCTTACCCGCCGTGAAGGCCGCGGCGACTTCGTGGTGGTTCCTCCTCTGCCCGCCTTGACCTTGCAGTGATATGGGCGGAAGGCGGAGCCGCGGTCGGCCTGGGTCGAGGAGGGGACGTCCGCGGTCGTTGGGCCATGGAGGAAGTGTGCTGCACGTGCTGACTGTGGCGTCTCTCCTTGGCTCCCACCTGTGCGAAGCCACGGAGGTAAAGCGTGGAGGAGGTCCTTCTAACCACGTTTGGTAGCATCAGAGGCCTAAGCTTGCGCAGGTGTTCATCCAAAACAGGTGACACGGAAGAACAAAAAGCCACTGCTTCAACACGTCTGGAAATGATTTTTAAAGAAAATATGTTTTACTTGTCAACATCATAAGATCTTGGAAAGTGTTGGGACGTTGCAGGAATGGTGTCCGAAGCTTTAGGGTTTACTGTTTATAATGGCCATAATGCTGCGGGTTCGAATCACGTGATCTGAGACATCGACGGGCTCAGGTAAGTACGCCATGCAATCGGTCAGCAGAGCAGCGGTTGGCTATCATTAGACGTTTCCATAATGAATGCCACCACCGCAATCAAAAATGCGGATCGGGTGTTACCCGCCGCGGTGGCTCAGTGTTTAGGGCACTCGGCTACGGATCCGAAGCCGACTGCAGCAGCTGCGTTTCGATGGAGGCGAAACGCTAAGGCGCCCGTGTGCAGTGCGATGTCAGTGCACGTTAAAGATCCCCAGGTGGTCGAAATTATTCCGGAGCCCTCCACCACGGCACCTCTTTCTTCCTTTCTTCTTTTACTCCCTCATTTATCCCTTCCCTTACGGCGCGGTTCAGGTGTCCACCGATATGTGACAGATACTGCGCCATTTCCTTTGCCCAAAAACTAATTCATTTTTTTTTCATTTTAAGTTCCCGGATTCGAACCAGACCGCGGTGACGGCGCTTCGACGGAAGCGAAACGCTAAGGCGCCCATATGCCGTGCACGTTAAAGATCCCAGTGGGTCGAAATTATTCTGGAGCCCTCCACTACGGCACCTCTTTCTTTCTTTGTCCCTTCGTTATCTCTTCCTTTAAGGCGCCATTCCAGGTGTCCGCCGATATGAAAGACAAATATTGCGCCATTTCCTTTCCATAAAAACCTTATCAATTTTTATTTTTTTGGGTGTTCTTAGGAGTGCGGCCTGCGCTCTAGCTCTGATCTCAGTGCATTAACCGTTATCACTTGACAAGCACTTCTAGTTCCGTTTCGTCGCCAGCACATGACATGATGTTCCACATTTAAAAAAAAATTGATGTGTATTAGCTAAACTAATCTAGGATATACAGAGCGATACATGTCAGCGTTCACTCTGCTCATTGGCGTTGGCGTTGACAATGTTTTAGACGGCGATGGCTTTGAGCAAAGGAGGGGCGCATAACTGGCTCCCTGGATATGCGGACGCCTGATTCGTGCTTTGATACATGTGGCGGTGGTGAGGAAAATGTGTGGCCTGAATGCATTAGCGCTGACAGCGTTGTGGCTGACATGCGGCAATGCAGCAGTAGCTGGCCGCAGCGTTAATATGGTGATCAATCTCTCGCGATCAACCGTTAATTGCATGCCACCTGCCAGGGTGGCAGGGAGGGCGCGTTGCCTCTCCAGTGTGCGGAACGCAATCAATGCAGGCTTTTGCAGTTGGACACCAACGCCACGTATATGAAAGCGAGATTGAGGTTTCCGCTTACCCACGGAGCCGGTTGCGCGCCTTTTCTTTCGTGAAAATGAACGGCCTTTGCAAAGTTGTCAACAACAATGAACTCTATGAGCGCCATCGTCTCACTTGTTTTGTTTGGTTTCTGAGGAAAGGAAATGGCAGAGTAACCGTCTCGGATATCCCGGTGGACACCCGAAACCGCGCCGTAAAGGAAGGGACATGCGCTCCCCATTTTTCAACCATCCCGGACCGCCAAACCCCATCGGGCCATCAACCCCTGGTTGGATCTGATGCCACTCGAGACCTGGACCACCTGACCTCCTGGTCCCGGAGCCGGAACCAGGAGCCGTGGGACTGTTCGCAGAGCCGCTCCCGGAGCCTGAACCAGGGGTCGAGGGACTGTTCACGGGACCGTTCACGGAGCCGATCACGGTCATTCCAGCCACTGCCACCCCCAGCCACCAAGGGCGGGCAGCAGCAGCAGCAGCAGCAGCAGCAGCAGCAGCAGAAGAAACAAGAACCTACCCGCAAGAACAGCGGCGCGAAGGTGAGCTGGGGAGCAGGCCCTCCTAAATCACTTTTTGCGCACTCAGGTAACTGTAACCAGAAAAACAATGCCAACAAACGCGAGAAGCAGTTAGAGGAAGAAAATAGGGCGCTTAAACACTGGCTAGAAGCCGGTCGCAAAATGATAGACGAACAAGGTTAGGAAAATCGAGGAGCTTGTGAGAGCAATTCAGGGCCTAAGGTCAGGTAGCCCTCCTAAGCCGCCGCAACCACATAACCAATCAACAGCACGCCCCGAAGACCTCGCCAAATTCATGGCAGAGATGAGGCAAAAATTCCAAACAATAGAGCAACGCATAGAGATGCAGAACGCAGAGACTCGCAATCAACGCAAGCAGAAACATACAGAAGGCGTCAAAGACAAATTTAACATGCGACGCCCAACGCTAGAAAACAACATCGACACCAACTTAGAAAATTAATCATGGCCAGCACAAATAAAGGCAGGTAAAGAAACGAAAGACTATAAATCTGGCAATGGAATTGCAGAGGCTACTGAAGAAAACAGACTTTTACAGCAGTATATTAACACACAATTTACACCACCCGACGACATTGCACTAAAAGAAACGGGAATTACGCCAACACTCCAGGGCTACATGTACTACGAAAACCCGGAGAAGGGAAGAACGGCAAATCTTAGTCAGTAAAGCCCTCATCGCCATAGCACACAACAAGGTTGCCGACACGGATGTTGAGCACGTAATTACCGAAATTCTACCGAAGAAGAAAAGGAAAGGAGGCAGCACCTTTATCGTAAACGTGTACAGTTCCCCGAAACAAAAGAAGGCAAAATTCATCCAGCTCTTCCGCGGAGTAAATAAGCTAGCCAAAGACAATGCGCTAGTAATCGTGGGAGATTTCAATGCCAGAGACCACAGCCGGGGATACAAGGACTCGGAGAAGAAAGGAAGGGACATCAAAGAGGCGTCAGAAAACACCACCTGCAAGCTCATTACGGACGCAGACACTCCCACTAGAATAGGCAACAGTGTCAGCACCGACACCTGCCCCGATCTCACGTATGTGCAGAGAACGAGGCATGCAACGTGGGAAAACCTGTTTGAGAATCTGGGCAGCGACCATTATATCATCAAGACTCAAATCAGTTCGGACAACATAAAGCGTCGAATAGGAGTAACAAGAATAACGGATTGTAACGCCTTCCGAGAAGCATGCGACGGACACCCGACAGAAGGGGTCCGGTCGATAGAAGAATGGAGAAACATGCTAAAGGAAAGGCAGCGCAAGCACACCAAGGAATTAGAATGAACAGAACAGACGTCAGAGGTAGACTCCAGACTGCTCAAGCTATGGGGGACAAGAAGGGGACTAACCAAAAGGTGGAAGAGGCACAGATACAATAGAAAACTCAAAATAAAGATCGCGGACATCACGAGGAAAGCGGAAGAGTACTCTATCCATTTGGTAAGATCGAACTGGCAACAATTTAGCCACTCCCTAAGTGGAACCCTGAGCACCGCAAAAAGATGACGTATACTCAAGGCCCACCTCGACACGACCACAATAAAGTCGGAAAACAACAAGGCCATAATATACTGGTCCACCAATTCCAAGGACCAGACTGGGAACTCTTGGAAGAAGTGAGAATCAAGTGATTCGGAGCAAGTAACCTAGCAACTTACACGGAGCGCTACAAAGTGGAGGAAAACGCGGACCTGGATAGATCGACCCATCACCCGAGAAGTCTATGCAACGATCAGGAATACAACCAGGAGCACGGCAGCGGGCGCACACAGAATAAACAACGCGCTCATCCGCAATCTCAGTGTTGAGCTAGTTGCCGAATTAACCGATTACCTCAATACACAATGGAACAAAGACAACGTCCCAGAAGAATGAGAACATGCGGAGCTAGTTATGATTCCGAAGCCGGGAAAGAATTTACACGTCGAAGATCTCAGGCCGATCTCACAAACTTCGTGCCTAGGCAAACTATACGAGAGAGTGGTGACACTGAGACTGCAAAACTACATGGAAGGAAATGAACTGTATCCCGATAGCATCTTGGGCTTCAGTACCAAACTATCAACGCAAGACGTTCTTCTCCAAATCAAGGACGAAGTGCTCAACAATATCCCCCACAACGGGAAACACATCATAATGGCATTAGACAAAGAGAGCCTTTGAGAACGTCAGCCAGGAAGCCATCCTCACAGGAATGGACAACGTGAACTGTGGAAGAAGGACTCACGGCTACGCAAAGCCTTCCTTTCGAACCGCACCGCATCCATAGGCCTGGGATGAATCCGATCCGAAAAGTTCCACACACCAAAAGAACTCCGCAAGGATCAGTGATCTCCTCCATCCTCTTTAATATCACCATGATTGCGTTAGCCAAGCAGCTAAAAGAGATTGACGGCGTACAGCGCGCCATGTACGCCGACGATATCACTGTGTGGGTGAACGAAGACTCGCTCAGTGAAAAGGAAGAAAAACTGCAGACAGCAGCTACCTGCGTAGAAACTACGTCAAGGCAAGAGGCCTCGCCTGCTCAACGGAGAAATTCGAGCTCCTAAGAGTCTGGAGAGGCAAGCAGAATCGTACAGTTCCCACTAACGCGGAGCTGAGGCTCAACGTCTGCCCCGAGGGAAAACCCATACAAGAGAAAACGCTCATCAGGATTTTAGGAATGTGGATACAGTCCAACCAATACGACTCCCACACCTTAAACCTGCTGAAAACAGCAACCGTCCAAGTAGCCCGCATGATCACCAGAATCTCGATCAAGTGGCATGGAATGCGGGAGGGCGATATGCTAAAGCTGGTCAGTAGTCTAGTGGTGAGCAGAATAGTGTATAGCCTCCCCTACTATTTTTGCATCAAAAGTGACTACAGCAAGCGGACACGATCCTAAGGAAAGCGTGCAAAAAAGCGCTCCGCCTACCCCAAACAGCATCGACCGAACAACTGCTCGCCCTGGGGCTACACAACATCTTTGAAGAGGTGAGGAAGCCCAACTAAACTCCCAGCTACAAAGGCTAAAGCAAACCCCAACGGGCAGAGAGCTCCTAAAGAGGGGCGGCTACGAAGACTCAATTCAGGAGATACGAAGAACTGAAGCGATACCGGACGAGTACCGCAGTACACTGAAGGTCGCACCGGTACCCAAGAATATGGACCTAAATCTGCACAAAGCACGCAGAGAAGCTAGGGCAATATACTACAACAAACAATGGCAACGACCAGGGACAATGTGGTATACACGGATGCTGCTGTATATAGCAGAACCAGGGTACAGACGAAAAACATGGCCGTAGCAGCGGTGATCAACTCAGATCTAGAAGCAATCACCAGCGCATCGATCAAGGACTGCACGCTAGTCGAGGCCGAAGAGGCAGCAGTAGCTCTAGCGGCGGCGAGGGCTACCGAGCCAACAGGTCCTTAACAATACTGACTCACAAACAGCATGCCGTAACTGTGCAAATGGCACAATCAGTCACAAAGCACTCCGCATTCTCTGCTCGAGCGACACGCAGCAAAGGAACAAAAAGCAAATACAGCACATTATAGTGTGGATACCAAGGCATACCGAGATGCGGGGTAACCGAGAGGCCGGTAGGATAGCTCGAGGACACACTAACCGAGCGTCCAACTCATTCGACCTCGAGGAACCCAGTCCGGTACCCCAGAGCTCTTCAGAAATATTGAACTATTACAAGAGAGTGAGAAAGAAATATCCACCACCGCGTAAGGAATTGAGCAGAGAAGACGCAGTACCATGGCGATTACTGCAAACGGGCGCGTTCCCAAATCTGAACATACTTAGTAAAGTCTATCCCACACAATACGGGCGACACATGCCCGTGGTGTGGAGAAAAGCCAACTCTATATCATACAACATGTGCACGTCAGGAAAATGACAATTCCTAGCATAGAAAACCCGAGTGCGGAGCAGTGGGAGGGGATGCTCTCCAGAGACCACCTGAATGTCCAACGTGGACTAGAATGAACAGCTCGCTTGACATCCTTCCTCAGCAGAGCCCTCGACTAAGGAAACCGACCTGTTGAAGAATGTGGAAGACTCCGTCTGAAGATGGAAGAAACCACCTAAAGACCGCGTAGACTACTTCTGCTAGAGCACAAATAAATGTTTTTCCTCCTCCCCTCTTCCGGAATCCAACCTGACTAGGGAAGGTTTGCTGTATGGAATGAGAAACCGTAGGGCTAGTTAGCCTACACTGAGCTACACTTCGTGCGAGCTCGTGTAGGCGGGTGGAAAGCGGGGCTAAAGATATGACGTAAAGGCGCTGCACTCGTCTGCACGAGCGTCAGCAAATTGCGTGATATGCAGCGCCGTCATCAGCGGGAGCAATCATCTCTGAACTTTTGAGCCGCCATAATTGATTATAAAATGAACTAAACAAATATATATACTGCAAAACGTTTTTGCATGGCGTTTACTAGGGTAGAAAAATGCAAAGGACGTTTTTGTTTCCCCTCAAATGGAGCGCAACACACAAACTTCTACCGTCTGCTCTGCGGATGCATGGAGCGTACCACGGCCGCAGTTGTCGCTAAATTTCTTGCACAGTAAGTTCATCCTCGGAAGGAGGGTCGACGACTAGTTCCTCGTGGGAGATACAATGCATCCATGCTTCTCTCGTGACTTGAGGAAAAGCGTTCTACGCCGCGTTGAACCTAGCGTTCCGCGGCATATATCATTTTTCATTTTCATTTTTATTTCCTTAAAAACCCCCTGTAGGGGGTTTTCCTTAACGGTAGGGTTAACATGAGGAAGCAAAACATTTTTTTTTCATGATGACAGGTGGGATGTGTGAAAGGGCACCAGCATGATGAAAAAAGGCAGATTCGATATTTGTACCGTTGCACAGCTGCCCAGCCATATGGGGTGCGACTTTCGAAGCGTGTTCCTCTGCTCTCAGCCAGCGGCATGATCGACCGCTCTTAGGCGCCGCCGTATTAATACACAGACATGGTAGACGATACTGTCAGCGTAGAGATCTTCGCACTGACATACATAGATACGTAATGGCGATGTACGCTAATTACTGACAGTTTTCACGGAGGTCGCTCTGCGCCGATAGCAAACGAACGAACGCGGCTTACCTAAACGCGAATTAGCGTTCAGCAGACTAAAGTACGCACTTTCAGTCGTGTAAGCAGATTTTATCTTCGTAGAAGGTAAGACTGCCTCTGTATTCGTCGCGTGGGTGCACCGCCATAATGCTGCCGTCGTCCAGGCCGACGAACTTAGACTTGTCAGGCTGCGCTGCAACCGCACGCGCCACGCATTTACAGTCAGAAAATGGCGTTGTGCGTTTCAAACTCTCGCCTTCTTTTTCCGTCTGCTAGCCTACCTCTCCAAAGAAACCGGTGTAGGAAGTCTCGTTCTCGTGCTACACAACATGTAAAAGAAAGCGTTCGTCTAGGAGAGTGGAGCCACACTTTTCCTACACTGGCGAAAAAAATGGAGCCTTGCTATACACTGGTTACATTAGTGTAGCTAGTTTAGGCAAAAACAAAATGGTTCTCGCATCACACCACCCGCAACGATGTACCGAGAACAGCAGCGTCACAGTTTTAATACAAAAATTGGTTTCCGAGGAAAGGAAATGGCGTAGTAAGTCACATTTCGTTGGACGCCTACACCGCGCCTTAAGAGAAGAGGTGAAGTCTATGGAATGAAATAATAATAATAATAATAATTGGTTTTTGGTGGAAAGGAAATGGCGCAGTATCTGTCTCATATATCGTTGGACACCTGAACCGCGCCGTAAGGGAAGGGATAAAGGAGGGAGTGAAAGAAGAGAGGAACAAATAGGTCCGTAGTGGAGGGCTCCGGAATAATTTCGACCACCTGGGGATCTTTAACGTGCACTGACATCGCACAGCACACGGACGCCTTAGCGTTTTTCCTCCATAAAAACGCCGCCGCTGCGGTCGGGTTCGAAATAAAAATGGGTTTTTTGGGGGAAAGGAAATGGCACAGTATCTGTCTCACATCTCGACGGACACCTGAACCGTGTCGTAAGGGATAGGATAAAGAAGGGATTGAGAGAATAAACTAACAAATATGTACCAGAATAATTTTGACAATCTGGGGATCTGTAACGTGCACTGACATCGCTCAGCACACGGGCGCTTGCGCGTTTCGCTTCCATCGAAACGCGGCCGCCGCGGTGGCGTCTTTGAAGGCGTACGTATCTACAATTGAAGGTGCATGTGGCGTTTCATCGAAGGCAATCTACTTTCCATCGAACGCACACCAGAACGCATCGAAAGCGCACCAGCGTTCCATCGAGCGATGCCCGCGTTGCAAGACGGCCGCGGCGTTCGAGCTCATCTGGACGTCACCAACCGGCATGGTGTAGAACTATAAGAGGACGCTGGAAATCTACTGGCTTGCCCTGTTTGGGGACGGTTGTAGTGTGCTTTCTTGAGTGCACCTGCCGCGACACAGGGGAAAAAACGCGACAGTACATATGTCGTCGGTTCGAATCCCCACATGTCGCAATCTAGTCTCTAACATGACTAGCACATGCAAGCTATATGCAAAGAGAAATTGTATATGACACCACCCGGAACGCTGCACGACAAACGGTTGCAAATAATTTTGCACGAATGCAGTTTTGACTACTGGCGCCACATTAGTCAGCCAGTGGATGGTAATATAAGGCGAACCAAATGCAAATGATTGTCTGAAATTGCGCCGCTAGACTTGCTCTGTGCGTCCTATGGCCGCTTGATGACGTCAAATTATTTTTCTTGCCATCTTTGGTATTCCCTGTACCATCTCTAAGTACAAACATTAACACACGACGCCGGCTTTTTTCATTATTGGCCTAGCAAGGCTTTTTGCCTTAAAAGAATGTAGCACACTAGCATTGCGTTTAGCCTCTGTTGTAATGTTGGCTTGATCTGTCGACGGGAGGTTGAAAACATATCTGGCATCGTACTGTCGCAAATTGTGCGCGCTTCTTCGTAGTGCCAAAGAAAGCACTTACCGGGTCCAGGATGCGGCGCTGGTTGTGTGGCGCTGTCGCTTGGCTGACCGCGGGCTGATTCGGACGGAGGCGGCCTGCTCTCGGACGCCCACGCAGTCCCCATGCGTTCCACGATGTCGGGCCCGAAAACTCGAACTCCTCGCTGGACTGCAGTGAAGCCTCGGCCTGTTCGCCCAGCGTGGTTGCTCTCGAGCTGCCTTCCGCAGTCTTCGTCGTATTCCGTTCGCCGGTCTTCGACGAAGGACGGCCGTACCTTGTGCGCTGGCCAGCTTGATGATGGTGATGATGATGGCCTCTGGCTGAATGGCACGTACCCACGGTGGGGGATTGGCCAGCTTGCGTCCAGCCACGTGGCTTCATTGTTCTTTTCCTCTTCTTCGTTGCGCGCGGCTCGCAGTCTTCGTTCCTGCTAACCAGGTGTCGAATGGCGCGTGATTTGCACGAGAGACACAGGAATAAACGAGTGTACGGCACTATTTTCCCGAGACCACCGGGCTTGGAAGGTGTACAGCTACCACAGTCCGCTCTCGCCTTCACCAACGAAGTAGCCTTAAGAGTTAAACGTCACTGGGCTCTCCACTAGAGCCTGCATAAGTGCACTAGTTCCTGCTTAAACAATGTTAAAAATACTCATTTTTCTCTTCTTGTGAATGTTAATTAGCGATATCGTCCGTTTGAGCAGTGGCAACTACGCAGCGTTATTAATTCTCATCGAAAATACGTTGTGAGGGCACAAAACCTTATCATCAAAAAGGTGATTGTTGTGCTGGACACGCAAGGCAGAGACTGTCATATACCTTCCAAATCTGGAGGCGTAAAGAGGAGGAATGCGGTACTCTGGAAAAATGGGCAGTGGCTTAGCTCCGCTGTGCAAGGGTATACGTAGCGGGAGATACGTTTCCCTGGCTGAGCTCGATGTTGCCACTGTATGTTTAGCAATGAGAGACATATCCGCTTGATATGCCCGGGTCGCAGATGCACTTTCGGAAACTCGAATGGTGTGATCAGTTACACGACGGGCTTTCACATCCTCTACGTTTGGTTGCTGTTCACTGACGCCTTCCATAGGCTCCATCTCGGCGGTTATGCGGCGCCTATTACGCTCGGCAGTCCGGCGTCTCAGTTTGGCAAGGCGTTCTTCACTCTGTTCGGGCGTCTCCGCTGCTCTCTTCGCCTTCTGACGCTCATTCTATCTTTGTTGAGTAGCCAACAACCAGGCGACAACCTCAAGATCGGAAGAGTTAATGTTCTCTTGTCTATTCCGCCGTTTACCAGCGGCTGGGCTCTCCTTCTGGGCATTCACATCAAGCTTTGCGATACAGCCGCCGATTACATCTCCGTTTTTCATACGCAATGTTCCGCATGCGACGACGCGCGGATAGGGTGATGAACGTGGTGGGATGTCATACGAAACGGCGGCGGCGGCGAGCCACGCGGTGTGACGTCATGACAGATGGTGCCGCGAGCGCGCAAAGCACAGTAACCGTCTCACTCAGGTGCTTCAGTATCGATGGCAGATTCCGGGGCTAGCAAAAATCTTTTCCTCCCTTTTGACTATTACTTTAACAAAAAACCACTACCACCACCACATATCTCGGTGGACACCCGGACCGCGTCATAAAGGAAAGGATACAGGAGGGAGGAATAATAATAATAATAATAATTGGTTTTGGGGAAAGGAAGTGGCGCAGTATCTGTCTCATATATCGTTGGAGACCCGAACCGCGCCGTAAGGGAAGGGATAAAGGAGGGAGTGAAAGAACAAAGGAAGAGGAGGTGCCGTAGTGGAGGGCTCCGGAATAATTTCGACCGCCTGGGGATCTTTAACGTGCATTGACATCGCACAGCACACGGGTGCCTTAGCGTTTTGCCTCCATAAAAACGCAGCCGCCGCGGTCGCGTTCGAACCCGGGAACTCCGGATCAGTAGCCGAGCGCCCTAACCACTGAGCCACCGCTGCGGATGGCGGAACACTCAGTTCAAATCATACCCAGTCTACAACACCGTTTCCACACTCCGCTGCTGGGTACTAATTTAAGTCTGCTTACATGGACGAATGCGAAAGTATGTGTTTTGAGGAAGCGAAAAAGTTTAAGGAAAGGAAAGGTCACAGTAGCTCTCAGGTCTCGACATCTCGGTGGACACCTCAAGAGCGCCTTAAAGCATGCAGCTGAAAGTGAATATGTCATTGGTCCGAACACCTGTCGCAAGACAGCCTCCAACTTTACTAAAAAACGGAAGGTGGTGGTGGTAGTGGTTTTATTAAAAAAATAGCAAAAAGGAAGGAAAAGATTTTTGCTAGCCCCGGCACCTGCCATCGATACTGAAGCACCTGAGCTGCGGCAGCGGAAATAAAGGATAGCAGGCAGAATGGAGAAATGAAATGAAAGAGGTGAGGGGACAGAAAGAGAGGATAGAGGGAGAAGTAATATGTACAAACTATTTGCACAATAAGAAATGTGTCCAGGTTGTGCGCGCGATTAGTTCATTTTAGAGGAATTAAATCACACATGCGCACAGCACTGTGTTGGTTACAACTGGAGTGGGGCGCCCAGTTATTAATCGTTCAAGGTAGAACTCGCGGAGCGTTCGGTCACTGCGTGTAACTAACTGACGGAGAACAGACGGGACGTCAAGCCCGTGTGTTCGAGGAATGCACAGAGGCTCACCAAAGTTCGCTCACGAGTGCGCGCACTGCCCTGCGGCCACAATAGCGTCTTGATGGAGTCTGGTAGTATGCCCTGCGCCCTATACGCCGCGAGCATATCGCGACGAGCATCGGCGAACGCGGCACAGTGAAGGAGCAGGTGTTCTAGTGTTTCCACTGCACCGCATCCGTCACACACATCACTCGTCGCGATTCCGTGACGCACCCGTCGTTCCCCGGGCCACACGCAGCCAATGCGCGCGAGGAGGATCATTGCACGTTGTGACCGTGTAAGTGCGCGACAGCCGGTGACACTGTCGATGCGCTCACCTCGCGCAATGCGCTGGTCGGGGTGCTGCTTCCGGAGATGGTCATGGATGGCCGCACGCACGTCCTCCAGAGCAAGGGGCAGATCGCTGGCAGGTAGTTGGTGTACAGCGGTCGCGAGGTCGTCAGTTTCTTCGCTGCCTGCGATGCCGCAGTGACCGGGCACCCACTGTGCACGCACGGCACAACCTCTCTGCCCGAGGCGCTCGATGCGCGAGCGAATTTCCCGCACTAGTGAGGTACCGCGGCCGTTAGATTGCAGGCGGCTGAGGGCGGCGCGGGAGTCGCACAGCAGAGCACTCCTGGGCGGCGGAGGGCCGAGGGTGAGCAGCAGGTCCAGCCCGAGCCGGATCCACATCAACTCCGCCGTGGTGGAGGAGCCCAGGAATGCTGCGTATTGCTGGCTGTGCAGTCGCAGGGCGGGGATGGTGGCCGCCTCAGCAAGGGAGCAGCTGTCGCGGGCCACTGAGCCGTCGGTGTACACGAGGAGAAGGTCCAGGAGCTCCTCGTGTATGACGGCTCTGGCCAACTGCTGCACAGCACATAGCGGCGTGTTCCGCTTTCCGCGATGCCGACGATCTCTCGCTGTACCTCCGAGGCAGCAGGCCAGGGCGCGCAGGAGCCGTAGGGGGGTGGGCCTTGTGTCAATTGCTCATATTGGAGCAGCGCTGCGCCCATTCGTGAGCGCGGGTACGAGCGCATACGCTGCGCCAGCGAACCGCCGTCCGGTGCGTGGTGAAGCCGGGCGATGTCATTCAGTGCCCAGTGCGCTGCTTGGAGCTCAAGTGGCCACGCTCCTGCCTCGGCCAACGTTGCGGCGCACTGCCAGTTTTTGGGCAAGCCTAGGCACACGCGCAGGGACTTGCGGTGCTGAAGCTCGAGTTTCTTCCAGCACGGCTTGCGCACCGTGACGCGCGGCAGCGCATAGAGCACCGCCCCCAAAGCTGCGGTATTGTATAGACGCAGCGCGGCTTGCTGGGAGATGCCCTGGCCTCGAGCAGTGAGCTTCTGCACGGCGGCGGTGATCCTCTTCATCTGCAGACAGGCCTTGGTCGCCGCGGGGCGGAAGGAAAGGCGCCAGTCGATGTCCAGGCCAAGGTACCGCACCGATTTACGCCAAGGAATCTGTATGCAAAAAAACTGCTATGACACCACCGAGAATGCTGCGTGACGAACGGTTTCTCAAAATTCGAAGGACAGCCTGGGCGACACCGTGATGGGCAGCATGATGGATATCTCTATTGGTTATTGGAACCATGTAATTCATAAAGTGAAAAGTATCAAATACCTCGGAGTCATTTATGATCCTTCAGATTACTGGCGGGCCAACATAGTGTTTATCACTACGAAAGGAGTCCGAGCGGTTGGCATACTGCGCAGGCTGACCAACATCGTTCATGAGAAGGCACTCCCTTCTGATGATTTGGGGCGTTAAACCCTCACAAACGAAACAGAAAACGAGAAGATAATCCTCAAAAAGCATAAGAAAGACGCGGTTCACAGCATCCGTCATCACCCTTTTAATTGTGGAAGCTAATCTTCCTGTTATTTTGGGTCACGTACCTTTCCTTGGTCGTAATCTTAAAACTGGCATCATTTAGTGTGGCCTTCGCATGACGCCGAAACTGAGCAAGCGAACATAATTGGTGGTAAGTCGGGGCGCTCAGTGCGCGCAGGCCAGTGGGTGTGTCTTATGCGCCCTAGCACTCATGCATATTAAGTCGTGTCACTCCGTGGCGCACGTGTAACGTGACATTTAACGCGCTAGCGTTAAGGAGCTCGTGTTGCAAAAAAGCCGGTGTCGTCGGCGTCGGCCGTGAGCGAAAAATTCATTCTCCTCCTCCTCCTCGCAATGTGCGCCACTACCCCAACAGATAGCACGCGACAGCAGCGCAAGGAAAGGAAAGGATGCCTGTCACACATTTCGGTGGTCAACCCGGACCCCGCCGCAAGGGAAAGAAAATGAAATGAAAAGTGGTTTTAACGAATGGAATTGAGGCCTGTCTCAAATATCTCTGTGAACACCCAAACTGCGCCATAAGGAAAGGAAAATCAAATGAAAATTGAGTTTAAGGAAAGTAAGTGACGCGGCTGACATATCTCTCGTTCGGGCGCAGTGTGGCTGTGTGGGCACGCAGGAATCACGCGGTGAGCGGCGAACAACGCAGCGCACATCCAAAGCGCGTTCACCACGAAGCTTGCGGCTTGCTGCCCGTTCGTTCGGCACGGAAGCTATGCTTGTGTTCGTGGCATAGGTATTGTCGAGAACGATGTGCCGACGAACTACGACTGCAACTTGACTCCCTCGCGTTTCGGCTAGGCGCCTGGCAGCGCTTCTACCTGTTGGCCGCTCCGCTCGTCCGTTTCACCGTACGCAGCAGAGCGATTTGTCTAATGGGCAAGGCGTCGCGCCGAACGGTCGATGGCGTTCCGTGGGCTACCTGGCAGTGCTGCAACACGCTGTCGCGTTCCATTCTTAAAGGCGAAGTTTAAGCATCCTCCAATTTTTTTCTGTCCCGCCCTCAAATCGGGGCTCGCAGCCCGTCGCTGCACTAACCGAGACGTGGCAGGTGTGATAGAGCAAGCCACGTGGCACGTACACCTTGGAGACGCGCAAATTAATAGTGGTCGCTCAGCGCTCACCGCAGGCGCTATTATCGAACTGAGCTAGAAAAAATACGGACACTTAAGCTTCGTCTTTAAGACTGAGACGCGACAGCGTGTCGCAGCGTTGCCGATGGGTACACAGAACGCCATCGCCCGTTCGGCGCGACGCGTGGCCCGTTGGACAATTTAAGGAAATTATAATAATAATAATAATTGGTTTTTGGGGGAAAGAAAATTATGCCAGTCTCACATATCTCGTCGGACACCCGAACAGGGCCGTAAGAGAAGGAAAATGAAATTAACAATTGCTTTTAAGAAAGGAAATGACGCCTGTCACATTTCTCGTTGCACACTCGGATCGCCCCGCCGCGGTGGCTCAGTGGTTAGGGCGCTCGACTACTGATCCGGAGTTCCCGGGTTGGAACCCGACCGCGGCGGCTGCGTTTTTATGGAGGAAAAACGCTAAGGCGCCCGTGTGCTGTGCGATGTCAGTGCACGTTAAAGATCCCCAGGTGGTCGAAATTATTCCGGAGCCCTCCACTACGGCACCTTATTCTTCCTTTCCTCTTTCACTCCCTTATCCCTTCCCTTACGGCGCGGTTCAGGTGTCCAACGATATATGAGACAGATACTGCGCCATTTCCTTTCCCCAAAAAACCAATTATTATCACTCGGATCGCGCCGTTAGGGAAGGAAATATCAATAGATCGATAAATCAGTTATTCAATCGATCGATCAATCAATCAATCCATCAATCAATCAATCGATCGATCGATCAATCAATCCATCAATCAATCAATCCATCAATCAGTCCTTAACGCTATCGCGTTAAAATCACTTCCCTTACGGCGCGGTTCAGGTGTCCACCGAGATGCGCCATTTTCTCGCTCACGGCCAAAGGCGCCGGCGCCGACGACACCGGCTTTTCTGCGACACGGGCTCCTTAACGCTATCGCGTTAATATGGCCAAATTTTCCTCTCACAGCGCGTACAGTTATCGCGTTTTCGAATTTCTGGCAACTGATATGGCCAATGCTAACAGCCAGCTATGAATCTCCAATTGCAGCTAGGCGCCTAACTAGTTATCCAGCTTAACGCTTATGACAATTCGCGTTTTTTTTTTTTTTGGTGTCCGCAAATTCCCGTAATACTATGCCTGAGAAGCCTTTGCCACAAGAAGCATATTTTTGAGAATTACCCAGTCTTCCTGGAAACACCTTATTCGTTTGACTGATTTGGACTATATAAACTGCAGCCACAACCGACAAATTAGCGCCAAATGCCTTAACGAGCACTGGCTCGGAACTCAGCACCCTTTGGTTTTTCATCCTTCCCGCAGCTCCTGTTTTTTTTTTTTATTGCCTGGCTTTGGCCCATAACAATTCACCAAAAAACACTCAACAAAAAACACACAAAACGCTATGTACGTATACGACACTGTCATGGTCAGCCAGCATGGGTGTGGCTTCGTCATACTAAATTCACGAAGCATACAGGGTGGCTCTAGCCTCGAGAGCCACTCGGGAGGCTTCGCAGCGGCTTTTTGGATGGCCAGAAAGCAGTCCATTCTTTACCGAAAATAAATTCGGGCAGGTCGTGCGTCCCCCGCCGCGGTGGCTCAGTGGTTAGGGCGCTCGGCTACTGATCAGGAGTTCCGGGATTCAAACCCGACCGCGGCGGCTGCGTTTTTATGGAGGAAAAACGCTAAGGCGCCCGTGTGCTGTGCGATGTCAGCGCACGTTAAAGATCCCCAGGTGGTCGAAATTATTCCGGAGCCCTCCACTACAGCACCTTCTTCCTTTCTTCTTCCACTCCCTTCCTGATCCCTTCCCTTACGGCGCGGTTGAGGTGTCCGACGATATATGAAACTGCTACTGCGCCATTTCCTTTCCCCAAAAACCAATTATTTATTTTATAGGTCGTGCGGCTTTGTCACAATAATAGCCTGCCATTCTGGAGCGCCATATACAGTGGAGGCCCAAGAGCATTATGAGATCAAATGGTACCCCATCCTCATTGTCAGTGCTTAAATAACGAATTCTCTGCACGTCAAATGGTAGCTCTTTCTTTATTATCCTTCGTAACACATCCCAAAAATAAACCCATTCCCAGCAATGCAAAAAACATGGTCTATTTCGGGCTGTTTACAAATTAAGCAGTTCGATCCCCACGGTAAAAAGAAGTCCTTCCCTCCAAAACTTTTTAACTGGTAGTGTCCCGGTGTGCAACTTAAAAAAAGAAGGTCTTTACTCTTGGTGGCACCCGCATTTCCTTCACCCTTTTTAAAACATCAGCTCCCGGACCTCCACTGTACAAGGCCCTGTACATGGGCTCTGGGAAAACAATATCACAAAGATCATGGTACAACTTTTTCTTTTAGTTGTATACAAATAATTCCTGGAAAAACGCGCTGAAAGGAACCTAGCACTTGCTACAATCTCCTGTCTACGCCTTTGTAAAGACTCGCCGCCTACAACCGGACGCCGGTTGCTGCCATTGAATGCTTCGACGAATCCCATGGCGAATCCCCAAAACCATAATAGACAGTAGAGAGTTTTAGTTTCACGCACGTAGAGCTCTTACGGGCGACCAGTGCGCATGCGCAGAACGCAAAGGGTATGCGCGAGTCTCACGTACGTACGTGAGATTCGAATTTTTACGTTGCGGTCTTTGCGTTGCTTGCGTACGTAGCGTTGACAAACATGGCGGCGCCCTGCCCGCCCGCTTCACAGCGATAACAGCTTCGTCGCTAATCCCTCGAGGCGATATCGTGTTCTTAACTGTTGTATTCGCTTTCGATTTGCCCATTCTTACCCTCGCGTAAGGTTTCAAGCGACAAATGGCTTTTGTTTTTCAGACAGAAGGGCGATTTTTCAGCTGTTAATCCTGACGAAGTAGCGTTGGTCGTCGTCATAGCAACCGTCTCGCTATGAATGGCTTGGCTTAAAGACTTGTCTTGGATGATTTAGGCTACAACCAGTGTCTGTGTTTCTTAGTAGATGGCGCTAGGCGTAACGCAACGCGTGTTTCGCGTACGTGTAACTATAAGGGTCTCCAACGACCTGCGTGCAGGCTACGTAGACTTCTCACGTTTGCGTATGTGAACCCTCTACGTACGTGAAACTAAAGCTCTCTACTCTCTAATCCGAATCTCACGTACGTACGTGAGACTCGCTCATACCCTTTGCGTTCTGCGCATGCGCACTGGTCAGCCGTAAGAGCTCTACGTACGTGAAGCCTCTACGTACGTGAAACTAAAGCTCTCTAATGAAATTTGGGTTACGTGGCTGTAGAGCCAGCAATCTTAAATGTTCGCATTAGATGTGACGTCAGCAATCACAGACTCTGCTTCAACGGTGATGTGTGCTTTGAAGGGGTTTTGACAGCGTTAAAAATAGAATGGACACTCTTCTAAGCTATGATGAACTGCTGCTGCTTCAAACTGCATACGAATTCTTAGGTTCAGGCGGGAACTATAATAATTAGATCATTCACAACCTATTCCTATAATACGACTTTAAACGGAATAGTTGTGCTTACTTTTAAATGATTTTTCTTTTTGCTGAACTAGCTCACAACCTTCAAATGCAGTGTAGAATCTAAGGCGTGTAAAAGGTAATGCCATTCAGCTGTGCTAAAATCACTGTATTAAGTGAGTCTACGCCCTCCGCTCTCTCTAGAAGGTACGGTATATGCAGATTTCACAGTACAAAACATGCAGATTTCACAGATAAGTTGAGAAAAGAATAGCCCAAACCTCGATGCCTATGGGGACTAATCAAACTTTGACGCGTCCAGTTCGTTTCTCCTGTTTCGTGTTCTGTAATAAAGTTTTTCTTCTGTCCCTTTCTGTATAATCTTCATGTACGAAAACATTTATAGGTCGTTTGTAAATGTTGTTATTAACGCTTTGTGTTGCATTCCCTTAACCTATACTTTTTCATATTTCTTCTAATTTGATGGCACCACCCGCTTGGTCTTGCTTCCTGGGGTGCATTATTTATACATAAATAATTCCATTTCTCCCACCACGACTCATAAGGATTGTTCGAGAAGCAGGTTAGTTGGACGAAACACGTAAGCACTATTTAAAGAGTAAATGGCTGAAAGCGCAATGAAACTAGATACCATAGTTGAAGCTTGGGGAGCTCTTTTGAGCGCACTGTTTGGTTTATTAAGTTCGGAGTGCAAGCACAATGAAGACAATGGAAATTCACAGTTGTTGGTTCCGCGCTAGTCCCCAATCAAGGCACGCGAAGCGGTATTGACACGTTTAATATAACCGGCAGCAAGAAAGTTTTGATTAAATCTGAAGCTCCTCGCTTCCAGCAAACGAATGAAATGGGAGCAACAAAGACAATTCCACTCTTTTGAGAGGTTTCTTTTCGGATGTCGTGGTGCCGGAAGCTAGCCTCCGAAAAGCACCGTTCCAGTTTGCTACGAACGTCAAAAGGATAGTGAAGAACAGTCACTGTTCACAAACCGGAATACCGAACTACACACGCAAGTTTGGCGTCGATGCGAGAAAGGAATTGCGGAGATTCATGATTCACAAAGACAACCAAGCCTTACTTCTGTCAACGCTTGTGGAACGTCCGCATGGAAGCAGCTATGCCATTGTCAAACCGGATCAGCCGTCTAGTTTTGTCGGCGGCCTTTTTTTTTATATCTACCTCCTCTCCTCGCCCGTACGCAGTCTTTTTCAGTAACAGGGGTGTTTTCGCAATGAGAGAAGCAATGTCTCATTTAAGCGTAGGGACGAACTGCTTCTAAACAAATTGGCAAGAAAGCAGACTACGATTTCGTCGGTATACACGCACGCGCGCATTTGGAGAAAGGGGCAGGTGATGGGAGGATGTTTATGTGCAAGTTTTCTCACTACGTTAAGTCTGAAGCAGCATGAACAGAATCGGGTTCTAAAACTGTTTTTTGTATCCATCTCAGCTCTCGATTCTTATATGCCCCGAGAACATCACTTCTGCATCTTCCAGAAAAGCTCCAGTGCTCTCTTCTGTTCTGTCATAGGCAAGAACACAACTTTATTCTAAAAAAACCCTAACTTTGGCCAAAATATACAGCGCTGGTGTATCCATCTAGTTTATAAACATGACTTCAGGTGACGAAATCTTTTTTTAACTAGTACTACAGGTATCCAGATAAACTTCAAGAAGGAGAGTAGAATGAGCAAGGGAACAAATTCCAATGATATCTTTGTCGAAATCAAGAAGAAAAAATGGGTTTGGGCAGGGCATGTAATGCAAAGCAAGACAACCATTGGTCCATTAAGGTAACGGAGTCGATTCCAAGAGGAGGCTCGCGTAGCAGGGGGCGGCAAAAGGTTCGGCGGGCGGATGAGATTAAGAAGTTTGTGGGCACAGGGTGTCCGCAGATACCAGAGGAGAGGACTAATCGTATGGATTTTCGATAGGCCTTTCTCCTGCAGTGGGTGTAGTCAGGTTGATGATGACAACAGGAATACAATGTGCTCCGCCTAGAAAGGCAAGCGACAGCTATGATCTACAAGCAGCCTGTAGCTTCGTAATAAACACAATTTATTTTCAATGCGGCACAAAATCAGCACGTGAACGTGCTGTCGTGCCCAGCGACCAAAATCAGCCGGAAAACCACGACGCAAGAGCGAGATAGGCGATGGTCTAAGCGCATGCGTCAGAATCATACAGCACCGATCTCTACTTGGAGCACACGTATGCGCTCCAAATTCGCTGCAGGGATCGACGCTCTATTACTAATGGTCCCAAATGAGCTTCCAGTGGTCGCGGCACTGGTGGCTCTGGCAGGCGTGGTCGTCCCGCTCCTGAGACGAGGACGCACGAGTCGATAGAATGCAGGCCACCACCTGAGCAATCTGCAGCCCGGAAGCCAAGCAAGCCACTGCCGAGATCAGAGCGGCCCTTACTCCAAGTGGGATTGTTTCGGGAGATGCAGCCTCTCCGGCCTAGAAAACAAAAGCGAGAGTTAGTAACAGCCACGTCTCGATAGCTTTGAAAATTCCGTAAGAAACGAAGATATAGAACAAGCAGCGTACAAGACAACCGCTGCTCCTTTCACACCAATATCCAATAGGACCAGTGCAAACCGCAGCAGGTATAAATTTTATGCAGAATTAAAACAAACTAAAAAAATATTCATTCCCACGCATTCCAACTTCTTCTTTCTCGAAAACGCCAAAAATTGGGCGGAGCTACGTATCTAGATGCTGTTCCTTGAACACAGAACACTTTGCACTCATGATGTGTCAGACCCAATTTTTAACAAAAATCTCGTTATTTGCATATTATGTGTGGAAACTGGTAGTGGCTTCTCTTGTCAGCTGTTGCTACCACGAGTCCTCGTTCTCCTGTATCATTTCTTCAGTGCCAAAAACAGATACAAGTTAACTCCATTGAAATAAAGCGTATAATTTACTGATCTTCACTAGCCCAAAAACACACGGATACATTTGAAGAGGGCAGTAAATCCACTAATGTGCCCTTCGGTTGCGTTCATGCCTTGGTCCGTTAGTCGCGATGCCTCAAATAACTTCATGCACATTTTATTGAGTAAAAAATAGCTGTGGTTCAACCCGGCTTCACCTAGTAACACCAGCAAAAGCTCTGTTATGCACGGTTAGGCATGGTTTAGCTTTGATTAAACCTTATAGCATATCAGTGGTTTGTCCTGGACGATACGTCGTCGAAGCACTCGTCACGGCACGTTGCTCATCCATAGCTCTGTGTGAAGGTAAGCACACGCCGCATGCTTTTATAAAGCCAACTTCGCGTCAGGCGATTTCCGCCAGTTGCGAGAGTGCCGTCGGCTTCGCATACGCAGCTGCGGCGAGGCGCAGCGAGTCATGCGATTCTACAGTTGCCAATTGAGCGAGCGCCGTCGGCTCAATTAATGCGCGCAGCTGTGACGAGGCGTGGCGAGTCACGTGGCATGACGTCAGAGCCAGGCCTCCGCACCTCCTGGTTTGAACGTAAACTTTCAAAGCCACATGACCATGAGCTTTGTACGGGAGGAGTGGAGCTTTCGCTCTAAAATTGATTCAGTGGCTGATCTTGTGCTATCTTGAGGACTGCTCAGTGGCAAAAGACGCCTTTATTTCTGAGAAAAGCATACTATAGACACATGTGAACACATCAGGGTTATGTAAAAAACTTATGAGCCGCTATATTGGTCCCCATATTGGCGCTATATTCACCCAGTGCTTACAGTATGTAAAAATTTAGTTATTTTCCCTCTGACTCGATTCAAGCGTCAATAGTGAGAAAGACCTTGCGCACACCATTTAGTGGTGAATGGCGGTACAGCCTAGACTCAAAGATATTCATACAAAATCTGTCCTCACTTCATCGCACTTTTCTTGTGAAAAGACCATGTGGAGTTGATAACTATATTTCGTTTTCTGGGCGCTATAAAATCTGCAGTTCTTGTTAAAGCACCTCGATAATAAATTGCCATTACAACGCGGTATTCCATCAATACAAGCCAGCTTCAATTTGTCCTCAGTGTTCCTTTACAATGTGGGCAAAAAATTTGCAAACTTGTAAAAGGCGTAAGCATAGCCAAGCTTTTTTTTTACACTTTAGAAGGTTTCCCACGCCAACGTCACTAAGCCGTAACCTGCCTCTAAAGATGGGCTACTGCGGACGCTGCACATAACACGCTTACTTCGACCATCATGAGAAACGCATACGTCATGGCACACACAACGACGTTTTCGAAGAGCAATCCTTGGAGCTACCGCCAACACACCTGCGTCAGTGGAGGTGTGGATACATATTAATGAAGCGGAGGTGGTCGCATATTCAACGCCTCCACATGAATAACTGAGAAGCAAGACCACAAAAATGGTTAACAACAAAAATGGCTTCAAACCTCTTCAGGCTGGTTTTCTTTCGATTCCATAAAAGATCTTGTCACAAACATGAATACCATTTTACTTCCGCAATTCAGAACTTCACAGGAACTACACGCGGAGGTGTCGAAGGTATGCGAAGTCATTTCTATTCGTCCTTACACTAAATTCGTCACGGCTAGTTAGCTCTTTTGGTGTGGTGCTTGGGGAGGGACATGTTAATCACGAGTAGTGTGACTAGGCATGGCGGACAGCACATATAGAAGTCACTTCGGCGAGAGGGCAGAATTAAAGCTGGGAGCCACGGAAGCTCACTCATTTTGTCTCGCTTGTTCCTTACCCGCAGTGAAGGCCGCGGCGACTTCTCGGTGGTTTCTCCTTTTCCCGTCTTGACCTCGCAGCGACATGGGCGGAAGGCGGAGTCGCGGTCGGCCTGGGTCGGGGAGGGGACGTCCGCTGTCGTTGGGCCACGGAGGAAGTGTGCTGCACGTGCTGACTGTGGCGTCTCTCCTTGGCTCCCACCTGTGCGAAGCCACCGAGGTAAAGCGTGGAGGAGGTCCTTCTAAACATGTTTGGTAGCATCAGGGGGCTAAGCTGGCACAGGGGTTCATCCGAAACAGTTGACACGAAAGAGCAAAAAGCCACTGCTTCAACCCGCCTACAATTGACTATTAAGGAAAGTATGTTTTACTTCTAATCATCCTAACATCTTGGAAGGCCTAGGGACGTTGCAGGAAAAGTGTCCGAAGGTTTCAGATTTATCGTTAATAGTGGCCGTAATTAATGCAGCCGGTTCGAATAACGTGATATAAGACGTTGACGTGCTCAGCTGGTACGCCATGCAATCGGTCAACAGATCGGCCGTTGGCTATCTGGAGACGTTCCCATAATAGAAGCCACCCGGGTTATCAGAAATGCGGATCGGGTCTTAACCGCCGCGGCGGCTCAGTGGGTAGGGCGCTCGGCTGCTGATCAGGAGTTCCCGGGATCGAACCCGACCGCGGCGGCCGTGTTTCGACGGAGGCGAAGGGCTAAGGCGCCTGTGTGCTGTGCGATGTCAGTGCACGTTAAAGATCCCCAGGTGGACGAAATTATTCCAGAGCCCCCCACTACGGCACCTCTTTCTTCCTCTATTCTTTCACTCCCTCCTTTATCTCTTCCCTTACGGCGCGATTCAGGTGTCCAACGATATATGAGGAAGATACTGCGCCATTTACTCTCCCCAAAAACCAATTATTATTATTATTATTATTATTGATGTGAGATGTGAGACAGATACTGCCCATTTCCTTTCCCCAAAAACAAGCGTTTCATTTTCATAACACGTGTCTCGGTACCAGCAACATTGGTTTAGCTGCGGATGTAACTCTGATACGCCTGTACTGACAAGCTCGAGGAAAATATTTGCAATTTCCTCGTTTTGTGCGCCTGACATAATGAAATAAAAAATAAGGCAAAGGATTAACCCGGCTAAACCTAAGCAACTAAAGCGAATGCTTAAAGATCAAGAATGGTAAAGGTTGGCTAGACTTGGTTGTTGCTTGCTAGTACTGACTGGCGTTTAGCCAAGGTTTACTAGACTTAACTAAAGCTTTCGCTTTAGTTACTTTCTTCGTCTCTGTGCGGCAGCCTCTCAGCGAGCTGCGTCCTTTGGTAGATCGGATTCGGTCTGTAGTCTTCGCAACCGCTAAGACGCAGACAGTTCACGAGGCGTCTCGCCTGGATCATCCATGACGACTGCTGCCGTTAAATTGTCGAGAGCCGTTGCAATCCGCTGGCACCGGCTGTGAGGCAGAGGAGGCTATCTAGACAGCGAGCGCACGGCTCCGGTGGAGATGCGGTTTAGTGGCGTCATGGTTGTCACGTGACTAGGCAGGCGTGGGCGCTGGGTTTCTGCAGCGGCGGCTCAGTGACGTCACAGCTGTCACGTGGTTCCTGCTCGGTTCAAGGTCAAACTCGCGCACACGGCTAAGAAGCTACTGAGGGGAGTAACAAGAGCTTTCGCGTTTAAAAAATTCAGAGGGCACTTAGGGCTGCTTTCGTGCCATTAAGGCGAAAGCATGTGGGTTTGTCATCTTGTGCGTTCGACTTCGACGCCGGTAGTGCACTCAGAAAAGAAACGAAGACTCACGTCCTAACACTGATTCCACAATTAATGGTACGAATGAAACAGTCGGGCACTCGGTTTGAATACCTGTCGCGGCCTAGCCTTCAGCATTACTAGTAAACTACGCTATTTGGAATCAGAAATCGTACGACTCCGCCCGTAACTGTGCACGGAGAACAGATGCGTCACAGTTTTAATACAATAGCTGCTATGTGAGGAAAGGAAATGGCGTAGTAACTGTCTCACATCTCGTTTTACACCTCAACTGCACCTTAAAGGAAGAGGTAAAGTCTATGAAAGCATACAACTGAAGGTGCATGTGGCATTGCATCGAAGGCAACCTACTTTCCATCGAATGCACACCACAACGCATCGAAAACGCATCAGCGTTCCATTGAGCGATGCCCAAGTTGCAAGACGGTAGCGGCGTCCGAGCTCATCGGGACGTCAACACCCGGCATGGTGTAGAACTATTAGGGGACGCTGGAAATCAACTGGGTTAATTGTCTTGTTGGGGCTTGGGCGGCTGTTGTGTGCTTTCTTGAGTGCACCTGCCGCGACACAGGGGAAGCAACGCGACAGTGCATATGTCGTCGGTTCGAATCCCTACATGTCGCAAGCTAGCCTCCAACTTCCCTAGCACATGCAAGCTATACGCAAAGAGAAATTGTATATGACACCCCCCGGAATGCTGCACGTCAAACGGTTACAAATAATTTTGTACGAATGTAGTTGGGACTACTGGCGCCACATTAGTCAGCCAGTGGCTGAAATGGCGCCGCTCGAGTTGCTATGTGCGTCCTATGGCCGCTTGATGACGTCGACTTATTGTAGCGGGAGCTACACCGGGCTACCAGTCGAGCAAGTCGCGGTACATGGCAGAGGCCAGCTCGGCGCATGCGCCGTTCCCATGGCAACTGAATAGGAGCAAAGTGCTGCGTGCGCTTCGCCGTCACCGCGCCCGCTCCACCGTCAAAGCCGAGCGTGACGTCACGCGGATGAGCAGTTGTGCGCATGCGCCGATACCATGATAACCAGAGAGACCTCGCAGTTGCGCCGCGTTCTTCGTCGCCGCCTCAGCGCACGCCATTCAATCACCCGAACCGCGCTTCGCATGTGCGCAGCATTGCGTATAAAAGGCGGAGATGTATAGTGGGCGTCTGTACCACAACGTTTGACAGGCACGCAGAGAAGGAGAATGCAGCCGCTGCTAAACTGCGGTATAGACAAGAGAAGATTAACTCTTCCCATCCTGAGGTTGTCGCCTGGCAGTTGGCTTGAACCAAATAAGACGCTGGAGTCTGTATAAATGTACGTGAAACACGGTACCACCGCTGTCAGATATCTCCCTTCGATCGCGGTGAATAATGGTGAAGTCTGCTTTGTTCGGCTTTTGGAAAGCGGCATTATAATCCAAGGAGTCTACGGGGCACCGGGAACATCTGTCAAGCAGACTATTGATGTGGTTGCCACTTGTATACTAGCCTAAGTCACGGTTTCACAGTTGTGTGTGACTGGGTGATGTTAACAGGAAACAGGACTCTCTTAGTCAGTGTATGAACGAAGAGTTTGACTAATTTAGCTTCGGACCCTCACGTCGCTACGTATATCCTGGCATAGCCGAGCTACGCCAATGCCATTTTTTTTCTTGCCATCTTTGGTATTTCCTGTACCGTCTGTGAGTACAAACACTAAAACACGCCGCCGGCTTTTTTTTTGTTATGGGGCTAGCAAGGCTTTTTGCCTTAAAAGAATGTGGCCCACTAGCATTGCGTTTAGCCTCTGTTGTAATGTTCGCTTTATCTGTCGACGGGAGGTTGAAAACATATTTGGCATATCTGGCTGCGTACTGTCGCTACTTATGCGCGCTTCTTCATAACACCAAAGAAAGCACTTACCGGGTGCAGGCTGCGGCGCTGGTTGCGAGACGCTGTCGCTTGGCTCACCAAGGGCTGGTTCGGACGGAGGCAGCCTGCTCTCAGACGCCCACGCATTCCCCCTGCGTTCCACGAAGTCGGGCCTGAAAACTCGTGCTCCTCGCTGCACTGCGTTGAAGCCACGACTGTCTTGCCCAGCGTGGTTGCTGCTGGTTGCTGCTGAGCAGCCTTTCGCAGTCTGCGTCGTATTCCGTTCGCCGGTCTTCGACGAAGGGCGGGCGTACATTGTGCGCTGGCCAGCTTGATGATGATGATGATGATGGCATCTGGCTGAATGGCACGTACCCACGGTGGGGGATTGGCCAGCTTGCGTCCCGCCACGCGGCTTCATTGTTCTTTTCCTCTTCTTCGTTGCGCGCGGTTCGCAGTCTTCGTTTCTGCTGACCAGGTGTCGAATGGCGCGTGACTTGCACGAGAGCCACAGGAATAAAATTTGAGACTACCGCGCTCGTTTTCCCGGGGCCACCGGGCTTAGAAGGTAGGTAGTTACAACATCCTGGTGTTAGCTGCCTTCACCAACGAAAAAAAGCAATAACAATTAAATTGCACAGAGCAGCCCCTTCCAACTGCTCTGGGCTGTCCACTCTAAAGAGCCTGCATAATTGCACTAGTTTCTGATTAAACAATGTTAAAAAATTCTCGTTTTCTGTTGTTGTAAATGTTCACAATATCGCCCATTTGAACAGTGCCAACTACGCAGCGTTTTTAATTATCATCGAAAATACTTATGACGTAGGGCACATGACCTTGTCATCACAGAGGTGATTGTTGTACTGTACGCGCTACACAGCGACTGCCATATACCTTCGAAATCCGGAGGCGTAGAGAGGAGGAATGCGGTACTCTGAAAAAACTTGCACGGCACAGCCTTCTGCTTTCCATGACAGAATTCCTGCGGTGCGGTACCTTGGCCTGGACATCGACTGGCGCCTTTTTTTTCCGCCCCGCGGCGACCAAGGCCTGTCTGCAGGTGAAGAGAATCACCGCCGCAATGCACAAGCTCACCGCTCGAGGCCAGGGCATCTCCCAGCAAGCCGCGCTCCGGCTATACAATGTCACAGCTTTGGGGGTGGTGCTCTATGCGTTGCCGGCCGTCACGGTGCGCAAGCCGGGCTGGAAGAAGCTCGAGTTCCAGCACCGCAAGTCCCCTGCGCCGCACCGTTGGCCGAGGCAGGAGGGTGGCCACCTGAGCTCCAAGCAGCGCGCTGGGCACTGAATGGCATCGCCCGGCTTCACCACTCACCGGACGGCGGCTCGCTGGTGCAGCGTATGCGCTCGTATCCGCGCTCACGAATGGGCGCGGCGCTGCTCGAGTATGAGCAATTGACTGAAGGCCCACCCCCTACGGCTCCTGCGCGCCCTGGCCGGATGCCTCGGAAGTACAGCGAGAGATCGTCGGCATCGCGGCAAAGCGGAACACGCCCCTCTCGGCTGTGCAGCAGATGGCCAGAGCCGTCATACACGAGGAGCTCCAGGACAATCTGTGAAGTGCACAAAATATCGTCGGAGGATTTTGGAACGCTGAGCGTCAACAGTGGTGCGTCGGACAGCGGAGCACTGCGCGTGCAGTCCAGCTTTGCGCGTTTGCGCGTGCGAATGGTGTGTGCGAAGCGGCGGCGACAAATAGATTCCTTGATTTTCAATTCGATTTCTTCATGCTCAATCTAATTAAGGATTTCCTTTTCATTCATAATCTTCTTAATTGATAAGCCGTTTGAGATTCACTTGGATTAGAACTTCCCTGTTTCGATCTGCACCAAACCCTGGCCAATCCCCCACCGTGGGTATGTGCCATCATCTTTCAGGCAACAACAACAACAAATAGCGTAGCGAGCGCGAGGAGCGGAGCTGACGTGTCAGAAAACCGAGGTGTAAAGGGAGACAGCGCAGCGGAGGTCTTGTCATACAAGCGTGGAGGTGGCAGCCGTCGGACGTTGGGTCCGTGCTGCCGTGACCTCCCTTGGATCACCGATGCAAGCCTCCTGCACTCGTTGCAAGCGTGGAGGCGGCAGCCGATGGACTGAGGGTCCGTGCTGCCGAAAGGCACTCTTGGATAGCCTGCTTTAAGCCTCCGGCGTTTCGTGACGCCGTCGACGGGACCTGGCTACGTTTCTCCTGCCGCTGCCAGGTTCTTCGGGCTGTTGACTGGAGCCCACCGGCGTCTCCCCGCAGTTTCCTCCGCTCCTAGTACCACCTGGCTCTCTTTCGCCGCTTCCGTCGACGCAACGCCAGCGACACGTCGCAGTTCATTAACCCGCGTTCAGTCCTGTCTGCAAAGAATCCCCGCTTCACCTGGGATGCTCAGTACCTGGTGAACTCTCTCCGTTTATTCTGTAGTGTTGTACGCTTGCTGAGAGTGTGTTTTTCTTGTTTTCGTACCCGTTTCTTATCGGCCCTTTTCCTTTAAATTATAAATACGGCTTCGTTGTGTTTTCTTTGATCTTTTTGTTCTCTCGTCCTCTTGTTCGAATCTGCACGCGATAGCGTTCCCCTTTGGAACGTCGGGGACGCGTTACCAATTCGCAACACCATCTCCTCGTGTACACCGACGGCTCAGTGGCCCGCGACCGCTGCTCCCTTGCAGGAGCGGCCACTATCCCCACCCTGCGACTGCATAGCCGGCAACACGCAACCTTCCTGGGCTCCTCCACCACAGAAGAGTTGATGGGGATCCGGTTTGGGCTGGACCTGCTGCTCACCCTCAGCCCTCCGCCGCCCAGGAGGGCTGTGCTGTGCGACTCTCACGCCGCCCTCAGCCGCCTGCAATCCAACGGCCTCGGTACCCCACTAGTGCGGGGTATTAACGGAAATCACCAGGCCGATGCGGCTGCGGGTTCTGCTCACAACGACGGACTTCCAGTGAGGATCCCAATATTAAGACCTCACGCTGCGTGTGGGCTTCGCCCTTTGGCGCTGGAGCTCACACTTTCAGCGTGGAACACGGGAGAGTTTTGCAACCTCCGCCTTAAGGCACTGGACCCTGGACTGCGCCTTCGTCTTCCACATAACTTAGCACGTCGCGAAGCAACATTGTAATGCCGTTTATGGATCTGTTACCAACTGTTGCTTTTACCAACCACGGGGATGGCCGACAGTCCTGCCTGTGAAAGCAGTGGTTGTGAGGAGACCATCGCTCATCTTCTCTGTGAGTGCCCAGCGTTTGCGAGTGCAAGACATACACTGTGTTGTGCCCTGGACCGCCTCGATCCTCGCCCATTAACAGAGCAAAGGATCCTCGGTCCGTGGCCATGCACAGCAGTCGACTGCCCTCAAGGCATACAAGGCACTCTTTGCCTAATTGAGAGCGACTGGATTGAGTGACAAATTGTGACAGCGTTGTGCGTGTGTGTGTGTGTATGCCTATTTCCCCTTCTCTCTTCCTCCTTTTAGTCGCCTAATTCCTCTTCCCCAGTCCAGGGTAGCCAACCGGAACCCCTTTCTGGTTAACATCCCTGCATTTCCCTCCTCCTCTTTTTCTATCTATCTATCTATCTATCTATCTATCTATCTATCTATCTATCTATCTATCTATCTATCTATCTATCTATCTATCTATCTATCTATCTATCTATCTATCTATCTATCTATCTATCAGCATTTGTGGAATCAGCGTTCGGAGGTGCGGCTTCGCTTTCTCAGTGCGCTACGGGCGTCGAAGTCGAACGCACAAGATGACACACTAGCATGCTTTCGCCTTAAAAGTACGTAAGCTGCCTGAAGTGCCCTCTGAATTTTTTAAAAGTAAAAGCTTTTACTGCTTCCATCCGTAGCTTCTTAGCCGTGTGCGCCGCGTGCGCGAGTTTGACCTTGAACCGAGGAGAAACCACGTGACAGCGATGACGTCACTCAGCCGCCGCCGCCGAAACCCAGCGCTCGCCTCTGTCTAGTCACGTGACAACCGTGACGTAGCTAAACCGCAGCTACGCCGTAGCCGTGCGCTCGCTCTGTTTAGATAGCCTTCGCTGCCTCTCAGCCGTTGCCATCGAATTGCAACAGCTCTCGACAATTTAACGGCAGCAGTCGTCATGGAGGATCCAGGCGAGACGCCTCGTGAACTCTCTGCGTCTCAGAGGTTGCGAAGAGGCTTAATCCGATCATCCAGTGGACGCAGCTTGCCGAGAGGCTGCCGCACAGAGACGAAGAGAGTAACCAATGCGAAAGCTTTTAAGTTAAGCCTGCTAAACCTTGGCTAAACGTCAGTCACTACCAGCAAGCAATAACCAAGTTAGCCAACCTTTACCAGGCTTAATCTTTAAGCTTTCGCTTTGGTTGCTTAGGTTTAGCTGGGTTAAACCGCTGCCTTATTTTTTTTATTTCATTATGTCAGGCGCAGAAAACGAAGAACATGCAAATATTTTCCTCGAGCTTGTCAGTACAGGCGTATCAGAGTTACATCCTTAGCTAAACCGAATCTGATGGTACCAAGAATGACGTGTTTTCACACATTTACAATCGTACACTGCTGCGAAACTGACGTCCGTTCGATGACTTGTCGTTTCATGAAAGCGCGTGCACAAAACATTTCGAAAAGTTCAGGTATAGATAGAGGCAGGCTGCTCTGTAAAAATGTATTGTCTTCGGCGACATGGTTTCTGAAGAACTTTGTTGGAGTTAGTTGCCCTGTACATATATAACTCTTCTTCCCCTTTTTTCTTCCACACTAGAACGAAATTACCGTTGTTCATGGGCCGTTAGTGTATGTGCGGATTGTTGGTGACCAAGTAGATTTTTCTGAACCAGCATTTCTCATCCGCTTTGAAAACTGGTTTTTGAGGAAAGGAAATTGCGCAGTAATTGTCACACATCTCGGTGGACACCCCAACCGCGCTGTAAGAGAAGGGAGGAAAGTGGGAGTGAAAGAAGAATCGTGCCCTTTGCATTTCGCCATTTTCACCTCACGACCTCCGTGCGCGCGACTGCGTACATAAAGCATTACCAGGAATTAAGGACAGCACCCAGCCAGTGCCGCTGTGACTGGAGGAGCCTATTACGTTCTGTTCCTTCTTACGTCACGATGATGTCAACGCGCTATTGAAGCGAAAGCTTCACTACGCTAATGAAAATTGTTTTTTTGGGGGAAAGGAAATGACACAGTATCTGTATCGCGAATTGGCGTACACCGGAACCGCGCTGTATGTGAAGGCATAAATTAGGGACTAAGAGAAGAGGTGCCGTAGTGGAGGACTCCGGAATAATTTCGACCACCTGCGGACCTTTAACGTGCACTGAAATCACACAGCACACGGGCGTCTATGCGTTTCGCCTCCATCGAAACGCTGCCGCCGCGGTAGTGTTCGAACCCGGGAACTCCGGATCAGTAGCCGAACGCACCCGCCGCGGTGGCTCAGTGGTTATGGCGCTCGACTAATCCGGATCGAGTTACCGGGTGCGAACCCGACCGCGGCGGCTGCGTTTTTATGGAGGCAAAACGCTAAGGCGCCCGTGTGCTGTGCGTTGTCAGTGCACGTTAAAGATCCCCAGGTGGTCGAAATTATGCCGGAGCCCTCCACTACGGCACCTCTTTCTCTTTAACTTTCACTCCCTCCTTCATCCCTTCCCTTACGGCGCGGTTCAGGTGTCCAACGATATATGAGGCAGATACTGCGCCATTTCCTCCCCCCCCCCCAAAAAAAGCAATTATTAGCCGAGCGCCCTAAACACTGAGCCACCGCGGTGGGTACCACTACGCTACCTCGTAATTATTTCGCGGTGCTTGCGGTTTTGACTTTCAAGTGAGCCAGAGGTCAAAGACCGGCAGCCCCGGGAAAGCGAGTGCGGTACTATGAAATTTTCTTCAAGTGACTCTCATGGTGGTGGTGGTGAAAAACATTTATAAGCAATAAATTTTTTACAGAAAGGTGATTGGGGTAGGACCCTATTGGCCCTTTCCCCTCACAGTACTAGGTGGAGCCCCTATTCCGGGGCCCCATTGGCAAGCAACGCCGCCCGCGTCCGTTGAACCAAGGCCTTTTGGCTCTTCAGGTCTTGACAGCCGAGCAGGGCCGCCTCCCAGTCCTCTCTGGTGGGGTTGGGGTTGGGGGGGATAGATGGGTTAGATTGACACGCCCAAACCATGTGGAAGGTGTCAGACACCTCCCCACAGAACTGGCACGTGCCATCAAAGGATGTATTGAAGTGTTTAAGCACCGCCGGGCACAGTACAGTGTTAGTGAGAATTTTGATGAGGAGGCGCTCGTCAGCGCGATCCAGACCCTTACAAGGGGCCGGGTAGCGCCGGTGCTCCTCCTTGTAGTAATCGGTGATTTGTTTGAATGTAATGGCCAGATTGTCTGATTGGGAGTACCCTTCCAAGGATAGGGAGATAGCCCGGGGAGAGAGTGCGCGGGCGGCCTGATCGGCCTGTTCGTTTCCCTGGAGGCCCTGGTGACCGGGGGCCCAAATCAGGTTGCGTGGAGTTGGATCTTCAGATCGACAGCGATATTCCAGTATGCGCCAGGCAAGCGGGGGAGCCCAGCCCAACTCGTAGTTCCGACAGGCCCCTCGCGAGTCGGTGATGATGTGTTTTGACTTGGGATTCGTGAGAGCCAGAGCAATGGCAATCTCCTCCGCGTGTGTTGCGCTGTAGGCTTTGAAAGTGAGCCCGTTAACTGTGTTTGTGTTGTGTACGACTGCGGCCGTGTACCACCCCCCGTGGTGTGGGCCGGCAACGTCTACGTAATACACATGTTCTTGGTTACCATAGTATCGCGCCAACGCTTCCGCGCGCGCCTGGCGACGACCGCTATGGTCTTCACTGGACATGTTGCGGGGAAGGGGTCGGACCCGGAGGGCGCGTCTCCAGGGTTCTGGCACTCTCTCCCTTTCCTCAATGTGGTAGTCGTGTTTGATGTGTAGCCGGTCCAAGAGGCGGCGACCGGACGTGGTCTGTGCAAGACGCGTGTATTGGTTGCATAAGTGGGCCTCTCGAAGCTCCCGAAATGTGTTCACCACGCCCAAGGCCAGAAGCCTCTGGTTGGACGTGGCGATCGGAAGATCGAGAGCCCGCTTGATGACTTTCCGCAGGATGACCTCCAGTTGGTCATCATCATGTTTGCGCAGGTGCAAGTAGGGAGTTGAGTAGAGGATTCTACTCGTTACGAAAGCATGGGCAAGCCGCAGTGCATCCTTGCTTCGTAATCCGCCCCGCTTGTTTGAGACCCGGCGGACCATTCGGCCCACCTGGTCTCCCACCGTGCGAAGTTTGGCTATGGTGGTGTCGACTCTGCGTTGGTGGTGTATGAAGAGGCCAAGGACGCGGATCTCCTTGGCCTCCCGGATCGGTCCCGAGGGGAGACTGATGCGAAGCGGAGTTGTGTCCCGGGGGGAGGGACGTAAGTGCACAAATTCTGATTTAGCTGGGGCGCACTGGAGTCCACAGTAGGCCGCGTAGTCGTCGACTAGGGTCGCTGCTGCTTGCAGGCAGGACTCCATGTGGCCCAGGTTGCCTTGCGTGGCCCAGATTGTAATGTCATCCGCATAAAGAGCGTGATGTATCCCGGGCAGAGAAGACAATTTGGAGGGAAGGCGAAGCATTGCCAAATTGAAGAGCAGGGGAGACAGGACCGCGCCTTGAGGTGTTCCCCTCGAGCCGATGGTGTATGGCCCGTGTTCCGCATCTTGTATGCGTATATAGGCTTGACGGTCTGTAAGAAATTGACTTATGTAATGGAATGTTTTGTGGCCACAGTTGGTGTTACTGAGGTGGTCCAGGATTACTGCATGTTTGACGTTGTCGAAGGCGCCTTTAAGATCCAAGGCCAGGACCACCTTGTCGTTTTGGGGACATTCGACAGGATCTAAGATGTCGTGGTGGAGCTGCAGAAGTATATCCTGTGCTGACTTGTGAGGACGAAAACCGAACATGGTGTCCGCGAAAATGTGCTGTGTTTCGAGATAATCGGAGAGTCTGTCGCGCACCATCGTCTCCATCAGCTTGCCGACACAAGACGTCAGAGAGATGGGGCGAAGGTTCTCCACATCGATAGGTTTGCCGGCCTTCGGAATGAAGGTCACGAGAGCCGATTTCCAATCGAGAGGGAGAGGAGTCTCTCCGTCCCAAATGCTATTGATGTATTTGAGGAGCGCGGTGTAGGCTGCGTCGGGAAGGTTGGCCAAAAGCTTGACCGTAACCTTGTCGCGCCCAGGTGCAGTGCCCCGCTTCATCTTGCTTAAGGCCGCCCGGAGGTCGTGGAGCTGGAACGGCTTGTCCAGCTCCGCGTTCTCTTCGCCTGCATACGAGTACGCCGCCTGCCGGGGGTCCTTAGTGGTACAAAGGTATCGATCCCTGAGCGTGTGCGCTAGCTGTGTTGTCGTTCCTGTAAAGTTGTGCAATGCCCTATGTAAGTGGCGTTGGGTTTCCGTGCGTGTTTGTATTGGATCGATGAGAGCGCGGAATAGGCGCCACGTGTTGCGGCCAGACATCTGGCGCGCAGCCGCGTTGCACCGGTCCACCCAGTTAGTGTCGGCTAGCTGAGTAGCATATTCCGCTGCTTGTTGTGTGAGTTCGAGGATGCGTTTCTTTAGGCGTCTGTTATGTTTCTGTTTCTTCCATCGTTTGGTGAGGCTGCGGCGGGCCTCCCAAAGGTGGAGCAAGTGGTTGTCCACGTCCGTTTGTGTTTCTGTGAGCTGTATCTGCTTCTCGTGTTGCGTGAGTGTAGACGTGAGCGATTTGGACCATGCGTCGTATCCCGACTGGAGGGGATCTACGATAGGTAGAGATGTGCGGAAAGTCGTCCAGTCCGGTACACGAGCTTGTGTTAGTGGGCGTTTCAGGGGACGCATGTAAATGGTGGTGTTGATTATACAGTGATCACTACCCAGAGTGTCCTCTGTATTCAGCCAGTCGGCATGGCGTATGTTGCGTGTAAATGTGAGGTCCGGGCAAGTATCTCGTTGAATCGAATTTCCGACTCGTGTTGGGTTGGCGGGATCAGTGTGTAAAGTAAGTCCAAGTGTGGAAAGAAGTTCCGCAAGCTTCCGCCCACGTCTGTCCTCCCGGGGGTACCCCCATAGCCTGCTCGGGGCGTTGAAGTCGCCGACGATCAGAAGGGGATCCCTTCCCGCCACCTGCATTGCTTGGGTGAAAATTTCATTGAACGTGACGTTCTTAAGTTTAGGTGGGCAGTAAATGTTTAGAATGTGTACAGGTGGGTCAGACCGCTTTAGGGGCAGCACGGACACCATCGTGTATGGGAAAGGCGGTGTTGTGGGGAGCGTGACTTCCTGCGCAGTATACTGCTTGTGAACAAGTATACATGTCTGCGGGTTGTGTTGAAATGTAGTGTAGTTTGTGAGTTTGGCACCGGCGCCGGGTTCCTGAAGGGCAACCACGGCGACGAGAAACTCAAAGGTCTCAAGATAGATGCGCAGATGAGTCCGCTTCGTGCGGTTCTTGAGACCTCGGCAGTTCCACTGCGTTATTGTAAGCGGCTGAGTTGCTCTTGCTCGCGACTTAGGGTTGGGGGCCATGGTCGGAGGCAGAGGGTGGGGTTACGTTGTTAAGACTCCCCAGTCCGCTAGTGCCCGGCGCAGACGTGGAGGAGTCTTCCGAGAAGTCAAATTCATCGGGAATAACTCTGTTGAATTTGGAGGGGCGGTTATCGTCCCTGATGGGCCCTACGCGTTTAAGGACGCGCGGATTGTCTTTTATCCATTTTTGGATAATGTGAGTTACTGCTTGGGTCACCTGTGCGATGACACTCTCCACCTGACGCGCAATGGTATCGTGGATAATTTGGGGGAGGTCAGCCAATTGTGTTTCAATTGCGGTCACCCGGCTCTCCAGGGCCGCGGCGCGACTCTCCACATTAGTAGGAATCTCCCTGTCTGTGATATTTTCTTCCTCTTCGCTCGACGCGGGCTGAGTAGGGAATTTGGCTTTGAGCGAGTTAAGCTCGCTGGCTAGTTTTTCGTTTTGAGCTCGCAAGAGGGCGAGCTCGCGCTTGAGTTCTTGCGTCTCGGCGGTGCTGGTGGGGGAGGAGGGAGGAGGGGAAGAAGAGGAGGCGACCCTCGCCCAGCTGCCTACCTTGGGTTGGTTGCAGGCGGCTCCGCCAGGTGAAGCGCCGAGAGCTGGGAACTCCGCTGCTCCGGGTGGTGGCGTTACCGTTGCTGTCTTGCCTGGGGGAGGCATCACGCCACGTCGTGGCGTCTTCTGGTTGTTTTGCTGCCGCCCTCCCCGTGTAGCGCCGGAATTGGCTCCCTTGGATGGCGTCCTGGGCCCTGGCTGCGGCAGCTTGATGAATTTGGCGGTGCATTCGCGGGAGCTGGTGAGGTGCGGGCCCCCGCAGATTAAGCACATAGGGTTGCAGACGTGGGGGGCCATCCCCTCAGTACCAAGCCCCACGTTTTGACCACAAAGGCCGCATCTTTCCTTGACCGGGGTGGGACAGTTGTCCACCCGGTGCCCCAGTGTGCCGCAACGGTAGCACGCTGGCACCGTTTTTTTATACTCCTTGACGGGAGTCAGTTCTGCATTATAATGGACGTAACGCGGAACGCTGCGTCCCTCGAAAGTCAACACAGCTACATTCGATTTTCCCAGCTTGCGCACATGGACTAAATCACCACCGCGCCACTGCACACTATGTTTCAAGGATTCGCTGGTTTCAAGGTTATGCACAGAAATCACACCACGACACACATCACCGGTGAGCTTGAGGTGTCCGTGAAGCGGGAGCGATCCTTTGCTGGTTGTAATTTGGATGTCCGTCAGAAGCTTTTGAGCTACCTCGGGGTTCTGCGTGCCGCAGACGATAATGTTTTGCTCCCAATTGGGAGAAATTGTAATCGCATTCATATGCTGTCTGCCGATGAGTTCCGAAATGGCAGCGCCGAGCTCACCTTGCTGGAATGCTGTCTTGAGGGCGACCGTACTGCGTGGCCGCAGCACGATCACGTAATCGTCAGGGTTCATCCTGACCGTCGGCTTCGGCGTCCACTTGGAGACTGGTGAAAATGACTTTTGTGGACCTTTAGAAGACGGAGCGCGAGCGTCTCCCGTTGCTGATTTGTCGAGAGGAGTCTTGGGCGTTGCAGCTCCTCGTGCGTTCTGCCGGCGGCGGCGCCGGCTTTCAACGACTTGAAAAAGGGCAGCTTGCTGCGCCGAAATGGTGGATGGGCCATCCTCTGGTTGGCTTGCAGGGACAGACGACCACGACAGAGTCGTGGGGTCGTATCCGCGTTGTTCAGGCAGAGCCATGTTGAGCGGTTGACCGGCGGGCGTCTCCGCAGCCAGCGGCGGGGGAGCCGAAGCCGTTAGGCTTAGCTCGACCGCTACGTGGTGATGCGGAGGGTTGCTCGAAATGGCCGAAAATTGGGCGTACCTGGGTCAGATCGGTGTCTCCAGGATCCTGCTGACTTCACAGATGCAGTCGCACAGGTTTGATAGGTGTTACACCAGATTGCCGCGGTTCCAGTCGAAAATCGACGGAGCCGATGTGCAACGCGTCCGATCGCTGCGTCTGCTGTCAATTTGACGACTCTCATGCAAATCACGCGCCATTCGACGCCTGGTCAGCAGAAACGAAGACTGCCAGCCGCGTGCAACGAAGAAGAGGAAAAGAACAATGCAGCCGCGTGGCTGGACGCAAGCTGGCAAGCGCCCAAGGTTCGCCCGTCCTTCGTCGAAGACCGGCGAACGGAATACGACGAAGACTACGAAAGGCTGCTCAGCAGCAACCACGCTGGGCAGGACAGTCGTGGCTTCAACGCAGTGCAGCGAGGAGTTCGAGTTTTCGGGCCCGACTTCGTGGAACGCATGGGGAATGCGTGGGCGTCCGAGAGCAGGCCGCCTCCGTCCGAACCAGCCCTTGGTCAGCCAAGCGACAGCGCCTCACATCCAGCGCCGCATCCTGGACCCGGTAAGTGCGTTCTTTGGCACTATTAAGAAGCGGGCAGAAGTTGCGACAGTGCGCAGCCAGATATGCCAAGTATGTTTTCAACTTCCCGTCTACAGATCAAGCTAACATTGCAACAGAGGCTAAACGCAATGCTAGTTTGCTCCATTCTTTTAAGGCGAAAAGCCTAGCTAGCTCCATTACGAGAAAAGCCGGTGGCGTGTGTTAGTGTTTGTACTCGCAGATGGTACAGGAAAGCCGCGGTGGCTCAGTTAGGGCACTCGGCTACTGACCCGGAGTTCCCGCGTTCGAACCCAACCGCGGCAGCTGCGTTTTTATGGAGGCAATGCGCTAAGGCTCCCATGTGCTGTGCGATGTCAGTGCACGTTCAAGATCCCCAGGTGGTCGAAATTATCCGGAGCCCTCCACCGCGGCACCTCTTTCTTCCTTTCTTCTTTCACTCCCTCCTTTATCCCTTCCCTTACGGCGCGGTTCAGGTGTCCAACCATATATGAGACAGATACTGCGCCATTTCCTTTCCCCTAAAACCAATTATTATTAAGATTATTATTATTATTATTATTATTATTATTATTATTATTATTATTAAATCCCAACGATGGCAAGTAAAATAAGTTATCATCAAGCGGCCGTAGGACGCACAGAGCAAGTCGAACGGCGCCGTTTCAGATTATCATATACATTTGGTTCGTCTTTATACCTCCACTGGCTGGCCTTAATGTGGCGCCAGTTTTCCCAATTATATTTGTAATAAGTAGCGACAGTGCGCAGCCAGTTATGCTTTCAACCTCCCGTCGGCCGCTCAATCGAGCATTACAGCTAAGGCAATATGCAATCACAGCGGTCTGGCATCTTTTTATTCCATTCCTTCAGGCGCAAAACGAAGAATGCACAAATATTTCCCTCGTGCTTCTGAAGCTTGTCGGTGCTGGTGCATCAAAATGTGTCCTCAGCAAAACAAGTGTTGTTCTGAGAAGGTAACACGTGTTTTGAAATACTAGTAAACTGCACCGAAACTGACGGGTGTCCTCCGATTTGTCTTTTTACCAGAGCTGGACGGAAAAAACATTTCGGAAACATCAGGTGTAAAGCCTAGGAAGTGGTGGTGTCATCAGCACCGCGGTTTCTGGATTTCTTTCTGGAGATTAGTTGCCCAGTGCGTCTAAAAAATTTTCTGTCTCTGATCCCGCGCCTTTGAACAAAGTTTATTGAACGCTTTTTATAAATTTACCCCAAGAGGTTCGATACGGGGGCGTTACTTTGTGTATCAAATTAGTTGACACACAGAAGATCAAGTCACTCAGCTACCGGTGCGGGCGCTTGCAGAAAATGCGTTGACTCATGTTGATATGTTGAAGTTCCTCGGCGTTGAGTTTTCACGAAATAACAGCGCGGCCTTTAAAAAGCGTTGTTTGTGTCTTTTGTTTTATGAGTTGACATTGCTTTGCGCATATGCAAAATCATAATCTTGTTTGGAGAGAAAAAAAGCCGCGATGGGAGCACGCCTGCGCGAATATGTCGTCTCGTGCGCGCGCACAGGCATGCAACGACATGGCGCTACCCTCATGACATACAAGCAGTCCAATGTACATCCATCAGAAGCAAGAAGTGCTCTGGCACTGCTTTTCTCTGCGTGATTTTTCAGCAGGCTGTGTGAGTCGCTCCTGGTTTTTTACTTAGTACAATAAAGAAAATCACTTTTACTATCTTATCTTTCACTGCCCTTGGCCCGGCTTCAGCCGCCCTCGCTTAACACGGTTCACAGAGTCGCTCTCAATCTGCTGACGAGTTAAGAAACTTTATCAGTCCTGCTATCCTGTATCGCTAAAGCAAATGAAAACCACGCCATGAAAAACACCTTACAAGGGAAATGCGTGCGTGAAAACGACAGCGACACTCTTTGTTTTGCCATAGAGGCATTTGCCGTTGCGTATGGGGAGCTCATTAGTACACAGAGGTGGATTTCTCTGATCTAGCATTTCTCAGGCATTTTGCATTTCACCATTTTCGCCTCATTCCCTTCGTGTGCGCGACTGGGGACGTAGACATTACCAGGAATTCGGGACAGCACCGAGGCAGTGCTACTAAGTTTAGACTCTTATCGTGCGCTGCTCTGCTGCCACTCGTCCATTTTCTTTCTTCTTACGTCAAGGGCGATGTAACAACACTATTTTTTTAATGTTGAGCGCCATGCGACGCGTGGTGGCCGCCAACAAAATTAGACGTGCTTGTCCCGAATAGCTGGTAACGGTTAATGCACTGACATGACAGACATTGCGCCGGCCGCATGCACTGCTATGAACACCCGATCGGCATCTTTTGATAAGCGTGGTGGCATACATTATGGAAACGTCTCCTGATAGCCAACCATTGATGTGCTAACTGAATGGATGGCGTACCAGCCTGAATGTGTCGATCTCTCCAGATCGCGTGATTCAAACCGGCGGCATTATGCCCGTTATTATGGTGAAACTGAAACCTTCAAACAGCTTCCAGATAGCTCATGAGCGCTAAGTGCTTTTCCACGTTTGGGGAGCAGCATGCAGGTACGTACAGCTGCGTACCTCCGTCCACATTTTGGCCTTTTCGTAAAACAAAATGTTTTTTTTTTCAGAAAAGCATGGGGCTGGTAAGAATGTTGTTAGCATTTGTCTGTTATAATTCTGCATAAGATATAGACCTGCTGTGCTCTGTACCGGTCCTATGGACCGCTAGTCCAAGAGGACCAGCGCTTGTCCTGGGCACTTCTTAATAATAATTGTTTTTTGGGGAAAGGAAATGGCGCAGTATCTGTCTCATATATCGTTGGACACCTGAACCGCGCAGTAAGGGAAGGGACAAGGGAGGGAGTGAAAGAAGAAGGGAAGAAGTAGGTGCCGTAGTGGAGGGCTCCGGAATAATTTCGACCACCTGGGGATCTTTAACGTGCACTGACATCGCACAGCACACTTGCGCCTTAGCGTTTTTCCTCCATAAAAACGCAGCCGCCGCGGTCGGGTGCGTTTTTATGGAGGAAAAACGCTAAGGCGCCCGTGTGCTGTGCGATGTATGTTTTTTACGCTGGTGTAGAGTTTCACGTAAATATAGACGTGGTTATCTGCTAATTGGAGCACGCTTTTCGTATCCAGGCCGCGAACGCCGCATCTCCCGAAACGACTGCCGTTGGACTAAGGGCAGCTCTGACCTCGGCATTGGCTGGCTTGGCTGCCGGGCTTCTCTGCGCTGGTCTACATTCTATCGATTCATGCGTCCTCGCATCAACACCGGGACGACTGCGCCTGCCAGAGCCCCCAGTGCCGCGACCACTGTCAGCTCATTTTGGCGAAGTTGAAGTGGAGCGTTTATCCCTCACAGCCTTCGGAGGGTACGTGTGCTCTAAGCAGAGACCGTTGCCGATTGATTCTGACGTATACGCATCGGCCTTCACCTATCTCGCTCTCATATCGTACTTCTGCTTGCAGATTCTGCTCGCTGATTACGAGAGCTCGTACTCATACTGATTGCCTGTCTCATTGAAAATAAAATGTGTTTATGAAGTAACTGCAGGCTGCCCTCAGATTATAGCTGCCGCTAGCCTTTCGAGGGGCCGTACATAATCGTCATCATCATCATCAGCCTAACCACGTCCACTGCAGGCCAAAGGCCTCACACATACCCCTCAATTAACCCTGCCTCGATTTAACTGAAGTCACCTTATCCCAGCAAATTTCTGAATTTAATTCCCCCAGCTTACTGTGACGCTCTCAGGGTTGCCGTCTTTTCGAATAAGCTCCGTTACTTATCTTTCCTTAGCATTACATGCCCTTTTCTTTTTCTTCATTTCGACTGGGGTATCAAGAACTCGCGTTCGTTCCCCGACTCATTCTACTCGCTTCCGGAATTTTAAGTTAACCTGCGCACTTTACTAGTTAAGAGAAGGAAACGGGGGGTAACAAGCTTGCGTCACCTGTAGTCATGTTTATAGGACTAGACAGATGCACTAGACCTTTATTTATTGCACCAAACTTCATTTTTATTTGAGTGTGAAGTCGTGCGTGAGCTTGCCTTTTTGACCTTCTTGCTTATGACTGAAAAGAAGAGAACACCGGAGTTTTTCTAGATAACGCAAGAATGAACTCATTAGGGGATATGGAAATCAAGATTTTAAGCGGAAAGAAGGCCTATCTAAAGTGCTTTCACACATTTCCTTTTTTTCATTGTTCGCGCAGTAATGACATTATTCAACTAACAATATTTTGCACTTAACTCTCTTGGATTCCAAACGGGTGTAAATTTGGTCCTGTTGGTAGGGCTTTATTATGTTAAAAGATTGGAATTTCCTTTTTTTTTAATCTAGATGAACTTTTTTTCACTGTTTATTTCAGAACGCAGGTTTTAATTTTTTCTGATATTATTTTCTAAATACCAATGTCTTTTTTTCCGGTGAAATAAATTATGTCGGTGTGTGGTCAAAAGTGACTCAGAGTTTATCTTGGCGTTCTTGTTTCTTTTTTTTTAAGGGAGGCTCAAGTGGCAGAAAAATAACACGAACGGTGTCATTCAGAGTTATTCTTGCTGAATAAGGAAGCCGTAAAGTTGCAAAAAAAAGTAAGTTCTTCCTTTTCTGGTTCCGCTCTGCGCTGAGCGAGAGGACCACGCCGTAGAGTTTCTGCGTGCACTCGAAGGTGAGGAGAAGAGTTCCATGCATTAATTATGTTTTAGTGCTCTAATATCTCCCTCTAATATTAGTTTCCTGCTAATTGTAAAGTGTTTATGGAAGCGGCGTGCTCCTCACTGTTGGCGCGCGTGTCCCTTCAGGGCTACTTTGCCGAACAGTGAAATGTTTAGGAAAACATTTCCCCCACGTTTATTTGTAACGCTTGAAAAAAAAAAAGATGCATTAACAAGTGTGTATCAGCGTCTGACCAAAATAAAATTAGACAATGTTTCGGCGCTCTTCCTAAATCGCACCAGCGTTCAGGAGGGCGCCCACTTTTAGGGCCTCCAGAGTTTTCTGCTGCGGCATGCGACAACGACGTAAAAACACTTTTCTCCTGAAAAAGTACGATGTATAGCTTTAGCCAAAAATCAAGTCAAGCCCACTTATAATGAACCTGACGGTCGCTCGGATTGCGTTCGTTATATCTGAAGTTCGTATTAAGTGGAGTTCCCATGCTGGAGCCAGAGGTACGAAGTCAGACCGTCTAACTCCGTTATGCGCACCTGTTTATTCAAACTAGACCTTATTACGGCGCTTTCCAAGCTCTCCAGAGCAGTCGCATCCCATAGCCGATAGCGCTGCTACCCACAAACTGCGTTATATAACTACAATCGTGGTGGAAGCCTAGCATGACAGCTGGTGGCATGTCCGCCTCGTGGTCATCGTCTTCATCATTTTCCTGGCAATCCGACAGTGTTTGTAGTTTTAACAGTGATATTTTCGTCAGAAAATTGCTTTCCGATCTCTGCATCGCCCCCGGTAAATCAGGCAGGTCTAGCTGAACATCGACGACGCGTCGCCCCAAATCTCTACATGCGTCCCATAAAGTGGGTGTTCGACAGCGTCCTCTATAACCCCTTATTAAGGGGGTTATAAACTCTGTCTTGCGAATTTATTCCACGGCGGGAAACAGAATTTCCTTAACTGGGACATCGCCACCTGGCCAGTCAGTTGCCGTTAGTATGTACTGATGACGCGGCGCCGATGGGACACCTCGAGGACATTAATTATGCCAATGTGAAGTGGCAGGTCTGGCTCGTCGCGTTCGGTGGCAGAAGAGCGTGGTCACCGCAGTCGGAGAAGGCAGCGTGTGGTGCTCCGCGCGGTTGTCGAGCAAGGACAGGACGTTCTTGCTTTTTTTTTTTCAAGCCACTCTGCGAACAAGTCGCTTGTCATTCCTATAGACCCTCTAAATAGTGGCACACCTGTCGAAAACAAAAGTCGCGCATTTGCCCGGCCCTTTGTGTCGTGCGCAGGAGAGTGTAGCTTAAACGGCACTGCTCCATGCTCGTGCATAGGGACGGCAGTGCGAAGCTTGCTGAACTTTGCACCAGCGCTAGGCGTCGCCTTTCAAAGCATGCGTTTTTAGCGCTTTCATATGTCACAAAGTTTCGTCGGAATTCTGTACATGCCTTTTTTTTTGTTGCTTTGCTTTTAGGGGGTCGCGTTCCCTGGTAACACAGAAACATTACAGTAATGTTACATTTTTGTTATGGTCAAATATTATTTCGATGTACTTAATGTCCTTTTCTTCTAATGTTATTGTAATATTACATACAAAGGTTGCGATAACCTTCCCCGAAGATTACTAAGACATGTAAACAACATAAATGTAACATTCGCGGAAATGATGAAGCAGCCCTGCACAAGCATGCAGGCCCGCCGGTTGTACTGGCACACAACACCGCTTTGCAAAAACCATGGCAATGAGGGCGATACTCAGTTCCACTATACAGCACAACATACAACTCGTATTCACTCACGTAACTCCGAACGGGATTCATGGAGTCAAGCTTATATACCCATCACTGAGGGATGTCCCATGAGTGATAGTGGCCAATGGGTAGTAAGCAAAGTTTTCCTACAAAATAATGGGGCTGTGCACGCAGTCTATGGGGAATACTATCTAAGAGATGTGGTTCCAAAGTACTGCTAGTTGAAAAACATCTTTACTGCAAAAACAGCGGAAGAGGTTCAGGAAATCAGTGCTCGAAATATATTTGTAATGTAGATTTATAGCTATGACAAACATTATTAACGTTTTGAGGACTATATAAAAACAATGTTTCTTTAGAGCGTTAAAATACCGTTTTCTATATAACACACAATGTTATATGGGAATATTTAACGTTAATGTAACATTACAATGGAACTTGTAACATTACTGCAACTTGCATAACATTTCTATAACACTATTCTAATGTTCGGTGCTGCCCGAGTTGTTCTTTTTTTTTTTAGAAAGGAGAGGAGGGGGCGTCACAGACGCCTAGAGGCGTTCATCGCTCTCTGCTCTTGAGAGAAACGAGGGTTTCCGACTTCGGGGACGATTTTACAGAACCTCTTCGTTCGCTGTCGCTGTAACCGAGTTGGGCGGCCACACTTCTTCGTTGTATTTGAGATACGATGCCATAGCCCTAATACATATCCTGACGGTAGCACCACTCTCATTCGTGATAAACGGGCGTTCGTTATTACTGCAGCCATAATAAGTGGGCTCGATTACAAATCCCAATAGGTTTGGATCCTTGCAAGTCTTGAGCGCTGGAGGAGATAATCGCATTACCCACAGTGGAATAAATTCGCGTGGGTGGAAATGACTGCGTAGTGACCAAGAATTGCTTCCGTAAGGCACGCCGCCTTGGGGCTGTGTATTTCTGATTTAAGGGACTGCACGTGCATGCTAACGTGGGCGTGATTCAACTGCTCTTTGCTTTGTACTTGTTAGTCCCTTAAACATAACTGTAGTTGACGTATATTTGTCGAAATGTAACATGCATAGACAAAACAGTGCAGGGCAAATCTGCTTTCGATGCATACACACATGCACGCGCGCACAAAAAGTATGGTTGAGAAGCGTGCAACTCGTCAATCTCCGTTCAGGCCAAGTAATGTGCTAGTCCTTAAAAAACGAGGCGACTATAAATATCTGCGTTGCCCGCCGTTGACCTGCTTCGAGAGGGCGGCCATTCGACCAAACCAAACCCGCGGTGCAACAGTGCAATGCCCCTGCGACACGGCGGCGTCAAAGAGAAGCCCGCGCACGCACCGCCCTGCTCTTCTCTGGGCGCGGGCGTGTGCGTTTGCAGCGGCAGGTTGGCGGCGGCGGGACTTCCACTTGTTCGGCCGGATAGCGGGGCGGCAGAAGGGAGAGGGAGGGTGTGGCAGAGCCCAGGAATCGGGGAGAGGATGGGGGGCAGGGACGCCTGCCGGCAAGGGGCGCGAGGTCACGCGCTGCGGTGTTTGCTGCGGCCGCTTCGTTGCCCGGCGGGTTTGTTGCGCGGGCGGGCAGAGGAAGCGGGGGAGAAGGGCAAGCGGACGAGCAGGCCGCGGCTGAAAGCAAGCACCTCGCTCCCTTTCCGCAACGGCTGGCCATCAGCTGCTCGCCGTGGCTGAAATGTATGGCGTCTGAAAGCGCTAAGCTGACGGCACTCGAAAAAACTGTGAACGTTGGCGTTTTGGGTGACTGATTTTTTTTTTTTTCACGTCCTCCAGGAGGAATACCATGTGGTGAGATTAGTGCGATATCAGTGCGCGTTAACCCCAGGTGACCGAAATTAATCCGTAGCCCATCACTACGGCGGCTATTGCGGCGTCGCAACTATAACCCACTATCTGATCTATTTCCTCATGTTGTGGCTTGTTTATCAACCGCGAGTGAGAAAGTTATTGCGCTTATTTCCTCATACTCACCCATCCAACGATACCTACAGAGGTGCTCAATTAGTATCCGATAATACGCAACCAGAACCGATAATCTGCCAATTTTGTGATGCAAATATAAGAGGATGTGACACTCTGCAGTTACAGCTGAAGTATAATTAAGAAGGGCGTGGTAATTTTACATGCAAGAGCAAACAACGACGCAGCCCCCAGAATCGAAACCGACGCGCTCGCTATCGAGCGCAGCGCCACAGACGCTTGCGGCGAAAAATCGAAGTAGGAGCGAATACGCGGGCGGCTAGGGGGAGCCGCGCTCGTAGCTGTCAAACTCGCTTCTCCGGCCGCCCGGGCATCGGAATGGCTTTGGCAGCTTTGGTGCGCTCTGCCGCATAGCTGGAAAGTTAATGCGCTCGCGTTGCGCAAGCTCGCGCGATCGCGCGCCAGTTTGTCAGCTGTGGCAGTGTTAGCAGGTGCAGCTAGCGATGTAGGGCTCGTGCAGTGTACCTGCGGGCTCGGCGCAGATGGAGCTCGCCACTCCGCACCGACACTGGAAGCGAGAAGTGCTGGTTGCCATCGCCGTGATAACGGTTCTCATCGTCCTCTACGCCAACCCACGCGAACTGGGAAACGCGATTGGAGGTGCTGTGCAAGATCCCGTCCGCCGAGCATCCTCGGCATCCCATGGCAAGGACAACGTTGGCGGCGGCAGCAACAGCAGCGCGTTGGCGGTTCCTATTCGTGTGCTGGGCCGCTTCCGACACGAATCGCGAGCTAACGGCACTGCCACCGAGTGGGACTCCGACGATGTAGTGCGTGTGTTGCTCATCTTCACGCAAGCTCGCAAGGTAGGGTACCTGCGCGAGAAGCTGTCAATTAGCCTCGGCTCGCTGATCGGTCTCAGCAGCGTGCCGCTTCGCATCTACATCGTCACGGACCGTTCGAGCGCCAATGTGGCTCGGCAAGTTCTCGCGGACGCCTCGGCCAAGGCCTCCTGCGATGTGCTGGTGAGTGCATTTGCATGCAAGCGCAGAGGTCGAGCAACTCGGCCGTCGTTATCGTCTCCGCTTCGCCTGTGCTCATCCCGCTTGCCCGCTTTGCAAATAGGCCGCCGCCAGTGCGGCGACCCTAGCAATCGTGGTGAAGCGCCTTCGAGCTTCGCGGCCGATTCCACCCGCCCGCCTGGCCGATCCCCGGGGAGGGGGGTGGTGGGGGGGTCCTCTGGGAAAACGGCATCAACAGAAAGTGGAGTGCGGGGGACCGCCCTCACAATGTTTGGCTGCCCGCGCTGCGGTGCGCCTGTGGCGGTGTGCCCAGTGCACGCTCTGCCCAGGGCGTTAGTCATATTTCCAGTTCTGGCTGCAGGCGCTTCATATTCCCCTGGGGATCGGGCCTGTGACATCTGTTGTGCGCGCGGTTGCCGACTAGGCTGAGAGCGGACGACTGAAGCTTTTTTCGACGCGCTGTTGTGTCCACGGTAACCTCTAGCGAGAACACCTAAATTTTGATGGGAGATGGGGAACGGGCACTTAGAACAAAAGTGCGGTTATTTTTGAATATGTATTACCAACTCGCCCGCTTAGCTATTGTGTTGACTCCTTGATCGCGCCAAATTCACTTTCGCCTCTCATTAAGAGGTCGCTAACGCGTCGAATCGAATGAAGGATGTTAGCTGTGTTTGTCGGAGACCCACTCAGTTTTGCCGTGATGGGATAGTTCTGTTTGTGGGAAAGCCATTGGCAATCGGGCCGCGTGTTCTCCTACACCTTAAAGGAGTACGTGCATTGCTTCTGGGTATACCTTCGTATCATTTAAAGCTGGCCATTGCACATTGCAACTATGCTTCCTTTATGTGCCCGTTATTGGGATTTTATGTGCATTTTGGAGTCATGTGAATGAGTATGAAAAGTATTGTTCAATTCACAATAGATTTTCAGCGTAGTGTTCTTTGTCTTGCTTCCATCTGAAACTGTTGTAGGATACTGACTGGAACAAATCTTAGATAGCATGCTTCAAGTGCGTATTGGAAGAGGATTCACATGTGCACCCGTGCCACCTCAGTACCTTGTTTTGCTTGCTTCTGTGGTGCCCATACAACTCCATGCCTTCATATTAGTTGCAATTGATATGAAAGCAGAAATGGATTTGTTTGTATTACGATATGTAGCATGAAGGAAGAGCAGTGTCTTGGTTTACTGGAAATAAGGGTACACAGTGAAGGTGCAACCAGTGCTGTTCACCTGCAGTGCATACTAATATTGCTGCCAGTATGGCTTGCTACATGTCCCAAGTGAACGGACTGAGGTGTAATGGAAGCTGTGTATGTCTTTTAGGATTCCTCAGAAATTTTATAGCTATAGCTTTTATTTTAACTGCTGTACAACCAATTTTTGAAAACCATTTCTGAAGCCTCATCGCACCTTAATAGGAATGTGGCAATTAAAGCTATTTTCTGGATTTATGCTAGAAATGTAACCAAATTTTGCACAGATACACATATTATTGTTGTTATTTCAGAGCTGCGTTTTGTTTTAAACTGCCTGGTACAGTTGCCAGAGAATTACGATTACAACTTTCATAAAGTCGTCCCCAGGGTGCTGAATAATTAAGGAGAGAATGCACCAGTTTTTTATGTCAGCATGTTCATAAAGTTCTGTTCTGTGCAGTAAAGCTGTCAGTCTTGTTTTAGATTCCCAGTGCTTGTGGAAGTAGGATTTATGAAACGTTTTTTACGAAAGTAACTTTCCAAAACTATTGCAAGCTTACATAGAAGAATTGAGATTTATCGCACTCTGCAATGTGTAGGCATTCATGCACAAAAATCAATCATTCTACTTTCATCTGTTACTTAATGCCAAAGGGATGAGTGATAGCAAGTGAGAGCTGAGAAAATAATCCTTAAAGTTTATTCCCTTATTTTCCTCATTTATCGCCTTTTTGCTTTTGGTCAGAGAAATGGATAATTACAATCAATGGAAGCTTTGATTTTCTGGTCTGTCCTTTTCATCGATGTACTGAGATGTTGATGCACCATCCCCAAGGATAAGCTACTCTCCAAACAATGATGGCAGAGTTTTTCGGTCCTGAATTCAGGAGTATCAGTTGAGTCGTGGGCAAAATTTCATGTCCAATTTGCTTGCTGCCTGACAAACACCAACATAGTGAAAAAGCCATGAAGTAGACTTTTACTAAGAACCCAGATTGGGTACAGTTGTCCGCAATGTCCCGTAAAGTGTGTATTAGAAATTCTTAGCTGGGATAGAACAGGCAAATTTCAGAATGACATACTTCTTTTGAGATCGTGCCTACAACTACGCATTTTTGTACTGCTGTTGCTTTTGTGGTTTTGTATTTCTGTTTATAATCAGTGCACCACATAATTTTTGGATTTTCTAAAGTTATCCTGTAGCATGCATTTTCTTGAAGTTTTCATTTATGACATTTACTTTTCTCTTTTACTGTGAAGTGGATGTTGTTCAGCCAAGGGCTTGCAATTGAATCCCGCTACAACGAAATCGACGGGATGCGCGAGAAATTTCGTTGTCGCGCAATTTCACTGTCGAGAAATTAACCAAAAATGCAAGGCAATAACTCCAGCAAAACATAGTTTTATTGCCAGAAATCTGTTAGTTTGGCCTGCTTGCGTTTCACTGCCAGGCTGGCGACTAGAGTTGGATTCGTCTTTGACCCTCATACGGCCGGCGGCCTCCGCACGGCGCCAACAAATCCCCTCGCTGCTTCCCCACGACGAATAAACGACTCCCAACCAAATTTTTTAATAAGTAATACATGAAAATGTATTAAACATACATTCCGTGCATTATTTAGCTGCTCCAAGCCACTGGTTTAGCAGGGAATAATCTCGTACAACACCCAACTTTTGAAGAAAGGCGGGCCACTGACCGGTGAAGGCTCCCGAAAAATTCGTAGAAGCGAATGAGTGCTCACAAAGTAATTCGTTTTCGAGGGAATTTTAATACATTAACTCCTATGGGGATTTCGCAGGGAATGAAAAATACTTCGTTGAAGCGGCATTCATTGGGCCGGGATTCAGCTGTAATGGTTGTCTGTGATACATATAATTATCATATGAGGTTCAATTAGATGTGGTGGATTCCAAAGCCCTTATGAAATAGGCACAAATGGTATAACATTATGTTATATATTGCTAAACCCAAGGCTAAACCCTAAAGTACATGGGCTGGCATGCAGGAGCAAGGAAAATTTATCAGTAGACATCAATAAACCTGCTAAAATATCATGTGTCTTATATATTAATGATTAATTGTTTGAATTTTAGTGTCTAATATTAAAGCCTGGTGCCGACTTTGTAAGCAGTCCCGCTCCTCTGCCAGACTGATCCTAATCGCCAGTCCAAAAAATAAAAACTGTCTACAGGAACAGTAATTTCTTCATCTTTTCTTAAGCAGGTTTGAGTTAAAGCTGCAATATGAAATATGAAACTATGTAATAGAAAACATAGCTGTGGGCCAAAATTTTGCTGAATACTATGAGTATACTGGGTGTTTCAGTGAGCACTTTCTAAAATTCCTAAAAATCGAGGTTATCAGGGGCAGTGGATATCAGTTACCATGAAAATCATTCTAATTATATAGCTCATGGACTGAAATTCAGTGATTATCCTTAATTTATCTTAGTATGGTGATTAGTACTAATGGGGGTTCAAGTCCATGCACAAGATGGTGCCATATCAGTTTTTGTAACAGAGGAAAGGCCATTTTCTAGAGCTCTGTGGCACAGAGAAATCCAGTGCTTTTTTTCCACACGAAAACACAACTGAGTGCATGAGTTCGGCCAGAAGATCGGTGCAGATGTAACTTTCACTCGTGATATGTTGCAGGGACAGCGACGGCAAATTCAAACTGCCTGCCTCATTGTATCTTTGCTTGAACTTTATTTTTGCTTTATCACTCTCAGAAACAAAGACCGTGCAGTTGGCAATTACCCGTCCTTTTCTAGCGCCAATTAGCAGTGCAGAAGAATGCATTTGTATAACATGGTACAACAGCACCAGCAGTTTGAATTGGGCGCCGTGGATACTGCAGCACATCATCAGGGACATTGTGTTTACACCAAGCTTCTTGTGCATCATGTGCTGAACTTGTTTTGTGCAGAAAACAGTACTGAATTTCTTTGTGCTGCAGAGCTTTAGGGAATGACTTTTTCTTCATATTAAAAATAGAAATGGCATTGTCTTTAGGTCTTCTGGGTTTAGATATAAGCTAGTCATGCAAGCTAACAGCTTCTTCACCTCGTTGCAGGCAGAGCTTCTGCATGTGGATGACATGCTGGCCCCCATCATGGACCTGGTGTCTTTCCTGCAGCCTGTGTTCAGTTCTAATTCCGGTTACTACCACAAAGATCTGTTCTTCCTGTCTACAGGTTTACACCGGCTGTTTTCCAAGAGCGTGCATCAGCTTATCCTTTTAGACGTTGATATCCAGCTGCGCTCGGACATTGCTATACTGCACCGGCATTTTTCCCTCTTCCCTCCTGCAGCCATTATGGGGCTGGCATATGAGCAGCAGCCTGTTTACCGTCATGTTCTTCACAAGTACCGCCAAGAGAACCCTGACACCAAGTGCGGTGAGCCCCCATCACGGGGAAGTCCTGGATTCAACAGCGGTGTCGTGCTTCTGGACCTTGAGGCAATTAGGAACTCATCCATCTACAAGGAATTCCTCAGTGCTAAGTCTGTTCAATGGCTATCTGCCAAGTACAGCTTTCGAGGCCACCTTGGAGACCAGTGCTTTTACTCAGTTCTTTCCTGGGAACACCCTGAGCTCTTCTACGTGCTTCCATGCACGTGGAATCGGCAGCTGTGTGAATGGTGGCGACACCATGGTTATGAAGATGTTTTTGAGGAGTATCACAGGTGTAATGGTACAGTTCACGTCTACCATGGGAACTGCAATTCTTCTATACCATCAGTGAGGTGACAGTGCTTTGTGCGCTCTATGAATGGTGTGCTTATTGTTATTTTGTTATAATTGTCATGTTTGTCTTTCGTTCTTTGTGTTCCTGTCCTGGTTGTGCTAAAAATATGTATATTTTGTTATGTTTGCAGCAGTCAATGCCGAAGATCATTAACGTGTGGCTACAGCCGTAGATTCATTGAAAAATACGTAGTTTTTTATTTTGGCCGCTGAAGTTTTATTAAGCTCTGTGTAGCATTTGGGGCCAGAAGAGGTTGAATGTCAGCTGTCAAAGAAAGTTTCCAGTGGCATCCTCTAAACGAGCAGCCTGACATTAAGTGTGTTGCAGCTGCCTTTTCAGCAGCTTTTTCATTTTCTACTTGACAAGTTAATTGTACACATCAGCTCCTCTCCACTAGCAAAGTTAACCAATGTGCCTAAAGGCCTGAGTGGATAGTCAGAATCAGGTGCTCATCAGTCTGTATTACTTTCTCAGAACTTGTATCATCACTGCAACTCTAGGCCTTACACTGTGTCCTCTGCAAGTATGTGCACACCCTATTCTCATCAGTATGGGCTTAATGCAAGAAATTGGGAGCTGCTTGGGTACATGGTGTGCAATTTAGTTTTTCAAGTGCTAATCTCCTTCATGACTTTTGTAATTAGTAGCCATTGCAAATGAGAAACTGAACTAATCTGTAAGTAGCCTTCGCAAGCTAATCTTTCATATGAAATCTTGGAGGTTTGCAGGATTGAATGTTTCTTATAAATCCCTTTCTTAATGTCTGTTAGTGTACACTCGCGCTCAGTATGACTTGCAGCGTGTGAGCGATAGCCGGACAGTGTTGTGGGGCAGTTGGTGGCACTGGCATGCAACATATCTGAGAGCAAAAAAGGAGATGATTCTGCCATCTTGAATGTGCATGTCCCCCACCTCCTCATACCCTCCGAAGCAATAAGATGTTGGCGTACTGACGAACGTGCTTGGCATATTTGACATGGCTTTCTAGGGCTTGCTACAGTTGCTGTTGTCTTGCTTTTCACATCTGTAACTTGCTGGCTTCATTTCCTTGCAACTAAGAAAAGTTCCCGGTCTCAGCGGTGGCATTTCTGGGGAGGTGAAATGCCAGAGGCCCGTGTACTCTGCGATGTCAGTGCACGTTAAAGAACCCGAGGTGGTCAAAATTATCCGCAGCCCTCCACTATGGCATCCGTCATTGCCATAGTCACTTTGGGACGTTAAACCCGATAAAACCAAACCAAGAAAAGAAAAGAAATATAGGGCAGTGGCATCCTGGTGTAATAAGAGAACATTAGTCTGCAAGCAAACATTCTCTGTAGGTACCTACATGTACTTGCTGCTAATGCAGCAAGGTGGCTGATTCTAAGAATTGCATGCATGAAATTGTTGAAGGAGTATCGGAACTCCAAATCACTAGTATGACTGGAAAGTCAACACATACGATAAACCCCATAATTGAAGCATGCAGGGATGAGTGGTCACATTTTCACTGGCCATTGTTATCAGTATCGTCTTGTAGTACATCCTGCTGAACACAATTGCTGGCAAAATAATTCACCAACACTAGAAAAGTATTTCTGTATTGCTGAAATTCTTTGTGAATTGTTAAGGATACCATGGCATTCTGTGCACTTTGCGCAGTATGGCGTTAGATGGGCTTTAGTCTACTTGACTCGTACCTACTATTTTATCTCCCCTCTCTTTCTTAGCCTGGAGTAATAGACGTCCGCTATTCTACTCATTATTTGCACTTGGGAAAGGGTGCAAAAACAGCCTCAAGGGTGTAAGTGTACAAGAGCATCGTAGTTGGCTCTGACCATTACCGTTTTTTGCTTTTTGTTCTGAGCAAAAACGGTAATGGTCAGAGCCAACTACGATGTTCCTGGGCACTTGCATCCTTGAGGCTGTTCTTAACCACCACGGTGGCTCAGTGATTAGGCCGCTTCGCTACTAAACCGGTGTACCCGGGTGCTATCCCGATCACGGCGGCCGCGTTTCGATGGAGACGAAACGTAAAGGCGCCCATGTGCTGTCTGATGTCAGTGCACGTTAAAGATCCCCAGGTGGTTGAGTTTATTCTGGAGCCCTCCACTACAGGGCCTCTTTCTCCCTTTCTTCTTTCACTCCCACCTTCCTCCCTTTCCTTACAGAGGGGTTCAGGTGTCCACTGAGAGATGTGACAATTACTGTGCCATTTTCTTTCCTAAAAGACCAATTTTCATTATTTGTTCTGTATGTGCCATTTTGGCTCAGTGGTTAGGGTGCTCGGCTACAGAGCTGGACAGCCCGGGTTCAATACCGCAGCATTTCGATGGAGGCGAAACTTTGAAAAGGCGCTCGTATTTTGTGTGATGTCAGCATGTGTAAAGGAACCCCGGGTGGTCTGAATTAATCACGCACCCTCCACTACGGCGTCCCTCATAGCCCATTTGGGAAGTTGGCCCCATTGTCTGGAAAATCCGGTATAGGTGTTCTTAGTACTGTGAGCGAAAAATCACGAGCTTGATTCTGGCAGGTGGTGCCCAGACAGAAACCTAGAAGGCAGGTGGGCCGCCTAGGTCATGTGATTTTGCATCATCATCACAACCTGCCCACCAGATAGTGAGCAAACTGCCCACTGTGGCAGGTGGCAGTTAAATTAATGATTCGTCGCTTGAGAAGAGTAACCGGGGTTGCTCATGGCCCATCGCTGGGAGCACCTACCATCGCATTTCAGTGGTGCATCACTTAACCGCTGCATCACTGTTCCAAGAGGGGTATGAGGACTCCCAGGGATCTATAAATGTAGAGAATGACCTTCTGCATATATGGTAATTAACTCAGTGTGCTATCACGTCATACCCTTAAAGGGGTTCTGAAACACCTTCCGAGGAGACCATCAATTTGCTCAATTACTAGATTGTGTTGTTATAAAAACCTGAGCCGAATAATACGCTTCTACACGCAGCAGAGGACCAACAATCGCACGAAAGTTGGGGGCCCTTCCAGGCGACATTTTCATGCTTGCACCTTTCTCCGTCGTGCACACCTGCGTATGCAAGTTGATAGGTAACAATTGGTAAGATTCTTTAAGACTTCAGGCAGCCACCATGGCCGCGGCCAATAAGCCACGTAGCTCCGGTGGGTCAGGATGCTTCGCTCCTGGTGGTAAGGCCGGCAGACGAGCGCCAACCTTTCAACATGCAAAAAGTGACGAGAGGAGAGGGAAAGGCGCGACGACGCTGAAATTAAAATTTTGACTACAGATTACTCAGCTTTTGCAAGCGCATGAAAAAGAATTTTAGCTGGACAATATTCGTGAAGCGGCGTGCTTTATCATCCCAGGCTTACTGCAACTTTATTAGAGCCCCCTTTTCAGAGCCGATTTAAGGCGAAACTTAAGTATCCCCTCCAGGTTTTTCTTTGCTTTGTGAGCAGTTAAAATGGCTCCTGCTGAAGCTAGAATAATGCACATATTAATGCGACAGCATTAAGGCTCCTGTTCTGCAGAAGATCCGGCGGCAGCATTGTGAGTGAAAAAATCCCCGCAGAAGCGACCTATATAGGCTACCTTTGTCACGTGACCTTGTGGCATCGTTATAACGTGCCCATCAAATTGTGAGCAAACTGACCGCCGTGGCAGGTGGCAGTTAAATAATGATTGGTAAGGATTGGGTCGCATAAACCCCACTGTTGGCAGCACCTGCCATCGCAGTGCAGTGGCGTATCGCTTAACCACTGCGCCAGAAGTCGTCCGAGGAATCCCAAGGATCTATGTATGTAAAGTCGAAAATGACCATTTCCGCATACATGTGCATCAACCCATTTAAGCTGTCATGCCATACCCTTGAGGTGGAACTTAAATGTCCCCTCCAATCTTTAGATCAGTAGACTACCAAATGAAAATATGTCACTGCAAATTTGGCACGATGCACTGGAAAAAGCCTATCAGGAGGGGCATAAGCATTGCAACTTTTATTCAGGCATGTTCTATTTTGTTTAGTTATGCAGACAGTAACATATTCGCAACAATTCTCATGTGTCATCATCATTAGGTGCCAGTGCAGTGAAGTACATGTAGCTTCTTTCATTCAAAGCATTCCTCACAGACCACCTGTCTTCTTATTACACCATGGTGCAGCTGTCATATAGTATTTGCTTTCGTTTTTCGTTTCAAGGAAATGAAGCCAGAGTTTTGGCGGGCTTGAAAAGCGAGAAGTGGACCATCACAGTAGGTCAGAAGGTCAGAAGAACCTAACAATAATCTGTGGTGCACTAAGTTTTATCACTCTGGAGGGAAGGAGGAGGCAGGAGAAATCTCAGGGCGACATGCACTTTAGGTGTTGAAGAACCATCGTGTTCTCTCTTTCAGGCAGGTTGCGCATCATTGTCAGTACTGTGTACCACGGCGCACTCCAGCCACTGGTCGCATGTTGCAAACCATGCAGAGCGCAATACTATAGAGGTCAAAACACTTGTCTGGTACGGCCAAGCAACATGCTTTGGTCTTTATCCACGGCACCTAGCAATAATGTCTGGATCAAGACGTCTTGTGTGGGTGAATGTGAGCACAGTGTGGGCAGCACTGATGGGATTGCCTCGTCTTTTTCCCAGCTCGCCGGTCCACACGGCTTTGACAACTGCTTTTGCAGTCTGGATTGTGCAGCTCAGGTGCTGTCGACAAGTGTTCTATTTATCTCTGTCCCTATGCGTCATTGCTGCTAAAGGTTGGCAAATGTAGCGATGCCTTTATGTCGCCATCTATGAGCATTTATATCCTCTTGTTCAGGTGCATAAGGTATTTTGAAATTAGCAGGTAATGAAAGCTGCCACATATTGTCGCTGCAGTATTGGTAATAACTGGCATGACTGCACTGTTTCCCTCGCCGTTTCCACAACTGCTTACATTTGCGGGATAGGAAACCCAAAATGAAAGCAATGGACTGCATCAGCTTTGATCGTTTACATTGCTCTTGGCATCTGCGGTCATATTTGCGGTGATGAGTGCACAGAGTTTTTTAGCCACTTATCACACGGTCGATAAGTTCTCTGAGTAATATTTCTGTGGTCAACGAGCAGCAAAATGATGAAAATGAAGAACGGGCCAGGGCTGCTTGCATCTTTGTCATCTTATTACTTCTCGAAAGGCAGGCCTCGTGGTTATGACTTATTTTGTCCAGTTTTGAAGCGAAAAATCTTTTTTATTTCAGGCTCGTGTTTTTCTATTATAATTTTGGCTTCCACAGCTTACAGGTCTGGCCTTCATAAAATTATATAATTATTTTTTGTCTAGTTCACAAACTATCCTTATTCTTGTCCAGATTTTATTTTGTGGTTTTATTTTGTGGTTGCACTGGCCTTGCTGTGTAAAACCACTGGTAGTCTTCATTGAAAATGCTTCTCTCACATTTACAGGTAGACATGCATTGCTTTGTCTCTCCGAGTATCCCCTAACTGAATTTAACTTTTTCTTTTTAACATATTCCCTAACCACCTGAAGTCAATTCCTGTGTTTAATTGGCTGGCGTCTTGTAGGACCACTTGGAGCAATACCCATCATGCAGTGTTACTGCTACAGATTCTGCACAATGTCAGGAAAGGGCCAGCATAGGCGTTTATTCATTCTTTATTGACTGGGCTTTTTCTCTTCGGTTGCCTGATTGCACCCCAATTTTCATTGCAGAATTTCTGGCCATGGTTCCCGTCATCAGAAAGTTGTGTGCTCAGCAATGAAATTTCCTCATTATTGTGTCTGATGCCCTTTCAGTTTGTACAGCCCCGACATTTCTAAACCAGACAGATTTGAGTCTTTCTTTTTTTGGTCTTGTGCCTTGTCAAGTTTGCCAGGTCAGGCTTGTGCGAGTCCTTGGCCACAGCGAAATTCACATGAATGAGACAGTGAACTTTAACGCATCATCCTCATTGAGCAGGCCTCTTCTGCACTTACTCCCTGTTTTCCCTTGCGGGTGGATGCCTTTTTAATGCAGTTTTTATTCCTGAAGCACTCCAAATCCTTATTACTCTGTCTGATGATTTCTGGCATTTGGACTTAATGTGAAAGTTTGGGTTAGTACCTTCCCGCAGTTCTCTCCCATATCTACCTCGCCATCTACTCTCCGAACTGCAGATTCTGTGATAGACACACTACCCTATCCCACATCATGTGAGCCGGCCTTATCGCCCCTTTCCCCTTAATCATTACCAAGGAGCAATGGGAGAGAGCGCTCCGCAGCTCGGAGCCAGGCCTTCAGCAGGTTCGGCTCATCCGACGAGCTGAATGGGTTGCTGAGCCGCATAAGCGCTTGGCCATCTGGAGGAATTGACCTGCATGAGGGGCTCCGCCCCTCCCAATCAGCTGATAAAGTCTATTGTGTGTCTGTTTCTCGTCAATGCGAGGTGACTCGGACCAATTTTCAATGCAGGATACCTCCCGTAAATTTCTACCTTCAAATACCTAGGGTTGTGTTCTCTCCCAGCCTTGTGTTCTTTCTGCAGTGAAGCTGAAACAGATTTTTTCTTTTCCTATTGGTGATTTGTTTTCCTCTGAAAGTTTTCTTTGAATTTCCTTTCCAAAATTTTAGGCTGTCTCTGAAAATTCTAAATTTACTCTTGCTTGGTGCTGCACAATTAGGCTTCAGCCGTGAGACAGTTCGCTCTGCTATACACAAGTTCATTTTTTTCCCTTGGAAGTATGCCTCGCTCGAGGCACCAATCACACTGTTCTTTTTTATTTTCTCCACCAATCTTTCATCATACTATGCTCAGGCTATGTTCATTTTTTTTCATATCTTTTAAATGAAATTTCTGTTCCTTTTGTTATTTCTTTCAGCATATATTGTGCCTAATAATATCAGGCTTTAATTTCTTGTGTGTCTAATCCCCTTCATGGGTGCGTGCCAATCTCCAAGGGTGCAATAACAGTGAAACAGTGACACAAGTGCGTCTTTACTGATACTTCAATCAGATATCTGCACAAAAATACACTACATGACAGAAAACACAGGTCGCATGTTATCCAAGAAAGCAGCTTTTTTTTCTTGACAAGATTGACAGTTTGCTAGCCTGTCTCAGTAGCAATATTGACAAAGTAAGTGATTAAAACTTCAGTTTTAGGTAAAAACTTGTGAGATGTCGGTCCCTCCTTTATCTTTTTTTTGTACTTTTTTTTACCACAAACAGGCTGCAATTATCCCAACTATTCACTAACATTTTTGTGTTTGTTGCAGTGGCAAGGCTTAGTCTTTTCTGTAGGATTTATCTAATTTTTATTGCTCTCTGTACATCCATGGCGTGCTGATAAACAACCAAGCTTTTTGAATTTCATTTGGCTTAAGCTGCATGTATTGTGGCTATCAGTATCATGGTGTCGTCACTCATGCACACATTTAATGCTCCCTTGGCTATGTTCCTTCAGTTGTTGCACCATAGATGGCACTGTTCATTTGGTCAGTAAAGTGTGTTGTCGCAATATGGTGCAGTATTGTCTAGTCTCAGGTTGTTTCTTTTATGAATAGTTTTGTTGTTTGTTGCTCTTGCATTGTATTTTATGCTTGTATATATATTGTGTTTGACAAAAGCAAGCATACAATACTGTACGCATTTTGTATCATAAGTTTTTCTCTTTCTGTAAAATCAAAAGTTCTTAGTACTCCTGATTTTGTTGATTGCCATATATTCGTTGGGATGTTCCAGATCGATGGCTAAGGTTTTGTAGATAATGCTAATGTCAAGGATATATTGTACCATGTTTCTCATTTTTTTTACTGGAAGGAATTATCGTGCAGTAACCTGCCAGTTTATGACCAGTTTTAAAGTCAATGAGCAGCTACTTCAGACGTATTTGCTTCTTAGACTGGTGTGGGTGCATTTAGAATGCACCATCTTTCAAGCATTTGCTGCTAGAAGCTAAGTGAATACTTTCTTGGTATTGTTCCTGTTCTTACATTTTGTTTCATTAAAAAACAAAAAATTCAAAGCTTGACACTCTGAAAAGACCTAGCTAGTTTATATAAAAAGTCTTTTTTGCAAGGTTTTCTTCTGTAAAATTTATATTCTGTGTAGTTTTGTTTATTTCTGGCCATCTACTAATAATATCTTGTTTATCAATAGCAGAGGCTGTTATTTCTTTAAAATTTCATGCGTTGTACAGTGTCCAGAAAAATTTCTATTCAGGGAATAAGTTTTGATGTGTGCTTCAGCAGTGACACCTCCTTACACTGCTGTATAACATGCAATGAACATCAACACTAGACTTTTATGTTTTTCTACTCTTGAGCCTAGCGCTTTGATAGGCTGTGCATTGTGTTACCTTGTTTAACTACATCTGCCGCACTGTTTTAGAGGTAAATTTTTGTATATATAAGGGAGCAGCTCATGCCTACATTATAATGAGCTTCGGTCTGTAATACAGCTAAATTGTGTAAAGTTATGGTGAATGCAATATCCCGTTAGTGCGTGTATTTTGCCTGCTGCATGCTTACAGAGAATAGCTGAGCTACTTGGAATTTTTTTTTCCCTCACTCTTATGGAATGTGGATGGACGAGAAGCAAAAATATTTAAAGTGCAAACAAAATAAGAGAAAGGTTTTAGCACTATCTTGTGATGGTGTGATGCCATTTATGTGGGCTTTGCCATGTATTACAGACATGGGTCACTGTTCATAGATATGTCACGCATTATCATAGCTTACGAGGAAATGAGAAGGTACTCCTGTGGATGAAGGTTCTCTATAAAAAAATGGACTTTGCATCTTTAACAAAGGGGAATGTTAGCACGTTAACATTTTTGGTTAGTTTTTCACTGTTGATAACTAGTGTTGCACCTCCCAGATTGACCGCAGTTTTGTAAATTCTGCACTGTGCACACTCGCTGTTGTGAGTGAAAAGTTTGTCTAGCTCCTAGTGTGTTGTGCAGATTGCCCTAATCATGGGATATTTTCCATAGGAAGTTGTGGTCATATGTAGCAGGAGGCTTTAAACGTCTGTAAAGCGGCATAAAATAGCCAGTTTTGAGATGTTAGCATGCTAAACACTGCTGCTTCAGGCATTCACAATCCACTGAAATCTGTTGCCTTCTAGTTGAGCATGACATGCAAGCAGGTGTTCGAAGACGTGAGAGAAATTTTGGGGTATTTTTCTGCATCTTCTATTGGCTTTCGCCTTAAAGGTGTATAGACACCTAATTTTGGTGCCATGTTTTCTTCTCTGTAATGATGCAGAAGACTACTACGCATGAATCACCTTGTGGTATTCACCTTCAACTGCTAAATAATTTATAATCGTGTTTTTCCTGTCATGCTGTTTTGGTTTCGGTTCAAGTGCTGAACGATGGCTGTTATGTCAAAGAGCGGTTTTTTGTCATGTGAGGCACTGAAAAAACGTCAATGTAATCACTGTTTCATCGTTTTAATTCAGTACAGTGCTGAAGGCAGCCTTCCTAAAGGTCCAGATTGACAACGAATTTGGAAGCAGCGACATACAGCAGTTCTTGCTCACACTTCTTGAAAGAAAGTGTATTGATATTGTAATGGCATTTGTGTAGTTTTTTAGTAATTGCTGTCTTATTTTCTGTGTCTTGTTCAGAATCCATTAATCACAATGCGGAAACTTTTTTGAGGAACACACTCCATTGAGGTGTAAAACCAGTTTTTGGCAGCTTTTAATGTGTTGATGTTGCTTGTTTAATGCAGCACCTGTTTTTAAAGGAAAGGAGCGAAAGCATTTTAACATCCTTGTCTTGAAGTCTTAATGAGAGTCAGCAGGGTCTAACAGGACATGACTATGGTGTTATTATTAAATGTAGTTATCCTGCAGTCTGTGCAGGTAGGTCATGCATCTGTTTTGCATGTGTTTAAGAGACATTGTTTTATAGTTAAGAATAGATATTTTTCCAGAGACAGGTTTTTTTTTTTTGCGTGGTCAAGTTTTGCTCCAAAAAGGCTTCTTTTTTCTGCAATCTGGTGTTTCCCATTAAGGTTTAAATTCTTTCATGCAACTAATTAATGGCTTTTGCCTGAGGTGCCCCTAAATGTTAAGCATTGTTCTCCATGTGCTCACTTCTAGATGTGACTCAATAACTTCCTTCTGGTTGTATTAGCACAGTCGTTCACACACTTGTCCAGCGCGCTCAAGAAGCTGTGCTTCGCTAGTGGCTTGAGGTTGAAAGCATCTTATTTTGCATGCACATTTCAAGGAATCATGTTTAACTTCTCTTATCACTGAAAGGCATAGCGAGCATGCTAGGCAGCAGCGGTTGTCACAAATGAACAACCAAGCACACCGTTTGAGTGTGTAGGCAGGTCTGTGGACAACGGTACATAATTGTTGGGTTGATTTTTTACTGTGAAGTATTGTGCTTGCTCAGTATACTTTAATCATGACTCATTTTTCTTTCTAACAATTTCTTGTATGTTAGTCTACTTTGTGAGGGAGGCTCTCTACGTGTTCAGTTGTAACTTCGTTTTTTTTTGTTAAAGGCAGCTTTTTGAGTTGTGAGAGTTTAATCCGGTTACCCAGTGTGAATTCTTGTTATTGAGAAGACTGAGTAGCTTATAAACTTGCAGCTTGTTTTCCCCACGCAGTTTCATATGAAATGTAAGGGTGCTGCTAATGTTTTTGGCAGAAACATCATGCCATGAAAAATGCTTGTACGTGTATCACAATATTAAGAATTCCTGCAATGCTTTTTTTTTTTTGCTTTTGAAAAGTGGCAGACCGGCATTTACTGGTTCCTTCCTGTGTTCATCTGCTCCAGTATGTGCCACTGCATATTTTAGTACCATCACAATACCTTTGTCAGAGTACAAAACACAACAGTGTGTGCAACAACGTTCCACGCATATAGCAATGCATGTCTGTTATAAAGCATGATGGCGAGTAGGGAAAAAAAAAAACACCCAATGCAGTTCCTGGCTGTAACGACATTTGGTTCTAAATTTAAAGGACGTAACAATGCCTGTTAGGCATTATTATGTATGCTGAACCATTTGGTTACCATAAAATGCAATAGTGTTCATGTACTTTCGTGCAGCCCACGAAAACTTGCCATAATCAGGCCATTGAGTGGCTCTTACTCCGTTTTGCATGGCACGCTGCGTAATTTAATTGTTTTCGAAATGATTTAGCAAAAATGAAGTCAGCCTATTGATTTCTGTTTTTACAGTATGACTTGGTTCAGCTACCATACGCAGTGACCAACTTTAATGTTTTTGCATGGTAATTAATGTAACAGGTCTTATTGAGCATGTTGCACATCCTGCAAATTTTGTGACGATATTGCCATACTTGCATGAGCAGTGTACGAAAGAATGGCTCGGTCACACCGAATGGTACATGAGCCTAATGTGTGTGCTGTATATTTGCCTTGTTCAAAAGGGTGCCATTTTTAAGAAGGGTTTCAGTGCCCATTTCCTATGCCATGAGACATCATTGCAATGCTGTTGCTCCTATCCTGTGCAAAGAAGTGCCATTTGTCTTTTTCTAGGAAATATTCAGTGAAATATTTTTGTACATTTCTAAAGTGAAATTATGCATTGTACAGCAGAAGAGACCTTATTTTCTGATCCATACTGGTGTGTCTCACTCTTTCTACGGCAGTGTGGCCTGCCTGAGCATAAAGGCAAGCTGTTGCTGATATGCTCTAGCATTACATGCACAAACATTCTGTGTCGGTCGATAGGTGCAGCCATCTGTTCCTGATGCGTGCATCATTTTGCCATAGCGAACATGTTTTTGAGACGACTTCTGCCTAGATGCATTCTATTAGTAAACTGTAGAGCAGAGAAAAATTATATCATGACGTCTAATATCATTGACTTTAACTAAAATCATCATGCAGAAGAGCACACATATATCTTCACTCTTGAAAGGTAGGCATGTGTTTATTGCAGGATTGCAGGTCTTTTCCATTCTTTGCTGACATATTTTGTCATCACCAGCAGCAGCTGGGATCCACAAGAGGACAAGTTTTTCCCATGGACCTTCCATGGATGAAACCTCTCTAGCAGTAAAAATTAGGCAAAAATCAATTTGGAGAAAAAACCGTACTGAACAATAATGTAGAGACGGATCCCAGCAAATCAGGAGGATATGGAGAGGGGCAAAGTACCCAATGAAAGTAATGTAGTGGAAAAAGCCTATTGGAAAAGAAAAAAGAAAGATGGAGGAAGGGTAGGTTAGGGTGCACATGCGTCCACAGCCGAGATGCAGAGACCTCTCGCAGGGTGTTAACGTCGTGTGCCAGCTGTGGGCACCCTGTAGCGAGCAGGAGGCCCGTAGTTCGAATGCCGGAGCGCTGCAATCCTCCACACATACAGTAACAAAACGTAGCCTGAATTGAACAACCGGGTCCCGAGAACCCGCCCGATCTCTGCGAAAGGCAAAGACCTCTAAGGTCAACCACTTTAGAAAGGCTCGCCGAGTGAACACAGAGGAAAACGTGTCCCCTTACCGTAAAAGAAGTTGCCACCTTGATGTAGTGCTTGACACTGTGACTTTGTTAATACTCCGCGATTTAAGTTTCCCGAATTACGCTCAAATCTCGGCAAATCGTTCCCACGAACATTTTTGGCCAGATGACAATAGTAAGATCACATAGTTCATGTCTTCAGTGCATGCGCATTGTACCTGCAGTGTATACAAATGAAAGCTGCCAGCCAGAATTCGCGCCCTCCGAGTTCACGGCAGACATTGACGTGCCGTGCCGCGTGAACGGGCTTCGTCACGCTTGCTCCCCTTAGCGTAGGCAGCTTGGCTAATTGTTGCGAGCTCCTCTTCTTTGTACCGTCTTTCGCGCTGTTTCTAAAGATGAGTTTGCTCTCAAGTATTCCTTACGTCGAGGCCGCCGCAGTGGCTACGGCGCTCTGCTGCTGATCCGAAAGACGCAGGTTCGATTCCCGACGCGGTGGTCGAATTACGATGGAGGCGAAATAGTATTCTAGAGGCCCGCGTGTACTGTTAGATGTCAGTGCGCGTTAAAGAACCCCATTTGGTCGTTGTTTCCGGAGCCCTTTAGTACGGTGTCTCTCACCGCCTGAGTCGCTCTGGGACGTTAAAACTCCATAAACCAAACCAAACTTTTCCGTCCCCTAAACATCTTCCTTTCTCCAATGCATCTTGTACACGCGTGTACATCACAGCATGAAGCTGCCTAGTGAACGAGGGGAACACTAAAGGGCCTGTCACTTCGGCTTCGTGAAGTTTCGCGCTGGCGAAATATTCGTAATCTGAGATTTTAGCCGCGTTCGCGGTATATAGAGATTTGAGAAAAAGTGGCTGGGGTTCAACGTGGCTTGAACATAGTTATACGAGCGAAAGCTCTGTTAAGCATGGTCTCCACTGTCTGAGGGCGATCGATGTTCAGATTGTCAGAGGCACGCTTCCGCACAGGCTCGCCCGAGCATCTCCCTTCCGGGAAGCCGCGTCGTCGCCTGACGTTAGCGATTCAAGAGAGAACCTGCATTCATTGCACGAAATAACCGAACATTTCAAGCTAGAAGGAGGGTCTACGCTCCCCCGACAGAGCACTCGGCCCTTCTGAGGCCCGCACTTGGCGGCGCCTGCAGGCAGAGAACGGCATGACTCAGACGAGCGAGACGCTAAATGCAAATTCTGCGGTGCTGTAGGCACGTTAGACCATATAATATGGTAGTGCACGCTCTCCCCAGGATACGGCAAATTCAGAATTAAAACGGAGTGGGGGGACCACGCTGAGATGCCCCGGTCTAAAGCTACAACGCTCCATAATCCATCTGGCGACTGAGGCTGTGGCAAAGTTCGTCCACTAGTCCTTAGTGTGCGGTGGGGGACACCCTCCTGTCGCCTACGTGCGTTCCGCGAGGTGTGAACCCCCACCATTTCTGATGGAAATAAAGGTTTTCTCTCTTTCTCTCTCCACTGTCTGAAATCAAATGGCAAGGTCAAAGGTGAAGGTCAGGTGCCCAGTGGTCATAGTCCTATGATCCCGTGGTCATACTACCATAGCTTGGGTCATGCCAGCAGGCAGTTAAGTTCGGTTTGACCTTGTGAGGCATTGAAGATCATTTTCTCATCTGCATCTAAATCGGAAGTTGTACCCCGAGGAGTAGAGCTCTCGCTCTAAAGTAAGGTGTGTGCAGTAAACAGCGTTCGGCAGCTGACGCGGGATGAACCCCGACAGCGCCGCCGCATTTCGATGGAGGCGAACTACAAAGGATACCTATGTTCTGTGCGATGTCAAGGCTCTGTGAAGAAACCCAGGTGGTCGAAATTAATCTGGAGCCTTCCATTACGGCACCTCTCATAGAACATGTGCAGCTTTGGGATGGCTCACACTATACTATACTATACTATACTATACTATACTATACTATACTAATATCCGCCGCGGGGGCTCAGTGGTTATGGCGCTCGGCTGCTGACCCGAAAGACGCGAGTTCGATCCCGGCCGCGGCGGTCAAATTTCGATGGCGACGAGATTCTAGAGGACCGGTACTGTGCGCTCTTAGTTGCACGTTAAAGAGCCCCAGGTAGTCGAAATTATCCGGAGCGCTTCACTACGGCGTCCCTCATAGCCTGAGTCGCTTTGGGACGTTAAAACCCCATAAACCATAAAACTATACTAGGCTGTACTATCAGTGGCGTAGCCAAAAATATTTTTCAGTGTTTGCTAAACGGCGCCGGTAAAAAAGAAAAAAGTTTGTGCCTAAACAATATCTTTATTTGCTCAACTATTTATTTATATTGAACCTGGCTCAGGGCCAGAAGCATTGAAGAGGGGAGTGGTTACATACAAGAAGTACATAAACAGGAACAATGAGCGTTACAAAAATTTTCTGCTTTTTATTCAATGTTAGCTAATGCGTTACGAAAATGTTCGTTATCATTGAAGGACTTAAATGCTTATAAGGTGTTAAATGTTGAAACTCCAACCTTGTGGCGATGATCGGTGCGGTTTGAAACGTAGTGGGAAGGAGCAACAAGTGCTTTCCGTAGAATGGAAAGATTATTCAAGTTATGACAAGCACCGAAAAAAAGAATGGTCTGTGAGGAAAGGAATTGGCACAGTAACGGTCTCAAATATCTCGATGGACACCCGAACCGCGCCGTAAGGAAGGGATAGAGACGAGTTATTTTTCTGTGGGATGCTGGAGGCTGTAAAGAGATGTTTTCATGCTGGCGTACGCTTGGGCCGCGATTAAAGTTAGGTAAAATAAAACGCGCGGCATTATTTTGGAGCATCCACAGCGATGTATTAAGTTCTTCGTGGTGGGGATTCCGTATATAGCAGCTGCATATTCCAGTTTCGGACGGATTAGTGTTTTTTTAAAGCAATAACTAAAAAGATGACGGGGTTTTAGTAAATTTTCGGCGTACGTAGCCCGACATGCGGTTGGCACTGTTAGTAATGAACTCGATGTGGTGTGACCAGGAGGTCTGCTGTAATGTGGACGCCCAAGTATTTATAAGCATTCACAGATTCTAAGGGAACGTTATTTAAGTAGTACCTGGAAGGAGGGTTGGCGTGCCGGGATACTAGTATAACTTTAGATTTTTCAGTGTTTAGGTCCATGAGCCAATCATTGCACCAAGTAGAATATCGGTAAGATACCTCTGAAGAAGGTTAGCATCATCGGGTGATTTTATTTAGCGAAAAACAACGCAATCGTCAGCAAACAGATGAATGTTAGATACTACTTTGAAAGGAAGATCATTGGTTTGAACATCACTGAAAGGTGAATCGTAGTTGTTATAGAAGAAAAGCGAGTTGGTATCGGTCCATTATGAAACAACAACACGAATAAGGATGGGGCCAAAAGTAAAGACGACACAATTCCCAGATTCCCACATTGTCAAGAACTGTCTCACGTGCAGCGGGTGTTTGCCCATATTCACCACAGCAATAGCATTGCAGAAACACAGTGATAAGACCACGCGGGAGATTGTGGAATCGTATCATATCACAAATACCGGGACACGTGCATCAGCAATGCCACTATTCTCACAAATAATGAGCTTGCATTCCTGGAAACAAGCTTAGGACTTAGTGGATTGTATTGTTGTTTGTTATCTATGACTGTGCACTATTTCTTCCTTTTCGTTTCATGCAATTTTTCCAGACGCTTACGCGTATATACATTGAATTTCAAGTCAAATAAAGTTAGATGAGAGTCAGTGTTCGTTGTGTCGTCTCTACTTTCGTCCCCGTCCTTATTCGCGCTGTTGTTTCATAATGGACGTAGTTGCTAGTGGAAACAAGCTCTGGTCGGTTATGAAGTATTCGATCCATTTCAGGACGTTATGGTCAATCTTCGGTAGATTTAGTTTAAAATGTAATAAGCTGTGGCATAACTTGACGAAAACTTTCGAGAAGTCGAGGAAAATGCAGTCAGGCGTCTGATGCGCAGTCTAAAGTAAGGTGAAGCTTGTTAGTGAAGCAGAAAAGTTGGGTATCACATGAATATGATATCGAAAACCGTGCTGTGTGGGAAATGAAGAAAGAATTAGTCTCGAGAAAATAAACAAGGTTTGTGAACATTACGTGTTATAACAGTTTGCAGCATGTAATGGTAAGCAAGATGGGACGATGATTCGCAGGTGACGTTTTAAATCCTGATTTATATAATGAAGCCACCTTCCCGATTTTCCATTGCGGGTGCAATGATGAGTTATCGAGAGACTGCTGAAAAATCTTGGTTGGTATTATAGAAGTAAAGGCAAAGGTATTTCTTAAAATTTGGTATTAATGCACTCGTAGCCGGGTGACGAATGTAATTTTAAAGCGTCAATAAGTTCAGTAATGCCTGATGGGTCACTGCATATAGGAGGCATAACTACATAATTATACTGGTGGGCGGCAGGTAGGTTAACGCCTGAAGTATAAGAAAAATCTTCACAAAGTTTTTTTTTTCTTGAGGACTGAAGCGCATGAATTGTTGCGAATATGATCCCCTGACTCGACTATCAAAGTGATAGATTCGTCAGTTGGTGGGTTGATAACGCGCCAGAATTTTCTAATGTTTAGTAATAGCATGGATGGTAAATAGGTAGAAATAAACTTTCCTTTTGCTTGTTTTAGTGCCGTTAGGTAGGCGTTAGCGGCCGCCTTACATGCATCCCAATGCGAGTTACTGGCAGGTAGTTTAGGGGTGCGATATCGGCGCTTCTTTCTGTTTGATAGGCGTTTGATGTGGATTACGGGGCCTGCGGGTTAGAAATGATGGTGCGGGTTGGAATTTATTCAGCAATTAATTCCTGAATTCTGGGTGAAAACATATCCCATTTGGCGTGAACAGATCGTTCATCAAAATTCCTGAAGAAGGTTTGCATAAATGACCATAATTCATTATTAATTGCATCAAAGTGAGCTCTGTCATAATCTTGTATGGTCCTTTTTCTTTTTGGAAGACTTAGGGCAATTGGCCTTAATGTTGAAATTCAGCAAAGAGTGATTGATGGCTTATGTTAGGTAAACAAGTAATCCAGGAAGCAATGTGAGGCCGATTGGTTAGAACCAAATCGAAGATGTTAGCGGTATTAACGGATGATTATTTTTCTCATTTTTCATTTCTCTGCTTTAATAAAGCCGAAGGGTTAGTTGTTTCGTTCACTGTAATGCCTACATAAATATTCGTAAAGAACATTTGCTTTCTCAAGCAAAAAAAAAAACACTGTAAGGAAAAATCGCGGCTATTTACAGTATTGTCACATAATATGCAACAACAGAAAGCTTTCTGCTCTACAACAAACTCAGCAACTGCGAACGAATGTCATTTGTCAGAACTTCTACACCCCAGGCGCTTTCAGAACTAAGCACTTTTTATTTTCGCGATAGTTAATGATCATATGAGGAGAATAAAAAGGATGAATAAGTAGGCTGACGTGAAAAATAATGTTTAACTGGGTGAAAAGTGCCTACAATTAAAAGGAGTGTCATACGCCGTGCGATGGCGAAGAAGAGTTACTCTTCTCTGCAATATCTTTCGCTTGCTGTTATAGAGCCCCGACAATGTACATCAATATTTTCGAGAACAAACAACACAGATTGCAAATGTACCGGAACGTTGCTGAATAATTAGTGAAAAACAAAATTTTTTAAGGGCCACTATTCGACATTCAACGCGGAACTGTCAGGCAAGGAAATGGGCGCTATTTGAATATGGTCGCGGTAGCATACGAAACTTCTGTGAGCTTCTGCACAGGCTGAACATTCCGTAATATCTTCCGTTCACCTCCGCATCCTAGTGCACGCAATGTAGGAAAGAAGTATCTCCGCTCGCGTTCAGGCTACACATTAAGCCGAAGCTGGCGGCGCTCGACAGAAAGATGCGAAAGGACAGTTTCTGGACGGACAACATTACCCCGACGAATGTTCAGAACCCTAACAACCACTCTTGCGACGTTGCAGCTCTGAGATAAGACTTGAGCCTTGGGAGCGTTGGAAACGAACGTTCCGCGTCGGCGGTGCTAATGGGCAAGTGGCCAGATTCGGCAGCAAACGGTGCACGATGTTTGGATGCAAAGCCTTAATTCGGGCAAATGGAAGCCGCATGTACCGCGGTGGCGGGCTGAACGTCGCCGTTCTTCCATTTTTTTTTATTCCGTACAAGAACTTCGCCAGACAGCTCATTAAAAGAAATAAACCCCCCGTAGAATGCTGAAATTTTTTCTGGATATAGATCTTGTTCCGTTCCGGCGAAGTTTTAGGGTACCAGTACAAAAAGAAACTCAGTGGTACCCCTTTACTTTTGGAATCGCTCCGAAATCTCTGGGCGGAAGAAGTCGAGGAAGTGTAGGAATACAAACAGCCTAAGGTGCCCCCCACAGTGGACACTGGAATCTTCCTGATGTGCCTGTGACGTGCGATCAAGCGGGACATTTCAAGCTGTATATATCGACTTGCCCACACAGTTGTTCCACTGTTTTAAGCATCGTCGGATACCCCGTCTCCCGCACTGGACAACAGCCGGCTCTGCTTCATCGATGTGGGAGATCGCCTGAACCAAGGCGGTGGTCGGGCACTAAGCGGCTTTGACAAGGGAAGGGTTAGAGACAAAAGCATTGCACAAATAGCCATTGTTACCAGAAATGAGCGCGTAAGAACGCACATCAAGAGTTGCTGTGCCTTCGTGTCTGCAAGAGCTGTAACAACCGCAGGAAAAGGACTGACTGATGTAGGTCCATCCCTAGCAGTTTTAGCGCGCCACGGCACTATCACGGCGGCTGCCTTCACTGCTAGCACCAGTACACTCACTAGCACAGCGCTGCGGCTTCGTGCCGCTCTGCCCACCGAGTCGCGCAGAACGCGGGCAGCCGTTCTTTCGTCTTCCCTGTGTGTTTTGGGGCGGTCGTTTTTTTTTGAAGTAGAGCCGCTTTTGAGCAGTTTTTTATAAAACGCCCCCCCCCCCCCCCCCCCCCCCCCCCATGGCATTACGGATATCTAAAAGAGTGCATATGAATCACACAGCACCAGGCTCAAGCAGTGATTAGCACAGTGGGTGTACAACGCGGCTGGAGGCGCTTGTTGTCTGAACTCCATTTATATGACCACGTATATGTTGGCGGCCCTGTTCGTATACCTTTGCCCGCAGAGATGCGTTGCATTGACTCCCTCTTTTTTAGCACGCCCAAGAGCAGCGATGCTAATGATGGACCGCTCAGGTAATTGACCTTTACGATTTCTTAAAAGTTCCCGTGTATGAGGCTGTCGTGAAGATAACGGACACGCATTGACGTCTCTTCCTTGCCTGAAAAAGAAAGGTATTTCAAAGTTAGAAATAATGATAAATAGCTATACTCCGCCTCTTGCATTTTGAGCGGCGCTATAAAGGTACACGCTTCCCATCACAGATGAGCAAACTACCTTGCTCCCAGGAAATATAATTCAAAGAAATCGCGTTTGTGTCGCCATCAACGGTGTACACTACACTCAACGTTGAGTATATGGCTAATTGTATGTTGGTGATGCTCCTAAGTGGGGAGGCAAACATCAAACTTGCCGGAGGTATCTGTTGTTTCGTCCGCCATGACGGTGATGCATCGGGCGTTACGGTTGACTTGGTTTACTATGGCGTTTTGAATAATCGCCCCATTCACCGCGATGATTTCATTCCGTACTTGAGGGATGAAGTTATGTCATATTCTCAGGCCCGGATTCAGTGTGCTTTAAGGCGCCCGTGTGCTGTGCGATGTCAGTGCACGTTAAAGATCCCCAGGTGGTCGAAATTATGCCGGAGCCCTCCACTACGGCACCTATTTCTCTTTCTTCTTTCACTCCCTCCTTCATCCCTTCCCTTACGGCGCGGTTCAGGTGTCCAACGATATATGAGACAGATACTGCGCCATTTCCTTTCCCCCCAAAAAACCAATTATTATTATTCAGTGTGCTCTCTGAGACCTACGTCGCCGCCTCGCATTTTCATGCGAGGGAGTTTCGAAAGTTTCCATCGTTGTCAACGGGCTCATCGAGCTCAAGGAGGCCCGCGTCGCCATGTCCTCTCAGAGGAATTCTTTGCCTAGCACACACAAGCACGACGTTCATTATTGATAAGCTTCTTTCAGTTTCTCTGTCGCTCACGTCGACTAGCAGAGTCGAGCTGCCCGTGTACCGATTCTCCTTCAAGCGCTAGCAGGAAGTTACTTGCGAAGCACCTTTGTGGTACTCCGTTCCGTTCTGGGACTTGAAAGCCTCAAGTGCGCAATACCATCGCGTGAACGGCGTGTGAACAAGGGCGCCGAACTAGTGATGAGAGCCGTTCCCCGCATTTTCGTCTTCAAAGAGTACAGAACCGCCGCAGAAGGCCCCTTTCTGGCATTCAGAGTACTGAAGCCAGGTATACGTTTTCTGTCAAAGGGATTTAAACTCCCTGAAAAGGGGTACTGAGGACAGCTGCATATAACTATCCTCATTAGTGAAAATTGGTTCTCTCTGGCTCTTTCTCGGTAAGTCGATGTTAGTTCGGCAGCAAAAGACGAATTTATGCTTGAGAAAACTGAATTCAGGCTTTTTTTTTTTGCCACTCAGTGCTGGCGAAACCTGTACAAGAACTCCGTTTTCGGCTAGAATGGTCATTTTGAGATTAGAACGCGGTATCCTACCGATACGGCCCAAGCTCATTTTTCCTCAGAGTCTCTTTAAGAAGGCACGCTTCTGCCACCGATCGACGAGCTGCTGCAGACCATAACTGTAGAACTTTTCTTTTGGACCAATGTTTACTGGCATCTTCCAAGGTGCAGTAGATTTGCAATAAAAAAAGGACGAAATTTTCTTCAACTACGAAGTTCAAGTGAAAACTGTTTAGCTTTTTTCCGTAGCCGAATCTTTGTGCTTGGGTGGATGCTAATCAGCAATCACTCCCTTATTACAAACACATTCTTTTTGAGAGTTTCAGGAAGAATCCCATGTGAGCAATCACTGCTTCGTCGTCCTGGAAATGCTTCCTGCGCAATGAAGAGGAAGAAGCCGCTGTGTGCAACGTCGGGTGAATATGGGGGATGGGGCAAAATTTGTAGGTCGCGTGGGTCACCGTCACCTGTGCTGAGTGAGCCGGTGTATTCTCATGAAGCAGGCGGTCGCCTTTCGTGAGCTCTCCTCTGCACTTTGCCCTGATAGCGTCTCGCAACTTGGTGACAAGCTCAGAATGATGCCTCCCTCTGATGTTTTGGCCTTTGTGCGCATAATCCGTGGAGAAGTTGCACCATGCATGGCAGTCTCAGAACACGCTCATCATGGCCTTTCCTGATGACGGCACCACCTTGTCCTTTTTTTGCCGCCGGTGAGTTCATATCACACCGTGGTCAGGGAGGAACACTAAAATACTAAAGCATACTCTGCTTGTGAATCGTATTGATTGTCTGTGACTTTTTAATGTTTAATTGTATCAACGAAGTGTCTGAGGCCTCGGAATTCTCCAGGTTATAATTTCGTCTCTTGATGAGCTTCTTGCTGAGGTAACTAGAAAAGCTTTAAGAAATAACTATTTTTTTTTGTCATGGAGGGACTCTGTGCGGCGGTCTTGAATGTGGGCGGAGCTTCAGTGCAGAGATAAGTGGTATATCCAACTATAGCTCAACTTTCCGTTTCACTACCGTAGCAGCGAGCACGGTTAAAACTCGCATACGGAGAACTGTTGGACAGATGGTTGCAAAAAAAAGTGCGTACATTCTGGGTGTTGCAAAATATGCGTGCACTCATGCATCTTTCAACAGTTTCTTTTTTGATAACTTCTTTGCAGGGTACCGGGCCGTGACGTTCGATAGAAAACGCACCTGTAAATAGTGCAAGGCACATTTATTGACGCTCTATTTCTTAGTACCGTTTAAGAAAATGTCATAAGCCATAGTGTTGTGGAGCGGTTTTGCGGATTATTTTAAACGCATGTGTGCTACGACAAGCGGCGAATATACAGACCAGGCAAGTGCTTCTCTCAGCTTTGTAAACAGTCTGCGCCCTTGCCAACCAAAAGCCCTAATATGCGTGAGGCTTCGTCTTGATAGATCGATCCGTACAGTTGGCCGTTGAGTCGTGCACTGCTGCACATGCGACACTTCCGAAGGTAAACATTTTTTAAGGTGAAGATACCTCGCCCCATCATTCCTATGGAGCGCTAAATGTTTTTTCAATAGTTCGCATACCACATGGACGTTGGACCAAAACCATAATCATAAATACAGTTATTACTTAGCCAACGTACAGCGACATATAGAGAGAACACAAAACTTCATACTGCAGCGCTCATTTCTGCAGTGTGTGCAATCGTCCTTTATCTGTTCGCACTGACTTAGCGACTGCGGCTGCAAAGATATACAGTGAAGTAGTTTTATTTCGAAACAGCGCCTCCTCGATTCTCAGGCCCGACAGATAAGCAGGTGAGGGAAATCGAGTGCACTGATATTAGCCTTTCTCAAAGCTCTCCACTTCGCAAGCCTTCGTTCCTGCTTCGCATTTACAGTGGGAAAGAGAGAGATTCCACCGCAAATGGAAAATGAGCGAGCAAAGATTTGTTGTTCCCTTTCCCTTCGCGAGTTGGCGAGACGAGCATTCCCCAGCCGTGCCAGGAGCTCGTGCTGTGCGGAAAGCCACCGCGCTAATTTTACAATGACCCTAACCGCTACCCGTTAAAGGCCACACTTTGCGGCGGTTAAATTCGAACATAGACTTTTAGGATAGTCTCATAGCGAAGATGGTGACGTGTGCGGTTTTGAAATAGAAGGAGGCATTGTTCGAGCTACTCAGGATCCAGTAATTCTCTTTGAATTATCCAAATTGCGAACTGTCCAAGTTCTAACGAACACGGTTCAGCTGTTCCGTTGTTTATTTCTCTATCAATGGCCTCTTTTCTGGAGCTTTTGTAATGTATTTCACCCGAGCTCTGCTATATCGTTGAAGTCAGCTTAAGCTGGGCGAGATACTAGTTTCATTTAAGCGCTTTTAAGTGCAAATAAGATATACAGTCAGCCGAAGTTTTGGAGTTTTCAGTTTAACCAGAGCACTAAGTCGTCCGGTTATTTACATTTTCTTAGCCGACTTTTGCTTTTCGATGCCAGGAAATAGCATCTCGATTCACCGGCTTTGAAGCTTGATGGTTAAGGTTTGAGGCTGAATATGCAGCGATGAATTTATTTGGGCGCCCTGCGGTGAAAGCGCGTTTTTAGCGGGCATGAACGGACGTTCTTCACTCGTTGAAGTTGGTTCCCCGTAAATTGCATTCTCCATGCAATGTACAGACACTACAGACGTCCTCAACAAGGTGCTTGTCCTTGTCTTGTCCTGTCCTCATCCGTCTTTTGCATTTTTTTTGGGGGGGGGGGGGGGGGGGGGGGCTGCTGTTTTCGCCGCATTCAACGCAGACACCGTGGCTGGTAGAACGGGTAGTAAAAGGCGTGGCTATTCTGTATACTCGCTTGCAGGTCACGAGGTACGCCTTGTTTATCCAAAAGGAGTTCAAATATAGCGACACCAGTGCAGCGCTGCTTAGGTGTTGATTTTACACCATCGCCGTCAATACGGTGGCCGGGCTAGCACGAGGTGCAGCCCTCAGGGCGGTGCAAGTTTTTATGTGATGTTTTTACTAAATTACTGGTGGTGTGGTCCAGAATGAGGCCCACAATCAAGCATGGCAAGAGCATAGAGGAGATACGTGCTTGAGACGATGGGGAGGCTTAAGGGTCAAAGGCAACCGGATGCGGTGGCACCCGAGTGCCCCTGACCCTGAAGCCACTCTCTTTTCAGGCTTTCCGAAAGCACGCGGGATAAACGCCTGCCACTTGACCAAAAAAACAATGTCGCGGTTTGAGGACGGCGAGTGGGGCTGGTGCGTTATCGGCGTATGCTATCTTATCACACTAAGAGTGAGCGCAGCGACGATAGCAGACGGGTACTGCTCTCACATTCGCCTTCTTATGTACGTCCTCGTCGCGATAACGGAGCAAATTTTGGAGAGCAACAGACAGATCACCTTTCGCTCTAGACAGATAGAGAGCGAAACCAAGGGAGGAGGCGTTGCTGAGATACGTCTCTGTGCTTCTCACCAGTCCTGTAGCTTTGGAGGTGCTAGTGTGAGCCGTCTCGTCTCGTCTCCCGATTAGTAGGTAAAGCGTTGCCTCTGCCTGTTGCTATTCGCTTTACCGAACTTTTCTGTATTGTTCAGTGCTATCTACCGTAGTCTCAACTCGTCCCTTCAACTGAGCTGTTTGCAGCCATATGCACTAGTCTTGGGGCCTGAAGAAACTCGAAGCACTACAAGGTTAGACGTGAACTAAATGCCCGTGTCTACGTGATTTTGCAGCCTCAGCCATCGAAGGAGCACTTCGTGTGCTCGCACGTAGACTTGACTGGTGAAGCTTATGGGCGCACGAACGAATGCACAGCGGAAAACTTCTTGGTGAAATCATCGCGCTCAGCGGGTGAGTACATGGGGAAAGGATTGCGGTAGCTTTGTTACCTGAAGGGTTTACTTCCAGTGCCGAGCTGTGATCTCTGAGAAATCGCGACAACCGACCGAGCAGCCAACGCGGACCAGTTGAAAACAAGGCAGAAAGATGCGTCTTCTGTTGGCGTCGCCGTCTCTCCTCATTGTGGAGTTTGCACTGCTGGTGAGCTCGTCTTCCCGCTACACTCCTGACTGGCCGTCGCTGGACACTCGCCCGCTGCCGCCGTGGTTCGACGAGGCCAAGATCGGCATCTTCCTGCATTGGGGCGTATTCTCGGTGCCGAGTTTCGGGAGCGAATGGTTCTGGCACAACTGGCACGAGGGTCAGCCCGCCTACGTCGAGTTCATGAGGCTCAACTACAGGCCCGGCTTCACGTATCCGGACTTCGCGCCGCAGTTCACGGCCGAGTTCTTCGACCCCGACCACTGGGCCGACATCTTTGCCAAGTGAGAATCGTATACGGATTGCTGTTGTGAGAAGCCGCTGTGATCGTGCGTGTTTTGACCGTTGACAGGTTGGTTGTGAATGACTTTAGGCATGCACACCCATAACAGGCTCCAGTTTGAATGGTGCGTATGGAAGCTTCAGAGCTCTTAGCATCAGTTTTCTGTGAGATATATTTGGGTGTTTTACACGTTCCGATCTGCAAGGCTGAAATTATTGAACTGCTGCGTCGTACGCTACGAGGTTCAAACGCGAGATTTAACTCCCCCTTACGATTAACATTTTTAAGGTGTTCCTTTGAAGTTCAAAATTGGCTTCAAAGGGAACGACGCAGTAAGGGTCTCACATATCTCAGACACCCGAAGCGCGCGGTAAGGGAAGGGATAAAGGAGTGAATGAAAGACGAAAGGAAGAATGAGGTGCCGTAGTTGAGGTCTCGGGAAGAATTTCGACCACCTGGGGATCTTTAACATGCACTGAAATTGCACAGTACACGCACCTTCTTTTTGCAATGCGTTTTTGCAAAACATTTTACAAAGCGTAAGCAAATAGCGGTTGGCTTAAAATTTTTCAAAGTAAATTCGGTCGTTTACCGAGAGAATTAGACTGCCTGATGTAAGAAGGAACTTTTTCTGACCTTTTTCCACATCAAAAGCAGGGGCAGAACAATGACTGATTTTGTTTTAATGAATATATTCCCGCTCAGTCATTGCCTTAAGGTCTGCTGTGCTGTCGTTATAACCCAGGTTAGCCAGTTCGCGAAGATGGTTATAAGAAAAAAAATTAATCGGACATACAGATCTGTTATACTCATTCTTGTCAGAATTCTGCGACCACGAAAGCGCTTTGTGCACAGTAATAGTAGCAGTAGTAGTAGTTGTAGTAGTAGTAGTAGTAGTACGAAACTTTGTTCAGGCACAACGCTTAGGCGCCTAAGCAGGCGCTCTTCGTCTTCATCCTCAGCTCCAGGCCGGTCCAGCCAGGCCCAGACAGTGTGGGAGAGGCTGGGAAAGAAACCCATTTCAGAGCAACCGGGCAGGAGAATGAACAGTGGGATGCTGCCCTACGCTTTAAGTTGGCATAAGGGGTAGGGCAGTTGGGACATGAAGGATCGCCACCGAATTTGTACAGATAAAGCCTTGCAGGCGTGACAAGTGTGTCAAGTTGTATCTGTCGATGGATGTGAGCCTCCCGCACAGAAAGACCAGGATGAGGGTTGGGGTGGAGTTTGCGGTGGAGGCCTACAACGTTGTAATGCTCTTTGATGATGGCGCAAAGGGACCCGCCCTCCGAGAGCCTTGGGCCAGGGGATCAACGGTGCCCGGATAAGTGCTTCATGGGAGATTTGGTTAGCTAGCTCATTGCCGTCAGTCTCTGAGTGTCCAGGGATCCATCGGAGGAAGACGGGGCAAGGCTGCAGCAACGCAAGTGCGGCCTCAAGTTTCGTGGACAGATGTGGTGGGAATGTTTTTGATTGAATGGCACGAACGGCTGCCTGGGAGTCGGTGTCGATGGTTTAGTCAGGAACAGGTGGGAGTGAACGAAAATGAATGAATTGAATGATGGAGGGGACCTCGAGCGAGAGAATGGCAGGGAGGTGCAGGAACAAGCCGCCGTTGTGAGTCACACGGTCAGAAAGAAGAGGATGAAAGAGAATTTGACTACCGGGGCCGCGAGGAGCCTTTTAAGAGGCATTCGTGCACGCCACTCGATGAGTATTGAAGTGGGGACTATGATGAGAGGCAGCGGCATGTCGGCGGCCAACATGCAGGACTGGCGACATACTGGAGAAGAGGATGTATACGGATACTATAGAATCTCCTGAGGGGAGGGATAGGAAGAGGGGTCGTTATGTATATATCCGTATAAAATAACTAACGGAGGTTTCTAATGGGAAAAGTAGTTAAGTAACAGTCTATAAATCACCAGTTGCCTGAAATGGTTAATGGAAATGAGGCTTCATTTGTTTCCAATTCAATTTTTTTTCTTCACTTGAATCACGTTTAGATTTTTCGGAATGCCCGTCCAAAAAGGTTTGCGCTATTGATGGAATGCAAATGGCACAGTAGAGATCGGCTAACTGTAATGCACGTACTTGCGATAATCGAACAATTTTCGCTACAAACGTAACATGTGCAGAACGAAGCCAAACGGCTAAGGAAAGCATCAATACTAAAGAGGGATAGTATATTTATCAAATAGTTCTAGACTATTTGAAAACGGGGCATGGAGAGGTGTGTCGATTTTTTTTTTTGTGGGATACGTTAAAACTTCCGAAGGACAAGGCGCGAAATAAAAATATTCCTCTCTGTTTAAAGAAAACTGATCGTGGGTGCAGTTGTAGAATATAACCGTGATTCATAATAATTTGAAGAGTGTAAATCCTGGATATATCACAAGCCTTGCACAGTGAACGGTTAAGAAAGAGCAGGTAATATTTGCGGGTATCGCTCTTACCTGTTGTGAAACTTACGAACCTTGTCCTACAAGGCTTCCCCGTTGAATTAGTAACGCACACGCGCAGGTCAGGAGCGCGGTACGTGGTGCTGACTGGGAAGCACCACGAGGGGTTCACTTTGTGGCCCTCGAACGTCTCGTGGAACTGGAATGCCCAAGATGTGGGTCCCCACCGGGACCTGGTGGGGGACCTGGCCGATGCAGTTCGGCGCAAAGGAGGGTTGCGGTTCGGCGTGTACCACTCCATGATGGACTGGTACCACCCTCTCTACCTGGCCGACAAGGCTTCCGGATTCCAAAGCGCTCTTTTTCCCCCAGCCAAGGCTTTGCCAGAACTGGTGGAGATTGTGGAGAGGTGAGGAGAATCACTTTTCAGTAGGCCACATTCGTCACTGTGTGGATGGCTGTCCAAATACTACACAGGACCCAAGTTAAAGGGACACTGAGGAGAAATTGAAGTTGGCTTGTATCGATAGAATACCAGCTCCTCATCACAAAAACGCCGCTCTTACTGAAAACAAAGCTCTTGTAAAGTAGAAAATAGCAAGGTCCAAAATACAGGTATCGCCACCACAGGCCAATCTCGCAAGTATAAGTGTGGTGACGCCATAGGACAAGGGACGCCACCTTGGAGGAATTTTCTATTCTACATGGTGTCGCGAATCTCTGAGGCTGACAAAAGTAGGTTGCGCAGATAAATATTGAAGTAAGTTTTCTTTTAAAACCAATAGTGCACATTTATCACACAAGGAAGGCAGGCAAAAGACAACCTGAATGTTGGAAGGAAAGAAAACCCATGCTTGGCGGTGCCACAGGCGGCCAGGAGAGTTTCGATTTGTTATGGCGCTTCGCGTCTATGAGCTTTGAGTGCCCCGTGGTTTTGTTTTTGACGCCCCTCGATTTACAAGCGCCGAAGAGCAGAGGAACTCGAAGTGCCGCTTCAAGTGCTAGTTAACCTTTGAAGGAGCCTGTTAAGGCTTGCCAGGTGATCGCCACGGTCGATGAAAAGCTATGATGGCACGATGGTCCGTGATCGTACAAGGCAGCATTTGTGTATTCTCACGCTTGCCCGGCGAAACATTCCCGGCTGTGCCAGTCAACTTCAAGCTACTTAACGGAAATCGTTTATTAGAGACAGGAGGCAAGACACAAGGAAGTTCAGATAAATTGCTGATGGCCTAGCTCTGTTAGGCCAGGATATACCTAGCGAAAGCGCGGAGATTTCTGCATCAGAAGAGTGCATTCACTAGAGGCGCCTTTATTGACGGCTGCAGCCGTCGTGGCGAAGTGGCAGCGTCTCCGCCTCAAACGGCGAAGGCCCTGGTTCGATTCCGAACCGCGGTACAGGACTTCTTTTCTTTTATTCAGTGAGTGGGCGGGGGGTTTCAGTGGCTACCATGGATGCCGCCGCCGAATACATTGGTTAGCGGTTAAGCGCAGGCTATGTTAAGGCAGCGTTTATGCTGCGGCGAGGCGCGCGCGCGCGCTGCACGGCGGAGTCACGTCGGTCAAATCGAGACCCTCTATACTCCAACTGCGCTTGACCGCCGACGCGTTCGGCGGCTTCGGCGCACCCTGACCGCACTGGCGGGGAGACTTGAAGCATGTCTCTATTTCGCACCGAGTGCGCCAGCCGCCGCCGGCCCGGCCAGACTGATTTGGCTCCGCAGCGAGGTGCGCGTTGTATTCAATAGCTGCGGCAGTTAGGCGGAGCTGTTGTTTTCGAGCTCGGCTAATTTAATCCATTCACAGTACATATCTGAAGGTACATGCAAGTGGGCGAGAGGGCCAGATCCAGTGGACCCGTTGGATCTAGCGGAAGCCGTTGAAGCGTTTTGCGCCGGCTTTAGTTTCAAGCCGCCGACTTTACACGCGGCCGCCCTTGAGCACCCATTTGTTTTTGTGGCAATAAATAAATAAATAAATAAATAACTTGGCCCTTGAAACCGTTGGAGACCTCGACGCCGCCTGCTGCACAGTGCAACCGCGCCGGTCAAGGAGTCACAATCCGTTGGCCCCAAAGCCCCGGCCAGTCGCAAGGGGCCAGCCTGGCCCCTTGCGACTCCCCACACTGTGGTTATGATATTTAGTTTGCAACGGGTGCTCTCTGAGGAAGGGGGAAACTACCCGCCGGCGCCTAACATAACCGTGCTCCCTCAAAAGCATCGCACGTTCTGCGGGGCTTAGGTCGCTGAAATGCAGGCCGGAGTTTTTGCGAGAACTTCGTCGTCGGGTTCGGGAACGCGATCCATCGTAACGCTGGCAAGACGCCGGTGCAAACGTAAACGAAGCGACGGTAGCGACCCCAGATAGATGCCTTCAATGTGCGGCGACGGTAGCTGCTAGACCGCACCGCTAGCCACCAGAAATCACGGAGTCTCCGTTTCCGTCACGGTTCACGTCACTCCGTTCTGTGGCGTCATAAGAGTTCTCCGTGTCGTCATAAGAGTTCTCGAGTTTGAATCGGAATGGCGAGAAATTTTTTTCTACTTCGAATCCAAATTTCTTTCAAATAAATGAATCTTTCGCTCCCGGACAAGCGGCAACAAATCCATGAAATGCCGAACTATCAGATATTGCTAACAAAAAAATTTGATAGGGTTCTCCTCAGTGTCCCTTTAAATTGCGTAAGCAAATCTCAAATGGAACATAGCAGAAACTGACGTAAACTACGCACTACAAGCACGGGTGATTGCTTGCGGTATTGTACAGCCATAAACAAAAGTTGAAGGAAAAGATTCGTTGTTTCTCTAGCCAGCCAGCTGATGTTCCTACCAGCGGATGTAGCATATGCATGTTCCATCATGCTTTAATGATTTTCAGTTACCTCCTTAGCCTGAACGTGCAGAAATAAATTATTTTTTTGCGAACCCGTATCCCGTACACTTTCCTTAAAGATTTTACCAAAACACGAACAGGTGGCCATGTTTTATTACAAGAGAATAAAGTCACAGTCCACACATGATGCACTTAAAATCTGCGGTCAAAATGGCAAAGTTGGCAATAATGTCAATGTTCAGCCTTGTAGGATTCCCTGTAGTGATTCGTTAGTGCTCTCAAGATATCCATATATTCTCACTCGCAGGTATCGTCCGGATATAGTGTGGTCTGACGGCGAATGGGAAGCTCCGGAAACCTACTGGAACAGCACTTCTTTCCTGGCGTGGCTGTACAACGACAGTCCCGTCCGCGACACCGTGGTGGTCAACGACCGCTGGGGCAAGGGCGTGCGGTGCAAACACGGCGACTTCTTCAACTGCGACGACCAGTTCAACCCGGGCGTGCTGCAGACCCACAAATGGGAGAACTGTCTGCCCGTCGACAAGGGCTCCTGGGGCTACAGACGCGACGCCAGCCTCTCGGACTACCGCACCGTCGGCGAGCTGTTGGACATCCTCGCCAGTACGGTGAGCTGCAACGGAAACCTGCTCATCAACGTCGGTCCGACCAAGGACGGCGTCATCCATCCGGCATTCGAAGAGCGCCTCTCGCAGCTTGGTACTTGGCTGGGTGTGAACGGCGAGGCCGTGTACGGTTCGAGGCCCTGGAAGCATCAAAATGACTCAGCCACCCCGCACATCTGGTATACGGCAAATGACAGCACAGTGTACGTGTTCGTGATGAGATGGCCGAGGAACGAGGTGCTGTACTTGGAGTCGCTGGAAGTGTCTTCTTCGGCAAAAATTACGATGCTCGGTCTGCACAGCGAAGGACCGTTTGAGTGGACGCCGGCTCGTTCAGTTGGAAACAACATAAACAGGAGGACTGCCAGAAGGGGCACGACAGTGACCTTCCCCAAGCTGACTCCAGACAAGCTGCCCACTCCTTGGGCCTGGGTACTGAAGGTTGAAGGTGCCTTGTAAATTTCTGACCTAAGATAAAACCACTCCCATTGAAAAAAAAATCAAAGTTGGAATACCGTTCTTTCAGGTCCCGATCGGTCGGGACTGGGTACGTGGAATCAAGTTAAGAAACGCTGAACAAATTCAAAATGTCAAAAGCAATGCCGCACGATCTTCCTCTTGGTATGAAGTGCGTACCACCTGGCCGCGGTCACGTTGATTTCCGACTCCAAAGAGCTCGGTGCCTCGCGGGGGCAAGCGGCTGGGCAAACCAAGCCTTTAGTCGCAGTGGAAACGAGACAAAGTAGCCAATTCGGTTTGCCAGTATGCCCCAAAACTGGGGAAAGTCCGGTGGTCAATACCGGGTCGAGTTAGTAGACCCGACAAAATCACAGAACAACACCTAGCCTGAATTGAGGGGGGGGGGGGGGGGGCAAGAAAACTTGTGGTAGAGCGCAGATAGATGATGAGATAATTGGAAAGTAGAAACAAGCTAAAACGAATAAATGGCAAGACGCGCGTACTAACCTTCGTCACATTGAAGTGCACATGGATGCGTCGTTCAGCTTTAAAAGATACAAACAGGCACGCGTCGAAGTGTTGATTGAAAAGGAATGGGTTCCCATTTCTCTCCTGCCTTGGTATTACGTATGCGTACCAGCGAAAGGAATGACGTTTTCTTGTGAATATAATGAGGTTGTCTGATATGCACATAAATACTAAGGGAAGCAGTGTAACGAAGGCCAAGATAATTGGAGGTGTTTGATGAGGAAAAGACAGGTAGCACACAAATCATGGCACTCATAGGGAACACCTAAACCATGCAGCATAAAAAAAGCAATGCTGGATCATGGAAGGAGTGACAGGAGCCCGAAATAAGGAAGGGCTGCGGTGAAAGGCAGTGACCTAGTCGCTTTATCGCGCAACGTGCAGGCGTTTTTGCATTTATGCTCCATCCAATTACGATTGTCGGCCCCTGTACATGGTCCCGCGTTAGCGTACTCAGCGGGCGACCGCCAGCACCACTGACCCTTCGCGGCAGATAACTGCATGGCTTGACAAGACGTTCTTGCACTCCAGAAACATCAAAGCTATTCTGCACCTGAGCGTTATACGTTGCATGCAGGCAATGTTTATGACACGTTGCTTACGGCAACAATATTTAGAGGTAGCGATTATCGTTTTCTTTCTCCAAGAATTTTCGGCTGCAGCAAAGCACCTAGCGGTGGGGTGTATGCAAGCAGCTGAACATGGCACTTTTTATTTGAGTGAAATTTCCTGAGACCTAAATTGGGCCACGAAATTTTGGCTATTTTGCGATACATGAAACGTGCTACCGCAGAGAGAAGTGCGGCGTCATGTAGCTACGGAAGTAACCTCATAGGACAGGATATATTGCGCGCATATATGCGACACCTTGTCAAATGCAGAAATAACAGATATTTTGGCATAACGCAATTCGTGTATGAGGTTACAGTTTTTTTATGATATTCAGTAAGATACATCGTTTGATTAATGACAGTTATCGCCAGCTCAAGATAAAAGGCAAGAAAATTTTTACGGCAGCTGCGCGAAGGGCACAAAAGGTTATAGACTAAAACTGTGTTTATAAACAATACGGAGGGTTTCCGGCAGGCGGCTCCGACTGGGAGTGAAAAGTAGGCTTAGGGCCCGCAGGAATGCACGGGAACTAATGTTTTCAAAGCATTTTCCTGATTTCGCAGCGCACCTACGATATCGTTCCTTCGTGAAGAACAACCAAATTAATCCTAGAACAAGTTCTGAAAGTGTGAAGCGCCATTTCGAAGGCGATGTATAGCTTAAAATACCTACGCATGGTAATCACTCCCGGGTTACGAAACGGGAGCGTGGCCGGTGTATCGTCTGCGGCATCGTCTGTCGGAGTGCATAGTTCTCTTTCGTGTTTTTGCTACGGCGTTTGACAAGCGCTCTTTCAGGTAATGCTGTCTGGGTTTAGTTTGAAACACTGTATTAGTGAGCAAATGCAGAGCATGCGGCGGCATGTCGGACTGCTCGAGAAGCTTGTGCGGTTCGGGAAAACATCCAGCGGATAGAGCGTCTTTTGGGGCATGTCCGGCTTCACAACACACATTTATCGTGGCGTTTTACAAACATAGCATCGAAATGAAGTAGCGTACTTTGTCACACTCTGCTTCAGAACATTCGCCAAGTGTTAGCAAACAGCCGCTTGCATGGATACTCTGTGAAACGTGAAAAATATTTCTGAATGTTTTGCTTGCATGTTTCAACGAGCCACGTTTCCGTTCAGTAATCCTAGCCGGAAGTGATCCCCATGCGTAGTTTTAACGTTACTTCGCCTTCGAAATGACGTTTATGCTTTATAGAACGTGTTCTGGGATGAATTTAGCTGATCTGCACTAAAGGGCGACATCACAGGTGCACTGTTGCATCAGGAAAGTCATTTGATAGCTTGTGCTGCCATACATTCCTATGGGCACTAAGCCTGCTTTTTATCCCCACATTTTCTTCCAGTCGTTCCAACCGGCGACAGTATCGCCACCGCATCTTGCTGACTTCACAGGTCGATGTTGGTTTATAGCCTTTCGTAGTACGCTATTCATATCGTGATTTGTCATAGTTTTGTTTTCCGCTCACTTTGCACCTCCATCACAACAGTCACCACTCTTTCTTGTGCAGAAATGGACACTATTCTTTTAGGTCTGCGCTTTTATTTTTAAGTGTGCGGTGCGTAAGACCATGGCATAGGAACAACCGGTAGGTATAGTCTATGTGCATAACACCGCACCAGCCATTATGAAAACACCTTCCTCGCAAATTCGCCTCCATTGTCTGTAACGCAGGTTTCAATGTTGCAGCATAAGGGCAGTGGCCTCCGCAGGAAGGAAGTCGAAAATGTGTTTAAACAAGGGTTTTTTCAACCGTTCAATTTTTCGCCATAAAATCTGCGTGGCCAGCACCGGTAACGTTCAACCCTGCCAGGGAGTGCGGCTTGATGAATATGTGTACAAGGTAAAGTTTCATTTCCAACAAATTTTCACGTGGGATAAACAAAAGGGGCTCGACGATCTAGAGGACCCCAGATCTATTTCGACTCGAGGCTCCTTAAAAATGCCAAAAATACCAGCACAAAGAGGTTTAGGAGACCTAGAGGGAGAGGGTTTATTGACGGGAAAGGCAGACAGGTTGGCCGGAAAAATTAATATCTGGCCTGCTACTCTGCACTGGGGAACGGGGAGAGAAAAAAGAGGGTCATGACGGGAGATGATGATTATGGGAGGAGGCAGATGACAACAGACAAAAAGACAAGGCACACTTTCTAACATCACAAACGCGAGTCAAGACCCGTGTCGCTTAAAAAGCGTGAGAGCGCTCGCGTTGCCTGTGGAGTTTTCGAACTATCTGGCCAAGCGCCGAGGATGAAATCCTCCGAGAGGGGCCTGGTGTCAAAAGACTTCAGAGCGCATGCTAGTATGAGTCTTTCTCGTGCATATGCTGGACACGCCACTAAAACATTCCCTACAGTCTTTAGCACGCCACGTGTGGTACAGTCCGGGGAGCCCACTTGTCCAGTTAAGTGCAAGTACTTGCGCGTGAAGGCGACGTTTAAAGGTAACCTATCTATTATGCATACAATAGGGCATGGTATTCCGCGAGGAACGAAGGCCGTCGCCGGATCTAGCCGTTTAAGGCGGATGTGTCGAGTGTCTGGAGGGGCCCAATATTTAGCCCTCGCACTCCTCATAGATCCAGAAAGGAGACAAATAGTGTACGGTCTAGAGAATGGCACAGCTGTGCGCAAGCCACTGCTGAAGGCGCTACTTGCTTCAGCGTCGGCGGTCTCATTTCCATCGACTCCGCATTTTGCAGGGATCCACTGGAACACTATTCAGTGGCCTTTTTACTGAGCAAGTGACAGGATTCCAGTGATATCAAGAGCCAGAGACTGGTAGGGGGTGTGGCGTAGGAATCATCCAAAAATTTGTAGTGCAGGTTTAGAGTCTGTGAAAATGCACCACTCCTGAGGCACTTCTCCGCAGATGTGGCGAATCGCTTCCCGACGGCCAGTAGGCTCTCCAGTGGCTGAAGTAGAATTGTGTCCTAAAATTAATCTGTGGTTCGTCTGCTCAGCGGAGATTACCAAAGCTGCTGCCGATGCCTTCGGTGACGCAGATCCGTAAGTGTATACGTGCACACAGTTTTGGTATTCTGACCAGATGTAGGCAAGAGCAAGTTGCTTCAGTCCGCTAACCAGCATCACAGATTTCTGGATTATGCCAGGGACATGCGGGCATACTGAAGGCTGGGCCATCACCCGTGGTGGCTGCAACGGATGACGCGGCAGGGCGTAGTCCGATGGGAATTCGGAGAGATGGAAGCGCAGTGCACGCGCAAAACTGCTGTCCGGTCGCTCATCAAAAATCTCCGTCATCGGGTGACAGCGGTGCCGTGTAAGCACGCGTAGATATATACACGAAGTGGTTCATGTGACAAATACATCGATATTGGGCACGCACGAGATTCTTTAATGTGCTTTTGTTCGGGGCACAACGTGGTAATCCGAGGAATGTCTTGAGCGCCTGTGCTTGAACACTCTAATGTCCGCAAGCAGGAAATGCTCATGGTAGAGAGTACAGGATGGCTGTAACGAATGTAGCCTATAAAGAGCAAGGAGAGCAGGGAGCGCTCCGTTGGGCCCCATTTAATGCCTGGTACGAAGCGAAGGGCATGGCAATAAAGAGTGAGCATTCTCTTTAGCATATTTATATGCCTAGAACATGCCAGATCGCGGCTAATGATAATACCCAAATATCTGTGATGGGAGACGTATGGTATTGCAACCCCTTGAAGTGTTAACGGGTAGCGGCAGACAGACTTGCGCGCGAATGCGACCACAGCACATTTTTTCAGCTGCTAAGATGACACGGCACGAGGTAACCTTGCGCACATTTGCGGACGTGTCGAACCCGAAGCCCAGATGAAGATATCAGCATAGGCACTGATGTGTATGTGAGTGGAAAGTTCACTCACCAGTCCAATCAACGCCGCGTTAAATAGGGTTGGGCTGAGAACTCCTCCCTGAGGAACTCTACGGCAAACATGATGACGGGTATAGTCTATCAGGCGTAGACATTTAAACGGACCGGTCGTTCAGGTAGCTCACACTCCACGAGTACATCCGGGCGCCAACGCCCATGTCGTCGAAGACATCGAGGATGGCGTCAATGAAGTACGTTATCGTGGGCCCCTTTGGTGTCTAAGAAGACAGCAGCGACGAGTCGGCGACTACGCTTTTCACGTTCCAATGTCGATATGAGGCCGATTACGCAGACAATCGAAGAACGTTCCCTCCGGAACACGGTCATGCGGACGCCACCAACTGAGCGTTCGCGCCGTGACATCACACAAGCAGGCGTCACTGTAATTGTTTGGCGCATTCGGAAAGGGCGATGCGCAAACTCGAGGCAGTGGCAAGTATGGGGATCTCGGGGCTTCCGCGTGGCTTCCCAGGTTTGAAGGCTTCAGCGGCATCAGTACGGTGCTCCAAGGGACAGCAGAGCCTGTAGTCAACTAGATGTGCATGGCATCCTTTGGTGTCTGCCAAGGAACTTGACGCCTATAATGGGGAATAGCTGGTTTTATAGAGTCACTTGAAGAACGGCCGCTTTCACTTGGTGAACAAAATACATATACCGTGTGTTTCAAATTATGCAATACAGTTTTTTTTTGGAGAATCATGAAAGATACGACAATGCTCTTTGTGCTGGCGGATTCTACAGCACTGCGGACATAATGTACCTGACGAATTTCCATAGACCGTTAACCGCCGGCAGTCTTCGGTTTGAAGCCAGGTGGCGCCACAAGCGCGCGCGTAACACGGCGACATTACGGGCCTCATAAGTCGCCGGCGTGTACGCAGCGATGCAGCTGTGCAAATATCGCGGGAGGCTGCCGAATGTGTTCTTTCTGCGATGATGTGGAAAGGCAGAGGAAATACGTGCTGTGTGAATTGCAAGAATTGCGACGGAGAGTTAAAGGCGTGGGATGAGAGAGTTCGCGAGCTTCACGGAACCGAACTGCACCAGGACGTACTTCCCCATCTTGCGGCCGTTCGCCATGCACCCTTTCCGAACGTTTGAACGCAACAAACAAGTCCGCCAGCGCTGGTAGCCAATCTAGAAAGATCGGCTTCGATTTTGGAAATTCTGCGAGGCTAAGTGCACAACATAGCCGCATGAACATGCAGTTCCGCTGCCCAAACTATATGACGGTGTGCTTTCAGTTGCTGTCATTTGCGTCTGCGTGTGTAGAGATATCTCATTGCTCATAAGTTAAGGCGTGCGGCCATTAGTAACAGGATCGCACGAGGCCGAATTAGGAACGGAAAAGAAGGATTACTTGCGGTCCTACATACGGCTACTGTAGATTATGCAGTATACAGCCGTGCGAGCGGACAACATTTACATCAGTCCGTCTTCGTACAAATGCGTACGATGTGCATGTGAACGTTTTATAGTGGTATATGCATGCATGTACACAATACAAAGACCTGCGCTGCCACAGAATAACAACAAAAACATTCAGCAAAGCCTTCAACGGAAAAAAAGACAAGCATTCAAGCAATCCATTCGTTGGTTCCCAGAGGCGGAAAGCTGAGCTGTTCTCCGCGTCATGAAGCCCGGTCATATTTTCACGCCACAAAAGTGTTCAAATTATGGTGGACTTAGGAAGCCATCCGCAGGCAGCATCGTGTCGCACATGTAAAGTATACTTTGCATCTCGGCATTCACGGGATGCGTTGCACAATGTTGTGAGCAGAACGTCTAAATCAATTTGCTCGCGAAAAACACCATTACAACAGGCAGCACTGCTCATGCACAATACCCTTTCGACTATTAAACGAAAAAATTGGTAGTGGCTTAACTTGGCTAACCCTGGAAATCCGCGTAAAGGAAGCACGCTTGCTAAGCGCCTGAGGCTCGTCTATGGCAGTTACGCTGCACATTCCAGACAGCCGTTCTATACATACCCAAACGACCACATGGCTATGACATGGTATCACATGGTCTCCGACACGCCCACCGGATGTCATCACGTGGCTTCACATCACCCCATCGGATGTTCTTAAGGTCAGCCCAGAGGTCACCCATTGTCAAAGTCAACGTCATGGGTCAAGGTCAGGGGTCAAGGGTTCGACACCATAACTGTACTCATATGGTCATACACGGCTTACGTAGTTGGACTGAAGGTCGTTCAAGGCCACCCTCCGGCCTACGCCACGACTGCTTTACCTAGCGTAGTGAAGCTTTTCGCTTCAAAATTGCATCCTGCTGACCTACACATCCTGCTGAAGTGGCGCCAGAAAACATCAGACCTCATATTCTTTATGTTCACAGGGACCACATATTAGTGAAAGCAGAATAACACTCTAATCCCATGATAACCCCGTCACCAGATAAGTCGCTTTTAATTGTGCCGGGGAAGGTAAAACACGACCGTCCGTCCGAAGTAACGCCATGGTCTTCGACACCCTCACCGGATGTCATCACGTGGCTTCACATCACCCCATCGAATGTTCTTAAGGTCAACCCAAAGGTCACCCAATGTCCAAGTCAACTAAACGTCATGGGTCAAGGGTTCGGCACCATAACTGAATACATATAGTCATACACGGCTAACGTAGTTGAACTGCCGTTATTCCCTTGAGCACATTGTAAACGCAGCGTGCAAATGAAAAGGGTGTTGGTGTACCTTCGTATCGGTCAGCACAAAAATGTGTGAATTCCCAAAAAAGGGCTTCATTTGAGGACACTTACTCAATTATATGTATAACCTCAAAGCATAAATTATGGAAGATCACTTGCTGGTTAATGTTACATAATTAGGACAAAATAAATAATATTTTTCAAGTCTTCAGGGTTATTTCGACCACGATATAAAGCAACCGAATTATATCCTCGAAAAAGGCGGTCACTCATCGAGGCATATACAGTGGTAAAACAATTGCAGCCCTCAATAGACGGCGCCACACACCAGCAAATACACGCAGCGCTGCTTGGAATCACGTTTTCGTGCAAAGAAGCGCACGTCAGTAATAAGTAATATTGGCTCAGGGAGCGATATTATTCAATACGCGAGAAATATTCTTTTTGCATTTGATTTCGGTCAGTCACTATGTTAAGCGGAAGCTGTCATTCCAGAATAGTTTTCACACTGTAGAGCACATTCGTACGATGTCGTGGGTCCAAATACGTTGCCAATTTCTTTTGGAGTTATTATAACGACAACCACTCATTAAATAGGTGCCTCGACTAGAAATATTCTTTTTCCGCCTCAAAAGCACTCTCAATTAAAGACGCACAGACCAGCTCTTCAAAGAACCATATATTTCAGCTAAAGCCAATACAGTATCCATGTAAACCAAATATTCAAACAGCTTCAAGACGGAGCTGGAAGAATGGAGCTAAAATTGAAGAGTGGTCTGGTCTACAATACACGTGGAGTAGTAAAATACATGCATTCCGCATAAAACTAAAAGCTGAGTTGCTCATATTTATAGCGGGAATGGATAGAATGAATCGTGCACATCATACAGGACAGAAAAAAAGCAACTCTGTTAAAGAGCCTGCTCTCATTACGAGCTTGTGACTTGCTCTCATCCCAACCGTGCACTCGGGTGGCACATCACTGCAGTCAGCAGCGGCCTTCCGCAACGGGCAGAATCTCGTCGAATACCCCGTCAGCGGGCGACTGAGGACACTGTGTGGCACCGCTCTCCTCGCTGCAGCAGCAGGATCCAGTGGGCGGCTGAACAGCTCCACTCGAGGCATCGCCGGCCGCCAGTGAAGCATCGCTTCCGGCATCCAAGACCGTAGGTGCGGCATCGATGGAACGGCGGCGCTTGAAACTTCTCATGGGAAAGCCTGCAACGGCATTGGACATTGCTAGTTTCCCTCGGAATAAAAAAAAAAAGCTGCCGGGCTTCGCGTGGAAGAATACAAGCGGACAGCGTATGTTTGCAATTTTCAGCGGACCGGTAAAAAAAACGCATAAAAGTATGATCATGCCTTCGTTATGGAATCTCCGAAAAGAGTTTCACAAATCTATATAATGAAATGCAACCTAGAATGGTGAGAAACCACATCTGGCGTACTGTGGCAGTAACTGATAACGAAAAATGCGCGCTGAATGGCAACCGCTAGATGAGACACATCAAGCTTTCAATCATCATGAATATACTGTACAACAATAACTGATGGGCACGTTGGTCTGACATGATTTCCAGTGAAACAGCGCAACGGCACAAGGCCAGAGGACAAGAAAGGACGATACACAGCGCTGACTAACAACAGAATGTTTTATTCAGTGAGCCAGGACTGCCAAAAGTTTTTATTATCAGGTTCAGAGGCTCGTTACTGCAGGATACCCCCTCAACGTCTTAGCAGCTGTAGCGGAGGGGATGCTGAAAAAGTTAAAACTTTCTGCCGCTGTCGACCATAGTACCAGTAGAAAAAATGTGTCTGTGATACCCTACATTCATGTTGTATCGCATAATTTGAAAAGAATTGGTAAGAGAGCCGGAGTAGATGTTGTCTTTTCAGCTCCTGTGAAATTGAGAAGTCTGTGCGCGCGTGTAAATGGCCCCAAAAAGTCAAATGAAGGTGAACCCATCTGCACAAAAAAGCATGAGGTAAAATTTGTGAAGTGCGCAGAGAACCTGGTTTATTCGATCCCTTTGAGTTGTGGTGGTGCATATGTTGGACAAACTGGTCGTTGTTTGAACGATAGGCTGAGGGAGCACAAAAATGATGTCAAAAACGCTGCCCGCCACATTGGTGTTCACTGTCGTGATTGTTCCCGCCAGCCTCTGTATGACAAAAGCAGAATTGTTGATAGACACAAAGATCAGCTGACTAGAGAACTTATCGAAGCGTCTGAGATCTTGAAGATGGGTCAGAGGTGCGTAAGCACCCTTTCTGTCGCTATCTTGCAGAAAGAACATGAATATTTGCACACGTGTTAGCCTTGTGTTATCATATACGTGCCTGGTTGGAGGAATATCTGTCACGGTTCTGTGTGTGTTTTTTTGTCTGTTTTTCTGTTTTTTCAGTGTTCCTAGCGCCTTTATAAGCATGGCTCACTGAATAAAACATTCTGTTGTTAGTCAGCGCTGTGTATCGTCCTTTCTTGTCCTCTGGCCTTGTGCCGTTGCGCTGTTTCACTGGAAATGAATATACTGCATCGGCATTTGGTGAGCTGCTTCATGACAGCAAATTTAGAATATGGCAAGCTACACAAGCTTGGAAGCGCTCTGCTCAAGTTGAGTGGGAAATAACGCGCCACTCAACGAAGCCAGAAAACTCACTACCCCTGATGACCGCCTGGGGTTTCACTCCGAGGACTGAAAAATGACAGTCGTCCTCCTGGGCGGCGCGCTTTCCGCCGAGGGCTACGCTGCCCAACTGCGCCTGGCCTGCAGCCTGGACCAGCTCCATTTTCTGGGGAGAGACGACGGTCCCGTCGGGAAGCGTGAAGCGCACTTTCTGGGGCCTTCGGGTGATGGCGGGATCCACGGGGCGAACATCGCTGGCATCTGGCGCGCCCTCCATTGCGGCTGGCGCAGCAACCACTACCAAGTGCGGGTTCCAGTTGGTATCATGTCGCGGTTGAATCGCCTGAGCTGCAATATTTTAACGCCCGTATGGTTAGTAACTGGCAATTGTCCTTACTCGCCTGTCGTTTTGAACTTCGCCTTCGCCATCATCTTCTTACCTTAGCTGTGCCTTTAGTCTATAGACAGCCCCAGAAAGCTGGTCAACAAGAAGAAGTTTCCCCTTGTATTTTCTGTGTTGTCGGCTGCACTGTTCTTCCTTCTCTCGCCTCCCGAGAGGTCCTCGTCGTCTTCTTCTACGTATCCGAAACATTCCAATTCTTCTTCTTTTAATAGTCGTTCAGGCGTGACTAAAAGACTTCATGGGATGCGACTCAGCCTCTGCGCAAAGCGTGACAACAGAGTTAGAATATAGTAACTTCAGAAGCTTAATACCACTTTGCAAGATTGCTGGTTGCTTCCACTGCGAAGCTTCGAATAGGTGAGAAATTCTTGCCAAGATGAAAAGAAAATGAATTTGATGGTTTGGACACATGGCCAGGACAAAGAACAATGTCAACACAGCCGCGATTGGTGATGGCTCACTCGGAATATTGACTCACGATTCAGGCGATGTTTCCAGGCACGCGCTTGTATGTTGTTGTTTTTTCCGACAGGGTGTCTTGCGCGCTTGTGCGAAGCTGCGGACGATAGATGGAGATCACAGGAGGTATCAAAGTGTGATGATTCTTACCAGAAGAAAACGACAAAATTTGTGTCCAGCACCTCGTCCACAGCTAGTGGGCATAAGCCTTAAATCGATTGCAGAAAAGCGCGTATTCTACGACACACCACTTACTGTGCTAACCGCACTCGAATGCCTCGTCACTTGAGTGCTGGACGGGCCACCGGCATCGTCCGCTTCTATTCTTATGCCTGGGAAGCGTGCATGGCTTCCCTAGCGGCTTTCTGGGCTTGAGGAGCCGCACAACCAGCCGCTTCTCTTCAAGGCGAGCTGCGTGCTCGGCGTTCCGCGGCCCTTTTGAGGATTTGCAAGCCGCCGCGTTAAGCGGCTTATCTTTCTCTCGCAGCACGTTCAGCGTCCCTCGCTGTCGTCGTTCTTAGACGCGCCCTGAATAAGTTCTCCCGCTCTCCAAGCTGCGCATGTATATGGCCCAACATTGTAGGAAGATGGTTTCACACTGGTCCATTGTAGCACCAGCATTTGCCAATATATTTCCAATATTGGGCCGGTTACGAGTGCTGCTTGGGTCTCTTCTTCCCTATCGATAGTTTTAGGCGCGTAGGCCGCGTTCTCACCTTAGCGTGCATCTATATAAAACGGCCGTTGATGACATAGGCACACTTTGTTTTTTCTTTTCGCTGTAGCGTTCTTATGCACGGCCTTTACGACAGCAATACTACCGCCGAGGATTTGCATGCGCCTAACTAATGTGTAGAAAACAAGCAAGACGATTTACGACACTAGCAGAAGCGACTACCAGTTTGTGCACCCAGCCAGCATGAGAGCCCCCGGTGATGGAAAAGTGGTCTCTAAGGCTTAAGGAAACACAGTATACTGTTTGCGCTCGCGCCGGTTGGAATCCTGCTCGGGGATGCAATCTTATCTTCTACAGGTTACAGTTCAGAGAGAGAACTTCGCAATGCATCGGAATTGTTCACCCTGAGCTCAGAAGAACCAGAGAAAAAAGAGCAACAAACAAGAAATAAGTCGTCCTCCTTCTTTCTTGTCCGTTATCCTTTTGCGCTGGTTCTTCAGAGATCATATTGTGACCAATAAGACGAAGCTGGCAGTGGCGTAGGAAGGTGCTCGTGCTTGGCCAGCGTCCATTAAATCACCTCATTGCCATCAGTCAACCCGTCTCATTCTTCGGCTGGCCATCACGTAACATTTGGTGGAGGTGCGGCGAACATCCTCATCCTGGTCCTGGAGCTGCGGCGCATGCGTCAGCCGTGGTCGTCGGTCGTGAGTTTTTGGCCCCGCCCCGCCCACCGCCAAGACCACTCGACACAACGGACTGAACCTGACGCAAGGACCTGGCCTACCGACCCCACCGACACGGAACGCTGTCCATTCGTGATGACAACTCTCCCCCGCCCATGTCGTTCGGCGCGTCCTGGGGCCTCGGCCGTAGGCTCCTAGTGACCAACGGTCCAGAAGCTTCGCGGACCAGAAGTCATTCAGCCATCTCCTTCATCGTGCCGGCCAGCACCTCAACACTTTCGCCTTCCTGTCCCACCATCTTCTGAAGCCCATCACCATTTCGCGTGTCTCTTTGTCACCGATCTGGACGATCGCTCGGTGGCCCCGGGTAGTGTGACGAAGAAGACGAAGCTGGCAGTGTCATGGGACGAAGCGTTCGAGCTAGACCAGCGGCCATTAAGTACCCTCGTTGCCATCAGTCAATTCGTCTCATTCTTTGGCTGGCAGTCACGTAGCAATATATGGGCGCAGAGAGCAAGTGCACCATCATTCGTGGTACTAATGTGTATCGTTTTCTGTTCCCCGCTTTCTTAATATTATTGGATGTTAAATACGTACGTACACGCACACATTGAACCTTTTTTTTCTTTTTACAAAGGCATGGGGAGGCGAATCACGACCTTTTTCAGCTGTGCGACTTCTAAAAAGGCACCTGCAAGATGCCTCCGGGGAAGTGTATTCATCGTCAACGTGTATAGCCCGCCGAAGCAAAGAAGAGCAAATTTTTTTGAACTTTTTCATGGTGCCCACAAAGTAACGAAAAAATAGGCAGTGGCTTAGCTCGGCTATGCCAGGATATACGTAGCGAAAGCTAAGGCATAGCATGGTTAGCCTTGGTTAATATTGATTGCAAGTCCAGGCTAGTCTGGTTGTCTAGCTATGATGTTGCCGCATTAAAGACGACACAACTGTGGTTGCGGCGCAAGCGAGTTCTCCTTTTCAATCCTCCGACATGTTATCAGGCATGCGACGCTGCTGGCGATCGAAGCGTGCGGAGGCGAGCGCAACGACGAGGAGCGTGGTGTGACGTCATCCCAAACGGCGGCGGTGGTGAGCAAAGCAGAGTAACCGTCTCACATATCTCGGTGGACACCCGAACCGCGCCGTAATGGAAGGGATAAAGATGGGAGGGAAGGAAGAAAGAGAAAACTGAAAATTGAAACTTTCATTTTGAGGAAAGGCGCAGCGCTGCGCAGCGGCGGAACACCTGTAGAACCCAAGCCCCCCGAACTAGACAAACATCACTCCGAGGAACAGTGGAAGTCTGCCCTGCTCAGCTCTGACTTGGCGACGCAGCGAAAGCTGAAATCCCAAGCAAGAGCAACTGCGGTGGACATTGGGGTCCTGAAATAAGGATTCCACCCAAAATCTGTATTTTCGCCTCTCTATCCTACCTTTTTGAAATAAATGTTTTCTACTACTATTACTACTACTACCTGTGGATCAGTGCTACTAGTGGCGGATGCGTAGTTGTGACTAGGGAGAGAGAGAGAGAGAAATGCGCCGTGTATCGTCACTGCTCCTCGCGCATGGGCAGCACGGCTCTCCAGGAATCACGCGAAACTACTCAACCTGCGGCCAGTAAAGCTTTCGCTTTAAAACAATACGCTAATCATCTTGGGGGACATCAACGCTATGGACAAGAGGTGGGGGCACCAAAAAGCCAACATTACAGGCAAAGCACTACCCGAGGTTTCGGATAACTTCAACTGCAACCTACTCACCGACGCAGCGACCCTTACCAGGGTTGGAAATAGCGTCAGCATCGACACCTGCCCCGACCTCACATTCGTAAGAGGAATCGGAACAATGGGATAACCTATTGGAAAGTTCAGGCAGTGACCACTACATCCTCAAGACGCCAGTAACACCTGACAGGCTGAGACGCCAGTTGGGCACGGCAAAAATAACGGACTAGAATGCGTTCCGAGATGCATATGCGACAGCAACCTTAGCGAGAATGGCATACAGTCGATAGAGGAATGGGGAACCATGCTAAGGGATACGCAAGACAAGTGCACCAAAAGCATAAACCGAACGACGCAAACACCAGAGGTGGATGCTCGGCTGCTAAAACTCTGGGATGCTAGGCGCAGTCTCACCAGGAGATGGAAAGAACAAAAACATAACAGGAAACTCAAGCTTAAGATAGCCGAAATTACAGCGAAAGCAGAGGAATACGCCAGACAGCTGGCAAAACAAAATTGGCGATAATTCAGCGATTCTCTTAATGGGACGCTAAGCATGACACAGACTTGGCATATCCTTAAAGCATTCCTTGATCCGACTAAGAGAAAAGCAGAAAACAAAGCCATCTACCGGTTGATTCACCAATTCGAGGGCACTGACTCGGAACTCCTGGACAGAGTGCGCACAGAAAGCTTTGGTAGCACGAACCCGCCGAGCTATACAGGGGAGTAGCGGGGAGACAATAACGATAATCTCGACAGACCCATCACACGAGAAGAGGTTTACGCGGCCATAAGAGACGCCGCCAGAAATACGGCCGCGGGTGCGGATAAGATCAACAACGCACTCATCCGCAACCTCAGTGATGAGCTGGTCGCCCAACTGACCGATTTCGTCAACAAGCATTGGGAAGCTGAAACAGCCCCCGAAGAGTGGAAACATGCCAAAGTGGTCATGATACCCAAGCCAGGCAAGAAACTGCAGATAGAAAACCTCCGACCGATCTCGCTTAGGTCATGCCTGGGAAAACTATACGAGCGAATCGTAACGCTGAGACTTCAACACTACATAGAAGACAACTAACTATTCCCTCACAGCATGTTCGGGTTTAAAACAAAATTATCAACCCAAGACGTACTCCTTCAATTATATGAAGAAGTACTTTGGAGCGTTCCTAGGGACGGAGAAAGCGTAATAATGGCCCTGGACATCAAAGGGTCTTTTGACAAGGTGCGCCACGAAACAATCCTTACGGGCCTGGACGATCTGGACAGCGGGCGAAGGATTCACAGCTACGTCAAAGCCTTCCTATCAAACAGAACAGCAACCATCGGTATAGGAGAATTTTGAACTTCGGTCAGAGAAGTTTTGAACGCCTAACAGGGGAACACCTCAAGGGTCTGTCATCTCCCCCACGCTATTCAACTTGTCCACGATCGGTCTGGCGAGGCACTAAAAGAAATCGATGGCATGCACCATGCCATTTATGCCGACGACATCACCATATGAACTAATACGGGCTCACTCTGTGAGAAAGAGGATAGGCTACAAGAAGCGGCCACCTGCGTGGAAAACTACGTCAAAGCAAGAGGGATAGCGTGCTCGATCGAAAAATGTGAGCTCCTACCGGTGTGGAGAGGAAAACAGAGCCGAACGATCCCTACCAGTAAAGAGCTTCGACTAAAACTCTACCTCGAGGGAGAACCAATACCAGAGAAGACACTCATACGAGTCCTAGGGACGTGGATACAGTCAAATCAACGCTGTACTCACAACCTTGCGCTATTAAATGCATCTACACTCCAAGTGGCCCGCATGATTACGCGCATTTCATATAGACGTCATGACATCGCGAAGAAGACGCACTCAAGCTGTCCAGGAGCCTAGTGGTCAGCCGGGTGACGTACAGTCTCCCGTACTACAACCATATCAAGGGTGAAATACAACAGGTGGACGCGATTTTACGCAAAGCGAATAAAATTGCGCTTCGACTACCCCATAACACCTCACGTGAAAAGCTCTTAGCCTTGGGACTGCTCAACACGTTCAAATAACTACGGGATGCGCAGCACGTCGCCCAAATACGCAGACTGCAGCAGACCCACAGCGGCAGAGTTCTGTTAAAGAAACTGGGCTATAGCGAGCAAATTCGGGAAATATTGAGAACCGAAACAATCCACGATGAGTACCGCAGTACGCTCAGGGCGGCACCTATACCAAGAAATATGGACCCCAACCTCCACAAAGACCGCAGAGAGGCAAGGACCGACCGCTTGCAGAAAACACACGCATCCCAGGATACAACAGTGTACATGGACGCTGCCACATACGCCATGACCAGGGGATAAGACACCAACAACGCAGTAGAAATTGTAGTCAGCTCGGAATTACACGAGATTACCAGCGCCTCATTGCAAGACTGCACGATAGCCGAGGCCGAAGAGGCGGCCGTCGCTCTAGTGGCAGCGGAGGGCTATCGTATTGGGCGGTCACTGACAATTCTTACTGACTCACAAGCAGCCTGCCGCAACTATCTTTGCGGCAGAGTCCGGCACAGAGCGCTCCGTATACACCGCTCTGTAGACTGCAAGACACAACAGACAGATGCAGAACCGATCAAAGATCATCTGGGTACCGGGGCACACGGAGGTGGCAGAAACCAAGAGGCGGACAGGATAGCTCGAGGATATACTAACTACCGAGCATCCAACGTCAACGACCTTGAGGAGTCCCTGCCAGTACCTCAGGAATACTCGGCTATACTAAACAACTACAACGGCAGCAGGATGCAGTAGTCACCACCGCACAAATCGTTAAACAAAGAGGCTGTCACATGGAGACAACTACAAACGGGGTTCATATCCAAACCTAAACACACTAAGTAAAATCCACCCCACACTTTACGAAAACAAGTGTCCGTGGTGCCATGAAAAACCTACAATATATCACATAACACTGGCATGCCATAAAGTCGACGTCGTTCCAATTATACCAAGCCCAAGTGCGGAACAATGGGAGGGTATGCTATCCAGCGACTGCCGCGATGACCACATCGGTCTGATACGACGAGCTCAGCTGACGGCAGCATCCAGCAGAGCCCTGGAATAAGGGCAACCGACCGTTGCGGAGATGGACTCATCTGAACCGCATAAAAGCATTTGCGCTATTGCTCAATAAAGTTATCCTATCCTATCCGCAACTGTCCCCATGATCACCATCCTGAGTGGTTTTGAGCCTGGAAGGAATGTGTGTTCAGAGCAGTTGAATTTAACATCCATATATATGCAATACTTATTTTTGGGCTTGTTGGTAAGCTATGATCTTAAAACCAGCGCAAAAAAGACAACGGAACAGAAAAATGGAGAACGACACGGGCAGGGTTGCTGAACTTTCAACTTTTTTTCGGAAAAAAACTAGTGCAACATATTTATAAAGTTTGCGGTCAGGGACAATGACGCACAAGCATTGCAAGAACATTTTTAATCTTGAGTCACTGCCCTATAAAAAAAATTTGATCCTGAGTCATCGCCCTATAAATTTTTGGATCCTGAGTCATTGGCCCATAAAAAATTGGCAGTGGCTTAGCTCGGCTATGCCAGGATATAGACAAGCGTCATGTTTGTAAACAAAGGTGGAACTGTGGTTAGTTGGCGGCAACTAACAGCGCAGCGCTACAGCGGATGAAAGCGTGAGGTATGGGGAGGAACTAATCGTCCACAGTTCTCAACATATGGGCCGATAAAGCATATCCGATTGCTAGTGCAAGATAGAACGACGCGATACACGACACGAATCAGCATTCTCACACGACGAACCTTCTAATGTGCTTCCGATTTGCACCGAGCCCCTTTACTCCGGAGACCTTGGAAATTAATGAACAATATAGGTGCTTTGAACAGCGCAAATGCGATCCGAGTGCTGCACGAGCACATGCATAGACATTTTCGTCGAGCTCCAAACGAAATTTACGCTCACTCTACTAAGCAACAAAATTTGCTACTTATTTTAGAATTTACTCATGTGTGCGCATTCTGCTTGGTCGGAGTGGCTTTTGGCATGGAATTTGCTGGTTCGCCAGGTTCTGGTCGACCTACAATGTGAAAATTCAAATAATTTGGGAAATAACACTGCGCGACTTTGTCGAGATCTAGCGTCGTTGGACAGGCGTTGAAACGACAAACTTGTTGAAATTCGCGAAAATGAAAAGAGAGAAAAAACCGCAGTGCGTGCTACTACCCGAGTCCGGTGCTTATTCAAGCGCGGCACGGTGTGAACGCTGAAGCCGACTGGCGACAGCTTTTTGTCTTTTTTTTTGCGTGCGAAGTGATGCTGGGGACGTTTTCCGGGTGATCAGCATCTGAAAATGGCCCCCTGCGTTCAACTTACGATCCAGAGCACACGGAATATCGCGCCTAAACTTATGCTGAGAGCACTGCAGAATGAGAACGAGTTACTTGCAGGCGTTACTTGATTTTTGCACTGTTCACCACGCGACCGAACAGCAGCGATGCGAAGTCAGAGACAGGGACCAACTTATTATATTTGAATGAATAAACGCATTATATTAACCGAAAAGGCCAAATAATTAGCCGTGAAGCCAATCCGTCGCCGAACTTGTCTTGCTTCTCGGCCCCTGCCCGTAGCTTTCGCGCCTATCTGAGTGCCCTAAACTCGTGGAAACTTATGCCGCTTCCTTTCTTCTGCATGGCGGCTCATCTAACCGCACCACGATTAGTCGGCACGCCGTGAATTATGCCCAAAAACACGCAAGCGTGGCGCATCCAATGCGGAAGGTCCCGATTTTTGTCTACACAACGAAACTCACTGGTGACGCCAGCGCCGCCGCATCTCTGTGACGTCACGGCCTGACGCTTGTCTATACGTAGCGAAAGCTAAGTCATAGCTTGGTTAGCCTTGGTTAATCTTGAGAGCAAGTCTAGGTTAGTCTGGTTGTCTGGCTAGTTGTCACGTGGTTCGTCATGCGGTTGGTCACGTGGTGCGGTGCAACCAGGGTGGCAGTGCGAGCACCGTGAAACTGCGAGTTCGTGGCCAATTGAGCTTTCGCTACAAAAAATGGTCTTGCTCTGCTTGTGCGTCATTGTCCATGACAGCAAACTGTATAAATACGTTGCACTAGTTTTTCCCGAAATAAAGCTGAAAGTTCAGCGCCCATGCCTGTGTCGTTCTCCTTCTTTCTTGTCCGTTGTCCTTTTTGCGCTGATTCTTCTGAGATCATGGCTTACCAACTACCCCACCAAAAAGTATTTCGCAAGTTCAGCTTGAGGTACTCCACGGTTTCCGGACAGTTTTTTTTTTCCTGAATTTGCCGAGAATGCGAGCTAAAAACATTTCGTGTTTAAAATTGCGATGGGCTTTGACTGTCCACCGTTTATTTTTCTTCGTCACTTGTTTGAGTATTTGTGGATTAAAAATTCGTGTTGGCTGCAGCTTCCCGAGAATCGAGCATTGTCCTGTGATCACCATAAGCAGTAACCTGAGTTTCAACCAAAAACCTACACAGTTCGCAAAAATTAAACCTTGTGTTCGTCGATTGAAGAAGTATAGACACGTAACTTTGGTTGCATGTTTTCTTATTTGCAATGATGCGTAGGGCATTACAATGCCATGATTACAACGTGGTACTTTCGGAAGACCGCTAAATACCTTATAACTGAATTTTTCTGCGCTGTATCGTTTTCATCAGCACAGCGGCTTCAAGGATTCGCATAGGTCGCGTGAGGTACGAAAAACTGCAAAATAATCTCTGGTTCTTTTCTCGCTGTCATTCCGGCTCTTGAGCGTTGTAGCTAATTAAAATGACGAATCAGCGATCGTATCGTACTTCTTTCATACGTCGCGTGACCTATAGGATCTTCGACGACCCAGCCATCGATCCGCTGTTCATACCGAAAGAGCACGACACAGAAACTCAATTATAAATTATTTAGCGGTCGTAGGTAATGAATGTATACCAATGCCTCACAAATAATTAGAAAGAAGAAAGAACACAATTACATCATTACTCCTTACTTCGTTTGAGCAAACAGGAATATTGTTTGAGTTGGACCACGGTTAAGTTATTCAGCCTGCAAGGTTACTAAAACATATCAAACTGTTAGAGCATGCATTATAAATTCCTTGCTTTGAGAAGTGAGTATCAGATGACGCATGCCAGAATTTCGAAAAATACTGCGTTATCCTCAGCACTTTCTTCTCACAGAACTGCAGAGAAAACTCCGATGTCAGTTCCTCGCATAGGATTGTCGAACATTCATTGCACAAACAAGGGCGCTTCAGGTCAATAAGCTGAACGGAGCCTCCATCCTTTTGCCAGGAACTTTCTTGATCCCGCGCATTTTTTTTTACCGTGCGAAAACCACTTTCCAAGGAATCAACCGCAGTGACCATTGCCCATCTTAAGTTTTTATTTACAGCGTACACCATTTAATTGGGAATTTTCTTTTATTTTCCGACGGTTGATATTTGATTGCGTGTGGTTTGTTTGCATGTGGTTTGTGAAAGGCTATAGAGAGGGGCTATTTGCAAAGCAGACAAATAGTTGCTGAGCTGCACATGTAACAGAAAAAAAAAACTCACAGGACGGTCAAGAATATGTAACGCGATATTCAGCGTTAGCTGTGTAGGCATTTAGTTTTGGGGATATTTTGAGGTAGAAAAGGTATACAATCATCATATATCGCACCGGTGCAGTGGTGAAGTGATGCACCCCTGCACTGCCAGGCGGCTGCTCCAAACAGAGCCACCCGTAGGCTTATGCGACAGAGGTTGACAATGACATGAGGTGGGCGCGTTAATGACCGCTTTGATCAACAAATCGCAGAGGGAGCGGTGTTACTTTAATACGTTTTGGGGAATTCCCCAAGCTGCATTAAATTTTCAAGAAGGGAGCCATTGTTATTGTGGGTGCTAGTGAGTAATGGCTCTCTTATTACAAATCTACTCCACCTTAAGCCATTCAAGTGAAGCATATTTCAAGAATCACTGCTGTGTTCCTCTTTTGTATCCGGAAATCTTTACTGCTCAGAGAAGTGGAACGCCACAGAAATAACTGAGTTCACTATCAAAAGCGCCATCACAGGAGAAATCATCAGACGATCCAAGCACTTCAGAGACCCTCATCAATCACAGCCGGTGCGATCTGGATTCTTCAAAGCTGCTCACCGCCATTTCGCAGTTTGCCCTTTACTTTCCTTTGCCAGAAAACTCCGTTATCGCGCGTAATAAGCACAATGCTCATGTGTATGCGTTCGACGGCATGCAATTCTGCATTATGCGATCCCATGTTATAGCTTACACCACTCCAAACCTTCATCGATGTGAGCGCTACCTGCGCAATTTTTCATTGTAAATATTCAGTAGAACGCAACATTCTCCGCCTATGGCGCGTGCAATGTCACTATCAGAGTTAGCATGAATCCGGGAGCATGCGACGCAAGCTGACGTCAGTGCTGCAGCTTGCCTTGTTCTCTGGTTCTGGGGAAACGGCACTTGCTGACAACTCCTGCGTTTGCAAAGTTTCGGTCTACAAGTGACGCAATCGGAAATGCGCACTGGCGCACTGGCGCACTGGCGCAGGAAATCGTTATGGAAAATTGCCGCTTACCCGCCAGTGCTTACGTTCCAATATACAACACCACGGCGCAGCCGTTTCCGCCAACGACGCGGCTATGGCAACATTGGCTACATGACAAAGATTATGCGGCTCTATGTAAGGCAGAGGCTTTATGTGTCTCTTGAATTCAAACGCAGTAAAATAATGCTCGAGGTATACCACCACAAACCACTCAAAAACACGAGGGTTTGGCTGAGACATCCAGGACATGACTCATGATTATAAAAATTCCCTCTAAACCAGCATCTAGGATTCCTGTTTGCTCCCAGGGTCGGAACAGATACGTTATAATTCAGCGAAACGCGTGAATCCTCCTCTCGTGCTGCTTACTTTGTAATGCTTTGTCTCGAGTTTCTCAAAGCGGATTTTTTTTTTTTCCCGCAAGGAATCCTACCAGAGATGGTATCTTGTTTCAGTGATGAGGCAAGGCCGTAGTGAAAAAAAAAAAAACGTTAGTCACTGAAGATTGTACGTGATCAGAAAGTCACTAAATGCCTGAGAAATAATCTGTAGTCGGTCTTACACGACCGAAAGAACCTTCGACGGTCCAAGAAATGCGCTCTTACAGTAATCAGTTGGAAAAATATTTTTTCGTCCAGTTACCTTTTGTGAAGAAACAGTATTATGCTGAGACATCCACTCAATCGATAGCGTTTTTGGGTTCTCTGACTTAGTACATTGCGAAAAGGGCAGTAATTTCTTTTATATAAATTAAACTTCGACTGACAAGGGTTGGGTGTCGATAGCCTCTACCGGTTGTGTGCGTATAGCGGACACAACCTGGCCGAGAGGGCGCTGCGGACGCCAGTGAACAGCGCCCTCTCCGAGCGACTCCTCTAGTTGATCGGGCAGGACCACGAGCTTCGCCAGTGACTTGTGTGCGTTGCCTCGTCCGCACTTGAAGGAAACTAGTTTCGCGCGCGTGCGCGCTTGTTCTTTCTGGCTCGCGCTTCGACGCCTTTGTGAGAGGAGCTTGCTTCGCGCGCGCTATGCTCCCTCCGCTGTGCATGGACGCCGTTATGAGAGAAGAGCGCTCGATCCCGCTCGAGGGTTTTCCTTGCACTTAGACACTGCTGCGAAAATTTTGCGCGCGCTTTCGTGCTTTAGAATGAGAGCAGCTCGTGTGCGCGGCGTCAAGCAAATAGTCCGAAAAGGCGCTGTTTTCGTCACGCCTTAGTTTTGTGTCCAGAGCGCATAACCACGTGGTGTACGAAGTGAAAACTGAAATTATAGCCTACCTTCGAATGAAACTGCGGCACAAATGCGTTTCGCGTTTTTTTTTCTTTGTGTCTTCAAATTGTGCTAGCTCGATCGGCTCGATCTGCTTGCTTCCGCTGTGCGTGCTGGTGACATGCTTCTGCTACCTTTTTCTTTACTCTTTCCGCGGTGTTTCAATGGCTTTGGCGCTAGGCTGCTCACCCCAGTGTCACAGGTCGAATCGCGCCGCGTGTAGATATGTGCGAAATACGAACGCGCATTTCGCGATGTCGGTGCGCATTAATGAATCCCATTCTGTTCAGCTTTGAGAGTTTTAGCATGGGCGTGCGGCTAATACGACCAATATGGTAACGCATTGCCGTTCCTACCGCTGTCGCGCTTGCCTAGCCCATTCTGCCATATGGTCATATTTACAGCAGATGGCGTATTTACCAAACGGATATCTAAAAATAATATGTTAATCCGGAGCCCTTCAAAAACGGCTTTGCACACAATGTACGTACAGCCTTAGGACGTTAAACTAACAAACCATGGGCACGACTCAGTTCTGATGCGCATAGACGGAACACGTAACACTATTGCGCGGCAGTCCGAGGTCTACAGTCTGTGGTCTGTAATCTGCAGAGCAACACTGCTACGCATGTCTGCGACAGAGACACAAGGTTAATTCACATGTGGAACCGTGTCTGCCATTTTCGCCTTCGTAGTTGCATGCGCTGCCATTTTACATGGTGTCGGCCGAGTAAGTGCACATATATTAAGTGCCCGCCAGCTCTCTCTCTCCTGTTGCCGCAGGTGATGTATCATTAGTACTATTTTTAATCAATACTGCAGCGCCCGATACTGTACCGGTACATCGCATTGAACGGTCCCTGCCTCCTGGGTAATTTCTGTTGACAGCACACACAGCAGTAAGCAAATGCGTCATTCCAGGGAAGCCCACAAGTCAAGCAAGACGCTTCCCCGCCTTTAGGCAACCACAAATCGCTTGCCACTTCGATCACCGCGTAAAAACTGCCCACCGACGGACATAAACGGCGCACTGTGCAGTCGTCAGGCTGTGCTCGCATCCGCCGCGCCCGCGAAGAGACGGCCGCGAGCAGCACGCGGAGAGAGAAAGCGCGCGCTGCACGCGAACACGGCCAGTCAGGGCGCCCCGGCGCCATCGTGCCCGATCGACGTTTGAGAATTCCGCCGCTACAGGAGGAGCACGGCGCTTTCGTCGCGAGGCAAACTTTAGGTTGGAGTCCCTATTAATAATAATAATAATAATAATTGGTTTTTTGGGGAAAGGAAATGGCGCAGTATCTGTCCATATATCGTTGGACACCTGAACCGCGCCGTAAGGGAAGGGATAAAGGAGGGAGTGAAAGAAGAAAGGAAGAAGAGGTGCCGTAGTGGAGGGCTTCGGAATAATTTCGGCCACCTGGGGATCTTTAACGTGCACTGACATCGCACAGCACACGGGCGCCTTAGCGTTTTTCCTCCATAAAAACGCAGCCGCCGCGGTCGGGTTCGAACCCGGGAACTCCGGATCAGTAGTCGAGCGCCCTAACCACTGAGCCACCGCGGCGGGGCAGGTCCCTATTGTGGAAAACCTGTTTTCCCCTTCGTTTCGACGCGGCCGACTACCTTCATCATCGTGCGTCAGGACAGCACCGGCTGAGCGAGGAGGAGAAGTCTCCCTCATGGAAGGAGGAGGTGGGGGAACGGAAGCAGCGACGGGAGCTCCAACTCGAACGTTGCGCGGAACTGCGGAGGCGGAGAGAGCCTCTTCGGGATCCGGCCAGCGTCACGAGTGGTTGCAGCCACACGCTCTCGTCACCTTCTGCGACCGGCGCACGGAGATCCGTCGTGCCTTGCCGCTGGTCTTCTGGTTCCAGGCAGCGAAGTGAGCGCAGCAAACGCGCGCTTTCGGCACCTTCTCTAGCAAAGGCGGCGCGCCATTGTCGGTGCACGCAAACGTTCGTCGCCGATACCTCCGAAGTCTAGCCCCTGCCCCAGCCGGCAAGTTGGAAGCCCTTTTTACGCAGCCTTCTATTTCCGAGGAATGCCTCGTTGGTGTTCTGTAGCTAGCTGGCCCGCTGTGTGTATTAATTGCAAGTGTAATAAATAGGATATGAGTGTTCGCGCGCTGTATCGTCCCTCCCTTTGTTGCCTCGAGCGCCAACCCCTCCACGGTTAGCGAGCGGAAGCGCCGCATCCGTATATATATATATATATATATACACACATGAAGGAAGCCAGCAGTCACCGAAACCACGGTGCATAGGAGAATGTTTCTATTTTTACTTTAATTTTAGTGCTGATCCAGTGGGAGAATAATACTTCGATTAATCTGTCGCTTAAAAAAAATGTCCTTATAAGGCATCAGAAAAAACCACCATGCCACCGGTGGGATCCGAACCCACGACCACCGAATACCGCTTCCGGTGCTCTAGCAACTGAGCTACGTCGACGGCTGTCCAATCTGCTGCTCTCGTGGGTATTTATGTTTATGGCGTGTAAGCGAACCTTGAGAGTGTTCACCAGCGCCACCATCGTCCATACGTCCTGTATTACCGCGAGTGTGACGTGGAACTCATCTAACGGCGAGGGCGGAAACTGTGCGAGAGCCCTCTTATGCTACCTATGGCATCAAGACTGCCAGAACCGAGACCCTCGTTAAGCTATTAGCAGACAAAGTAAAGGAAATGAGAGGCTCGTTTGCTGTGCTGCTGCTTAAAAAGGTGACAGGGCTGCGACGCAGGCGCTGGCTGCGCGATTCATGCGAGCGCTAGCGATAACGAGTGGGTCTGCTGGTCTCTATCAAGCGCCACAAGGGAAGCGTGCTGCTTGCCTAAATCACGCAGCCAGCTGCTGTGTCGCTGCCCTGTCACTCTTATGCGGAAGCACACCGGGCTAAATGCTCTGTTCATTCCTACACGAAACGTTTAAGAGCATTGCAATCGCGGCGCGCAAGCGTACATGTCACGTGGTTCTTTTTGCATTTCGCGGGCATCTACAGTGAGCTAAAAAAAGCCGATACGTAATAGATATAAAGTTAGAAACTGTTGAGTTGGGCGTTTCGCGGACCGTTCTACAACATTCTCATTGGACTTTTTCGTCGATCTTCGTTGCTTGCGAAGTTAGTTAATTAATCTCAAAAACTGAGTTGGCATTGAAACATATAACAAGGTAGATGTACACTGGTAGCGAAGGCTCCATAGACGCCCATTGGTCCAAAAAATGGCGGCTCGTGGGCACTCCAGCGCCCCCTGGATTTTGGGGGGCAAACTACGCAAACGTGACGTAGAATGACGTCACGCATACGTATGTTTTTGGCGCGAATTATAAAGCGGTCTTTCTGTAGAATCCGCGTTTTCGAGCTTGCCCGTACCTCTCGAAGGTTGCTGCCTTTCAGCGCGCCCCAACCTTTGCCAGTCAAATGTGCTCGAGTTCCTGCTAGTTATGGCCTTGTTAATGTGCAATTGGGAACGCAATGAAAGTGACTGGTAAAGGAGGGGCAGCATAGAAAGGCAGCAACACTTCCAGACACTGGCGAAGCATGTCTGTGGCCGGGTTAGCCGGGTATCGAAACAAGGCCTGCAAAGACGCGCTGTAATGCACCGCACACTCATGAATAGGGGGCAGGTCAAGAGTGTTGCAAAAATACAAAATTTGCCAGGTTTTAATAAAATGACTTACCTCTTTCATAAAACAAGGTGCTAATATATTTTTCTTTTCTATTGGCAGATTACAATCCAATTTTGTAGCTTTATCATTTCTTTATATGAGTGTTTTGCCCCCCATCCTCTGGTTGTGCTGCAGTCGCGCTAAACCACTTTTCGGCCCAGCCTTCGCCACCACTTTAAATCCGCCTTGCATATAACACCAAAACGGCATTTCAGTCTTTCTTGACTCGAACATCACGTGAATGAAACCTCATTCCCGCAGATGTCGTCAACATAATTGATAACCAGCATTTTCGTTCTGCACTAGTTAACATTGTGTAACAAGAAGATGATAATACTTGTTCTGTAATATGCAGTGTATCTATTTATGTATTTTTGTTTTGTAACCACTCCTCTCTTTAATTCCTTTGGCCCGGAGGGTTCAATAAATGAAATGAAATGAAAAAAAAATATGCAGTTGAACACAACAACCAGCAACATGCATGTGGTAGCGTCATCCTAGAGTGCCGCGGCACATTTTAAAACCATGGTTGAAGTTAGCTGGGACACCCTCTATATATAGCCACTGCTTGCATGTGTGTACACACATACACAACCGGTAAAGCCTATCGACACACGCACGCACGCAGGGGCAGTGACACTAGGGGAGCGCTGTACCAATGCCGTTCCTCAACTTCAGCTACTCACCTCAATTGCTCCCATCCGTAATTTGCGCGGCGACGCTCTCCTCTCTTCGTTGCTGTCAAATCACTCCACTTGAGGCTGACCATATATCAGCTGCTGCTGAACCTGATGACGTTTCCAATCCTTCGACGTACGCAATTACGACAATGTTAGGCCCGGACTCGCGCCCTGCACAATCCAGTCATTCTCGTAACCTTCGCGCGTCTTCGCTATCTTTATAACAATGCCGCGGGCCAAGTTCTCACGTTGACGCACCGCATCGACACTGGCGACGACCCTCCCATCCACCTCCGGCCCTACCGGGTATCTCATTCTGAGTGACAGGTTATCAATTCCGAGGTTACACAGTGCTTGATAAGAACTTTAATCAGCCCTCTCACAGTGCCTGGGCATCGCTTGTCTTCCTGGTCAAGAGAAAAGATGGCTCGCTGCGCTCTCGTGTCGATTACCGACATCTAATTAAGATCACTGAAAATGACGTCTAGCCACTTCTCCGAATCGACAATGCCTTTGATTGTCTCTAAGGGGACAAATTATTTTCCTCCATCGATTTACGTTCGGGCTATCGGCAATTTGCCGTGGATGGCTAGGACCGTCAGAAGATGTTTGTTTCTTTATGGGGGTTTAACGTCCCAAAGCGGCTCCGGCTATGAGAGACGCCGATAGGGAAGGGCTCCGGAAATTTCGACCACCTGGGGTTCTTTAACGTGCACTGACATCGCACAGTACACGGGGCCTCTGGAATTTTGCCTTCATCGAAATTCGACTGCTGCGGCCGGGATCGAACCAGCGTCTTTCGGGCCAGCAGCCGAGCGCCGTAACCACGAAACCACCGGGGCGGCCCCAGAACCATCAGAAGACTGCGTTTGTCATTCTAGATGGTCTATACCAGTTTAAAGTTTTGCCTTTCGGCTTCTGCTACGCCCCAGCCACATTAGAACGTATGATGGACGCTCTATTGCAAAGCTTAAAATCGTCCACATGCCACTGTTATTTTGACGAAGTCATTTCTTTTTCACTCACGTTTTCTTCTCACATTGCAGACCTCTCTAAAAATCTTTCGCTTTTTCGTCATTCAGGACTGCAGCTCAACTCTTCCAAAAGCTGTTTTGCACGTCATCAAATCCATATTCTAGTGCATGTCCTCGGCGCTACGGGTGTTCGTCCCCATGAGGAAAAGATCAGAGCAGTGAAGCTGTTTCCGGTGCCACGTTCAAGCATCGACATCCCAAGTTTTTTGGGCCATAGTTCGTAGTTTCGCTGATTTGTTCAAAGCTTCACCGACGTTTCTCTGCCCCTGACAGAACTTCTTAAAAGCTTGTCATTTTCTTCTACGGACCCTGCCAAAAACAAGCGTTCGCTAAACTTTTCACAATGGTTACCATCGCACCGGTTTTAGAACATTTTTATATAACAGCTCCTTCTCCCTACTGAAGTCCGTACGAATGCAAGTGACCATGGCATTGGTGCGATCTTTTCCCAGCGCCAGTGACGTACAGATCGTGCAATTGCCTATGCCAGCCCACCCTCAAGAGACTTACTTTGTCGTGGAAGGAGAGCGCTTGGCCCTAATGTGGACTGATGCGAAATTTAGACCTTACCTATAAGGCAGGGCATTCACGGTAGTCATCGACCATCATGCATTATGTTGGCTCTCTTCTCTGAATGATCCTACGGTTCGCCTCGGTCGTTGGGCATTACGGCTCCAAGAATACGACTACACCGTGGTCTACAAGTCTGAACAGCCACAAAAGGATGCTGACTGCCTCTCACGTTACCCTGATGGTGGAGCAGATATTCCCCAGAGTACATTCGTTATTGACCTGTTCTCGCTCTCCGCTTTTACCGATATATGCAAAGAACAGCGCTGGGATGCAGAGATCCTTTCCATCACAGACCGCCTAAAGGCCGCACCAACCGACCCTTCACTGAGCCGCTTTGCGCTCGCTGATGGCACTTTATACGGTCACACATTTCACCTCACTGGACCTGACCTCCTCCTCGCTGTTCCCACGCAACTATGCATTGTTGCTTCCATGAACTGCATGATCTACCTCTGCTGGTTGTCGGGGCGTTTCGCACACATACGACCACGTCCATCGTCGGTTCTTCTGTCCTCTGTAGCTTTGTCCGCCGTTAGGTTGATGCTTGCAACCACTGCCAGCGTTGGAAAAAGCCTACAGTTCCTCCAGCTGGCTTTGACCTCGTCGACATCACTACCGAGCCGGTCTAGCGTGTTGGACAAGACTTTCTCAGACTCTTTCCTGAGTCCACTTCTGGAAATAGATGGGCTGAGGCAGCCACTGATTATGCCACCCGATGCGCTATAATGGGCGCGCTCCCCGCCAATACTGCCGCTGATGTCGCCGACTTCCTTCTGCATGACCTCGATCTCCACCAACTGCTCACAGAGCGTGGCCGGATCTTTCTTGTAGAAGTTGTGGGCAACATTCTTCGAGCGTGATCAACTACGCACAAGTTAACCAGCGCTTACGAACCGCGAACTAACGGCCTCACTGAGCGCCACAACCGCACCCTCACTGACATACTCGTCATGCACCTCTCATCTGACCACCGCGGCTGGGACATGGCTCTCCCATACGTTACATTTGTGTACAATTCCTCCTGCCACGAAACTACCGTCTTCTCCACGTTTATCTCTTGTACGGCCGCGGGCCTCAATTGCCTCATGACGCAGTGCACCGTACCTGGCCCGAAAGACGCGGGTTCGATCGCGGCCGCGGCGGTCGAATTTCGATGGAGGCGAAATTCTAGAGGCCCGTGTGCTGTGCTATGTCAGTCCACGTAAAAGAACCCCAGGTGGTCGAAATTTTCGGAACCCTTCACTACATCGTCCCTCATAGCCTGAGTCGCTTTGGGACGTTAAACCCGTATAAACCAAATAAACCAAAGCAGTTCTTCGTACACGTAGTCCTTCTCCTCCTGAATACGCCCGCGAAGTCATTTCCCGTGCCGACCAAGTGCGTCAGCTCGCAAACTTCCACCTGCAAGCTTGTCAGCAAGAGCACTGCAAGAGCCGCCCACTCGTCTCCTCCTTCTTACCTGGGTCCCTTGTGCTAATCTGGCGCCTGCTGTCCGTGCTGCGCTCTCAAAAAAGCTTTTATCCCACTACTTTGGCCCGTATCGCTAATTCCTTCTCAGAGTCCACTTCCCGTCCCACGCAGTCGTCCACGTCTCGCACCTCAAGCCCTATCACATGCCAAGCTCTGATAGTCTGTAATCAGCACCGCGAGGATGCTTCTGTACCCGGGTGCCGTGCTACGAACCCAGCGAACGCCGACGACGCGGCCGGAGTGTTGCGTGCTTGCCGCCTGCTCGCTGGCCGAATCCATCCCTGCGGCCAGTGCCATGTGTTCCTTACGTGCCTTGTGGTTTTGCCTTGTGTTTCGAGTTCTTCGGTGGCTCTACGTGCTGCGACTGCCTTCTGCCCTATAACAACATGTACATATAGTTAATGGAGCTTTGAGTCTTTAAAAAGAAGAGAAGTTTTGAAAAGCGTTGTGGGTTCAAATCGCCCCGGCGAGATCTGGTTGTCATATTTTACATGAAGCTACAGCCTATGCAAAATATATAAAGAACTCGGGCTTCACTGAACATCTCTGCATTAGAATTTTGGATTATTCTCGCTCATATGCATAATATAAGCTTACTGACGCTCACTCAACCCACCGAACCGATGGCAGTGCTTAGTTGCTGCAAATGTTTAATAAATTTAGCTTTGCATTCATTAAAGTGTGACATGCAGAGCTTGGTAATTCGTGCCCTATGTATAACAGGCAGAGAAAGTATAAACCAAGGACCTTTCCAAACCCTTGTGCAGTTCATTAATTTCGTTTCTTTAAAAGTGCTTCTTGGTTTTCTAAAATAGTGGCCGCTTTGGGCGATTTGGTTTTCCATGCTGAATGTAAAAGCGCAAAAAACAGGACACAGAATAAGACAGACAACACGAGCGCTTGCTTCCAACTGAATTTAATTCATTCAAAAAGCGGAATTTTATACTCCCGATATTGCCTGCGCATGCTTACAAGGTATGACAGCAGAGTGGTGAAGGACAACGGTTATCGAGCGACACACTTGAACGATGTAAGATATGGCTCCTCTTTTTGTGACAACAGAATTGAGGGAGCACTTACGCAGTGATTGCAAGCTCGCGCTATATCCAAAGCCTCAACAATTTCTCGCGTAATTGGGCATTTGTTTTTATAAAGGACTTCCCACTTGTGAGAGAGAGGACGACAACTCATTTTTTTTTTGCTTTTGCACTTGAGACAATGAATGCTCATGCACCCCCATTTATTGTTGTTCACAACGTAGTTATGCTCACTCAATCGCTAATTTAGGCATCTTCCCGTTTGGCCTATATTATATTTAGGACATGTTAACGGCACTTTGTACAGAACACCCTCTGTGTATCTCGTGAACGGCTTTTTATTCCTGATTATGCAACCGGTTTCTCCCGGGTTTTCTGGAGTGCTTTGCATGCATAATGAACTCAGCTTATTAGAGGCTGAGAACAACACGTCAACGTTTACCCTGTTGTTAGTTTTTTTAAGATTGTACGAAAGCTTATGTTTATAAGGAATGACTGCAAATTTCTTTTTGACTTTTCTCTTTTCCGGCTCTTCCTGAGACTTGGCCTTCCTTTTACTGTTTTTGACAAGTCCTTCCGCCACTGAAACCAGCATGTGCATCGGATAACGCACTTCCTGCAACTTGTTGGACTGCAGGAAAAGGCTTTCTTCAAATGCATGCTCGCATGACTTTTTTATACAATTTGCAAACCCTAAACAAGCTATGTTTCTTTTTATGATCTTGGAATGCATGGAACTGAAATGTAAGGCATTTTGTCCGTCCCTGGGATGATAAATCCAGCTAGTGTTGTCTTCTAATAAAGATAACTTGATAACGAGAAAGCGTATGCTGCTGTTCTCAGGAAGTTCATGCGTGACGACAAGTGGAGATAAGCTATGCATAAAATGAACTAAATCGCTTCCTACCGCCTCATCGAGGGTGATTGCAGGGGTGTTTAAACAGATTTAAAAATTGTCCAGAAAACTAAAAACTTTCAACACCCCTACGCCTTCAATGCAGGCAAAAGCCCTCTGTCACATTCAGCTAAAGAAAGGTCACTTAACAAGGGAGCAACGCTGGGCCCTATAATATTCCTTTTTTTGCAAAACCAAAAGCAAAAAACGGTTTTCGCCCTCTCTTTCACAAGTGCAAAGTCTTTTATAAGAAACAAATGTCAAATTACGCGAGAAATTGTTGAGGCTTTGGAGATAGCGCGAGCTGGCGTTGACTGCGTAAGTGCTCCGTCAATTCTGTTGTCAAAAACAAAAGATGCATATCTTACATCGTTCAAGTGTGTCGCTCGATAACTTGTCCTTCACTGCTCTATGGTAATGCCTTGCAAGCATGCGTAGGCAATATCGGGAGTATAAAATTCCGCTTCTTGCATGAAATAAAATCAGTTGGAAGTAATCGCTCATGTTGTCTGTGATATTCTGTGTCCTTGACTTTTTTGCGCTTTTACGTTCAGCTTGGTTTTCTTGTCGGTTTTCTTGAAGCAGGCCTGGCTCCCGCCATGCGAACGCAAACCAGAAAGAAGCTTGTGATTTTATTCACGTATCTTACGCTTTTCTCGTCTCATTGCATACTTGAGGGTAAGCATTTTTTGTCTTCTTTAAAAAGACTTCACTGCTGACCTTTGTGAGCCCTGACTAACAAGAAATATTTTATGACCCATTGTAGGCGTCTCTATTGGCGGATCTTGTAAGAGCCACCTTTTCTACTTGTCCAGATTTTTCAACCACACTTACGGCACCGTCGACACCGGGTTTTTAACGACACGGGGTCTTTACGCTTTCGCGTAATAACGTGGTGAGCAGAGCTGACGTATATCGGGGTGAGATTTCACCGCGTCCTTTAAACGCTTCGCTTGCCGTTTGCATATGACGGGACTCCTTGAGCAGGCGTGTAAAAATTTCTCTATCGAGTGGGCGTGCAGATACAAATTAGTCATGTGGCCCGCGTTTTGATTGTGTTCTGGTGGTGCGTGTTGTGCGCTTTAGCGCACAAAAGTAAAACACTGCGGAAAAGTGGAAGAGCTGCAAACAAGGGACGTTCGTCACCACCACTTCATCTTCTTCTCGACCGCCGCCTGTCTGGTGCAGTGCAGCCAACTGAGTTATTGAGGAGGGCTACATCAGACGTCAAGGCTAGGCCGAGTTGATCAATAACTGGATTCGGGAGTGGTGTCAGTCCGATGTGTTTCACTGGAATCCCCCAACAGGGAGTAGATTTGTAATAAGGAAGCAATTACTAATTAGCATACTCTCATAGAGCTTTCACAGAAGTTAACAGTTGAAGCAAGACTCGTCCTGCTTTGGTGTAGGAACCCGGGACAGCCGCCTGTCCGAGGAAGTAGTTCTAGCAACCGAACTAACGAGGTTTTCGTTTTTTTTTTCTAACGGAATTTATTACAGGCGTTTATGTACATAAACAGGCTTTATAGAGAGGTTATTTAGAAAACAGTCAACTAGTTGCTCAGCTGCACACGTAACAGAATAAAACAATTAAAACCTAAATTGATATACATAAGGGGCCAAGGGAACACAGCACTTTGCCGTTGGATATCAATCCGGTTTCAAGTCACTTTCGTCGAAAATGTCCTTCAGCTAGATCATCATCTGACTAAAATGTGTTGCGGGGAAAATCACAGGTTGATTAGAGTGCGAGAGCGCATTGATACAATTCGCAGAGGGAATGGTGTTAGTCCAATAAATTTAGGGGAATCCTCCAAGCGGCAGTAAATTTTCAACAAATTAAGGGAGCAGTTGTTCTTGTGGACGCCAGTGAGTAACTGCCCCGTTATTACAAATCTACTCCAGCCTAAGACATTCAAGTGAGGTATATTTCAAGAACACCTGCTGTTTACGTTTTTTGTATCCAGAAACCTTTACCGCTGTGGGAAGTGGAACGCCACAGAAATACTTAGTTCACTATGAAAAGCACTCTCACCGCAGAAATCAAAGACAAACCAAGCACTTTGCGACACCCTCATCAATCACAGCCGGTGCGATCTGGATTCTTCAAAGCTGCTCACCGCCGTTTCGCAGTTTGCCCTTTACTTTCCGGAGTTCCCGGGTTCGAACCCGACCGCGGCGGCTGCGTTTTTATGGAGGAAAAACGCTAAGGCGCCCGTGTGCTGTGCGATGTCAGTGCACGTTAAAGATCCCCAGGTGGTCTAAAATTATTCCGGAGCCCTCCACTACGGCACTTCCTTCTTCCTTTCTTCTTTCACTCCCTCCCTTGTCCCTTCCCTACAGGCGCGGTTCAGGTGTCCAACGATATATGAGACAGATACTGCGCCATTTCCTTTCACCAAAAACCAATTAAAATTAAAAAATTAAAAATACTTTCCTTTGCCAGAAAACTCCGTGATCGCGCGTAATAAGCACAAGGCTCGTGTGTATGCGTTCGACGGCATGCAATTCTGTATTATGCGATCCCATCTTATAGCTTACATCACTGTAAACCTTCATCGCTGTGAGGGCTACCTGCGAAATTTTTTATTGAAAATAATTAGTAGACCGCAACACCCTCCGCCCATGGCGCATGTAATGTCACCATCAGATTTAGCATGAATCCGAGAACATGCGGCGCAAGCTGACGTCAGTGCTGCAGCTTGCCTTGTTCTCTGGTTCTGGGAAAACGGCACTTGCTGACAGTTTCTGCGTTTGCAAAGTTTCGGTCTACAAGTGACGCAATGGGAAATGCTCTACGCGTAGAGCATTTGCGCACTGGCGAAGGAAATCGTTATGGAAAGGTGCCGCTTAGCCACAAGTTCTTACTTCCCAGTATGCAACTCCACGGCGCTGCCGTTTCCGCCAACGACGCGGCTATAGCAACATAGACTACATGACAAAGATTATGCGGCTCTATGTAAGGCAGAGGCTTTATGTGTCTCTTGAATTCAACCGCAGTAAAATAATGCTCGAGGTATACCACCACAAACCACTCAAAAACACGAGGGTTCGGCTAAGACATCCAGGACATGACTCATACTCATAAACATTCCCTCTAAACCAGCATCTAGGACTCCTGTTTCCGCCCAGTGTCGGAACAGGTACGTTATAATTCAGCGAAACGCGTGCAACCTCCTTGCGTGCTGCTTACTTTGTAATGCTTTGTCTCGATTTTTTCAGAGCGGCATTTTTTCCCGCTAGGAATCCTACCAGAGATGGTATTTTGTTCCAGTGACCGAGTAAAGGCTGTCGTGAAAATACGCAAGTGAAGGAAGATTTTACGAGATCCGAAATTCACTAAGTGTCTCATAAATAATCGGAAGTCGGTCTCTACACGACCGAAAAAAACTTTCGGCGGTCCAAGAAATGCGCTCTTATGATAATCAGTCGCAAAAATATTTATTTTCTTTGAACTCGCCTCCAGTTACATTTTGTGAAGAGGCAGTAATAGGCTGATACAACCAATCATTCGATAGCATTTTTGGCACTCTGACGTAGTACATTGCGAAAAGAGAGCAGTAATTTGTTTCATATAAATTAAACTTGGACTGACAAGGGTTGGGTGACGATGGCCTCTACCGGTCATGAGTGCATGTGGAAAAGCTGTTTTCCCCTTCGTTTCGACGCGGTCGACCAGCTTCATTATCGTGCGTCAGGACAGCACCGGCTGAGCGAGCAGGGAAGTCTCCCTCATGGAGGGGGGGGGGGGGGGGGGGGGGGAATCCCAAGCAGTGACGGGAGCGCCATCTCGAAGGTTGAGCGGAACTCCGCGCAGCCGCAGACAGTCTCTTCGGGAAGGTCACGAGCGGTTGAAGCCGCACACTCACGACACCTTCCGCGGCCGGCGCCACGGAAATCTGTCGTGCCTTGCCGCTGGTCTTATGGTTCCAGACAGCGAAGCGAGCGCAGCAAACGCGCGCTCTGGTCGCCTTCCCCAGCAAATGCTAGGGAATGGCTTTGCCCCAAGAATGCGGCGCGCACGGGAAAACTTGGCCGCCATTGTCGGCGCATACAAACTTTCGCCGCCGATACCTCCGAAGTCTAGACCCTGCACCAGCCGGTAAGTCGGAAGCCCTTTTTACGTAGCCTTCTACTTCCCAGGAATGCCTCGTTGAACGTTCTGTAGCTAGCTGGCCCGCTCTGTGTATTAATTGCCAGTGTAATAAATAGCCTATGAGCGTTCACGCTTTTGTCGCCCCTCCCTTTGTTCCCTCGAGCACGAACCCCTCCGCGGTTATCGAGCGGAAGCGCCGCATCCGTGGAGTGGGAGTGCGGGGTGGAAGGCTTTCCCCCTATATTTCCAGAGTGTTTGTATGTTATTATATATATATATATATATATAATATATATAATATATATATATATATATATATATATATATATATATATATATATATATATATATATATATATATATATACGCGCACACGCACGCAGAGACAGCGAGACTAGGGGAGCATTGTGCCAATGCCGTTCCTCAACTTCAGCTACTCGCCTCAATTGCTCCCATCCGTAATTTGCGCGGCGACGCTCTCTCTTCATTTCGTTACTGTCAAATCACTCCACTTGAGGCTGACCATATTTAGGCTCCTGCAGAACCTGATGACGTTTCCAATCCTCCGACGTATGCAATTACGACATTGTTAGGCATGGATTTGCGCCCTGCACAATCCAGTCATTCTCGTAACCTTCTCGTGTTTTTCTTCCTCATCTTTATAACAATGCCGTGGGCCAAGTTCTCACGTTGACGCACCGCATCGACACTGGCGACGACCCTCCCATCCACCTCCGGCCATACCGGGTGTCTCATACTGAGCGACAGGTTGTCAATTCCGAGGTTACACAGTGCTTGATACGAACATTAATCAGCCCTCTCGCAGTGCCTGGGCTTCGCTTGTCTTCCTGGTCAAGAGAAAAGATGGCTCGCGGCACTTTCGTGTCGATTACCGCCATCTAATTAAGATCACTAAAAATGACGTCTAGCCACTTCTCCGAATCGACAATGCCTTGCCTTTGATTGTCTCTATGGGGACAAATTATTTTCCTCCATCGATTTACGATCGGGCTATTGGCAATTTGCCGTGGATGACTAGGACCGTCAGATGTTTGTTTGTTTGTTTGTTTATGGGGGTTTAACCTCCCAAAGCGACTCATGCTACGAGAGACGCCGATAGTGAAGGGCTCCGGAAATTTCGACCACCTGGGATTCTCTAACGTGCACTGACATAGCACAGTACACGGGGCCTCTGGAATTTTGCCTTCATCGAAATTCGACTGCTGCGGCCGGGATCGAACCCGCGTCTTTCGGGCCAGCAGCCGAGCGCCGTAACCACGAAACCACCGCGGCGGCCCCAGAACCATCAGAAGACTGCGTTTGTCATTCTAGATGGTCTATACCAGTTTAAAGTTATGCCTTTAGGCTTCTGCTACGCCCAAGCCACATTAGAACGTACGATGGACGCTCTATTGCAAAGCTTAAAATGGTCCACATGGCACTGCTATTTAGACGAAGTCATTTCTTTTTCACTCACGTTTTCTTCTCACATTGCAGACTTCTCTAAAGGTATTTCGCTTTCTCGTCATGCGTGACTGCAGCTGAACTCTTACAAAAGCCGTTTTGCATGTCATCAGATCCATATACTAGACCATGTCCTCGGCGCTACGGGTGTTCGTCCCCATGAGGAAAATATTAGAGCAGTGAAGCTGTTTCCGGTGCCACGTTGAAGCATAGACATCCCAAGTTTTTTGGGCCTTAGTTCGTAGTTTCGCTGATTTGTTCAAAGCTTCACCGACGTTGCTCTGCCCCTCACAGAACTTCTTAAAAAGCTTGTCATTTTCTTCTAGGGACCCTGCCAAGAACAAGTGTTCGCTAAAATTTTCACATGGTTACCATCGCACCGGTTTTAGAACATTTTTATATAACAGCCCCTACTCCCTACTGAAGTCCGTACGAATGCGAGAGACCATGACATTGCTGCGATCTTTTCCGAGCGCCAGTGACGTACAGATCGTGCGATTGCCTATGCCAACCCGCCCTCAAGATACTTACTTTATCGTGGAAGGAGAGTGCTTGGCCCTAATGTGGACTGATGCGAAATTTAGACCTTACCTATAAGGCAGGGCATTCACTGTAGTCATCGAACATCATGCATTATGTTGGCTCTCTTCTCTGAAGGGTCCTACGGTTCGCCTCGGTCGTTGGGCGTTACGGCTCCAAGAATACTACACCGTGGTCTACAAGTCTGAACAGCCACAAAAGGATGCTGACTGCCTCTCACGTTACCCTGATGGTGGAGCAGATATTCCCCAGAGTACATTCGTTATTGACCTGTTCTCGCTCACCTGTTTTACCGCTGTTGGCGAAGAACAGCGCTGGGATGCTGAGCTCCTTTCCATCACAAATCGCCTAAAGGCCGCACCAACCGACCCTTCACTGAGGTGCTTCGCGCTCGCTGATGGCACTTTATACGGTCGGACCTTTCACCTCGCTGGACCTGACCTCCTCCTCGTTGTTCCCACGCAACTACGCATTGTTGTCTTTCATGAACTGCATGATCTATATCTGCTGGTTGTCGGGGCGTTTCGCACACGTACGACCACGTCCGTCGTCGGTTCTTCTGTTCTGTCCTCTGTAGCTTTGTCCGCCGTTGCGTTGATGCTTGCAACCACTGTCAGCGTTGGAAAAAGCCTACAGTTCCTCCAGCTGGCTTTGACCTCGTCGACATCACTACCGAGCCCCTACGTTTAACAGGCAGAGAAAATATAAAGCAAGGACATTTCCAAACCCTTGTGCAGTCCCTTTGTTCCGTTTCTTTAGAAGTGTCTCTTGCTTTTCTTGTCGGTTTTGCATGAAGCAGGCCTGGCCCCCGACATGCGAACGCAAACCAGAGGCATGCTTGTGAGGTTATTAACGTATCTTACGCTTTTCTCGTCTCATTCCGTACTTGAGGGTAAGCATTTTTGTGTCTTCTTTAATAAAACTTCTCTGTTCATCTCTGTGAGCCCTGACTAACCAGAAATATTTTAGGACCCTATGTGCGCCTCTTGTAACAGCCACTTTTTCTACTGGTGAGGATTTTTGAGTTGCACCGACGGCACCGCCGACACCGGGTTTTATACGACATAGGGCCTTTACGCTTTCCCCTAAAAAACGTGGCGAACCGAGCTAATGTATATCTGGGTTAGATTTCACCGGGTCCTTTAAACGTTCCGCTTGCTGTTCGCATGTGATGGGAGTCCTTGAGCAGGCTTACGTGTGAATTTTTTTTTATCGAGCGTGCTCGCGAATACCAACTCAGTCCTGTGGCCCGCGTTTTGATGGTGTTCTGCTTGAGCGTAAGAAGCCATTTCTCTATTCTTACATTGAAACTATTGGTGTTTTAATCGTATTCTGAATTCCCCTGTCTCGCCCTGTCGGGTGTTTTAGCTATGATGTTCCGCAGTTTTAAAAAATATGCTTTTTGTGTTAGGAGAAAGCTTTTCTCGGCATAGCATTGTCACCTGTCTAGCTCACCAGAACACAGCTAAAACGTGTTTAGTTGCAGGCAAGTTAACTAATACTGAATATTTAACGTTTTAAGCAGTACTGTTAGTCTCCTTAATTACTGAGTGGCGTGTAGCCCACCATAGGCAATGTTCATACCAGCTTTTAGAATTTAGAGAACGAAGTTACCTTCGACACTGTAGTTCAACAATTTGTGCCTGCATCGCGCCAAAATGCATCCGCTTTCGAAAATCTTGCAGGCAGAGCAACCCTTCCTGTGCATGTAACTTGTAAAAAAAGCCAAATTGTTGGGACACATCGCAGAGGGTAGGTATGCTTTCGAAATACTGAAAACTGGAACGGACATTATCTCAGTGGGCCTCTCTATAAATAGGCAGACTAACAGTAATAGTTAAAAATTTGAATTCTGTATATTAGTTAGCCAGCGTACGTGCTAGTACCTCTGAGCTTTATTCTGATGTGCTGCACCGGCGACAGTGCTATGCCGAAAAAGCGCTCTCGGAAGTCATAAGGATTATGCTTGTAATTTGTAGAACAACTTAACTGAAACAGTCGGGGTAGGCTCAGCCGCCCTCTTCGCAGGAAAGATTGTAGACGACGCAAACTTCTTAATCTCATCCGCTGAACTAACTTTCTACCGCCCCCTGCTACGCTTGGCTTCTCTTGGAATCCACTCCGTTACTCTCAACGACCATCAGACATCTTGCCTTCGAATTGCATACCCCGCCCAAGCCCATTTCTTATCCTTGATTTGGAATAGGTTGTATTTAATCCACGTTTGTTCACCATCCCACACTGCCCTCTTCCTTTCCCTCAAAGTTATACATATAATTTTCCTTTCCATAGTTCGCTGCGTTGTTCCCAGTTTAAGCTGAACCCCTCTTGTCAGCCTCCACGCTTCTGCCTCAAACGTGAGTGCCGGTAAGATACGGCTGTTACATACTTTTTTTTAGAGATATTGATAAACTGCTACTCATGATCCGAAAGAACCTGCCTTATGCGCGGCGAAATGCGAAAAAAGTGAAGGTTAACTGACAGCCTTTTTTGCACGTGTCAGCGCAGCCTGACGGTGGCCACCGATCGTTAAAAGCTTTCAGGAAGGATGCCTACACTGCCAGTTACCTTCATTTCAACGCTGTGCAGCCGGCCTGCCACGAACGCGCTGTTGCGTCTTCGCTGATTCAGCGAGCCCGGGAAATCTGTTGAAGACCACAAGATGTTGCCTCGGATCTTATGCTAGTATGCCGTGAATTAAGCTGTTGTGGCTACCCCAACAATTTTGTGAATTCCGTGGAGTGCCGCTCGTTGCACCAGGAGGAACGGGATGGCGACCACTGCCGATCAGGTGTCCTACACCTGATGTACCTGGCATAACTGATGCTTTGGGACGTGCTCTTCTTGCATACGATGTCACGTTGCCGACGTTCTCGCCCGGAAGTTACGGCATGAGCTGGTGTACGTGAAAGAGAAACTAAAAAAAATAAAGATTTTAAGGCGTCGTGCAAAAGATTCCCTGCGTTGGGTGCGACCATGTTTACGTAGGCGAGAGCGGGAATTTTGAAAGGCGTTTAACAGAGCACATAAAGGACGTGAAAAATAAGAAAGTTGCTTGCAGCGCGCTTGCGGAGCATGCCGTACCGGCAGAACATTCAATCTGCTGGGAAGAGGCTTCCGTCATCGCCAAGGAAAGAAACGACCTTTCACGGCAATACCTTGACTCAGTGGTGATTCAGTGGACAAAGAAAACATTTGGTCGAAACGAAGGTAATCTCCCGCCAAAGTAAAAATATGCGAGATGCGTTGAACACCCAAACCTTTGGTCGGCGTTAAGCTTTCGCGGTGCAAAATAAAGAACAAGATCTAGGCACAAAAGGTTCTGAAAGGTGGAAAGGTCTCTCTCTCTCTCTCTATTCGTTTTGAATATCTGGCCCGCGCGAGTGTAGTGACCGCCGTGCATCCTTTGCATCTTTTCGTGAACTCCATCAGTTGCTTTGTCTACCGGGCGATATCGCCTTTTTTGCGGTGCCGGTCGCAGTCACTTCGACGCTGTTTTCCTTCAGGCGTTAGTGATGTCGGTGCAGCGACAGCTACGGTGGTGTTTGCTTTTGTGCTCGGGACCTTCGCAGTTGCGAAGAGGGCAGCGGGACCCATACGAATACGAAGGGAACCGCTATCTGCGTACCGTACTCAGGAACCACCGTTCATTTCGGGGCCATAGATCATGAACAATGATTTAATTACCGCTGTTGACGAAGCAGTCACCATGTTTAATCCTCAGAAGAGTCGGGACGTTGTGGGAACCAAATTATGCAGTTGTATGTTAAATTCAACTAAAGCGCAGCGCGCTGCCAGGCACAGAGCACGCGCACAACGATACATCCGGCCACATCCCCCAGCGGTCTTGATTTAGGAACAGACCGCGCGTGAAGCAGATGCCATGCTTACGCCCCCAAAGCCCGTATGTTTCAGTCGTTTGTTTTCATGGAGATTATCGCACCGTTATTCTTCCCGCGCCTACTAGAAACGTAAATGATGTAAAACGGGAAAACTGGAGATATAGGAGCCTTCACAACCGTGGGGGCGGAACTCCCAGAACAGGTGGTTCACATCAATACGGCAGTTGGCACATGGAGCAGGAATCAGGTACAGGTGATGAAGGGCCAGCCCGGTGAACACGGTTCAACAGAAAAGGGGGAACGAGGGTAACTGTTTGTATCCCCCGAAGCTGGGCCGATTTTTGTCGTGTGAATATCTTCGGAAAAAGCGTAGGCATAAAGATGGGGTTACCAACTGCCATGAGGTAGGCTGCACTATGTTGTTTGGTCAGATTCTTGTCTTCAATCAGATCTGCTATCTCAGATGTGGTAGAGAAAGAAGAAAAAAGAGACACAGAAGCTCTGGCTAGCTGGTAGGGGAGCGCGCGATAGCCTATGAGCCTTCTCGTTTCCGAGTATGAGCGCGGGGACCGAAAGGATGATAACATGGCGTAGCGTTCGCGGAGCAGGCAGGCCTTGTCCCGGATCTTCTGCAGCACAGGGTCTGTATGAAGAACACTGGCGCATTCCCGGTTGGCAGCCTGGCAGTCTGCGTACACACGATGATGAATGGGGTGAGTTTGGGATGATGATGCGAGAGCCTATTCCAAATGGTACACGATGATCATTTTTGTCGGCTCGGGTACTTGAAAATTCAAGCGCTAGAAAACAAAGACACAATTTCTGAAATTAGTGTATGCAATTAGCTTGCTGCAAGGCGTGCTCCAACTCGGGCATGGTGAAGGGCCTGTAAGGCGGCTCACTGTTGTCGAAAGGTTAATCATTCTGATACGTGGTGCCTGTGGGGCGAGACGACTGCGGAAAGAACACTGGTTTGTTCGACGAGTTCCTTAGCGCTGATGCCTTCCCGGAAGACTACGCGTAAGGTCCCGCCGTTGGTCATGCGCTTGCCGAGAAGAGAGCTCAGGATGGCGTGAACCTTAGATATGTGGATTTTTCTGCGGATGATTCAAAAATTCTCATCCAATAGTCTGACGTGAGCGTAGTGTTTGCATTTACGCTGCATTTTACGCAACCCCTTTATTGTAGTGTACCGCGTGGTCAGATCGTCTGTATTGAGCGAGAATGAGCATATGTCTATCAGATTTGGGGGGGGGGGGGGTGAGAAAAATCCTTAGGCTCTTGGTGGCACTGCGCTCGGCCGCGCATAGCTGTGACACCAGCTGGTCAATGCTCTTGGCTGGAGGCTGCTGCCACAGTACCTCGCAGCCTTTGCCCCAGTTCCTTTTGGGGCTTAGCCTTGTAGTGGCGTACGGCTTAATCGTCGCACTGGCGTGGTCTGTACGAAAACTTGTGATTATCGGAAAGTAGTCAGTTCCCATGCAATCCTCGAGCACCTCCCATCGAAAGGGCTGGGAACGGTACTCCAGGTGAGGTCTAGGGGCGTGCCTGCTTGGTGACATGTCTGTCGTAGCCGCGTGTGCGTTTGCGGTGTTTTGAGAAGAGTCAGCTCGTACGCCGAAATATCTTGTGTTACATGCCTACCACGCCAGCTGCGTTTGTTGCGTCCCCATGCGACATGCTGAGAGTATAAATCCCCGCATAAGACTATAATGTCTTGCGGACAAAGCCTCTTAAAGTTGGAGGCCAAGACGAGGTCAAGGGGTGCCTGAACGGCCCTGTTCCTCGCGTTTTCAGGAACCGTGCCGACGCAGAGGACCAGCATTGTCCGCTGTGGTGAGACCTGTACCCAACAACCGACAACGCTGAGGGTCGTGTCGCACCACGGTTGCGTTTCTAGCTGTACCTGCATTGCTCCCCTCCGCATGTACAATGCAGTCTTCGTGGGCGCAGCGAGGTCTTCAGAGGGAGCGTAGCCGTCGTAGAGTATTATCCGCAGCACAGTGCCACTGACCTCTAATTGACGCCTGTCGTCTTTCCTGCTGGAGAACCGGGCGATTATGTCAGCCGTCTTGCTGCGAAGAAATTTCACTTCAGGACAGTTGCCGATGGCGGTGGTCCCGAAGAGTTAAGTGCTGAGGCTGTATTGCGTCAGAGGCAGTGAAGTTTGGTGTTGCCCAAGAGGTATACATTGCGCGGGTGCCGCTGCCGTTGTCTTGGGGGCTGTGTCAAAAGAGTGCGTGCCCGAAAGCATGAGACGCCCCATGACGGTGCGGACGCTTGTTTCTGTGTGGCCAGGTTAATAAATGGGTGGTATCTTTGGAAGATGGGCTGCCCTGATTGTGCCATACAGACGCCGCTCGAGATTGTGGGATGTCGTTGAGGCGGGAAGATATGAATTATCGCGGGGCTGCGAAAACGTTGTCGCTGGCTGAGCTGCATCACTTGAAACGGCTTTGCCGTTCCCGCTGAAACAGCCAGCTTGGCGGGCGGACAAGGTGAACTTGAGGTTGCCTCCGGTGAAGCATGTGTTGGACTGGCTGTTGGGTGCGCTTTGGCTTGTTTAAAGGCATCAGATGAGTTGATTTTGCCCTTTTCTAATTGTCCGGAGGGGAGGGGGGGGGGAGTACCCGTTATCCCGTGCAGAAACTGCGGCGTGTTGACTTGGCCACAAGTCTGAATGAGTTTTGTTGTTACGCTCTTGAGTTGGCGGTGCTGAAGTTCCTCAGTCGCCCGTTTCTTACGTGAACGTTTTGTAACCTGCTTACTTACGTTTCTGTGCAATTCGTTTGTTGACTTGTCACCACTGTGGATCATTTTCGGCTGTGGCCAAATGAGAACGACTGCAATTACGGCAGTTCCGTCCTGCGTTCGAGCATGGTGCGCACTCTTCGTGCTGCTGCACACCGCACAGGGTCATTGCTCCTTGCGATGCCGAATCTTTTGGCAGATACCACAAACCCTGACTCGCAGAAGGCAGGGAAAAACACAGATGGTGACCGCAGTCCATCTTTGCAGGCGCACTGTTGCCTTGAAATAGGATCATGGCAGTGGGTTTGTCCCCAAGCGGGCGCGCCTTCAGGATTTACACTCGCGGCAATGCAAATATAGCTCATTAGTTCGTGTGAAGTCATGTAGCCAGCGTTTATGATAACGCCGGTGATTTGATTGCGACCAGCTGCTTCATATGCTTGAAACGACACTGCAGGACGAGCCTGCTGGACCATTTGTAGGTCGTTTAGCGAATCCGAGTAGTCCGGCCTGGCCATGCAAGTGAGAAAAATTTTCACGGGGTAGCACCTACCAGCGGTGGCCGCCGGCAGCAAGCTGGTCGTCAGAGGTGGCGACGGGCTCAGGTAGCAGTGTCGGAGATAGCAAGCGGTAGATAACGGTCCATTAAGGCAGCAACACGCTCGCAAACCGGAAGTCGAGAAGCTCATCGTCTCATCAATGCGTGATGACATCTTGGGCAGGGATACTCATTTGGGAAAGAGGTGAAGAAGGTTGGTAGCTTTTTATTAAATTGTAAATGGAACACATCATTGTTTTGGAGAAGACAGTTCAACGCTTAAACACAAGTACTAAACGCCGCTCTAACCCTGGTATACACCAGGCGAAAACGTGTAGAGCACTGTACTCCTGTTTAATGCATGTCTGGAAAATGGCACCGAAATTATGAATGCTAGTGCGGTGTTTCTGTTACTTTTTTTCTTTCTCTGTAACCTTTATCTTGCCTGGAGAGTCTAAAAGCGTGTCATTCGATTTTATATGCGATTTGGCAATTATTTCTGCATGGCGCTTGGCTTCCCAGAAACTTAACAATCGTGTCAAACTGATTTTTTTAATACAAATAATATGCACACCCGCTTAACGGATATAGTCGACAATTTATTCACGTCACAACTGCTCATACTTTGCTCAGTTTAAAACAGGAGCCGACATTAAGCACTAAATGACGTGAACTGCACGCTAATGCGTCGCGCTTGCATTTATGGCCTACGCATCCCCTAAAGCTAATCGGGGCAGCTCTCGCAATTGCCGCAATATAGTTGGACAAAAACGTTGCCTAGTTCTTGAGGAACAACCTCGATAGATGAGCTGGCAACGAGAGTACCATAGAGTGCCAGCGTGATGACGGAGCAAGGCACGAATTTCTTGGTGCCACCTGGGTGATCCGGTAAATTTGAGTAACAGAGAATTGTTCCGCTAACCTCGGTGGATCGTTTGAATGCGTTAGCATATGATGCTGGTTGCTTAGATAAAGAAATTGGCAAAGAGCGGACGCTTGGGGTAATCTGACCTCAGGAAATACGTCACACGGCCTAGGGGAGCTAGACAACCCTCAAACCAAGGGATGGCGCCACCTGCGAGCACGCGTCACCGAACACAGACTGTGGCCAACGTTCTCAGACAAGCGTAGTGGTCCCAGCTCAGGCGTAGTTGCCGCCGTAGCTGCCAGGGATGTCAAGGGCGTCGAAGGCATTGTCGACGAGAACGCAGAGGTGCTTTTATAGCACGGAATCGGCAAAGGAAGAGACATCGCCGGAAGGGCCAAGCTGAGGTATAGCAGACGTACTACAGAGAACACTAACGTCTCAGCGAAGATGCCATGACGATTGCTTTTCTGGGCGAAGTCAGGGACGCCTTCGCCCTCTCTCACCCGCCAACAAAAAACCAGACAGCAAGTGTCAGGCAGATTCTTTTCTCCTTGTCTTCTCCTCTCCCGATTCAGTCAGACCGCATGGAACAATGCGGATTACACAGTGCCTACTTTATTTAGAATGATGTTCAACTGTTAAGGCAGAGCTTTTCCGTGAGGGTGCGTCCACTCTGCTCGGCGTGCCAGTACACTATAAACACAAAATAACCTATATGGAAGTAAAAAGGGATTAATTTGTCCTCCAGCCGACTTCCTTTTAAGGGCTTACTCTTGTCAACGGAGGAATATTCCCACCGCAAATCATAGTAACCATAGTAGTTAGCAATGAGAGGAGGCTTTTAAACGCTGCACTGGAGGTATTGACGCTAGCAATGGAGGCGATTGAAACCCCGGTTAAATCTTCGTAACTGCTAGAACTTCGCATGTTTTGAAGAAGGTTACTCTGTCCGTTGCAAACTGTAATTATTCCGTATTTTTAGTCATCGAAATTTATCTCAGGGCTTGGGCAGAATACCGTGCCCCTAAAACAGAGTGCGCTAGAGGACGGCTTACTGCCTTTTACTCCGATATAGGCTATTTCATGTTTGGAGAGTACGTTTTCTCTGTTCTTTCACGAACGTCCCCGCTCGAGGCTTTACCGACTCCTCCTCTCTAGGTCTTCTTTTCCAAGTTCCCGCAGCCATTCTTTTCCTCGCAAGAATGTGGCACGGCTCCGCCCTAAGTTTTTGGACAGCCGCTGCCGTGCAGACTTCCCTCACTTCAGAACCACGCAGGCCCCTTTAGTGTAACGGGCGGAGCACGGGTCGTTTTCGAGGTTGGCGCGCTTTCCTGCAGCTGGCTTTTCGCCGTTACTGCAAGCCACCAGTCCGGTGCCAGCTTGCCGGCCCTCTCGAAATGTGTTCACCGAGTTATGCTGCATAAAGCGTAGCCACTGCTTGGGCTGCTGGCGCGCACACACACAAGCCCACACAGTGCTCGTTCTACCCTCACTCCGCGGCGACGCAAACACGCGCACGACACCCACCTTCGACATTAAAGGGACTATGCAATAAAAGAATTGAGATTACGTAAAGCAGGCGAGAGGTAGGTATTTCATCACTCGTCACCCCAACGCAAGAATTTTTAAGCTAGCATCAACAACACCGTAGATATAGACGATTAAAAATTACGTTCCTCCTCTCTCCCCTCAACTCGTACACGCGGGGCACCAGAAAAAAAAAAGAAAACAGCTCTGGGGCTGGGCCCCGCCCATGAATACGTCATCCACTGACGTTCGGTTTGCAACTTGCGGTTGTCGCTCCTAGCCATTACCCTTCTGAACAGCTTTCAGGCCTGCGCGTCACGTGACGTGACGTCAACGATGCCACTGCGCGCCGGCTGAGGGCCGCGAGCGATTGCCGCGCACTCGCCTCGCGGGAACTGACGCCACAGACAGGCTCGTCGACCGCCAGGTCCGCGCGATTTATCAGGGCAAAGACAAATAATTAACATTACCGACAGAATTATACGTATTTATTTATCACAGCAGACTGTCTATATGCATATTTACAGATATTTACGACTACACATCGTTCGCGGCCAAAATACATGACAGACAGAAAACGATATTGCGCTGTATTGTACACGGATGTTGCCTTTTATACTGCGTGCTATAAAATCGTAAACAGCTGACAGCCGAAACAAGTTGTTGCACCGATAAGATATACACACAGTTACAATACCAATCTGTATATTAAAGTAGGCCTTGTGGCACGGTACGAGTTTCAGATGAATGAGAGGAAGCAGAACATAGCACATTGCAATGCCAAGAAGTAGAAAACGAAAACCATACTTGCATCTTAACTGTAGGTTAGAAGAAAATATTATTTCATCCACTTTTCAGAGTAGGTGGCCGCCCTTCAATTACATAAAACACAACATATTACTTTGTAGATTCGAAGGCATGCAAAGAAACCACAGTACATTAAACACACTTGTGACTAGACTGTGGACTAGGTTATAATAAATAAGTGACACAAAGAACGACTTATTGCCCTGCTGCTGGTGCAGGAATACACAAGGAATCCACTGCACTAACTGCATTGCACAATAATATAGACACTAATACAATACTACATAATAGACAGTGCAAGAATAGTACAATAATAGACACTGCACAAGAAGAGCACATACAGACTACAGACGAAAGGTATGACAAATAAGTCATACACCTACCACAGCAGGCAATGTCTGAGGTTAAGATCCGTAAGAAAACAACAACATTGCACTTAATTTCCAAAATACTTTAAAATTTCAGATTAAAAACAAACAACTGTCATTTAAACTATGGGCTAGAAACCATGCATGACGCAAACAAAAGAAGTACAACACGCAGAAGTTCGCCAAAGAAATCACATGAGGAAACTGAAAGAAAATACCTGCAGTGCAATTTAAAGTAAATAAATGTGCGATGTACAAGTTATTGAAAATTACTTTTCAAGGAAGATTTGGGCTTTTCTGTTTTTTGCTTTCTGTTCTTTTATAATATGAAGTTGATCATTCCTTTGTTTGGATAAGTTGTTAAGCATTATGTTTGCTGCACAGTTTGCAACAAGTGTGACAAGGAGCTCGTAGGCATACCCATTTTCACATGCATCTATGTCCTCAAGCCTCGGTAGAGAGTTAAGCATCAGTTGCCGAAAGACATTCTTTTGGTTGGGCCCACGGAGAAATTGTGTGCAGGCACCTTGTGTCACAAGCTTTGTAACTACAACCTCCGTGTACATGACTATTGTAATCACAAGGGCATAGGGAAACTTGAGTCCACCTCGGTCCCGTTGTGCGATTAAGGAATGGGTGTCTTCTTCCATTTCCGTCTTACTTCCGGTAACAACCAAGTGTCCTCGGCAACTTTCACACTTTAAATCTTTCATTGTAGCATGCGCAAAATACCCGCCAACATAACCAATAACTGGTATTCGTTCTCTGAGTGCATCAAGGTCAGCGTCTACAACTTGAACACTAAAGGAGGTTCCTACATCTCTGACACTGTTTGTCTCTTCGAAGTTTCTGGAGTCATCAGTGCTCATTTTTGGCAGGGCATTTTGAAGGCAAATCCGGCCCTCTGTCTCACAAAGCTGTCGAACAGATATGTGGTACTGCCCTCCAGCCATTTGCCGGTACTGTCCAAAACGACTCTTGAGAGGATCCGTTTGAACTTTCCCTAGTAGGACGTACTTAAAATGAAGTTCACTTATGCAGTATTTTGCCAATGCCAGTAAGGATTGAGCAGATAGCCTTAGGGCACTCAAACGTGTCCTGGGTAAGGACCCCAGTGTCATGCCCATAAAATTCCCAGACATAAAGCCAGGTAATGCAACCATTCAGAAAAGCTACTTTTGAGTTATCTGTACTGCAAGACATGGGTTCTTCGTAAACAGTACGATGATGGAAGCCTTTATTTGGCGTTTTTACGTTGACAATACTCCACCAGCGAAGAAAGATTTTGATGAAATCTGCTGTTGCTGCCGCATGTTGAAAATCAGCTTCACCACTGCGAGTTGCCAGGGCTGCGGCTACGTGTGGATTAAAAACATGCAATACCAGCTTCATATTTTGCCGTTCCAAGTTGCTCGGATTAAGTGTCTTGGATGTCAAGCCATACCCAGACTTTATCACTAGAGATGACTCCTCTTATGTAAATCTTTCAAATTCGTAAAAGAGACCGTCATTTTGCATTCAGGACGAACATCATTGTTTGAGAGCTCAAATCGTGCGTAGAAAAAGCAAGTCCCCGCATTTTTCTGATTCAGCCAATTGTTTCTGATACACTTCAAAAGATGTACAGCATCTACCACATAAAACAACGGCCGATCTGGATCTGCCGGATGTGGATAAACATGACGAAGCATTGGCTTTGGCAGAAACATCTTCATTACCTTTCTGTTTAGAGAGTTATTGCCACAAACAACGGCAATGACCCCGTACCCAATCGCTTCTAAGCGTATGATCACCTTCTTCAGTATGGCATGAAGTTGGTCGCCCTGTATGGTTTTTACCGGAAGAATGTGTGCTACCTCACTGAATGAGCACTGCAGACTTTGTATCATAAACACGTGTACAGATGTGGCTGCCTCGCTGGAATTCACTGCAGCACCACATATGCTGCCCCCTTATAATCAAAACAAGGCTTGATATGAATTTCGTCAAGCATGAACGTTTCATGTGACTGCAGATGTGTAAATCTCTGGGAAACATACTGAAGAAAAGTTGCATCACAAGAATCAATTTCTGGGCACATTTGTACAGATGAGCACCCTTTCCTAATAGTGCTCGGATGGGGCAAGGCTAGTGTACTTGCTTTTTTCAAATACTTGTAGGCATACGGCGATATTGTGTGGAGAATGCATACAAACACCATTACCTGTGTGCTGTACTGAACACGCTCGGCAGAGAGCAGTGTTAGCTGTTCCTTTAAAAATTTCAAAGCCCCTTTCTTGTTTTCATTAATGCTTGCTTCCAATTTGTCTAGAACGAAATTTACTGTAAGCGACAGGTGGCGAGAACTACAACGCTCGCCAGACTCGTCAGACAACATGCACAGGTTGTTCAATATTTTCAACAAGGAGCTAACTTTGCAAACCGAGTCTGGTACAACAGCGCTACCAAGATTCTTGATCGCGGACCCTTGGTAGCAGGCTGAGACTTGGACGTTTTGGAACACTTTCAATGACGCCTTCAACCAAGGTTCACGATCGTTGGTGATGTTCAAAAAGATCGTACGCTTTCCTTTATGAATCACAGTCCACTGCACTGACACTGAGAACACTTGCAGGTGCGCCTTTAGTTCTTCGAGTGACGAAAATTTGTCTCTCTCCTGCTCCGCTTCATATGACGCCAGTGATCCTTGACCGCACGGGCGAGTTGAGAAGCTTCTAGTCGGCTCCTGTTAGCATCAGGTGCTTCTCTCTTGCTGTTGCCTAGTGCTGAAAGGTACGAAGGGCAGTTGGGAAATACGGTAGGCACCGATCCACGGCGCACCCACGGTACTGGCAATCGAACTGTAAGAACATTCTCTTCTTGGGTCCGTGTACGATGTCATCGTCTTGGTGCATGAAGCGTCGAAATGATCGGCGCAAACCTGCACAAACGTACAAACGTTTCGTAAACATCGCAGGATCCACTCATTAAAATAGCCTAATGCTAGCCCCTTTGTCTATAAGCGTGTTTGCAGCAAATAAATGTGGCCACAATCAATATATCTGGGCTTCGGAAGAATCGCAATAAACATGCTGATTAAGTAAAAACAACCAGAACACATAACAGTATCATAAACATTACTTACCTTAGTGTATGAAGTGGGCACGAAGTCCTTCCTTGGAATGGCGCGTAACCACTTCTTGAAAGTGTCGTCGTCTTTTGGGAAAGAAACACTTGTATCTTCCTGCTCGTATCGTATTTGCCGCTGCACCCCGGCACACAACACTTGTTCGGCATTTTAGTATCTATTGCACATCGCACCCGGAAACAAAATTGCCGAAAAACAACGACAAGAGACGACAAACGCGACCACGCCGCTGCAACCAACCGGCTCGCGCGGCGCAAGGAGCGTGAAAGAAAGAACAGCAGGGACTAAAATCATGTCCCTGGCGATGCGGCTTCTGCAAGTGTCAGCCTGCCGGATGTGACGTCAAAATTTTGGGCGCAGGCCTGAAAGCTGTTCAGGGGGTAATGCCCTAGCACCCCAGCGGCAGCGTGATTGCGGCGCGCGTCGGGTTTCTTTGCTTGTGTGTTGTAGCTAGCACTAATGGACCGGTACCTCGAGGTGCGACTGCTCGCTCTTACGGCCGCGATGACCATCGAGCCCTATGCGTTCACGCGGTACCGGCTGAACGCCAGTGACGACAGTAGCGACTCGGCGAGCCACTGCGAGTGGCCCCGCAACTCCCGACAGAAGGAGGCGGCAGAGGAAAATTTAAACCATATGCGCGAAGGCAATGCCCTGGCTCGCGCTTGCCCGAGAGGGTCGCGCGGCGGGACGAGCCGACGATATTCATGACTACCGGAAGTGTGCCCGTGACGTCGTGGCTGCCGTGGCTCCAGCGAATTAGGGCGTGTGGTGGCCTGGCGACGTCATGGGTACAGTGACGTCTTTTTTCATGATTTAAGTTTCAAAATTGGTCACTACGAGCACACCAATCGGCCCGCGAATTTTAAAAAACACGGTTTTCTAAAAAATTCATATTAATATGTCGGCTCAGTTCCGAAGACTCATACTCGGAGTGAATGCATCTTAGCATCATTTCTAAGCGTTTAAGGCATTTGCAAGCGACTTTTTATTCTTTGCATGGTCCCTTTAAGCCAGCGCTCCGCCGGTACAGAGAAGGCCAGGTACACAGTCTATTGCGATGCGACAGAGAGTGCTTTTCGCCTTAAGCTTCGACATGCAACTATCTCAAATCACCGAACGAAGTTCTGGAGGGTACTTGAGACTACTTACGTGCTGGAAATGCGACAGCATGCTCGCGTGGTGATGCGCTGCGGCGATCGCTTACTACCCAGTTTACCCTCTTATTTTGGCTCTCCTCACTGAACCCTGGCCTATTCCTAGTCCTGGATATGTGCCATGTCGCTAAGGCAACAACAACAACGACTGGCAGTTTAACGCGCCGGGTGTTGTGCTGCGGTGATGCGCCACCTGGAGTCATGAATGTGGATGAGTGGGGTGGTCTTGATTTGTCAGTGTTTGCGTGTTCAACGGTCTGCAATCTATTCAATGTTTTCAAACAGTGGTATGTATTGCAAGCGCTATCTATGTCAGGAGTTAGCGTGCAGAATATGCATAGTGTGCTCGCGGTACTTGTGTAGGATTCAGTTTGGGAGAGAACCAGACGGACTTATTTGTTTCGCTCAGTGAAGAGTGGAGGACGCGGTTTGGCCGATTTATTTCTGCGGCTAAAGTGTCTAGGTTCTTACCATGCAGGTCAAAGTGATCGCTTTGTTCGCAAAAGCCTCAGCGATGGCTCATCGGTTATGGCGCTGGGCTTCTGGCCCGAAATACGCTGGTTTGATGCCGGCCGGAGCGGTCGAATTTCGATGGAGGTGAAATCCTAGAGGCCCTTGTACTGTGCGATGCCAGTGCACTTTAAAAAACCCCAGGTGGTAGAAATTTCTGGAGCCCTTTAATACGGCGCCCCTCATAGCCTGAGCCGTTTTGGGACATTAACTGAAGAAGCCATCTTATCTTGCGCAAGCATGGGTTCAAAACCAACTTCGGGAGAAATTTTAATTTTTTCTTTCATGGTGATGTACGCAGTGCTGATTATGTCATAGGGTCACGTCGGTTTTCGGACCGTCTGGCGTGGACATCGACAACATACAACGTACCTGTCACAAAAGCAGGCTTCAGGGACGTACGTATGCCCGAAATCATAAAATGCAACTAGTAATGCCACCGCACTGAAAACATCAAGTGTTCAAAACAGCCAGTTGAAATCATAGTGCTTTTGGTTGGCCGCATTTTTCTCTTAATGCGTTTGGAATGATATAACCGTGGTGAATGTTGCCGGTTTTAGCCTTTTAACGCACTCCAAAGTGTTATTGCTATCATTGCAGTATGTCTAGCACCCTTTTTCACACACATACACAAACCCAAAAACAAAAAGAATATGAGACAATACCTGGCCTTTTTATGGCCAACTTTAACTCAAGCCGTTAGGTGCCGTTTCCTTCACAGTATGCCACAAGCCATTTCCCTGAATAGGTTTTTCTGGGCGAAATAAGTAAAGAGGAAGAGGGAAGGCAGGGATGTTAACCAGAAGGGTGTTACGGTTGGCTACCCTGCACTGGGGAAGAGGGATGAGGTGACTGAGAAGGGAAAGAGAGAGGGGTGCGAGGGGTACTGTCATAACTGGTCCCTCAAGCAAGTCGCAGGGCACTCAATGTGGATGTGTGCAATTCACAATAAAAATCTATCATTTTCTTACCGGTGCTTCTTGTATGACTGAGCGGCAAAATGAAATTGTACTTAACATTGTAATGTGCTTCAATGCAACTCATTGAAGCTGCATAATAAAAGATATCAAAGTTATTGGAATTATTACGCCTTCCCAAACCAATGGTTTATGGATATCAATTTTAATTGTCAAGCAAGTCAGGAATATTGTAATATACCTTTATAGAAGGATTGAATCTTGTGGTCCAGTCTTGTAATGTGTAGCATAATTTTTCTTTTAAAGTTTGTCCATCACTGGCATCCAGTAGGGAAGACTTCGTAGAAAACTAATGTGGAACTTTTTTTCGATGAGAAAAACTTTAATATGACAAAGCGTGCCGACAGGAGGGGTGCGGGTATATTGGTTCTTATAGTGCAGTCTCACGATATATGAAAAAGCGCGCTCGTAAACAACTTTCCGTTGAAATTCAGAATTTATGGTACGTATATGCTGCGCACAGCCTCCATAAAGTTTTTCTTTATTTATAAACCTATTTTAGCAGATGGTGGCGGAGTTACCACTTCAGCGGAGGTTTATCAAATTAACCGGGACGGAAAATGCTCGCGCTTTCTTCCCCTGACCAGACGGATAGGTATCGTCAAGATGAAGCAGTAATACTAGAGCATTAAATAACATCTTGTTTCTTATCTTCTGCCAACACAGGGGTTCCATCGCCAGCTCTCGTCTTTCCTCGACTTCTCGAAGAACGAAGCGACAGCGGGGAACTGATCGTCGCCATTCGGGTCAATCAGACGTTGACACTAACGAGGACTTCTGTGTTGCATGATGATGTGGTCGTCACAACCTACGGGCAAGACGAGGAATTTGTTCACCACGTAAGGCAGTCCCCTAAAAGCTTTCGCAGGAGTTCATCAGTGAAAATAATATACCCCTGATGGGTGTCAGTGAACTGGAAATCACGTATTGGTAGTACACGATACTGACAACGCGCGATGCACTTAAGACACGAACAGGGGACAAATCTATTTGTTTATTTATTACAGATACTATCGGTCCGGTCCCGAGCAGGATATCACTGTACACTTTAGAACATGGAATGAGCACAGGACGTTTGTTCTGTGTTCGTTTCGTGAAATATGTGTCGCGCGTAGTAAGCATCACATATTGGTCATTCGTAAAATGTACAGCTCCCAAGAAAAGTACGCAGCACAAAGGGTTTCCTTCTAAGCTCTTGAGCGTGGCTCCCTACCACATCAAGCAGTACAAACCTTGGGACGATTGAGGACGCAGAGCAATTCCTCTTTCGTGAGGTTACGGTCGCTGAGGATGCATAACGAGGTATGCGGCAGGCCTCGCAAGCAAACCCCTTAGGCTGTATACTTTCGACGGGGACGAGGGACGGACGTATGCGACGCATACAAAAAGCATTTTCAAATTTATGCGTCCCTTACAAGGAAACAGTCTTGGACCAAAGCTTTTACTGGCTGGGCGGGCTACCGAGATAAGCTTGCTTATGGCATTGTCCATGAATTCTTGATTGGACAATTTGAGAGCGCAGCTCTCATGCACCCGTTCCTGCATTCCTCCTCGTAGTCGTCGTCATTGGCGCTGTAGGCGTTACACGCCGCCAGACAACCGTGGTGGTAGTAGCTAGCAGAGCAAAACTGCACCTGCCACGGCTGGAACGGAGGCCAGGATGACCAGCAGGTGGCTACCACTGCAAGATCCCGGAGGCTGCCTGGCTGCATGTGTAGACCTGCGCTAAAATTTCGCATTACCGACCATAGTAGTTATCTCTAAACTTTTGTTGCAATAGCTACATTGCGGTAGCATTTTGAGCCTTCAGCGTGGTGGCGCCGCCACCCTGTGGCTGCGCCGCCATGCTGTCACGTGGTTGGTCACGTGACCAGCCACGTGGTGCGGAGCAGCTGCTGCTGCCGGCGGCGCGGCGCGCTGGCGAAACCGAGCTGTCACAGCTGTGCGCATGCGCCGTGTCAAGTGAGACGAAGATGAAAGAAAACCGAGCGAAACGGAGCGGCGAAGGACTGACTGCAATTCAACTGAGCAAGTTCCACTCGGCCAGCGGTAGCTATCGCGCCACTCCCGGTTTAACCCGAGCTAAATCACCGCCTATTTTTTCTTGATGGCGCGAATTCCCCAATCGCATCAATTAAGAAAAATGCCACTAGAATAGAATTGCTGATATCAGTGCCCGGGAATGTTGATTTGAGAACCCTCCCGATGGTAGATTATAAAAGTAGGAACATTTTTCTTTTTCTGATTTGTAGTAAATAAGTGCATACAGAAAAAGAGAAATCTATACGGTTATTGTACCAGGTGTTTCGGGAAAGACTTCAAGAAAATTTCAAAAATAAGCTTTTCGAGGTAAAAATATGCCTTTTTTGGCATAGCATTACCAGCTTTGGCGGACACCGGAAAACCGGTGAATCATGTTAAGTAGTAAGCTGGCTAACTAATTTCTGATCAATAACTTTTCAACTATCACAGTTAGGCAACTGGTTGCAAATAGAGATTTGTAGCCGGGCGTTAGTAACAGCCATATTAAATTTCAGAATTTCAAAAACGCGACTATCGTTGGTGCAGTGGGCCAACAAAATTTGGCTACAGCATGCCAAAATAAACGCGCTTTCAAAAAGTATACAGGCAAAACAACCTGTCCATTGTACGTAACTAGTCATAAAAGCCAAAATTTTTCGGGCCACAGCCCCAATTGTAGTCGCGCTTTTGATGTTCTATAAACTGTTATGGATATTATTAATGACTGGCTACAAATGTCTAATTGGAACTAAGCGCCTAACCATAATAGTTAAAAAGTTTATTATGAAATATTAGTTAACATGCTAACTACTTAAGACGATTAATCGGTTTTCTAGTATCCGCCAACACTAGTAGTGCTATGCTGAAGAAGCCATATTTTTACCTAATATTTTTTTCGAGAATTACTTGGACTCTTCTCTGAAACACCTGGCATATTATTGGACAAATTTTTGTACCTTAAGCAGTGTGACCTGAATCAAGAAAAGGATTTCCAAACCGTAAGCCATAACAGCTTCTTTTCAGCCAAAAGAAGACGTATTGCGAAGAATTTAGACAAGATGACAGGTTTTACTGGTGTAAGGAATTTTACAAAATAATACGTGCTCTTCAATTTATGCTTTGCGGCTTCAATTTTTGGTGTGGAACACTAATTGCAATTTTATCTGCAGATGAATGGGAAGAGAATACAGCAGCACCTTTACCACGACCCGAGCTCAGGGTCTGTCGTTCGACTGACGCGCATTGGAGGACTACGAATTGTAAGTATTGCACATCAGCGCGGAAGTGAGTGCTTTCTTCAGAGCGTTTAAAGTTTAACGCCGTAACGTATTACACCAATTTTTATACAAAATATTTTGTGACAATGGGATTGAAACTTGGTGAAGTGTTTGACTAAGCGCTTTTTTATAATTGGCGTAAAATCACTGTATTTCTGAAGAATTATTTAGTACCTCAAGAAACAAAGCATATGCCATGCCAGGTGACACGCAAAAGCACTGCACTAAATCTAACACATGGCGTGATTAGGAGAATATTTCTAAACGTAAAAGAAAAATAGCTCTTTACCTGAATTTCTAAAAAAGAAATCTGTCAATAGAGGTCGGTAACATATTGAGTTCCACAAAAATAACAGAATTCATGAAAGACATAAGAGCGCAAACTGGTAACACGGACTAGGAAGGGAACAGGACGAGCGCTCCCCATTGCTTTATGGTAACATATATGAGTTAAGTCTGTTTTGAACCAATAAATGACTGTGTCATCTCAGAAGGAATTAGTTTTATAAATAGAATACCCAGCCGACAAAACGCCAGTTTCTGCAATTGTAAAACTCGTCAGTATTGTTTGGAAGCAAGACCCCTAACTCGGTGCTCAGAGACAGAAAAAGTTCCAGCAACTTGCTGCAAAGATTCTATTAAAGAAATAACGCCCATTTAGCTGCACAGAAGACCAAGAACAAACAAGACAAGACAGTGCTGCACTTATAATTTTATTAAAAAAACCTCGACTTTTAAATACATTCGGTTACCATCAGGTAAAACCTAATCACATTAATTCAAAAAACTATTTTATTCACCAGCAAAGAGAGTGAAGGCGTGCTGACAGTTGCGTCAGCACGCCTTATGTCTTATGTGTGCGTTCTATTTATGCTGCTAATCTTTTCTGCGTTAGATAGCAACCAACTAGCCCAAACCCCCGTGCTACCGTCTAGCTACGTTTTCATCTTTGTGCCTTTAGTAATACTCGCAAGCTCAAGTTAATTACTTTTACTTATTCACATCCATATTAGTTAATGTCTACACATGTCATTATATTCAGATTAGTGGCAAGAACAAATCTGGGCGACAATGCATTTCATTCACACTATTGTTCAGACGGCTTTCGGGTTAACTTTCTCGTAGGGTGATTGGAGAATGAAGCACTCTGCCTGAAGCTGATTTTTCTTTTGAGGTAGTGAGCCTTTTCTGTTTCGATTTTGTTCTCTATGTTCCCAATGGCCTCTGTAAATTTCTCTGTAACGTTACTGACTTACCTCTTTTTGTTAATCTGTCAGTAGATTCCAGGGGCAGACAGTATTCGTAGCAGTTCCGGTTTTTTTTTATGCCCGTAAGAAAATTTATTTCTTTATATTTATTTATTCACCCCAAGGGCCCGGAACGTGGCATTAGAGAGTGCAGCAGGGTATTTTTCGAAAAATAAAGCAGCAACACGATAACAAATGGCTATGAGATGCAATAGGCAAACTTCAGTTAACAGCTGAAAGCAAGAAAATACAGAAAAACTGTGCGACCGGTCGGTACCAAAAACAAGCTCTGGTACCGTTCAGCAGGGCATAAGCAAGAAAACAAAAAACAAAGCAAATAGGCACCAGCAAAAGTTAAACGACATTCATCCCACGTACTGGGATCACACACTATGACGCGTTTTCTTTGTTAAAAAATGCTAGTAAAGCTGTTTAAAATGATAATGGCTGACGATGCTTGGTAGCAATGTGTTCCAGTCGTTTACTGCCACCACCAGCGGCACGTACTGATAGCTAACTGTGCGAGTGAAAATTCGGCAGTCTTAATAACCATGATACAGGCGAGCTGAGCAATCAGGGGCAGAGATTTGATTCCGGGAGAATGGCTGGGCGCCATTAGATAGCGTGTGAAAGAATGACAAAAGGGCAAGCTTTCTTCCCATGACAAGAGGTTAAGGAATGCGGACGTGTTTCAATGCTGATGCTATTTGATGACTTAAGATGCCGTATGAACCTGGCTGTATTTTCTTGTGATGCCTCGAAGGCATTTGTAAGATTTGCGTGCGAAGGTTGCTACATAATACAGTCGTATTTATGAGATGACCTGATCTGCGTAGTGCAAGCGCTGTGCCTTATTTCAGCATTAGCAAAAAATATTCGCCGTTTCAAAAGACCCGCTTATTCAAAATGTTTTCTTAGTTATGTATTCTACGTATGAATCACTGGTTTGGTTATAGCTTAAAAACTGTTTTATATATTTGGTTAGTATAAGACCGCGTGCTACTTTAGTTCAAATGCATGCATAACCTGCGCATTGTTTTGTGGTGTATTGGGTTTAACGTCCCAAAGCGACTTAGGTTATGAGGGATGCCGTAGTGAAGGGCTCCGGAAATTTCGAACATGTTGGGTTCTTTAACGTGCGCTCACATCGCACAATACACGGGCCTCTTTAATTTCGCCTGCATCGAAATTCGACCGCCGTGGCCGGGATCGAACCCGCGTCATTCGGGTCGGCAGCCGAGCGCCATAACCACTGAGCCGCCTAAGCGGCTCTGCGCATTGTTTGTGTTCGCTACTTCTGCGAAAACTCAGGTAAAAGAAGGCATAATAAATAAATTATTAAATAAGCGCAAGCCGCTTCCTGTACAGGCCTTATCTGTGCTTGTGTTCAAGAGCGCTTGCACTGTTAAAGGCAAAACACCGGTGAACCTTTTTAGACAGCTTGCATTACGCTCGTTCCATGTTTTCTTCGTGTCTCTTAAGAGTCTGCTCCTGCGGTAGGTCTTGAGGTTCATATAGACACTCTTCATGCCGCAACTTGACTAGTGGTTATGGTGCTCGGCTGCTGACCTGAACGATACGGATTCTATCTCGGCGGCTGCGGTCGCAATTCGATGTCCCCGCACACCCCAAAGCATTTGCACGTCCACCGATTACTCCAATCATGCGTGGCGCAGTATCCTGCATTTATTTCCGTATTATTTATATTATTTATATTATTATTCCGTATTATGTGTACATAGCTTTATTACCACCTACCCCTATCCTTTCTTACTATCGCTCCCCCCTTTCTTTCCCTCTCCCTGTCCTTTTATTCCCGCTAGTCGCAGCTCAGGTGTTTCAGGTTCCGAGGGCAGATGCCGCGGCTAGCAACATATTTTTCTTCCAATGTTATTTTATTAATAATTAGCCACTAACAACAGTAACATATTTTAGAGACTCGTGCTATGTGCGATGTTTGTGCACACGCTGTAAACAGCAATGTGGTCGAAATTACACGGGGCCTTCCACTATGGCGTCCCTAATAGCGTGAGTAGCTTGGGGATGTGAACTTCATAAAGTATAAACCATGCCCCGACATGACTTACGCCGATGTCTGTACCGTACCCGCAAGCATGCCTGCTCCTGACAACATACATGCAGTCTACCGCCGCAGTTAACGTGGAAGAGCGCTAAATGAAACTGAAACAAATGTCACACTGGGCAGTTTTTGCCTGCAATGACATCACCCTGCTTTTTGTTGGCACTCTAGCAGGGAGCTACCGGTCCCAACACCGCCGTACTTTTCTGACGGTGAGATGTGAAGTAATATCTGGCTTGAAATTTTGAACTTTTTAAGAAGTACAAAGGAAAGGTAGGAAGCCGGATGGTGGAGTAAAAAAACGGCTGTGGTTTAGCTCTGGTAACACCTGGAGTTACGCGATAGCTACAGCTGTCCGAATGGAACTCGCTCAGTCAAATTGCAAAGTCAGTCTTTCGCCGCTTCGTTTCGCTGGGCGTTCCTTCATCTTCGTCCCTGGACGTGGTTTCACTTCCTCGCCCCTCTCCACTCCACCCCCACTCGGTTTCGCCGGCGAGCCGCGCCGCCGGCAGCTGTTCCGCACCACGTCACCAACCTCGTGACCAGCCACGGCGCCGCCACAGTGGCCACGGGATCGGCACGCTGAAGGCTCCAGATGCTGGCGTAATGTAGCTATCGCTACAAAAACGATCAAAGAAGGCTGGACTAAGAGATAGTATGTGCGAGAGGTTCGCTAACGTTAAGCCAAGGGAACCTACCAATTTAAGGAGGCGTTGTCGTCGTCAGCAAGTTGGTTTGTAGAGGTTTTATGGGCACAGCTTCTCTTGGTTCTACAGACCATGTTAGAGGTATGATACTGCAACACCTTTCTTTACGCTGCTGTACACCCCAGCAGTGTGCAATGGACGAGGCAAGGTAAAACAAACATGCTGAAAGCACGGCGCAGCCAGAAACTATGACACAGTGGGCTCGGATATGTTCTGTAATACGCGTAAAGATCAAAACTATCTCGACATTTGCAAGATATTGTAGCGAGAGCTACATTCCGCTAGCGTTTCGAGCCGTCAGCGTGGCACTTCTTGTGCTCCGTGGCGTGGTGCCGCCGTGTCGGGTCACGTGGTTGGTCACGTGGTGCGAAACCGAGAGCGGGGAGAGGGGGAGAGAGTGAATCCACATTCAGGGACGGAGACGAAGAAGGTACGCCCAGCGAAACGGAGCGGCGAAAGACTCGCTTTGCAATTCGACTGAACGAATTCCACGCGGCCAGCTGTAGCTATCGCGTCACTCCAGGTTTAACCAGAGCTAAACCACAACCATTTTTGCTCTGTCGGTCGTATTTAGCTGGGACTGTCTTAGTTTTATGCTGTTCTGCAAATACATCTGGCCATGTAAAAAATCCTATTGCGCGATAAATAAACACGAATGAGAAAGTCTGGAACATTACTAACCGCGACTGTTCTACTCCGTGCGGAGGTCGGAATTCTAGGTCGCACCGAACGTATACAGCCATCAACTACAGCTGAAGTTGACGCAGAGGGTATTGTTAAACATGAAGTTATACCCTTTGTTGAAAATTCCTTTGAAGAGGGAAATACTCCAACTGCCCGAATCAAAGGTAAGAAATTTTACGTCTTTCATATGCTGCGTTTGTTATGCTTGTCCCAGTTGCCAACATTCTAGTATTTATCGAAAGGATCTTTCTGCCCTTGGAGGCAGAACATCTTTGTTCACCAGCATAATATTTTCGTTTGCAAGTATTCCCATTCGCTACGGGTGCGCGCGTCAAAAAAGTGCGACAAAGCCGTGCATGCATGCAACTCTTAGTATCTTATGATCAAACTGCTCAGAGTAAAAGCGCAAGGCGAATTAAGAAAAAAATACACACCGTTTTACAGTGCTGTGGCAAGAGAAAACATGAATTACAAACAGGCAAGGCGCTCGGCTAATGAGCCGGAGTACCCGGGTTCGGACCCGACCGCGGCGTTTTCGAAGCGTTTCGATGGAGGCGAAACACAGAAGACACCCGTGTGCTGTGCGATGCCAGTCGACGTTAAGGATCCCTAGGTGGTCGAAATTATCCCGGAGACCTCCACTACGGCAACTCTGTCATCATTCTTCTTTCACTCCCTTCATTATCCCTACCTTTACTGCGCGGTTGGGGTGTCCGCCGAGGTATGGGAGACAGTTACTGCGTCATCTATGGAAAGCAAGACTAATTTAAAATTTTAACCAGTCTGTCTTGCTTTGCATAAAATTTCTGCCGCGAGTGCACAAGCCAACCATGAAAGACATTGGCTGGTAAATTTGGTCTTTTAGAACATGAAAAATAGTGTCTCCTTTTATCAATTTCTAGGAGCTGATATTCGCTCAAATGCCGCTTTCCTTGGGAGCACTGACAAGCACGTTCTGAGAGAGCCTGAAGGAAGGTCTGCGGAAAGCTCTTGTAAGTTCGCTGCAACTATAGTAAGAAGAAAAACTAGGTGGTTTATAAACGGAAGTTCTGTGTCAGCTCTGTTGAAACAGGAACAGGCTATTGTAGTGTCAGTCTCTTTTTTAAACTTTACTTTTTACGTATGTTGTACTTTTTTACCATGTGCATGCAAGCAAGGAATGCTTTTAGGTGTGTGACAAAGCATATGGGAGGTGGCTTACATCGAAGGAAGCCATTGCATGCAGTTTTCAATCGCATTTGTATTTTATAACCTTCGTGATTGTTGAAGCCTTGATCCATTGTTGAAGCTTGCTTTCGTGCCTTTATACGCCATCGCAGTATGGTTGATTTTTCGCCGTTCTGACTGGAAAGGAGTTCGATTCACGCCGAAAGAATCGCTGACGTGTGTAGTCGAGTGGAAATGAAGCGTGAACATCAAAGGTTCTGGAAATCAGACCGAGCAAGTGCTGGCGGGTTGCGACGAACTGTTGAAATGACCACTGAGCGCGCGATATTCTAGGTGCAGACATATTAGAAGAGCTTATCAATTGAAAGGCAAAAAACGCTTGGCGTCATCTTTACACGATCTGGCCACTCCAATTTTTACTCGGCGAAACCTAAGTACGAATAATCCAGTGACTTCATTGTCACCCAACAAGGCGGCAATCAGACCCGTGGAAGAGCGGATGGTCCTTAGAGTTTGAGCATGAACATTTCGGCAGATATTAGACTGGTCGGGAGTCTCGTTCAACGTTTTCGCCCTTTCCACCCGTGTTCCGGTCCCTCTGGCAGTCAGCGCAGCCAGCGGATGACCGACTTGCTGAAAGGACTTTCATCAGCGTGGGTCAGTTGGGCAAATCCTGGAGGTTTGCCTGGGTGATACCACTTCTTAAAAAGAGAATCCTTCGGGTAAACCAGCGGCAATCTTGCTGACGGCTGCGAACCTGGCGATGCAGGTCACTGAGCAACGAGCGCTGCATTCGTTCACGTGCTGAGCCAAGGTGAGTACGTGGATTATTGCTTTGCTATCCAGAAGCATCCCTGGCGCTTCTTAGTTCAATTGAAACAGCCATCAGGCTCACCCTGAAAGGTGAGATAGGCAACGGCCGCCTGCTTCTCGACGTGCTAGTGAAGCGAGAAGGGCCTCTGCACCACCCACACTGGACGCTAGTTCAATATTACCCCACAGCCCACAAAGCGACCGCGGTCCCCACTCTTCTGTCAAAGGCCGAGACAACCTGCTCATAACTGATCTCCGCCGCCAAGGCTGCACAAAAAACTTCGTCCGATGACTGGACAACAAGCTGGAACGGCAGAAGACTACCCAAGACACTAAAGGAGCCCGTATGGCTAACCTGTGTGTCAAAGGCACAAATGAAACGCTGACTCACATGTTTCGTAAGGAGGGAATACCGGTCTGCCACAAACCATCGTCCACCGTCGGGCGCTTCATAACTCGAGCAAAGGAGCGCGCACCGAAAAAGCAAGCACCCGGCATCATTTACAAAATACCCTGTGCTTGCTGAAACTACGGCTTCCATCTGGCCTACCACGACGTGAGGAAACTTTGCTGTGTCGCCTGTTGCTTGGTGTCGCATTCACAAACCGTTATTCTACTGTGATCGGCATGGATGAGAACCCTTCATGTGGCATCTGTGACCGCGACAAGACCATATCTCATGTTATTTTTCAATGCTCAGTGTACAGTTCTGAAAGACATTATCTACGCCGTGCGTTGGAACACATCGATTCCCGCCCACTAAAGGAGTTCAAGATTCTTGGACACTGGCGGCGGCGATCAACGGCGGTGAGGGCCTTCCAGACCCTCCTGCGGTTTTTAAGAGTGTCGGGCCTGCACCAGAGGCTGTGTCTTTGCCAAAGCATTTTCACCTTCTGGTTTTCTTATCACTTCCTTTTATCCCTCACCTTTATATTCCCTCATCCCTTTCCCCCACTGCAGGTTAGCAAACTGGTTTCATCTACTGGTTAACCTCTCCGCTTTCCTCCTCCTGTGTATACTGTTCCCCCCGCTGCATGGACAAAACGATGAATTTTCCACAAAGGCTTCGGCAGCACAGCAGCAATTTCGCCAATTTTGAACAAGAGCACAGTTCCATCGCAGAGCATTCATACGCCTTGTAACATCGCATCGACCTTCAAGCATGCCAGAGCCTTTTACACCAAGCCCAATCCATTCAAGCGACTGCTTATAGTAGAATTCTGGCACATACAAAACACACCTGGAAATATAAATCGTTCTTCAGGCTTCCTCGCGTCAGTTCATTTGCACCTCCGCCAACCAGCGACCTCAAATCAGCGCCTCAACTAATGACTCTCACGGCGGCACCCCTACAACCCCATGATCACCTACAGTGACGCCTACGGCGACGGCTCTCATTGGAAGTGGCTAAAAAAAGCGGGTCTTTTATTTTCACCCTGTCAACCCTGCAGAAGTTACCGAGCTGGCCCCCAAACTGCGGTCCTCCCATGTGACTTTGGTCAGAGTATCAGTTTATCTCTCGAGCGCGTTTCTTTCTTCTGATGGACAGCCTAAGCTGGGAGAGCCCAAAAGTCTGGTGGTGAGATGAAGTTAAGATATGTTATAGCGGCTGGCGCATGGAAGTCATAACTAGGAAAGGCTTTGTTTCTACGGTCGAAAAATAGCGGTTGTGTCGCTCTCTTTCTTAGTGCGCTAATTTGTTTGCAGCATGAATTTCTGATCAGCACAAGTAGCAATTTTAGGAAGTAATACAATTCAAGGTGGTAGCTCGTTTAGAGGCAGATAGATGACCTTTGAAATACGGATTTACCTTTTAAATAAACTAAACCACAAAATATCAAGACCCTTCGCTTTCATTGAAATGGTATCGAAGTGGTTGGACATACATATGCTGCCAGTCACGATGTTTCACCACGAATACGATGAATATATGCACACGCACATATGGATGCGTGCAGCACAAAAGCACACTTGCAAATCTTGCCAATTTTGTGTTTCTTTCTATTCACAGATCCTGTAAAAGTAGTCTGTGAAACGCTTGTTGCAGTTGATTCAGCATTTTTGCAGGCTTTCAGTGGAAGGAAGCAAGATGTCGTCGATTATGTTGCCATCCTCCTAGCATTTGTGAGTAAGATCATATATCTTCGGTCGAAACTGTTGAGCCGCGTTTTAAACAATATAGTAATCACACTGGCATGTCGACTGTCACTGAACGTAGGTATTTTGGCTTTGGCAATACTTCACCATTGTCAGAGATAAACTTTCTCTGGAAATTAAAAATGCAGAGTACTGTCGAAACCTAACTTAGAGGAGTAAACTTGTTGGCCTGTTGGCGAGACATAAAGTCTAAAAACCGCAACAGACACAAGACGCAGGCAGGTGGCAACACAGAGCGGTACTTTCAAACGATAATTTTAGTAAAAACGTCGTAGCTTTTATATACGATCGCACGTTTGACCTTACAACCAATAATAAGATAGGATCAGGACATAAATACAAAAGAAGATCTGCGGAGAACATTGAAAGACGACATTCCGCACGTGTCTTTAATTTCGCACTCTTAACATTTTGTTCTACTTTTACAGGCTAACCTCAAGTTTGCAACCTTTGTGTCCAGTATAGTGAACGTTAAGGTTGTAGTCAAACATCTGGTTCTTTATTCTGTAAGTTACTTTAAAAAACACGTAATTTACATTTCTTCCAAAATTATTATTTTGTTCAAAGGCCTGTTATGGCAATTACACAAAAACAACTCGGGCACTCTAGACAATAACTTCTGTTAAACAGTTTAACATGAGAGCAATGGTATCGAAACAAAAAAAGTCGTCACTATAGGTATTCTTATTTTACTGCAAAGAGAATTTATTATCGGACGTAGCAATTGCTTTCGAAGCCAGTTTTTAGAAAAAGATCGGCTTCGATTGCTTTTGCATATGCAATAGGCTACAAAGTGCCAACCCTTGATTGATTTTGCGGCCTGAAAGCGACCTTTGTCCACATGGGACGCAATTTAAAGGCTAGCGTGAGTAACGACATTACTCTTTAAAAAAAGCTGTATACTCGAGCAAAGACACGTCCGTCCAACAACACCTTCAGCTCTGCTTTTAGACCAGACCACTGACATGGCTCATACGTCACTATTCACATAACTACATTTGCATGGCTGATTTGTTAGCCCTGCGGTATAGTAGTGCATGCAGCGTTCCTGCCTTTTTTCTGTGCACCCTGCAAAAGTAAGCCGGCAGCTTCAGACTTTCACGGTTGACTTACGGGACTCTTGCTAGACTGCACTGCGACTTGGTATACAGCCCTAGAGCCCTTTCTTCAACAGCACCTGTATTGCTTTTCATGCGTTTATGTGAGACCCGAGTGCTCGAAGCGAAATGTGCAGCAGACTATAATCATATAGCATCACAATAGACTCACCTGGCAACGCGACGGTAACGCGCCCTGGCGTTTTATAGGACCTATCACTCCGTTATTTTTAAGCTTGGAATGATTTCAGCCACCTTTTTGGGCACAATGGCGTGAAGATTATCCGGGAACCGCGTAGCCATGAAGGCAAACAAGAGGGCTGACATGAAGCCAAACATGGGGTCGAGCCTACCCGAAACACTGAGAAAGAGAAAAACACTTTATCATGGAGATATTCAGTGTAGGAAATCTCCAAGGCTTGGAGCATTAAGGCCAGGTGGGACTTTTTTGGTAGCCTGTCACGCTATGTGTTTAAAATTCTCGTCCTCATGATGGTTCATTCGTTCGTTCTCAGCTGCGAACACTTCATGGCTCTGACGGGGAAATTGAGCAAACTCTTCAGTTAGCAGCAGACACCATCTCCTCTCACGCGTCATCCATCGGGATCGAATGTTCCCCATCTAAGTCCGCGCTCTTCCTAATTAGGCCAAAATCTAGCGCTAACTCGCCCATCCAAATATATCTAAAAGGATCCCCTATCCCCATCACACCCGCCCTCCGCATCCTTGGCCTCCACTTGCAGGATTCTGGACGAAATGAACATACCCTTAAAAGGCTCAAGGCCTCCACGCAATCTGTGTTGCACCTTCTACGCCGAGTGCCCTCCCTTAACAAGGGTTTAGACGAAGCGGACAACATGAAAGTAGTGCACGCATTCACGCTTAGCCGCATTCTTTACGCAACCCCATATCTCAAATTGAACCGCACGGAAACCGAACACGTGAACGCAATGACCCGCCTTGCGTCTAAGGCAGCCCTAAACCTACCTCGTAGCACTAACACAGCCAAACTTCTTGCACTAGGCATGCATAACACCATTCAGGAACTAGTTGAGGCGCGCCTTCAGACACAGTACCTTAGACTTGCCACGAGCGCCACCGGCCGCCATATACTCTCTTCCCTTCGCATCAACATACCTGCTAACCAGTCAACCCTTATAGCCATCCCTCGACACATTCATACACCTCTCGTTCTGAAACCCCTTCCTCGAAACGTCCATCCCCAATATCACATCCCTCGCCGCGTAGCTCGCGCAAATGCCCTCCATAAGTATTATGGACAAGCCCACGATGCTGTTTGGGTAGACGCCGCATGTACAGCGCATGAAGCGGTAGCAGTTGCCTACAATCAAACGCTACCTCACCCCCTAACTCACCGTCTTTCCTCGCGCTCTACACCTGAGGAGGCAGAGGAGACCGCCATCGCCGTAGCCCTTGCACATTCGGACGCCCAATACATATTCAGCGACTCCAAAACGGCTCTGCCCAACTTTGCCAGGGGCAGGATTCACGCCCCTGCCTGGCAATTGTTGAACACCCCTACCCAAAATTTACCGGCTAGGGTAGAGCTTCAGTGGGTGCCGGCTCACTCTGAGAACCCTGGAAACGAGGCTGCCGATAAATTGCCCCGAGGTCTGATTTGCCGGGCTCAGGACAGTCTCGATCCAGGATTCTCGAGAAAGCGGGCGTACACCTTTGCGGAGCTGACGCAAATACCCCGTTTGGACCGTCGGACTTACCCTCCTCCCCACCCCTCTCTTACGCACTCCCAACAGATCCTCTTCAGACGCCTCCAGACCCGCTCTCTGTCATCCCCTCAGCTTTTATCCCACTATTGCGGCACATCCCCTGCATGCTCCCTATGCGGTGACCCCCACGCCACACTCTCCCATATCCTTTTCGGCTGCCCTGCTGACCCTCCCCAGCGGGGACAGCACGCCATCTCGAGCTAGGAGGACTGGGAGGTCCTGCTTATGTCTGCAGACCCGACATCGCAGCTTGCTGCGGTGACTCGGGCTGCGATGTCATGTCTCGGCATGACCTACTTGATGCAGTGCGGGACCGCGCAGTGGCCCAGGGACCCAGCTGGGTCTAAAACTCACTTGCTGAATAAAGTTTTTCTGTCCGTCTGTCTGTCAAGAGCGGCCGCGCAGAGCGCCGATATCTAGCAAAGCGGCTGATGGCGGAGGCTGCACGCGCAGCGAAAGCAGCCAGGGAGCTCATGCGCGCTGCTATAGATCGAAGAACACAAGCGGGCGTAGGCAGTGGGCACGTTAAGGAAACAAAGAACCCGATCAATATCAATTCGAGGATACCTCCATTCATGACCAGTCCTAGAAAGCGCCGCACCTCTCTTAAATATAGTGTACGCTTACATTTACTCTGGACGACGCGCTTAAATAGAAATTTTTCAGTTAGCGGTTCGTGTCTCTTTCCTCGGTTTTTCGTCATTGGCGGCACATCCACAAACACACCGATGAATACAAAACGTACTTACAGCCTGTGCAGCAGCAACATAACTTTAGCAAGACATCGCGGCTTCTGGCTGGTTCAACACGGTATCGGCGTGCATTGCGTAGCGAGTGAGTGGACTCCGCAAGTTTTCAACTCCACCCCTTTTACAGCGACAAATGTTAAGCGCCCGTTCCTGGATTTTGTGTTGTTGCTGTGGTAGTTGCTGCTGTAGTTGCCGCAAGTAGTATAATTTATGAGCCTTTAACGTCCCAAAGCGACTGAGGCTATGAGGGACGCCGTAGTGAAGGGCTCCGGAAATTTCGACCACCTGGGGTTCTTTAGCGTGCGCGGACATCGCACAGCACACGGGCCTCTAGAATATCGCGTCCAACGAAATTCGACTTCCGCGACTAGGATCGAACCCTCGACCTTCGGGTCTGCAGCTGAGCGCCATATATCCACTGAGCCACTGCAGCGGGTTCTGGCAGAGGCGGGGATAAAAAAAAAGAGCGAATGCTTGGAAGGTTAGTTCAATAGAATGCATAGTGATGATTGCATTACCACAACCTCGGCATGCTTGCTTGATAAAGATTTTGGGTTTTTGGATTACTGGTGATACAACTGATTTCTATTGTGCGTGGACAATGTCATTGTCGAGTGATTAGTGCTATGTTAGCTGAGCATGACCTGTTGGCCATGCCGGGGGAATTATTTTTATATAACGCGTAGTGCAGTCTTCGTGTGCGCACCTTGTTATATCGTTATTCTCAAAAATGACTGGCTTCCCTCCTGATTTTTATAGCGACTGGCCCAGATCTCAACTCTCTTGCAATTTTCCCTAGCTATGTTGGAAGGAAAGATGCTCGCCTTGTGTCCTGCGTCCATCACTGGCAAACTTTCTTTATTTGGACGTAATATAACCCTGGCTGACTGCACAAGGCTGTCGTCACCATAACCACGTTGCGCCAGTGTGCAATAGATGCAAGAAATTTGCATGAAATCGCTTCATTGTTGCCAGGCTGTGCGGATATTATCGGCGAAGAGCCCTACTTCCTTCCATACATTGTCTTAGCAAGCGTATGTTATCGTAGCATTAGCGTTAAGCCCTTTATCTGCACAGCCGGATGTAGAAGTGGAGCGCAGGGGAGATTGTGCTAAAGCCCTGCGTTTCGCTCGTAGCACAACTATGGAACGAACTAGGCTGCACAAAGCTGCATTGTATAAACAGGTCAGCGGTCACAGCGCGGGCCGTTGGTTTTGCTGAAATTATGCTGCTGCAGCGCAAGCGTCACCGCGTTGGAGTGCGAGAAATTTACTTGGCGTCACGCTCCTATTACAGCATCCTGATTCTAACAGAACGAAGAGTCCGCGCTCATCTTGGAGCATCGCTATGAATGGTGGCCGGTTCATTTATTGCGACTTCGTGTAGCCTGAGTTTTTCGACCAGAAAGCATTTCAGGGTGCTAACAACCCGACGCGGGAGCGCATATTGACTATCACAAGATTAGTTTTAAGCATGAAAAAAGGAACACTAATAATACTCGAAGAAAAGAATTAAAAAGGTCGTTTATCCACATGCTGTACAACTTTTACATCGAAGATTCTTCTCGAGAGTTAGCGGTAAAAAAGTTACCTAATTTACCTTTATTCCTATCAGATAAGTCGCATCTAAAAACTACTCCTACAAGGTGAAGACAAATGTTTAGAGCCCGGCACTAGTAGAATATCCGTCGTGTTGTCGTTTTTATTTGCTGGGCACAGGTTAGCTGGAACGCTCTAATTATACCTCACAAACGCATGCATACACGTGTTCAACCCAGGCTGTACTAGAAAGTTTTCCTGAAAGTATGCTGAAAGTATTTTTCTTTAGAGTAGTTAATTAGCGGCCGCACTTCCGAATGATAGTTTTAATGCCAAGATAGGAATTTATGGGTCCAGAATTCGGCGATGAAAGTCTTGGAGATTCCTGAAGGCTTTTTGCCCCAGCCCCACTAAATTGAGAAATGAAACAGCCGAAATGTAAAAGAATGCTGGAAAATACGTACATATTGATCATCAATTCTCTGGCTTGGAACGTACTGTCCTCATCAGCAAAAACGACAAGGCCGCTGATACACTGCGGACGACAGACCGAACCTTCCAATAGCCTTGACCATAGTTTAGTATTAACGCTCCAGTGCTGCTAAAACATTCTGGTGAGAGACTAACAGGTGCGAATAAAACATACACAGCTTAAAACTGAAAAGAATCAAAAGCAAAGCTATATGAGACATTTTTTTTTCCAGAGCGCTCGGGAAACCTTTATCGTAAAGTGGCAGAATGACAACTCAGTCATGCTCGACAGTACAATGTACAACCTAAATTCACATGCTTACTCTAACGAAGAGTACAACAAATACGACATTATCCTACTGATCACTGGGTAAGTTGCACGTGATTTACCGGGCGGCTGCATTTTTGCGGGAAAATATTGTTGGTTGTGAGTGGCATGCGCGTTGACTGCAAGACAGTGAGCTCCAGCGCCAGCCTCCGTAGCCCACACGCTGTGTCAACTCTTGATATACTAGGAATGCCGACTTGAAGTTCTTCATTGCGGGCAGACCGGGCAGCCTCGTCCGCGTGATGATTTATTTTGATTCCGCATTGTACTGGCAGCCAGTGAAGACTGACGTCATGATTTACCGATGTGGCAGTGTTACACCTCGCGAAAATCGACTACGATTTGTTCATGCAACCCGCTGCGCATAGCAGCGTGCAGGCATTGAAGGGCTGCTTTAGAATCAGTGAAAACTGACCATTCATGTGGAGGTTCTTGGCTGATGAACTCAACTGCATCACGAAGGGCAGCTAGCCTGGCATCAATTGAGGGATTGCGGTAAGTCGTCTTCACCTTCATCCAGATGGACATCGCCGGAATTGCCACATACCCCACGGAACAGGTTAACTGAACCATCTCTGCCGACATGTAGGCGGTGGCTGTGGTTAGAATGCACATGCTCCAACGTGATCCCTGTTTGAGAATACACCAGCTTTCATCGTAATTCCAGAAACAGAAAGGTGCACGCGAGGCTTATGTAGACTGCATAAGGGTGAGCACGGCCTTGAGGCAGGCGCGAATCGCCATGGAAGATAGGCATGGATGAGCGTCAATGACTTTGACGAAAGGAGTACGTGACCTAATTACCGGATCAGTTGCGGGATGAAGTTGAACATATGTTCGATAGCTCTTGATGGTTGAGGAGTTATCGATTTCTCGGTTGAAGTGCGGGAGAAGGATTAGGGTGCTGAGAGCATTGATGATTGGACTGATTTACATTTAGTTGCAGTGACGTAATTTACATTGAAAGGGATATCTACAAAGAATGGGAGTTGACGCGAGAGCATCCGAACACGTCAACGTCTCCCACCAGAGTCCGTACGGAGCTTACTCTTCTCGCTGAAGGAAAAAAAAGAGAGAGAGAGAGAGAAAGGTAGGAGGCCCCACGGCGTCCATTTCTGGCGGCCTCCATCCTTCGGAATATCCACAGGGTCCTTAAGCCGGCGACGCGACCGCCCGACGCCAAGATTAAAGGCGTGGCAGATTTGCTCCGGGCGCCAGTCGTCCGTCGATGGGTATGCGCAACAACTGGAAACGTGTGTGATTGACGGCTGGAAAGCGACCGCGAAGCTTCCTCGTTGTGACCTTTGGCTACTGGCCGCCGCACACGCGCCACACACGCACACAGACCCCTGCTGCCTGACCGTCTCACGTGTCCAATGACATTGTAATGAGACATCGAGCCCAACACCTCCCCTCCAACTGTGTAGCGCAGTCTTCAGGCTTGCTGCACACAACACAACACCAGAGCTTGACGCGTTGCAACAAGTTTATCTGTCGGCAGCACCCTCCTATCTGCCCCGAGCGCAGCGTGCGACGGTGCCATCCTGACAGCAAGGGTTGAAGTCGTTGAAGTCGTTGAAGTCGTTGAAGTCTCGACATGGCGTCGGCATTTGCGTTGAGGAGCCGCTTTTTGTGTTCTACTGCAACGTCATATTTCTGGACAGCCAGCGCCCACCTAGTCAGCCTCGCGCTGTGTGGCGTGGTCAACGTGGAGGAATTTCAAGGGATTGTGGTCGGCAATGACCCTTACTCGAGCACCAAAAAGTCAAGCGTCCAGTTTCCCCAGTGCCCAAATGATGGCGTAGGCTTCCTTTTCAATAGTCGACTCGAGCTTTGAGGGACGCCGTATAGTGAAGGGCTCCGTAAATTTCTACAATCTCGGGTTCTTTAAAGGGGCCCCGAAACACATTTTCAGTGCATTGTTTTGTTTGTTGGCTACATAGAATGAGTTAGTGATTCTATTAGCATCGGTCGTACCACGTATACAGTGGTTTTTGATATTTTAATTAGCTCGCAAATACAAATTCGTGGCGCTGACGGTGTCACCATACAGTGGCGGTCTTTAGAAGCGGATATGACATCACCCAGTGCGAGCTTGATGATTGGACAAAGAGTAAATATACTGCAAATTGCGTTAATAACTAGAGATACGTTCTGTCAAGTTTTTGTGTGTTATATTACATTAACAAAACCAACTTGTCTGCCCCAGATAAAAGCACTGTAAATCAAGTAAAACAAAAACACGCCAGCAGAGGCACTGACTAGTTTTTGCATCGAAGAACTCTGCGCCTCTCTGTAAACATCCTACGACCTAGCACTAAACACTTATGGCTACTCTCTATGTATCTGAGAGCGGCTTTGTGGAATCGATCCGATCGAGCCATTGTACTCTATAAGCGTTCGTTATGGTCCCAGGAAAGGATGTGTTCGTTTCACATTTAGCAGGCAGTGCGCATCGTCAACTTGTGGAGGATCACCGGGTGGTGGCGCTGGCGCCACGTTCCCGTCAACAGCGCGCGCTCCTTGTTCGCCGTGGCCAACCAGCACGCTAGGAGCGATGGGCGATGGTTGGCGGTAAGCAGTAGCGGTGCGCGCTATGCTAAATGTGTATATCTTGCGCAGGTTGTCACACCGTCACAGTATCTCGCGCTCGAGTTCGGATCCATAAGTAAGGGAACGTCACTGATCAGTGTTCCCTTCTGCGCCGTCGACGTGACGGTGAAGCATCGCTGGGTCAGCTGGGTGTTCACATGGTTGTTTTAACCATGCAAACGGCGCTGCCAGCCTTGGCATGAACGAGTTACAGAGAAGACGCAACCATGGAGTGGAAACTTCCGCCACGTGCTAAGATAGGCTGTTTTGATTGGTCGCTCTGAGCGTCGTCAATGGGAGAGTGAAATGGGAATGGGAAGCTGCGCGAAAATCGAGTTGAGGGAAGCATTTTGCTTGCTTGTATTTTTAAATTTCTTCATTGAATAGCTCCCGTTCCTATGCATCGATTCCCGTAATTCTTTTTGAGTCAGCATCTGTGTGACAAAGAATTCATCTGAAGCGTAACCGGCATCAGTTTAAGCGGTGTTTCGCCGCCCTTTTAACGTGCACTGACATCGCATAGTATACGGGCCTCTAGAATTTCGCCTCCATCGAAATTTGACCTCCGCGCCCGGAATCGAACCCGTGTCTTTCGGGTCAGCAGCAGAGCGCCATAGCCACTGAGCCACCGCGGGGCCCACTTGAACATTAACTAGCGCTTAAAGACCAGCGGCGAAATATTAATGACAAACTTAGGCTTTATATTATTCATTAGTAATTTAGATTTAATGTCTTCCCGTGTGGTTTTTGAGTTATATAACAAGCCGATAGGAAAATGGGTATTTTTTGGCAATGTACTTGACGAAGGTTGAAGCTCAATGGATGCTCCGCCGAGTGCAGTACTTGTGTGCTTTCTTTATGGTTCCGCCTCCGTGGAAACTTTGCTTGTTCTTTTCCAGGCTTGACTTTGCAATAGGGTCGGCTACTGGCACTCGCGTATATAGGGACGCTGTTGGTAAGTGAGAAGCCTAGTGAAATGCACTGAATTTGTCGAGTTTGTTTTTGCACGAATGAACGCAAACTGGATGCCTTGGTCTCACTCACACTGCTTATTATTTGCGCACGCCATTTTCTTTTTTAATTCTAGAATTATAAAGCTTGTGACTAGAATTTGACCGCGGCACATTGCTTTTCTTTTAGCGCAATGCGCAGCTGAGTATTGAGAAGCGATTGCTGTTTATATGCCATACTGAGCCCTACAGGGACCGTTTTTTCTTCTCGTTACACATGCCACATTGGTGCATGCAGGCTAAAGAGAGGCAGTTTCTAAGCACGAACTGTGTAAGCCGCCTCGTCTGAGGCATCTGATGCCTCAAGGCTTGGAGCCTTTCTATAATTCTCGTCCACCAAATTCTTAAAAATGAAGTCAAACATCGAGGGGTTGATAGGATCGAGGGAGAAACTACTTGGCATGCAAAATGGACGGCTTATGCTGAGTGACACAGAACGCGACTAAATAACTACTTGCAGCCACCACGCTCAACGTGACGACTTTAAGAACAGCTGTGTCACCGAGCGAGCAGTCGCACGTGACGTGTTCTGTACCACAGCAGCAGTTCGTGCAGTGTAAAAAGCAGGCAAGCGTAACAGAAGACGGCCGAAAGTTTGGTGGGCGCATGAGGTTACAAAGTTTGCAGGCATACGGTTGGCGCAGCTGGCAAATGACAGGGTGAATTGGGGAGACATGGGAGAGGCCTTTGCCGTGCAGTGGCCGTAGTCAAGCTGATGATGATGATGAAAGGAGGACACCATGCGGGTGTTCATGCATTCAGCTAGAACCGTCTGTCACTGTCTGATGGGAACGGCTGTACGAAACACACAGAGGTGATGCGGAACTAAACAAATTTAATTAATTCCCTGCTGCTTTTCCAGCAGTTAGTTTCGATATATTCGGCTTCTCAAACATATAATATCAGAACAATTAGGGCCTCGTTACCGCTCAAATTTCCAGGCTTTGCCACACCGAGAGGTGCCTGCGGATTTCACAAGACGGCTGTCGTGGAGGATCTTTCGAGAACCTTCAGCAGCGCTCACACAGTTGCGCACGAGATAGGACACCTGTGAGTCCACGTCTTTTCCGCGTAACATTATTCATACTGTTCTCAACTGAAAGAGCGCAATTCCTAGTTACCAATTTATTTATAGTGAACATGGTCGTTATCTCGAATGAATAATCACTAGTTCTGGCTTATGTTACCATTTTTTTGCGAGATCAATGCCACGCCGCAGCGGCACCGCGAACTGCATCGCCTTAGGAGGAGCCGGCGCGTTGAACCGGGTCGCCTGCTACTTGCCTGAGTGGTTCCTTGGTGCATTCAGACGTTCCTCTAAAAATCTTGCTGTAAAAAATTTCTCAGGAACGTTGATGCATGGATGCCTGCAAGCTAGCGCTATGGAAAAGGAGCTAAGAGCCATTCAATAAATTTCATGGTGCCAGCATTACAGAGAACGCATGCGAAGAGGCGGTTTCCACACAGCAGTGACCATGCCAGCACAGTTCTCATCAGGCAACAGCCTAGATTTTTAAAGAGGTGATTCACCTAGTCTACAAGGACCTACTTACGTAAATACGAGGCACAATGTGTTAAAGACAAAACACCGCCTAGCGCAAATGCCTAACGGGTCCGTTTCAAGCGCGAAGAGCTTTGTGAACGACTGTCTTTGTAGCTGCAGGCTATATTAAGGTTTACGTGCGGTGTGGCATGAGCTTTATTGTGCACCTGGAGCAGTGATGAGAGCAGGTTAGGCCTAGCACCACCTAGCGAGTGATGTGCTGCCAACACTCCAACGGGCGGCACGTCGCGTTAAAAAGCGTGACTAGCGTGGGCGCAAACATTCTTGCATTTGGTGGCAAAAATATATCGAACACAAAAACTCAAGAATAGCATGGAACATCAGCAAGAAGAAAAAAAATACACGAGGCAAAGTGAAGCGCCTTAAAGGAAAGCAATCATCCAGTGTTAAGCTGACTGATAAGTACTAATACATGTGTCAATCGATTGGTTAATTTGAAACACTCCCTTTACCTCGCTCATGAATTGAGCATGATGATTGAAATGAACGGCACTGTCCTCAAATTCTGGCACCAATCGCTATTCCTAACCAAGTATTCTGCATTCACAGCAGAGGTCTCCTAGATTACAAAAGCGGTCACTGCTCAAAGAATTCTCCCTTTACAACAGACGCATATTTCAGCAGCGGCTTGTTTGGCCAATATATGCATGGCCGCAGATGATCGAAATTTTGTAAACTACAGCAATGAATATATATTTATAAAAATGTCCAACAGCGCAATCTTTACTGACGGCACAAGTAGTGGGAGTCCACTTGTTTTTGGACAGCCAGACGGAAAGCTTCGCGGAAGCAGAAAATACGGCGTCCACATTATAGCTGCCACATACTTTATTCAGTCATTGTGAAGTTCAATGTAAATACGGAATTGCTACAAATTTTATTTTCTTCACACTGGTGTGCTTTATCAACTGCGCTGGACCTGATAATGCTTGCAAGCCTCAGATTTTTGAGAGGGCGTATCAAGGAATATATATGCTCGCAACCTGGCTACCTGTTCATCAAACAATTTTTCAGTAGTATGAAAACATGATTTCACGACGGCCTATCTCAAGGAAGAAACAGCAGCACCATGATTAACAGTTCTTGCGCGTGCGGAATAATAATTCATCCACGATTTCGAACTTATGGGGGCGAAATGCCGCCAAATATGATCATGCAAAAAATACATGTTCAGCGTCGTCGTGTATTATATGTGCGTTCGCCGGCAAGAACACCTCGAGCTTCTATGATGTGGACAAATTAACACTTGTGCGGGTTAGTTTTGTGATTTGGTTTTCAGACATGCACTGCTGCTGCGCGTCCATACCTGAAACTGCAGCGGTAACAAATCTTTCTATAAATATAAACTTGTGTCGCATTTGCTGCCGATGTTTATGACACGCGTTTTACGGCTCTAATGAACAGCTGTTGCAATAAGCACTGCGCTTGCATGCGTAAAAAATCCCGCCAATCGACTCCTTCACTAATATAAATTTTTTCTCGTACAGCTTCTATGCCACTCCGGTTTCCGGTAATATGCAGTAGCAGTACATATTCTTGGGCTCGGCCTTACCACCCAGTGTCGACATATTTTGTTTTATTTTTTTCCCTTCTCCTCTCTATGCCCTGCGCGTGAGTTTTCTTCAGGCATCACGCCTTTCTTCTGTTAAGAGGGAGCGATGTTCTCATAGAGTGTATTCCTTTCCAATGAGCACCTCAACTTGTCCTTTTTCACGGTAATAATTTCTGGCTACAACTATTTGCAGTAATTCCCGACGTTCAACAATTCTAATTCTTTTTAACTCATATTGATGATTCTTGCACGCACTGGGAGCAGAAAAAATCGCCAGAAAGTTCTGAATAGGGTCAACCTCCTCGCCGATTTGCTCAATTTAGATAAGTTCTTGTGATTGGTTTAGTCGCCCACCCCATGGTATCGCCGCACGTGAGACCACACAATAACACCCGCCCAAGACAGACAGAAAGACATACTGACGGACGGACGGACGGAGCACAGCAGCAGCTGCGCGGCTGCTGTGCTCTCCCCCCAAATCTAATGGGTCAGTTGTCATCCTCTGAGAACCCTAGAGCATAACTAACTGTACTAAGCATCGCACACTACGCGGCATTATTTCTTTTCAATACTAATTGAATTTCTTATCGGTATCATACAATCGTTGTCTTTCTTCTATAGGCTGGGCTCGTACCATGATGGCGTAAAGCTTCCATATAAGAAACATCATGAGACGGATCCGAGCTTATGCGCATCCGAGGAGAAACACATCATGACACCAATTCTTGGCTCCGGAATGAGGCCTGACTTCTCCTACTGCAGTGCCGTCCAAGTTGCCCTGTTCGCAATGTAAGCGTTGAAATGTGATACTGAATGAAAGCCGCAGTGGCCACAAACGTAGCTGAAGTTAGATAATTATTTGCGATCTACGCGGTGGTTGTGAGTGTTGTGTGTGTGTGTGGGGGGGGGGGGGAGGTTAGGAATAGCAAACTTATCACTTATCGTTTTTTTTTAATGACTCGTCATAGTAAGTTTAGTCATATACACTAAGGAAACGTATAAACGCTCATAGTCTCCAGATCGCATATTTTGTGATCGATAACTAAGGTTATCCCGACTAATTGCGAAGTCCAGCAAGCCTGAAACTGCTAATCGATTAGAATTATTTACGTCAAATGGTAACCTTCGTTTTTCTTGCTGTTCACAAAAGATGAGTAAACGCGGTCTTAGAATACGAGGATGGGTACAAGGTTGCAAATGCAAGGATGAAAAGCACGCTGTGACAAAATTTCGCTCTATAAGCAGTCGCATCTGAAAAACGTTTGTACAGGACCTTGAGCTCAGCATGGTAAAAACCGCGCTTAGTATAGAGCTTAGTAGAACGCTTCAAAGATCTCTTCCTCGTAATTTTTCAGTCTAAATGGAAACTTTCATGAATAACGCTTCGGCAGTTACAAAAAAAGTTTTAGTACTTGAAGTAATCACAGATTTGCCATCTGCATTTTTTTTGCCCTGGTGTTAAGACATTCTGTTACCGTGATTTGGCCACCCAGCAATTAACAGGGTTGGAAGGTTAACATGTTGTGAGTGACAATCACTCCTGGTATTCACCTTCATCTGACGGACGCCTCAGCAGCAGTACTGGTGTCATGGTAAAGGTTTCTGTGGCCGCCTTATTCACGTTACGAGATAGCGCGGCTGGCTCATGGCAGAGAAAACGCGCCTATTATCCGTGCAGTGCACACGGTAGTGCAGTGAGGTATGCGCATCATGCCTTTGATATTCCGTTAACCTGTAAGAATTTCTGTTGCCACATAGCTGCCGCAAGACTGACGTCCCTATTACGCAATTTCGGGAGGAAAGCAACCAAGTAAGGAAAGTAGTGAGGTCGAAATCACTGGCGAGTTCAATGAACAAAGGCGCTGCTGCTGAGCTGAGTGGTAGGTTGAAGGGAAGTAAACGAATTCTTCCGAGTCAACGGTCTAGAAAATGATCGGGAGACAAATTTTACGGCTAAATAGGCGCATCTCCTCGCGGATGCTCTACGCAGTAAACTTGTTGAGATGATTCATCGGTGTTTTATTGCGTTAGTGCTTTAGCCAGCACTAAACCATTTCGCCTGAAAGTCCCTGAAGTGTCGCTTTCGCCTGAAGTGTCGCCTAAGTGTCCCCTCTGCAGCCGCAGCAGTGGCTCAGTGGTTATGGTACTCGGCTGCTGACCCGAAATAGGTGTGGTGGGGGTAAACATTTATTATTTACTAGGAGGTGTTTGGGCCCAGGCCCTGTGGCCCAGGTTCTCACAAATCTAGGGGGGCTTCAACCCGGCCGTGGTGGTCGCACTTCGAAGCTGGCGAAATGCTAGACGCGCCCGTGTACTGTGCGATGTCAGGGCATGTTAAATGATCATAGATGGTCGAAATCATCCGAAGCCCTCCACTACAGCTTTTCTCATAGTCTGACTCGCTTTGGGAGGTTAAACCCCATAAATTCACAAGTGTCCCCTCCAGTTTTAGCGCACTAGCACGAAGGCCCCCACACACAGGTTTCTCCGATCCTTGTCTGAAGCCTAGTTGACCTTTAAAACCGAGCCTTCACACGAAATCGAAGAGAAAACCGAAGTGCAAGCCGAACTGAAAACCAACTTTAAAACCGAAGTGCCGGCACACATAATTCGCATTTGGCCTAACTATGCTCAGTGGTTAGAGCGCTCGACTACTGATCCGGAGTTCCCGGGTTCGAACCCGACCGCGGCGGCTGCGTTTTTATGGAGGAAAAACGCTAAGGCGCCCGTGTGCTGTGCGATGTCAGTGCACGTTAAAGATCCCCAGGTGGTCGAAATTATTCCGGAGCCCTCCACTACGGACCTATTTGTTCCTCTCTTCTTTCACTCCCTCCTTTATCCCTTCCCTTACGGCGCGGTTCAGGTGTCCAACGATATATGAGACAGAAACTGCGCCATTTCCTTTCCACCAAAAACCAATTATTATTATTATTATTAACTATGCTAGATGAGCCACGCTAGATGGAAATGCTGGAAATTTCCTTCTCCTTTTTTTCTGAACCACTGTATGACCTGCGTTGCAAAATAAAAAAAAACATCGCCATAAGGACCGCAACGTATCCCTGACATGGCTGTCGCCGTAAACAAATACGAATTCACAACGGCGATTCCTAAGCAGACCTATCCTAGAAAGTCAACAAGGTAGAAGCATACTAAGAAAGTCACGAAAAAAAGGCCTTGCAAGTTTTTATCCCCTTCAGTACCTTGGCACGTGCGTCTGTGCCTCATCAACAGCTATGTACTAAGCAGACGCAGATGATATGTCGAGACTCGAAGGCAAGACCTTTGTCACATTTTGTACGTACCATATTTGCTGGTTTACAAGTAGTCCTTCAATGATATAGCATAATGTATACGGCGAAAATGAGGATAGGATAAGGAAGTCTATGTTAAAGCATGGTATATGCGCGTAAATTATGATAAATATAATTCTCATCATTTAAATTGTACCACCTATTAACTAACCAAAAAGAATGTCAGAGATACTATTTCAATTTTAATAGAAATTGTAGTTCATTGCTGACTAGCAAAATTTTCATGTGCACATTTTCTGAGGTACGCATTGGGTAGAAAATTTTAGAAACATTATTTTCTGCTTTGCGATGCTAGGAATCCAGAAGGAAAGTGCCTGACGAATGGTGTTTCGACGAACGTTCGAAACATCAGTTTTGAAGAAGTTAACCGGACTCGATCTTCACCGGAGTCATTTTGTAAACGTCAGTATCCGGAAATTCAAGGTATTTATCACAACAAGGTAAGTAAAACAAAAAACAAAGATACTCGTAAGTTAACATTAACTGGCTTGGGTTATTAGCGTACCACAGTTTTTCAAAATGTATTGAGGACGCTCTCCAGTTATTTTTGCTTCAGATAGAGTAAGATCTGTTAGGTCACCCTTCCACCTTTCGTCTAAGCTTCACATTGCCTTCATTCCTTTGTAAAATGCAGGAATCTAGACATCTGGTGACACCGATGACTGCAGCCAGGCATCGTGTCAAAGGCATAACATTTTGGCGTTGCGCATGCAATTGGTGAACATTCTGAGTTTTCGTACTCATTTCGCTATGTATGAAAACAGTCGTTTCTGACAGCATTTGTTTTTCTCGAAAACTTTTATGCTGTTTCACACATAGCGCCGTAGGTGGGTCTTTTTCTTATACAAAACAAGTCGCGGCATCTCTTGACTGAAATCGGTACTATTTTTCTTCTGGATATGAAATAATGCCGGGATGTTAGTGTTCATGAATGCCGTCACCGTGAGCTTCAGGAGCGCTGGAAACAAAGGAGTCGGCCAAAAAAGCCCGCTGATTTAAGTAAAAGTGCTTCTAAATCAGTGCAAAATGAGCAAAGTGTTGCCCAGAATGTAACTTTTATGGCCCATAATGACAAACATTTTTGCTTTCAGTTATGCATGAAACCTTCTTTATTGTTCCTTTATTAATGAGGTTTTAGCTCTGAACCGCAAGCAGACAACCATTGCCGTACGAAAAACATTAATAAATTACAGCTCTGGTTTGTGTACAGTTGACAGAGCGCCGTTTACTCAAAATACCTATGTTAGTCGATCACTAACACTGCAAAAACGAAAATAATTCCAGAACAAAAAAAAAAATGTGCGGCCTTGTAGAGCAGATCAACGACTATTACAAGTCACTGCCACCGGAACCGCCACCACTTTCTCTCCTGGAACGGCCGGGCTGGTGCTGCTGCGGCTCAGGTTTCTGGTCATTTCGATGATGCCCGACTAGAGTTCAGTTTTCCATGGAATAGGAACACTGACATTTTCGCTTGCGAATTTGTCGAGCACACGTCCACGCGCATAGACACTGCACTTTAAGCAGCTTGCCATCTTCTGAGCAAGGCGTCAGTTTTGGCACCTTGCTATAAGTTGACCAATGATTAGCTGCGGCTAGTACCTCTCTTGTAATGGAGCTCGAGCAAGAGAGACACGCCTATAGTACCGTGCAAAATAAACTGCTAAGTGCATCGTTTTTGCTGAGGGTGTCAAGCCAGGTGAAGGCACAGCAAATCCTCCCCGCTTCATGGGACTTTAACTCTTGGCTAATAAAGAGGAAGCAAGCTAAAGCGGTAGTATGCAAGTTATAGTGGTTTGAATTAGTATAGAGCTGAAAGAATGACAGGCGCTAAGGAACTCAGCGGATGAGCTATGATTGACCTCTGAGACGAGGGATTTTGTTTCGAGCGCCGATAAATAGCTGTACAGCGCCTAGGTTTGCTTACAGCTCGTGAAAGAAGTGTAGCAAAAACAGCTGAAGGTTGCCACACATTTCGCTGCTTTGCGACTTTAAAGAGAGAACGCGCAGTGAACTGCCTAGGTAAAAATTTATGTCCGTGCGCTGAGGGGCCAACCTTCCGCGAGTGACTGACCGTGAACTGGCACTGCGAGAGCGAAAGCGCACCAGTAAAATAAATGACCGCAGCGGTGGTCTAGTGGTTGAGCATCCGCCTCGCATGCGGAAGGTACGGGTGCTCGGCTTGTTCAGGGTGAAGTGCTTGGGAAATGGGTCTTTTTTTGACCCCACCTTGAGCAAACGAAAATACCTTACTTGTGCAATGACGCTCTTTGACCGCAGATGCCCTTACGCCATAAAAATTCACAATCATCATCATCATCATCATCATCATCATCATCAGTAAAATAAGTACTGCTTCTTGATTGTCGCCTTAATGAAGTTTACCGAATTACAAAGTGGGTCATTGCTAGCGCGTTGGCTCCTTTTGCGCCGCCTGAAGGTTCACAGTTTTAAATGTGATATTTTTAAGTCCACAAGTGGCGAACAAATTATTAAAATTGGTACTCATGGAAGTGCTGGATACACTTTTCGATTAAGAATATTCGCAGGCCGCGTAAAAAGAAAGAAAAAATCGCTAAAAATAGTGTTCAGGCCGCAGCGCAAGTAAAAAAAAATACAATGTGATCGGTACGTAACGCTCTACAGGCTCTTGTTTTTGAGGTTTCCTGGTTTTGAATTAGTGTGCAACAACGTTTCATTCCAGTCCGATGAAACCGCCCCACAACACCAACTATCTAAGTGTATGGTAACTTGCAAAGATCCTGCAAAACCAAACGTGGTGCTTCTCCACGACGCGCCCGACGGCATGCTGTGCACAACCGGTAGACGCAAGGTGAGCGCTCCTGCATGTCCAATGCTTTCGTTTTGCCATTTATGGACGTACTATTACAGCAAGTTTGTATTTGCTGCACACATCTCTCGTTTCAGATTTGCTTGAATGGTGAGTGCACACGCTTAAAGCAGAAACCGACGTGGACATTTGCCGAAGATGTAAAGGAATTAGCTCTGAAAAATACGTCAGTGCTTGAAGGAACAGGGACCCACGGCGACAGAGCAGAAATCATTGTAACTAGGGACACTGCAAAAGGTTTGGCTCTTTAGCATGAAACGAATAACCTTTGCAGAAAACTCTGGTCAGAGCAAGATATTTAACATGTATGAATCAAGAACAATTTTATGAAACTTTTTTTTTCAAACTCTGCGCCGCCTGTCTTTTTGTTTTTTAAGCAGCCGATTGTTGTGGGATATGGCGCTGCAGAATTCATTCTCTTCGCTCTCACAATTCTGAGCAAAGTTAATGCGAACACGCTTACATGGGTACCTGAAATATGTTTGCTTTTATCACTTAGTAATATAAGGTTCGAGCGATACCTCAGCGCCAAACTAACGTTTTTCCCACGTTAGTATAGAGCATGGCATAGTACTTAGCTGCTCTAAGACAACTGACCTGTAGAGGTGCTAGAGAACAAGGGTTTGAGACGAATGATAGGAAGAGCAGTTTTTTTTAAATATGAGACAAAGAAGAATATTGCAGCTACACTGCACAAGCATGGACTAGTCGTCGCATAAAGCAAGGGCACATCGCCAAGATTTTGTCACTGCGGAACAAAAAACGCAGAAATAAGAATCAGTGCTACTCCAATGTTACTGAGCGATTCGGACCAGCGATCCCTTCCCGAGATATTAGCTTTAGCATTTTAGCGAGAAAGCACACTTACGCTCACAAGCACCGAACATTTAATTAGCTTGTAATCTTTGGATATTCTGTCACTACCTTGCAACAGCGACACCACGTTAGGTTAAAAAAGAAACCAGATCAGTATCGTCGACTGCAAGCCGAACCTGCGGCGGCGTCAACAGATCAGCTTCGAAGGCCACTGCGCGAGAGCACTGGGCTACCGCCAGATTTTTTTTCTTTACAGCATGGAAGTACACCCATCCTGGCCGGCTTCAAGCCCGACTTAACAAGGTCGCACCCCGCAGCCCGTCATACACAATCACCCCAGCACGTTGCTCTCACTTTGCGCGCACATAAATAATTTCGGGAGACACACACATGCATTGAGTAGAGGCAGCCAGGCAGGAGGTCAATCCTGCGCAGCATATACCCCCCTCCCCCCCCCCCCTCCCCCCCACCATGGCGCACTTCTCTCTGAAGAGAGACTTCGATGAACGTGGCGGCTCCGTGTGGCGATCTGTCAAGCGGCTCTTCCGCAGGCAAAAAAGTCCTATGAGCACTAAAAAACCACATGTAATCTTAGAACCTTCCATTGCAGGAAAACATCTTATAGTATAGGACGTAATCCCAGCGTCCTTTTTGAGAGTACGTTGAAGAATGTCCAAAAAAACCTGCATCACGACAAAATATAAAGCAATGATCAATAGTCTCTGGCTGCTGACAGAAGCAACAGTTCACAGACCATGGCACAAAAGTCCCTTCTACATGAAGCCACGTTTCGATAGGTAAGGTTGACTTGTAAAGTTTAAAAAAGAAAGTCTTTGCCGCCAATTGGACTCACATCCGTTGCACCTGCTTTAGTACACTGAGGTCTAGAAAGGAGAGGTAAGGCTGCCAATACATCGGTGCAGTGAACGCCTTGATCAGAACTTCTGTCATCTGTCTTCTGGATAGACTCTATAGAAATTCTAACGAAAGCCGTACAGTGAGTCAATGGAATGCGTCCGCAACTTCTTTAAGAGAACCCGACAAAGGCCCTTGACACCAGTGACCGGTTGGCGAAAACAGAGTAGGAAAATGAGCGCTTAATCACCTACTAAGCACAGCTAGGAGGAAGGGATGGTTTGCTGCTTTTAAAAAGAAAAACCTTGAAGCATGCTGATGAACAAACAAGTGCTGAGAACCAGCTTCTGAAAAGATCATCAATGAGGTTCCACGTGAAGCAATGTCCATTGATAATTCACAAGACATCAAGCTGCCACCCACTGAACCATCCGACCCGAAGCCTCCGGTCACTGGCCAGCTTCAGCAAGACGCACCTGATCTTTAGCTGGATAAACAGCCGTGTTCTGCCGCAGAATTATCTCAAGATCTGCCACTAGAGGCTTGGTCGAAGCTTGACAAAACAAACCTACGGTTAGTTTTCTCTGTGTCGCATGAAACCGTAACCAAAAGGCGACATTTTACCTACTTAGGTATTGCAGCTTTAAATGCACGTACTTACTGCAGAATGACTTGACATGCTGGGTGAAGCTGTTCAGTACATGCCATAAGCTTCACAACAGTACCCCATGCAGTTGCAGATTACCAAAATGCACACGGGCGGGGGATTAACTCGTCACGTGGGGACTATTGAAGGCGGTGACCATTCTTGTGGTTCCGACACTGAACCTGTAATGATGGGTGGGAAGTATGCTTCAAGACGAGACCGGTGACCATAACCAAGAAACGCTTCTGGAGATTTGCAACAGCTGTTAGTTGTGATTCTGTAATTTAAAATCAGTCTCGAGATGTGCTCATCTAATCTTTCAGATCCCATCTTCTTGACGCCATTCTTGATCTTTCTGACTGCTCTTTCGGCGACCCCATTTGACTACGGGTGAAACATGGGCGTTCGAAGACACGTTATATTATTCTTTTTTAAGAAGGTAGCGAATTGATGATTGAAGAACTGAGTCCCGATATATGAGACCACAGTCCTCGGAATGCCACACCTGCTGAATATCTTGCGCAAGCAATTCACTGTAGTTTCTGCTTTAACTTGCTTCAGAGGGACTGTTTCTATCCACTTGCTGTACGCATCCACTACAACGAGAACCATGCTTCCCGCAAGGGGCTCGGCGAAATCAATATGTATCCTGGACCACGGTTCTCGAGTAGTCGGCCAGCTCTCTGGCGGTGCTGCGGCTGGCATGGGCAAGTTTCTATGTCGCGCTCCAATCCTGGCCACCAAAAAACTTTAATCTGGATACAGCTTTCATAGCTGAAGTCCCCTGGTGTGTCTCGTGGAGCAGGTGCAAAACACGATCCCGTGCTTCCTTCGGGGCGGGACTATTACGTAATGCCCCCAGTACACCAGCCAGTGGGCCAAGGACAGCCCTTGGCTTTTATCGAAAAATGAGACAGTGCTCTCATCTAAACATTTTGCGGTCGACGGCCAGCCATACTTCGTGAATTGCGAAACCCTTTTGAGTTCCAGGTCATTTTCAGTTAATTTCTTCAGTTCTTTTATTAACAAGTTCCGTCATCGATTCCTGCCAGAGCAAGAATGTAATCGGGAGGAGGTTGTGGTTGCAACTCTGTCGTACATTGTGACAGTCGACTCAGGGTGTCGGCATGCAGAAGTTGCTTACCCAGGAAGTACTGGCGCTTGTATCGAAACTCACCCATGCACAGAGACCAACGTTTTATGCGAGCTGCTGCCAGTGACGGGGTCGGCCGATCTGCTCTAAGCAATCCCAGGACAGTCTGGTGGTTGCTAACAATGAAGTGTGAGCTCTCGACCTAATGGAAAATCCCGGAACTTTGTTCCGCCAAATACAAGGACAAGGGCTTCGCGTCCCAGATTGGAGTAATTCTGTTCTGCCTTTGATGAAGTTCGGGAAAAGAAGCCTTTGGGCTTGTCCGCCTTGCCATACTTGGGGAATAGCATGGCGCCAATCTCGTGTTGCGAAGCGTCACACTCCAGCTTGAGGGCTGCTGCTGGATTGAAATGGACCATTCACCCCTGCTCGACGAAGGCCTTCTTTAGCTTGCGGAAATGCTGCCTCCTGCTCGTGTTCCCACACCCATCGTGTGTTCTTTTCTAACAGCTTGTACAAAGGTGCATAGACGGATGATAAGTTTGGCATGAACTTTTGAGTAAAATGTAATGATGTCCTAAAATGCGCGCAGGTCCTGCACATTTTTTCGGACTGTGAGCTTGCATGATTGCTTCAATATGCTGCTCCTTCGGATGTAAACCCTCACGGTCAGTTCGGTGACCTAGGTAGGAAGCCGACGGCTGGCGATATTTACTGTCTGAGTTAAACCCCGTGCTGGAATGCAAGCCTTAATGTATCTGTGCGGCCGTATTTTTCCGGCACCAGAATATTGTCGAGGTATGCCTAGGCACCTGATAAACCCAGCAGTACAGTGTGGATTTTCCACTGGAAAATAGCGGACGCGGAAGTTATACCGAAGGGCAAGTAGTTGTAGCCGAACAAAGTAAGGTGAGTATTGATAACGCAGTTTCTACGACTGGTCATCGGCAGGGATCTGATTATAAGTGCCGCGCAGGTAAAGCGTGCTGAATTGCCCTCCACCATTCAAAGACGCAAAAATGTCATCAATAACAGGTAGTGGGTACTGTTCCAGCTCGCATGAAGGGTTTAGGGTTCCTTTGAAATCTGCGCAGAGTCGACCAGTGCCATCCTTTTTCAGTTCCAGCACAATTGGTGTAGCTCACTGTGCGTGTGATACCGGGCACAGCACTCCGATGGTTTCAAGCCTTTATATCTCTTTGGATACATTCTTGCGCAAAGCAAATGGAAGAGAACGGGCCTTACAGAATATTAATGTGGCTCCTTCTGTAGGCTGCAAATGCACTGGCGTCCTGTTTGTCAGGCCCAATTCTGTGCTGAAGACATCCTGTAAGTCCGAGACCGCGTCGTCTACATATGATGCGCAGTTCTTTCCTGAGCTTTCCTCCAAATTCGCCCCGACGTTGAGGACTGGAGCCGTTCATCGCTGAGCTTTGTTATCAAGTTGCGCCCGCACAGGTTTGGCCCTAAGCAGCCGCGGGAACAATTAACGAACCCTCAACGACACTCCTGTTGTACGAGAGCTGCCCCACTACTGACAAGGTCCCTAGGTAACAGGAAAGTTTGATATGACACGGAGACAATGGTGGGCACCGTTTCCTGTGCAGCTGAAAAAGTTGCCACGGCACAACACACAGAGCCGAACCAGTATCGACGGTTATCTGTATGCCGTTGTCGCACCACGTGAAGTATCGGCGAATCAGAGATTTCCGAATGATATTTCCGAGATGAGATGCAACTAAAGTCAAATGTACATGCGGCTGGCCGTGTCATCCAATATTTCCTCTGTCACAATTAAAGCTTGGCTTGGCCTGCTTCGAGCATGGGGTTTCTGGCGTTCCTTGCTTTTGTCGCCAAAACACTTTTTTTTCAAGGTGGCCGTACCTGCAGCAGCGGCAGCATCGAGATTTAACCAAGCCACACGCGTTTAAATTGTGTTTTGTGCTCCCGCACCGTCCACACCCTAATACTGGCTTGTCGAATGTCGGTCGCCCCGTTGTCATCTTCATGACGGCTGTCAAGTTTGAATTAATAGCGATGGCACCTTTTTCTACAGCCTCAGAACTCAGCACTGTCGCTGCGGCCTCTTGCCGAGTGAGTGTTTTCGCCAACAACTGTGCTTGCAAGGCACTTCACCTTACGCCACAAGCTACGAGTAGCTTGTCGCGAAGCCTTTTGTCGAGCATGCATCTGAAGTTGCAGCTGTCCGCTTTTTGGCGAATGTCAACAATATGTTTATGAACAGACTCACCTTCAATCTGGCGCAGGTTGAAAAAAAGACTTCGATTACTTCTTCGTACTTCAGTGCATTTTGATTCATCGGTGCGACGTTCCCTGAAAGCACTTGTACTGTGTGTGTGTGTGTGTGTGTGTGCGTGTGCGTGCGCGCGTGCACGTGTGTGCGTGTGTGTGTCTGTGTGTGCGTGTGTGTGTGTGTGTGTGTGCGTGCGTGCGTGCGTGCGTGTGTGTGTGCGCGCGTGTGTGTGTGTGTGTGCGTGTGTGTGTGTGTGCGTGCGTGCGTGCGTGTGTGTGCGTGTGCGTGTGCGTGTGCGTGTGTGTGTGTGTGTGTGTGTGTGTGTGTGTGTGTGTGTGTGTGTGTGTGTGTGTGTGTGTGTGTGTGTGTGTGTGTGTGTGTGTGTGTGTGTGTGTGTGTGAACACCAAATCATCGTGGATTTGTAAACACGGTGCGTCCACAGTGGTGCGTCGTACAGCGCAGCGCTGCGCGTGCCAGCCCAGCGGTGCGCGTGTGCGCGTGCGAAGGGTGTGTGCGAGGCGACGGCGACAAAGAGCGCGGTGAGCACCAGGAGCGGAGAGCTGACGTGTAAGAAAACCGAGGTGCTAAGGAAGACAACGCAGCGGAGATCGTGTCTTTCAAGCGTGGAGGTGGCAGTCGTCGGACGTTGGGTCCGTGCTGCCGTGGACCTCCCTTGGATCTCCGACGCAAGCCTCCTGCGTTCTTTGCAATTGTGGATGTGGCAGGCGATGGACTGAGGGTCCGTGCAGCCTAAAGGCACTCTTGGATACCCTGCTTTAAGTCTCCGGCGTTTCATGACGCCGTAAACGGGACCTAGCTACGTTTTTCCTGCTGCTGCCTAGTTCTTCCGGCTCTTGACGGGAGACCACCGGCGTCTCCCTGTGTTCCTCTCCGCTCATACCACCACCTGGCTCCATTCCGTCGCTTCCTTCGACGCAGCGCCAGCGACGCGTCGCACTACAACCACCCGCGTCCGCCCTGTCTGCAAGGCATCCCCGCTTCACCTGGGACGCTCGGTACCTGGTGAACTCTTTCCTTTTATTCTGTAGTGTTGTACGCGTGTTGAGTGTGTTTTTCTTGCTTTCGTGTCCGTTTCTTATTGGCCCCTTTTCCTTTAAATTATAAATACGGCTTCGTTTTTTTTATCTCTTTGCTCTCCTCTCCTAGGCACTACGCAAGGTAAAAAATGAAAAGTAAAATTGGTTTTTGGGGAAGGAAATGGACCCGCCGCGGTGGCTCAGTGGTTAGGGCGCTCGACTACTGATCCGGAGTTCCCGGGTTCGAACCCGACCGCGGCGGCTGCGTTTTTATGGAGGCAAAACGCTAAGGCGCCCGTGTGCTGTGCGATGTCAGTGCACGTTAAAGATCCCCAGATGGTCGAAATTAGTCCGGAGCCCTTCACTACGGCACCTCTCTCTTCCTTTCTTCCTTTCACTCCCTCCATTATCCCTTCCCTTACGGCGCGGTTCAGGTGTTCAACGATATATGAGACAGATACTGCACCCTCTCCTTTGCTTAAAAACCAATTATTATATTATTCACGCGATAGCGTTCCCCTTCGGAAAGTCGGGGATGCGCTACCAATTCGCGACAGTGTGCTCAGTGCAGAAATGAGGAACAACCTCTTCTTAACTGAATCGTCGATTACGATTGCTTCGCAGCAGGGTTCAGCTTTCGTAAGATACGCCCTGCAGTTGTCGCTCTGGTCGTCGTACTCGGGAAGCTGGTTTTGCGCCATGACCAAAGCGGTTGCATCCAGCGGCTCAGTCTTGCCCGTCGTTTGAGGTTGGCTCACGTCGTTTGTTTGCTTTGAGCTCCTCACCACTGTTACGTCGCAGGTAGTACGCGCTCTGCGCGTGTCGTGCTTCCATGGAACACAGACGGAAGCTCGGGAAGGATATCGTTTATTCACACCGATCAGCCGGATTATATAGCATGACCGGTTGAAGGTGAAAGGGAAGAAGATTCAAGTTAGTGCGTGACAGTCGTGTGATTTGAGCGTTTTCAAAGTGATAAGATGGCACATTTACAACAAGCTACATCGTGCTTTAGCCGCAATTTCAGCGTTTTGTCCGAAGGAATCATCCCCGGCGTGAGTGGTATAGCTAATCCCAAATATCCGAGCACACAGATATAAGGTAAAAAGCATTCTGCCGCCGAGAACCTGCGGTCATTCGGTTTGCTTTTTCAAAGTTTGATGGCCAGTAAAGTCTCTTTTAGACTGCGACCCCACTCACCGTACCAGGTTGCATATAACGTACGATTCGTATTTCTGAGAATTTATTAACCATTAGGTATCAGAAAAGGCAGAAATGGTTGAAAAATCCATCGGCTCCATAATTATATGCCATGAGATTCCGGAAACTAAATTGTTACACTTGGAATCTTGGTCCAAACCTGTTTTTTTTAGCCAGCCACCGATGCCGCTGGTATGTTATCGTCAAGCATGCGATTTCAGAGCGCTGCATTATGAGCGGATGCTCTCCTACTATTTTTGCTGAAACTACGTCACGTCGGGCTTTAACCTGCACGGCCGAGAGCGCAGAAAACGCAAACCCGTTTCCTGCTACGAGATTTTCTTTTCTGTATTCTCTGCCTTATAGGTGACAAAAAGAATTGAAGGAAAGTGATGTGATCACTTCGAATTTCTATTTCTGGAAGCAAAGGAAGCCCCGCCGCGGTGGCTCAGTGGTTAGGGCGCTCGACTACTGATCCGGAGTTCCGGGCTCGAACCCGACCGCGGCGGCTGCGTTTTTATGGAGGAAAAACGCTAAGGCGCCCGTGTGCTGTGCGATGTCAGTGCACGTTAAAGATCCCCAGGTGGTCGAAATTATTCCGGAGCCCTCCACTACGGCACCTATTCTTCCTTTCTTCTTTCACTCTCTCCTTTAACCCTTCCCTTACGGCGCGGTTCAGGTGTCCAAAGATATATGAGACAGATACTGCGCCATTTCCTTTCCCCCCAAAAAACAATTATTATTATTAAGCAAAGGAACTAAGTATTAGTTCGTCATTGTTGTCCCTTTAAACGGCGGAACTATGAGACTTTCGGTGCCCGCGACTCCGCGATGAAACTGACGGGTTGGGTGGAGCGCCGGGCGGGTATGGCGTGACGCTAAAGCGGTTGCGAAGGCTGCGTAGATGCCGTCAATGACCAGTTATGATGTATCGTCGATATTTTGGAAAGCTGGTCATGAGCTCGCGTATGCCGAAGACAAAGACAAACAGACAATGACCTGACACAACGTGGGAGACGATTATGGCTGCCGAGGAGTTTATGCGCAACAGGCACCTCGAGTCGACCTACTGTCTTGATGGAATAAAATTCGCGGCACGTTTTCTCTAGCAAAGCTTGGAAAACTCATGGCTGCATCTTCAATGCAGCTCTGGTCAACAGATTCAACAGGACAACAGGTGGTCAACAGGAGTGCACAGCCGTAGACATCCACGCCGAATTACAGGATCTACACTGCATGCGCATTGCATTGCCGTACGATGCGCAGAGGTAAGGTATTTTCTTGCAGCTGCTCTGTCGCCACCATTGTGCTGACATAGCGCAGGCGGCATGAAGCGTCGAGACTAGCGCCTTTTTTCAAGGCACCAAAGATAGTCTTTCACAAGCACATCACTCACAATCGATCCTGACCACCATACCTGTCTGCACTGCAGGGGTTTCCCGTATTTGAAGCAAACCCAGCTGGAATGCTCCGATATCCCGAAATCTTGCGCCGATACAGTGGACACAATGCACCCACGTCCGTGTACGGCTTGGACTCAGGCGTGCCTCTTTTCCAGTTCAGCACGTCTGAACTTGCTGGGGGAAACCCTGGTAGCTACAGTGCCGATTATCATTAGGAAGGAGTAAATTCTAATAAAGCTCATTATTTCTCTCCCCCGGAGGCTGAGACGAAGAAGAATTCAAAGAATTTTGAGTTCAAGAAAACGGCTCACGCTAAATATTAATCCTTCGCTTGGAGGTGATTTGCGCGTTTAGAACAATAAAAAATGTAGGCCCTGGTTGCTAAGACGCACCGGAGGGTTTCTGTGGTCCTAAGGTGGGCAGTTTCAATGACATGATTGCTTTAAGGAGAAAACGACCACTTGCATTGAGCACTGCGCCTTATGCATATTGAATTAAAACAGAATTTTAGCGTAAAGCCACTGAATGCACGTGAAGTTGAAAGTTTATTAAGGAATCCAAACAAAGTTACAAGCGTGTACAGCCAGAGGTCGCGTGCCGCGAGGGAGGTCTCGAGGGAGCGTGCCGGCATAATAAGTTCACCAAAAACAGGAACACACAAAATAATTGTTGTGCAGACATGACGAAAATTTCGTGTTAAGCGAGTATGGTCCCAAAGTCAATAGAGAAAAATTCACCGGCACCGATGGAAAAGAGAAGTGATTGGAAGCAATGCACTTGCTACAAACAACTTTGCATATCTTTTCTCCGTGTTTCAATCCGCCTTTTACACACGACCACACTGCGAATGCGCGCCTTTTCTCCAGCTCCACTGCTTGAAAATCGCCAGCTACTACTGCGCATGCACAGTTCATGTTTGTGACAGACGTATGCGACAGATGGCGGCAGCTGTTAAGCACACACTTGCCACTTCGCAAGCGCAGCCTGCTCCTCGTGGAACCAGATCGCCCCTGCCTCTACCCCGTGCTTTTGTAATCAATCGGTGGCACACGAATTTTCGCCACTACCGAGAGGGTGCCACATCTTGTGAAAACGGCGGAGTGGTGCTGAAATTTTTAGTTAGAGAATTGTACTCACTCAAGAACCCGTAGGTTCTAGAGCTGAAAAGGGCTGAGTAATTATTCGCCAATTTTATTTCTCCGCTCTTCGCCTTTGTAGTTCTACAAGCGAACCCTTAAACTCGTTTTCTTGATGATGTAATCCTGAATGCTTCATTCGTATTACTGAATATTGATAAGTTCTTTTGTGATAGACGTCGTGTTCTATAGGTGAGGCCTCTCAGACCGGTAAGCGTTGCTGTGAAGCGTTTTTTATAGCAAGATGTCCGGCTTAAAACGCTGGCAGAGCGCATAGCTGAGAAAAGTGGTTTAAGGCCGCGACAATTAAGAGCACGAAATGAAAGTTTGCAGCTTGCGTTTGGTGGCCCAGAAATAAACAGTTGCCACTCAGCATGAATATATTGGAATGTAGTGGCTGCTGTGGCTGCTGCCGGGCTAATACTTGACACCAACTTGCTTCAAGATTTCGTCAAGCATTTCTGCTAAGAGAAGTGAATCCCTGTGGGTCATCGTCGGACTTTCAAGAAGACCTGTTAGGAAAAAATGAAGAAAAAAAAACAGATTGAGCAAAATTCGCACACCGGACTCTGTTCGCATTCCAATGCGAACTTTCTCGAGTGCATGGGTAAAGCGCGCGAACAACGAAGTGAAATCTTAGAAGGACATGAGGCACCGAACAGGCAGTCTGCCGGTTATGGCGCAGGGCTGCTGCTTGCTCGAAAGACGCGGGTTCGATCCCGGCCGCGGCGGCCGAATTTCAATAGAGGCGAAATTCTAAAGGCCCGTGTACTCTACGGTGTCAGTGCACGTTAAAGAACCCTAGGCGGAAGAAATTTCCGGAGCCCTTCACTACGGCCTGCCTTATAGTCTGAGTCGCTTCGGGACGTTAAACACCCATAAACTGTAAACCATCTGTTTTCATTGTTCGCTTAACTCTATTGGTGGCTTTAGTAACGACGTCCAATGAATCCTCAACTGCACTTCAAACTGTGTTCTAGCAAATCCTGCCTTATGTATGTTAAATATGTATGTTAATGCGTACGTGGATCAAATCCCATAACCAGGAGGCCTCAAGAAGAAAAAGCAGAGCACCTGCGCGTTCGTCTTGCATGGTTAGAAAGCCTAACGTTCCTTCTGAAACCGCTGTTTATACTGTTTAGTTCAGTGAGAATGTCTCTTTGCCTGTAACATTGGGAGAGAACGAAAGAACACACAGGTAGCCTCTAGCAAAACTCGAATCCAGCAGGTCGTTTTACTTCATCGCTGTTGCTTTGCATATACAGACACCCCAGCTGTCGCTTGCTCACCTTCCTGTAGACAGCGCCTAACTTCTTCCGCTTCGTACCGCATAGCAGCTGTGTTGGGAAAGTTGTGCGGCACAGTGGTCGGCGGGAGCTGCATCTCGAATTTTCCGCTAGGTGTCTCGACGCACGTAGTCGCATGAAACGGAGGGTGCAACTGTGGGAAGATGTGGGTGAAGACAGAAGCGTCATAAGACCTGTTCTCATCTGAACTGTCCTCTACAGATAGAATGCGCACAAAAATGACGGAGAAAGAGCATCGAGACACGTAGTCGGTTTTGATTAGCTGCGTCTGCAGCCTACACAAGCAAGAGGCTCAATTAATGCGGTGGCATGGTATAGGAATAGTTTTTATATCTGTTAATGCAAGTTAAAGGAAGTGGCCATGAATAGAAGGATAGCCATTCGTTTCTTCCGTATCTAGACCAAGACAGAAGAAGGAACATTAGTAACGCATAGTAAACCGGCAGAAATTACGAACGTCACTGGTACATTGAAAAGTCAATTCAGGTAGGTGATATGCCGGCAAATGTTTGCGTTTTGTATACGTGAGGACTCTGAACTGCCCCTCTAAATGACTTAAATATTTAACGGCTGCGCTCTCACCGTGATGGTGCCTTTTGTGCCGACGATCTCAGCCCTTCCCGGCAGCTTGACGACTCCCGATAACGCAAACGTCGCCAGTCTGCCTCCGCTAAACTCCATTACCACGGCGTCTGCCTGGTCAACTCCTAGAAGGAAAAAAAAGAAGAAACGACTACGTGGCAAGTAGAATAAATAAGCAATTCGCTCCTTTGGAAAATTTGAGGACAGTTTGCTCACTGTCGCTGTTTCTTCTTTTGTGATATCTTTGTATGTTGTTGAGTTTGGTACTTTGTTTTTTTTTTCATCTTAAAACACCGGGGAATAACAGCGATATAATGATGCCCTGAATGGGTGTTTACCAATATCCTTCAAGAACAAAATATATCACAACTGTATCTTACCTGCACTCACCTAGGGGCAGAACCTTCGAGGTTAACGAAAAGGGTTCACTTTTAATTAAGGACAGTGCAATAACCTATGCAAAGAAATTATGATAGGTGTAACATTAAGGGACAGGAAGAAGGCATAATGGGTCGAAGAACAAATGAAGGTTAAAGACATCGTAGTCGAAATCAAGAAGAAATAGGCTTCGTCAGGGCATGTAGTAATGCGAAGGCAAGATAAGAGATGGAAGGGTAACTGACTGGATTCCAAGAGAAGGCAAGCGTAGCAGGAGGAGGCAAAAAGTTAGATGAGAAAATGAGATTAAGAAGTTTGCGGGGATGGGGTTTTCGCAGCTGGCGCAGGACATGTCCTAAAAGATTATTTGGGGACGTATTAAAGAGGCCTTTGTCCTGCAGTTGACGTGGTGAGCATGATGGTGATGAAGATGATGATGTTTAGTGTACTCTCGGTAAAGTGACTTGAGATAACGGCGAACTACCGGCCTTTTTTTCGATTTTATACTTGCTGTGTTCAAGTCGAATAAACCTCTCGTTATCCGTGCTGGTGTATGTTGGCAATGAACTGAATTGGGGCCCGCGTAGTGCACCCAGTACGTTTTAATGCGAAGGCACTACCTCACGAGGTAAGACCGGCTGACCGAGTGTGTGCAGCTTGACCTTGAGGGTTACCTTGACCAAACTGCGCAGAAATAAGTAAAATAAATACTACCGCGACTTAGGCTCGAGTCCGGGGCGGCGCGAGCAGATCAGCTTCGCTGGCCCCTGAACGAGAGCACTATAGGCATCGCCGCCGCCGATCAAGCCTTGCGTTACACTGCAACACACTCTCGCGCATTGCATTGCACATCGTCGTATTCATCAACTAATACTACTAGAATAAAGATGATGATCATGCGTCAAAGCCAACGACGATGAAGCTCTGCAAGATGCCGGCTGACGCTAGTGCTGGAGAACTGCACCTTCTGACCCAGCCTCTCGTCCCGATGTTTCATCGATTGCACGTACAAGCGTCTTTGTTACAGGGGCGTTCTACGTCCCAACAAACCACCCTTCACTACTAACGAAGTAATATCGTCGCTAGACGTGACGAGGCTTAACTACTTTGAAACCCTGTGATATTTTTGCTCTTCATTGCACTAAATTCGTCTCTTGCTTTTAGCCAGGACTGGACATTCGGTTCACAACTGAGCGAGCTATGCTTATTGTACCCCCTTTAAAGTCAGATGCATTTCGAGTAAATTTTCTTGAATTCAATTACGCATTTTATAACACCACGTAAGAACCGGCTGCGCGTCTTGACATAGTCTTGCACTAGAAAGCTTTTAATGCTACTTAATTGTTTCTTCAAAGCGACGCGTCGCTGCCGCTGTGGCTCTGTGGTTATGGTGCTTGACCGCGGGCTCGAAAGACGCGGGTTCGCTCCAGGCTGCAGAGGTCGCATTTTGATGGAGGTGAAATGCTAGAAGCCCGTGTACTGTGCGATTTCAGTGCACCTTAACGAACCTCTGGTGGTCGAAAATATGCGTAGCTCTTCACTACGGCGTGCAATAGGTCATCTTTTTGTATTTAATAGAGGGAAAAGCATGGTCAACTTATGCCCTGGTTATGCATTGTAGGGCTGTACGGCCCCTTTTTAGCATTTAAACTGTGCGCGCTCTTCCCGTCATCTAGGTGCGCGCGTAGGTCGCGTAACTGCGCATGACCGAACTGTTGCTCGCCCCATGTGGCGATCGCCGCTGTGAATCCTTGACAAGGCCAGCGAAGCGGCGCGTGGGGGGATTCCTGCGGCAGCGTTGCAAGAGTGTGGCCACGGATTCGGCGGACACCCCGAGCCAGCAGGATGTACACACGTACGGCGGCGCGGCACCGTACCGGGATGAGGAGCCAAGATGGAAGTAGCATGTCTGCAAGGATGGAGTAGCTGTTTGCCGTGAGTGGCTGCTACGCAAGCAGCCAGGTTCTATGTAGGGTTTCAAGCCCTCATCGCAGCCGCCTGGTCTCATCGGCGCCTTGCTGTACTTTCTGTGTAGTTCTTTTTAACTGCCCTTTCGACTCTGTATTTTTGTTGTGCCGCGCTCAGGTGTAGCGTCTGTATTCTTGTAACCTTAGCCTTGCGCTGTCCTGATAGGTAGCGCATGCTTGGCTCCGTTCTTCTGTGATGTGTCTCTTCTGAAGCGCTGTTTTGGTCCGGAAAAAAATCCGGTCTTTTTGTGCTGACGGTGGGTGTGTCACTCGGCGGTCGGGACCCGCGGCTCGTAGACCCCATTCCCTATATAGCATATATCAGGTGTTACAGGGAAGACTAAGTAGTTCTCAAAAGCAGTTTTTTGAGGTAAAAATATAGCTTCTAAGCATAGTATTATAGTACTAGCGGACGCCAGAAAACCGGCGCCTCGTTTTAAGTAGTAAGCTGGTTAATTGATTTATAATAAACTTTATCACTATTAGATTTAGGCGCTTAGTTGCCGATAGAGATTTGTAGCTGGTCCTCACTAATAGCCACGTCATTTTTCAGAATTGAGAAAAAGCGATTACCGTTGGCGCTGTGGCTCAACAGAATTCGCTTTTTTTTTTACTAGTTAACCGCACTAGAAAGGTTGCTTTCCCTGCATGCTTTCTGAAAGCGCATGTACTTTGGCACAATATATCCAAATTCTGTTGAGCGAGAGCGCCGAGGATAATCGCATTTTCGATATTCTAATAGCTGGTATGGCTATTACTAACAACCGGCTGCAAATCTATGAATTCGAACCAGTTGCTTAGTTGTGATAGTTAAAAGGTTAATTATCAGAAATTAGTTAAGCAGCTTACTAATTAAGACCATTCACCAACTTTCCGGTGTCCGCCAGCACTGGTAATATTATGGCGCTAAAGCCGTTTGGTTACGCAAAAAGCCTATTTTTTTTAAATAAGTATTCTTCCCTGAAACACTTGGTACTATAGTCTGGCAAAGGCAAACCTTCTGGTGCGAGTTCGCCGCAAGCGCTGATCTTCACCGGTCGTTCGCCACCGAACAGCTGCAGTACGAGGTTGGCGTTGTAGTTCCCCAGCGTCAGCAGCACTGATCCTCCGCACTCCTTGCGGAAAAAGCGGCTCTCTCGGGGCATCGGGTAGCCGAAGGTCGAGTGCACGTAGCGCACATCCCCGATGGCGCCGTTCTTGATGGCTTCCTCCATGTGCTTGTACGACGGCAGGAAACGGCTCCATAGGGCCTGCGCCGTCATGTACGCCAGTCGATCGCTTTACCCCTTGTAGCCATTCTCCTCAGCAACATGTAAATACATGTCACCCTGGTAATACGAATGTTTAATTCTGCCTGGTAGGAAAAAAAATCATCTTATTTTCATCCCTGTCAATTTCGATAAATGAAATTAAGCGGACGGTTCCATTTTGCAACTTCAGCTTCCTATAGCGGTATGGAAAGATATGAGAGCTACAGGCATATGTACAGGTATAGACCACTAATCTGGTCCTTCAGACATATTCCCTCAAGTAGCAGTTCTCTTTCAGTCCTTGAGAGACATTGAGAATGCATTGTGATCTGAGAAGTGTACAGTCAGTGAAGTGTACAGTACAATAAGTCTCAACGTGTACAGCACGCGTTGAGTGGCATATGAACCAAGGCACTCACACGGGGATGATCTAGTCCAGAGAATATGTTGCTTATTTCACACGAAACGCGACCACAGAATGGAAAAAGCCAATTCAGCAGCGAGAAGAGGTAATCGATGCGTTGTGGGTGTGAAAAATGAGATCCATGCAAGGGGACAGAATGCCGAAAAAAACTGCGGTCCATAATCTGCACGGCATTCTTTCCGGCTTTCCGCGGCAGCGCCTCCCAGAAAGCCAACGACACGCGGTCGCATGTTCCCTTTAACAGCGGACCATACTGAACATTTGGGCAATTTTGCGTTTTCCAAAGCATAATGAAACGAGGCGAAATAACTACTCTGCATGCAGTTTTCTTTTTTTTTCCTTTCTTTCCTGCTCACCGAGCGCCTCCCTCCGTCATTTTTTTAAAACCTGCCGTATCTTGCATCCCAACAATCTGCAACAACTGTGTCTCTGGGGGGCGGGTCGTACTGTGATGTACAAGGTCGTCCACATTTAGGCTGAACACGCGATTGCTTGGCCCTGTCCCTCAGAGCGCCAGGGCGTCCGTCAAAGTTGCGCATCAAAGTTAAAAGGCACACGACGCGACGCGCCACTTCCAGGTCCCTCCTAGCCTATTTCCATTTTGCAGACTGCCCAACCCTCGGATACCATGTCTACGATGAACAATGCGTGCCAAGTAGCTGTAGGACTTTCGGGAGCATGGAAAGTGTCACATGTGATGCATGGTACGAATAATCTTGCGTTATGCGTTAGAGCGAATCAACGACAGTAATGAACAACACGGTAAATAATCATGCATCCCGCGCGCCCGACCCACAGTCCAGTTGGCCGTGCGCGCAGAGGGATGTCGCCTGGCGTCAACAGTAGGAGCGCACTCACAGCCTACGTCTGAGGGTAAAGAATATGGTCAACAGCAGGCACCTACACTGACGGGTCCGCCACTCTGCAAGCCTCCACGGCCGTGACACACAATCGCAAAGACGTTCCCCATTGTCTCACCTCCATGAGGAAGAGCTTCTTTTCCTTGGCCAGCCGGCAGATCTCATCCGTGTCCCGACGGTTCATGGTAAGCGGTTTCTCGCAGAGGATGTGTTTGCCGTGCTCCAGCAGCATCTTCATCGTCGGATAATGGTCAGGGTGAAGCGAGCCCACGTACGCGACGTCTGCACGAAATGGGTCAACAAGGAACGCAATCCGAATCAATACACAAAACATTTCTTATCAGACAGTGGTAAACAGGATATTGTCAGTCAGAATGTATCGGCTCGTGATTGGTCGGTATTGGTCGGTACCGTCGGCCTGATTTTCATGACAGGCCAGACGTGACGGCAAACCATTGCATAAATCTTCAGCTATTGACTTATTCCCTATCGCGACAGGGACGCTAAAGTTTGAGCCCGGGATAATCCTGGCTTTTGATCCAGTAAATACAGATGTTTAAAATGTGTTGGGCCTCTGATTTCCGAACAACTGCCATCCGTAAACACGGGATCCGATCATCAGATCACAAGTGAAAAGCGAGCTGCTAGCACACGTAATTCCAATTTTGCCTAAATACCCAAATCGACCATCATTTTTTTCTGTTCATTTTCGGTACAGCGAAAAGAAAATAATTATATTCCTTCCGACTGCTCTTGACCGGCCATCAACGCAGCAGCGCCACAGCCTTTGTCAAACAGTGGTATTTCAGAAAAGACACCAGATGCTTTGTGAAATGAATATTTATTTTGTGATTTTGATTGGTTATTGATTTCTTTCCAATGCAAGGAAAAAGCGAAGGGAAAGTTAAAGGCTATACTAGCCTGACGAGGCCCTCCCTCCGCACACAGTTTCGACAGCATTAGAGAAAAAAACACACACATTTGTTTTTGAACTCTACACAGTTCTGTGTCTATTATGGTCCAGTACATATCACTCTACACAAATATATGCAACAGATTTGCTCCATATGAACGCCAAAACAAACCAATACAGTTGGCGTCGCCATATGGAACATCACTAAGCTCGTTCCTGTGTTCCTGTGCGTCGGTTGTTACGGCACTCTGACACATAGCAGTGGTTCTCACTCCCGCCGGGCACTGTAAGCTGAAAAGTGTAAATTACGAGCACGTGTCATTGCGATCAACTATATACCAAAACTGTGCGAACAGGCGAAACGCGCGAAAGCGGCAAAATTAGGAACACTGGTACGCTTTGACGCAGCTCGCATGCGGAAGATTGATGCACCATACAAAATACTACAGAAAGAAGACTTCTCCCAATGATTGACACGTATTCCTTTATTCCCCGACGTTAGCCTCTGCCTCGTGAAAGCTAGATGGACAGCCTATTACACGTTTTGTTCGGGGAAAATATTTGCTACAGAGGCGGCAGCAACACGGACTCCCAGCCAGACGTTCACAGAACGCCTCCTGGGTGGACTCAGAAAAAATGCGGGTGTGTTGTGTTCGTTTCCAATAGCGCACACAACGGAATTCTCGACGCACAAATTCCTGGTTTTAGAGCTATTAGTCCTACGAATTATGTTTTTTCCGGCTGTTTTGAAAAGAGCGCACCCAGTTCTCTGTCAGTTCGCTTCCCTTCGACACATCTGTCCATTACCTAAACCTGACCACAGTATGCCCTAGCGTCAGCTAGTTATTTAAAACAAATTATGCATCAGGGTCACAAAAAAACAGCACGTCCCTATAAGAGTCAACGCAAAACTGCCTGCGTCCAAACAGCAGGCGCGCCATGGCGCGCATTCCATTACTGCGTAGTGGCTGACACTGACCGGCAGGGCCAGAGTGCCGTCAGAATTCAGGAAGTGCAGCATATAGTTGCACAATATTTTTTACCTTGCCACTGCCATAAACGATAAGAAACGTCGCGTCCCCGTTTATGAGTTAATGCGAAATCACTTCGTCACAGCTGCTGGCGGGCTGTAACTGCGCAGTTCGTGACAGCGGCGAGCTCGGCCGTCTACTGAACTGTTTGAAAAGCAGCGCAGCTCGCCAAAAACAAAACATTTCTGAAGTTGCAACTGTCAGAAACTGCAGGAGGGCCACGAGTTTCGCCGGAACAGCCGGCAGATCACGAAGCGTCCGCGCAGCGGGCCTTTTCGCGAACTGCGCAGTTGAAGGCACCGGTCGGCTTGGTGAGCCTAAACTGCTTGAAATGCAGCGTAGTTCGGCAAAAACAAACAAACAAAAAAGATTTGTCACCATGCAACGTCGTCAGAAACCACAGGAGCTCCGCGTCAAAGACCAAGAGTGACGCAAAAAAAAATTGGCACGACGCTGAAGCTCCGACTTTAACACTTGAACACGGCAGCGCGGTGGCCTTGGGGTCTGAGCACCCGCCTTGCATGCAGAAGGTGCGGGGCTTCATCGCCAGGACCACCAGGTACCCACCGGTGATACAATAGGTACAAGCTTTCCCCTGGTCTGGTGCTCGGCTTATTTGGAGTGAAATGCTTGGGAAATGGGTCTTTGATCCCAACTTGAGTAGAAGAAAATACCACGTGCCATGGCGCCCTTTGGCCACAGACATCTTTGCGCTATAAAAAGTCATCATCATCATATTTCAGCGTTTTCGCACTTCCTAACCCACATCGACTCTGCACGCCTAGCCTTCTTCATTCTCGACTTAAGTTCAAGTGGGGGACCCGTCACCGAGCAGGAGCAGACGCCGACACCCATCGCACACGCTTTCCAGAAGCTACCAGAAGCACATCTACTGCGCCGTCTGTTGCGGAAGTGCCATGCGATCTCGGGATTTTCTATTGAACACTGCGTGGCGGCGCTAAGATCGCAGGTAAGCAAAGCGGAAGATCAGCAGAATTGTACTTTGCTACTTGCTTAATTAATACTTGCGTAATTACTTTCTTTATAGTGCCGCACCTAGTCATTAGCTGACAAACGCAAGGCGATGCACTCATTAGGATCACCTTTATTCGCAGAGGAGCAACGCGGTTATCTGGTTGAGTGGTGGTGTGCTCGCCTCGCGGTTTGCAGAACGGAGTTCTATTATATTTATATGCTTCCTAGTGATTTTCGCGTTGCTTCCACAACGCCGACGCCGGTTTTTCTGCGACACGGTGCCGCTAACGCTGGCTTCTGATCATGGCGCACTCTCCACGGATAGTGTAAAGCCATCTTCAGTCACGTTTCAAGAGAACGTCATGTGAAAGTGCGCAAGTAGCTCAGTAATATTTACAATTTAAAGATCCCGAGTAATTAACCGAAACATGGAGGCGAATTGATTGAATTAGCGACCCCTACGGCTCCACTGAGAGCGGCTTTAACGTTGGAGCGATGCATCCCCACCGTCACGTGCGGCAAAGGCTATTCTAAATGTACTGATGTAGGAGGCTCTGGCGGTCTAGTTGGTTCATTTGAACAGAACGACTAAAACAACACGAAGAGAACGGGACTAAAGGCACGCATAAGCACAGACAAGGCGCAGTGTTTGTCTGTGTTTATGTGTGCCTTTCGCCCGTTCTCTTTGTCCAGTTTGACTCGTGCTATCTTAAACATTTTTAGGAACACGAATCATAAATACGTACTCTGTGAGGAACTTGCGTGTGCATATCTCTGCGCATAATTTTTAGTCTGGGTCACTTTTTCATTAGCATCTTCAACGGAAGTAGGCTGCAGGTAGGTGCATTACGAGGTTGACGTCTTCAGTTATCAAAGGAAGTGATCTCCTCCTCCTTTGCCCTCTTTCTTACCGACATCTGGATCCCTCGAGAGCTCTTCGTACGTTGCGTAAACTTTGGCGATGCGATGCAGTTCAGCGAACCTCTTGGCATTCTCGAAGTTCCTTCCAGCGACAGCGACAACCTGAGAGAAGTTGATAACAAGGAACTTTAACGCATGGCCACCTCTTGACGATTTGATTACCCAGGCGAATTACATGACAGCCAGTTACATCATTTTGTTGTTTACCAAATTCGAATGCTAAAATAACCGTTTGTCTCGCCTAATACTGGCCGGTGAGGGTGCCTCATTAAAATATTTTTATTTCAGGTCAAAGGTAAACAACACACTCTAGAAGGCAGAAAAAAAAACTTGACAATGAGAAATTTGCAAACGAAGACTAAAACAAGATCCTTCGAGGGCTGTTTGAATCGACTCATCCCGTGCAGCAAATTTTCATATTGAAATTAACTCTAACGACTGGTTCGTTGACTAGCGCTGGCCATAAGTCTTATGGGAAGAAAGCGTGTACAAGCACGCAGTTCTCTGATAAATATTTTAACGTAAATGTACTACTTGAGCAGCTGCGTTATGAAAACCTGCAGCATTGCGTGAGTTTGCCCTCTACGCCTCGGCCCGGTAATATGCGGAAGGCTTAACTGTTACGAAATAAAGTGAGCAAGTAAGCTGGAGAGTTGGGGCCCCCAAGAGCGTGCGGTTTTAAGTCGCCTGGCCATGGGAGCGTGTGCACTTACGAGGTGAGGTCATCTTGCGCTGTAAAACCATTACTGTCATCGCGCCTAGGGACCGCGAGAAGTATGGGAGGATTTTTTTTCGCAGATGCAGCTTGAAGAGCCACGTCCTGGCGCATGAAAAATGGTTGGTGATGATCTGAAGAGGCTGTAGCAGGCAGCGATTTTGAACACTGCGTGTTTTCGCGCATTGTAGGCGGGGGTCAAGGAAGATGGGGTTTCCCAGAGGACAAAAGATGCAAACGTTTAGACAAAAGCCCTTTTGTCGAAACGTGCAGGCTAGTGGAGTGATGCCTCCCTCTGGCCCTTTGTTGATTTTGTACTATGTTACAATGCGTATAAACTTCAAAAAAGCATTGGCCGCACCTTAATGATTAAGTTTCCGACAAAAACCAGTGGCTTTTTGTCCGTCCGTCCGTCCGTCCGTCCGTCCGTCCGTCTGTCTGTCTGTCTGTCTGTCTGTCTGTCTGTCTGTCTGTCTGTCTGTCTGTCTGTCTGTCTGTCTGTCTGTCTGTCTGTCTGTCTGTCTGTCTGTCCGTCCGTCCGTCCGTCCGTCCGTCCGTCCGTCCGTCTGTCTGTCTGTCTGTCTGTCTGTCTGTCTGTCTGTCTGTCTGTCTGTCTGTCTGTCTGTCTGTCTGTCTGTCTGTCTGTCTGTCTGTCTGTCTGTCTGTCTGTCTGTCTGTCTGTCTGTCTGTCTGTCTGTCTGTCTGTCTGTCTGTCTGTCTGTTGCCAGGAAGAAAGAAAAGGAAAGTGCACAGGCCTGCTGACTGGCTAAATGCTTTTGAACGCTTGAAATGTTCGAAGAAACTGAATATTAGCGTATTGAATTGCAGCAATGGATTACTTAAGGTGAACGGGAACAATTAAAAACTTCATACTTGTTTATTTTTTATTTTTTCATTATCCCTCATTAAGCCTCCTCCGCTACCCTGGCGGCACCTAAATTGTTTGGGTGTACTTTTAGTACTGAAGGCTGCTGGAGATGGCCTCTCGGCTTTGCGCGAAAACCAAACAGCACCCTAAATGGCGAACGCTGCTGTACTTTATCTTTATGGGCTTCGCTTGGGCAAGTCACGCGATGACAACGCTGAATGTGTGGTCTGTGTAGAGTAAGATTTACCGCGTCTATACGCAGTACCAGGTGGTATCGAGAAACTACCATACTTGCAAAGTCAGTTCCTGAATTTTCTGCTATTAACACTGTTATTAACGTGGAAAGCTGCAATGTCAAAATCACTTACTGTGCCCCAGATTTGCCGCTGCTGTGCTGGCACATTTGGCGATCCACGTTATCAGGCCTTACGACACCTCTAAGTTGTTAAAGTGAGACTCAAGGAAAACGGATTATCTTCATTCAATAGAGAAAAACCAAAACTTCAAGGGCATCGGCAAAGAATAAATGTCCGTGAAGATCCTTGCCATTTTTTGTTGCGTGTCTCCATACTTTTGCCTTACTATTTATGGATGTATCCAATATTAGATTCAAGGTATTTGGGCAGCGTTTAACTTCCGATGTCATTTATGCCAAGCGTCTAATATGATCGCTATGGACGTTGTTCACGGGCCGCCTCCATGTGCCAGGAGCGTTACAATCTGTGCAGTTATTGCCTACCGCAGATGTTGTTTCTTTTGTGTGTGTGTGTGTGGAAGCAAACGACAAGCTGGGAAAGTGCAAGGGCCAGGGAAACTTGCCAGCCGCAGCGTTGACGATGGAGCGCGTTAACGCGTCGTTCCAGCTAGGTGGACGCAGAAAATGGGAGGGTGTCCATTACGTTGTATAGTGTTTTTTTCACAATTTCGTGATGTATTGTAGCTAGCTTTGATGGTTTCACTACACCAAAGTATACCAAACCAGAGCTGTTGATTCCAGCGTAATATTTCTGCAAACAATATCTCTTTACGCTGCCGCACATTTGTTTTCTCGTCTCTTGATTCTAAACATAATAAAACACGCTGCGGGGCGATTTGGTGATGCGCTGCTTACAAGCACGTTCTCTGCTCAATAAGCTGTCACTTCTTCTACAGTGAGCCCACTGGCGCTAGGCAAAGGACGTCCGAAGGAAATTGGCACAAGTAGCGTGTCATTAAATAGGAGCGATGGTGTCCGCGATCGCAACGCTTTCTGCGAGCAGCCTCCTTGCATTGTATTCATGGGTAGCTGTGTATCTGCAGCTCTAAAGGAAACAGAAAACAACGCGGATCGCGAACGTTTGCATTGACAATGTCCACTCTGTCGGCTGCGTCATCGGGTGCCATACAGTTCCGCTGATATTCTGCTCACCTGGTGCTCTTCGCGAGGCATGTTGTTGATGCAGTCTACGAAGTCGTTGCAGATGCGGCCGGCTGCCACGATTCCCCATCGGGTCGGAGCCATGGCGAAAGGCACTTGCGAAAAAGGAAGGCTTCGAATGCGTCTCAGGTGCGCGCAGTTTTCGTGACTACCGCCTTCAGACTGTTAGCGACTGTGAATCTTGAATCCGCGTGGATAGCAGCCGGCAGACCGTTGGGGCGCGCTGCTTTCAGAGAGCCAGAGTTGTTTTGTCCCTTGAACTGGCGCGGTGCGCCCTACTTCTCCGGTGCAGAGGGAACGAAAGGGCGAGAAAGTGAGAGAGAGAGATAAACACGCCGGCACGCCTGCGAGTTCCTGTTTTGTTTTGGCAGCCGACGAGCTTCTAAGCGCAGGCCATGGAAATACCTCGTCGCGAGGGTGAGCTGGAGCTAAAGCCTCCCAATCAACTTTACGTGAAGCGACCTTCGGCCGGCCGCGCCGCAGCTGCGTCGGTGGCCTTGCAAAACGTCGCCGGGAGACCGACCTATCGATGGCGGCACCGTCGCTCCACTAGTGTGGATCGGCAGTCGGCGGCGCCCGCTGAAATGGACGCGCGGCGGTTCGCATCGAAGCTTACGGAGGGTATTCTGGTGAAGAAAACGTTCCGTCTACAATAAATGAGTGATATACTTCCTAAAAAGTTCCGATTTCGCACATAAAAGCGTAGAATCGGCAAACGCTACGGTATACAGTCGCTGCCATCGACATGATTCCCCATCTGAGTTAATGACAATGAATGACATCAATTTCTTAGAGCCCGTCAGAAAACTAGCGTGTTAAATTTACTTTTATACTATATTATGACCAGTTCCCACTTAACCCTTCAACATATTTGCAGTCTTTATCGTCTAGAGTTGCATGGTATTTTTATGCTCTTGAAGTGACTCCGTTATTCGTCCGCACAAAAATCTTCAAATATTCTTTCTTTCCAATGACTGTATCCGGTTCGAATAACCTACCATCTCAGGTTTTTGCATCAGAAAATGTGATCTCTGCAACTGAACGACCTTTTGACTGTTAACCTTTGTTGCTCACTGTCTGAATTTGTTTTCCGTAATCCCCTTTTTGTGCTTTTTTCACCACTTGTCAAACTCTAAATTTTCATTGTGTAATGATGCCCCCCTGTATTATTCCCCACTCACGCTTGGACCTTCTGGGCTTGCAGGATTGCGCAAACAAATAAATTAAAGAAAATTCTAGAGGTGCACTTAAGTACGCTTAGGTGCAGCAATGCGAAAGCATTTCTCTTACTGCGCGTCCTTCCTCCCTCATGCGCGCGCCATCTACTGGACCAGCGCCGTACATTTCGAGGGAGGGAGAGGGGTGGTGGAGGAGCTCAGTGGGTGCCGGATTATGGCGCTACGAGTGCCCTCAAAGCAAGGAGAAAATTTCCGGAAAAGTACAATTGAGGTGCTCATAATTACTCATGTATGCCTCAATGCATACCTCGAAGATACGTTTCTGAGAAACCTGTGCATTCACTATAGACTCGCCTTTATTCAGCTTCCACCGTCGAAGCGCCACGGCGGAATGGAAGCGTTCCCGTTCTGCACGGCGGAGGCTCGCGTTCGTTTCCCACCTACTTCGCCGTTTTCTTTTTATTATTTTTATTCAGTTCGTGCGGACATGCTCTGTCCACAGCTTCTGTTCACAACTTCCGTACACAGCGCGCGTCCACAAGTTCCAGAGGCTCATGAGACAAGAAATACTTTCGCATTAAAAGAAGCTCGAATTGTAAGAAAACATGGGACTGGCAGGCTACCACATAAGCCCTGTTTTGTGATTCTCGAAACGCACATCTGCCAGCATCATACTATGCATGCTCATTCCCGCCACAATTTTACTAAGGCGAAGCGGCTGCGCCCGTCTCCCACGACAGCCGCTTCTCTGGGCAGAGACACACGAACTTTCGGACGATACATTAGTTGCTGGGCTAGTATTTTGTAAGCCCACGCAGAGGTGCATTTACTTTCCACCCTGATCTACTTCAAGAAAGACACAGTCTGGTTACCTAGCGCTCTTGGGTCGAGTATATAAGCGGATTAAATGTAGCGCTGGCAGCGTACTGCCCGGCAGGTGTGTCCCCATATGTGAGCGCACATATCTGGTGTGGCTAGACGACGCAGGCTCTTCTTCGAACTGTTCCCCGAAAGTAAATCACGCCCAAATTGTACAAGAATTTTTGCTGTACTGGAAAGCTGACTGTTCACATATCCCGTGTGATGAGAGTTTCAGCCGAGTAAAGTGAGCTCGCCGAACTTACTGCAACGTTATTAATTTTGCAGCCAATTTCAGTGAAAGTAATCGTGTGCCGTGCGCGAATGGCTCTGAACGTAAGTGTCACTCGTTAAAAATGACAGTTTAGACATGTGATAGAAGTATTATAGTCCTCAAATTTATATATTTTATATTATATTCCGCTTCATAGACTGACGTAGTATATATGTCGCACGTATTCTTTTCTTAAATCTTTCCCTGTCAGGAGCAGTGAGCTTACGTGGGAGAACACTCGCACTTAGCAGAATACCAACGTATCTTGGTTGCCAATGGCGCACATATAGACCGGGTAATATTTGCTGGGCATGATGCGAATCCTCAAATGATTTCGCACATTTCTGTTGCAAAATTTGCTCACAGTTGCGGTGTGGCGGATGCCTACTAGCCTTAAAGTTTCACGGTAATGAAAAATGTATAAATGCCTTACACGCGCCTTTTCAAGCCGATTAACATGACGAGAATAAACTCAACTTGATCATGCAGACGGTGGGCATATAAATGGCCTGTTCAAAAGGCTGATGGGGATACGCAATCGCGGGGCGGCTCCATTCAGTTGTACGCACGGCAGCGACCTGTTCATTGTGTTCGGCAAGGAACTTAACCGCATTGTCGCTGTGTTTAAGACGCCGCGCACCAAAGAACCTGAAGTGCCAAAGACAGACGGAGGTTGTCATAATACAGCATTGCGTACTAGATATAAACAATTCTTTTCTTCATTGCAGTGTAAGAAGCAGACAAATAGGAGCGCAATCAAAGCGCGAAACAAACAGCAGTCACGAAGAATGTCTGTCGTACGCCCGCATGTAAACACTGCTGGCTAGCAGACGACGCGAGTGGGCACCCACACTGTGGAGGGTGCACTGCAGCACCACAAGTTGGCGGCTCTGCTCGATCACGAGGCCAATGGTTACGCCTGCGGTGCTGATTTTTATTTATTTATGTAGGATGAAAACAACTGGCGTGACAACTCCGGCCTATGATGAAAGCGGCATTCCCTTGTTCAGTTCTCCCTCAGGCGGTGGACTGATACTGGCTCGAGAACTTTGTTTTGGATACCCGCCGTGGAGGCTCAGTGGTTAGGCACTCGGCTACTGATCCAGAGTTCCCGGGTTCAAACCCGACCGCTGCAGCAGCGTTTCAGTGGAGACGACACGCAAAGGCGCCCGTGTGCTGTGCGATGTCAGTGCACGATAAAGATCCCCAGGTGGTCGAAATTATTACGGAGCCCTCCCCTACGGCACCTCTTTCTTTCGTCTTCCACTCCCTCCTTTATCTCTTCGCCTTACGACGGGGTTGAAGTGTTCGCCGAGATGTGAGACAGATACTGCGCCATTCCTTTTCGCGAAGACCAATTTTTTCGCTGGCCAGTTGAGATTCACTCCCGCACCCACATCGCAATGAAACACAGCTGCGTCAGGGAAAAAGCTGCGTTTACGGGCGCATGAGTGCGATTGCTGCTCGTCCTCACAGCTTCCGTGTTTGGAAAAATGCTGAGTGTGTGCACAAGCTATGCGGGGCTTCTTTTTTTGAGAGAACTTCCTCTCTGTCGATATTTTTCTCTTTATGAAAACACCATCAGGCCGGAATACAGCTTGCGCGCAGCACTTTGTCACAGCTTCGATTTTATATGCCCAATGTGGATCATGTAGTGACGCACCTGCGAAGTCGTAATGAGGAGCCAAATACCATATCTCGTGAGTCACTACCGCTCTGTTTCAGCGCATGAAGTAAGGTGCTCGAAAGCACTGTTTAACCGGTATGACCTGGTAGCTAGGTGAACTTAAGTTTTGTGAAGTAAGCGAACACCATGAAAGCTTTTTTTTTCTTTACTTCTGCAGGTTTATCTTTATGCTAGGAACTGTCTCATTCTGAATGCTTCAAAAAAGAGAAGAAATTATGCCATTACAATGTTTGAAGCCATAAATGAATGTTCGTTGCATCAATAAATTGTGCAAATTATTCAGCTCGCGTTAACATTTAATCCGGGAGACATTAGAAGATGGAAAGAAAAAAATACAAATACGTCTACGTCATAGGCATTTTTAGTCTAACACATCGACAGCCGTTCAGCCGCAACTCAGCAAAGAACCAAATGTAATCGTTACCTTGTCTTAAAAATAAAGGGCAGACATTTGTCGTGTTGAGGGTCATTCGCAATAGATCGCACCGGTAGTGGGTACTACTTAAGCGCAATGATCTTGTGTCCGACTCCAAAATTCCGTGAATTTCCTGTGATACGCGTTCACAGATTTAAGAACAGGCGCAGTTCACGCTATCGCAGAGTTTCTCAGCCTCAGTGCTAAACTAAAAATTAGCGCCTAAGAAGAAGCAGTAGCCATGGTGGTGGATTGTCCGGTTACTTACCTGTAGCTAAAGATAACGCCACTGCTCGCAACACTGGTATATAAGGTCATTTAAGGACGTTACGTAAAACCTTGCCATCAAAAAGGCAAGAGGCACTGGCAGGCCTTCCGCTCGTAATTTCAATTAATGGCTTCGAGATTCAATTTAGAGGGAAGCTTTATAAAAGAGCCTTAAGTTATCGGCTTCAAAGAAGCACTCTTAATTGCAACATTGAGAATGCTTTTGGCCTGGTTTTATTTAATGTATCTGCTCGCATTCCATGCGCATTCCTCTTATATTTAATTGCTCTAATAAAGATGTCAACATCTTGAGGTGCTGACTCAAGGGGGTCAGGAACTACAGATTGGAATTCCATTCACTTTCGAATTCTCTTTTAAATCTGCCGTCCACTTGTTTCGAAAGGCATTCGTCCCTTCATTCTGGAGTTTTATCCGACTATGAAGAGACAAAATGAATTTTGCAGAAAGTTCTATATTGATTTTGAATCCTCTATGGTTTGTTTTCTGAAAAAAAAAGGCCTTCTTCCGCTAACGCAAGCGCGCTTGTAATACAGCAGCTAAAATTGTCGGAGTTATGTGCTGATTTCGGCTGGGGTTTTGGCGAAACTTCCACATCAGGCGAACTGCATAAATGTTGTAGCGCGATCAATATGAATTAGGAGAATATAGTTATTTGCATGTCAAAGTTACACACCTTTATATAACACGTGAGGAGGTCCCACAGGCGAAGAGAGTAAAGCGACCCCTTATTCAAACGGTCAAAATGGACTTCAATTAGGAGTGGCAAGAATGTAAGAGGACAACGGAAATGGCTAAAGAAAGTAGCTAAGCGCTAACATTCAATATAGGGACGATTGATTTATTTCTGGTTGTCGGCTTGTAACTAATTTTATTTCTCTACGGTACAATACAAACTGACATCAGGTTGCCAAGAAATTCTGCCATTTCCACAAACCACAAATACGCTCCACGTGAATCATCAGTTGCATCACATGCTGGAGACAAGGAGGAGGAGTAAAGGCAGGTAGGTTAGCCGGAAGAATAATTGGTTTGCTACCGTACATGGAGGGAAAGGGGTGAGGGGATAAGAACCGAAAGTGAAAGAAGAGTCACTATGAAAACTCAGCGTTCGTAAAGTCACTGCCTATCTTGCAGGCCAGAAGTTCGCAAGAAGCGGAGCAGTGCCTAGGAGGCCTTCACCGCCCACGATCGCCGCGGCCAGTGGCCGAGAATCTTCATTTCTGTCAGTGTGCGTTGATCTATAGACGCTCCAGCGCACGGCAGAGCGACTGCCTTTCTGCGCTCTAGGCAGGGCAGTCACAAAGAATGTGGGATATAGTCTCGTCATGCCCACAGATGGCACAGGCAGGGCTATCAGCCATACCGATTAAGAGCAAGCTATGGCTGGTGAAAGCTACACCAAGCCACAGGCGACACAGCAAAGATTCTTTACGTCGTGGTAGGCCGTATGGAAGCCGGAGGTTCAGGTCTAGGTCCAAGGCTTTTAAACGTGAATTGAGAAATAGGCCGGAATTCCACGCGGCAAGCGTTAGGTCCCGCGCAAGAGCGCAAAGCCTGCCCGCTGCGTCTGATCTCGAAAAGGGGATTGACACAAAATGGCCGTCGTGGTGCGCATTTCGCGCGACCTCATCCGCGCGGTGATTGCCTGCTATGCCGCTGTTTCCCGGTAGCCATTGGTAGATAAAGTCGTGCCCTTTATTTATGGCACAGTGATGTAGTTGTCGGATTTCACGACCAGTTGTTCATGAACTCCACGGCGAAGTGAAGCTTGTAAGCCTTGGAGGGCAGCTTTGGAATCGGTGAAAATGGACCACTGCCGAGGACGCTGCTAATTGATGTGTTTGATTGCGACACGAAGAGCTGTGAGTTCTACACCCATGGATCGAGCCCGAGGAACTGGTAGGGTTCACTGAGCTGTCGCTGCAGACGAGCACCCGGTTTGCATGGTGCTCATGGAAGTATTGAGGGTGAGCTGTTTTAGTTCTATTGGCGATAAATTGATCTTCTTCCTGATGCCAGGTATTGAAAGAAGCACACGGGGATTTTGCAGGTTCCAAAGCGGCAAGGATGGTCTAGAGGCGGGTGTAAACTGGGACGGCATAATGGCGCGATGTACACCAATGGCGTTTGTAAACGATGTGCGCGGCCTGGTAATAGGTAGACTGGCAAGATAGTGAGAGGGAACCCGGGATATGTGTCGAAATTGTGTCCTCACGGCCCCTCAGTGCGTCGACTGTTAGGTTGGTAGGAACTAGATGCTCCTGAGCGATGAGTACAGATGCAGCCGTAGAGGGAGATTTCGGCAATCCTAGGCAAGTCCGGAGAGCTCGAGCTTGAACGCTTTGTAGACTTCGTATGTTTGTCTTTCGAATGTTACCAAGTGCATGGAGGATGTTGCGAAGAAATCCCAGGAATAAGGCTTTGTAGAGCTGCATCATCGACCGCACTGACGCTCCCCACGACTTTCCCCCAAGAAAGGCGAGAACGTGAGAAATCGCTGTCAGTCTCTTTTTCATGTATGAAATATAGAGGTCCATGACAGACTTCGGTCGATGATTACTCTCAGAAACCGATGGCTCTTTGCGTAGGGTGTTGATGTGCAGTTTTTCCATACGGTATAATGAGACATGTTCTTGCGTGTAAAGGCAACAAGCCAGCACTTTTCGGTTGAAATCTGTAAGCTTTCAGACGGAGGTGGGCCGCAAGAATACTTGACGCCTTTTTAATTCTTGCTCGAACTTGTGGGCACGGAACACCAGCTGCTCAGATACAGGTGTCATCTGCATAGGTTGAGAGCTGCGCCGACTGTGGTAGTATGTAAACAAGCCCGACAAGTGTAAGGTGGAACAGCGTTGGGCTAAGCACTCCACCGCGCATGCTGCATTAACACTTTGTGGTGGCATCTTATGGATTATATGAAACTTACAAAATTAGCAGCACGCCACATGGATACTAGGATCAACAAATTTTTCCCCAGGTTGTTACAAATGTTACACCGAAGAATGAAGCCGTCGATCAGCTCATGACTATCTCATCGCAGCAGTTTTTCCCGCACTGTTGTCGACGTAGGGGCATTTTCTGTATGCTACAAGAAATCAAGACATTCATAGAGAAATAATTGAGAAAGAAACCAAGCAGTCATCACGAGAAGTCATAAATATCACCCAAGACACCACTATCGGCAAGCCGTTATTTTTCCGGAATTACATAATACGTAACCAAGTGGTTTAGTTTTAGAGCTAATAGTGCAGTAACAGTAGATCACCAAACCTATAACGCATAAACTGCTTGCCGCAGAAATCACTCCTCTATAAGGAAACAAGGGCTCTTAATAACCAGTGCGCATGTTCTTACGAAGGCTAAACGAAAAAGAAACTTATGTGTCTAAAGTAGCCGCAATTTCGTGGTTTTTATCCCCGCTGCGTGTGTGCAGTCTGCAAGAACAGAAATGCTGGGGAGAGAAACGGCGAGTCTGCAGCGGTCGTTTTGAATCCTTGCTTTTGTGCGCCTGCTTTCCGTTCAACTGGAGGATAAGTTGATGGCGAAAATTTCGCATCAAGAATTTTCAACCACTGCAGTGTTTTTTTTTATTTTGTGCTAAGTTTGATATCAGTGCATACCCCTAAAATATGTCTTGATGTTAGGCCTTACATATGATGATACCCGTATCAAGTGCGTGTTTTCGTCCATTGCACACATTTGAATATGACGTGCCTAAAGCCAACCCACACCCGACTATTCTGATGAAAAGCATTTTTAGCTGGAAAAAGTGGATCAGCGCAAGATTTTTATACACTGTTAGCTTTCATACTATAACGACCAACATATTCGTATATCTGCCGTCTGCACGCTTGCATTTGTTTTGCTATGAACATTTCTTCTTTCTCGACAAGCATTCTCCATTGGTTTTACTTGGCAGTCTGAGCTATTCGATGGAGTGTGGTGGCAACACTAGAAAAGAGATATTTATGCCTACCGGAATAACGAACCATTACCGTCAACATATCTATACCAATATGTTACAGATGATCAGGCTTCAAAATTTTTCTCAACGAATGATGAAGATTATTTCTATACCAAAGCAATACACATTGCTCATTGTAAAAGGTGGATATAGGTACGAAGGCAAACCGCAGGACATCGAGCCAATTAAGAGAGCTCTAGACTAAACTCAATTTCCCTGGCTGCCACAAGGGCACTTACCAGCAGTCACCATTGGCCGTCGCTTGCATTCAGCACTTCATCCATGAAACCATCAGGTTGATTCTGAGCACACGATTGGGTGTCGCTCTCCATGGTCGGGCTGCTGGGCCCAGAGGGCGGCTGTTGAGTTCCTCCTGACGAGGATTCGCCGGGTGCCAACGCAGCGCCTGTTGTGGAATCACCAAGGGGGGTCCCGACGTCTATGGAGACGTATCTCTTGAAACGCCTGAGCGGAAATCCTGAAAAAAAAGGAGCGCGGAAAACTGTGCTTCGTACTGCAAATTCTTAATTTATTTTCGCCAAGGGCAAATTCCAAAAAATGAAAACTGACCGATAAAAAGCGCTTCGTGAAAAGGAAAGAAAAAACTTACCACCTCTGCAAACTACCTCGTGTAGAGCTCCGGGTCGCGACGGAGAACGGCCGTCTGCTGGAGCTTCGCAATTTCCTCCGACCATTGCTCCACGCAGCCGCAGTTGGGGTGCACGTAGGGCCACTTCCACTCTCCGCGTACAGACGATGCGCCCATTGGGGAGCGTGAACCGAACACGCCGGCGTCTCCGTATCGTGGCGGCATGCTCGCGGCGAGGCTCGGTAGTGGCCACAACAGGCTTCATCACCACGACAGGGCAGGAGGTCTCCGATCGAGAGAACACCTCTGACCGATATGAAGGCTGGATTTCGTCTGGTTCGCGCTGCCAGCTTTCCAACTCCCTCCCACTCGGGACGCACCCTTTTCCCAGCATCCACTCACTCGCAGCCCCACCTATTGTGGTCAGCTTTCCCTCTCCCTCCTTCAAACTGAGAAAAGCTTTATCGCCACATATTCTTGGAACGGTGTCCAGATTAAGCAGCTGGAAGTAACCTGTAGTCCCAAGCCTGTTTATTTCTTCCAGCTTCCTTTCTCTCATCTTGCTTTCCTTTCGCCCTGAAGCTTATCACCTTTTCCCCTTCAATATCCAAGTGTTGCAGGAGAATAATGCTTTCCGTGGAACAGTTCTCTAAGCCAAAAATGGAACGTGAAGCAGGTCATTGTCAACTTAGCCTGTTTTCTCAATCCGTTTTCCTATTTTACTTAAAGAGACGAAGAAATTCAGGGTTGAAAATTCTTTCGCTTTCGAATTCTTTTGTAAATCTGCTACTCGCTAGTGTTTAAACACATTTGCCCCGTCATTCTGGACTTTTATCCGAATATAAGGATGCAATATGAGTTGTAAAAGAAATGCAATATCAATTTAAAATTCCCTGTCTGAAAAACTTCCCTTCTTCTGCTAAAAGAAGCGCTCCTGGAATACAGCAGAGAAAAAGTCCCGGAGTTGTGGGCTGGTTTCTCCTGAGTCTTCGCCAAAACTTGCGCGTCAAGGGAACTGCATAAGTGTTGTTGCGCGTCCAATATGAAATCAGTAAGTATGTTTCTTAGTGAGTCTAACTCACACACGGTTCTAAAACGATTCAGTGTAGGAGGAAAATGGAAATGTCTTAAGAAAGCAAATAATCGCTTATAAATGAATATAATCACCTAAATATTTATAAATTGCTCAAAACACGGAAAAAATTTGTAGTTCCTGAGTGGCATTCTAGAGGAATGTGCCAAGAAAGTTTGTAATTTTGCATGATTTGTGCACGATGATACGAGCATCTAAGCAACAAATCGACAGCCATAAATATTGCCGATGAGTCATAAGTTTATCTTCGTCAAACTGTACCTAATCTTCTTTCTCTACAGTGAAATAAAAACTGAGATCAGGTTCCAGCAAATGCTGCCATTGCCATAAAGTATAAATTCACTCCACGTAATCCATCTGTTGCGTCAACATGTGAAAGCAAGCAGGCAAATAATATGACGATGTGCTGCAACACTCGAGCTCAAGTTTTTTTTGGTGTCCAGTTTGCTCCGAATTGTATTTTCGCGATATTCACACTTCGCACAAATTTTTGCAAGTGACATTATGCAATGTACATTTTTTATAAGTGTAGATAAGTTCAGAAGTGATTATTTCATCTGAGAATTATATATTCTTCAGTAAATTTGATCACGGTCCTTGTTCTTAGTTTTCTTTGCGTTTAATTTATGACATTCAAGAGAACTGTGGAAATGGCTAACCGTCCAGCTATCTTCTCGGCATGATTTTAAGCCTATTATGTCGCTATCTACAGCGACGAGAGCATATACACTTTAAGAATACCAGGAAACATGGATCGAGTATAAGCTGGCTGTATATGTGCCTATTGTCGCATACAACGTAATAACGCAGCCGCTTCTCCCCTTGAAAGGACCACTTTCCTGTCAATGGCGTCGGTGTATTCTGATGGCCCGGCTAGCGTGACAATGCAGGAAGCGGCAACGCAATGGAGATGGGAGTCTATCGCCGACCACAGAGTGAAGGAATTATCAACTTTCATCCACTAAAGCCTGATTTGTCACACTAGCAGGGTCATGAGAATTGGCCGATGCCATGGGCTGGAAGCGGGTCCTGTAACATTGAAAAAACGGCCCCGTTATCAGTGGTATCTGAGTATACGTACTTAGCAGCTTTGCTTACTTGCCAAAAAAAGAAAGAAAGAGGTCGATTTGCAATTCATGCTTCAATCTAAGATAATGTTTGCTAATCGCCGACAAAGCAAAATAATGTGATGTTTTGCCTGCAGAAACATGCTGATGTTGCTGAACAAAAACCAGTGAGAGGCTGATATCCCTCAATAGCGTGTTTTCGAAAGGCGATGCGTTTCAGCAGGAAATAATTGCAGCTGCGTGTACAGCCGTTGCTCGGGCTTTCTATTCTTTCGTGGTTGCAACGTCACGCTTTTCCATGCTAACTACGGTCGGCTGCACTCAATGAAGTTCCCGCAAATTCTGACTTCATTATAGCTGCCCACCACTGACAGAACAGAATGGCGCTGCAGGTCGGTCTGTTTTCCGCGTTGGAAAAGGCGCATTTCTCGCTTGGCCTTGAAAGAGATTTTTATACGAAGTAGCGAGAGCCGCTAATGTTTGGCAATTCGACGTGTGTGCATAGGTTGCAACTGCAGTACTATAGAAACCTTTTCTGGAAAGAGTGGACCTCAGTCGACCTCTAGTAACTAGAATGTTTTGTATGCTGCTCTCTTTCACTCACATAATTTGCGCTTTTGTGTGCACTCAAACTGCACAGACCGCACCGACGTATTATCACCGATTTTTAAATATAAAATCTATAGTTCTAAAAAAGTCACCGAATATGACTTGACGCTTTTGTACCGCACGGTGGAGACAGTTTCTCAGCTCTCGGCGACGCAACGTTTTTGTCGCGCTATGAGAAAGTGTTGCTTTTTAGATCAATAAAAACTAATCAAACAATGGGGAAATAACTGTTCGAAAATATTTAGTAATAAATTATCTGCCTCTCAGGGGCTACAAACGGCACTGCCGCTGATGCCGTAAGAAGAGAAATCATGTCTTGCGAGGAGCACCTGCCCTGTGACGGAAAAAATACACGCTCATCTGGTTATCTCGCTATGTCCCTGTGAAGTGGAACACGACCCTTTTGGCGGAAGTTTCGTGCTGAGGATGATTGCGTCCGAACCAAACCGTGTATCGCGTAATGCGTCCTGAGTGTTCCAAAACCTCGTCAATGTGTGAAGATATTTGGATCTGCTCACTCCAACGGGTGGGACTTTTAAAAAGCAACAGAAGCCCCACAACATGGCTTAGAAGCGGAACCTCATGGCCTCGAAAGTTTTTTTACAATGGCGGTGGTTTGGCGAAGCACGGCCGTTTAAACAAACGAGGGGCAGCCGCTAAGTGTGTGTGTGGGGGGGGGGGGGGGGGAGGGGGGGGGCAAGAAAACAATCAGAACTTTAGTTGCCGGACCGGAACAGCCTCTGACCCAACGGAATTTAACCTAAATAAACAAATATCGAGGCACAACGCAGCTTAACACTTTTTCATTGCGGAAATAAAACAAAAACGCTAATATTGCTGAGGTTATAAAAAGCTACACTGAAAAAAGGTGCGTGCACGGTTTGAGCGGAGCGAAACATGGCCGAAATTTGGTAAGCACGAGCCGCAGGGTAGTCGCTTTTAGGCATCTAATATTGTTCTGGCTAGTAGTAACGGCCGCCTACAATATAAATGCAATCAGGCGCCTCTCACTAAAAACAAGTATCAGAACTTATCTAAACACTTCATTAGGCAACGCAATGAGCATCTTTTTAGATGTCCGCTAAAGAAGCTATTACTATGGCGCAAAAAGCGCCTCTTAAACTTAAAACCCAAATTTAAAAAAAAAATGTCTGGGGGATTCCCTCAAAACCTGGTAGATATCATTCCTTCTTAGACACGCTAGGCTTATGAAATCAAAGAGAAAAACAGTGAAACGAACAGCAACATTGGACTAAGCTCATTTTTTTTTATTTATGAACCCCCAAGACACAAATGCGTTAAATATGATCGTGGTTGCAAGAAACTGAAAATATTTAAAAAATTGCCGTGAACGTTTAAAAAAAAAGATTTGCAAATTCCTTTTGTTTAGTGTTAGTGAACGCATTGGCAATGCTAGTAGCCGCAAGAATATTGTATAGCAATTTAATAGCTTTATTTCGTTGCTACTGGCCGACGGACAAGATACTGAAGAAAAGAAAGACCACGGCGCTGACTGGCATTTAAAATCTTTATTGTTTGTCCGGCCCACCTGAATACTTCACCGGCTGCCAGAATTAGAAACTAGGCACATATGTCACGCGTAGGAGATAAATATGCCAACTTCCAATCTCACATGTGACGGATCACGCTAAAGAACGAAAACCAGCAAGTGGACTCCCCCCCCCCCTTTTTTCCCTGTTCTTTGTTGTTTGTTTAATTTTACCCTAATAAAATTTTTTTACGCTATTCATGTGACTACTTTTCTTAGCCCGCCATTCCGTAACACACCTTCCGCATTGATAGCCCCTTCCTCTCATTTCAATATACACGTGCTCGTTCGCATAAATAAAAGCTCAAGTTAGTCAGCCTCATGTGTGGGTGTGTGTCTCTTCCTAAGTGGCTTCTCTGTGTTGTCTGGTGTTCCAGAGTATGTCACACCATCTCGCTCAGACACGGGTCCGTCTGCACCAATCACAGGCCAATGCAACATTATTGTCTTCAAATAGCTCCACAGAGGGGGCTGTAATACATTCTTCCTGGACCCTCCCTGTCATATGGGCTTCTATTATTTCCCTTGCCGACGATTCGCGGTTTCTGCCTATGCCAGTGGACTCCTTATAGAACGGGTCGCAGGAGTTGTCATGAACATCTTATTCATTTTTGTGATTTCTGCAGTGGATTTTAACGTGATCTGTATTGGGACATGCATGAAGTTGTAATCACAATCATTAAGGTCTTTGGCTGGGACAATGGCAAGATTCTCGATCTATTATTTCCAGCAATACTTGGACAATGAATACAGTGCTCCTTTCTGGAAACTCACAAATCATTCAGCATGGGTTTTCTAGTAGTGGAGTGGTGTCATGTTTGTTAGCTTTCTTGACAACGCAAGCCAGAAGTTTGAGCGCCGAAAACACAACTTCGATGATCGCACTCTTTTTAATACTTGTCAGGTTGGCTTAAACCTGATGGGCGATAGCAACCTTTCATTTTCTTTGCTGGTATTCTTTTACGCTTTTAACTTCAGACAACAATTTTCGGCAGTTTTTCTGTTTGAAAAAGATGAGCTTGTGATCAGTCACAAACCTGGCTCAGGCTACTTGCTTGGCTGTTATAATTTTGGTCTAACGTGTGTTCGCATTTATTCTTTGCTGAATAATGAACGGAAAATCGCTAATTTCATGATGTTCGTGTGGGCTGAGGAAAACTGCAGGTAGATTTATAAAGGCCGACAAACGTTTCGTGAAGTGAAAGATTTGAACACTTAATAAAATAATTAGCTCGTAAATTGTATTTATTGAGAGTAAGCAAAATAAACGTCGCCAGGCAAGGCGAGGTGGCCCATAACGGTAATACGCAGGCTATAATCGGGTCGAACAATCGTGTGTTTTTAAACCTTCGTTACTTTGAGTTTGTGCAGCCTGTACTCATTTTGGCAGTGCTGCATTGCAGCATTCCGCGTGCTGCATTAACACATGGTGGTGGCACATTATGGAATATATAAAATGTACAGAACTAGCAGCCCGCCAGATGGATACTACGCTGGAGAAATGTTTCCCAAGGTTGCCACTAATGTCACCGCGAAGAACACAGCCGTCGCTGTGTTCATGACTTATCTCCTGGCAGCGGTTTTTTGCCGCACTGTTGTCAACGTAGGCATTCTCTGTATGCAACAAGGAATCAAGGCATACATACAAAAATAAATGAGAAAGAAACCAAGCAGTCATAAATGACACCCCAGACACCACTATCGGGAACCTGTTATTTTTTTGGAATTGCTTAATACGTAACCATGCTGTTTAGTATTAGAGCAAAGAGTGCAGTCACAGTAGATCACCAAACCTATAAAACATAAACTGCTTGCAGCAGAAATCACTCCTCTATAAGGAAACAGTAGCTCTTAAAAGCCAGCGCACATTTTCTAACGAAGGGTAAATGGAAAAGAAACTTTTGTGTCTAAAGGAGCCGTAATTTCATGGTTTCTATAACCGCTGCGTGTGTCCTGTCTGAAAGAACAAAAATGCTGGGGAGAGAAACGGCAACTCTGTAGCGGTCGGTATGTATCCATGCTTTTGTGCGCCTGTTTTCCGCACCAGAATTCCATGCCTGAAGAATAAGACTGACTTGACGAACATGTTCTACTGGAGGATAAGTTCAAGGTGAAAATTTCGCATCAAGATTTTTTTCAACGTCCACGGTGTTTTTTTTATTTAGTGCCTAGTTTACCATCAGTCCATAATCCTGAATTAATAGCTGGATGTTATACCTTCCATATGATGACACCCGTATCAAGTGCATGTTTTTGTCCATTGTACACATTTGAATATGATGTGCCTAAAGCCAACCCACACCCGACTATTCTGAAGAAAAGGATTTTGAGCGAGAAGAAGTGGATCAGCGCAAGATTTTTATCCACTGTTAGCTTTCATACTATAACAACCAACATATTCGCATATCTGCCGTCTGCACGCTTGCATTTGTTTGCTGTCAACATTTCTTCTTTCTCGACAAGCATTCTCCATTGGTTTTCCTTGTCAGTCTTAACTATTCGATGCAGTGTGGTGGCAACACTAGAAAAGAGATTTTTATACCTATCGGAATAACGAACCATTACCTTCAAGATACCTATACCAGTATGTTACAGATGATCAGACTTCAAACTTTTTCTCAACAAATGATGAAGATGATTTTTATACCAAAGCAATACACATTGCTTATTGTAAAAGATGGATATAGGTATGAATGCAAACCGCAGGACATCCAGCCCATTCAGAGAGCTCTAGACTAAACTCAATTTTTCTGGCTGCCAGAAGGGCACTTACCAGCAGTCACCATTGGCCGTCGCTTGCATTCAGAACTTCATCCATGAAACCATCAGGTTGATTCTGAGCACACGACTGGGTGCCGCTTTCCATGGTCGGGCTGCTGGGGTCAGAGGGCGGTTGTTGAGTTCCACCTGACGAGGATTCGCCGGGTGCCAACGCAGCGTCTCTTCTGGAATCACCATGGGGGGTCCCGACGCCGATGGAGGCGAATCTCTTGAAACGCATAAGGGGAAATCCTGAAGAAAAAAAGAAACAGGGCGGAAAACTGTGGTTAGTACTGCAAGCTCTTAATTTATTCTCGCCAAGAGCATATTCCAAGAAATGAAAACTGACCGATAAAAAGCGCTCCGTGAATATCAAAGAAAAAACTTACCACCTCTGCAAACTACCTCGTGTAGAGCTCCGGGTCGCGACGGAGGACGGCCGTCTACTGGAGGTTCGCAATTTCCTCCGACCATTGCTCCACACAGCCGCAGTTGGGGTGTACGTAGGGCCACTTCCACTCTCCGCGTACAGACGATGTGCCCATTGGGGAGCGTGAAACGAACACGCTGGCGTCTCCGTATAGTGGCGGCATGCTCGCGGCGAGGCTCGGTAGTGGCCACAACAGGCTTCATCACCACGACAGGGCAGGAGGTCTCCGATCGAGAGAACACCTCTGACCGATATGAAGGCTGGATTTCGTCTGGTTCGCGCTGCCAGCTTTCCAACACCCTCCCACTCGGGACGCACCCTTTTCCCAGCATCCATTCACTCGCAGCCCCACCTATTGTGGTCAGCTTTCCCTCTCCCTCCTTCAGGCTGACAAAAGCTTTATCGCCACATTTCTTGGAACGGTGTCCCGATTAAGCAGCTGGAAGTAACCTGTAGTCCCAAGCCTGTTTATTTCTTCCAGCTTCCTTTCTCTTATCTTGCTTTCCTTTTGCCGCGGAAGCTTATCACCTTTTCCGCTTCAATATTCAAGTGTTGCTGGTGAATAATGCTTTCTATGTCACAGTTCTCTAAGCCAGAAATGGAATGTGAAGCAGGCCATTGTCATCTTAGCCTCTTTCCTCAACCCGTTTTCCTTTTTTTACTGAAAGAGATGAAGAAAACAAAGGTTGAAAATCCTTCCAATTTCGAATTCTTTTGTAAATCTGCTACCCGCTTGTGTTTAAACACATTCGCTTCTGCAATATGGTCTTTTATCCGACTATAACAGTGTAAAATGAGTGCTTATCAAGTGCAATATAAATTTGAAAATCCACTTTCTGAAAAACCTTCCTTCTTCCGCTAAAGCAAAGCGCTCCTGGAATACTGCAGCGAAAAAGCCTCGGAGTTTTGGGCTAGTTTCTGCTTCGTCTTCGCCAAAACTTACGCATCAGGGGAAATGCATAATTGTTATTGCGCATCCAATATGAATTCAGGGATCATATTTATTAGTGAGTCTAAGTCATACTCCGTATTAAAACAGGAGAGTGTAAGAGGAAAATATAAATGGCATAAGAAATTACCTAATCGCTTATAATCAATAAAATCACCAAAATATCTAGAAATTGCACAAAACCCTCCGAAAAATCCCTCGTTCATGAATGGCATTCTGCAGGAATGTGGCAAGAAATTTTGTAATTTTGCATAATTTGTGCCCGATGATACAAGCATTTAAGGAACAAATCGACCGGAAATAATTTTAGGGATGAGTCATTCATTTATCGTCGTCGAATTGTAACTAACGTGATTTGTCTACAGCGAAATAAAAACTGGCATCAGGTTACGAGCAAATTCTGCCATTGCCAGAGTACAATTACACTTCACGTAAATCATCAGTTGCCTCACCAGCTGATGGCAAGTAATATTACGACGTGCTGCAACAGTCGGGCACTAGTTATTTTTGGTTCCCAGTTTGCGCCGATTTGTGTTATCCGCGAATTCACAATTTACAAGAGTATCCACATGTGACTTTATGAATTGTAAATATTTATACATATACATTGGTTAAGGATAATTATTTCAATTGATGAATAAAATTTTTGTTCAGTGATTTTGATCACGCTCTTAGTTCTCAATTTTATTTGCGTTCAACCTACGACATTGAAGAGAAATGTGGATATCGCAGTTCGTCCGGCAGTGTTGTCGGCATGATTTTAAGACCATTATGTCATCATCTACAGCGACGAGAGCGCTTATCTTTTATGAACCCGAGGAGACATGGGTCGTGTGTCAGCTGGCAGTATATGTTGCTTTTGTCGGATATAACTTAATAACGCAGAGGCTTTTGTCCTTCAAGGGACGTATTTCTAGTCAATCGCGTCTGCTCATTCCGATTACCCTGCCACCCTGATAATCAAGGAAGCGGCGCCACATTGGAGAGAGGGGCCTATTGCCGACCACAAAGGTAGGGATTATCAACTTTGTCCCTCAGCACGACCTTGAGATTCGGGGGAAGCCATTAGATGGAATGGGATCCTTTAACGGGAAAAAGCCCCGGCGTTCTTAAGTGTTATTTGGCTCTAAATGCCTAGCCACTTCGACAACTCCTCAAAGAAAAAATTACAAACGCCGTTCCGCAATTCCTGTTTGAAGGTAAGCTCCCGCGCGTAATACGCTCACAAAGCAAAATAATGTTATGTTTTGCCAGAAGGAACTCTATTGTTGTAGCGAGACAAAAACCAGCGATTGGGCTCATATCGCCCAGGACGATGTTTTGCAATGGCGATGGGTTTCCGCAAAAAATATTTGCAGCTGCGTGGAGAGCCACGTTTTTCCATGTTAACTACAGTCAGCTGCACTCAAAGAAGATAAACCAATTTCTGACATCATTAGCGTTGCCGCCGATTTAACGATAAAAATCGCGCCGAAGGTCAGTGTTCTCCGTTGCGTAATGTGCATTTCAAGCTTGGCCTTGAAAGAGGCTTCTATGCGAAACAGTGAGACCCGCTAATGCCAGGCAATCCGCTTTCTGAGGATTGGTTACGTTTAGAGCACTATCGAAACCTTTTGTCGAGAGAGTGTGGACCTTAATCAATCTCAAGTAACTAGAATGTCTTGTATACTGGGCTCTGCCACGTACATAGTGTCCGCTTTTCTGTGCACTCTACCTGCACAGACCGCACCGACATATATATCGCCGTTTTAAAATATAAAACTCTATACTTGTAAAAAAGTCACCGAACGTAACTTTGCGCGAGCGTACTCTACGGCGGAGACCTTCGGTAGCTCTTAGCGCCGCAATATTGTTGTCGCACGAAGAGAATCTGTTGCTTCTTAGAAACGAAACAAACAACGCAGGAATCATTGTTAGATAATATTTATGAATACAATTAGCTGCTCCTGAATCGCTACAAACAGCTCTGCCGCTGATACCGTAGGAAGAGAAATGATGGCCTGCGAGGCCCACCCGCCTAGCTGTGACGGAAAAAGCACGTGCATCTGGTTATCCTGCTACGTCCCTGTAAGGCGGAATGCACCCCTTTTGCCAAAAGTTTCGTGCTGAGGACGACTGTGTCCGAGCCAAACCGTGTGGCTCGCATGTATCCTGAGAGTTCCATATCTCTTGAAAGTATGAAGATTTCTGATCCGGCCCGCTTCGATTGGAAGGATTTTTAATATTGCTACAGAAGCCCCGCAACACGACTTACAAGCAGAACCTGGCCTCCGAAATGTCGCCAAAGGCGAACCTTTCGCGAAGCACGTCCGGTTAAATAAACGAGAGGCATTCACTAACTGGTACGCAGCCCAAGAAAAAAATAAAAACTTTAATTGCCCGACCGGAACAGTCTCTGACTCAGCATACTTTAACCAATTTATCTCAAATGATGAGGCAAAAGGCAGTTAAATAATTTGTCATAGCAGAAACAAAAAAAGAAAAGGCGCATTACCATAGCGATATCTGGAAAGAGAAAGCCTGATTCATGGGCGGATACAAAACTCTTGAAGCGAATTAACGAATAGTATCGATAAAAGGTTAATTGCACAATACTTCCTGACTTACAGCCATTGTTTAAAAATATATAAAAAATAATAATAAATACAGAAATAATAATTAATTACAATATAAAAAATTACCGTGCGCGGTTTGGAATGCAGGGGCAAATGCCACAAATTTCTTGAGCATGAGCGGGGAGGGTAATCACGTTTCGAATTCTGAAATGGTGGTGGCTTTTATAAACGGCCGTCTATGATGTCAGTTGAATTAGGTGCTTCTCAATAAAAAAATAACTATTATACTTCAGTTAGCCACTTCATTAGTTAACACAATTAGCCTGTTTTAGACATCCGCTAACACCGATATTACTACAGCGCAAACAGCGTCTCTTTACCTTGGAACATAATTGTAAGATTTACTGGCGGCTTCCTTGAACACCTGTCGTTTATCATTCCTGCTTAAAATATGCTACCGATATAAAATCAAGCAAGAAATGAAACGAAGGAACAAACGAAAACTTACACGACTAAGGGCGTAAATAGCAAAACGCGTGTATTTAATTGGTAAAAAGTTGGACTGCAGACAAAAATTGCAACCATTCGCAGAATGAGCTCTATACGACAAAGACAGCAGGTTAATACCAGTCCGTCGTAAAGCGAGCTCCGTAGAGATCAGCCACTTTCAAGTATGCCGGCCCCTCGGCAGGCAGTTCCCGGATTTCCACTAGTTGCTTTCCGCGCAAATCAAAAACTCGCCCAAGAAGCAGCCAGGGAAAGTCTTCGCACGCAGGGGTGCCCGATGCGCAGTGTCAAATGGGCGCGAGCATAGTGGCTCCTAAACATTCATCGCCGGATGAAAACAAAGCCAGCTGTCCGGTGTCCATGGCTAGAGTTGCGCCGCCGAAGAAACGTCAGTGATGAAAACATCTCACGCTTGTAAGCCTGTAAAAATATTGGGGCAGCAAAATCTCAATACTGCGTGTCTCCACTTTAACCGTGCACGCACTTTGTCCACGAAGCCTTCAGGTGGATTCTGAGAACACGATTGGGCGCCGCTGTCCGGGCTCGAGCTGGTGGGGCCAGAGGGCGACTGATGAGTTCCACCCGAACAGGAATCACCGAATACTAACGACGCGTCTCTTGTGGAGTCGGCAAGAAGTGTTGCAACATAGATGTTATGGCATTTCATGGAACGCCTGATGGGAAAGCCTGCAAGAAAAACGGGGCGGAAAAGTCTTGGTTACAAGTGTCAGCTTATGCTCCCCAAGATCATTGGGCGAGAAATGCGAACTGGGCGAGAATAAGCGCACCATGGAAATAAACAAAAATCTCACCGCCTGTGCAGATTATGCCATGTAGATATCTGGGTTCCGATCGATAACTGTTGCGCTTTCCTTCGACGGCCGCTCCACATGGCTCTATTTGGCCTTCACGCTGGGGAAGTTTTACTCTCCGAGGACAGGCGATGGATCCACTGGGAAGCGTGAACTGAACACTCCGGCGCCCCTGAGTCATGGTGAGATCCACGGGGCGAGCGTCGCTTGCGTCTACGACGGGATTCATGACTTCATCGGGGCAGCAGGCACTTGATCACGGGAACACGTCCGACTGATCTGACAGCTGAACTTCGTCTGGTTAGCGTGCCACTGTTGTTAATCGCATCTCTCTGCCCACGGATCCCTTTCCCAGTACTCCATACAGTCATCTGACAACCCCAACCTCTCAATAGTACTTCGCCCTCGATAAGAGGGATAAAAACATTATCGCGATATTTTAAAGACTCGTGGCCTGATTAAATTGGAGGGGGTATAACAGTTGAAGGCCAGATATATCCGGCGCACTGATTCCTGTTTTCTCACTTTCCTTTCTTCCTTGCATCTTATCCCATTTTCTGGTATGCCTTATCCAAGTGGTGCTGGTCACTAAGAGTTTTAAGGGCATGGTCCTAAGCACTCGAAACGACACATACATAACTTTTTTTTCCAGCTCGTTTTCGACTGTTTAAATGGGTAGTTTATATTTCCAGTTTAAAAGTCTCTTTCTCTTCAATTCTTGCGCAAACGTGCCATCTATGCATCGTGCCTAATAGAAGATTCAAGGATCCAAGTGAGGACACGCAATGCTTTAAGAGAAAAAGGCAGGTCTGTGATGAGTGCAAGAAATAACTTCTGAAATTTTTTTCTCGTCCCTTAGAACAAACACACTATCCGTTAGTGTAGACTTCGATTCATTGTACAAAATCATTACCGTTTAAAGCCCTAGAGATGCGGAAGAAGTTAAAAACTTAGGATGGACCCCGTCAGAAAAATCGATGCACATGTGGAAAGGTGGTTCGGAACGTATCTCGCCCGCGCGTGCCGTAGACAATTCAGGAACGTTTTAGAAGAAAGATTTCATCCATTGCCGAAGGAGAGCGCTTGCACTTGTATATTGAGTGATGCTGGCGTGCGCGTCAGTAGGGGTACCCCGCTTACGGATGTAGCCAGAGCTGTGTATATGTATGCTTCATTCCAACATTGTATGCAGCACACTTGGAAGGGAGGTGTCATATGTCCGACCAGAATCCCTCGCGCCTCCGTGCCTCAAGTATGGACGTGCAAAGTGCCACATGTTTGTGTGCTGCATGTACTTGTGTGTTGGTATTAACGCAATAGCTCTAAAGACCCCATTATCCAGAAAATCGAGTGTCGGCGTTGCGAGTGATAAATCACGAGCATGGCTCTGGCATGTGGCTCCCCAGAGAGCAACCTACGAGGCAGGTGGGCATCGAGGTCCCGTGACCTTGCGAAGTGAACACCACCTGCCCATCGAATAATGAGCGAACTACCCACAGTGGTAGGTGTCAGTTAAATTAATGATTGGTCGCTTGGTAAGAGCAAACTGGGCCGCACAAGGTACACGGCTGAGAGCATCTGCCATCGCAGGGCAGTGGTGCATCACTTAGCCGCAGCACCAGGACAGGTATGAGTACTCCCAGGGATCTATGAATGTAAAGTAGACAATGAACTTCTGCATATATGAGAATTAGTCCAATGCGCTATCGCGTCATACCCTTAAGGCGGATCTTAAGTGCCCCCTCCTGTTTTTTTATCCTTTTCGGCACTGGAACTGAACCGAGCTTTCAGTTCGACAGCAAAACAAGGAAACGAGTCGCAGCCGCTACGAAGAACAGTGTTTGTCACTGCGCTTGGCGGCGTATTGAGACTACCGAGCACTCCACGAAACCAAGAGGGAGCATTCTGTGTCGATGTCCTGACCGTAAGCGCTGCCACACGCGGTAAGGGCCCATTTTGCAACGACTAGAATGGATGCGAATATCTTTTGAGCCGTTTCGGGATGGCGTCTCGTCAAGAAGACGGTTCTTACGGTAGCTTCGCAGGTGACTATGAGCGCTCGTTGGCGCACGGCGTTCGGAGGTGAGGCGCACAGGGAGTGAACGCAAGAGAGGCGCGCTTTGTCCGATAGGTTGTGTTCAGTTCACCCGCTGACAGTGCTTGCGAGGGTCGCTGAGGTCTTGAGTGATGACGTAGTAGGCCTTGGGGACGGGTTTTCGATGAACTTGTGTATTACTATGGTTGTCTTTTATGATTCTGTAGATATGCCGCAACATGTAAAAGGAAGAGTGTTTGGTAACGCAGTGGAGAGTGAAATTGCTTCTTTAGTATTGAATAGGGAAGACATTTTCTTGCCCAAATCACTGACTTTGTGTGTCGTCCTTTCCCCAACCTGTGGTTGATCGAGCTTTTGGGAAGTTACCAAAATGGCTGTTGTCCCCACTGAGGGCGGGAACGTAGGTGTTTAAAGAGGCTGTTTCGCCGGAACCGGCGCTGGTTTCGTCAGGTCGTTCTGCGAGGCAAGCATCTGTGCATAGTTTTCCGCTTGTTGTTCATCTGTTTTGTCTAATTTGTTTTTTTTGAGTATGATAAACAAACAGCTAACTATCCCGAAGTTGACTTCGAGTAATTCGAGGAAATCAAATCTGGAAGACGTTCTACAATATTTACAGTCATCAACATTTCCCCTCTCCCAGCTACGTCAAGGGAGAGGGAAAGGAAAGATCGCAAATGACGCCCTCTCCACTTCGGTCGTGCGCGGCTGCGCCGGGTCGGGGGAAAGTGAACCGGACTCTTTAGAAGCTTCTCTCCTCGCTTGACCAATGGTGGTGCGAGCCTCGGGGTTTGGTGAGAGAGCGACTGTATTGTGGACGCACTGTGTGTCTGCGTGCCTCCCTTGGCGCAAAGAAACGAACACACGCTGTGTACCCTATATATGAAGGATGTTCAGCATCGTCGGTCAGCCCGTGCCGTCATTCTGGCTTCGAAGAAGCGCTCCCGCTCGACTACCGGGTCGACACCATTTCCCAGCGCGGGAGCGAGTGCCGCTCTTCGGGAGGGCCCCAGCGTGTTCCTCCGGTCGTCGGACTGTCGCTGTGCCTGGTGAACAAATTGTGTTCTGTTTCGTTTGGCTCTCTCGTGCATTAGGGCACTTTAGGTGCAAGATCCTTATTGTATTATAGTCTCTCTCGAGTGTTTTTTTGCATGCGTTTAATTGTTTGTTGATCCCTTTGCATGTGTTGTTACGAGTGATTAAAATTCATCTGTATCGTCTCTTTGCTACATAAAGTTTGTTTTGTTTTTTAACCTTTGATGCCGACCTATTCTCCGGCTTGCGATCGGCGAAAGCTGGGCACAAAAGACCGCTCCTTTTTTGCCACTCGGTAGCTTTTTCCTTGCTGAGCTTGTCACGCCTGAGTCGAGGACATCTCCTTAGATACCAGATCAGCTACCCTAACATTCTGTAAGGGTGCCTGGGAGCGCACGCTACCAGTGCGCATTGGTGACATCCACAATGGTTCAGTTTCTGAAATTAGGGCGTTTTCTAGCTTAAGGAAACACGCCAGCTCTACAGCAGCGAAAGAATCGTTCGTAATGCATGCAGGTGCCGGGGGCAGTTTTGCCAGCTCACGCACAAGCGATTAAGAGCCTCAACGGCAGCGCGGCGTATTACGAGCACGATCTGCATTAATGTGAGCGCTGAGGTTTTAAGAATAGAGGACACTTATCCCGTGTGTCACCTGGCTGCATATATGCTTAATTTTTAGCCGCTTAGATATTTGCGGGAACATAAACATCATTCAGGACAAGCAGCATATCGTTGTTTTTTTTAATTGAAAAATACTATACTTTTAGCCCCCCCCTCAAAAAAAAACAAAACAAAACAAAACAAAAACAAAGGCTAAGCGGGCCAGAAATCTGACATCACTCGGGAGGGTGTAATCCGAAGGCGATGTGTTGCCGCGGGATAATTTGCAGCGCCGTAGACGGCAGTCGATGGTGATTTCATTTCATCTCGAGTGCCGTACATTGTTGTTCTGACTCGCTCCGGTTGCTCCACTCCGGGAAGTTTCAGCAATGTCTGGCTCCATTTGTGATGGCTGCTAACTAAAGAAGGAATCTCCACTGGGGCTTAGTCTGTTTCGTGCCTTGCAGTATGCGCGTTTCAAGCATGACATTGGAGCAAATTAGGGCGTGAAAGCACGTGGCCCGCTTATCCACTGCGCCCTGGGCGTGAAAATATAAATGTGTTGCCATCTAAAAGTTTCCTTACCAAAGATGTAAGGGGAACTGGAAAAAAAAAACCAGTCACAAGAGACAAGGGACAAGAGAACGAGTGTACACGCCAACACGACTGGACTGTCAACTCAGTTGACAGTCCAGTCGTTGTGGCGTGTACACTCCTTCTCTTGTCCCTTGTCTTTTGTGACTGGTTTTTTTCAAGTTACTATGAACCAACTGGCCCGCATTTCAACCCTTATGTAAGGGGAACTATGGGTTATGATATAGCGCGAAGGAGGAAGCCGACAACTAGAGAATTGGAAGCCTTGCGAAAACACACACAAGCGCCTGTTAAGTGTGCACCCCGCTTCTTCAGTTTATCCTCGACTGTGACTAATGCAATGGGCACGCATATCAGTTTAGGGCTTGGGGAAGGGGCTTATTCTCACAACCCTCAGGGACTGCAGGGGGTGCCACTGAAATTCAGATATGATTGTGCTCGAGGATACTATGTAGGAATGTGCCACACTTTTGTTGTATTGTGCTGTCTGAGCCTACAATAAGTGAAATTTCTAAATCCCATTAACTGCTATCAAAATCAGAAACTCTCTACCGTGAATAACAGCTGTCTACAATCCATTTTTATGCTTTGAAAGTTCATTTAATTACTTTGACGTGATAGATTTTCGTTGTTATATTGTTCTTTATCTGTATGGCGTCTTGTGGTTTCTTACGCAGAAGTAATTGCGTTGATTTTTTGCATAATTTATGTCCGATTCCTGACATTATAATTATAATATTTTTTCGCATTGTCCGTGGTACTTTGGTTATCATCTTTGTGCTGTATTTTCATTACTCATTCTGAATTTCGATAAGAAATTAGTCTTTTTCATCTTTAGTCATATTTATCGAGTACTTGCATGTTTGTTTACCTTTAATGAGCTGCAGTGTTCTGCCACCATTGTGCGTGAGTTTGCCTTAAATAATCACATGCTTTTAATTTTTTTTTTCAAAGAACGTGACACGTCGGAGCCTGCATGTCAATTCGTGTTTCGATCCAGAAATTTGGCCGTAGCTATGGCATTTCATGAGCTTTCGTTTCACATGCTTCGCAGCTCCGCGTTTTACACCTCGGCGTAAACCGTTGCTGGCAAAATATATGCGCTTGCAACTGGTTTTGGTGGTCTGAAAACACCAGAAAGCGTAATATGTAAGCGTTATTTTGTCATTTATTCTCATATTTTACTTAAATAAATATAAATCTTGCTTTTAAGCACTCAAGACCACTTATTATAATTCCTTGTTTGATACAAAATATCTTACGTGCCGCCTACACGCTCTGGTAATACTGGTCACCTAGCAACACCGGGCCGTCATTGGTTCAGAAGCGTTGCTGCCACCACGAAGAATATCCAACTTCCTTGAACCTCGCCGCGCCAAACTCTGGAGCTTCCGTCGCCGCCGCTCGTGAGAGGGTGTATGAGCCGCAGCGGCGCGATTCGCGAGCGTTTCGCGTGCATGTGAACCGCTGCTGATCGCGGGGAGTGGCAGGTGCAATACCAGATACATTTAGCATAGCGCTTACCCTACCACTTACCGTGGCCCGCTACTACGCACGTGCTGATTGATATACTCACGCTCAAGGCGCTCGCGCTGTTGCCAAGAACGTGTGCCACGAACTTCAGATACTTCCGGAGCCAAAAACGGTCCATTTTGCACACGGAACTGTATCGATTGACATCCCGCTGTTCACAAACAAGCAGAGGCCAATACTGAAAGCATTCGCTGATATGTCCGACAGGAGCAGAGAGAGAAAACGGTTTAGCAAACTGGCCTCAACGGGCGCAACACAATCGTAGAAACAAAAACACCGTAGGAAAATATCTTCTTGGGTCGGGATGCAAGTTGAACCATTTAAATATTCAGTAGTGTGCCTCTTTTTTCTTACACAAAAGCCGCGGATAGGAAACAAGGATACCGAGAAAATTTTTCAGTGGCGTGTTACTCGCGGATCCAGCATTTTATTACATCTAAATGTGCTCACTGTCCGTAAGTAGGAAGATGTGTACCGTGTAAGCATGCGCTATCTTCTGTAGTTTTTAGAGCGAAAGCATAATATGGCTCACTGGCGTTGTCGTGTTTGACCGCATGTTAGTCACGGAAAATATCGGATGTCGTCACCGTGGTATCACAGAAAAATAGAATTTCTTCCTAAGATGAGCGAATTTGAACCCAGGGCCTTTAGATTGCAAGGCGAGCAAGCAACCCATAGACCTGAAAACCACTTCGCGTCTCAGCGAAATAAAGTCGACCGAGTATATGCATCGCCTTACGACTGTGTGCTAATGAGTAGGTGTGTATTCGAAAGGAAGATAAAAAATAAACATAAATAAATATAAAACGAAAGAAAATAAAATAAAAAAACGTCTTCGCATTCAAAGCACATCATTAATCTTAAAAACTTGTGACCTGATCTTTTTTATTAAAAGAAACGATCATTGGTACACACAACTTTTTGTTTCCTTGGAACATGAAAAACCACTTTCGTACCATTTCCTGTTAAGGTATGGATGTTGTATGATTGTCGTGAAAATGTAAGCACACGCGTAAAAGGCAAAAAAAAAATACGTCTATTCAGTGAGTTTTGCTTAGTGCCGTGCTTCCTTTATTCTGGACGAGCAGCGTTTCAACTCGTGCAATAATTGTAAAGCAGCTGTTATTAATGCTAAGGTGACACTTGGTTTTTGCACTAATGTGCCATGGTTGACGATTCCATTGCGGCATCTTGAAGCGCTGCGATTTCTCCTTTATGGCTGGGCACTGTCCTACGCTGTGCGGCCCTGAGTATTAGAATCCTAATCTAAAATACCAACTTCTCTCCGGCAGTTTTTTTCCGTCCCTCTGAATATTTATTTTTACTATTACTACTGCATAGAAATCCTGTAACACTCCATCAGTTGACCAAGTAAGTTAACACCACCCATAAATTAGTTTCTAGCGTGAAGCGTTGTGCCCGACTCCCTAAGAAGACGACATAAACAAGCGTGCTCGGTTAGCGTATTCGGCGGTGCGCCTTCTCGGCTCTCCGAAGGCTCCGCTCCCTCCTGGCTGAGCGAGACATCTTGCGAATAAGTTTGTGGACAACATGCGGACACCACTGGCTTGTGTCTGGGATGATTCTTCCACAAACTGGTGACCCCGACGTGGCTACATTTGCTGTCTGAGTAACATCCCGGATTTCCTATCAGAGCGAAAGCCCCATACCAATGGGCAACGCCGGACCAAGATCTGGCCATAGTTGTGGGTTCGCGATTTTTGAGCGAAATTTGTGCAATGGGGAAGAAGTAAATAACAATAAAACAAATAGATATTCGGGGCTGTGATCCGAACCCGGGGCGGCGCGGCGGATTAGCTTCGCCGGCCACTTCGCGAGTACACTAGAAGATCGTCTCAACCGTGCACGACTCGTGTTAAACTGCAACACACTATCGCGCTGTGCATTGCGCATCTTCTTATTCTTGGGTTAATACCACTACTAAACTAATATTCGCGCTTTGAGCTATGTGGCTGTTGACAGAGAGATGTGGCTGCATGCGTTGGTGGGGACAACGCTGTGGCAGAAACAAGGCATTAGAGGAATACCCGCTGGCGTTGACAACATTGCTGCAGGAACGCGGCACTGGAGCATAGGCGTCGGCGTACATTGGATAAATTGGCATTTACGATGAAGTTTAACACTTGCATAACTGGCTCGCTAGGTCAGTGGACACCTAAATCGCGCTCTCAGAAACGTTGCAGTGGTGTCCACCTGCTAAAAACCGTGCTTTCAGACAATATTTTGTGCTTAGCAATGCTAAACCGCCAGCCGATTTTTCTTGTTACACTTCTTGCGCTCTCTTAATGGCACCGCACTATCGCTTGTGCAGGCCAGTGTTCTTCCTTATTTGTCGCACCATTTTGAGACCCTCACATCTACTCCCTCGGCAGAGTCTTCTTTTACTTCATAATTTAGTCTTCCTGTGTTCTTCAACTCAGCAACACTTGCCAAATTGCAGCTGAGAGTTCCCTCTCAGGTGCTTCCGATGTGACATCTTCCCTCATCTGTAGCATCCTTTCTGTAAGCAGGATTGTAGTCCGAATGTTTGTCGATATTACAAAGAAAGCGGTTTTCGCGCTCGAATCCACACGGCACACTTAAATTATAAAAGTCCTCAGGTCCATCTGCAAACAAAAAAAACATTGCATCTTTGCTAATGTAACGTGGTTTTTCGATGCAGAAAGAAAAATATGGTAGCAAAAAGATCGGCTCGAAACAATCACTTATAGCCTGTTGATGCGGAAACGAGACTTACCATTCCCGACGTAATTTAGCGCCGAAAATCGCAACAGCATTTTTATTTTTTAAACAAAGCTTTCGTATAGACGCGAGTGAAATAAAATGCAATTTTTTGCAATTGATATAGTTAACCGCTTTAATTCAATGCTATTAAAAGTGATAAAAACGAGAGGAGCTCCAGCAGTGTTCGTTTCGTGGGAACGACCTGCAGGGATTCGTTTATGATACGTGAGATGACACATCGCTGCTGTATGGCTGCTGGACGCGTTCAGCATGTGTGTGATACCGAGGTGTTGTGGTGAGTGCGTTCCAGCTCAATTCAGAAGGTCAGAGACGGTTTGTCGCGAATTCGGCACGGTCGGCCGCAAAAGATTAGGTGCACTCGGTAATTTTTCTCTCGCAGCAACAACTAAGGAAAACGGCTTAGAAAACAGGCTGGAACCACCACACGAAGATAACAGAAAAACAAGCACAGACGCATACAAGGTTATGTTTCGCGAAACGAGTTTAAATACCAACACAAATCCTTTTCTTCATTTTTTAATTACGAAGCTGCAGAAAGAAAGCAATGATGGCGAGAAAATTATCAACGCTAACACCGCTCTGCGGTGATTAGAGTCTACAACATTTCAAGATATCTAAAATTCACCAGTCGCTCACGTTCGACATGTAAGCCAAGCCCACAGCCACTGGGGTCGTTTTCTGCTTTACAGCAGGTATTATGTCGCACCTAGCTGCCACAATAAATATGTATCTAAAGAAGTTCCCGGGACTACAAAAAATAAAGAAGGATTAAGAGGAGCAATGAAGGTTTCCGGTCTGTCTTGACTTGCTGTGGAGTAGCAGCGCTGTTAAACGATTCTGATTGATGTAAAACCTGAGTGATCCCTGACGGAAATGTTTGCGAGCATCTGTGACCGCGGAGAAGCAAAGTAGATATGACTTGCAAGAAAAGGCTCATATAATACTTACCAGGTGCCAAAAATGCTTGCTGCTGCCAGTGTCTCAGAGTTCTGTGCGCACTCCGAATTTAATGAGAATCCCAGAATTACTCATTGCAAGCGTTGCACATTCGAAAGAAGCCTACAAACAAAGTTAATCTGAAGGTAAATATCGACGAATACCCAGAATTCATGAAACAGATGCAGCGTCGGCTACGCTTTCTTATTGACAGTGCAGTCAAATCACGTGACCACCCTAAGTAGTACTTAATTTGCCCGCTCCTGACAGCCATTCATGATATCCTTCAAGTTTTTTTAAAATTATGCCGAAGAACGATTACCCCCCGAAGACATAATTCGGGGCATCATGGCGCTGCATTTCTGAGTATGCAAATGAGCACAACAGCAGTACTAATACGACACAAGAAGAACTCAGTACCAATGAGACGCTGTTGTTGTGAGAATATCAGTTAACATAAAAAACTACGCACCACGTGTAACAAAGCTAAGATACCCCTCCTGCGATCAAAAATCCTGACAACAACAAAAAAAAAACTAAGCTAGGGCTCAGCCTCACTCACTTTCCGCTTGTGGCTGGAAGTGGTCACCGACCCCTATACTGTTCAGCTCATTTCCTGATTGGTAGGCATTCTGGCAATAACTGAAAAATTAGACAGTTCTAATGAGAGCCTTCGCTCAGGGTACGAAAAGGTGCATTCGAAAAAGTTCAGTTGCCGGCTTTGTTAAACGAAGGCCTTTGCTCAACAATGCTACATTTGCCAGCGGTGTAATTTCAGCAGTTTAGGACATCCATTGCCAACACTTATCTTAAAAAAGTGTTTGAAGAGAGGTCCTGTCTCCGCTGCACGGAATTCATGGAACAAGAAAACTGCGTCTGTCAGACGTTCGTGAGACACAAGCGAGGGAATCGAGAAACGCATTTATTGCTTCGGTAAACATGCCAAAGTGCATATACACAAACGCCAACAGCCAACGAGAGAACTTTACTAAGTGCAGACGTTAGATTGGACATATGTAAATACGAATAATATCGACCTGCAGGTACACAGTACAGAGGTAAAAAAATATTGTACACCTCAACAAACTCCCACAGTGGTCAAAATTTCGTCCTGGAAGCTCTCTTAAAGGGTTGGTTGGTTGATGGGGGTTTACCGTCCCAAAGCGACTCAGGCTATGAGAGACGCCGTAGTGAAGGGCTCCGGAAATTTCGACCACCTGGGGTGCTTTAACGTGCACTGACATCGCATAGCACACGGGCCTCTAGATTTTCACCTCCATCGAAATTCGACCGCCGCGGCCTGGATCGAACCCGCGTCTTTCGGGCCAGCAGCCGAGCGCCGTAACCACTCAGCCACCGCGGCGGCTCTCTCTTAAAGGAGGACCTCTCTTAACCAATGAAGTCATCAGCTGTGCAATTGTTGCAGTTTATGATTTCCGTGGGCGACAGTGGTCTAAGGAAAACTTTTCATGTCGGGTCCAGAGTTTACTGGACAGAAACTGTGGGACGCGAACACTGCGTACGTCAGACCGACGTGAGGCATAAGCCAGGAAATCGCAGAGCACATGTATTGCTGCGGTAAACATGACAAAGTGTACACTCAGAAACTCAAAAGCCGACATCAACAGAGGGGATGTACACGAGAAGGACACTCACTAATTCGGACGAAAGGAAAAACGTAATACAAAGAATGTTGCCGCGCCTGCAAGCGCTACAAAGAGAGCGAAAATCTTCTTTTCGGTCTCAAAACCAACGCCGTGGATCGAGCCCTTCCTTAGCACGGCTTTCACTAACCAGCCGCTCTTTTGGAAAAGTTGAAAATTTTCCCTAGGAAGGCGTCATGCGAGCTGATTGGGAACTCCTCATAAGTCAAAATTCGTCTTCCATAGCGTTTAGCAGTTCGTCCATGAAGCCATCAGGACACGGTTCGGTGCCGCTGTCCGGGCTCGGGGCGTCGTGGCCAGAGGGCGAGCGGAGATCTGCACCTGAACTAGAATCCCCGGATACCAACGCCGTGTGGCTTGCGGAGTCGGAGAGAAGGCTCGGTACGTCGATGCAGTGGAACCTCTTGAAACGTCTCAGCGGAATACCTGCGAGAAAAACACGGGGGAAACTCTCGGTCAGTACTCCAAGTTTCCACTGTATCTTTGGAAACATCATTGGGCAAGAAGAAGCGCTGCACGATAATAAACGGAGCAACTCACCACCCCTGATGACAACCTTCCGTAGATCTTTCGGTTCAAACAGAGCAATGTCGCCTTCTTCAGCTCTGTGCTTTTCTTCCACTGCTGCTCCATATAGGCGTAATTGGGGTTCACGCAGGGCCAACTCGACTCTCCGCGGGCAGACGATGTGCCCATTTGGGAGCGTAAAGCGAACGCGGCGGCGTCTACGTCTCGTGGCGACATCCACGGGGCGAGGCTGGCTAGCATCCACGGTGGGCTTCATGACCACGGCTGGGCAGCAGGAATACGACCTAGGAAACACGTGTCACTGATGTGACAGCTGAGCGTCGTCTGGTTAGCGCGCAGTGGTTGGCAATCCCCTCTCTCTCGCCAAAAGCCCCTCTCTCGGCAGTCCACACCCTAGCCCTGCAACCTCCTTCCATCAGCTTCCCCTTCCCCTCCTCCGCTCATACAAAAGCGTTATCGCCACCTTTTGTTGATAGTTCTCCGGATTAAGCTACTAGCAGCTGAACAGCTTCAAGCCAGTCATTTCCGGTCTTTAAATTCTATTTGAGGTCTTCTGTAACTTCCCAGAAGCGCCCCCCCCCCGCCCCCCTTTTGCCACTCCCTAAATAAAGTGCAGTTTCCAAGTAAAACTTCTAACTTCACTATTCTCTGGGCCAGAAATGGGAGATAAAGCATGTTATTGTCGTCTTAGCCTGTTTTCATATGTTTTTTAGTATTGCTGACCGAAGTCAAAGAAAGATAGTTTAAAGTTTCCCTCGATTTCAGATGCCTGTGTACTTATGGCACCCACATATTTTGAGGAAATTTCGCCTTGTAGTTCTTGAGTTTTGAACGACGATATTGATACACAATAATTATACCACAACCTCCTTTTGTCAACTTTCCACCTCCCGTGTCGACATGGCCAAAATGTTAGCTCATCACATTTTCTTGAGCGCTGTCTGGATTAATCTGTCTTGGAAATAAATAAGCTCGACAGCGGTGAAGGCTGGACCGCGTTTGGTTCTAATGTCCCGGTTGTGAAACCCCCTCCCACTTAATGTCCCCTCTCCATTACTACACACACCCTGTCAATCTGTGCTGACGACTCTCTCTCTTCCCCTCAACTACGTGGAAAATATGTTATTACCACATTCTTGTAATTCATGCCGGAAAGGCGCTTTGCTCCCTGGCATCTAATGCTTAATCAACGGGGTGTTGATAGCAAAGCTTTTCATAATAGCAGTTTTGAGCTACAGATGGCCAAGGGAGCACGGATAATTGCGGTCGAAGCATTTTTAACGCGATAGCGTTAAGTACCACGTGTGGCAGAAAAAGCAAGGTGTCGTCGGCGTCGGCCGTGAGCGAAATATCCCAGAAGCATTAATAAATAAAACCGAGTAGGAAGGCGGCGCCCACTAAAACCAATCCCTCCTCCTCCTCGCAATGCACGCCACTGCCCCAAAAGATAGCGCGCGAAGGCAGCTCCTCCCGCTCGTCTCGTTCGGGCGCAGTGGGGCTGTTCGGGCAGGCAGGAATCACGCGGTTAGCGGCGAACTACGCAGCGCTCATCCAAGCCTCGTTCACCGCGAAGCTTGCGGCTTCCTGCCCGTTCGTTCGGCGCGGAAGCTATGCTGGCGTTCGTGGCATCGGGTTTGTCGAGAACGATGTGCCGACTAACTACCACTGCAACTTGAGTACCGGGCGCGTTTCGGCAAGGCGCCTGGCAGCGCTTCTACGTTGTTTGCCGATCCGCGCGTGCGTTTCACCGTATATAGCACAGCGATTTCTCTTACGGGCAATGCGTCGCGCTGAACGGTAGATGGCGTTCCGTGGACTCCCTGACAGCGCCGCTATACGCTGTCGTGTTCCACTCTTCAAGGCGAAGCTTAAGCGTCCTCTAATTTTTTGTCTTCGTTTTGTTAATGTCTTGAAGTAGTCAATTTCTGTTTGTAACATTGTTTTCAAAAATATTGGTATATATCCATGGAAAGAAAAATGACAGATGCACCGTTACGAGACCGGAAGCGGGCCGATTGGGGCAAATCAGCAATCATCAGTTAAGAAAAAGGTTAAAGAAACAGCGAGAGCTCTGTGGAAAACAGGGATGCTGACGAAATCGGCACTGGTAACGTCCAGGATGTTAAAGGAGGAAATTTGCAAAGAAAATTTCTATGATAATTGCAGGGGAAGCTCTTTGTTGTTTGAGGCCAGGACGGGAGTTTTGCTGATTAAGACATATAGAGCCAGGTACCACGAGATAGACACGTTGTGCGCTGCGTGCGAAGAAGAGGAGGAAACGGCTGAACACTTGATACTTTTCTGCAAAGGGCTTCACCCTACAGTGGAAAGCAGCGGGGCTGATTTATCCAAGGCATTGGGGTTTGGGGACAGTGAAGGGAAAGAAGATTTTAAGAGGGTAGAAGTAACCAAGCGAAGGTTGTCTGAATGGTGGCTGAAATCAAGACAGGAGTAAAATTTCACAACTCGTGGCCAGGTGGCTTAAACCACCGCTCGATTTAAAGGGTTCAGCCTTATCCATCTTGAAGTGTCTTTACTTCATATGAAGGAGGCTGGAGCTGTGCTTCGCCAACTATGCGGTCTTGCTTGCCGTTAAAACCGCCCAATCATTGGATCAGTATGCGGATAAAAAAATATGAAAATATTGAGAGAAAAATTTAAATATTCCCTAGGGCTCATCCTCATTCATTCTGTGATTGTGGCTGCAAGTGGTCTCCGACCCTCGTAAATTTCAGCTCATTGCCGGATTGGTTGCCGTTATGGCCAGAACTGAAAAATTAGTTTGTTCCAATTAGAGCCCTGCTAATAGTAGGAAAAGTTGAATTCATAAAAATTCAGTTCGCCTGTCTTAAATGAAGGCCTCTCGTGAAAGGTGCTCAATTTGCTAGCTGGGAAAATTCTGCAAGTTAGAAGATCCACGGCCAGCACTTACCCTAACAAAACGCTTTGAGTGGGGTCCAGTTACTGTTGGACGGAGTCTGTTGGACGCGAAAGCTGCGTCTTTCACATTGGCGTGAGACGCAATCGAGGGAATTGCAAAACAGATGTTCTGCTTCAGTAAACACACCCAACCAGACATTCACAAACGCCAAAGCCGACATCCACAACGAGAAGTATACACGACAAAGTCATTCATTAATTTGGGATGAACGGAAAAAAGTAACAAAATATATCGATTTTTGGGTCCGGATGAAACTTTCATAGTAATATGTCCAACCGAGGTTAAGGCTAGACTGGGTCTGGTTCTAAGGTTCTGCTTGTGAAACCCGCTCCGACTGAGCGTCCCCACGGCGAGAATTTCCTACAACCTGTAGACATGTGCTACCTGCCTTCCTATTACCCCCAAACACGTGGGAAAACACGTTATCGCCACGTGATTCATGACCTGAAGACGCATTGCTTCCTCGCTTGTGATCCCTAATCCTTTTAGTGCTGGTAGCACAGCCTTTCGTCATAGCAGTTTTGAGACCGAGAAATGACAGAGGGAGCAGAGATAATGGTAGACCGAGCCTTTTTTCTCTTTGTTTTGGTAAATTCCCGATGGGGGTCTATGAAATCTGTTTTTAACTTTGGTTTGAAGCATTTGGGTATGAACCACCTGCTGCTATAGGCTGTTGACCGCTTAAGCTTGCTTAAAAAACATCATCATCAGCCTGCCTACGTCCACAGCAGGGCAAAGGCCTCTCCCATGTCTCTCCAATTACCTTGTATTCCATTGAATCCTGTCCTAACAAAACAATCCGTACTTAAGACGGAAGGTTTAGGTCGCACTTATTATGTCACTACTATGTGAGGCGAGGTTTCGACCCACGGGCCGCTTAAACGAAAAACTTGGAATGGCTTTTTCACAGTGCGATTTAGAGGCGGGCGACGAAGTTTTTTGCGCTAGATGTGCCATCAGACCGCTCTCCTGAACAATTCGGCTGCCCCAAATGTCTCTCTTATTGTGATCATGTTTCATGATGCCGCAGTTAATCCGATTATAGCCATAGTTGTTCCCCATTCATCTGCCATCCCGTGCGATTGTGACATTCCGTCAAAGGATAGCGATCAACGGGGAGAAACGAAGAATCGATCAGAGGGAGAGTGAGTGCAATCCATTGGCTGCAGAGGCTTGTTTTAGGAGGGCATTTGCCGGTTTATTCTTGAGTTGTATCGGACCTTTGCAAAAAGAGGTCCATGGGCGCCGCCATTATGGGCACAGGGCTGCGCTCGTAGTATACAGAAAAGAGAGATTAAGCTACCCCACATTCTTCTCACAGCACAGTTTACAATAGCTTTAAAGTAGTATATAGTCAAATACAACTCAAGAACGCAGCGGCTTTTCCCTGTCAAAGGACCCCCTCCAGCCAATTGCGTCAGCCGATTCCTATGACCAAGCCGCCGCGGTGGCTGAGTGGTTATGGCGCTCGGCTGCTGGCCCGAAAAGCGCGGGTCCGATCGCGGCCGCGGCGGTTGAATTTCGACGGAGGCGAAATTCTAGAGGTTCTTGCACTGTGCGATGTCAGTCCACGTTAAAGAACCCCAGGCGGTCGAAATTTCCGGAGCCCTTCACTACGGCGTCTCTCATAGCCTGAGTAGCATTGGGATGTTAAACCCTCATAAACCAAACCAAACCTTTCTCATGACCCTGCTAGCGTGACATTGCAGGGAGCGGCGCCACAACGAAGAGAGGGAAAAATCCCCGACCATAGAGGGAAGGGATTATCCCCGACCATAGAGGGAAGGGATTCTCCTCTTTCATCTACCGCCCCCTGCTTTGGGGTGACTTGCGCCCGCAAAGAATTGAATGATTAGGCGGTGGCGTAGCAACAAGCTTGCTCGGCAGTCATCGAACAGAATGCCGGATCCTCTAAGTCGTGCTCAATTTAATGCTGATAGCGAACATTCGAGATACGGCGTGCCAAATTACCGTAACATCCTAGAACAACGTACAATCGTCTCCGCCAGGATAGGATCAATCCAGATAAATCAGGTCACGTCATGAATCACATCCAAAGCGATAAAGCCGCGTGCCAACAGCTTTTAAGAATGAACAAACAAACTGTAAGTACAATGATTGGCGGCAATATCAAAGGCTTTGATAATAGTGGATCTGAGCCTCAGAAACGACGCAGGAAGTACTGATTATGGTGTTTCCAGCCTTTTTTCTTTTCGTATCGGAAAGTTCCTGAAGGCGTTCAATAATAATAATAAGTGGTTTTTGGGGAAAGGAAATGGCGCAGTATCTGTCTCATACATCGCTGGACACCTGAACCGCACAGTATGGGAAGAGATAAAGGAGGGAGTTAAAGAAGAAAGGAAGAAACAGGTGCCGTAGTGGAGGGCTCCGGAATAACTTCGACCACCTTGGGATCTTTAACATGCACTGATATCGAACAGCACACGGGTGCCTTAGCGTTTTTCCTCCATAAAAACGCAGCCCACGCGGTCGGGTTCGCAACCCGGGAACTCCTGATAAGTAGCCGAGCGCGCTAGCCATTGAGCCAGCAAAGTTTGAAGGCGTTCAAAGAATTTCACTTTCGAACTTTAAACGATTCCGGTATGTAGCGCACCTGCTGCTATGCGCTGTCAGGAGCTTAAACTTGTCAGCCAATCCAGCCTTACTTGTGTCGTGTGGTTGCGATCGCACTTGAGATTCAAGCAGAAAGGCGGCTTCCAAGGTTACAAGCATGCAGCCCCACGGATGTCCTCCAATAACAGGGCCTGCAATTACAGCTTTTCGCCTTTAACGCCCCCTCTCGTCTCAGTTGCACAATAGTGTGACGTAATGAATGTCAGTGCTAGACAGACGTTTTTGAAGCGGAAGCATAACTGCGCTAGGTTTACAAGAGGCAAGCGCCAATGCAGTCACGTGACAGGCATTACGTGGCAGGCCATGTGACCTACTGACGTCATCGCAACCTGGCCACCGTGGCAGGTGCGAGCTTCCTCATCGGGCATTTCATCGACTCTTTACAGGCAATCCGTTCAGCAGTGCGTGTGGCGTTTGTGAACGTAGCCACGCAAATGATGTTGTCGCTTCTCGGCAGGGTTAACCAACGTTTAAACCACAGCTAATTTTTGTACTTTCCTTACTTTCTCATTTCCTAAAGATCTCCAACACCTCTTTGTACCCCGCACACCAACAACATTAGTGTGCGTTACACGTACACTACATGCTGACCATGACGTGTCACGTAATTTAAAATACACGATATAATAAATGAAGCAGTTTGCCACTATAGAAAGCTAAGTAACAAATGAATGTTCACAGAACACAGCAAGCTATGAAAGATAAACCAAGATGCATCTGCAGAAAATTTTGGTTAGAGAGTAAAAATAAACATTTGTCTGAATTGAGTCTGAGAAAAACCATTAAATTCTATTTATTTCTGCCGTAGTGCCAGAAAAAATTGAATACAAAGATGCAAACAAAACAAATACAGTGCACAGTACAGAATAGTTAAAAAATTTATGTCAAAGAGCAGAAATAAAATGAGTAAAAAACAAACCCAATTATTCCAGCGCGAAAAATCAAAGTAAAAGCAGCCCCAGTCACACAAATAAAGCGAAAATTAGGAGGAAAAATATTCGATGAGTTGAATGTTTCTACAGATCTAAAACTGTGTTAGTGGACAGCATTTTTTTTTTCAGCAGCGCGGGTTTTTCCGGTTATAGTGCCAGCAAAATTCAATTTATTGCAGGATCAGGCAGCAGAACACAAGAGTATCCTGGCAAGGTTGTTCGACTCTTGGGCAGCCATACCGAATTTTCATTGGAGCCCAATGTAGCCTGTGATGGTTTCAGGTTAAGGCCCCCAACCCGCGCACTCCACCACCTATCCTCTCTACCCTGTGCGCGCACGCTTGTTTAGTCGCAGTCAAGGGCCCACAGAACTATATCCGGCTGTCACAAAATTCGGCGCTGCGCGTAAGCATTCGCGCCCGCGCGCTTTAAAAAAAAAGAAAAGGAAAACAGCGGGGAAGGAACCCTGGAGAGTGCGTAACTGTGCGTGCGCTGCTGCCCTTTCCACCATGCTCTCGGACGCGGCGCCAAAGTAAACAAAGCCACGCGCGGCGTTGATTTCTCTAGAATGTCTGAGTAGTTTCTACTCATTGACGACGGAAAGGGTGGTAACCTTGTCCGCGCTAAAGTGATACTCTCTCCCCTTCGCTCTCGCGCCGATGACTTCGCGTGGCGAGAATGGCCCAGATTTTTCTCGAAGGAGGTTTCCGCGCTCGACTGATGGGGTCGCGCGCCCGGCGCGAGAGGGAGAAGGAACTTGTGCAGTTGATACTGCGTGTATGGGCGCGCCTGCCTTGGCGCGAAGAACGAACACATGCGGACTGCGTCTATAAGTGAGAGCTTCAACCTCTGTCTCTTATCCCCAGCCGCCATTTAAGCTTCTGAGAAGCGCGCCCGCTCGATTCCCTGGAGAACACCACTCGACCAGCCACGGACCAGCAAGGCAACGTGCGCCAGCCTGCGGTTGGGCCCCGTCGCGCTCCTCAGTTCGTCGGACTGCCGCAGTGCCCGGTGACAAATTGTGTTTTGTTTATTTGTCTCTCTCTGTGTTAGTGCAGTTTAGGTGCAAAGATTTTGTGGTATTGCAATCTCTCCAGGTTGTTACTTTGCATGAGTTGTACTGTATTTGTAAATCACTTTGTATGTGCTCGTATAAGCAATTGTGAAACCCTCTGTATCGTCTCTTAGCTGTATAAACTTTGTTTTGTTTTGTGAACCTTTGGCTCGGACCCATTCTCTGGCTTGCGACCGGCGAAAGCTCGGCACCAAACGACCAATCCCCTTGTCACTTGGTAGCTGGAGCGGCTGACATGACACGCGCCGCGAGACGACGGCGCCAACTGTTTTGCGCCCGGACCAGTCCTTGCCTGCTCTACCCGGCCTTCGCACAAGATTTAATTGATTGATTGTAAATCATTTTATTCACCTGAAAGAGCTTGGTCTTCTACGAATAAAGCCTGTTTCTAAACAAACACATAAGCAAACAAAGCATTTTACCCTGACATCAGGAGAGCTTATGTAGAATGGAGCAGAAAGTTGAGCGAGTTGGTTGAAATAAAAAGAAAAAAAGAGCACTTTAGCCGCTGAGCGCACGCCCTATCTTCATCTCTACATTTTCTCCTCCCACTTGTGCCGTAGCTTTCAACTCATGAAAAGTGAATTTTTGCTTTGCGGTAACGACATTACTTGTTAACTAGCTATAAGCTTTTCAAGCGCCGCAGACTACTGAAATATTTAATCACGTATGTATCAAACAGGTACAGCTAATACCTAAAATTTATCTCTGTCGATTTGTTGCTGAAATTTTTGCCTCCGCCGGTACCAAACACGTGTAAACATAAATTGTTGCCCCAAGACATGCCCTCAGAATGCCGCACATAGGCGCGTTAACGTTTAGGCCGTTCACCCAGTAAGCGGAAGTCGGCGAAGCGCCAGCATGCACAGCAGCACGCCAGACCCAGATTTTTTTGCTGCTCAAGGGATCGCGCTTCTTTGAGTGGAAGAAGAAGGCCGTGTTTACAGAAAGAGCCACTTGTTTCTTCAGGTCTTTCAGAATAGAATCAGTCTGTACACGTTGGGTGTTTATATTAAAAAGAAACATAGCGCATAAAAGAAGCGCCGGACTGCAATCTTTTGCAGTGGGTGACAGCAAATTCAATATATTTAGTGTAAAATTTTCTCCTAAATAATTCGATTCCTCATCTCTTTCCCGTCGTACAGTGCAGCAAACCGAATTCTTCTTTTGGTTAACCTTTCTGCCTTTCCTTCTCCTCCTCCTCTAGCCTCTTTTAATTGTTGGTAATAAATGCCAAATAAAGGGGCAGATAAAAGATATGAACATAAAAAGAAAACTGGCGCAGAAAAGAAGTCAGGACGAACGAGAGGACACCAACAAGCGCTAGCTTTGAACTGAAAAAAACTGAAGCATCAACTTTCAGCCCTTCAGCTGAAAGGTTGACAGCTCAGCTTCATCCGGTTTCCGCGCCCGGGTTGTTGACCCCCTCTCGTTCTCCAAGGGCCCCTTTCCCTGTACTCCACACTCGCACCCCACAACCACCTAGGGTCCATTTGCCCTCTCCATTCATAAGGCAGACAAAACCTTTATCACCAGATTTCTGTGATTAAAGCCATGGATAAGTATGTGGGGTAGAATAGCACTAGGGCAGGTATTTTCTGCCCCATCATTTATGCATTCTGACACTCCTTTATTCCCTGTAGTTTATCATTCCTTCTCATATCGCATTTCTTAGTAGCGCTGGTGACTCCGCCTTTCAAGGTCACATACGTGAGCACCAGAAATGGGACATACAAACAACGCAGACGACTCCCACCATAACACGGTTTGTCTGTGCGTTTTCGGCTGTTGCGGAAAGGAGTAAAACAATTTTCGGTTCAAAATTCCCTTCATTTGAGATTCCTGCGTAAACGTTCCATTTACGTACTGTACGTAAAGGAAGACCCATGTGGGGTCACTCAACGGTTTAAGGAAAAAGTTATCATAGTGTGCTGAGCGTGGGAGATAAATTCCGCAAGTTTCTGGTCACTATGAACAAACGCAGTAACATGTAGGGTATACTTTTCCATTTGTTGCAGGAAGCATTACCGTTTAAAGTGCTAGAGATATGGAATAAGTAACAATCAGCGAACATTGTTGTTTTGTACCTCGAATGTTGGATTTCGAGAAAATAGTGCCTTTTTGTAGCGAGGGCTTCATTACGGTAGCATTTCGAGTCTTCAGCGTGGCGGCGCAGCCACCCTGCGGCTAGCTGCGCCGCCACGCGGTTGATCACGTGGTGCGAAGCAGCTGCCGGCGGCGGCGTGGCTGATCACGTGACTCCTCACGTGGCCAAGATCCACACGGCCAGCTGTAGCTATCCCGTCACTCCAGGTTTAACCAAAACTAAACCACCGCCAATTTTTTTCTCTCTAGGAAGCATGCCAGCGCAACCGCAGGGAAAAAAATGTGGGACCTGCTTGCTAGCGCCGGTAGCAGCTTTTCTTCAATACAAATGCAGTCGCAGCGATGTCCAAAATTGTGAATGACACGTCGTGAAGAAATCATCTGCTCTTCGGCACGTTGTGTCCCTAGAGAGACAAATAATTTAGAAAATATTACTTCCGCTTCCAGAACCTGATGAAAGGTTTAAACAAATATTGTTATTACGGCCTAACAAATACGCCCAGTTCCCAGATCAAAAACTGCATAGCACTGCGAAGGTCTATATTTGCTTAATGCTGCTACTTTCAAGTGTCTTGCGGTGCCAATTTCTCAAGATCTAAGTTGTCGCACTCACGTTGAAGATACGTATCCAACGGCTCATACTAAACTATGTTTCCTGGGAGCAAAGTTGGGTAGGTCCACGAAATGTGTCAAACAATTGTCATGCAGATATCTAAAACGGCCTTCTCTAGATAATGATTCAGTAGTATGGCTCCTCAGAAGGAAGTTATTTCACCTTCAATAGAAAGGGTTCAAAGAAGTCCGGCGTCATTCTTTTGTTTAAAATATAGACAGAGTCAGTAATTTGGAAGTTAAACTCATGCGACGCAGAGCTACTTGAAACGAAACGTAAAAAGCACACAATAAAACATTGTACCAAACAACTAATGTCCAAATTATTATTAATAATCGAATGCAGATAAACATCAAGCGCCAACGACGACGAAGCTCTGTAGGCGGCCTACAGATCCATGTGCTGAGAACTGCTCTTTGTGTTAACCCTAACTCCCGTCCCACAGTTTTCCCGATTACGTGCGGCCGGGTCTTCGTTGTTGGAGTTGCTCACGCCCCCATAAACCACTCTTCGTTTAGTGGAGGTGAGGGGTCGTAACCTTACAAAGAAAAGGTTATATTTGACATTAATTCATTTGAATGATTCTTCATTGAGAATCAAACAACTCCATTGATACAACTTGATACAACTTCCTTGATAATCAAGAAACTTCATTTGATAATCAAACAAATGTCGTTCATCACATCGACACCGGTAGTCATGCTCCTCTCCGCCAGCGCCCCTACTGTGCTTCGCCCCCAGAGCGCCGAGTTATCACTGAGCAAGTCTGCGAAATGCGTCAACGCGCCATCATTCAACCGTCTGCTAGTACTTGGTGCTCCTGTGTCGTGCTAGTGAAAAAGAAGGATGGCTCGATTTGATTTATGTTGACTATCATCGGCTCAACAAAATTACGCGAAGGACGTCTCCCCGCTACCCCGTATTGATGACGCCCTTGACTACTTGCAAAGCGCCGAGTTCTTTTTCTACCTGGATTCGCTTTCCGGCGATTGGCAATTCCCGATGGCCGTGTCCGACCATCCAAAAACTGCTTTCGTCAAACCTGTCAGCCTTGGTGAATTCACCGCGATGCCGTTCGGCCTCAGCAACGCGCCCGCCACGTTTGAGCGCAAGGGAGGTGCATGGCCACGCCCAAGAATCCCCCTTTCCCCTCCACCTCCTGCTGCCACACAATAAGGCATTGTTCGCACCAAAACACACATTACTTACAGGAAGATGGCCGCCCATTCAGGGCAATGAGGGAGAACAGCATTGTTCCTTCCCTACCACAGGGAAGAAATGACTCTGGTGATGATACAAGCCCAGAACACAGCAGCAAAAACACCTCATAGAAGGCTCTACACCCAATAGCGGCGTTTACATGAACCCGACAGGGCCGGCTTGAGACAAGTTACCGTTTCGTAAACCGGTTACTACATTCATGTAAAAGCGCGCCGAGTCGGGTCGGGCCCAGTCAGCTCCGCCGCAACATGCGGGTTGACTCAACTCGACCCTGCCCCGATGAGCTTGTAAACGCGGTCGAGTCGAAAATTCGGATTAGTGTGAAGGGAGAGGATAAATGCAAGCTTGTTTTTCGCGTTATCCATAGCGCCTCCGAAATAGCGATGGCTAATGAGTTCTACCGATTTTCATCACGTAGCGGTTAGCCTCCTTTCACTGAGGCACATGCCAATCACGTGTGATTTCCAGCTATACTCGCGGACTGCTATCTATGGCTGTTTCTCAGCCCACAACAAGGGGAGAAAGCACCTTCTTCCATTTCCTGCTGAGCCTCTGCTGCACTACAACGTCATGAGAACCAGACGAAGCTAACTGAGGCATTCGTCTCGGCCTAATAACTGGTTTTATGGTTTATTCTGGAAGTCCTCATTTTATGATATGGTTTAGTTTAGGGCGTTTAACGTCCCTTAGAGGCTGATGCTATGCGGGAGGACGTTTTGAGGGGCTCTGGAAATTCCGACCACCTGGTTTCTTCAACGTGCACTGACATTGCACGGTACACAGGCCTCTAGCATTTCGCCTCCATCGAAATACGGTCGCCGCAGCCGGGATCGATACGAGCGTATTTCGATGGAGCAGTGGACCGTCACAAACACTGAGCCACCACAGCGGCCTGGTTCCCATCTGGAAAGAAAACAATGTGTCGCGTTGGCATCAAAACATCGGTTCCTTAATGAATCATTGGTCAATTGTCATTCTTTTCTCTCAAATTCTCCTCCCGACCAAGAAGATCGCTTCTAAAATTCTCACGTTATCAGTGCAGGTGCTGTCGAGTGTACACGGGCAAGCGTGGGTGCACCCGCTCTACAGAAAAGAGCTCGCGGGTTTCCATGCCCCCTAGTCCAGAATGCACATCTCCGCGTTGGAAACAACGTGATGTCAAAAGAACCTCGCCTGGCTGGCAAAATCATCCATGTTATTTCGCTTCTGAATCGGTTTCACCTTTGCCATAAGTTCCCCAATCGTCTTCTCCCAAATACTGGGTATCCGCCACACCTAGTCGCACTTCCTGCACCACGATGCCAAAAAATTGCATATTTCAATCAGAAAAGCGCGCTGAAGGGGTGCTATGTAAACATAGAGCGATAATAAAAACATAGCTAATCAGGGCGCATAATGATAATTTCCCGGAAGTCATAACAGGTATGGAAGTTTCGCACGCCAACCCGTGAGGTCTTGATAATTGGTCGATGACGTTGGTTGGATGGTCACTTTCGAGCGGTTTTTCTGCACAAAAAGAGAACAAGCAGGTAGAGCTGTCAGCGTCTACTTTTTTGTTTATGAAAATTACAATTTTTATTGTTTTTATATGTAAACCACTGATAGCCACTTTGTTCAAAACAAAATAAAACAGCTTTTGCAAACCGCACTTATCACCCTTTCACACAACTTTGATTTGTTTCGGTGCGAAATTATAAGCAGCGAAGGAGACGTGAAATGAGCTTCTCTGCTGCAATTTAGTTGAATATTGTCAAGAGGTGGTGACAATGTCATGAAAACAAAGATGAGCAGATTAACGTGGAAATGCGATTTGTTCATGGGCTGAGTAGTGCCCATAAATAAACTGAAGAATTCGGCGACAGCAATACCAACATACGTACTCGGAGATCATCGGAGATAAGGCGCTAAAAGAACCTACCACAACCCAGAATAATGTGATATACAAAATGATATACCCGCGCGCCGACGGTTTTGAACAGGAACGAACAACACAACAGTTCCGCGGCATTTCTTCTCTAACTCAATGAAGCATCGGCATTTGGTTAACAAAAGTATGGTCAACAAAAGGAAAGCCAATGCAAAATAAACGCTGTTATGGCAAACAATGAGAGCGCAGAAAGCTTTGCACTGAGTTCAAGATGTCGAGTCGGCATCAACACTCATACACCGTCACTGGGTTTGAATTCTGTGTGGCGATGGCTGAATACCTGAATACGCAGCGGCCTCAAGCAGAAAACGCGGTCAGCTTTGTCACAGATTAAACATAGGAAGTGCCGAAGGGGACGTGTGCCCAAGGTGTGTCAAAAGGGGATTTACACTTATCTGTTCCGGCTAGCCAATAGCAGCACTGCTCAAAACTGCAGCCGGTCTGCCCCACCCTGCCATTGTAAAGAAATTTGTAAAGAAGAATTTGTAAAAATTGTAAAGAAGCTAGAATGGTGCATTACTGGAAAAAGGTCAATTCTCTGACTCTGCCCCTTCTTTGCTAAATGACTTGAGAGGCGTTAATTCTTTTGTGCTTCTCGGCTCTACGTTTTCTGTTCGGAAGAACCAATACTTTCGTGTCGCGGTGGAATCAGCCCACCTGCAGGGGAAGTAGATGTTACCACCTCTTTGCAGTACTCAAGTGCTGCATTCTATGGACCGAAAAAGCTCAAATCTAAGTTGCCTTGTAGCTGGTAAGCCCTCTTAAAGGGGCTCTAGCTGAAGCACCTTGCGAGGAGAGCACATCAACTCTCTCAATCACTGCAACGTGTTGTGAAACCCTGTTCCAAATTATACACTTCTGCACGCAGCACAGCACCCACATTCACGCGAGAAAGTTGGCGAGCCCTCTCCGGACAATCTCTCATCCTCGCACTTTCCTCCGTCGCTGGCTCTAAAGGTGACTGTTGGTTAGATTACTTCAGATGTCAAGCGACCAAGGCCGCGGCCGATAAGCTGCGTAGCTCCAGCGGCTCAGGAAGATCCCTTCGCAAAGGTGGAGTTGGTGGATGAGCGCCGACCTTCCAGCGTGCAAAAAGTGACTAGACGAGAGTGAAAGGCGCGAAGACGCTGATATTTAAAATTTCGAGCTTCTACAAGCGCTTTAAAAAAATTTTACGTGGCAATACTCGTGAAGCGGCCAGCTTTGTCATCTCAGGCATACAGCAAGTTTATTAAAGATATTTAAGAGCTCCTTTAACCTCGGTCAAACATATTCTTATGAAAGCTAAATTCGGACACATTGTTTTATCGCTCATCCGAATTAACGAATGTCCTTGTCATGTACACTTCTCGTTGTGGATGTCGGCTTAAGGGTTTGTGAATGTCTAGTTGGGTATTTTTACCGAAAATTTACGTGTGTTTTGCGGTTCACTCTATTCGCTCTCACTGTCATCTGATATACGCAGTGTTCGCTTCCCACAGACTTGACCCACCATGAAACGTTTTTTTTTTTAGATCGCTGCTGGCCACGGATGTCCTAAAGTGCAGAAATTGCAAGGCTGATAACATGAGAGGTCACGAGAGGTACTCGTTTAAGAGAGCTTCCAGGACTAAATTTTCAACATTGCAGGAGTTCGATCAGCTGTGCAAGAAGTTTTAGGCTCTATTTGTCCAGTGTGCAGGCCGGGCGATATTATTTTGATTTACGTTTCTCGCTCTGCCTACTGTACCTCAGTGTCGTGTGTACTTCCCTCTGTGGATGTCGGGTTTGTGTATGTGCAGTTTGGCATATTTACGAAAGCAATAAATGTGTTTGTTGCACTTCCCTCGGTTGTTTTCACGCCAATCTGAAAGACGCAGCATTCGCGTCCCACAAACTCCGTCCAGCCCTGACTGAACCCAACTTGAAACGTTTTCTTAGGTTATGAGTTTGCCGTGGATGTCCTAAACTACCAAAATTGCTCTGCTGGAATATTGAGCGCCGTTAACAAAAGGCCTTTGTTTAAGAGAGTCGAACTGAGTTTTTATGCATTTAACTTTTCGTACTTCCAGTGGGGGCTCTAGCTTGAGCGGAATGGCTTTCTGTCACTGCCATAAGGGCTACCAATCCATCAATGATCTTTTTCAAAAGAACGCAGTTCGGAGACCAGTTGCAGCCACAATCGCAAAATGAATGAGGCTGACCAATAGAGAATTTTTTATTTTTCAGCTTAAGATTTTCATATTTGTCTCTCAGCATACTGATCCAATACGTGGGCTATTTTCGCGGAAAGAAAGAGTGCATAGTTCGTGCAGCACGGCTCCAGCCTCCTTCAGATGAAGTAAAGACACCTGTGACTTCAAGAGGAAGTGAGCTGCAGCGCCTCCTGCCGATGTCCATGGAAACGGCCTCAGTGCGCTTCGCGTCCAACTAACTCTATTGGTGAACCAAAGTTGCTAGATTACTTTTAAGTCAATATCAACGCTGGGAAGCAGAAAAGAGAAGTAGAGCTTTTGTCCGCGAGCAAGCATTCTATCGCTGTGTCCGCGGACAGGGGCCGCATCAGCCCTGCTCCCCTCTACACCACTCCCCACCCTAGCCAACTTTAAACGAGGCAAATGTCCCCCCCCCCCCCCCACCGCCCCTTTCCCTAAAAGGAGCCTTTCTAGTGAATGGCGTCTACGTATTAAGGCGAATTCTTTTAATGACTCATGCTCGCGACCCTTTCCGTCCATCCGTCCATGACACTCTTCAGCTCGATAAGAAATCTTTGAGCCCCATAGGATTTGAACCACCATGCTTCCGTCCCACAGCCGAGCGTGCTAATGACTAGCTACTTCCTGCCAACGCGTATGTTGTTCTTCTTGTTTAGTTTGCTGGAGAGTGTTTGCGGAAAGGCGTCGAATCAGACGGGTGCCTCCCAAATGCCCCTCCAGCACTTAATATTCGCAAACAACTCTATACTTAACATCTTAAACCCACATCAGTGACACAAGCAGCAACACCCCGCTAAAGGCTTTCGCCTCACCGCACTTAAGGCCAACAAAGTTCCCCCCTGAATTTTTTTTCCCCTTGACCAATTTCGTCCCGCTCGCCGATGATCGGTCCCTTTGGACTAGCTAGCATGAAATCCAAGAGAGTGGCAGTTGAATGTTGAGTAACTAGCGTTTAATCGAATTAACCGCGAGGTCTTGGAAATTGATCACAGTGAGAGAGACACTAACGGCAGCCGGAACGTTGGGAAGAGTAGGTGGTTGCCAGACCTGGCGCGCACAGATTCGCGGCCCTCTGATAAATACCGCTGGAATGAACCCATTTGACATTTCTCGCATGGGTGGTTCGCAGGCCGGTACGTGGTGTGATTCAGCCATAACCATGCAAGCCACCTGTGTGCAGACATCTCTAGTGGGATCGAAACCGTGCGACATAAGTCTGAGTGGTTTGGTGAACAAGCTTAAGCTGCTGACAGCGTACAGACGCGGCCGGTTGATAAGCGGCCGTGGTATAGCAGCAGGTGCGTTTATACTGTCATCATCATCAGCCTGACTGCGACCACTTCGGGGCAAAGGACGCTTCCGAGTCTTTCCAATTAACCTGGTGATTTGCCAGCAGCGGTCAATGCATCCCCGCAATCTTCTTAATCTCTTCGGCCGCCTAACATTCTCGAGCCACTTGCCACGCTTGCCTTTTCTTAGAATCCACTCTCTTCCCCTTAAGGACCAGCCGTTATATCGTCTTCGCGTTGCATGCCCTGTCCAAGCCCATTTCTTCCTCTTGATTTCGAGTAGGATGTCATTGGCACGCATATGTTCTTTCGCTCAATCTGACCGCTTCCAGCTTCTTAACGTAACGCCTATCGTCTTTCTTTCCATTGACATATACCGACATGTTTCAAAACAATATCCCAAACATATATAGTTTGACTCCTTAATACCCTTCCAAAACGAAGACAAAAATAAGCTTCGACCACAATTATCCGTCCTGCGATTGCCAATTCTGTAGCTCAGTACAGCTTAGATGAAAGGCTTTGCTACTAACACACCATTGATTAGAAATTAGATGCCATTAATCAAAGCGTCCTTCGGGCATGAGTTACAAGTATGTGGTAATACCATATTTTCCACGTAGTTCAGGGGAAGAGACAGTGAGTCGTCAGCACATGCTTACAGGGTGTGTGCATACATAGTGATGGGAGAGAAGACGTTAAGTGGGAGGGGGTTTCACAACCAGAACCTTAGAACAAGTCGCGGTCCAGCCTTCACCGCTGTCGGACATATTTCTTTCTAAGACAGATTAATCCAGACACCGATCAAGAAAATGTGGTGAGCTAACATTTTGGCCATGTCGACACAGGAGATGAAAAGTTGAGAAGGAGGTTGGGACATAATTTTTGTGTATTTATATTCTCGAACAAAACTCAAGAACTACAAGGCGAAAGTTCCTAAAAATATGTGGGTGCCATAAGTAGGCCGGCATCTGAAATCGAGGGAAGCTTTAAACTTATCTTTCTTTGACTCCGGTCAGCAATACTAGAAAAAAAGAAAAGAAATCAGCTTAAAACGAAAATAACTTGCTTGATCTCCCTATTCTGGCCCCGAGAAAAGTCAAGTAAGAAGGTTCAAATGTAAACTGCACTTTTTTTAGGGAGCGGCAAGAAGGGGGCTGGCTACTGTGAAGTTACAAAAGATAGAAAACAGAATTCAGAGACCGGAAATGACTGGCTTGAAGCTGCTCAGCTGCTAGTGGCTTAATCCGGACCGCTATCAACAAAAGGTAGCGATAGCGCTTTTGTATGAGCGGAGGAGGGGAAGGGAAATCTGATGAAAGGATGTTGCAGGGCTAGAGTGTGGACTTCCGGGAGAGAGCTTTTTGGCGAGTGAGAGGGGGTGGCGAACCACTGCGCGCTAACCAGAGGACGCCCAGCTGTCACATCAGACAGACGTGTTTCCGAGGTCGTATTCCTGCTGCCCAGCCGTGGTCATGAAGCCCATCGTGGATGCTAGCCAGCCTCGGTCAGTGGATGTCGCCACGAGACGTAGACGCCGCAGCGTTCGCTTCACGCTCCCCAATGGGCAAATCGTCTGCCCGCGCAGAATCGAGTTTGCCCTGCGTGAGCCTCAACTACGCCTATGTGGAGCAGCCGTGGAAGAAAACCATACAGCTGAAGAAGGCGACATTGCTCCATTTGAACCGAAAGATCTGCAGAAGGTTGTCATCAGGGGCGGTGAGTTTTCTCGTTTATTTTCATGCAGCGCTTCTTCTTGCCCAATGATGTTTTCAAAGATACAGTGGAAACTTGGAGTACTGACCGAGAGTTTCGCCCTTGTTTTTCTCGCAGGCATTCCGCTGAGACGTTTCAAGAGGTTCCACTGCATCGACGTACCAAGCCTTCTGTCCGACACCGCAAGCCACACGGCGTCGGTATCCGCGGATTCCAGTTCAGGTGTAGATCTCCGGTCGCCCTCTGGCCACGACGCCCCGAGCCCGGACAGCGGCGCCGAACCGTGTCCTGATGGCTTCATGGACGAACTGCTAAACTCTATGGAAGGTGAATTTTCACCGCTGACGAGTCACCACTGAGCTCACCGGATGTCTTCCTAAAGGAAAATTTCAAGATTGCGGAAAGCGACGGCTGTGTGAAACCGTGCTAAGCTAGGACCTTATCCACAGAGTTAGTTTGAGACCGCCACGAGGACTTGCGTTCTCTTTGTCGTGCGTGTAAATATGGCAATAACCTTTGCACTACCTTTTTCTTTCCGTGCGAACTTATGAATGTCCTGGTCGTGTACACTTCTCGTGGCGGATATCGCATTTTGAGTTTTCGTGTTTACAATTGGGCATGTGTACCGGTGCAATATGTGCGCTTTACGATTTTCCGGCGTCTGCCTCACGGCGGTCTGCCATGTACAGCGATCGCGTCCCACAAACTCATGAATTGCATTACATTTTTTGTTATTCCAAACCAATGAATGTCCTAGTCGCGTATAATTGTCGTTGTGTAATGTCGGCTTTGGCGTTAGTGAATGTCTAGCTGTGTTTGCCGATTCTGTCTCATGTCCGTTTGACATACGCAGTGTTCGCGTCCCACATATTCTGTTCAGCCCAGTCTGGACCGACATGAAACGTTTGTTGTACATTGTCGTACACAGATGTCTTAAACCGCAACCGATGATTTTAATGGCTACTAGAGACCTTCGTTTAAGAATGAATTCTGGACGAAATTTTAATCACTGCGGCAGTTCGTTGACATCTACGAGAACTTCTGGGAGGTTTACAGACTGGGCGGCATTATTCGTATTTACATTTTTTCGTCCAGCCTAATATCTGTCATGGTCGTGTACAGTTATCTCTGTGGATGTCGGTTCTTATGTATCATTTTGGCATGTTTACCGCAGCAATAAATGTGTTTTGCGATTTTCCCTGTTTTGTCTCACGTCCGCTTGACAGACGCAGTGCTCGCGCACTATAGATTAAGTCCAGCCATCACTGGACCCCACTCAGCGCATTTTATTATGATAAGCGCTGGCCATTGATGTCCTAAATCGCGGAAATTGCACTGCTGGCAAATTCAGCATTGTTTACGAGAGGCCTTCGTTTAACAGAGCCTACAGCGGAACTTTTACGGATTCAAATTTCGTACTCTCAGCGGGAGCTGTAATTTGAACGGTCTAGTTTTTCAGTTATTGCCATAGTGAATGCCAATTAGTTTTCAAGTATTGTTGTCGGAGATCACTTGCAGGCATTATCATAAAATGAATGGGGCTGAGCCCTAGGGATTTCTTTTTTCTCTCCCCATTTTTTTAGTAGGAGGGGTGCCCTGGCTTATTTACACGTGTAGTGGTGGTTTACATGTACACTTATATTCTCCGAACAACAAAGTCTCACTGACATTGCGGAGTAGCTAGAGTCGTATTAGTTCTGGTGTTGTGGCCTTACCGCAGACATGCACAAATGCAGCCTTATTCCTACTTAAAAAAACTGTCTGATGAGGGCAACCGTTCTTAGCCATAAAATTTATTCTTCATTAGAACAACGTAGACATTTCGCGGGAAAGCTTTCATGAATCTCCGCTTAATATACATGAAGTCACTAAATTGCGAGCGGGTAAATGAACAGCTAGTAAGTGTAGTCACGTGGTGTGTCAGCTAGTTACTAGGAAATGCAAGCCCCCCCCCCCCCCCCAAACTATCGGATCCACTAAAGCTGCGCATTCGTCGATGCTGACCTTCTTATTCGCAGTACAATCTGGCTGTTCCTAAAATGTCGAACGCCCGCAAAGCGTAGTTCTGAGAAGATTCACGTGAAATTTAGAATGAGTACAGAAGAACTCTCAGACACCGGCACCGACAGTCCTTTGTGACACGTGGTAAGTGTCAGGCATGTCTTTTGTTCGAAGTCGTAGCTGCTTTGCTTCTGCGGTCATTCACGCACGAAAACGTCTCTATCGGTGCTCGTTCACGTTTAAATCACTCTGAATCTTCCACCACCGCTGATACTACAAAGGAAAATTCTGTGTCTCTTAAGCTGTTGCCAATCAGGATGGCGCGAACTGTGTAATTTTGTTCCTACGCGTCTGCCGCCCCTGTGAATGTGACAGGGGTCTCCATCTATGTGAAAGAAAATGTACTACTATTTAGCAGTTGTATTTCTGTATCAGGTGGTTCTTGATGATGATGCTAGGTTTTTATGGCGGAAGAGCAACTAAGGCCAAAGAGTGTCAAATACGATTTTCGTGGATCAGGTGGTTCTTGGTGTCTTGTTTTTATAATTTTTTTTGTTTATGGTTTTTAAGTGTTTAACGACCCAGAGTGACTGGCATCGCATAGCACACGAGCCTCTAGCATTTTTCTTCCATCGAAATACGAGCGCCGCGGCCGGGATCAAATTCATTGTCGTTTGTTCTTGGGCTGGCGGAAACCTGTTTCAGAGTTCCTGGTACAACTTTTTCTTTTTTAGCGACTAGTTCTTATCCTTTTTTTGTTTTACCGTCTGAATTGTTTTCAATATTTATGGCGGGAGTATATAAATATATTGTCACCGACAATCTCGATGACGTCCTGATTTTCTCCGACCCGTTCAAGGAGCACCTGAAACGTTTGCGTGCTGTTTTCGAGGCCATTCGTTCCGCAGGTCTGTCTCTGAAGCCTGAAAAGTGCCACTTCGCATTTTGGGAGCTCAAGTTTCTTGGCCATATTGTGAGCGCTCAGGGCGTAAATTTGCCCTGACCCAGAAAACACGGCCGCCGTTGCTGCATTTCTCCAGCCAACAGATAAACGAAGCTTGCGGCGTTTTCTGGGGCTTTGCGCCTATTATTGGAGGTTCGTTGAAAACTTCTCCAACCTCGCAGAACCACTGACTCGCCTGACAAGAATCCGAAACCTTCTTGTGGGGCAAGGATCACGAAAGAGCTTTCACAGAACTTAAGGCCCGCCTCTAATCTACGCCTATCCTTGCGTACGAGGACGTCGTGGAGGCTTTCCACGCGGAGTTTCTCATAGGTCAGAAGGTCAGGGTTCACGTCGATCGCAATCGCTGGTGCCGTGTCCTGTTCCGCTGTTCCGGGATCTGTTGTGGACAAGGCACATTAGACGGCATGCTCGCCTAGTTCTTCAGAATGGGCAATCACTGTGTTTTTCGTCAAATGTTGCAGTTCGCTATTAAAGTTGGTCACTAAGAGCTCGGTACGCGCGTAAACAAGGTCGACAAGGGCGCGAGCAACGCAAACTTGCCGAGACAGTAGCAGCGACATGTTCGCTTCGGCAATGCCCCGAGTACCTGAGCTAGTATCACACTTGACTGTGACAAACTTGCTTGCTCTCGGCGGTATCGTTGTGTGGTCGTCAGAGATGCGTAGTGCTGCTCTGTGCGGCTCGGGGTCTGTAGCAATGACTCGTGTCGTAAACGATACCAATTGCTCATGCAGGTTGACGACCACGCCATACTCTTTAAGGAAGTCCATGCTGATAATCAGTTCTTTGGAACACTCTCATAGAACGGCGAAGGAGCCAATGAAAGTTGCACCTCGAATGTTTATACGGCAGGTGCAGACGCCAACCGGCGTGGCCACATGGCAACCAGCTGTGCGTATCTGCGGCCCATGCCAAGGTGTTAGAACCTTTCTGAGGGTGGCTAGGTGGCTGCTCATGACCGAAAAGTCGGCTCTGGTATCCACGAGAGGTGACACGTCATAGCCATCAGCGGCAACAAGAATTTCGGCGGCGGAAACAATTCTTTGACAACTCGTCGGTGAGGTGTTTGGTGCCGTCGTCGATTGGGTCGTCGGTGAGGTCATCGGTGTGGTCGTCGACGCGGTCGTCGGTGGGGTCGGCGGTGGCATCGTCGCGGCGGTCGGCGGTGATATCGTCTTTGAGGTCAGCGGCTGGAGTCGTCGGCGTTCGGGTATTCGCATAAAACCGTCGGATGGAGGCTGTTCACTCTCTGCGGCAGCGGCGGTCCTTTTTCCGGAGGCCGCCGTCTTCACTTTTCCCGGCGGGGGGACGTGCGGCTGAATTGGTCAGCGGATGATGCGTGACTGGGAACCCATCTTGGAGACAGCGACCTAGACTTACGTCGTGGAGGTGGTGAGGGTTGCACATGATCGGCCAGGTACTGCTCAATGTCTCGTGGTCTCTCACCTTAGCGTGGTCGAGGTGCGCTCGGTGGAAATCTTCTTAATTCCATCCGCTGGTATGGGCAGTTGCGGAGGACATGACAAGGCTCCCCGCAGTGGTAGCATAGTGCCCCGGTTGTTGGGTGTGCGCCACACGTCCGCTTTTCTAACAGGGCGCGGGTCACGCAGCTCGACGGGGGGAAGGTATCCCTGCGTTGGTTCGGCAGCAGGGCGGAATGCCTGTGGCACTGGCGCCGGTCTCCGCAGTGCTTCACTGTAGCTAATGATATATGGCTCCGGCTGCGGTGTCCGTAGGGCTTCGCTGTAGCTCATAATGTACGGCTCCGGCTGTAATGCCGGTGGTGGCTGGACCACTCGCCGAATTCCGTCACGGACGGCATCGGCTACAGATGCAACACAACACTGGCAGGTGGGGCATCTAAGCGGAGGTTGCGCAGTTCTTCTCGAACAACAGTCCGCACAAGCTCTCGAAGCGCCTCGTCTCCGGCGACTGGCAGTGACACACAATAGTTGGTGGCCGCAACACTGCCCAGACGACCGTACTGCGCACTGGGTTCCAGCAAGGAACGTTCCATGGCCGTGGCTTCTTTGGCAAAGTCAGCGACGGTTCTTGGATTGTCGCGTATGAGGCCAGCGAAGAGCTGCTATTTCACACCACGCATGAGGTAACGCACCTTCGTAGCCTCGGGCATGGCAGGGTCAGCCCGTCTGAAGAGACGCGCCATATATCCTATAAACATGGCGACGCTTTCGTTCGACTGCTGTGACCTGGAGCGAAGGGCGATTTCGGCATTTTCCTTGCGTGCCTTGGTGCTGAAGGTAGCGAGCAACTCACGACGGAACGCTTCCCAGCTGGTAAAGGATGCCTCATGGTTCTCGAACAAAGTCTTCGCCGAGTCTTGGAACGCGAAATACACGTTTCGTAGTTTTCGGTCGTCGTCCCACTGTTTAAAAGCGGCAAAACGGTCAAAGCCGGACAACCGGTCCTCGACATCCTCGCACCAATCGCCGTGGAAGGTTGGCGGTGAGCGAGGTGTGAGGACTACAACCGGTGGGACAGTGCCGGAAGACTGACCTCTCTGACTGCCAGCAGTAGACGTCATGGTACGCACCGACCTCGTCAGTGGCTGAAACTCAGGTTGCAGGCCTCGCAGGCGGCGGATCACTATGTGGATGGGTGTTTTGTCCAAGCGGCGCTGATGATCGTCCGAATTATCCTCGGGGTCAGCGTTCATGGAACCTAACGAGCACCTCCACTAAAATGTCACCGAAAAACGTAGGGCGACAGAAAAGGGGGCTTTTAATCCGAAGGCCAAGAAGACCAGAAGCGCGCGGCCGAGCGGGAACGTCATCTTCGCTTCCACACGAGCCCAGCCATGCCATTCAGCCGCATGGCGGCGCTCACAGAATGTGAGTAGTGTGGCAATATTTACTTCACTGTGGCGGTACAAAACAAAGCTGGGTGGAGTGCACTTTGGGGAAGCCGCGTGTCGATGTTGTCGAAATGGAAAACAAGCCCGTGTGCTGGCGATTGTCTATGCACAACTAGTGGAAATTAATCCCTAGGTCTGCACTACAGTACCCGCGATAGCTCATTGGAGACGTTCTCCTCGTCATTCTCGATACTGTCACTGCGATAGTTACGAAAGATCCCGACATGCACGCACACAAGTAATGAATTACCTTCGCCCGTTAGAGGCGCTCAGATCTCATCGTCCTCATCACAAGTCAGGTGAGCACCGTGGGTTGTCTCCTCCAAGTTGATTACGACATAATAAGCTTGGGCAACAACATCGTCGGGGATGTGGTCCAGTTTTCTGATCACCTCTTCCTGTTTGAGAACACACGCTCCACATCGCTATTCCACCTGTCAGCAGTCACGTTCATGATGCCTTGTTAAACCAGAGGATCCAAGTCTTTCACATTAAACGTTCTATTTACACTAGCCACGTAAAAGGCGCTTCGCTCCAAACAATCTTCCAAACAAGTTCAGTTGTCAATGGCAGTGTGCCAGTCGCACAATGAGGCAATCAGCAGCTTCAGGGAGGGCCTTAAAACGGTCCCCGCCTGTGTTTACGTTGTCGGCAAGCTACACATTTTCCGGGCAGCCAAGCCTGTAAATCCTCTTGGAGGCAACTCATGCGTGCCACTTTATCCTCTTTCACAGAAGAATATGGCGCGTTATCTCGGACTCACACTGCCTGGTAGTAGTTGTGGGAGCAGTTTCTAGGGGACGCACTTTTCGCAGTGATTATCGTTCCTTTCTTGGTGGTAATCGCACGCGCTTTTATAAACACGAAACACCTTTGACGTAATCTCGTTCGCTGCCGCAATTCGCCACAAAAAGTTTTCCGCCTTTGCCACCGGGGATTCGAAGACCGGTCAACAGTCCAGATTTACCTTCTCACTGCGCAGACTAGATGTCACTGTCAATCCCCACCATACTACGTGAGCAGCGTTGACCAATTTATTATCGGTTATCAAAAAATGCCTATCCTGACGTCGCAGTAGTGCTATGTGGCGCTGGCACGAGCGGCGACACTGTACAATGTCCGTCACTTCGATCAGCAGTGAATTCCGACAGCTTGGTTTGCAGTTGAAGTCAAGCTTCTTCACCATCCTATGAGTCGTGTCTGTTGGCACAGTCGGTAGCGTGTTGTCCTTTTTGAAACGCTGCACACAAGCTTATGACACATTCTTGGAAATGATAAAGCGGGTGGCTTTAACCTCATGTTAATGTACGGTTTCTGAACAAGCCAATTTGACCATGGAAGCGACAAATTACAGCAGACTCTTCGTCGCGAATCAAAGAATTATTTCGATCTCATTATGAAACAGACTCTGTTAAAATTTTAACTGCACTGGAGGCGCCCTTATACCTTCGCATAACTTCAACACACGTTAAAAACAGGTTGTTCTATCAACAAAAGGACGAATTCCTTGGCAACGAGCGAGCTTGCCTGCGTCCCGTGAACAACAAAATGCCTCGAGGTTATAATTACGTGCGCACCTAAATCCGTTCTTTTTCCTTGCACAATTTTAAGCTTACTATGCCGGTGTTCGGGTGAAAGAGCCGAACAGCTTTCCCTCTATGAAGTAAATTGATTGGCTGCGGTGGTCGAGACTAAAACTTTGCGCTTTACTACCGCAGCCCACTCGATATTTATCTGTCCTAAACCTATCGAGGCACATTCAATTTTCTTTTTTATGCTAGTCGAATGATTCCTCAGCGACGCAGCTGGTTAATACCTGCTGCTTCACCAGTGCTCCAGCATTATGCAACCGCGCAGTCCCGCCGGTAGCTGCGGTTGTCCCGGGCACGCGGAACTTTTCCCTGCCGCGCATAAATCGCCACTGACATCAGTGCCACCGCATCTTCGTGACATCGCGGTGCAAATGAGGTGCATAGTCCAACAAAACTCAGGAAGAGACGAATGTTCCTCAACATACGTGGGCTCCATGAGTACACAGGAATCTGAAATTGATGGGAGCCTATAACTGATGTCTCTTTGATCCCGGTCAGCAGTACTAGAAAACAGAAAAGAAAATAGGTTAAGAGGACAATAAAATTGCTTGGTCTCCCATTTCTTGCACAAATAACACTGACATTACAACATTTAGTGCAGAGCTGCACTGTGATTTGGCAGGGGCAGAAAAGGGGATAGCTTCTGGGAAGTAATAGAAGACAGAAAAGAGGAATAAAAATGGTGGAAATAACTGGCCGGAAGCTTCTCTGCTGCTAGCTGCTTAATCTGCACATCGATCAATAAATTGTTGCGATAAAATTTCTTTCTCAGTGGGCGAGAGGGAGGGAAAGCTGACGAAGGGAGGTTCTGGTGATAGTGGGCGGAGTGATGGGAAGGAGTTGCCAACGCCGGCGCGCTAACCAGACGACGCTCAGCTGCCACATCCATCTAGCGTGCTCCCGAGGTCGTATTCCTCATGAAAGTCTCATGAAAATCGAACCTTATTTAGACACGCTTCAGCTTCTGAAAGTTCCTATATATTTCTTATGGACTGGTTCTGGTTCTAAGGTACTGCTTTTGAAACCAATGTTTCCTCTCCCAGAACTGCACACACCCGGTGGACATATGCTGACGACTTTCCCTCAACCCCACAAACACTTGGAAAAACGTGTAATTACCACATGATTCATGCCCAGAAGACACATTGCTTCGTCACATATAATCCCTAATCCAAGCAGTGTTGGTGCCAAAGCTTTTCAGCTTAGGAGTTTTGAGCACCAGAAATGACAGAGGGAGGAGAGATTGTGTTCGAGCCCTTTTCTCTTTGTTTTGGTAAGATCCCGCAGGGGGTCAAACAAATTTGTTTGAAACATGTGATGTGGGAATCTACCCTGCTGCTGCTACACTCTCTCAGCAGCTTAAGCTTAAGCTTAACAAAACAATTCGTACTTATGTAGAAAGGTTTAGATCGCACTTATGACTTCTCCACTCAGGTGGCTTGCACTGTTAAGGCCGATGAACAGGGCGTACCGTCGGTCCGTGGCCTGCACATCACGTGGCGTTCACAGGTCATTACAATGCGAGGCGCGTTTTCGGCCCACGGACCGGGGAAACGAAAAATTCTAAATGTCTTTTTCCCAGAGGGATTTCGCTTCAGGCCGCGAAGTACTGCGCGCTACATATGCTTACCAGGCCACGCTTCTCAACGTTTTGGCTGCCGCAAACGTCTCTCTTATTTTGACCAACTTTCATGATGCCGCAGTTAATCTGTAGTAAGCCTTAGTTATTTCCCATTCACCTACCATCCAATGCGATTTCACGCTAGCCGGCCCAAGGGGCGCCATCAACGGGGTGCGGTAGAGAATCAGTCAGGGGTAGAATGAGCACACGTCATCGGCTGCAGGGGCTCCTTTTAGGGGAGCATTTGCTGATTTACTGTTGAGTGGTATCGGACGTTTTCAAAAAAGAGGTCCATGGGTGCCGCCATATTGGGCACTGGGCTGTGCTCGTAGTACAGAAAAGAGTTGAAGATTAAACTCCCCCACATTCTTCGCAGAGCCCAGAAAACCGGGTTTCTCGATGGCCGGGAAAATGTCTTATAGGGGGGTGGGCAGGGGTGAAAAGCGGAAGTTACAGAGAGAGGGTCCAAAAGGCTGACAAAATCACGTCGTCTTCTCATTTCTGGTTCCCAGTTGAGACAATAGCTTTAAAGTAGTTTATACTCGGATACAACAAATGAACATAGTGGGTTTTCTCTGTCAAAGGACCCCCGCCCAGCCAATGGCGTCGGACGATTTTCATGTCCCTGTTAGGCTGACATTGCAGTGAGCGGCGCCACGATCGAGATAGGGGCGTATCCCCTACCATAGAAGCAAGCAATTATCCTCCTTAATCTACCACTCCCTGCATTGGACTGACTTGCGCTGGCAGAGAACTGAATGATTAGGCGAAGCGTAGAAACAAGCGTTCTCGGCGGACGTCGACAAGAATGCCCGCCGCATTGGGCTGAGCTCAATTTAAAGCTGACAGTGAGCTTTCGAGATGTCGCATGCAAATTTACCAGAACATCCTCGAACAACACACAATCGGCTCCACATGGATGGGATCAGTCGAGATAAATCTGGTCACGTCATACATCACAACCAAAGCGATAAAGCCGGGTGTCAGCAGCTTTGAAGAATAAACAGAGAGTACTAAGATCGGCGGCAGTATCAAAGGCTTTCATCATAGCTGTTCTGAGCTTGAGAAATGACAGAGGGAGCATTGCTTATTATGGTCCTGTAACGACGAAGTGTCAACGTGGTAGCGGCAGTGCTATCGCTGAGCGCGCGCTGCTGCCTGGGTCTAGACCAACCGCCGACACCAAGAAGAACCACATTTTTTCAAGTGGTGGAGGTTGCCCTTGATCCCGTCCTGGAGATGCGCAGCGGCACTGTAACATCAGAAATACCATCAGAATCAGAATTTCCTCACCGAGTTAGTGAACGACATGCTCGAGCGCCGGATTATAAAGCGTTCGCACAGCCCTTGGTCATCCCCGATCCTGCTGGTTCCAAAGAAAGATGGCTCCATACGATTCTGTGTGTATTATTGCCACCTGAACACAATAACTAGGAAAGGCGTCTATCATCTTCCACGCATCGATGAGGCCCTCGATTGCCTGCAAGGTGCGGAATTCTTTTCGTCCCTGGATCTGCGTTCTGAATATTGGCAATTCCCCATGGCCGAATGCGACTGTGAAAAAACTGCTTTCTTCACGCCCGACGGATTATACGAATTTAGCGTCATGCCAGTTGGTCTTTGCAATGCCCCCGCAACATTCGAACGCATGATGGATAACGTCTTGCGTGGCTTGCCCTGGAAGACGTGTCTTTGATACCTCGAAGACATCGTCGTTTTCTCGGCCGACTTCTCCACACATCTGACCCGCCTGCGCCAAGTGTTGACCTGCTTCACCGCCGCCGACTTGCAATTAAATGTGAAAAAATGCCACTTCGGAGCTTGCCAACTGATCATATTCGGCCATGTCTTATCCAAAGCGGGAATCCTTCCGGATCCGGCTAATCTCCGCGTGGTTGCCGACTTTTCAAAGCCGTCAACTCTCAAAGAAGTGCGGAGTTTCATTGGCCTCTGTTTCTTCTTTCGGCGCTTCATCTGGAATTTCGTTACCATCATTTCGCCTTTGACGTGGCTTCAAGCCCAGAGATCTCTGTCGTCATGGTCCTCGCAGTGCGATGAAGCTTTTGTTTTCTTACTTCGAATCCTTACTTCACACCCACCCTTCGCCATTACGACACTAATGCCCCGACAGAGATATACACGGATGCTAGCGGCGTGGGCATTGGTGCTGTGCTCGCCCAGCGAATACCTGGATTTCAAGAGTACGTTGTCGCCTACGCGAGCCGCACGCTATCCAAGGCCGAGATCAATTACTCCGTCACAGAAAAATAATGCTTGGCCATTCTGTGGGCGATGACCAAATTTCTACCATAACTCTACGGTCACCCTTTCGACGTAGTCACCGAGGATCACGGTTTGTGCTCGCTGTCGTCGTCGAAGGATCCATCGTGTCGCCTTGGCCGTTTGGCTTTGCGCCTTCAGGATTACGACATTCGAGTCGCCTACCGCTCTGGACGCCAGCACTGTGACCCTGACACCCTCTCCCGGTATCTGCTGCCTTCCGGCGCTGCAACCATCTCCAGTATTGACTCCGTGCTGTCCTCATTGCGCCCACTAAACATGCTTGCGGAACAGCGTAAGGACTCCTGGATTACATCTCTCGTACACAATCTGTCTGGGCGCCCTACGACGGCAGCCTCTCGCTCCCTTCGGCGACAAGCCCGCCACTTCACTCTGCATGACGGTCTCCTCTATCGTCGTAATTACATGCCCGACGGTCGAAAATGGCTCCTCGTCATTCCTCGCATCTGCGCCTCTTTCCATGCAGACCCTCAGACTGCTCATGCTGGTGTTTTGAAAACCAACACTCGACCTCGGCACCGGTACTACTGGCGTGAAATGTAAAGCTTTTTCCGCAAGTACATTCACTTATGCCTTGAATGCCAACGCCGCAAGTCCCCACCACAGCGCCTTTCTGGCCCGTCGCAGCCATTACCTTGCCCTGCCCGTCCCTTTCGACTTTAAAGGCCCCTGCCCTCTTCGCCTTATTGTAACCATTGGGTTATAGTCTCCATAGATCATCTCACGCGGTATGCTGAAACGGCGGCTCTTCCGGCGGCTACAGCGCGGGACGTGGCTTTCTTCATTCTCCGTCAGCTCATTCTCCGCCAGGGCGCCCCTGGTGAGCTTCTGAGCGACCGCGGCCGTGTGTTTTTATCGGCAGTTGTCCAGGCGCTCCTTGCAGAATGCCGCATCGTTCAGAGAACCTCCACTGCGTACCATCCTCATACCAACGCCCTCACCAAACGGTTTAACCGGAAACTCGGTGACATGCTCACCATGTATATCAGTCCCGACCATTCCAACTGGGACCTCGTCCTTCCGTTCGTCACCTACGCATATAATACCGCCGTCCAGTCCACCACCGGATATTCTCCGTTCTTTCTTCTTTACAGCCGCGAACCTACAAGTATGCTTGGCACCATTTTGCCCTACCATTGTGATGCATCCGTCTGCGCAACTGCTTCTGAAATTAACAAGTATGCCGAGGAATGCCGCCAGCTCGCCCGTTCCCTCACGTCCGATGAACAGAATCGACAAAAAGAGCGCCGAGATTCTAGGGGTTAAGCCCACTTACCCCTTCCCACCGGCTCACTTGTTTGGCGCTGGATCCCTGCTGCGTCTCCATTCGTGTCGTCCAAATTCCTAGCCACATATCACGGATCTTATCGTGTTCTGTCCCAACCTTCCCCTATGAACTTTGTCGTCGAACCATTCACACCCTCCTCTGACCTTCGCCGTCGTGGCCGTGAAACGGTGCATATCAGTCGTCTCAAGCCTTACCAAGAAACCTTGATCTGCACTACGCCTTGAGTCGCTGGATGGCTCATTTCATCCCTGGGGGCAATTGTAACGACGAAGATGTGTCAACGCGGCAGCGGCAGTGCTAACGCTGAGCGGGCGTTGCTGGCTGTCTCTAGAACAACCGCCGACGCCCAGAAGAACCCCGTTTAGTGCCTGGTTCTTTTAGGGCCATTAAAACCCTTTTCAGTCCAAGCATTTTTTTCTCTTCGTTTTGGAAAATTTCCGAAGGAGGTCAAGTAAATTCTATTTCGAACTTTCGTTTGTAACATATCGGCATGTAGCTCACCTGCTGCTATGCACTGTCAGCAGCTTAAAATTGTCACCCGAACCAGTCATAATTGTGTCGTGTGGTTTCGATCGCACTTGAGCTTTTTCCACACAGGTGGATATCAGGGTTACAAGCAGCACCGCGGATGTCTTCGCATAACATGGCCTGCAATTAGAGGTTCTTCGCCTTTAACCCCCTCTCATCTCAGTTGCGCCAGAGTGTGACGTAATGAATGTCAGTGCTAGGCGGGCATATTTGTATTTTATTTATTTCTCATTTCCTGCAGAAACTCAATACCTCTGCTCACACTACACACAAACACGATTAGTGTCTGTTACACGTAAACTGCATGCTTACTATAACGTGTCGCGTCATTTAAAATAAACGTTATAATCAGTGAAGTAGTTTGCCAGCACATAGAGCTAATTAACGCATTAATGTTCGCAGAACACATCAAGATATGTAGTATAAAAAGAAATACATGCGTAGAAATTTTTCGTTAAAGATTGGGAAGAAAAAATAGATGTGAATTGAGTCTCAGGAAAACAATTTTATTTTTTACTGTCGTAATGTCAGAAAAAATATTCCAAGATCCAAACAAATCAGTACAGTGCACAGTAGGGACAACTTAAAAAAATTATGTCGAATGATAGAAATAATATACGAATAAACTCATTTATTTCAGAGCAAAGAACAAAGCACAATAAAAGCAGCACAATTCAAACAAATAAAGCGCGAAATAGTAAAGAAAAAATATTCGATGAGGTAAATATTTCTGAAGATCAGATCTAGAACGGAGTTTGTGGACCGCTTTTTTTCAGCAGAATGATTTTTTTCTGGTCATAGTGCCAGCTAATTGCAGCTTGCTGCAGGATCAGGCAGCAGAACAGAAGGGAGTCGTGGCATGGTTTTTGTCGATTCTCGGGCAGCCGTCTGTATTTTCATTGGAGCCTGCTGAAGCCCCTGATGGTTGCCGGGTTAAGCTACCCCAACCCCCACAACCCCGCGCTCTCCACACCCATTCACCCGACGCTGGTGTGCACCCCTTTGGTTAGTCACTGTCAAGGGCCCATTGAATTATAGCTGGGGACAACTTCGGAAAGCAGCTGTCTTTCCTTTCAAGAGACTCCCTTCCAGGCAGTGGTGTGGGACGATTCTCTCACCCTGCTAGTGTGACAGAACAGGGAGTGGTGATAAAAAGGGAAAATCCCTTCCCTCTATGGTGGGGCATAGACTCCTCTCTCTATTGTGGCCCCTCCCTCTGCATTCTCACGCTATCAAGGTCATTAGGATCCGCCAACGCCGTTCTATTGAGGAGGTCATTCGATGGGGAAAAGCAGCTGTGTCTTGAGCTGTATCCTATTTAGACCGTTTACAAAGGGCAGTTCGCTTTGTCCACGACAGGTGGCGCCACTAGGATGCACGCCACTTCCAGCTTTTGGAGCCGTCAGTAGAAGCATCAGCCCGCAGTGCGAAACGCAGCTGCTTAAGCCTGTGTACGGACGTCAAGTCACAAACAATCCGGCCGTCATACGTTTGTCATGCGTATTGTTGAATTAATATCCCGAGCTAATGTCACTGCGATGTTGTGCCGGGAAATGGACGCGCTTATTACATAAAGGACACTTCGCGACACGATTGCCGTCGTTTTTTGAGGAGCTGCCTCGCGAGTTCATGCTGCTTCACGGAGAACAGAACATTAATTGTGTTGTTCTACGAAAAAAAATAAACATCTCGCAAACGCTACGCGCCAGTTTATTTCAGCGCCGGCAGTAGCTGCGGGAATGCCAGCCAGAATGAGCGCACACCCATGCCTGCATCCTCACCTTCGACTAAGACTGATCCAATACATCGATCCAATAATCGGTGCTTTTTTAGACCTTTGCAATAAGTGTATCCTGGGCGTCAGCACAGTGCTCATCAAGCTGCCATGCGTACTTGGCGCCAGCACGGTGGAATCGGCAACTGAGTTTTGCAAAAGTCCTCAGAGGAGGCGCTTCGAAAATTCTCTCGCCCGATGAAAGGTTCTACAGAAGTACGCTAATTCACGGGACAGCGGTGAAATTTATCATTACCGGACTTCGTATATTTCAGCTTATTCAGGTTGGCTACTTCTGCGAGTGCTGAGCCGTGAGGAGTTTTTCGTTTTTCTTAGCAAGAGAGCACGGTCTAATGTCGGCGAGCTTCTGAACGGCACTGGAAAAACATCCATATTCTTCCTTTAGAAGGCGGAATGTTAACGGAGGATAAAGTAATTATCTGGGTAACCGGCCGGCGATGACACGCACGCGCGCGTTTGGTTTATGGCGCGTGCACAGTGCTGAGCAGTGAACGTTCTTAATAGGTGTGAACATATTTTCCTTTCGGTAAATATATCCACCTTCGGTAAATATATCAGCGTCCCGCTTTGAACCTGCAGTTCGACAACAAGTTCTGCGATCCACACATGGCAATTGACGGGGAATTGAATGAATGAATGAATGAATGAATAAATGAATATAAGCGCGCAGGCAGCTGACCGCGGTTTGTTGACACATTCGAACAATGCAGGTTGTCTGAAGGAGACGAGTAAATGAGCTCGTTGAACCAAACATTTTCCTGTGCCAACATATTCTACACGCACTCACAAGAAGTTTTTGTGCAGTCCGAAAGCTCGTTATCCACAGCGAGAGCCGCAGAAGCGTCTTGCAGCCGGGCGCTAGCACGTCGGTCCGCCGTCGAAACGCGAAGGCCGGCGAGACCAGAATGGTGATGTGACCAAATATGGCGGCGCCCATGCTCCCGCGCTGTAAAGCGTCTATAGTGGACTTGGAATTTATCACACCAGTGATTGCAGGTGCTTTCACATATCTTTACGTTCGCTTATCGACTGCTTCCTCCTTCGCTCTCTGTCAGAAACTACAGTGGCACAAGTGGCTAATGCGATTGTGCGTATCAGTCTCTTCGAAGGCCAAGTGCGAAATGCATATTCTGCAACGCATGATGTAGACGCACCACCGACGAAAGTTGCTCTTTAAATATCTGCACCACTAAAAAAGCTAAACATTGTTCAAAGCTGCCCAGAGTCGAGCTACTCCAGTGATTCTGGGAGAAAATTGCTTTGAATTCGAGAATAAAAACAAATCACCGAAAACATCCTTCCAACGCATTGCTAATAATAGGTCGAAAATTCGCGGGTTTCGGAAACACCCTCTTCTTCGACGTCTGCTTTCTCGCTCGCGTAGGTTCTCTCTTGTTTGGCTGTAAGAGCAGTGCTTTTGCAAGCCAGACATAATGTTGATATTGCTTGCTCTCTGTGCTTGACGCACGTGAAACCGCGTACGCATTACGTTCAACAGGAATTTGAGAACTTACACTTTTACTTTTGCAATATAGGCAAAGTTGCAAAAAATTAAGGAACACATGAAGCCAGCTGATACGGGGGACAAGGTGCCGCACATCGGAGCAGATCAAGGTCATTAAACGGTGAAAATCACGCTGATATGAAAGAAAGTTTCAATGGAATTAAGGAAGAATATTTTTACAGTGCCCTGGATTTTATTTCCGGTTACACGAAATTAGCACACAAATAAATAGAAATAAGTAAGTAAATTGTGAAGAGGAAGGAGTTTGGCAGCTGGAGCGGCCGACCACACACGCGCCGCAAGACCTCAGCGCCGACTGTTTGGCGCCCGGACCTGTCCTTGCCTGCTCTACGCGATTTTCACACAAGATTTGATTGATTGATTGTAAAACATTATATTCGACGGATAGAGCTTACTCTTCTACGAATAAAACCTGTTTGAAGGTAAACAAGTAAGCAAACAAAGCATTTTACCCTGACATCAGGAGAGCTTATGTAGATTTGAGCAGAAAGTTGAGCGAGTATGTTAAAATAAAAGAAGATAACTTTAGCCGCTGAGCGCTCGCCCTATCTTCATCTCTACATTTTCTCCTCCCACTTGTTCCGTAGCTTTCAATTCACGAAAAGTGAATTTTTATTTTTCGGTAAAGACATTACTTGTCAGCAACTACCTATAAGCTTTTAATGCGCCGCAGACTACTGAAATATTAAAACACGTATGTACCAAACAGGAACAGCTAATACCTAAAATCCATCTCTGTTGATTTGTTGCTAAAATTTTTGTCTCCACCGGTGCCAAACACGTGTAAACATAAATTATTGTCCCAGGACATGCCCTTAGGATGCCGCACATAGGGGAATTAGTTCATGCAGTGAGCAAGAGTTGGCGAAGTGCCAGAAGGTCGGGACCGAGATTTTTTGCTGCTCAAGGCATCGCGCTCATTTTAGTGGAAGAAGACCGTGTTTTGACAACGAACTGCTCGGTTGTTCATATCTTTCAGAATATAATGAGTCTGTACTTGTTGGTTGTTCATACTTAGAAATAAACATAGCGCACAAAAGAAACGCTGAACTCTAATATTTGCAGTTGGTCACAGAAAATACAGAACATTTATTGTATAACTTTCTCCCAAATCATTAGATCCCCTCATCTCTTTCGCCGTCCTAGAGTGTAGCAAACCCGATTCTTTTTCGGGTTAATCTCCCTGCCTTCCCTTCTGCTCCTCCTGCAGCCTCTATTTATTCTAGGAAATAGTTCAGCAATAAAGGGGCATAGAAAAGATTCGAACTTGAAAAGAAATAGGAGAGCAGGAAAGAAGACGCGACGAACCAGATGACACGGACCAGTGATAACTTTCAACTGCAGAAAACTGAAGCGTCAACTTTCAGCCCTTCACTTGAAAGGTTGACAGCTCAGCTTCGTCCGGTTTGCGCACCTGGCTTGTTTACCCCCTTTCATTCGCCAAGGGCCCCTTTCTCAGTACTTTGCCCTCACACCCCACAATCACCTGCAGTCCATTTTGCCTCGCCCTTCATAAGGAAGATAAAACCTTTTTTTCCAGATTTTCGTGATTCATGCCCTGATTTAGTTCGTGGGGGAGAATAGCTCTAGGAAAGGTATTTTCTGCCCCCTCATTCCTGCATTCTGACACTCCTTTATTTCCTGCAGCTTATCATATCTTCTCATATCTCATTTCCTAGTAGCGCTGGTGGCTCCGCCTTTCAAGGTGACAAACCTGAGCACCAGAAATGGTACATACAAACAACATAGACTACTCCCACCATAACATGGCTTGTCTGTGCGTTTTCGCCTGTTGCTGAAAGGGATAAAACTATTTTAGGCTCAAAATTCTCTTGATTTGAGATCCCTGCGTAAACGTTTCATTTACGTACTGTGCCTAAATTAAGACCCAAGTGAGGTCACTCAACGGTTTAGGGAAACAGTTATAATAGTGTGCTGAGCGTGGGAGATAGCTTCCGCAAGTTTCTGGTCACTTGGAGCAAACACTGTATCATGTAGAGTACACTTTGCGATTTGTTGTAGGAAGCATTACCATTTAAAGTGCTAGAGATGTGGAATAAGTAACAATCAGCGAACATCGCTGTTTTCTACCTCGAATCTTGCATTAAGAGAAAATAGTGCCTTTTTGCAGAGATAGCTACATTACGGTAGCATTTCGAGCCTTCAGCGTGGCGGCGCCGTGGTGGTGGTGGCGCGGCCACCCTGCGGCTGCGCCGCCACGCTGCCACGTGGTGCGGAGCAGCTGCTGTCCGCGGCGTGGCTGATCACGTGACTCGTCACGTGGGCAAGCTCCACTCGGCCAGCTGTAGCTATCGCGTCACTTCAGGTTTAACCAAAGCTAAACCACCGCCAATTTTTTTTCTCTCCGGAATCACGCCAGCGCAACCGCAGCGAAAAAATTGTGGGCCGTGGGCTACAGGGTCGGCTACAGGGTGGGCTACAGGGTCGGCTTGAGACAAGTTATCGGGTCGAAATCCGGTTACTACATTCATGTAAACGCGCGCCGAGTCGGGTCGGGAGTCGACGGGTGGCGTCAGTCAGCTCCGCCGCAACATGCAGGTTGACTCAACTCGACCCAGCCCCGATGAGCTTGTAAACACGGTCGAGTCGAAAATTCGGATTAGTGTGAAAGGAGAGGATAAATGCAAACGTGTTTTTCGCGTGATCCATCGCGCCTCATAAATAGCGATGGCTAATGAGTTCGACAGATTTTCAACACGTAGATGTTAGCCTCCTTTCACTGAGGCACGTGTCAATTACGATTTCAAGCTATACTCGCGCACTACTACCTATGGCTGTTTCGAAGCCGACATCGAGGGGAGAAAGCACCTTCTTATTCCTTTTCCTGCTGAGCCTGTGCTGCACTGCAACTGCGACGTCATGAGAACTGGACGAAGCTAACTGAGGCATTCGTCTCTGCCTAAGAACTAGATTTATGGTTTATGCTGGCAATCCTCATTTTATGATATGGTTTAATTTAGGGCGTTTAACGTCCCATAGAGGCTGAGGCTATGCGGGAGGACATAGTGAGGGGCTCTGGAAATTCTGACCACCTAGGGTTCTTCAACGTGCACTGACATTGCACAGTTCACGGGCTTCTTGCATTTCGCCTTCATCCAAATACGATCGCCGCGGCCGGGTTCGATACGAGCGTATTTTGGGGGGAGCAGTGGAGCGTCACAACCACTGAGCCCCAGCAGCGGCCTGGTTCCAATCTGGAGAAAACACAATGAGTCGCGTTGGCATTGAAACATCGGTTCCCTAAAGAATCTTTGGTCGATTGTCACTCTTTTTTCTCAAATTCTCCTCCCGACCAAAAAGATCTCTTCTAAAATTCTTGCGTTATCAGTGCAGGTGCTCTCGAGTGTACGCGGGCAAGCGTGGGTGCACCCTCTCTGCAGAAAAAGCTCGCGGGTTTCCATGCCCCCTAGTCCAGAATGCACATCTCCCCGGTGGAAACAACGTGATATCAAAAAGGCCTCGCCTGGCTGGCAAAATCATTCATATTATTTCGCTTCTGAATCGGTTTCGCCTTTGCCATGAGCTCCCCAATCGTCTTCTTCCAAATACTGGGTATGTCCCACACCTAGTCGCACCTCCTGCACCACGCTGCCAAAAAATTGCATATTTCAATCAGAAAAAGCGCACTGAAGGGGTTCTATGTAAACATAGAGCGATAATAAAGACATAGCTAATCAGGGCGCATAATGATAATTTCCCGGAAACCCTAACAGGTATGGAAGTTTCGCTTGCCAACCCGTGAGGTCATGACAATTGGTCGATGACGTTAGTTGGATGGCCTCTTTCGAGCTGTTTTTCTGTACAAAAAGAGAACAAATGGGTGGCGCGGTCAGCGCCCACTTTCTTTTTGATAAATTGCAATTTTCATTGTTTGTTAAATGTAAACCACTGATAGACACTTTGTTCAAAACAAAAGCAAATAGCTTTTCCAAACCGCACTTATCTCCCTTTCACACATCTTTGATTTGTTTCGGTGCGAAATAATAAGCAGTGAAGGAAACGTGAAATTAGCTTCTCTGCTGCAATTAAGTTGAATACTGTCAGGAAGTGGTGACAATACCATGAAAACAAAGATGACCAGACTAACGTGGAATTGAATTTTGTTATTGAGCTGAGTAGCGCCCTTAAATAAACTGAAGAATTCGGCGACAGCAATACCAACAAACGTACTCGGAGATCATCGGAGATAAGGCGCTAAAAGCAACTACCACAACCCAGAATAATGTGATATTCAAAATGATATACTCGCACTCCGACGGTTTTGAACAGGAACGAAAAGTACAACAGTTTCGCGGCATTACTTCTAACTCAATGAAGCATCGGCATTTGCTTTAACGAAAAGCGTGGTAAACAAAAGCAAAGCCAATGCAAAATAAACGCTGGTATGGCAAAGAATGAGAACGCAGTAAGCTTTTTACTGAATTCAAGATGTCGAGTCGGCGTCAACACTCATAGACCGTCACGGGGTTTGTATTCTGTGAGGTGACGGTGGAATACGCGGGATACGCACCGGCCTCAAGCAGAAAATTAAGCATATGACGAATTAAGCATATGAAGTGCCGAAGGGGAGGTGTGCCCAAGGTGTGTCAAAAGGGGACTCACACTTATCTGTTCTGGCTAACCAATGCCAGCACTGCTCAAAACCCCAGCCGGTATACCCCACACTTTCGGAGAAAACTGGAAAGCGTACTCCGCCTTGCGGCAGCTAGAATGGTGTGTTACTGGAAAAAGGTCAATTCTCTGACCCCGCCCCTTCTTTGCTTAATGGTTTGAGAGGAGTTAATTCTTTTGTGCTTCTCGGCTCTACGTTTTCTGTTCGGAAGAACCAATACTTTCGTGTCGCGGTGGAATTCGCACACCTGCAGGTGGAGTAGATGTTACCATCTCTTTTTAGTACTCAAGTGCTGCATTCTATGGACCGAAAGAGCTCAATTCTAGGTTGCCTTGTAGCTGGTAAGCCCTATTAAAGGGGCTCTAGCTGAAGCACCTTGCGAGGAGAGCACACCATCTCTCTCAATCACTTCAACGTGTTGTGAAAACCTGTGCCAAATTATACACTTCTGCACGCAGCACAGCACCCACATTCACGCGAGAAAGTTGGCGAGCCCTCCCCGGACACTTTTTCATCCTCGCACATTCCTCCGTCGCTGGCTCGAGAGGTGACTATTGGTTAGAATATTTCAGATGTCAAGCGACCAAGGCCGTGGCCGATAAGCTGCGTAGCTCCAGCGGCTCAGGAAGATCCCTTCCCAAAGGTGGGGTTGGTGGATGAGCGCCGACCTTCCGGCGTGCAAAAAGTGATTAGACGAGAGTGAAAGGCGCGGAGACGCTGATATTCAAATTTCGAGCTTCTACAAGCGCGTTAAAAAAATTCTTACGGGTACAGGCTACTTCTCATTCCACTTTATTTTTGCTGTTACTTTTCTGATTTTAGCCGGGAATGAGACTCCGATTGGGGCAGTACTCGTGAAGCGGCGAGCTTTGTCATCCCAGGCATACCGCAAGTTTATTAAAGATTTTAAGAGCCCCTTTAGCCTCGGTCAAACATATTCTTATGAAAGCTTAATTAAGACACATTACCTCTTTTCGCTCATCCAAATTAATCAATGTAACTGTCATGTGCACTTCTCGTTGTGAATGTCGGCTTTGGCGTTTGTTAATGTCTAGTTCGGTATTTTTACCGAAAAAATACGTGTGTTTTTTCATTCACTTTCACTGCCGCCTAATATACGCAGTGTTCGCTTCCCACAGACTTGACACAACATGAAACGTTTTTCTTTTTTAGATCGCTGCTGGCCACGGATGTCTAATGTGCAACAATTCCAAGGCTGATAGCATGAGCGGTCACGAGAGGTCTTCGTTTATGAGGGCTTCCTGGACTATATTTTCAACATTGCAGGAGTACGTTCAGCTGTGCAAGAAGTTCTAGGCTCTATTTGTCCAGTGTACTGGCCGGGCGACATTATTTGTATTTACGTTTCTCGCTCTGAATATTGTGCCTCAGTGTCGTGTGCACTCCCCTCTGTTGATGTCGTATTTTGTGTATGTGCAGTTTGGCATATTTACGAAAGCAATAAATGTGTTTGTTGCACTCCCCTCGATTGTTTCTCACTCCCATCTGAAAGACGCAGCGTTCGCGTCCCACAGACTCTGTCCAGCCGTGACTGCACACCACTTGAAACGTTTTCTTAAGGTATGTGTTGGCCATGGATGTCCTAAACGACAAACATTGCTCTGCTGGAAAATTGAGCGCCTTTTACAAGAGGCCTTCTTTTAAGAGAGTCGAACTGAATTTTTATGCATTTAACTTTTCGTACTACCAGCGGGGGCTCTAACTGGATCGGAATAGCTGCCACTGCCGTAAGGGCTACCAATCCATCAATGATCTTTTTCAAAAGTACGCGGTTCGGAGACCAGTTGCAGCTACAATCGCAAAATGAATGAGGCTGACCAATAGAGAATCTTATTTTTTAGCTCAAGCTTTTCATATTTGTGTCTCAGCATACCGATCCATTGAGTGGGCGATTTTTAAGAGCGCATAATTCGCGCAGCACGGCTCCAGCCTTGACCGATTTCGTCCCTCTCGCCGATGATTGGTCCCTTTGGACTGACTAGCATGAAATCTAAGGGAGTGGCAGTTGAATGTTGAAAAACTAGCGTTTAGTAGGATTAACCGCGTGGTCCGGGAAATTGATCACAGTGAGAGAGACACTTACGGCAGTCGAAACGTTGGGAAGAGTAGCCTGGTTGCCAGACCTGGAGCACACATATTCGCGGCCCTTCGATAAATCCCGCTGGGAAGAAGCCGTTTGACATTTCTCGCTTAGGTGGTTTGCAAGCCGGTACGTGGTGTGATTCAACCATAACCATGCACGCCACCTATGTGCACAAATTTCGAGTACAATCGAAACCGTGCGACATAAGTTTGGTTGGTGTGGTTAACAAGCTTAAGCTGCTTAAGTTGATAAGCGCCCGTGGTATAGCAGCACGTGCGTTTATACTGATATCATCATCATCATCATCATCATCATCATCATCATCATCATCGTCAGCCTGACTGCGACCACTTCGGGGCAAAGGCCACTTCCATGTCTTTCCAATTAACCTGGTCCTTTGCCAGCTGCGGTCATTGCATCCCCGAAAACTTCTTAATCTTCGTCCTCCTTTCTCGAGCCACTTGCTACACTTACCTTCTCTTAGAATCCACTCACTTACCCTTAAGGACCAGCCGCTATATCGCCTTCGCATTGCATGCCCTATCCAAGCCCATTTCTTCCTCTTGATTTCGAGTAGAAAGTCATTGACACGCATATGTTCCCTCGCTCACTCTGTCCGCTTCCAGCCTCTTAACGCAACGCCTATCGTTTTTCTTTCCATTCATGTATACCGACATGTTTCAAGACAATACTCCAAACAGAAATTGTTTGACTCCTTAAGACCTTTCCAAAACGAAGACAAAAATATGCTTCGACCACAACTATGCGTCCTCCTATTGCCATTTCTGTAGCTCAACACAGCTATGATGAAAGGCTTTGCTACTAACACCCCATTGATTAGGTATTAGATGCCATTAAGCAAAGCATCTTTCGAGCATGAATTACAAGTATGTGGCAATAACATATTTTCCACGTAGTTGAGGGGAAGAGAGAGAGTCGTCACCACATGTTTACAGGGTGTGTGTAGTGATGCGAGAGAAGACGTTAAGTGGGACAGGGTTTCACAACCAGAACCTTAGAACAAGACGCGGTCCAGCATTCACCGCTGTCGGATATATTTATTTCTAGGACAGATTAATCCAGACACCGATAAATAAAATGTGGTGAGCTAACATTTTGGCGATGTCGATACAGGAGATGAAAAGTTGAAAGAAGGAGGTTGTGACATAATTTTTGTGTATCAATATCCTCGAAAAAAACTCAAGAACTCGAAGGCAAAAGTTCCTCAAAATATGTGGGTGCCATAACTACACCGGCATCTGAAATCGAGGGAAGCTTTAAACCTACGTTTATTTACCCCGGTCAGCAATACTAGAAAAAAGAAAAGAAAACAGGTTAAGACGACAATAACTTGCTTGGTCTCCCATTTCTGGCACCGAGAAAAGCGAAGGAAGAAGGTTCAGATGGATACTGCACTTTGATTAGGGAGAGGCAAGAAGGGGGCTGGCTTCTGGGAAGTTACAGAAGACTGAAAGTAGAATTCAAAGACCGGAAATGACTGGCTTGAAGCTGTTCAGCTGCTAGTGGCTTAATCCAGACAGCTATCAACAAAAGGTGGCGATAGCGCGTTTGTATGAACCGAGGAGGGGAAAGAAGAGCTTATGGAAGGAGTTTGCGGGGCTAGGGGTGGACTTCCGGGAGAGAGCATTTTGGCGAGTGAGAGGGGGTTGCGCACCACTGCGCGCTAACCAGACGACGCTCAGCTGTCACATCAGTCAGACGTATTTCCGAGGTCATATTCCTGCTGCCCAGCCGTGGTCACGAAGCCCATCGTGGATGCTAGCCAGCCTCGCCCCGTGGATGTCTCCAGGACACGGAGACGCCGGCGCGTTCGATTCACGCTCCCCAACGGGCACATCGTCTGCCCGCGCAGAGTTGAGATAGCCCTGCGTGAACCCCATCTACGCCTATGTGGAGCAGCCGTGGAAGGAAAGCATACAGTTGAAGAAGGCGACAACGCTCTGTTTGAACCGAAAGATATACAGAAGGTTGTCATCAGAGGTGGTGAGTTTTTTCGTTTATTTTCATGCAGCGCTTTTTCTTGCCCAATGATGTATGTAAGGATACAGTGGAAACTTGGAGTACTGACCGAGAGTTTCCCCCGTGTTTTTCTCGCAGGTATTCCGCTGAGACGTTTCAAGAGGTTCCACTACATCGACGTGCCAAGCCTTCTCTCCGACTCCGCAAGCCACACGGCGTTGGTATCCGGGGATTCCAGCTCAGGTGGAGATCTCCGGTCGCCCTCTGACCACGACGCCCCGAGCACGGACAGCGGCGCCGAACCGTGTCCTGATGGCTTCATGGATGATCTGCTAAACGCTATGGAAGGTGAATTTTGACCGCTGACGAGTCCCCACTGAGTTCACCTGACGCCTTCCTAGAGGAAAATTTCAACATTGCGGAATGCGACGGCTGTGTGAAACCGTGCAAATCAAGGACCTTGTCCACAGAGTTAGTTTTGAGACCGCCAAGAGGACTTGCGTTCTCTTTCTCGTGTGTGTAAATATAGCAAAAACCTTTGCACAACTTTTTTATTTTCGTGCGAACTTATGAATGTCCTGGTCGTGTACACTTCTTGTTGCGGATGTCGCATTTTCAGTTTTCGTGTGTACAATGGGGCATGTGTACCGGAGTAATATGTGCGTTCTGAGATTTTCCGGCGTTTACCTGACGGCCGTCTGCCATGTAAAGCGTTCGCGTCCCACAAATTCATAAATTGTATTACCTATTTCCGTTCTTCTAAATCAATGAATGTCCTAGTCGTGTATAATTGTCGTTGTGGAATGTCGGCTTCGGGGTTTCTGAATGTTTAGTTGGGTTTGATTGTCGATTCTGTCTCACGTCCGTCTGATATACGCAGTGTTCGCGTCCAACAGATTCTGTTCAGCCCAGTCTGGACCGACATAAAACGTTTGTTGTACATTGTCGTGCACGGATGTCTTAAACTGCAACCGATGATTTTAATGGCTTCTAGAGACCTTCGTTTAATAGAGATTTGAGGACGAAATTTTAATCACTGCTGCAGTTCGTTGACATCTACAAGAAGTTCTGGGAGGTGTACAGGCAGGGCGGCATTATTCGTATTTACATTTTTACACCCAACCAAATATCTGTCATAGCCGTGTACAGTTATCTCTGTGGATGTCGGTTCTTGTGTATCTGCATTTCGGCATGTTTACCGCAGTAATAAATGTGTTTTGCGATTTCCCCAATTTTGTCTCACGTCCGTTTGACAGACGCAGCGGTCGCGCACTATATTTTAAGTCCAGCCTTGACTGGACCCCACTCGGCGCGTTTTGTTATGATAAGCGCTGGCCATTGATATCCTAAAAAGCGGAAATTTCACTGCTGGCAAATTCAGCATTGTTTACGAGAGGCCTTCCTTTAACTGAGCCTCCCTTTAACTGAGCCTTCCTTTAACTAAACGGCAGCTGTAATTTGAACGTTCTAGTTTTTCAGTTATTGCCATAACGAATACCAATTAGTTCTCAAGCATTGTTGTCGGAGATCACTTGCAGGCATAATCGTAAAATGAATGGGTCTGAGCCCTAAGAATTTGTTCTTTTTCTCTCCCCATTTTTTTTAGTAGGATGGATTCCCTGGCTTAATTACGCGTGTAGTGGTGGTTTACATGTACACTGATATTCTCCGAACAACAAAGTCTCACTGACATTGCGGAGTAGCTGGAGTCGTATTAGTTCTGGTGTTGTGACCTTACTGCAGACATGCACAAATGCAGCCATATTAGTACTTAAAAAACTGTTTGAGGGGGGCAACCGTTCTTAGCCATAAAATTTATTCTTCATTAGAACAACGTAGACAGTTCGCGGGAAAGCTTTCATAAATCTCCGCTTAATATACATGCCGTCACTAAATTGCGAGCGGGTAAATGAACAGCTAGTAAGTGTAGTCACGTGGTGTGTCAGCTAATTACTAGGAAATGCAAGCCCCCACCCCAAACTATCGGATCCACTAAAGCTGAGCATTCGTCGATGCTGACCTTCTTATTCGCAGTACAATTTGGCTGTTCCTAAAATGTCGAACGCCCGCAAAGCGTAGCTCTGAGATTCGCGTGAAATTTAGAATGAGTACAGAAGAACTCTAAGACACCGGCACCGACAGTCCTTTGTGACACGTAGTAAGTGTCAGGCAAGTCTTTTGTTCGAAGTCGTAGCTGCTTTGCTTCTGCGGTCATTCACGCACGAAAACGTTTCTATCGGTGCTCGTTCCCGCTTAAATCACTCTGAATCGTTTACCACCGCTGATACTTCAAAGAAAAATGCTATGTCTCATATGCTGTTGCCAGTCAGGATGGCGCGAACTGTTTAATGTTGTTACTACGTGTCTGTCGCCCCCGTGAATATGACAGCGGTCTCCACCTATGTGAAAGAAAATGTACTACTATTTAGCAGTTCTACTATTTAGCTGAACTTTTATGGATTCAAATTTCGTACTCTCTGTGGGAGCTGTAATTTGAGCGGTCTAGTTTTTCAGTTATTGCCATAGCGAATTCCAGTTAGCTTTCAAGTACTGTTGTCGGAGATCGCTTGCAGGCATAATCATAAAATGCATGAGGCTGAGCCCTAGATTTTGTTTTTTTCTCTCCCCATATTTTTTTTAGTAGGAGAGGTGCCCTGGCTTATTTTCACGTGGAGTTGTGGTTTACATGTACAATGATATTCTTCGAACAACAATGTCTTATTGACATTGCGGAGTAGCTGGAGTAATATTAGTTCCCGTGTTGTGATCTTACTGCGGACATGCAAAAATGCAGCTTTATTAGTAGTTAACAAAACTCATTGATGAGGGAAATCGTTCTTAGCCATAAAATTTATTTTTTAAAAACCACCTAGACAGTTCGCGGGAGAATAATCATGAATCTCCGCTTGATATACATGCAGTCACCAAATTGGGATCGGGTAAATTAACAGCTACTAAGTGTAGTCACGTGATGTATCAGCGTCTTAATAGCAAATGCAAGTCCCTCCCCAGCATCGGCTCCAGTAATGCTGTTTATCCTTCGATGCTGATGTTTGGTGTTCTTCACATGTGCTACGCTCGCTGGTTGTGGTTGTAGGATTCACAGTCAATTTCGAAGGATTAGAGAACACTGAGACATCGGCAGAGACAAGGATTTGTGGCACGTGGTCAGTTTCAGGCAAGCCTTTTGTTCGAAGTCGTAGCTGCTTTGCTTCTGCGGTCATTCACGCACGAAAACGTTCCTATCGGTGCTCATTCACGTTTTAATCACTCTGAATTGTTTACCACCGCTGATACTATAAAGAAAAATGCTGTGTGTCTTAAGCTGTTACCAATCAGGATGGCGCAAACTGTACAATTTTGCTCCTACGCGTCTGCCGCCCCTGTGAATGTGACAGCGGTCTCCATCTATGTGAAAGAAAATGTACTACTATTTAGCAGTTGTATTTCTGCATCAGGTGTTTCTTGGTGTCTTGTTTATATATATTTTTGTTTATGGTTTTTAAGTGTTTAACGTCCCAAAGTGACTGACATCGCATTGCAAACGAGCCTCTAGCATTTTTCTTCCATCGATATACGAGCGCCGCAGCCGGGATCAAATTCATTCATTATGAAAAAACCTGGCGCTATCAAACGACGACACAGAGGGGACACAGCGCTGTGTCCCCTCTGTGTCGTCGTTTGATAGCGCCAGGCTTTTTCATAATGAACGTGTACCAACTAGCTCAACTTTCTGCCCTGTTGCATCAAATTCATTGTCGTTTGTTCTTGGACTGGCGAACACCTGTTCCAGAGAGCCTGGCACAACGTTTTATTTTTGAGCAACTAGTTCGTATCCTTTTTTTTGTTTTACCCTCTGAATTCCCTCTTAAACCAGCCTGATTAACTTCATCCTACGTAAACCTCGCTGAATCCAAAGCAATCGGCCAGAATCCACGCGTAATTCACAAAAATAAACCTTCATTAAATTTAATCCTACGTATTTACTCGGACCGCCGCCGGCTTTTCTCGTAATACGATTAGTAAGGCTTTCGTCCTAAATATACACGACATCTTTTTCTAAGCGACCAGCCTCAAAATGGGAATAGCGGTCAGGTTATCTATATTCCGCTTGTCCCCTTTGGGGCCCTGAGCTGTAATCTTGAAAGAATGATTCACTAGTAGCAATTAGGTTAGTGACAGCCACAAGAGGACACTAATCAAGAAAAAAATTGTGTAGAAAAAAGATGGATGGCGGTTTAGCAATGATAAGCGCGAAATATTTTGCGAAAGCATGGTTTTTTGCAAGTGGACACTACCGCCACAAACCTGAAAGCGCGATTGACGTGCCCACTTACCCAAGGAGCCAGTTATGCTCCTTTCCTCATAATAAACGGAGTGTAAACCTTCCGCTGATCTTGAGCAAAGGAAAGGCGCATAGCTGCCTGAAATTTTAGATGATGGTAGCGAAATGCTTTGTTCAATTTTGAGGGTTTGTCACCCACATCGTTTGGAAGTCATCAAAAACGTAAAATCCCGACAATGCGGACACTACCCATCGAATTGAGGAACAAAGTGTTTAACAATTGGGGGACACATTTGGGTGTCGGTCTACAACCTTCCCAGAAATTTTTTCGTCAGCCTTGCTTGCCCCCTTCCGGGAGCCGGGAGCAAGCGGTGACCTTCGCAGTGGTCGTTAAGGATTTCGCGGAACCGAAGGAGCGGTTGCCTAACATGCTCTGAGCCAGAACAGCTGAATTGAGATACCCGGTGGGTAGGCTCTCGCGCAGTCGCCTCAGCGGCCTCATTACCTGTCGCACTCTGGCGGGCAGGAGAAAAAATTGTTTTTTGAAACATTGACCAGCCAGTAGCCCAGATGATGCGTTTGGGGCTGGGGTCGGCGTCAGCGGCTGCTTGCTTTAAGAGGTGGTAGGTCAGGGGTAATACCTCGCCATCCAGATAATTCATACAGGCGTGACGCGAATATGCGACCAGCACCTTTTAATTTGGGGTTTCAGAGGCGCCCGTGCGCTGTGCGATGTCAGTGCACGTTAAGGATCCCCGGTTGGCCGAAATTATTCCGGAGCCTTCCACTACGGCACCTCTTTCTTCATCTTTTCAGTCCCTCCTTCATTTCTTTCCTTACGGCACGATTCGGGTGCGCATTGAGATATGTCAGACAATTCCTGACACATTTCCTTTCCTCAATAACCAATTTCAATTATATTTAGTGGCTAGCGCAATGGCTGCCACCTCTGCGTGTGCAGAATTGAGAGCCGCTTAAAGAAGAGTCATTCAACCTATATTATCTGGTGAATTACGGCAGCCATGTAATATCACTGGGTGACGGCCCTGCTTTGTCAATGCAGGATGCCTCTTGTTTGTCCCCGTACTGCCGTTCAAGCTCGCGAGCGCGGGCTTGTCTTCAGCCTTCATGATATTCAACCTCCATATTCCTCGGTGGACAGCACAGCCTACTCGGATACCGCCAGTCGATGCGAGAAATAAACAGGACGGAAACGATACCCAATAAGCTTTGCAAGTTCCCCAAAGGAGCGCCAATACCAAGGAACATGGACCCCAACCTACATCGAGAAAGAAGAAAAGCGAGGGCCGAATTCATCGAGAAACAAACGCTCTTCGCGACACGACCGTGTTTCCAGACGTGTCCTCGAAAGAAGAAGACACCAAAATTGCGTTGACCACGGCAGTCAATTCCTCTCTACCAGCGCGTCTGTGCGATACTTCATGGTAACAGAGGCCGAGGAAGTAGTCGTTGCTGTAGCGGTGTCGAAGGGCTATGGAACCGGGCGGTCGCTAAATACTGACGGACTCTCACGCAGCCTACCGAAGTTTCATGAATGGCACGATAGGTCTTCACGCGCTCCATATACTCCTCGCAGTGAGCGACATAATTAAAAAAAGCGAAGAAGAAAACGACAAGACCACACACAAAAATATATCGGTACCGGGACACACAGCGGTGGCAGGGAACCAAGAGGCCGACAGGATAGCTCGAATTGTCAGAATTGAGTCTCAAGAAAACCATTCAATTCCATTCATTTCTGCCATAGTGCCAGAAAAAAATCGAATAGAAAGATCCAAAGAAACCAATACAGTGCACAGTACAGACTAGTTTAAAAATTTATGTCAAAGAACAGAAGTAAAATAAGTAAAAATAAACCCAATTGTTTCAGCGCTAAAAATAAAAGTAAAAGCAGCCCAAGTCAAACAAATAAAGCGAAAATTAGAAAGAAAAACATTCGATTAGGTAAATGTTTCTACAGATCTAAAACGGCGTTAGTGGACAGCTTTTTTTCAGCAGCGCAGGTATTTCACGGCTATAGTGCCAGCAAAATGTAATTTAATGCAGGATCAGCCAGCAGAACACAACAGAAGCCTGGCATGGTTGTTCGACGCTCCGGCAGCCGTTCTAAATTTTCATTGTAGCCCACTGTAGCCTATGATGGCTTCCAGATTAAGGCCCCCACCCCGCGCCCCCCACCACCCACCCTCTCTACCCTTGTGCGCGCCCGTTAGTTTAGTGACAGTCAAGGGCCCACAGAACTATAGCCGGCTGTCACAAAATTGAGTGCATCTTCGAAGAAAACGGCGCCGAGCGTAAGCATTCCCACCAGCGCGCTTTAAAAAAAGAAAAAAGAAAACAGCGGGCAAGGAACCCTATAGAGTGCGTAACTTTGCGTGTGCTGCTGCCCTTTCCACGCAGCTCGCAGGCGCGGCGCCAAAGTAAACAAAGCCACGCGCGGTGTTGAGTTCTCTAGACTGTCTGAGTAGTTTCTGTTGATTGACGAAGGAAAGGGGGGAAACCTTGTCCGCGCTAAAGTGATACTCTCTCCACTTCGCTCTTGCGCCGATGAGTTCGCGTGGCGAAAATGACCCAGATTTTTGTCGAAGGCGGTTTCCGCGCTCGACCGATGGGGTCGCCAGCTTGACACGAGAGGGAGAAGGAGCTTGTGCAGCTGATACTGCGTGTATGTGCGCGCCTGCCTTGGCGCGCAGAACAAACAGACGCGGACTGCATCTATAAGTGAGGGGCTTCAACCGTTGTCTGCTAGCCCGAGCCGCCGTTTAAGCTTCTGAGAAGCGCGCCCGCTCGATTCCCGCGAGAACACCACTCGCCCAGCCATGGACCAACGATGCAATTGTGTGCCAGTCTGCGGATCGGCCCCGTCGCGCTCCTCAGGTCGTCGGACTGTCGCAATGCCCGGTGAACAAATTGTGTTTTGTTTAATTGTCTCTCTCTGCGTTAGTGCACTTTAGGTGCAAAGATTTCGTTGTATTGTAATCTATCTCAGTTGTTACTTTGCATGAGTTGCATGGCATTTGTAAATCACTTTGTATCTTCTCGTACGAGTGATAGTGAAATCCTCTGTATCGTCTCTTAGCTGTATAAACTTTGTTTTGTTGTGTGAACCTTTGGCTCCGACCCATCCTCTGATTTACGTCCAGCGAAGGCTGGGCGCCAAACGACCAACCCCATTCTCACTTGTTAGCTGGAGCGGCTGACACGACACGCGCCGCGAGACGTCGGCGCCAACTGTCTTGGGCCCAGACCAGACCTTGGCTGCTCTACCCGGCCTTCGCAGAAGATTTAATTTATTGATTGTGAAACATCTTTTTCCGCGGAAAGAGCTTGGTCTTCTACGAATAAAGCCTGTTTCTAAATAAACAAATAAGCAAACAAAGCATTTTACCCTGACATCAGGAGAGCTTATGTAGAATAGAGCAGAAATTTGAACGAGTTGGTTGAAATAAAAAGAAAAAAGAGCACTTTAGCCGCTGATCGCACGGCCTATCTTCATCTCTACATTTTCTCCTCCCTCTTGTGCCGTAGCTTTTAACTCATGAAAAGTGAATTTTTATTTTGCGGTAACGACATGTTAACAACTAGCTATAAGCTTTTAAAGAGCCGCAGACAACTGGAATATTTTATCACGTGTGTACCAAGTAGGAACAGCTAGAACCTAAAATTTATCTCTGTCAATTTGTTGCTGAAATTTTTGCCTCCACCGATGCCAAACACGTGTAAACATAAATTGTTGCCCCAAGACGTGCCCTCAGGATGCTGCACATAGGCGAGTTAGTTTATACAGTAAGCGGAAATCGGCGAAGCGCCGGCATGCACAGCAGCACGCCAGACCCTGATTTTTTTGCTGCTCAAGGGATCACGCTTCTTTGAGTGGAAGAAGGCCCTGTTTACAGAAAGAGCCGGTTGGTTCTTCAGGTGCTTCAGAATTGAATCAGTCTGTACACGTTGGGTGTTTATATTAAAAAAGAAACAGCGCACAAAAGAAGCGCCGAACTGCAATATTTTGCAGTGGCTGACAGCAAATACAATATATTTAGTGTATAATTTCCTCCTAAATAATTAGATCCCCTCATCTCTTTCCCCTCGTGCAGTGTAGCAAACCGGATTCTTCTTTTGGCTAACCTTCCTGCCTTTCCTTATCCTCCTCTTCTAGCCTCTTTTAATTGTCGGTAATAAATGCCAAGTAAAGGGGCAGAGAAAAGATTAGGACATAAAAAGAAAGCTGGCGCAGAAAAGAAAACAGGACGAACGAGAGGACACAGACAAGCGCTTACTTTGAACTGAAGAAAACTGAAGCATAAACTTTATGCCCTTCAGTTGAAAGGTAGCGCTTGTGACAGCTCAGCTTCGTCCGGTTTGCGCACCCGGGTTGTTGACCCCCTCTCGTTCGCTAAGGGCCCTTTCTCAATACTCTACACTCTCACCCCACAACCACCTGCAGTCCATTTTCCTTCGCCTTTGATCAGGCAGACAAAACCTTTACCACCAGATTTTCGTGATTCATGCCCTGATTAAGTACGTGGGGAAGAATAGCTCCAGGGCAGGTATTTCCTGCACCATCATTCCTGCATTCTGGCACTTCTTTATTCCCTGTAGCTTATATCTTCTCATATCGCATTTCCTAGTAGTGCTGGCGACTCCGCTTTTCCAGGTCACAGACCTGAGCACCAGAAATGGTACATACATTTAACACAGATGACCCCCCCCCCCCCCCCATAACTAGGGTTGTCTGTGCGTTTCCGGCTGTTGCTGAAAGGAGTGAATCTATTTTCGGTTGAGAAATCTCTCGATTGGAGATTCCAGGGTAAACATGCCATTTGCGCACTGCGCCTAAAGGAAGACCCATGTGAGGTCACTCAATGGTTTAAGGAAAAAGTTATAATAGTGTGCTGAGCGTGGGAGATAACTTCCGCAAGTTTCTGGTCAGTTGAAACAAACGCTCAATCATGTAGAGTACACTTTTCGATTTGTTGTAGGAAGCATTACCGTTTGAAGTGCTAGAGATATGGAATAGGTTTGGTTTATGGTTTATGGGGGTTCAACGACCCAAAGCGAATCAGGCTATGAGAGACACCGTAGTGAAGGGCTCCGAGAATTTCGACCACCTGGGTTTCTTTAACGTGCACTGACAATGCACAGTACACGGGCCTCTAGAATTTCGTCTCTAGAAGGTCCCCTTTAGCTCTCCTGTCTGCATGATCCTTTTCATGCCTGCATTGGCGTTGCGTTAACTGGCAGGTGCGTTAACAAACGTTTGATGGAGCATGAAAACACCTGGAAAAATGACCCCCTGTCTCACACAGGCTCCCACAGCAGGCAATGCCAATGCAGGCATGAAAAGGATCATGCAGAAAGGAGAGCTAAAGGGGACCCCTTTGCACAGGCGTCTTTCCAGTGCAAAAAGTGCCAATGTGTTCCCGATTACAAGAACACGCGCATCCTGTTCCGACATAACAATAAATTAACACGCGAAGTAATGGAAGCTTTTTATAGTTACCACAACGGCGAAAAAAGTATCAGCAGCCCTTCCATAACGTTATCCGAGAGGGAATTGAGCTATCTGACCTCCCACATGCCTTCCAGAAAACTTTTGTTGATTGATAAGTAGTTCACTGTTTGTATTTATACGCTTTTCGTTCTTCAATAAAAAAACCAGTTGATAGTCAGAGCCTGTTTGTGCTAGTCCTTCGTCTTGTGCTCCGTTCGTGTTGCGCTGAGAGCGAAAATGAATCTTCTTCCTTTTCCTGCTTAGCCTCTGCTGCACTGCAACTGCGACGTCATGAGAACCGGACGAAGCTAACTGAGGTATCCGTCTCTGCATAAAACTAGTTTTATGGTTTATGCTGGCAATCCTCATTTTATGATATGGTTTAGTTTAGGGCGTTTAACGTCCCCTAGAGGCTGATGCTATGCGGGAGGACATAGTGAGGGGCATTAGAAAATCCGACCACCTGGGGTTTTTCAACGTGCACTGACATTGCACAGTACACAGGTTTCATGCATTTCGCCTTCATCGAAATACGATCGCCGCGGCCGCGATCGATACGAGCGTATTTCGGGGGAGCAGTGCAGCGTCACATCCACTGAGCCACCGCAGCGGCCTGGCTCCAATCTGGAGAAAACACAATGTGTCGCGTTGGCATCGAAACATCGGTTCTCTAATGAATCTTTGGTCGATTGTCACTCTTTTCTCTCAAATTCTCCTCCCGACCAAGAAGATCTCTTCTAAAATTCTCGCCTTATAAGTGCAGGTGCTGTCGAGTGCACGCGGGCAAGCGTGGGTGCCCCTCTCTGCAGAAAAGAGCTCGCGGGTTTCCATGCCCCCTAGTACAGAATGCACATCTCTGTGGCGGAAACAATATGATATCAAAAGGGCCTCGCCTGGCTGGCAAAATCATCCATGTTAGTTTGATTCTGAATCGGTTTCGCCTTTGCCATGTGTTCCGCAAACGTCTTCTCCCAAATACTGGGTATGCGCCACACCTAGTCGCACCTCCTGCACCACGCTGCCAAAAAATTGCGTATTTCAATCAGAAAAGGGCACTGAAGTTGTGCTATATAAATATACAGCGATAGTAAAAACATGGCTAATCAGTGCGCATGATCATAATTTCCCGGAAACCATAACAGGTATGGAAGTTTCGCTTGCCAACCCGTGAGGTCATGACAATTGGTCGATGACGTTGGTTGGATGGTCTCTTTCGAGCTGTTTTTCGGTACAAGAAGAGAACAAGCGGGTGGCGCGGTCAGCGTCCACTTCTTTTTCCGTGGAAATTGCAATTTTTATTGTGTGTTAAATGTAAACCACTGATAGACACTATGCTCAAAGCAAAAAGAAATCGCTGTTGCAAACCGCACTTATCTCCCTTTCACACAACTTTCGTTTGTTTCGGTTCGAAATTATAAGCATTGAAGGAGACACGAAATGAGCTCCTCTGCTGCAATTTAGTTGAATATTGTCAGGAGGTGGTGACAATGCCATGAAAACAAAGATGAGCAGATTAACGTGAAATTGAATTTTGTTCTTGGGCTGAGTAGCGCCCATAAATAAACTGAAGAATTCGGCGACAGCAATACCAGCAAAAGTGATCGGAGTTCATCGGAGATAAGGCGGTAAAAGCAAGTACCACAACCCAGAATAATGTGATACACAAAATGATATACTCGCGCGCCGACGGTTTTGAACAGGAACGAACAGTACAACAGTTTCGCGGCATTACTTCTAACTCAATGAAGCATCGGCATTTGCTTTCACGAAAAGTATGGTCAACAAAAGGAAAGCCAATGCAAAATAAGCGCTGGTATGGCAAACAATGAAAGCGCAGAAAGCTTTGCACTGAGTTCAAGATGTCGAGTCGGCATCAACACTCATACACCGTCACGGGGTTTGAATCCTGCGTGGCGATGGCTGAATACACGGAATACGCAGCGGCCTCAAACAGAAAACGCGGTCAGCTTCGTCACGGATTAAACATATGAAGTGCCCAAGGGAAGGTGTGCCCAAGGTGTGTCAAAAAAGGCCGAGTTGGTTTACCATGCTGAACGTAAAAGCGCAAAAAACAAGGACGTAGAATAAGACACACAACACGAGCGCTCACTTCCAAATGATGTTTATTACATGCAAAAAACAGATTTTTATACTATCGATAATGCCTGCAAGGCATTACAACAGAGTAGTGAAAGATAGATGAGTCATCGAGCGTCACACTTGAATGATAAAAGATTGGACATCTCTTTTTGGGAGAGCAGAATTGACGGAGCGCTTACACAGTCATCCCCAGCTCGCGCTATCTTCAACGCCTCAACAATTTCGCGCATAACTTGGAATTTGTTCACGTAAAGGATTTTGCACTTGTGAAAAAGAGGACGACAACCCTCTTTTCCTTTGCTTTTGCATTTTAGACATTGAATGCTCATGTGTCCTTCTTTTTTATTGTTCACAACATATTCATGCTCACCCAATCGCTCATTTATGCATTTTCCCTTTTGGCCTATATAATATTTACCATAGGATAATGGCACTTATAGACAACACCTTTCGTGCATCTCGCGAACGGCTTTTGATGCCTGATCATGCAACCAGTTTTTCCTGGGCTTCCTGATGTGCTAAGATTGCATAGTGAACTGATTTTATTTGGGGCAGAGAAAAACCCTCCAACGTTTACCCTGTTGCCAATTTTCTTTCAGACTGTGCGAAAGCTTATGTTTACAAGAAATGACTGCAAATTTCTTATCGACTGTTGTCTTTTCCGGCTCTTCCTGAGACTAGGCTTCCCATTCTTTCTTTTTGATAAGTCCTTCCGCCACAGAAACCACCATGTGCAACGGATAACCCACTTCTTGCAACTTGTTGGACTGCAGGAAAAGGCTTTCTTCAATTGCATGTTCGCATGACTTTTTTATGCAGTTGGCAAACCCTAAACGAGCTTTGTTTCTTTTTATGAGCTTTGAATGCGCGGAATTGAGAAGAAAGGGCATTTTTCCATCCCGGGGATGATAAATCCAGCAAGTGTGGTCTTTTAAAAAGTTGACTTGATGTCGAGAAAGCGTATGCTACCGTTACCAGGAAGTTCATGCGTGACGGCAAGTCTAGATAAGCTATGCTTAAAATGATCTAAAACGCTTCCTACCACTTCATCGAGGGTGATTGCAGTGGTGTCTGAAAGGATTAAGAAATCATCCACAAAGCGAAAAACGTTTAACACCCCTACGTCTTCAAGGCGGGCAAAAAGCCTTCTGTCACGTTCAGCTAAAAATAGGTCCCTTAACAAAGAAGCAACGCTGGACCCTATACATATTTCTTGTTTCTGCAAAAACAGGTCATCGCCGCACATTACAAAAGTGGAATTAAGATACGCACTTAATAGCTCTAAAAATCCCCAACACTTACTCCCACTGAATTCTGGAAAGCAATAGGGCCAGCGTTCTCAATACATCTTTCAACGCACTGCAACAAGCCGTTTTGCGGCAACGAGTAGTACAGCTCTTTTACATCGAATGAGAAGGCAACCATGTTCTTTCCTTCAGTTTGCTTCAGAAAATTAATTACATATCCGGAATTTCTTATCAAAGGGTCATCAACAACTAGCTGTTTTAGACTTTTCTGTAGGAAGTCAGAGACTGATTTTTGCCGAGTGCGCACCTCCGAAACGATAATTATTAAAGGACATTCCATTTTGTGTGTTTCAGCGGAAAGGAACATGTTAAGACTTAGACCACTGGCCTTTTCTACAGACTGAGCTAAGCGGGTGAGATTCAAGGAGATACACAACTTTTTTGCTTTCAATCTTACTTTTGACAGATTTACGCCCTGTTGCCTATCAAACACTTTCTAGACAGCATGATACCTTTTTCTTTAAAAAGGCTCTTAGGCATCACGACACAACCACCCTGGGGTAACTAGAAGGCAAGGGAAATTCACAGTAGTTCATCTTACAAGACGACATCCTTTGGAAGATTTGCAATACCTAACAACACCGCAGTCCATCTTGGTTTGACTTCAAGCCGGCGTACCGAATGTCTGCAGGCTTGATACGGTGATCCCATATTTAGCACAGAAGGACCACTCCAACTCAACGCCGAATCAATGCATGAGACCACTTTTGAAACTATATATGTATAAGAGAATTGCAATTTTCTGTATTTATACCAAAATCTCGATTCATTCGTGAATACTTCACTACAAAAATACCTTTTTTGTTGATTAATACGGTTTCTAAGGTACCACCAAAGATGCAACCTTCTGCGGATACAGCAAAACTTAACCGAAAGCTTTCCAGAAATAGATAAACTTTCTCAATTATAAATAATTGTTCAATTTTGGTTCAAACTTGCAGTAACTATTTGTCAACTTCTGCGTGGTTTAATTTGTATTATTAATTTAAAGGCTCTCAACAAAAACGCAAGAGGTTTCAAAAACACGGCATAGATATGTCAGGATACCAACACTGAATGAAGATTCTGCAATGAGAAGCTTCACTGCAGCAGAGGTAACTGAGGCTCGCTAGACATTTTGAAGCACGTTGGTATAGAACCTAAAGTGATGCCTACCTTTGAAAACTGGCACCTCGCAGTAAACTCTCCGCCGTTTATTCTTCCTCCCACTGCCATGGCCGTCCTAAATCTCTCAAGGCTTCTGTTGGACGCTGTTTTTGAAGCATGAGTAGGCGTGTTTGCTCGAAAACTACTGGAGGAAACGGAGAATGGAAGGGCAGAGTTCAGTACATGAGAGGCTTTATACAAAAAAGGAAAGCAGCTCCTGTAATCTCACCTCTTTCATTTCTCCAGTCTGCCTGCAATCTCTATAATTATGTTGCCCCAGATAAAGCATTTCCCGTAAAGATGGCATTTGCCAGGGCCAGCATAATCTTTTCCTACCTTTTTATTGCCATTTTTAATAAACTACTACTACTACTACTGCCTCGTTCGGCGAATAGAGAGCTCTATACTGTTTAATGAATAAGGAGCTATATAAACTCAACGTGCACCCTGGCTGCAACAAGAGTGCATAAAGATTTCGAAAGCTCAATCCAGGGATTTTTTAAAACACAAATGATGAACACTAGCAGCAAAATTGTTTACCCGCGCACTCCACGCGTCCAGTCGGATATCGTTTCACGTATTTCGTAGCATAATGTCCATGGCATAAATCTGTGTGTTTGTATGCATAAATCTGTGGTTTCTTTTACACAAACAAGCGAGCCAGTGGAAGTCTGGATATATTGGCAGGGGTTCACTGAAATATCTTTTTCTCACTTCTATATATGAGAGAAACCTACTCTCGTTTTATTATGGTGTGTTGATAATTTTCGTCAGTCTAAAAGTATTTCTATCTTTCTGAATTTATTTGCATGCATCTGAACCATTTTTATGTGCTTACACCTCCAGTTATTATTTTTCAACTATGCACTTTTGTTTTACAGTTATCTGCTCTACTTTTACAATGGTACAAAATAGTTAAGATCTTGTTTTTAGTGCAGTTCTGTACACCATATATTGCCGCTCCTTGGGGTATTATGCCTTACTGTTTTTTCTTTCAATACCTTTATGTGGGTGTAAGGCCGGCAGTTTCTTGTACAAGCAGTGCGGGACTATTAATACCGAAGATAGGTACACGGAAGGAGTGCCCTCCTTCTCACAAAGGCACCCGAGGATACATCATGTAAACAGTAAGCTCTAAAGATCGATTCACGCGGCCCACCTTAGGCCCTCATATCAGGCACCACATAAGCAGTGAAGCACTCCCCTTCGATCCGCCTATTTCACTATTGGCCAAAAATGTCTGTTAACTTGAGTGGCGATTGACGGTGGGCGCGCCTAATTTGTATATTGCCAAGGAAAGATGAAGGTTAGAGGACAAAACGTGACATCATAAAAAAATACACAAAATATGTTTCGCCTACCGTACAGATAGCCTTGTTCACAGTAATAACGAGAAGCGGGTGCGCGAGCTTATGTATGCTTGAAAAGGGGGCGCAGGGAGCGTGCGCAAGCAGTTGTCAGATTTCCGCAGTTTCTGTTCAAGGTGTGACACGTCGTTTTTATCGTCAAAGATTCAAAGTAAAGGCGAGGAAATTTCTTCTTTTCTGTCGCAAGAACGTGTGCCTCGCCTCAGTCGAGAATGTGCAGTTTCGATATGGAATGTTCAGCGATTGCACTGGAATCTATTTTTCTGTTTTTGGCGTCGTTTTTATGATCTTTTAGGCGCCTCTCGAAGTTACCATTTTCGCCATTGTAGACGCAGTGACAGTCGGATCAGGGAATGCTGTAAACCACGCCAGGATATTTTTTCTTTTGGAAGAACCTCCTTTTCGTTGACCAAGGCATGTCGCAGTTTTCTAGTCGGAACGTGAGCAATGACAATTTGGAACGTGCGCAGAATGTGTGCCAACGTCTCGCTGAATCCAGGGGTGCAGGGAACAGCGGAACGTTTCAGGGGGGAAGATACACGCGTTTCACGTTCTGGTCGACACAGTTGTTATTAGACCGATGTCACAAAAGATGTCTGGTAGTCACTGCGTGAAAGTTCTTGCCGCACTAGGTGAAAGTCGTTTGCCCTGTCTTCGGGAGAACTGCAAATGCGTTGGCTGCTTTTAAATAAGGTGGAAGCAACCGATCCCTTATGTGAGGCTGGGTGGATGGATCTAGAGTTGAGATAACGCTCCGTGTTGGTGGGTTTCTTGAAAACGCTGAATTATAGTTTGCCACTATAGTGGTTTACCACGACATCTAGAAAGGGCAACGAAACATACGCCTCGACCTCGGTGGTGAAATCAATGGCGTTTTCTATGGAGTTGAAATGCGACAAAAAGGCAGGCAAAGCGTCTTCTTCAATCATGCAGAAACTCTCGTCTAGACATCTGAGGAAACATTTTGGCGGGTGAGCAAATGTTGCAAGTGCCCGGCGTTCGACAGACTCTATGGTGTGGCTCGCGACGGTAATGGAGATAGATGCACACATACGAGTGCCTTGAAGTTTACTGTAAAACTAGTCTTAAATAAAAATGCGTGTTGCTGAAGCAGAACTGTAGGAGTCTACAGAGGTCAGGAACGTCAACAGGGGTCCTCTCAGGTAAGGATCTGTCAGCCTCGGGGGCAGAAGAGCAGTCTTGTACGGCAAGATAAACAGGAACGCACGTGAATAGCGACATGACGTCAAACGAGACCAGGAGCTCGTTGTCGTCCGGTGACATGTCGTTTACTTTCTTGATGAAGTGAGTCGAATTTCGTACGTGTGTCGATCGACAACCCACAAGAGGCGAGATGATGCGGTGAAGGCAAGGAGATAAGCTGTGAAGAGGGGAATGACTGTAGTTCACGATGGGACGCATCGCCATACCAGTCTTGTGTACTTTGGGAAGGCCGTAGAGGGCGGGGGCCGAACTGCTGGTGCACAAGAGTTTTAGGTAAAGTGGCCTGTGGGTCAGAGGGATGAAGCTGAAGACGTTAGTGAGAAGTTTCTGCAAAATCGCGCTGCAATTTGCAGTTGTGTCCCTGTCCAGTCGGCAGTAGGCGGTGTCATCTTCAAGTAGCTTCTGCATCCGGCTTACATAGTCTGTTCGGTCCAAAAGGACAGTGGTGTTGCGTTTGTCTGCCGGTAGGAGTTGTTCCTTATTGTTGCGAAGGCTCTTAACAACTTGGCGTTGTTCCGTAGTAGGAGGGGGCAGGAATCGCCTCGGGTTGTAGTTGGGAGAGTAGGCTGATAGCACGAGGCCTTGCTTCATCTCGACGTGAAGCGTTGAATTTATTGACAGCGTGCTAACAGCAAACACCAGATTTTAGCTCCCACAGTAGGTCCAATGTTGACATTGAGGCCAAGGTTTAAAACGAAATGTTCATCGTTGTTGGTGTTTTATGACGAAATGTTGTGAACAATCGTTGCAGGTGCTGCTTTGCAAGTAGTTGATGGGGATGGGAGAAGCCAACGCACCTTGCTTTTGTGCGAGACTTCATCACAACGGGAATGCATTGCAGCCTAATGACAAGCATGCAGTTGAATGCTGGCAAACTCATCCGGGTAGAGCGACGGTAGTCGACGATGGGCGAAAAAGGCTTCATTTACCAGGGCTCTTAGCTCCTCTTTGACTCAAGTATCTTTGCTTGAAGAAGGGAGCGTTCAGCTTTGGCGATAGGTTATAGGAGAGGCCTTAAATCAATTAGACATGCCTCCCTCTTTCTCCGTAACTGGGCCAAGCACAACCAACATCGACTGGGAATGGAACCCCGGCGCCAATATCTTTTCCTCCGACTTCAGTTCTTTTAATGAACATCTACTACAATAGTAAATGACGTTTGGCCCTCAGATAAACCGTTCTTAGAGTAAATGGGCCGTACCAGCTGCAAGGCAACTCAGATTTGAATTTTGTTTCTATAGATGGCAGCACTTAAGTACCAAAAAAGGAGGTAACTTATATATCCCTCTCCTGGAGTGTGAATTCCTCCATGGCACGAAACTATCATTCTGCCACGCACAAAAAGTATATCGGCGAACTCACGGCCGAAGCGAGCTCCCGCTGATTTTTAGAAAGCCTAGATTAGTGGTATATATTGTGAAGATAATAAAGATTGCAATCTACATAGAAGAAAAATGTTGCCGACCGTTCTCACCACGCCACCCACGTGTGCTCTTTTTGTTCATAGAAACGGCCGCACACCTAAAATGAGACAACCAATTAATGTCTTCTACCAATTATCATGACGTCGCCGGTTTGAATGCGTGAAATCTCTACCTACTCTGGTTGGTTTCCGGTGAAGTGTCATTATGCACCCTGCTTCGCGATGTTTTTTCCGTATCGCTTTGTATTTGCATAGCGCCCCTTCGCAACACTTTTCTGATTGAAATATACTTTATTCAGCGTGGCGCTTGAGGTGAGACAATGTTTGACGCATACCGAGGGGGCTCTTATTGTGAGAAGGAAGGCGGTTCGGGAACGCTTGAGAAATGCAAAACTGGATGATTTTGTCTGCAAGCTCATACCCCTTGGACATCACATTGTTTATACCACGCAGACATCTATTCCGGATAAGAGCTCACAAATCTGCAAGCTCCTTGTTGCAGAGAAGGTGGAGACTCGCCTTACCCCCATACAGTCGGCAGCACCTGCAATGATTAAAATGAGAACATTTGGCAAAGATATGAATGGTAGGGAGAAGAATTAGAGAGAAAAGACTCACACTGGACTAAAGAAATGATTAGAAGACCAACATTTCGATGTCGATCCGTCACGTTCTGGGTTCAGTAGATTAGAGCCAGAGGCGCGCTTTTCAAAGGACTTGCGAGCCACTGTCCGAGATTCGTTCCCATACAAATCAAGAATATATTGGTGAATGTCCTAGTTGGCTTCGACCGGTTCTCATGACGTCGCAGAGCAGCAGAGCCTTAGCAGAAAAAGCAAGAAGACGACCCTTTCTCCCTCTGGTGTGGTCACTGGCAAGTGTCTCAAGAGGACTGGTCAGTGTGACTGTGTAAGGGGGTTGACCTCTACCTCATGACAATCGGTGTACACCATTGCGCCTCGCTTACACGAACCAGAGAGCGCTGGGTCGAGTCGGGCGTCGGACTGAGCAAGGTTAGAACACTCGACGACTATGTGTTTCCATGAACTCGGTTTTAGCCAGTGGAGACCGCTTAGGATGCCTCGATGCGCGCAACGGCGGGGGAGCGGGCCCTTTAAGGTACCATAAGACCCGGTCACCTCCAGCGACACGGAGCGTCAGGAAAGCATTGAGAGCGAGCGGTGCCAGCGTTCAAGACTGAGGCACGTCACCAACGTTTCGGAGGCGCGAAGGCGCAAGCGAAAAGCAAGTTCGCATTTATCCGCTCTCCTACCCGACGTTTCGATTCGACAGAGTTTATGGCACACCGTGTCCGGTTCAAGTTGAGTGAACCCACTTCTTTTAGCGGACTTGTCTGGACTCTACCCGACTAAGCGCGCGTTTACTTGAACCCAGTAACTGGTTTTCGACCACATAACTCAAATCAACCCGGGCCTACTGGGTTCGTGTAAACACCTCCATTGACCAGAGGGCCAATTTTTAGGTGTATTTGCCACTGTATTTTTTATGTGATGTCACCTGAATCATTGCTCCCATCCACTAGGGAAGGAACTATGTAGCTCTCTCACATGGTCCTGAAAGGGGAGCCATCTTCCTGTGAGCGACCTGTATTTTGATGCAAACATTGCCTTATTGTGTGGCGGCCAAAATGGAAGGGGTACTGGGTGGAGCTTTTGGGTGTGACCTTACTTTGTGGACTTCATGTTCCTTTTGTGGCGCACTTCTTTTTATGGACTTTGGAGATGCTTCAGAAGGCTATGAAATCCCACTGCAATGTGAATGAAGCTGAAGTACATTAGAAATGCAGCCAAGGAAGAAAAAAAAGAGAAAGAATTCAAATTCCCCGATGTTCTCAGAAAATTGTGCTCGCACGAACATAGACAAGTAAAATGTTGGTGTTGGAGAAAGCAGTCTGACGCCAGATGGAGGCACGTCACACGGTGATTTTGGCGCGAATTTCAAACACCCGCAGAAAATACATACACAACTTTCGGGGTCTCGCATGGGCTCCCGCCTCGAAGCCACTTTTCGGCAGAAAGAGTCAGCCTTCGGGCTCGAATATTTTGGACGACATCCGGGCCATTGTCCAGTGCCTGCTGCAGCCGGATTTTGCCAATCTACGGACACCTAGGCATATTGCCGGCTGACTGCCGGCCTAGCCATCGAGCTCGACCTAGCTCGTCACCTCTCCGCCGGGAACTGAGCGCCCAGGGACCCGCACAGATGGAGTACGCCGTGGAAGGCGAGAAAATATCACCGTCGGAGCTCGAGGCCGGAAAATGGGAAACCATTCTTCGTTACCGCGACCGACAACGAGGCCTGAAGAATAAAGGGCCCGCATCAACCGACGACGAGCCTGCGCAGGGGCACGGCCAAGGCAAGTCTAATTCCAATTTTCCATCGCGAAAGAACGGGAAGAAGCTACTTGCACTCAGCAAGAAAGCCCTTCTCCCGCGCTTACCGACCGACGACTACAAAATCGTCTGCCGACCACAAGGTTGGAATCTGAGGGACTTTGCGCCCGGACTACTACTCTTCTGCGCCTGCGAGGTGGCCAGGCTGCCGTATGATACGGTGAAGAATGAAGACATTATCAGAGTCAATACGGCCAACAACACCTTTACGCTATGCACGCCCGATCGTCAACGGGCGACTGCATACGCCAATATTGAAAAACTGAACCTCCAAGATCAAACCTACAACGTAACGTCGTACGTGGCGGCGCCCGAAGACTCGGTAAAAGGGGTCATTTACAACGCCTACGCGGGAGACTCGCCCGAAGCGGTTCGCCAAGGCTTCGGAAACCGAAACGAAGGAATAGAAGTTGTGGATGCCCGAAGGATCGGGAAATCCAGAACAATACAAATCACCTTTTTTGGAAAGAAGCTACCCAGCCAAGTAATCTATCAGTGCGGCGTCTTTCGGGTCCACCCCTTCAGGGAGCAACATGAGGTATGCTACAACTGCAGGAGAGTAGGACACCGGGCCGATGTCTGCTACAAACCTACAACGAACCTTTGCCGCCGCTGCGGAGAAAATCACTCGCCTCCACCAGAGGGAGAACAGCCAACCTGCCAACCCGTATGCATCGTCTGCAACGGGGGCCACAACACAGGCAGCCGGAACTGCAAATTCCGGCTGATCAACAAGAACAAACAAGGAACGCCCCATGGCAACCAGACACCCAAGCAAGGGGACAACGACTCATCACTACACGGACACCAGTCTAGGCCCAGGAAGAAGGAACACGGTGCTACCGGAAAAGGAGGAAGCCACAGCCGGAACAACTCCAGCTCCTTCCCGCCCCTGGGGAACCCTGCAGGGAACGACAAGAGAAGCTCAAGCCGCGGACGCAGCGATAGCCGCTCCAATAAAAAGGTGAGCTGGCCAGCAGAGGCCTCCCAATCTATTGACGCTCGAGAGAAGGAGTTTCAGATCCAACTACAATCCCGAGACATAGAAATTGCCAGCCTTAAAAAAGAGTTGGCTGACATTAAACGCCTGTTACAAGCGCATCAGGTACAGAATGCCACTGCGGCTAGAATGCCACCCACCGCGTCCCAGGATTCGACCAATAATGCGATGGAAACAGACGCTATTTGCCACACTCCCTCCAACGCGTCCCAGTCTTCAGCCCATAACGCGACGGACACAGACGCCAGAATAGCAACTAAAAGACCGCATCCTACAAAAGAAGGCGAGGAATCCAAAAGAAAGGCCGAGGCTTCGGAAGCCGACACCCCGCAGCCGTCGAAAGCGCCTACCAAACTCAGGGCAGACATCAATACTCTGTCAGAGAGAACTAGCGCTATATCAACAGAACAAGCTACCTTCCAAGGCCTCGTTACTACCAAATTTGCAGAGATAGATATTCGCTTTGCAACACTAGAGGGACAGGTATCCCAAATAGCCACCTGCATGCAGCAAATAATGGATAGGCTTACAACTATCGAGGCCCGCCTACCCCCCACCGTGGATCTGTCCACGACGCCACAGCCATCTATAACCCAACATGGCACCACGCCAAAAATTTGAAATTTGGCAATGGAACTGCAGAGGCTTCCGCCGCAAGCGGGCCCACTTGCAGCTCCACATCCAACAAGCACCGTCTGTTCTAACCCCAGACGTGATTGCATTGCAAGAAGCTAGCGGCAGGGCTACACTGCCAGGCTATAAAGCATATCTGCCACCTCATTATGATACTAGTAACGCAGCCGGCTCCTTCACAGCCACTCTGGTGCATAGAAATATCACCGCAATTCAACATTTTATAAATGATTCGGAAGAAGATTACACCCTACTTGAAATAGTACCAAGGCAAAAAGGAGGCTCAAATCTCATCATCCTTAATGTATACAACCCTCCCAGAAACAAAGGCAATGGACTCCCACACTTGTTGATAAACACAGTAAAGCTGGCTGCTAGGGCTCAACTATTAATTGTGGGAGACTTCAACGCTCAACACCCAGCATGGGGATATACCAAAGCAACTCCGAAAGGGAACCTGCTCTGGCAAATCATACAGTCACTAGGGCTCACAACGCTAAACAACCCGAGCGACCACAAACGCATGGGTAACAGTGTATGTGTAGACACATCTCCAGACTTATCCCTCTCTAAAAACGTCAAGGACGCAAAGTGGGTCAACACCGGGCAAAACCTTGGCAGTGATCACTTCATCCTTAGCATCACGTTCCCCACGACAAAACTTAAAAACAAAGCAAAAGAAATACGAACCACGGATTGGGACAAGTTCAGGCAACTTCGCGACAAAACAGCTCCAAAGGAGATCTCTAACCTTAGCGACTGGGTTATCTCCCTGAATGAGGATGTCAGCTCCACTAGCGTTGTGGTGCCAGTTGAGAAGGAGGAGCAGATTGCAGACTCAAAACTGTTACACCTGTGGCAGGCACAAAAAGGCCTCCAAAAACGCTGGAAGCAGCAAAAACACAACAAGCGACTACGCAAAAAGATCGCTGAAATCGAGAGGCGAATCGAGGAACATACACTTACTCTCCAAACACAACAATGGAACCAAATATGTGAAAGCGTCAATGGACAGCTCGGAAATAAGAAGACATGGCATCTTCTAAGACACCTGCTCGATCCAGAACAAACACGTCCCGTGCAACAAAGTCAACTGTACAGACTCATACATAAATATGAGGGTACAACTGAAGACCTAATCAAAGAGCTAGCAGAACGTTATCTAAACACGGATGATAGTACCACACAACCACACTACCGGGGGACTCCTAATCCAAATTTAGACGCAGACATCACAGACGCAGAGGTCTGGTACGCAATTGGAAAACTGCGGACAACATCTGCGGCAGGACCAGACAAAGTTACAAATAAGACTCTCAGGAACTTAGACGCAACGTCGATCGCGGCGGTTACAGACCTTATGGACAAATACTGGCATGCAGGCAACATACCACCAGAGTGGAAACACGCGAAAATCACTTTTATTCCTAAAGCGGGTAAGAAACTCAGCACTGAGAATCTACGGCCAATTTCATTAACATCATGCCTAGGCAAACTCATGGAACATGTCATCCTCAATAGGCTCCAAAACTATGCGGAGGACATGAACCTCCTACCTGAAACAATGTTAGGATTCAGGGCCCAACTATCTACACAGGACATTCTCTTGCAGCTTAACAAGGACATAATTGAAGCTGACGAGGGAACAGGAACGAAAGCAATATTGGGTTTAGACCTTGTTAAAGCTCTCGACAACGTCACCCACAAAGCCATCTTGACAAACTTGTCAGAAATCAACCCCGGAGAAAGGACGTACAACTACATCCGATCCTTCCTCACTAACAGAACAGCAGTGATAACGGTCGGAACAATAGAGTCTGCCCCAATCAAACTAGGAAGTAAAGGAACGCCACAGGGCTCCGTCCTGTCCCCTTTCCTTTTTAACCTCTCCCTCATCAAAATTCCCCCCAAACTGGCACAAATACCAGACCTACATCACACGTTCTATGCAGATGACATCACACTTTGGGTAACCAAAGGATGCGAAGGCTACATAGAAGACACACTCCAAGCAGCAGTGGACATCATCGAGGCATGCGCATGGGATTCCGGCCTCACTTGTTCTGAGCAAAAATCTGAACTCTTCGTGATCCGTCGTAAACAAAGAGGTAGGCGTACCACGACATCCCCCCCGCAAATAAACGTCTATGTTAATGGACGATCTGTCAAAGAGGTACAGACCATGAGAATACTGGGGTTGTATTTACAAACAAATGGAAAAAATACTGACACACTCACTAAGCTAAAACGCACGGTAGAAGCGACGGCGCGATTACTCCGCCGCATAGCTAACCGCAGACAAGGGGTGAGGGAAAGAGATTTATGCCGCCTAGTGCAGGCCTTTGCGCTGAGCAGGATACTCTATGCCACCCCTTATCTGAAATTTTCGAAAGCAGAAAAGGACAAATTGGATAGCATGATACGGCAGGCCTATAAGGCTGCGTTAGGACTCCCACTAAATGCCTCAACCGAAAGGCTTATGAGGTTAGGAATACATAACACCTACAATGAACTGAAAGAAGCCCATTTAATGGCTCAAACAGCGCGATTAGCCAATTCCAGAACTGGCAGGAGTATTCTTACCAGGCTCGGAATTAACTTTCAACCTACGAATAACGATGCTAAAGTAGACTTACCCCGCGCCTATAGGACGGCCCTACTAATCAAACCACTCCCCAAAAACATGCACCCCTTACACCATGAGGGTAGAAGACAAGCACGAGCCAAAGCCTTATATAAGAAATACAGACAGTGTGCTGCAACACTTTATGTAGATGCGGCAGAATACAAAAATACCAATGCCTTTGCAGTTGTGGTTGTGAACGAGAATGGTGACCACATCGTCTCGGCGACAATCAAAACGAAATCCTCTGAAACGGCAGAAGAGGCGGCTATAGCCCTCGCCCTAGCACATACCCAAGGGAGCATCATCCTCAGCGATTCCAAAATGGGTATCAATAATTTCGCTAAAGGGCGAATTACAAACACCTCCCTTAGAATCCTTAACGCATCCAAATTCTCACCAAATTATTCCAAATTGATATGGGTCCCAGCCCATTCGGGGAATCCGGGGAACGAGGCAGCCCACAATAAAGCCCGAGGTTTCGTCGACCGGGCAGTGGATGAGTCTGGCTCCCTGAATTTCACGAAGGACTCAATGATCACATATCATGATCTCACCAATCATTTTAAACTAGAGAGGAGAATTTTCCCCCCTCCAGACAAAAGACTTACTAAAGAACAAGAGGTTACGTGGCGTCGTCTACAGACGAGATCGATACGCACCCCATCACTCCTCGCGCACATTTATCCAGATCTTTACAACCCAAACTGCAAACACTGTGGCCAACGTGCTACCTACGATCACATCCTGTGGGACTGCAAAATAGAGCCACCTCCGGGTGATCTAGTTACAGCTCCATCTCTCGAGCGGTGGGAGACCGTGCTGGCTAGCTCTGACCCCAGAACGCAAGTTTTGGCGGTGGAGTGGGCTGACAAAGTCGTCGAGGGCTATGTACTCTCGACCACTTAACGCGACTTCTTGCCAAGCTCTTCCCGGCGAATAAAATGTTTTACAATCAACAACTTTCGGGGCGTGTATAACCTAAACACTACGTTCGATATGGATAAAAATTGCTTTTAACAATAACGAAACAAAAAGGAGGAAATATTGCGGTCGGAGTTTTGATATTTAGTTTACTTTTCTTTACCACACGACATGGCAGACCAACTTGTCTAAAAAAAACAATTTTTCTGAATATTTACCTCGGATTTGTAAAAAAAATGAAACAATAATAAAATCTGTCCGCTATATTTCCTCTATCCACTAAAGAAGAAGACTCTGCCACGACCCGTGTTAATATTGAAGCATATGTAGACACGCTATAGCTGCTCAAACTTCCCATGTATTTCCGAAGTAGACTCTGGTGAACAGCCAGCTTTGAGTGGAGCTCACTCAAGGCGCAGGGAAGGAACAAAAACAAACAAACAAAAGTAGCAAGACCCTGCGAGTGTGAAATTGCAGGGATCAGCAGCACAATAGAGAGAGCGGTCTCTCCCCAACTTAGATGAAAAGGATTATCCCCTTCCATCTACCACTCCCTGCTTTTTCACTCCAGGAGGGTCATGAGAATGGTACCACACCATTGGCTGAAAAGGGTTCTTTCACCAAAAAGGCGTTGCGTCCCTAAGTTTTGTCCGACTATGCTTGCCGATGTCCGAGAAAAATGGTGATGAATATTGTGCGGATTGATGAGGGATTCTTTTTATATGTATACACTCTATTAAATACGCACATGTAATATATAGCATTTATCTATATATACTGGCTGTCACTGCTCTGCAAACGTCTGCGGGACTCACTCAAGGCGAAGTCGGGCCATTTTGTTCGGATAATGATCAAGTGTAAAACAAGAGAATGAATTGAATTTAATTGAAAATCTGTGAAAAAGCAGAGTATCTAAATTGTAGATGGGTATAAATACTAGCGTCTCTTTTCTGTGCAATAACGCTTGCTAACGGCACTGATTGAAAGGTTTACTTGTTTCAAGTAATAACGACGATGGTAATTTTCTAGTCATGCCCTCATGCTCACATATACCAAATTTTCAAACAAATGTATCAGCAGATGATAGTTATTTAAAGAAATGTGTAACCTAAAACACAGAACCCCCGATAATACAAGTCAAGCGTACTATATATTTATGCAACTCAAGAAAACATCTGCTTTCTTAAGTAAAACGACCTCTACGACCCATAGGGCATGAAAACAAGAATCGGTTACCAAAGGGAAGCTGCAAGTGGCCTTTCTAATAGTAGCAGTTTCTGCAGCTAACATACATGCTTCTTAGTTCGATAACGCCATCGCATCTGTTAGGCCTAGTTTACTCAGTGAAACTGCCTACGGCATTTAGCTTGCCGCACATTTACTGGGCATCAGTGGCGCATTCTTCTTTCCTACAGGTATTGCTCTTGCACAACACTTTTTATTAGTTACGCATAAGGGACACAAGGCAAAGGTACAAACATCTGCTGACCATTGTGTGCCAGTATGACAGAAACAAAATTTCGGAACTATCGTCAGTAGACATCAAAAACCTGCCTGTCGGAAATTTTCCTTATGGCCACTAGGGCACCGTTATGCTGGTTCGAAATCTCCGAAGCTCCAGAATGAATATGCTGCTCGCTTTCAAAAGCATCTCTTATCGCAGCTTTAACTAAAGCTGAAATCTCCTCCTCCTTCTCAACAACAACCAGCCGGCGGCATTGTAAAAGAGGGGAAAAAACTCCTGGCATAAAAAAGGGTGGTCGCAAAATGAGGTCACCATTCATACACTTCCAAGAATACTAGGTAGGACCTGCTTTCCTTAATCTTCCTCGTATCTGGTGCTAGTTGTCTGTAGGAAACCACACCAATTTCTCTTCTTATCTTCTTGACCGGAAACCGGATGTTCGCCTTTGTGCACTGAAGGTAAATCCTATTGGTGGAGGCAAGATTAACTCTTGTCACCAGCGACCCTTTCCCAAACATGGGAAGAGCTCCAAGAATTTAATGTGCCACTTGAGTTGTTCAAGCTGAGATAGCTTGGTGACAGTTGCTGAAGTCTTGCAGACTGATTTTTCCGAGCACAGTTGTGTGCGTTTGGTTATCGGAATGAATGTAAAGCGTATTTTGGAGAATCAGAAGAGCCGCAGAGACGTCGGCATCCGGAAACAAATGTCGCCGTTGCTTTTCCTTCGAGAGCTTTTGATTATAGAGATGGACGCGGTCAGGGTTTTGGCCCAAGCCAAGAAGAAAATAAAGAAGATCAATGAGAGCCGCAGAGACGTTGGCATCTGGAAACAACTGATGCTGTGGAACCTTCTCCAAAATTGGTCGTGGTTGAGCCCTAGCGATTCAGGAGAGGTTAAAGGAGGCAAGAAAAAGGGTGGTCCCAAAGCCAGCGACAAGAAATCTGCCACCCGCAACCGGTCCAACAAGGAACGCAAGGCTACCAAAAGACTCCGAGAGGAATATGAAGGTAAGGATTAGCCTTCTGAGCAGTTGACTGTTAATTACTACTTCGGGCAGAACAACGTAGCGTAGAGACCCTAGTGAATAGTTTGTAACATTTTTTACAAAATCGGTTAAGGTGCATTACGAGACAGTTGTGACAAGTAATGCTGTGTGCAAGCGTAATTAGAGGGCGATTTCATGCACACCGCAACGAGCGCCGCATGGCTCCTGTATTTTCCTTTTATTTCTGCAATAGCCCTTTCGAATATCGTGTATTGCTTGCAGAATGTGTTTAGGGTACATAATATTTATGCTGCGTTCTCAGCGTGCTTACCGGACTTGCAGTTAAGCTCAGCTTCGGCTATGCTATTTGTACTTGTTTAGGATTTATTGATGCCGTCCGACTCTTTCAGCGCTATATTACATGACGGCGTATGGCGTCGGAAGACCCTAAAAGCCAATATTGAATAGAGCGCGAATTAGCGTAAATTTTGTCTCATCCGAGATACTGATTATGTTTAATACAACTTTGTGGCTGACATGCTAGTGTTACAGACCTATTGCGTATTCGTGCTGAGTTCGGCAGAAAGGCTTTGACGGCGCACGCGTTGGCACTTGTCGGTGGCGCTCTCTAAATATGTTAATTTTCAAATAACTCGTGTTTCACGTGCTGCAAGTAGTTTATTTTTGTGTTTGATATTTTTTGCAAAATATAATAACTTGGCTTCATCAAAGTCCACATGCGCCCACTTATCTCTTCTTTTAATATTGTGTCGCCGCGTCCATATTTAGTGCGCTTCAGTTCAAAGTGGTCAATAGCTTACTGCTGTGTCCATGCCGGAAACGCTTGCCAGAAGTGGAACACTGCGCGTCTATAAGCTAACCTGTGCCACTTCACTAAATGACTCTTTTGTCCAGTCATTTTCTTCCTCATCCGTTGATCGCCACCATCCCAAACTCCAATCGTGTAACTACTACTGTATGGATCCAATTGTGTTTGACTCTCATGGCATTATACCGATCATTAATAATTTAAAACAAACATCTTCTAGCGGAATCGATGGCATTAATAGCAAATTTCTTCGGAATACTGTTGAATATACCTCTATCATTTTGGAAAGCATATTCTCACAGTCGTACCATGATGGCGTACTACCCGAGGACTGGAAAACTGCTAAGGTCATACCTGTACATAAAGCCGGTGACAAACAGAACCCATCTAACTATCGACCCATCTCTCTCACATCAATACCCTGCAAAATAATGGAACATATAATTCTCACTCACCTTGTTAATTTTCTTGAAGATAATAGCTTCTTTTCTCTGACTCAGCATGGCTTTCGGAAAGGTTTCTCCTGTGAAACTCAATTACTTTCCTTTACTAATGATCTGCACTTCTACTTAGACTCCGCGTTTTCCACAGACTGCATTTTTCTCGACTTCGCTAAGGCATTCGATAAAGTTAACCATTCATTACTTCTATATAAACTCAGCATTCTAAATATTGACCCTTCTGTTCTGAACTGGATTCGCGCGTTTCTTTTTTCTCGCCTTCAGTTTGTGCATGCTAATGACACTAATTCTTCTACCGTGCCAGTTGGTTCTGGGGTTCCTCAAGGATCTGTCCTTGGCCCTTTACTGTTCCTGATTTATATTAATGATCTGCCTGCTACTGTTAACTCTAGGATTTGTTTGTTTGCCGACGACTGCGTGATTTACCGTAAAATAACTAACGATTCCGATATTCGCTCTCTCCAGGTCGATCTTAATAACATACTAGACTGGTGTCATAATTGGAAAATGGAACTAAATATTAAAAAATGCAAATCTATGAGAGTTTCACGTTCAAATACTACTTGTCCTCCTTATTTTCTTCACAGTCATCCCCTTGAAAGCGTAAGATCGTACCGGTATCTTGGCATACATATAACTAACACCCTGTCCTGGAAACTTCATATAGAACATATAGCATCTAAAGCAAACAAAACGCTTGGTTATCTTCGAAGAAATTTTACACTTGCTCCATCTTCATTAAAATCATTATTATACATGACCTACGTACGACCGAAAATGGAATACGCTTCATCTATATGGGACCCTGGACAGGTCTCACTGACACAGGTTCTGGAAACTGTCCAGAATCGTGCAACTAGATTCATTTTAGGCAATTACCATCGTACATCTAGCGTCACCCAAATGAAAAAGTCTTTAAACCTCCTGCCCCTAGCTACCCGCCGTAAGCACTTCCGCATCTGCCTATTCCATAAGATTTTCTACTCCAATTTTCAACTTCGCTCTCGATGGATTCAACCAGCACCGTTCATTTCTCACCGTCGTGATCATCAACACAAGGTCACAGTGCCTCATTGTAACACAGTGACATGTGCGCAATCATATTTCCCGCTAACTTCTAAAGAATGGAATTCCCTACCCGCATCATTAACTAGCATCACTGATTCAACTCAATTTAGAAGAATACTTACCACTCTGATTACATAATGATCGCTTTTATATTTTATTGGAGTGTTGTGTTCTCCACGTATTAGTATTGTTCTTAAACTATTTTATTAATCTGTACCGTGTTCATTTTGCTCACTTCTTTTTATCCTGCCTCCGTTGTTCTATAGTTTTGTATGAATTGTGCTTTGTTTATTTTTCTTGTTAACAACTGCCCTTCCCCTCTGAAATGTACTTTGTACCTTGAGGGTATCACAAATAAATAAATAAATAAACCTCTGCGCCTCGTGTTAGGGGCGCTTTCGGCGAATACCGTATTTAAAAGGTGGCAGTTTAGAAAGCATTTATGTGCATTCTAGCCGCACAACTGCAGCCTGTTCGTATTCACAGATACCGCCGGCGAAACACCCTGCTAATATATTCTTATAGTTGCAGTCAATACGAAGCAAAGGAGGGACGCCGAGACGAGGCGCTGGATGTAAAGATTGTTTCATCTTCGTTGCATTTTAATGAAAATATACTCTTGCATAGACCAGTTCTGCACCTAATCGTCACTTTATTCAAACTGTTCGTCCGTTCATTTTTGTAGATGAGCCTTGGCCGACCAAGAAGTTCCAGCCAAACCAAACATCCAGAGACGGCGAGGAGGCCGGCCCATCGGGATTGTGTATATGCACTGCCGGCGCAGATCCTCTCAAAATAAAGCTGACCAGGGCTGACTCGCCGAATGGAAAAAAAGAAAAGTAACAACGCCCCGCCGAAGAGAAGCCCGAGGACTAGCGCTGGCTGTACGAAGAAACCTTCAATTTGCCGGAGGATGCACAATTTTCGGATCTGGAGCTTTCGTTTCTGGAGCACTAAAAGCAGGCCTAGAAGGAGGAAAATTTCATGTTTGCGTGTCATTGCTAGTCAAGAGTTGCATGCTCATCACTGCCATTTCAATTCTTGCCCTGTTCCATGAAAAATGTCCGAACAGGCAAGCTTTTTTTTATTACTCGGTTTTTAGCTTTTTCATTGTAACCACAATTTTCAATGCCACTTGTTGAGGAGCAATAAATTCAGCTCACAATAGATGTGATGCATTGATAATGTGGTGTTTCATTTGTACTTTTTTTTCTTTCCATGCCAGTAACGATGGTCCTGACAAAGCTGATGTCCGCATTTCGTTAACTGAGGTGACCTACGTCACAAGTGGAGTAACTACATTTTGCAACGTGAAGGAAAGAAAAACAAATTGAAGCAATCTCTCTCATACTTCATGTGTTTTCTCCTAAAATTGCTTGCAAAACGTGTCAGTTCAAAAATTTTGCGTTTAGCTCGCGGAATATATTTACGTTTATCGCTCTGCCTACTGTATCTCAGTGTGGTGTGCACTTCCTTTTGTGGACGTCGGGTTTGTGTATGTGCAGTTTGGCATGTTTACAAAAGCAATAAATGTGTTTGTTGCACTTCCCTCGGTTGTTTATCACGCCAATCTGAAAGATGCAGCATTCGCGTCCCACAGACTCCGTCCAGCCCTGACTGAACACCACTTGAAACGTTTCCTTAGGGTACGAGTTGGCCATGGATGTACAAAACTACAGAAATTGCTCTGCTGGAAAATTGAGCGCCTTTTACAAAAGGCCTTCGTTTAAGAAAGTGGAACTGAATTTTTATGCATTTAACTTTTCGTACTTCCAGCGGGGGCTCTAGCTTGAGCGGAATAGCTTTCTGTCACTGCCATAAGGGCTACCAATCCATCAATGATCTTTTTAAAAAGTACGCGTAAGCGGTTCAGAGACCAGTTGCAGCCGCAATCGCAAAATGAATGATGCGGACCAATAGAGAATCATTTATTCTTTAGCTGAAGATTTTTATATTTTTGTCTCAGCATACTGATCTATTGAGTGGGCGATTTTTGCGGAAATCAAAAGCGCATAATTCGCGCAGCACGGCTCTAGCCTCCTTCAGATGAAGTAAAGAAACCAGTGACTTCAAGATGAAGTGAGCTGCAGCGCCTCCTGCCGATATCATTGGAAACGGCCTCAGCGCGCTTCGCGCCCGACTAACTCTATTGGTGAACCAAAGTCGCTAGATTGCTTTAAAGTCATTGGCAACGCTTGGAAGCAGAAAAAAACAAGTAGACGAGATTTGTCCACGCGCATGGATTCTATCACTGTGTCCGCGGACAGGGGCTGCATCAGGCCTGCTCCCCTCTTCACCGCTCCCCACCCTAGCCAACTTTGAGCCAGGCAAATGCCCCCCCCCCCCTCCCCACCCCTTATCCTAAAAGGAGCCCTTCTAGTCAATGGCGTCTACTTATTAAGGCGAAAGCCTTTAATGGCTCATGCTCGCGACCCTGTCCGCCCGTCCGTTACGCTCTTCATCCCGACAAGAAAAAAAATCTTTGTGCACGATTGGGTTTCGAACCACCATCCTTCCGTTACGCAGCCGAGCGTGCTAACGACTAGCTACTTATTGCCAACGCGTGTGTTGTTCTCCTTGTTTACGATGCTGGAGAGTGTTTGCGGAAAGGCGTCGAATCAGACGGGTGCGTCCCAAACGCCCCTCCAGCACTTAAGATTCAAAAACAACTCTATACTTAACATTTTAACCCCACATCAGTGACACAAGCAGCAACACCGCGCTAAAGGCTTTCGCCTCACCGCACTTAAGGCCAACAAAGTGCCCCCTGAATTTTTCTTCCCCTTGGCCGATTTCATCCCTCTCGCCGATGATTGGTCCCTTTGGACTGGCTAGCATGAACTCTAAGGGAGTGGCAGTTGAATGTTGAATAACTAGCATTTAATCGAATTATCCCTGGGGTCTTGAAAATGAATCAGAGTGAGAGAGACATTTACGGCAGCAGAAACGTTGGGAAGAGCAGGGCGGTTGCCAGACCTGGCCCGCACAGATTCGCGGGCCTCCTATAAAACGCGCGGGGGTGAAGCCATTTGACATTTCTCGGTTGCTGATTCGCAGACAGGTACGTGGTGTGATTCAGCCTTAACCACGCAAGCCACCTCTGTGCAGACATCTCATGTGCGATTGAAACCGTGCGACATAAGTATGGTTGGTTTGGTTAACAAGCTTATAGCTGCTGACAGCGTACAGACGCGCCCAGTTGATAAGCGGCCGTGGTATAGCAGCAGGTGCGTTTATACTGACATCAACATCAGCCTGACTGCGACCACTTCGGGGGAAAGGCATCTCCCCTGTCTTTCCAATTTCCCTGGTCCTTTGCAAGCAGCGGTCAATGCATCCCGCAAACTTCTTAATCTCTTCGGCCGCCTAACTTTCTCGAGCCACTTGCTACGTTTGCCTTCTCTTAGAATCCACTCACTTCCCCTTAAGGACAAGCCGTTATATTGTCTTCGCATTGCATCCTCTGTCCAAGCCCATTTCTTCCTGTTGATTTCGAGTAGAATGTCATAGACACGCAAATGTTCCCTCGCTCACTCTGCCCGCTTCCAGCCTCTTAACGTAAAATCTATCGTTTTCCTTTCCATTGACACATACCGACATGTTTCAAAACAATATTCCAAACAGAAATTGTTTGACTCCTTAAGACGTTTCCAAAATGAAGACAAAAAATAGCTTCGACCACAATTATCCATCCTCCTATTGCCATTTCTGTAGCTCAAAACAGCTATGATGAAAGGCTTTGCTACTTAGATGCCATTAAGCAAAGCGCCTTTCGGGCATGAATTACAAGTATGTGGTAATAACATATTTTCCACGTAGTTGAGGGGAAGAGAGAGGGTCGTCAGCACATGTTTACAGCGTGTGTGCAATGATGGGAGAGAACAGGTTAAGTGGGAGGGGGTTTCACAACCAGAACCTTAGAACAAGACGCGGTCCAGCCTTCACCGCTGTGGGACATATTTATTTCTAAGACAGATTAATCCACACACCGATCAAGAAAATGTGGTGAGCTAATAGTTTGGCCATGACGACACAGGAGATGAAAAGTTAAAAGAAGGAGGTTGTGACATAATTTTAGTGTATCAATAGCCTCGAGCAAAACTCAAAAACCACAAGGCGAAAGTTCCTCAAAATATGTGGGTGCCATAAGTAGGCCGGCATCTGAAATCGAGGGAAGCTTTAAACTTATCTTTCTTTGACTTTGGTAACCAATACTAGAAGAAAAAATCAGGTGAAGACGACCATAACTTGCTTGATCTCCCATTTCGTGCCCCGAGAAAAGTGAAGTAAGAAGGTTCAAATGGAAACTGCACTTTTTTTTAGGGAGAGGCAAGAAGGGGGCTGACTTCTGGGAAGTTACAGAAGACCGAAAACAGAATTTAGAGACCGGAAATGACTGGCTTGAATCTGTTCAGCTGCAAGTAGCTTAATCCGGACAGCTATCAACAAAAGGTGGTGATAACGCTTTTGTATGCGCGGAGGAGGGGAAAGAAAAGCTGATGGACGGAGGTTGCAGGGCTAGGGTGTGGACTTCCGGGAGAGAGTTGTTTGGTGAGTGAGAGGGGGTGGCGAACCACTGCGCGCTAACCAGACGACGCTCAGCTGTCACATCAGACAGGCGTGTTTCCGAGGTCGCATTCCTGCTGCCCAGCCGTGGTCATGAAGCCCATCGTGGATGCTAGCCAGCCTCGGTCCGTGGATGTCTCCAGGACACGGAGACGCCGGCGTGTTCGCTTCACGCTCCCCAATGGGAACATCGTCTGCCCGCGGAGAGTCGAGTTGGCCCTGCGTGAACCCCAACTACGCCTATGTGGAGCAGCCGTGGAAGGAAAGCATACAGCTGAAGAAGGCGACAACGCTGTGTTGGAATTGAAAGATCTACAGAAGGTTGTCATCAGAGGTGGTAAGTTTTTCCGTTTATTTTCATGGAGCGCTTTTTTTGCCCAGTGATGTTCCCTAGGATACAGTGGAAACTTGGAGTACTGACCGAGAGTTTCCCGCCGTGTTTTTCTCGCAGGCATTCCGCTGAGACGTTTCAAGAGGTTCCACTACATCGACGCAACAAGCCTTCTCCCCGACTCCGCAAGCCACACGGCGTTGGTATCCGGGGATTCCAGTTCAGGTGCAGATCTCCGTTCGCCTTCTGGCCACGACGCCCTGAGCACGGACAGCGGCGCCGAACCGTGTCCTGATGGCTTTATGGACGAACTGCTCAACACTATGGAAGGTGAATTTTGACCGCTGACGAGTTCCCACTGAGCTCACCTGACGCCTTCCTAGAAGAAAATTTCAACATTGCGGAAAGCGACAGCTGTGTGAAACCGTGCTAAACAAGGACCTTGTCCACAGAGTTAGTTTTACCCGTCAGGAGGACTTGCGTTCTCTTTGTCGTGCGTGTAAATATGACAATAACATTTGCACTACCTTTTTATTTTCGTGCGAACTTATGAATGTCCTGGTCATGTACACTTCTCGTTGAAGATTTCGCATTTTGATTTTCCCTGTGTACAATTGCGCACGTGTACCGGAGCAATATGTGCGTTTTGCAATTTTCCGGCATGTGCCTCACGGTGGTCAGCCATGTACAGCGTTCGCATCCCACAAATTCATAAATTGCATTACCTTTTTCCGTTCGTCCAAATCAATGAATGTCCTTGTCGTGTATAATTGTCGTTGTGGAATGTCAGCTTAGGCGTTTGTGAATGCCTAGTTGGGTTTTTTTGCCCATTCTGCCTCACGTCCGTCTGACATACGGAGTGTTCGCGTCCCACAGATTCTGTTCAGCCCAGCCTGCACCGACATAAAACGTTTGTTCTAGATTGTCGTACATGGATGTCTTAAACTGCAACCGATGATTTTAATGGCTACTGGAGACCTTCGTTTAAGAGAGATTTCTGGACGAAATTTTAATCACTGCGGCAGTTCGTCGACATGTATGAGAAGTTCTGTGAGGTGTACAGGCAGGGTGGCATTATTCGTATTTACATTTTTTCGTCCAACCTAATGTCTGTCATTGTCGTGTACAGTTATCTCTGTGGATGTCGGTTCTTGTGTATCTGCATTTCGGCATGTTTACCGCAGCAATAAATGTGTTTTGTGATTTCCTCAAATTTGTCTCACGTCCGTCTGATAGATGCAGTGCTCGCGCACTATAGATTAAGTCCAGCCTTGTCTGGCCCCCACTCACCGCGTTTTATTATGATAAACGCTGGCCATTGATGTCCTAAATCGCGGAAATTGCACTGCTGGCAAATTCAGCATTGTTTACGAGAGGTCTTCGTTTAACAGATCCTACAGCGGAACTTTTATGGATTCAAATTTCGTACTCTCAGCGGGAGCTGTAATTTGAGCGGTCTAGTTTTTCAGTTATTGCCATAGCGAACTCCAGTTAGCTGTCAAGTACTGTTGTCGGATATCGCTTGCAGGCATAATCATAAAATGAATGGAGCTGAGCCCTAGATTTTGTTTTTTTCTGTCCCCATTTTTTTTTATTAGGAGGGGTGCCCTGGCTTACTTACACGTGGAGCGGTGGTTTACATGTACAATGATATTCTCTGAACAACAATGTCTCATTGACATTGCGGAGTAGCTGGAGTCGTAATAGTTCTAGTGTTGTGACTTTACTCGGACATGCACAAATGCAGCCTTATTCCTACTTAAAAAAACTGTCTGATGAGGGCAACCGTTCTTAGCCATAAAATTTATTTTTCATTAGAACAACGTAGACAGTTCGCAGGAGAGCTTTCATGAATCTCCGCTTGATATATATGCAGTCACTAAATTGGGAGTGGGTAAATGAACAGCTAGTAAGTGTAGTCACGTGAAGTGTCAGCTTGTTACTAGCAAATGCAAGCCCCCCACCCCAAGTATCGGATCCACAGAAGCTTCGCATTCGTCGATGCTGACCTTCTTTTACACCGTTCATTCTGTCTGTTCCTCAAATGTCGAACGCCCGCAGAGCGTAGTTCTGCGATTCACGTGAAATTTAGAATGAGTACAGAAGAACTCTCAGACACCGGCACCGACAGTCCTTTCTGACACGTGGTAAGTGTCAGGTAAGCCTTTCGTTCGAAGTCGTAGCTGCTTTGCTTCTGTGGTCATCCACGCAAGAAAACGTTCCTATCGGTGGTCGTTCACGTTTAAATCACTCTGAATCATTTACCACCGCTGATACTTCAAAGAAAAATGCTGTGCCTCATAAGCTGTTGCCAATCAGGATGGCGCGATTTGTGTAATTTTCTTCCTACGCGTCCCCCGTGAATATGACTGCGGTCTCCATCTATGTGAAAGAAAATGTACTACTTTTAATCAGTTGTCTTTCTGTATCAGGTGGTTCTTGATGATGAAGCTAGGTTTTTATGCCGCAAGAGCAACTAAGGCCAAAGAGCGCCAAACACGAGGTTCTTGGATCAGGTGGTTTTTGGTGTCTTATTTATATAATCTTTCGTTTATGGTTTTCAAGTGTTTAACGGGCCAAAGTGACTGATAGCGCATAGCACACGAGCCTCTAGCATTTTTCTTCTATCGGAACACGAGCGCCGCGGCCGGGAGCAAATTCATTGTCGTTTGTTCTTCGACTGGCAAAAACCTGTTCCAGAGAGCCTGGCACAACTTTTTCTTTTTTAGCGACTAGTGCGTATCATCTTTCTGGGTTACCGTCTGAATTTTTTTTCAATATTTATGCCGGGTGTAATATAAATATATTTACTACACTGTGGTCGCTACACAACGAAGCTGGGTCGAGTGCACTTTCGGGAAGCCGCGTGTCGATGTTGTCGAAATGGAAAACAAGCCCGTGTGCTGGCGATTGTCTACGCACAACTAGTCGAAATTAATCCCTAGGTCTGCACCCCGGTATCCGCCATAGCTCACTGGAGACGATCTCGTTCTCATTCTCGATACTGTCGCTGCGATAGTTATGAGAGATCCCGACATGCACGCACACAAGTAATGAATTACCTTCGCCCCAATCGAACTCTCATTCACGGTTGAATGGAGGAAAGCAATGCCAAAAATAAAGTGGGAATGAGAAGTAGCCTGTACCTGCAGAAGCATCACCAGGCTTATACAAATTAAAAATAATGAACAAGGCAATTTGGCCAGAAGTTTGATTTGGTGGAAAAAGCCAATTTGAAAAATAACGTGATGGGCACGGTAACTGAAACGGTGTCCTAAGGGCACAACGAGCACAAGGGATGAAAAATCCCCGCGCGAGCTGATTTATTGATGAAAATTGATTTTAATTCAGAATGAGGGTGCCCAAAAGAAAAAGAAAGGACAAATAGACACAGAAAGGAAGAAAAAGATGAAAGTGAAAAGTTGAAATACAAGATAGTGAAGAGACGGGCAGAAGATGAACAGTAGAAGAGGTCTGCAAAAGATAAAAGACAAAGACACAAAAGGAGAAAAGAGGAGAACAGAAAAATTGCTGCCCGAAAAAAAATTTAAAGTAAAATAGAGAAAAGAGCAAAAATGAAAAAAAATTTTTTAATCAAACACACACACAAAAAAAACAACAACAAAATGAAAAAAAGAAAGAAAAAGGAAAAGAGAAGAAAAAAAAACAAAAGAGGACCATACACACACAGATAAAACCGCGGCTTGTGGTTTCCTGAGGAGCAGACGACAATAAATCGCCTACCTGAAGTGCCTATAAAGGCTCCCCGGAAAAACCACAATGCCGCGGGAATAATAATAATGACAATAAATAAAAAATATAAGTAAAATAAAATAAAAATAGAACAAGAACCTTACAAGAAAAAACAATTAAAAAACACAAAAAATATAAGCACACAACAAAAAATAAAGAAAAAGAAAAGAAATCCCGTGGAAGCTCCGATGGACGCGCCGGGGAAAACCTTTTAAATCCCGCGGAGGCCTCCAAGGCCAAAGTGAAGAGGGCGCCTCGAGGACACGCCCTCGACAGAAACTTTGGCCCGAGTTATGAGGGCCGCCGTCGAAAGAAATGTCCAACCCCCGAGCTAACCACGGGGCGGCGCGAACGGCGGACCGGCGGCCAGGCAACATAAAAAACCAAAAGAGCGCTAACGTCTCCCTCGAACATAATCAGGAATTTGCTCACTAATAATGTAGACAATCTGGCACAAGATGGCAGACGCACGGCGATCATCAAGCCATCTGCGCCAAAGTGCTGCAGAAGGCTGTTCTCCGTGACCAGGCAACCTGGCCACCCCATCACGCGTTAAAGGACACTGCGTCAAATAATGCAAGACGCTTCCCCCAGGGGCTCCACACGGACACCCTGCAGAAGGCGCAATCTTAAATCGATGTAAATAGACAGGAAAACGGCCATGGGCGGTCACAAGAAGGACGAGAGGGCGCGAGGGCGGAAATGATAATGGTGTAGAAAAAAACGTTGGGCACCCAAGAAAAAATCCCGGTACCCTCGTTGAAGTCGCGCCACCACACGGCCCACCTGGAACGAACGACCTCGCGAAAAGCGATGCGAACAGAGGCCCTAGAGCGCAGCACGCGCCTCACCCGCGACGACAAACTCGCGCGCGAGGCCCCAACATCTACAATTTCGTTGCCGAGGACACCAGAATGTCCCGGCACGTGAAAAAGTTTAAACGGTCTAGACGTCTGTAGGGCCGAAAGGTCTGATTTAAGTTTGTCAATGTTGGAATCGCGTGTGGCGTACTTAGCCAAGGCCGATAGTATTGCCTGACAGTCAGTATAGAAGCAAACGGGCGCTGCACCCGGAAGTGACCGCGCGAATGTGACCGCCTCCGTAAAGGCGACCAGCTCCACAGCGTAGGCAGAGGTTGCACCCTCCACCTGAAAACGGCCGACAGCCCGAAGGCGACCGCGCAAGACGAACTCCACGAAAGCAGCGCCCGCAGAGACGGAGGTGTAAACACCGTCGGTGTAGATGTGATGCGCCGGCAACAACGCCGCTGCCGCCGCCGCCTCCACATCCAAACGACTGTGCGGGTAAGATACAGCCTCCATAAGGGTGCCGATAGCAACTGTCGAAGGGCTCTTCGACCTCGACAGCACGCAAGGACCTCGTCCCGAAAGCTACGTCCCACCGACGGGAGAAGAGGTCGAACTCCGCGTTTAACCTGTCAAGGTCAATCGCCAAGGGTGGGGCGTGCAGAAGAATCTGCAACGCCCGCGTGCTCGTTGTGGAATAGGCCCCCGCCAGCACCCAAAGCGGGGACCGGTGCACCGACACCAAGCGAGAGCACAGACCAGAATGGGGACGCACAGTCCACCAAATGGGCGATGCATAGGCGAGCGTTGGCAGCACGACCTGGCGTCAAAGCGCCCTCAGACGGCAGGCCTGAAAGACAGGCGGGCGCCGCCAAGGTGAACGGCAGGCATAGTGCGACCCATTCCCCTCCGAGGAGGAGAAATGAGCACGCACACCGTCTTGTCGCGTGAGACTGTAATTCTCGCCCCTCTCGCTCACGCATCAACTCGACCGAGCGCATCGTCCGCCAAACGTTCAAGCTCCTTCCTCCCAGCTCCAGGCACAAGAACGACGACGTCGTCCGCGTACGCCTGGAGCGACAAACCCTCCGGCCTGCCCACCGCCAAAAGGCCACGCACTACGACATTCCACAGCAGGGGAGACATTGGGGATCCGTGCGGGCTACCCAAGCGTGGAGGGCCTGAACAGAGCGTGGAGCGTGGAGGGCCTGAACAGCCCCCCGACCCCTCGTGAAATCGAATTGAGCTTCGTGGTGCAGTCCACAGCGGGACAGGAAATGGTATAGGCGATCGTAAAGGAGCCTCTCCAACACCTTTCCGACGACCGAATTGATTACAATCGGCCTATACGACGCGGGGGCCTTTTCGCTGGCCTTTTCTACAGACTGAGCTAAGCGAGTGAGATTGAAGGAGATACACAACTTTTTTGCTTTCAATCTCACTTTTGACAGATTTACGCCCTGATGCCTATCAAACACTTTCTAGACAGCATGATAGACTTTTTCTTTAAAAAGGCTCTTAGGCATCACGGCAAAACCACCCTGGGGTAACTAGAAGGCAAGGGAAATTCACAGTCGTTCATCTTACAAGACGACATCCTTTGGAAGATTTGCAATACATATCAACACCGCAGTCCATCTTGGTTTGACTTCAAGACGGCGTACAGAATGTCTGCAGGCTTGATACGATGATCTCATATTTAGCACAGAAGGACCACTCCAACACAACGCCGAATCAATGCATGAGGCCACTTTTGAAACTATATATGTATAAGAGAATTGCAATTTTCTGTATTTATATCAAAATGTCGATTCATTCGTGAATACTTCACTACAAAAATACCTTTTTTGTTGAATAATACGGTGTCTAAGGTACCACCAAAGATGGGACCTTCTGCGGATACAGCAAAACTTAACCGAAAGCTTTCCAGAAATAGATAAACTTTCTCAATTATAAATTAATTGTCAATTTAGGTTCAAACTTGCAGTAACTATTTGTCAACTTCTGCGTGGTTTAATTTGTATTATTAATTTAAAGGCTCTCAACAAAAACGCAAGAGGTTTCAAAAACACGGCATAGATATGTCAGGATACCAACACTGAATGAAGATTCTGCAATGAGAAGCTTCACTGCAGCAGTGGTAACTGAGGTTCGTAGACATTTTGAAGCACGTTGGTATAGAACCTAAAGTGATGCCTACCTTTGAAAACTGCCACCTCGCAGTAAGCTCTCCGCCGTTTATTCTCCCTCCCACTGCCATGGCCGTCCTATATCTCTCAAGGCTTCTGTTGGACGCTGTTTTTGAAGCGTGAGTAGGCGTTTTTGCTCGATAACAACTGGAGGAAACGGAGAATGGAAGGGCAGAGTTCAGTACATGAGAGGCTTTATAAAAAAAAGGAAAGCGGCTCCTGTAATCTCACCTATTTCATTTCTACAGTCTGCCTGCAATCTCTATATTTCAGTTGCCCCAGAAAAGGCATTTCACGTAAAGATGGCATTTGCCAGGGCCAGCAGTAATCTTTTCCCACCTTTTTATTGCCATTTTTAATAAACTACTAGTACTACTACTGCCTCGTTCGGCGTATAAAGAGCTCTGTACTGTTTAATGAATACGTAGCTATATAAACTCAACGTACACCCTGGCTCCAACAAATTGCACAAAGATTTCGAAAGCTGAATCCAGGGATTTTTTAAAACACAAATGATGAACACTAGCAGCAAAATTGTTTACCCGCGCAATCCACGCGTCCAGTCGGATATCGTTTCACGTATTTCGTAGCATAATGTCCATGGCAGAAATCTGTGTGTTTGTACACATAAATCTGCGGTTTCTTTTACACAAACAAGCGAGCCAGTGGAAGTCTGGATATATTGGCAGGGGTTCACTGAAATATCTTTTTCTCATTTCTATATATGAGAGAAACCTACTCTCGTTTTATTATGGTGTGTTGATAATTTTCGTCAGTCTAAAAGTATTGCTATCTTTCTGAATTTATTTGCATGCATCTGAACCATTTGTATGTGCTTACATCTCCAGTTATTATTATTCAATTATGCACTTTTGTTTTACAGTGATTTGCTCCACTTTTGCAAAGGTACAAAATAGTTAAGATCTTGTTTTTAGTGCAGTTCTGTACACCATATATTGCCGCTCCTTGGGGTATTATGCCTTACTGTTTTTTCTTTCAATGCCTTTATGTAAGTGTAAGGCCGGCAGTTTCTTGTACAAGCAGTGCGGGACTATTAATACCAAAGAGAGGTACACGGAAGGAGTGCCCTCCTTCTCAGAAAGGCACGCGAGAATACATCATGTAAACAGTAAGTCCTAAAGATCGATTCACACGGCGCACCTTTGGCCCGCGTATCAGGCACCACATAAGCAGTGAAGCACTCACCTTCGATTCGCCTATTTCACTATTGGCCAAAAATGTCTGTTAACATGAGTGGCGATTGACGGTGGGCGCGCCTAATTTGTATATTGCCAAGGAAAGATGAAGGTTAAAGGATAAAACGTGACATCAAAAAAAATACACAAAATATGTTTCGGCTACCGTACAGATAGCCTTGTTCACAGTAAAAACGAGAAGCGGGTGCGCGAGCTTATGTATGCTTGAAAAGGGGGCGCAGGGAGCGTGCGCAAGCAGTTGCCAGATTTCCGCAGTTTGTGTTCAAGGTGTGACAGGTCGTTTTTATCGTCAAAGATTCCAAGTGAAGGCGAGGAAATTTCTTCTTTTCTGTCGCAAGAACGTGTGCCTCGCCTCAGTCGAGAATGTACAGTTTCGATGTGCAATGTTCAGCGATTGCACTGGAATCTATTTTTCTGTTTTTGGCGTCGTTTTTATGATCTTTTAGTCGCCTCTCGAAGTTACCCTTTTCGCCATTGTAGACGCAGTGACAGTCGCATCAGGGAATGCTGTAAACCACGCCAGGATATTTTTTTCATTTGGAAGAACCTCCTTTGCGCTGACCAAGGCATGTCGCAGTTTTCTCGTCGGAACGTGAGCAATGACAATTTGGAACGTGCGCAGAATATGTGCCAACGTCTCGCTGAATCCAGCGGTGCAGGGAACAGCGGAGCGTTTCAGGGGGGAAGATACACGCGTTTCACGTTCTGGTCAACACAGTTGTTATTAGACCGATGCCACGAAAAATGTCTGGTAGTCACTGCGTGAAAGTTCTTGCCGCACTATGTGAAAGTCATTTGCCCTGTCTTCGGGAGAACTGCGAATGCGTTGGCTCCTTTTAAATAAGGTAGCAGCAACCGATCTCTTATGTGAGGCTGGGTGGATGGATGTAGAGTTGAAATAACGCACCGTGTTGGTGGGTTTCTTGAAAGCGCTGAATTATATTTTGCCACTATAGTGTTTTACCAGGACGTCTAGAAAGGGCAATGCACCATACGCCTCGACCTCGGTGGTGAAATCAATGGCGTCTTCTATGGAGTTGAAATGCGCCAAAAAGGCAGGCAAACCGTCTTATTCAATCATGCAGAAACTCTCGTCTAGACATCTGAGGAAAAATTTTGGCGGGTGAGCACATGTTGCAAGGGCCCGGCGTTCGACAGACTGTATGGTGTGGCTCGCGACGGTAATGCAGATAGATGCACCCATACGAGTGCCTTGAAGTTTACTGTAAAATTAGTCTTAAATAAAAATGCGTGTTGCTGAGGCAGAACTGTAGGAGTCTACAGAGGTCAGGAACGTCAACAGGGGTCCTCTCAGGTAAGGATCTGTCAGACTCGGGGGCAAAAGAGCAGGCTTGTACGGCAAGGTAAACAGGAACGCACGTGCATAGCGCCATGAGGTCAAACGAGACCAGGAGCTCGTTGTCATCCGGTGACATGTCGTTTACTTTCTTGATGAAGTGAGTCGAATTTCGTACGTGTGTCGATCGACAACCCACAAGAGGCGAGATGATGCGGTGAAGGTAAGGAGATAAGCTGTCAAGAGGGGAATGACTGTAGTTCACGCTGGGACGCATCGGCATACCAGTCTTGTGTACTTTGGGAAGGCCGTAGAGGGTGGAGACCGAACCGTTGGTGCGCAAGAGTTTTAGGTAAAGTGGCCTGTGGGTCAGAGGGATGAAGCTGAAGACATTAGTGAGAAGTTTTTGCAAAATCGCGCTGCAATTTGCAGTTGTGTCCCTGTCCAGTCGGCAGTAGGCGGTGTCATCTTCAAGTAGCTTCTGCATCCGGCTTACATAGTCTGTTCGGTCCAACAGGACAGTGGTGTTGCCTTTGTCTGCCGGTAGGAGTTGTTCCTTATTGTTGCGAAGGCTCTTAACAACTTGGCGCTGTTCCGTAGTAGGAGGGGGCAGGAATCGCCTCGGGTTGTAGTTGGGAGAGTAGGCTGATAGCACGAGGCCTTGCTTCATCTCGACGTGAAGCGTTCAATATATTGACAGCGTGCTAACAGCAAACACCAGATTTTAGCTTCCAGAGTAGGTCCAATGTTGACATTGAGGCCAAGGTTTAAAACGAAAAGTTCAGCGTTGTTGGTGTTTTATGACGAAATGTTGTGAACAATCGTTGCAGGTGCAGCTTTGCAAGTAGTTGATGGGGATGGGAGAAGCCGGTGCACCTTGTTTTTGTGGGAGACTTCATCACAACGGGAATGCATTGCAGCCTAATGACAAACATGCAGTTGAATGCTGGCAAACTCATCCGGGTAGAGCGACGGTAGTCGACCATGGGCGAAAAAGGCTTCATTTAACAGGGCTCTTAGCTCCTCTCTGACTCAAGAATCTTTGCTTGAAGAAGGGAGCATTCAGCTTTGGCGATAGGTTGTAGGAGAGGCCTGAAATAAATTAGACATACCTCCCTCTTTCTCCGTAACTGGGCCAAGCTCAACCAACATCGAGTGGAAATGGAACCCCTGCGCCAGCATCTTTTCCCTCCGACTTCAGTTCTTTTAATGAACCACTACTACGACAGTAAATGACGTTTGACCCTCAGATAAACCGTTGTTAGAGTAAATGGGCCGTACCAGCTACAAGGCAGCTCAGATTTGAATTTTGTTTCTATAGATGGCAGCACTTAAATACCAAAAAAAGAGGTAACTTATATATCCCTCTCCTGGAGTGTGAATTCCACCATGGCACGAAACTATCATTCTTCCACGCACAAAAAGTATATCGGCGAACTCACGGCCGAAGCGAGCTCCCGCTGATTTTTAGAAAGCCTAGATTACTGGTATATATTGTGAAGATAATAAAGATTGCAATCTACATAAAAGAAAAATGTTGCCGACCGTTCTCACCACGCCACCCACGTGTGCTCTTTTTGTTCATAGAAACGGGAGCACACCTAAAATGAGACAACCAATTAATGTCTTCTACCAATTGTCATGACGTCGCCGGTTTGAATGCGTGAAATCTCTACCTACTCTGGTTGGTTTCCGGTGAAGTGTCATTATACACCCTGCTTCGCGATGTTTTTTTTCGTATCGCTTTGTATTTACATAGCGCTTCTTCGCAGCACTTTTCTGATTGAAATATACTTTATTCAGCGTGGCGCTGGAGGTGAGACAAGGTTTGACGCATACCGAGGGGGCTCTTATTGTGAGAAGGAAGGCGGTTCGGGAACGCTTGAGAGATGCAAAACTAGATGATTTTGCCTGCAAGTTCATGCCCCTTAGACATCACATTGTTTATACCACGCGGACATCTATTCCGGATTAGAGCTCGCAAATCTGCAAGCTCCTTGTTGCAGAGAGGGTGGAGACTCGCCATATCACCATACAGTCGGCAGCACCTGCAATGAATAAAACGAGAACATTTGGCAAAGATATGAATGGTCGGGAGAAGAATTAGAGAGAAAAGACTCACACTGGACTAAAGAAATGATTAGAAAACCAACATTTCGATGTCAATCCGTCACGTTCTGGGTTCAGTAGATTAGAGCCAGAGGCGCGCTTTTCAAATGACTTGCGAGCCACTGTCCGAGGTGCGTTCCCATACAAATCAAGAAAACATTGGCGAATGTCCTAGTTGGCTTCGACCGGTTCTCATGACGTCGCAGAGCAGCAGAGCCTTAGCAGAAAAAGCAAGAAGACGACCCTTTCTCCCTCTGGTGTGGTCACTGGCAAGTGTCTCAAGAGAACTGGTCAGTTTGACTGTGTAAGGGGGTTGACCTCTACCTCATGACAATCGGTTTACACCATTGCGCCTCGCTTACACGAACCAGATAGCGCTGGGTCGAGTCAGGCGTCGGACTGAGCAAGGTTAGAACACTCGACGACTATGTGTTTCCATGAACTCGTTTTTAGCCAGTGGAGACCGCTTAGGATGCCTCGATGCGCGCAACGCCGGGGGAGCGGGCCCTTTGAGGTACCATAGGACCCGGTCACCGGCAGCGACACGGAGCGTCAGAAAAGCATTGAGAGCGAGCGGTGCCAGCGTTCAAGACTGAGGCTCGTCACCAACGTTTCGGAGGCGCGAAGGCGCAAGCGAAAAACAAGTTCGCATTTATCCGCTCTCCTACCCGACGTTTCGATTCGACAGCGTTTATGGCACACCGTGTCCGGGTCAAGTTGAGTGAACCTACTTCTTTTAGCGGACTTGTCTGGACTCTACCCGACTAAGCGCGCGTTTACTTGAACCCAGTAACTGGTTTTCGACCACATAACTCAAATCAACCCGGGCCTACTGGGTTCGTGTAAACACCGCCATTGACCAGAGGGCCAATTTTTAGGTGTATTTGCCACTGTATTTTTTATGTGATGTCACCTGAATCATTGCTCCCATCCACTAGGGAAGGAACTATGTAGCTCTCTCATATGGTCCTGAAAGGGGAGCCATCTTCCTGTGAGCGACCTGTATTTTGATGCAAACATTGCCTTATTGTGTGGCGGCCAAAATGGAAGGGGTACTGGGTGGAGCTTTTGGGTGTGACCTTACTTTGTGGACTTCATGTTCCTTTTGTGGCGCACTTCTTTTTATGGACTTTGGAGATGCTTCAGAAGGCTATGAAATCCCACTGCAATGTGAATGAAGCTGAAGTACATTAGAAATGCAGCCAAGGAAGAAAAAAAAGAGAAAGAATTCAAATTCCCCGATGTTCTCAGAAAATTGTGCTCGCACGAACATAGAAAATTAAAATGTTTGTGGTAGAGAAAGCAGTCTGACGCCAGATGGAGGCATGTCACACGGTGATTTTGGCGCGAATTTCAAACGCACGCAGAAAATACATACACAACTTTCGGAGCGTGTATAACCTAACTACGTTCGATATGGATAAAATTTGCTTTTAACAATAACGAAACAAAAAGGGAGGAAATATTGCGGTCGAAATTTTGATATTTAGTTTACTTTTCTTTACCACACGACATGGCAGACCGACTTGTCTAAAAAAACAATTTTTCCTAATATTTACCTCGGATTTGTGAAAAAAATGAAACAATAATAAAATCTGTCAGCTATATTTCCTCTATCCACTAAAGAAGAAGACCCTGGCACAACCCGCATTAATATTGAAGCATATGTAGACACGCTGTAGGTTCTCAAACTTCCCATTTCCGAAGTAGACTCTGGTGAACAGCCACCTTTGAGTGGAGCTCACTCAAGGCGCAGGGAAGGAACAAAAAAAAACAAAACAAAAGTAGCAAGACCCTGCGAGCGTGAAATTGCAGGAATGAGCAGCACAATAGAGAGAGCGGTCTCTCCCCAATTTAAATGAAAAGGATTATCCCCTCCCATCTACCACTCCCTGCTTTGTCACCCCAGGAGGGTCATGAGAATGGTACCACAATATTGGCTAGAAAGGGTTCTTTGACCAAAAAGGCATTGCGTCCCTAAGTTTTGTCCGACTATGCTTGCTGATGTCCGAGAAAAATGGTGATGAATACTGTGCGGATTGATGGGGGATTCTTTTTAAATGTATACACTCTATTAAATACGCACATGTAATATATAGCATTTATCTATATATACTGGCTGTCGCTGCTCTGAAAACGTCTGCGGGACTCAGTCAAGGCGAAGTCGGGCCATTTAGTTCGGATAACGATCAAGTGTAAAACAAGAGAATGAATTGAATGGAATTGAAAATCTGTGAAAAAGCAGAGTATCTAAATTGTAGATGGGTATAAATACAAGCGTCTCTTTTCTATGCAATTACGCTTGCTAACGGCACTGATTGAAAGGTTTACTTATTTCAAGTAATAACGACGATGGCAATTGTCTAATCTTGCCCCCATGCTCACATATCCCCAATTTTCAAACAGATGTATCAGCAGATATTAGTTATTTAAATAAATGTGTAACCTAAAACACAGAACCCCCGATAGTACAAGTGAAGCGTACTATATATTTATGCAACTCAAGAAAACACCTGCTTTTTTAAGTAAAACGACCTCTACAACACATAGGGCATGAAAACAAGAATCGGTTACCAACGGGAAGCTGCAAGTGGCCTTTCTAATAGAAGGAGGTTCTGCAGCTAACATACATACATGCTTCTTAGTTCCATAACGCCATCGCATCTGTTTAGGCCCAGTTTACTCAGTGAAACTGCCTACGGCATTTAGCTTGCCGCACATTTACTGGGCATCGGTGGCGCATTCTTCTTTCCTACAGGTATTGCTCTTGCACGATACTTTTTATTAGTTACACATAAGGGACACAAGGCAGAGGTGCAAACATCTGCTGACCATTGCGTGCCGGTATGACAAAAACAAAATTTCGGAACTCTCGTCTGTATACATCCAAAAACCGGCCTGTCTGAAATTTTCCTTATGGCCACTGGAGCACCATTATCATGCTGGTTCGAAATCTCTGAAGCTCCAGAATGAATATGCTGCTCGCTTTCAAAAGCATCTCTTATCGCACCTTCGACTAAAGGAGAAATCTCCTCCTCTTCACTCCTTCTCAACATCAACCAGTAGGGGCCATTGTAAAAGGGTTGAAAAAACTGGTGGCAAAAAAGGGTGGTCTCGAAATGAGGTCACCATCCATACACTTCCAAGAATATTAGGCAGGGTCTGCTTTCCTTAATCTCTCTCGTATCTGGTGCTAGTGGTCTGTAGTAAACTACACCCATTTCACTTCTTATCTCCTTGACCTGAAACCGGAAGTTCGCCTTTGTGCACTGAAGGTAAATCCCATTGGTGGAGGCGCGATTAACTCTTGCCACCAACGACCGTTTCCCAAAGGTTGGAAGAGCTCCAAGAATTTAGTGTGTCACTTGAGTCTTTCAAGCTGAGATAGCTAGGTGACAGTTGCTGAAGTCTTGCAGACTGATTTTTCCGAGCACAGTTCTGTGCCTTTGCTTATCGGAATGAATGGGAAGCGTTTTTTGGAGAATCAGAAGAGCCGCACAGACGTCAGCATCCGGAAACAAATGTCGCCGTTGCTTTTCCTTCAAGAGCTTTTGATTATAGAGATGGACGCGGTCAGGGTTTTGGCCCAAGCCAGGAAGAAAATAAAGAAGATCAAGGAGAGCCGCAGAGACGTGGGAATCTGGAAACAACTGATGCTGTGGAACCTTCTCCAAAATTGGTCGTGGTTGAGCCCTAGCGACTCAGAAGAGGTTAAAGGAGGCAAGGAAAAGGGTGGGCCCAAAGCCAGCGACAAGAAATCTGCCACCCGCAACCCGTCCAACAAGGAACGCAAGGCTACCAAAAGACTCCGAGAGGAATATGAAGGTAATGATTAGCCTTCTGAGCAGTTGAGAGTTAGTTACTACTTCGGGCAGAACAAGGTAGCGTAGAGACCCTAGTGACTAGTTTGTAACTTTTTTTTTTACAATATCGGTTAAGGTGCATTCCGAGACAGTTGTGTCAAGTAATACTGTGTGCAAGCGTAGTTAGAGGGCGATTTCATGCACACCGCAACGAGCGCCGCATGGCTCCTGTATTTTCCTTTTATTACTGCAATAGCCCTTGCGAATATCGTGTATTGCTAGCAGAATGTGTTTAGGGTACATAATATTTATGCTGCGTTCTCAGCGTGCTTACCTGACATGCAGTTAAGCTCAGCTGCGGCTATGCTATTTGTACTTCTTTAGGATTTATTGATGCCGTCCGACTCTTTCAGCGCTATATTACATGACGGCGTATGGCGTCGGAAGATCATAAAAGCCAATATTCAATAGAGCGCGAATTAGCGTAAATTTTGTTTCAACCGAGATACTGATTATGTTTAATACAACTTTGTGGCTGACATGCTAGTGTTACAGACCTATTGCGTATTCGTGCTGAGTTCGGCAGAAATTCTTTGACGGCGCACGCGTTGGCACTTATCGGTGGCGCTCTCTAAATATGTTAATTTTCAAATAACTCGTGTTTCACGTGCTGTAAGTAGTTTATTTTTGTGTTTGATATTTTTTGCAAAATATAATACCTTGGCTTCATCAAAGTCCTCATGCGCCCACTTATCTTTTCTTTTAATCTTGTGTCGCCGCGTCCATATTTAGTGCGCTTCAGTTCAAAGTGGTCAATAGGTTACTGCTGTGTCCATGCCGGAAACGCTTGCCAGACGTGGAACACTGCGCGTCTATAAGCTAACCTCTGCGTCTCGTGTTAGGGGCGCTTTCGGCGAATACCGTATTTATAAGGCGGCAGTTTAGAAAGCATTTATGTGCATTCTAGCCGCACAACTGCAGCCTGTTCGTATTCACAGATACCGCCGGCGAAACACCCTGCTAATATATTCTTATAGTTGCAGTCAATACGAAGCAAAGGAGGGACGCCGAGACGAGGCGCTGGATGTAAAGGTTGTCTCATCTTCGTTGCATTTTAATGAAAATATACTCTTGCATAGACCAATTCTGCACCTAATCGTCACTTTATTCAAACTGTTCGTCCGTTCATCTTTGTAGATGAGCCTTGGCCGACCAAGAAGTTCCAGCCAAACCAAACATCCGGAGACGGCGAGGAGACCGGCCCATCGGGATTGTGTAAATGCACTGCAGGCGCAGATCCTCTCAAAATAAAGCTGACCAGGGCTGACTAGCCGAATGAAAAAAAAAGAAAAGGAGCAACGCCCCGCCGAAGAGAAGCCCGAGGACTAGCGCTGGCTCTACGAAGACGCCTTCGATTTGCCGGAGGATGCACCATTTTCGGATCTGGACCTTTCGTCTCTGGAGCACTAAAAGCAGGCCTAGATGGAGGAAAATTTCATGTTTACCTGTCATTGCTAGTCAAGAGGTGCATGCTCATCACTGCCATTTCAATTCTTGTTCTGTTCTATGAAAAATGTCCGAACAGGCAAGCTTTTTTTTATTACTCGGTTTTTAGCTTTTTCATTGTAACCACAATTTTCAATGCCACTTGTTGAGGAGCAATAAATTCAGCTCACAATAGATGTGATGCATTGATAATGTGGTGTTTCATTTGTACTTTTTTTTCTTTCTATGCCAGTAACGATGGTCGTGACAAAGCTGATGTCCACATTTCGTTAACTGAGGTGACCTACGTCACAAGAGGAGTATCTACATTTTGCAACGTGAAGGAAATAAAAACAAATTGCAGCCAACTCTCTCATACTTTATGCGTTTTCTGCTGACATTGCTTGCAAAACGTGTCAGTTCAAAAATTTCGCGTTTAGCTCGCGGAATATTTCATAGTGTCTCGAGGCTATAACTGCATCATGCCAAACACACGTGTTACTCGCGGATATAAGCAGAACGGACACGAGAGGGAGTAGCGCAAATTATCTTAATGCTCGCGCGAAGCTAATTGGTTTCAGAAGTTGTCAAACCTTCTTGCTCTCAGAGAATCGCTCTAGACAACCTTTCATCATCAGTAGTCTTCTTTTGCGAAAAGGGCTGCAAGATATTTTTTTTTTTGCGGGTGGCGATATATATTCACCTTTTCAACCACAATAAGTAAACTTTACAGCCGATATGATTCCTTTACAATTTGGTCCTCTGTTTGTATTGGTCTGAAATATCTGAAAAGAAAACATCTTGGTGTCATTCCCATCAGAATCATTTGCAAAACAACAAGATGTCACAGCCCTAACTGCCCTCGAATAAACCTCAATAGCTGTTTTCTAAGAATTTAGTTTACTGCAGTGCTGTCAGCGTTACGTTTCGGGTATTCTCAGTAGTCTGCTCGCAACGCATTTTCAGCTGTTGTTTATTGCAAATGGTCCCGGAAATTCTACTTTTCTCTCCGTGGTACATAATTTTGCTGGGCGATTGACGTCAGCCACATTCTATGTTCCCTGCATCCTTCTAAATCTATTGTTAATTTCATACCGGCATGGTCGTTTTCCATTTCTTCTCATAGTCTAGGACTCTCAGCGGCCAAAAGGTGTCCTTGTAGTTGTTTATGTGGTCCTGTTTCTTATTACCTGAGTAACTGTTTTGTTTCCAAAGACAAGTGGCCGACTTCTCTGTAAAAAAAAAAAAAACTGCGATGGGTACAAGACAGGCATTAAGGGTGTAGATGGAATGTAGAAATGTATTTTGGAAGAATAAAACAAAAAAAAACTAGTCCTTCTTGATTTGTTTCTGCTGGAAACGAATGTTCAGCCATCTCTTGTTGGGCAGCACTGTGTTGCGGGGAGGTGCATTTTCGGAATATTAAAAATCCTCTATTGTGTTTACGTCAAGTGTAGCTAATCAAATCTCTGGAATTCCGTCCACATAATACAGCCCTTATTAATATTTTCACGAAGTAGTAACTGCAGTCCGGAGAGCAGAGAGACTGCAAAAACTGCGTCCGAGCAAATCTCTTTATTTGGGCTGACTTGCGCTCACAATGAACTGAATCACTCGGCAGCAGCGTAGCAACAATAGTGCTCGGCGGTCATCGAAAAGAATGCTCGCCACTCTCGGCCGTGCTCAATTTAAAGCTCATAGCGCACTTTCGAGATAAAGCATGTAATGTTTCTAGAACATTTTGCAACAACGTAGAATCAGCTCTGCCTACATGCCATCAATCGAGATAAATCTCTTCACGTCTTGGATCGCAAAAAAAGTGATAAAGCGGCGTGCCGGCAACTTTGAAGAATAAACAATTAAACACTGCATACACTCAGGCAATATAATGTCCAGATGCGCTCTCTGGAAAGACGCTGCCTTTTGTACGATTTTCTTCTGAAGTAATGTAGTCTTCAGACAACACTGATCCCGTTTCCTTCTCCTTCTTTTCCGATTGACACGATATATTTATTGCGCTTCAAACTGGACCTGTACACTTTTCAAGGCGAAAGCCTGTAATGGCCCATACTCCCAGTCGAGATCCTGTCCGTCCGTTACATCGCCATACGGAAGTCACGACAACGGAAGTGACGTCATACCGTTCGTCCGTCCGTGACGCTCTTCCGCTCGATAAGAAGAAAATATTTGTGCATGATTTGATTCGAACCACCAGCGTTCCGGTCCGCAGCCGAGCGTGCCGACGACTACGCTACTTCCTGCCAAAGCATATGTAGTTCATCGAACCAAAATTGCTGGAGAGTGTTTGCAGAAAGGTGTCGAATCAGACGGATGCCCTCCAAACGCCCTCCCGTGTTTCCAGTATTTTAGATTCACAAACAATTGCGTACTGAATGAACATCTTAGCCACACATCAGTGACACAAGCAGCATCACCGCGCTAAAGGCTTTCGCCTCAACGCACTTTAGGTCACCAAAGTGCCCCCCGAATTTATTATAACCGTAGGGACTACTATTTTACATTGTAATATTGATAAGGAGAATAATGCTTATTCAAGCTTTCGCACCTTGAACGTATCGTGCACGAAAGTGCTCGTTCGCAACGCAAGAATTGACACTACCAGCTCTAGGCTGCGTTAGAAGGCCCTCAATATAACCATAGGCTCTCCGCTCCTGCGTTGACTCGACAGACTATTCACTCGATGGTCACTGCCCGTGCAGCAGCTGTCAATGTCCTTTCAGTCGATAGACTATCGGTTGGCGGGCCTTCGATGTGCCCATGTGAGAGGAACATGAGGTTTCAACGGAAACATCACCTCACAATAAATACGTACACCCCCCTCAAAAGTATACAGACCAAGGAGTTTGCCGGTCAGTCTAGCTTCATGTCTCGTTATTCATCATCGGCATCTGTAACCTCTCTAAAGAAGCATGGCTTCGTGTATTCAATCCCTCCTATTTTTGCACTGCTAAGCATGCTAGGGAGCCAAGCTAATCTCGCTTAGTATTAAACCATTTGTGCGGAAAATTTTCACAGGGGCGGTAATTTCTTTATGCGATGCAAAGCTGCGCGCTGAGGTCCAATTCGTCACGTAGACTGCCTGCCTGCCTGATACATGTGATAAACTTCTGCTGTCCAGGAGCCACTGGATTGTATCAGGGGTAATAGGGAAGAATGTTGCACTGATTTGCACATAGTAACCGTGGCATTTTTATACACCGATATCAAAATACATGCTGGCCAGATATCTCCAACCGAAGCTTTATCGCACTCATCGAGTCTCAATAATCAGTCGAATTGAAATCTCAAAAGCACGGTTTGGTCCATATTTGTGGCTCAAGAAATTCTCTGAAGAAATCATCCTATTATTCGCCCTTTCAATGAATACTAAAGAAGTTTGCTGCATGGACCTTTGCGAGCCTGTTTTCTCAACCCTTAGGCCACCACTGCGGTGCTTGTCTGTAACCCACTACGCCGTTCTACTACTGCGTACTGCATTGTACCAGCCTAAGTAAAGTTTTCTTTTTTTTAATTTCATGCCTTCATCGCAGCCCTTAATGTGGTTAGGTGTTAGTGTCTTCTTGCGGCGCGGCAGAGTGCTTCGCGTTTTCAAAGTGTTAATCGAGATTAGTTTTTTTTTCTTACCTTGAGACTAACCCAGTGAGAGGCAGAACACGGAGAGCGCTTTGAAACACGCAATAAAAAGAACTTATCCAGTTTAGTCACACCAGAACATCAGAACTTGCAGCTTTGTCCAAGATGTGGCCTGCTGGCAAAATAATTCTGTCTGAATTATCAGAGTAGTAACATTCTTAACCTTTGCATAATACTAGCAGGCAATGGTAACAAATAAGCGCTTCCATTAGTCAGGTACGCCAGGTTGACTGAGCTGCACAGTATTAAAAGATATTTCGCCGGAATTCCACGCTTTTTCGTGTGCTTTCTCACTCAAAGTGACAGGCTTCGAATTAATTTTTTTTGCCGCTTACAATGGTTTAAACTGGAAAAAACATTTAGCCCAGATGTATCTTGCCTTAGTTCGACACGGTCACATTGGATCTTTCCTTCCCGCGCGTTAGCTGCTTGCCAGATGTGCACAGATTTGCTTGTGCTTTTTTTTCCGCGACGAGTCAACTTGGCCACCTTTTCGCGGCTAGTCTAAATGCTATGCGGCCTAGATAAAGCAGTAAAATTTCCATTCTAGTCTCTAAACTGGGAACGAGCCAAATGCAATGGGATCGCTTGCTGGATGCCACATGACAGCGTTGCTAAACACTTGTAATTATTGCCGGGTAAAAGTGGGACACAGAAAATAAGGGACCTGCCAAGAAATTTTCTAATCATCTATGATTGCTTAACAAAGTTTATGATGTCTAGTTCAATTGTTCAGCAAGCAGCTATTTGATTCATAATGTTTCACTACTCTTTTGGACAGACGAAACCCGGCCCCCAAGCACTGCAAGGGCAACCCGAACTATCGCGACAACGTAGAGGCGGGCCCCTCGGGAATGGGGAAAGAAGGTAGGGTCTCCGCTCCTGACCAAGTTACTTTGAAGGAGGCTGGATTGATGGACGCAAACCAGGAGGAACAACATCGTCCCGCCGAAGATGAAGAGCCAGCATCCTGGGAGTGGCTCTAACACAAAATCTGCGATGTGCTGCAGGACATCCATATTCCTCATTTGTCCAATCATGAATGGCGCAATAAGTGAACTCTGACCAAGGCACGCAAGGAATGCATGCTTCAATTCGAACAATATTCGACGCACTGGATCTGTTTATTTACTCTTCCAACAAGCCCTTCTATGTAACTGGTGTGGAAATGAACAACTATTTTTGAATATACCCTTTAATCACCGTTTTTCATTGCAGAGATGTTTTACGAAATGCGCGCTTTTTTTCTCTGGAGCGGTCAATAAAACTCTGAAGACATGGAATATGCTTTACGAAGTCATCGCTTGTTTCTATGATAGTTAGATACTAGAAATACATCTTTCAAAAAAGCTGTATGGCCATTTTATCAGTATCATTTCTAAAATAATACTCGGTGCCCTGCCCGTCCTTGGGCGGGATTGCAGTAAAAACCCTCGAGTAACGCCAACATGTACTGGCGGCTTGATGCGAGGTCATTAAGAGCTGCTGCTATGTTTTATTCCCTAGTAGCTTAGACAATATATTTCGATACATTATTTAAAATATCCCCTTGTCGTTGATCCCAGTCATGCAAGAATACGGCGCTGTAAGTAATATCTTTTGACGAGTTGATCAGGCTATATGCATAATTGCCGTGATTTGGCTTAGTTACCTCTGCTTGCAGCACTGAGCAAACCGTTAGTGCAATGGGACGCACTGTAATACAAGATGCGGCGCAACTTATTTATTGTTGCTGCTGCCCTACTACAGGCGAAGACGGTTTTGCAAGCAACCTAGCAGCTGTAGGCAATGGCTGCGGTTCTAGCTGGCGCCCCAACTCTTCCGTTCGACTCATGCGATCAGAAGCGGTGGCGCTAGAGGGTGTTATTCAAGGAGAAGAAAATAAATGCAGAAATATTTGACTTTAATGTGCGACTCAACTTTTAAAAGGAACAAATGATCAAATCAATAACTTTTCTTATCGCCTCTATGACCAGTTATCACAAGCAAAATGTAAGGTACTCATTGAGCAGAAATGCTCGTTATGACATGCATGACCGACGCCAACAGACGCGGAAGCAATAGAGCATCAGAGCAAAGGAGCACCGAGCTTCCCCCCCCCCCCCCCCCCAAACGACCTCGAAGAAGCCGAACCTGTCCCTAGAGATTACTCGGCAATCTTGAACCACTACAAGGGCGGCAGGAAACGGTACCCCCACCACATAAATATCTCACCAGGGAAGACGCCGTCTCCCGGAGGCTGCTACAGACGGGCTCATACCCGAATCTAAATACACTCAAAAAAATAAACCCCCACACTATACACAGACAAATGGCCATGGTGCTATGAAACACCCACGCTCTATCACATAACGTGGGCCTGCAAGAAAATTGCGGTGGCTCCAAAAATACCCAACTCGAGCGCAGAGCAATGGGAAGGAATTCTCTGAATTGACCGTCGGGACGTCCAACTTGGGCTGATCCGGCGAGCACAGCTGGCAGCGGCATACAGCGGAGCCCTGGACTAGGGGCAGACGACCATTGCTAAGAAGACGGACGACACATCTGACTCCGCCAAATTGCTAACCTACTCTCTAGAGCTCAATAAACGTTTTACTTCCTTCCTTCCTTCCTTCTTGGCTGAGTACTGCAGCCAAAGATGGCGCCTGTGACGCCACATGTAAAATACCTATTAGTTTCTTATGCGACTGGAACCTCCGAACCGTAATTGCAGCCATAGGAATGCACGAGCGACGAGTCTCGCTGTTTTCCTAATGTATATGACACTTTTACACCGACATCAAAACCAGCCTTTTGTTGATTAGTTGGTAATATCTGCGTGTGCACTTAGAAGTTCATAACATAGCGATGCTTCCACGACAGCGCAAATTTTACATTTTACCTGTGGTGTCTTTCCCGATGCTGTTGCTTTGCTTGTGCTCTTTTCTCGCTGCTCTCTTTTGGTACGCTTTATTGAAGCACGCTGTCGTATTATGCGAAGTTCTTTGGCACCCTCTGCAGAAGATTTCGATATATACGGTAGGAAACGCGCGACGTCAAGAAAATCGAAATTCATTTCGCTTGAATAATTGAATAACTATATGCCAAAAAGGCCGAGTTTGGGCGAGTTGGTTTACCATGCTGAAAGTAGAATAGGACACAACACGAGCGCTCACTTCCAACTGATCTTTATTACATGCAAGAAACAGATTTTTATACTCTCGATAAGGCCTGCAAGGCATTACTACAGAGTATTGAAAGATATATGAGTCATCAAGCGTCACACTTGAATGATAAAAGATAGGACATCTCTTTTTGTGAGAGCAGAATTGACGGAGCACTTACACAGTCATCCCTATCTCGCGCTATCTCCAAGGCCTCAACAATTTCACGCTTAATTTGACATTTGCTCCCGTAAAGGATTTTGCACTAGTGAAAAAGAGGACCACAACCCTCTTTTCTTTCTTTTCCTTTGCTTTTGCATTTTAGGCAATGAATGCTCATGTGCCCCCCTTTATTATTGTTCACAAGATAGTCATGCTCACCCAATCGCTCATTTATGCATCTTCCCGTTTGTCCTATATAATATATACCACAGGATAATGGCACTTTGTAGACAACACCTTTCGTGCATCTCGCGAACGGCTTTTGATGCCTGATTGTGCAACCAGTTTTTCCTCGTCTTTATGATGTGGTAAGCTTGCATAGTGAACTCAGCTTATTTGGGGCAGAGAACAACACGCCAATGTTTACCCTGTTGCCAATGTTTTCGTGACTGTGCGAAAGCTTATGTTTATAAGGAATGACTGCAAATTTCTTATCGACTGTTGTCTTTTCCGGCTCTTCCTGAGACTTGGCTTCCCATTTTTTCTTTTTGATAAGTCCTTCCGCCACAGAAACCAGCATGTGCAACGGATAGCCCACTTCCTGCAACTTGGTGGACTGCAGGAAAAGGCTTTCTTCAATTGCATGTTCGCATGACTTTTTATGCAGTTGACAAACCCTAAACGAGTTATGTTTCTTTTTATGAGCTTTGAATGCGCGGAACTGAAAAGTAAGGGCATTTTTCCATCCCGGGGATGACAAATCCAGCAAGTGTGGTCTTTTAAAAAAGTTAACTTGATGTCGAGAAAGCGTTTGCTACCGTTCTCAGGAAGTTCATGCGTGACGGCAAGTCTAGATAAGCTATGCTTAAAATGATCTAAAAAGCTTCCTACCGCTTCATCGAGGGCGATTGCAGTGGTGTCTAAAAGGATTAAGAAATCATCCACAAAGCGAAAAACGTTTATCACCCCTACGTCTTCAAGGCAGGCAAAAAGCCTTCTGTCACGTTCAGCTAAAAATAGGTCACTTAACAAAGGAGCAACGCTGGACCCTATACATATTTCTTGTTTCTGCAAAAACAGGTCATCGCCGCACATTACGAAAGTGGAATTAAGATACGTACTTAAGAGCTCTAAATATCCCCCAACACTTACTCCCACTGAATTCTGGAAAGCAATAGGGCCAGCGTTCTCAATACATATTTCAACGCAGTGCAACAAGCCGTTTTTCGGCAATGAGTAGTACAGGTCTTTTACATCTATTGAGAAGGCAACCATGTTCTTTCCTTCATTTTGCTTCAGAAATTCAATTACACATCCGGAATTTCTTATCATGAAAGGATCATCAACAACTAGCTGTTTTATACTTTTCTGTAGGAAGTCAGGGACTGATTTTTGCCAAGTGCGCGCCTCCGAAACGATAATTCTTAAAGGACATTCCATTTTGTGTGTTTCAGCGTAAAAGAACGTGTTAAGACTTAGACCACTGGCCTTTTCTACAGACTGAGCTAAGCGGGTGAGATTCAAGGAGATACACAGCTTTTTTGCTTTTAATCTTACTTTTGACAGATTTGCGCCCTGTTGCCTATCAAACACTTTCTAGACAGCATGAAAGACTTTTTCTTTAAAAAGGCTCTTAGGCATCACGGCAAAACCACCCTGGGGTAACTAGAAGGCAAGGGAAATTCACAGTAGTTCATCTTACAAGACGACATCCTTTGGAAGATTTGCAATACCTAACAACACCGCAGTCCATCTTGGTTTGACTTCAAGACGGCGTACAGAATGTCTGCAGGCTTGATACGATGTTCCCATATTTAGCACAGAAGGATCACTCCAACACAACGCCGAATCAATGCATGAGGCCACTTTTGAAACAATATATGTATAAGAGAATTGCAATTTTCTGTATTTATATCAAAATGTCGATTCATTCGTGAATACTTCACTACAAAAATAGCTTTTTTGTTGATTAATACGGTTTCTAAGGTACCACCAAAGATGCAACCTTCTTCGGATACAGCAAAACTTAACCGAAAGCTTTCCAGAAATAAAATTTCTCAATTATAAATTAATTGTTCAACTTTGGTTCAAACCTGCAGTAACTATTTGTCAACTTCTGCGTGGTTTTATTTGTATTAATTAATTTAAAGGCTCTCAACAAAAACGCAAGAGGTTTCAAAAACACGGCATAGATATGTCAGGATACCAACACTGAATGAAGATTCTGCAATGAGAAGCTTCACTGCAGCAGTGATAACTGAGGTTCGTAGACATTTTGAAGCACTTTGGTATAGAACCTAAAGTGATGCCTACCTTTGAAAACTGCCACCTCGCAGTAAGCTTTCCACCGTTTATTCTTCCTCCCACTGCCATTGCCGTCCTTATATCTGTTTTTGAAGCCGCTGTTTTTGAAGCATGAGTAGGCGTTTTTGCTCGAAAACAACTGGAGGAAACGGAGAATGGAAGGGCAGAGTTCAGTGCATGAGAGGCTTTATAGAAAAAAGGAAAGCAGCTCCTGTAATATCACCTCTTTCATTTCTACAGTCTGCCTGCAATCTCTATAATTCAGTTGCCCCAGATAAGGCATTTCCCGCAAAGATGGCATTTGCCAGGGCCAGCAGTAATCTTTTCCTACCTTTTTATTGCCATTTTTAATAAACTACTAGTACTATTACTGCCTCGTTCGGCGTATAAAGAGCTCTATACTGTTTAATGAATACGGAGCTATATAAACTCAACGTGCACCCTGGCTGCAACAAAAATTCACAAAGATTTCGAAAGCTGAATCCAGGGATTTTTTAAAACACAAATGATGAACACTAGCAGCAAAATTGTTTACCCGGCAAGTCCACGCGTCCAGTCGGATATCGTTTCAAGTATTTCGTAGCATAATGTCCACGGCAGAAATCTGCGTGTTTGTACACATAAATCTGCGGTTTCTTTTACACAAACAAGCGAGCCAGTGGAAGTCTGGATATATTGGCTGGGGTTCACTGAAATATCTTTTTCTCATTTCTATATATGAGAGAAACCTACTCTCGTTTAATTATGGTGTGTTGATAATTTTCGTCAGTCTAAAAGTATTGCCATCTTTCTGAATTTATTTGCATGCATCTGAACCATTTGTATGTGCTTACACCTCCAGTTATTATTATTCAATTATGCACTTTTGTTTTACAGTGATCTGCTCCACTTTTACAAAGGTACAAAATAGTTAAGATCTTCTTTTTAGTGCATTTCTGTACACCATATATTGCCGCTCCTTGGGGTATTATGCCTTACTGTTTTTTCTTTCAATGCCTTTATGTAAGTGTAAGGCCGGCAGTTTCTTGTACAAGCAGTGCGGGACTATTAATACCAAAGAGAGGTACACGGAAGGAGTGCCCTACTTCTCACAAAGGCACTCGAGAATACATCATGTAAACAGTAAGCACTAAAGATCGATTCACGCGGCGCACCTTTGGCCCGCGTATCAGGCACCACATAAGCAGTGAAGCACTCACCTTCGATCCGCCTATTTCACTATTGGCCAAAGATGTCTGTTAACTTGAGCGAGTGGCGATTGTCGGTGGGCGCGCCTAATTTGTATATTGCCAAGGAAAGATTAAGGTTAGAGGATAAAACGTGACATCATAAAAAAATACACAAAATATGTTTCGGCTACCGTACAGATAGCCTTGTTCACAGTAAAAACGAGAAGCGGGTGCGCGAGCTTATGTATGCTTGATAAGGGGGCGCAGGGAGCGTGCGCAAGCAGTTGCCAGATTTCCGCAGTTTCTGTTCAATGTGTGACAGGTCGTTTTTATCGTCAAAGATTCCAAGTGAAGGCGAGGAAATTTCTTCTTTTCTGTCGCAAGAACGTGTGCCTCGCCTCAGTCGAGAATGTGCAGTTTCGATGTGGAATGTTCAGCGATTGCACTGGAATCTATTTTTCTGTTTTTGGCGTCGTTTTTATGATCTTTTAGGCGCCTCTCGAAGTTACCCTTTTCGCCATTGTAGACGCAGTGACAGTCGGATCAGGGAATGCTGTAAACCACGCCAGGATATTTTTTCATTTGGAAGAACCTCCTTTGCGCTGACCAAGCCATGTCGCAGTTTTCTGGTCGGAACGTGAGCAATGACAATTTTGAACGTGCGCAAAATGTGTGCCAACGTCTCGCTGAATCCAGGGGTGCAGAGAACAGCGGAACGTTTCAGGGGGGAAGATGCACGCGTTTCACGTTCTGGTCGACACAGTTGTTATTAGACCGATGCCACGAAAGATGTCTGGTAGTCACTGCGTCAAAGTTCTTGCCGCACTATGTGAAAGTCAATTGCCCTGTCTTCGGGAGAACTGCAAATGCGTTGGCTCCTTTTAAATAAGGTGGCAGCAACCGATCTCTTATGTGAGGCAGGGTGGATGGATCTAGAGTTGAGATAACGCCCCGTGTTGGTGGGTTTCTTGAAAACGCTGAATTATAGTTTGCCACTATAGTGTTTGACCAGGACATCTAGAAAGGGCAACGCACCATACGCCTCGACCTCGGTGGTGAAATCAATGGCGTCTTCTATGGAGTTGAAATGCGACAAAAAGGCAGGCAAAGCGTCTTCTTCAATCATGCAGAAACTCTCGTCTAGACATCTGAGGAAACATTTTGGCGGATGAGCAAATGTTGCAAGGGCCCGGCGTTCGACAGACTGTATGGTGTGGCTCGCTACGGTATTGGAGATAGATGCACCCATACGAGTGCCTTGAAATTTACTCTAAAACTAATCTTAAATAAAAATGCGTGTTGCTGAGGCAGAACTGTAGGAGTCTACAGAGGTCAGGAACGTCAACAGGGGTCCTCTCAGGTAAAGATCTGTCAGACTCGGGGGCAGAAGAGCAGGCTTGTACGGCAAGGTAAACAGGAACGCACGTGAATAGCGACATGAGGTCAAACGAGGCCAGGAGCTCGTTGTCGTCCGGTGACATGTCGTTTACTTTCTTGATGAAGTGAGTCGAATTTCGTACGTGTGTCGATCGACAACCCACAAGAGGCGAGATGATGCGGTGCAGGTAATGAGATAAGCTGTGAAGAGGGGAATGACTGTAGTTCACGCTGGGACGCATCGGCATACCAGTCTTGTGTACTTTGGAATGGCCGTAGAGGACGGGGGCCGAACCGTTGGTGCACAAGAGTTTTAGGTAAAGTGGCCCATGGGTCAGAGGGATGAAGCTGAAGACGTTAGTGAGAAGTTACTGCAAAATCGCGCTGCAATTTGCAGTTGTGTCCCTGTCCAGTCGGCAGTAGGCGGTGTCATCTTCAAGTAGCTTCTGCATCCGGCTTACATAGTCTGTTCGGTCCAACAGGACAGTGGTGTTGCCTTTGTCTGCCGGTAGGAGTTGCACCTTATTGTTGCGAAGGCTCTTAACAACTTGGCGTTGTTCCGTAGTAGGAGGGGGCAGGAATCGCCTCGGGTGGTAGTTGGGAGAGTAGGCTGATAGCACGAGGCCTTGCTTCATCTCGACGTGAAGCGTTCAATATATTGACAGCGTGCTAACAGCAAACACCAGATTTTAGCTTCCAGAGTAGGTCCAATGTCGACATTGAGGCCAAGGTTTAAAACGAAAAGTTCCGCGTTGTTGGTATTTTATGACGAAATGTTGTGAACAATCGTTGCAGGTGCAGCTTTGCAAGTATTTGATGGGGATGGGAGAAGCCGGTGTACCTTGTTTTTGTGCGAGACTTCATCACAACGGGAATGCATTGCAGCCTAATGACAAACATGCAGTTGAATGCTGGCAAACTCATCCGGGTAGAGCGACGGTAGTCGACGATGGGCCAAAAAGGCTTCATTTACCAGGGCTCTTAGCTCCTCTTTGACTCAAGTATCTTTGCTTGAAGAAGGGAGCGTTCAGCATTGGCGATAGGTTATAGGAGAGGCCTTAAATAAATTAGACATGCCTCCCTCTTTCTCCGTAACTGGGCCAAGCACAACCAACATCGAGTGGGAATGGAACCCCTGCGCCAACATCTTTTCCCTCCGACTTCAGTTCTTTTAATGAACCACTACTACAATAGTAAATGACGTTTGGCCCTCAGATAAACCGTTCTTAGAGTAAATGGGCCGTACCAGATACAAGGCAACTCAGATTTGAATTTTGTTTCTATAGATGGCAGCACTTAAGTACCAAAAAAGGAGGCAACTTATATATCCCTCTCCTGGAGTGTGAATTCCACCATGGCACGAAACTATCATTCTTCCACGCACAAAAAGTATATCGGCGAACTCACGGCCGAAGCGAGCTCCCGCTGATTTTTAGAAAGCCTAGATTACTGGTATATATTGTGAAGATAATAAAGATTGCAATCTACATAGAAGAAAAATGTTGCGGACCGTTTTCACCGCGCCATCCACGTGTGCTCTTTTTGTTCATACAAACGGCAGCACACCTGTAATGAGACAACCAATTAATGTCTTCTACCAATTGTCATGACGCCACCGCTTTGAATGCGTGAAATCTCTACCTACTCTGGTTGGTTTCCGGTGAATTGTCATTATGCACACTGCTTCGCGATGTTTTTTTTCGTATCGCTTTGTATTTACATAGCGCCCCTTCGCAGCACTTTTTTGATTGAAATATACTTTATTCAGCGTTGCGCTGGAGGTGAGCCAAGGTTTGACACCTAGGGGGCTCTTATAGTGAGAAGGAAGGCGGTTCGGGAACGCTTAAGAGATGCAAAACTGGATGATTTTGCCAGCAAGGTCATGCACCTGGGACAGCACATTGTTTATACCACGCAGACATCTATTCCGGATTAGAGCTCACAAATCGGCAAGCTTCTTGTTGCAGAGAGGGTGGAGACTCGCCTTATCACCATACAGTCGGCAGCAGCTGCAATGATTAAAACGAGAACATTTGGCAAAGATATGAATGGTCGGGAAAAGAATTAGAGAGAAAAGACTCACACTGGACTAAAGAAATGATTAGAAAACCAACATTTCGATGTCGATCCGTCACGTTTTGGGTTCAGTAGTTTAGAGCCAGAGGCGCGCATTTCAAATGACTTGCGAGCCACTGTCCGAGGTTCGTTCCCATACAAATCAAGAAAACATTGGCGAATGTCCTAGTTGGCTTCGACCGGTTCTCATGACGTCGCAGAGCAGCAGAGCCTTAGCAGAAAAAGCAAGAAGACGACCCTTTCTTCCTCTGGTGTGGTCACTGGCAAGTGTCTCAAGAGGACTGGTCAGTGTGACTGTGTAAGCGGGTTGACCTCTACCTCATGACAATCGGTGTACACCATTGCGCCTCGCTTACACGAACCAGAGAGCGCTGGGTCGAGTTGGGCGTCGGACTGAGCAAGGTTAGAACACTCGACGACTATGTGTTTCCATGAACTCGGTTTTAGCCAGTGGAGACCGCTTAGGATGCCTCGATGCGCGCAACGGCGGGGGAGCGGGCCCTTTGAGGTACCATAAGACCCGGTCACCTCCAGCGACACGGAGCGTCAGAAAAGCATTGAGAGCGAGCGGTGCCAGCGTTCAAGACTGAGGGACGTTACCAACGTTTCGGAGGCGCGAAGGCGCAAGCGAAAAACAAGTTCGCATTTATCCGCTCTCCTACCCGACGTTTCGATTCGACAGCGTTTATGGCACACCGTGTCCAGTTCAAGTTGAGTGAACCTACTTCTTTTAGCGGACTTTTCTGGACTCTACCCGACAAAGCGCGCGTTTACTTGAACCCAGTAACTGGTTTTCGACCACATAACTCAAATCAACCCGGGCCTACTGGGTTCGTGTAAACACCGCCATTGACCAGAGGGCCAATTTGTAGGTGTATTTGCCATTGTATTTTTTGTGATTTCACCTGAATCATTGCTCTGATCCACTAGGGAAGGAACTATGTAGCTCTCTCATATGGTCCTGAAAGGGGAGCCATCTTCCTGTGAGCGACCTGTATTTTGATTCAAACGTTGCCTTATTGTGTGGCGGCCAAAATGGAAGGGGTACTGGGTGGAGCTTTTGGGTGTGACCTTCCTTTGTGGACTTCATGTTCCTTTTGTGGCGCACTTCTTTTTGTGGACATTGGAGATGCTTCAGAAGGCTATGAAATCCCACTGCAATGTGAATAAAGAAAGCTGAAGTACTTTAGAAATACAGCCAAGGAAAAAAAAAAGGAGAGAAAGAATTCAAATTCTCCGAAGTTCTCAGAAAATTGTGCTCGCACGAACATAGACAAGTGAAATGTTGGTGGTAGAGAAAGCAGTCTGACGACAGATGGAGGCACGTCACACGGTGATTTTGGCGCGAATTTCAAACACCCGCAGAAAATACATACACAACTTTCGGAGCGTGTATAACCTAAACACTACGTTCGATACGGATAAAAATTGCTTTTAACAATAACGAAACAAAAAGGGAGGAAATATTGTGGTCGAAATTTTAATATTTAGCTTACTTTTCATTAGCACACGATATGGCGGACCGACTTGTCTAAAAAACAATTTTTCTCAATATTTACCTCGGATTTGTGAAAAAAAATGAAACAAAAATAAAATCTGTCCGCTATATTTCCTCTATCCACTAAAGAAGAAGACTCTGGCACAATCCGCATTAATATTGAAGCATATGTAGACACGCTATAGCTGCTCAAACTTCCCATTTCCGAAGTAGACTCTGGTGAACAGCAAGCTTTGAGTTGAGCTCACTCAAGGCGCAGGGAAGGAACAAAAATACAAAAGAAAAGTAGCAAGACCCTGCGAGCGTGAAATTGCAGGAATCAGCAGCACAATAGAGAGAGCAGTCTCTCCACAACTTAGATGAAAAGGACTATCCCCTTCCATCTACCACTCCCTGCTTTGTCACTCCAGGAGGGTCATGAGAATGGTACCACACCATTGGCTGGAAAGGGTTCTTTGACCAAAAAGGCGTTGCGTCCCTAAGTTTTGTCCGACTATGCTTGCCGATGTCCGAGAAAAATGGTGATGAATATTGTACGGATTGATGGGGGATTCTTTTTATATGTATACACTCTATTAAATACGCACATGTAATATATAGCATTTATCTATATATTCTGGCTGTCGCTGCTGTGCAAACGTCTGCGGGACTCAGTCAAGGCGAAGTCGGTGCCATTTAGTTCTGATAACGATCAAGTGTAAAACAAGAGAATGAATTGAATGGAATTGAAAATCTGTGAAAAAGCAGAGTATCTAAATTGTAGATGGGTATAAATACTAGCGTTTCTTTTCTATGCAATAACGCTTGCTAACAGCACTGATTGAAAGGTTTACTTGTTTCAAGTAATAACGACGATGACAATTTTCTAATCATACCCCCATGCTCACATAACCCAAATTTTCAAACAGATGTATCAGCAGATATTAGTTATTTAAAGAAATGTGTAACCTAAAACACAGAACCCCCGATAATACAAGTCAAGCGTACTATATATTTATGCAACTCAAGAAAACACCTGCTTTTTAAGTAAAACGAACTCTACGACCCATAGGGCATGAAAACAAGAATCGGTTAACAACGGGAAGCTGCAATTGGCCTTTCTAATAGTAGCAGTTTCTGCAGCTAACATACATACATGCTTCTTAGTTCGATAACGCCATCGCATCTGTTAGGCCTAGATTACTCAGTGAAACTGCCTACGGCATTTAGCTTGCCGCACATTTACTGGGCATCAGTGGCGCATTCTTCTTTCCTACAGGTATTGCTCTTGCACAATACTTGTTATTAGTTACGCATAAGGGACAAGGGCAGAGGTACAAACATCTGCTGACCATTGTGTGCCAGTATGACAAAAACAAAATTTCGGAACTATCGTCAGTAGACATCAAAAACCTGCCTGTCTGAAATTTTCCTTATGGCCACTAGGGCACCATTATGCTGGTTCGAAATCTCTGAAGGTCCAGAATGAGTATGCTGCTCGCTTTCAAAAGCATCTCTTATCGCAGCTTCAACTAAAGCTGAAATCTCCTCCTCCTTCTTCTCAACAACAACCAGCCGGCGGCATTGTAAAAGAGGGGAAAAAACTCCTGGCATAAAAAAGGGTGGTCGCAAAATGAGGTCACCAATCATACACTTCCAAGAATACTAGGTAGGACCTGCTTTCCTTAATCTTCCTCGTATCAGGTGCTATAGGTCTGTAGGAAACCACACCAATTTATCTTCTTATCTCCTTGACCTGAAACCGGATGTTCGCCTTTGTGCACTGAAGGTAAATCCGATTGGTGGAGGCGCGATTAACTCTTGCCACCAGCGACCCTTTCCCAAACATGGGAAGAGCTCCAAGAATTTAATGTGTCACTTGAGTTGTTCAAGCTGAGATAGCTTGGTGACAGTTGCTGAAGTCTTGCAGACTGATTTTTCCGAGCATAGTTGTGTGCCTTTGGTTATCGGAATGAATGTAAAGCGTATTTTGGAGAATCAGAAGAGCCGCAGAGACGTCGGCATCCGGAAACAAATGTCGCCGTTGCTTTTCCTTCAAGAGCTTTTGATTATAGAGATGGACGCGGTCAGGGTTTTGACCCAAGAAAGGGATAAAATAAAGAAGATCAAGGAGAGCTGCAGAGACGTGGGCATCTGGAAACAACTGATGCTGTGGAACCTTCTCCAAAATTGGTCGTGGTTGAGCCCTAGCGCCTCAGAAGAGGTTGGAAGAGGCAAGAAAAAGGGTGGTCCCAAAGCCAGCGACAAGAAATCTGCCACCCGCAACCCGTCCAACAAGGAACGTAAGGCTACCAAAAGACTCCGAGAGGAATGTGAAGGTAAGGATTAGCCTTCTAAGCAGTTGACTGTTAGTTACTACTTCGGGCAGAACAACGTACCGTAGAGATCCTAGCGACTAGTTTGTAACATTTTTTACCATATTGGTTAAGGTGCATTCCGTGACAGTTGTGTCAAGTAATACTGTGTGCAAGCGTAATTAGAGGGCGATTTCATGCACACCGCAACGAGCGCCGCATGGCTCCTGTATTTTCCTTTTATTTCTGCAATAGCCTTTGCGAATATCGTGTATTGCTTGCAGAATGTGTTCAGGGTACATAATATTTATGCTGCGTTATCAGCGTGCTTACCTGGCATGCAATTAAGCTCAGGTGCGGCTATGCTATTTGTACTTGTTTAGGATTTATTGATGCCGTCCGACTCTTTCAGCGCTATATTACATGACGGCGTATGGCGTCGGAAGACCCTAAAAGCCAATAATGAATAGAGCACGAATTAGCGTAAATTTTGTCTCAACCGAGATACTGATTATGTGTAATACAACTTTATCGCTGACATGCTAGTGTTACAGACCTATTGTGTATTCGTGCTGAGTTCGGCAGAAAGGCTTTGACGGCGCACGCGTTGGCACTTATCGGTGGCGCTCTCTAAATATGTTATTTTCAAATAACTCGTGATTCACCTGCTGCAAGTAGTTTATTTTTGTGTTTGATATTTTTTTGCAAAATATAATACCTTGGCTTCATCAAAATCCTCATGCGCCCACTTATCTCTTCTTTTATTCTTGTGTCGCCGCGTCCATATTTAGTGCGCTTCAGTTCAATGTGGTCAATAGCTTACGGCTGTGTCCATGCCGGAAACGCTTGCCAGACGTGGAACACTGCGCGTCTATAAGCTAACCTCTGCGTCTCGTGTTAGGGGCGCTTTCGGCGAATACCGTATTTATAAGGCGGCAGTTTAGAAAGCATTTATGTGCATTCTAGCCGCACAACTGCAGCCTGTTCGTATTCACAGATACCGCCGGCGAAACACCCTGCTAATATATTCTTATAGTTGCAGTCAATACGAAGCAAAGGAGGGACGCCGAGACGAGGCGCTGGATGTAAAGGTTGTCTCATCTTCGTTGCATTTTAATGAAAATATACTCTTGCATAGACCAATTCTGCACCTAATCGTCACTTTATTCAAACTGTTCGTCCGTTCATCTTTGTAGATGAGCCTTGGCCGACCAAGAAGTTCCAGCCAAACCAAACATCCGGAGACGGCGAGGAGGCCGGCCCATCGGGATTGTGTAAATGCACTGCAGGCGCAGATCCTCTCAAAATAAAGCTGACCAGGGCTGACTCGCCGAATGGAAAAAAAAAGAAAAGGAGCAACGCCCCGCCGAAGAGAAGCCCGAGGACTAGCGCTGGCTGTACGAAGACACCTTCGATTTGCCGGAGGATGCACCATTTTCGGATCTGGACATTTCGTCTCTGGAGCACTAACAGCAGGCCTAGAGGGAGGAAAATTTCATGTTTACGTGTCATTTCTAGTCAAGAGGTGCATGCTCATCACTGCCATTTCAATTCTTGCCCTGTTGCATGAAAAATGTCCGAACGGGCAAGCTTTTTTTTATTACTCGGTTTTTAGCTTTTTCTTTGTAACCACAATTTTCAATGCCACTTGTTGAGGAGCAATAAATTCAGCTCACAATAGATGTGATGCATTGATAATGTGGTGTTTCATTTGTACTTTTTTTTCTTTCTATGCCAGTAACGATGGTCGTGACAAAGCTGATGTCCACATTTCGTTAACTGAGGTGACCTACGTCACAAGAGGAGTAACTACATTTTGCAACGTGAAGGAAAGAAAAACAAATTGCTGCCAACTCTCTCATACTTTATGCTTTTTCTGGTGACATTGCTTGCAAAACGTGTCAGTTCAAAAATTTCGCGTTTAGCTCGCGGAATATTTCATAGTGTCTCGAGGCTATAACTGCATCATGCCAAACACACGTGTTACTCGCGGATATAACCAGAACGGACACGAGAGGGAGTAGCGCAAATTCTCTTAATGCTCACGCGAAGCTCACTGGTTTCAGAAGTGGTCAAACCTTCTTGCTCTCAGAGAATCGCTCTAGACTACCTTTCATCATCAGTAGTCTTCTTTTGCGAAAAGGGCTGCAAGATTTTTTTTTTTGGGGGGGGGGGGGGTGGCGATATATATTCACCTTTTCAGCAACAATAAGTAAAATTTACAGCCGATATGATTCCTCTACATTCTGGTGCTCTCTTTGTATTGGTCTGTAATATCTGAAAAGGAAACATCTTGGTGCCATTCCCATCAGAATCATATGCAAAACAAGATGTCACAGCCCTAATTGCCCTCGAATAACACTAACCTCAATAGCTGTTTTCCAAGAATTTAGTTTACTGCAGTGCTGTCAGCGTTACGTTTCGGGTATTCTCAGTAGTCTGCTCGCAACGCTTTTTCAGCTGTTGTTTATTGCAAATGGTCCTGGAAATTCTACTTTTCTCTCCGTGGTACAAAATTTTGCGGCTGGGCTCTTGACGTCAGCCACATTCTATGTTCCCTGCCTCCTTCTAAATCTATTGTTGATTTCATACCGGCATGGTCGTTTTCCATTTCTTCTCATAGTCTAGGACTCTCAGCGGCCAATAGGTGTCCTTGTAGTTGTTTGTGTGGTCCTGTTTCTTATTACCTGAGTAACTGTTTTGTTTCCAAAGACAAGTGGCCGACTTCTCTGTAAAAAAAAACTGCGATGGGTACAAGACAGGAATTAAGGGTGTAGATGGAATGTAGAAATGTATTTTGGAAGAATAAAACAAAAACACTAGTCCTTTTTGATTTGTTTCTGCTGGAAACGAATGTTCAGCCATCTCTTGTTGGGCAGCACTGTGTTGGGGGGAGGCGCATTTTCGGAACATTAAAAATCCTCTATTGTGTTTACGTCAAGTGTAGCTAATCAAATCTCTGGAATTCCGTCCACATAATACAGACCTTATTAATATTTTCACGAAGTAGTAACTGCAGTCCGGAGAACAGAGAGACTGCAAAAACTGCTTCCGAGCAAATCTCTTTATTTGGGCTGACGCGCTCACAATGAACTGAATCACTCGGCGGCAGCGTAGCAACAATCGTGCTCGGCGGTCATCGAAAAGAATGCTCGCCACTCTAGGCCGTGCTCAATTTAAAGCTCATAGCGCACTTTCGAGATAAAGCGTGTAAAGTTTCTAGAACATTTTGCAACAACGTAGAATCAGCTCTGCCTACATGCCATGAATCGAGATAAATCTCTTCACGTCTTGGATCGCAAACAACGTGATAAAGCGGCGTGCCTTCAACTTTGAAGAATAAACAATTAAACACTGCATACACTCAGGCAATATAATGTCCAGATGCGTTCTCTGGAAAGACGCTGCCCTTTGTACGATTTTCTTCTGAAGTAATGTAGTTTTCAGACAACACTGATTCCGCTTCCTTCTCCTTCTTTTCCGATTGACACGTTATATTTAATGCGCTTCAAACTGGACCCGTATACGCTTTTCAAGGCGAAGGCCTGTAATGGCCCATACTCCCAGTCGAGATCCTGTCCGTCCGTTACATCGCCATACGGAAGTCACGACAACGGAAGTGACGTCATACCGTTCGTCCGTCCATGACGCTCTTCCGCTCGATAAGAAAAAAAATATTTGTGCATGATTGGATTCAATCCACCAGCCTTCCGGTCCGCAGCCGAGCGTGCCGACGGCTACGCTACTTCCTGCCAAAGCATATATAGTTCATCGAACCAAAATTGCTGGAGAGTGTTTGCAGAAAGGTGTCGAATCAGACGGATGCCCTCCAAACGCCCTCCCGTGTCTCCAGTATTTTAGATTCGCAAACAATTGTGTACTGAATGAATATCTTAGCCACACATCAGTGACACAAGCAGCATCACCGCGCTAAAGGCTTTCGCCTCAAGGCACTTTAGGTCACCAAAGTGCCCAACGAATTTATTATAACTGTAGGGACTGTTATTTTACATTGCATTATTGATAAGGAGACTAATGTTTATTCACGCTTTCGCACCTTGAACGTATCGTGCACGAAAGTGCTCGTTCGCACCGCAAGAATTGACACTACCAGCTCTAGGCTGCGTTAGAAGGCCCTCAACATTACCATAGGCTCTCCGCTCCCGCGTTGACTCGACAGACTATTCACTCGATGGTCACTGCCCGTGCAGCAGCTCTCAATGTCCTTTCAGTCGATAGACTATTGGTTGGCGGGCCTTCGATGTGCCCATGTGAGAGGGGCATGAGGTTTCAACGGAAACATCACCTCACAATAAATACGTACACCCCCCTCAAAAGTATACAGACCAAGGAGTTTGCCGGTCAGTCTAGCTTCATGTCTCGTTATTCATCATCAGCATCTGTAACCTCTCTAAAGAAGTATGGCTTCGTGTATTCAATCCCTCCTATTTTTACACTGCTGAGCCAAGCTAATCAGCTTAGTATGAAACCATTTGTGCGGAAAATTTTCACAGGGGCGGTAATTTCTTTATGCGATGCAAAACTGCGCGCTGATGTCGAATTCGTCACGTAGACTGCCTGCCTGCCTGATACATGCGATAATCTTCTGCTGTTCAGGAGCCACTGAATTGTATCAGGGGTAATAGGGAAGAATGTTGCACTGATTTGCACATCGTAACCGTGGCATTTTTATACACCGATATCAAAATATATGTTGGCCAGATATCTCCAACCGAAGCTTTATCGCACTCATCGAATCTCAATCATCAGTCGAATTGAAATCTCAAAAGCAGGGTTTGGTCCATATTTGTGGATCAAGGAAATTCTCTGAAGAAATCATCTTATTATTCGCCCTTTCAATGAATACAAAAGAAGTTCGCTGCATGGACCTTTGCGAGCCTTTTTTCTCAACCCTTAGGTCACCACTGCGGTGCTTGTATGTAACCCCCTACGCCGTTCTACTACTGCGTACTGCGTTGTACCAGCCTAAGTAAAGCTTTTTTTTTAATTTCATGCCTTCATCGCAGCCCTTAATGTGGTTAGGTGTTAGTGTCTCCTTGCGACGCGGCAGAGTGCTTCGCGTTTTCGAAGTGTTAATCGCGATGAGTTTTTTTTTTCTTACCTTGAGACTAACCCAGTGAGGGGCAGAAGACGGAGAGCGCTTTGAAACACGCAATAAAAAAAAACTTATCCAGTTTAGTCACACCAGAACATCACAACTTGCAGCTTTGTCCAAGATGTGGCCTGCTGGCAAAATAATTCTGTCTGAATTATCGGAGGAGTAAAATTCTTAACCTTTGCATAATACTAGCAGGCAATGGTAACAAATAAGCGCTTCCATTAGTCACGTACGCCACGTTGACTGAGCTGCACAGTATTAAAAGATATTTCGCTGGAATTCCACACTTTTTCGTGTGCTTTCTCACTCAAAGTGGCACGCTTCGAATTGTTTTTTTTTGCCGCTTAAACTGGAAAAAACATTTTACCCAGATGTATCTTGCCTTAGTTCGACACGGTCACATTGGTCCTTTCCTTCCCGCGCGTTAGCTGCTTGCCAGATGTGCACAGTTTTGCTTGTGCTTTTTTTCCGCGACGAGTCAACTTGGCCACCTTTTCGCGACTACTCTAAACGTTATGCGGCCTAGATAAAGCAGTAAAATTTGCATTCTAGTTTCAAAACTGAGAACGAGTCAAATGCAATGGGATCGCTTGCTGGATGCCACATGACAGCGTTGCCAAACACTTGTAATTATTGCCGGGTAAAAGTGGGACACAGAAAATACGGGACCTGCCAAGAAATTTTGTAATCATCTATGATTCCTAAACAAAGTTTATGATGTCTAGTTCAATTGTTCAGCAAGCAGCTATTTGATTCATAATGTTTCACTACTCTTTTGGACAGATGAAACCCGGCCCCCAAGCACTGCAAGGACAACACGAACTATGGCGACAACGTAGAGGCGGGCCCCTCGGGAATGGGGAAAGACGGTATGGTCTCCGCTCCTGACCAAGTTACTTTGAAGGAGGCTGGATAGATGGACGCAAACCAGGAGGAACAACATCGTCCCGCCGAAGATGAAGAGCCAGCATCCTGGGAGTGGCTCTAACACAAAATCTGCGATGTGCTGCAGGGCACCCATATTCCTCATTTGTCCAATCATGAATGGCGCATTAAGTGAACTCTGACCAAGGCACGCAAGGAATGCATGCTTCAATTCGAACAATATTCGACGCACTGGATCTGTTTATTTACTCTTCCAACAAGCCCTTCTATGTAACTGGTGTGGAAATGAACAAGCATTTTTGAATATACCCTTTAATCACCGTTTTTCATTGCAGAGATGTTTTACGAAATGCGCGCTTTTTTTCTCTGCAGCGCTCAATAAAACACTGACGACATGGGATACGCTTTACGAAGTCATCGCTTGTTTGTATGATAGTTATATACGCGAAATACATCTTTCAAACAAGCTGTATGACCGTTTGATCAGTATCATTTCTAAAATAATACTCGGCGCCCTGCCCGTCCTTGGGCGGGATTGCAGTAAAAACCCTCGAGTAACGGCAACATGTATTGGCGATATAATGCGAGGTCATTAAGAATTGCGGCGATGTCCTATTCCCTAGTAGCTTAGACAATATATTTCGATACATTATATAAAAAATCCCCTCGTCGGTAATCCCAGTCATGCAAGAATACGGCGCTGTAAGTAATAACTTTCGACGAGTTGATGCCGTGATTTGGCTTAGTTACCTCTGCTTGCAGCACTGAGCAAACCGTTAGTGTAATGGGACGCACTGTAATACAAGATGTGGCGCAACTTATTTATTGTTGCTGCTGCCTACCACAGGCGAAGACGGTTTTGCAAGCAACCTAGCAGCTGTAGGCAATGGCTGCGGTTCTAGCTGGCGCCCCAACTCTTCCTTTCGACTCGGGCGATCAGAAGCGGTGGCGCTACAGGGTGTTATTCAAGGAGAAGAAAATAAATACAGAAGTATTTGACTTTAATGTGCGACTCAATTTTTAAAAGGAACAAATGATCAACTCAATAACTTTTCTTATCGCCGCTATGACCAGTTATCACAAGCAAAATGTAAGGTACTCATTGAGCAGAAATGCTCGTTATGACATGCATGACCGACGCCAACAGACGCGGAAGCAATGCAGCATCAGAGCAAAGGAGCACCGAGCTCCCCCCACAAGCGACCTCGAGGAAGCCGAACCTGTCCCTAGAGATTACTCGGCAATCTTGAACCACTACAAGGGCTGCAGGAAACGGTACCCCCACCACATAAATATCTCTCCAGGGAAGACGCCGTCTCCCGGAGGCTGCTACAGACGGGCTCATACCCGAATCTAAATACACCAAAAAAATACAACCCACACTACACACAGACAAATGGCCATGGTGCCATGAAACACCCACTCTCTATCACATAACGTAGGCCTGCAAGAAAATTGCGGTGGCTCCAAAAATACCCAACCCGAACGCAGAGCAATGGGAACGAATTCTCTGCAGTGACCGTCAGGACGTCCAACTTGGGCTGATCCGGCGAGCACAGCTGGCAGCGGCATCCAGCGGAGCCCTGGACTAGGGGCAGACGACCATTGCTAAGAAGACGGACGACACATCTGACTCCGCCAAATTGCTCACCTACTCTCTAGAGCTCAAAAAACGCTTTACTTCCTTCCTTCCTTCTTGGCTGAGTACTGCAGCCAAAGATGGCGCCCGTGACGCCACATGAAAATTCCTATCAGTTTATTATGCAACTGGAACCTCCGAACCGTAATTGCAGCCATAGGCATGCACGAGCGACGAGTCTCGCTGTTTTCCTAATGTATATGACATTTTTACACCGACATCAAAACCAGCCTTTTGTTGATTAGTTGGTAATATCTTCGTGTGAACTTAGAATTTCATAACATAGCGATGCTCCCACAACAGCGCAAATTTTACATTTTACCTGTGGTGTCTTTCCCGATGCTGTTGCTTTGCTTGTGCTCTTTTCTCGCTGCTGTCTTTTGGTGCGCTTTATTGAAGCACGCTGTCGTATTATGCGAGGTTCTTCGGCACCTTCTGCACAAGATTTCGATATATACGGTAGGAAACTTGCGACGTCAAGAAAATCGAAATTCCTTTCGCTTGAAGAATTGAATAGCTATATGCAAATAAAGGCCGAGTTTGGGCGAGTTGGTTTACCATGCTGAACGTTGAATAAGACACAACGCGAGCGCTCACTTCCAACTGATCTTTATTACATGCAAGGAACAGATTTTTATACTCTCGATAAAGCCTGCAAGGCATTACTACAGAGTAGTGAAAGATAGATGAGTCATCGAGCGTCACACTTGAATGATAAAAGATCGGACATCTCTTTTTGTGAGAGCAGAATTGAGGGAGCACTTACACAGTCTTCCCCAGCTCGCGCTATCTCCAACGCTTCAACAATTTCGTGCGTAATTTCACATTTGTTCCCGTAAAGGATTTTGCACTTGTGAAAAAGAGGACGACAACCCTGTTTTCTTTCTTTTCCTTTGCTTTTGCATTTTAGGCAATGAATGCTCATGTGCCCCCTTTTTTATTGTTCACAAGATATTCATGCTCACCCAATCGCTCATTTATGCATCTTCCCGTTTATCCTATATAACATTTACCACAGAATAATGGCACTTTTAGACAACACCTTTCGTGCATCTCGCGAACGGCTTTTGATGCCTGATCGTGAAACCAGTTTTTCCTGGGCCTTCTGATGTGCTAAGCTTGCATAGTGAACTCGGCTTATTTGGGGCAGAGAACAACACGCCAATATTTACCCTGTTGCCAATTTTTTCAAGACTGTGCGAAAGCTTATGTTTATAAGGAATGACTGCAAATTTCTTATCGACTTTTGTCCTTTCCGGCTCTTTCTGAGACTCGGCTTCCCATTTTTCCTTTTTGATAAATCCTTCCGCCATAGAAACCAGCACGTGCAACGGATAACCCACTTCCTGCAACTTGGTGGACTGCAGGAAAAGGCTTTCTTCAATTGCATGTTCGCATGACTTTTTTATGCAGTTGACAAACCCTAAACGAGCTATGTTTCTTTTTATGAGCTTTGAATGTGCGGAACTGAAAAGTAAGGGCATTTTCCCATCCCGGGGATGACAAATCCAGCAAGTGTGGTCTTTTAAAAAAGTTCACTTGATGTCGAGAAAGCGTTTGCTACCGTTCTCAGGAAGTTCATGCGTGACGACAAGTGGAGATAAGCTATGCTTAAAATGATCTAAAACGCTTCCTACCGCTTCATCGAGAGCGATTGCAGTGGTGACTAAAAAGATTAAACATTTATTCACAAAACGAAAAACGTTTTACACCCCTATGTCTTCAAGGCAAGCAAAAAGCCTTCTGTCCCGTTCAGCTAAACGAGTGCCAAGTGCCAAGAGAAAATGGCAGCAATTCGCTCGAACGCTCGAACAGGCCTCTGAGTTTTTGTGGAGTACTGTCCTGCCAGGGCCACGCAAACTGGTCCCTCCACGACAGTCTAGGTCGCACAACTACGTCCGGACTTTGGGGAGGTAACACTTCCCGAAGAGGTGAGCCATACACTTCAGCTGTGGCCTAAGTTCGCTGTGGAACAAAAGAAGTCAAAACCGGAACTCTTGGCCATGGTCCGAACTGTCTCGAAACTTGCACCTACGAGTGATCAAGGGAACTGCGTGTCGCAGGGCATCGACGTTTTAAAGAAGTGTTCGACGACAAAGCCTCAAGTTTCCCCTTTAAGTGTTTTGAGAGTCCTGAAGCAAGGCGATTTATGACTTCTTCCTTGTGATAAGGAGGGTGGTTTTGCCGTGATGCCTAAGAGCCTTTTTAAATAAAAAGTCTATCATGCTGTCTAGAAAATGTTTGATAGGCAACAGGGCGCTAATCTGTCAAAAGTAAGATTGAAAGCAAAAAAGCTGTGTATCTCCTTGAATCTCACCCGCTTAGCTCAGTCTGTAGAAAAGGCCAGTGGTCTAAGTCTTAACATGTTCTTTTCCGCTGAAACACAAAATGGAAAGTCCTTTAAGAATTATCGTTTCGGAGGCGCGCACTTCACAAAAATCAGTCTCTGACTTCCTACAGAAAAGTATAAAACAGCTAGTTGTTGATGATCCTTTCATGATAAGAAATTCCGGATGTGTAATTGAATTTCTGAAGCAAAATGAAGGAAAGAACATGGTTGCCTTCTCAATCGATGTAAAAGACCTGTACTACTCGTTGCCGCAAAACTGCTTGTTGCAGTGCGTTGAAAGACGTATTGAGAACACCGGCCCTATTGCTTTCCAGAATTCAGTGGGAGTAAGTGTTGGGGGATATTTAGAGCTCTTAAGTACTTATCTTAATTCCACTTTCGTAATGAGCGGCGATGACCTGTTTTTGCAGAAACAAGAAATATGTATAGGGTCCAGCGTTGCTCCTTTGTTAAAGTGACCTATTTTTAGCTGAACGTGAAAGAAGGCTTTTTGCCTGCCTTGAAGACGTAGGGGTGATAAACGTTTTTTGCTTTGTGGATGATTTCTTAATCCTTTTAGACACCACTGCAATCACCCTCGATGAAGCGGTAGGAAGCTTTTTAGATCATTTTAAGCATAGCTTATCTAGACTTGCCGTCACGCATGAACTTCCTGGTAACCGTAGCATACGCTTTTTCGACATCAAGTTAAATTTTTAAAAGACCACAGTTGCTGGATTAATCATCCCCGGGATGGAAAAATGCCCTTTCTTCTCAGTTCTGCGCATTCAAAGCTCATAAAAAGAAACATAGCTCGTTTAGGGTTTGTCGACTGCTTAAAAAAGTCATGCGAACATGCAATTGAAGAAACCCTTTTCCTGCAGTCCACCAAGTTGCAAGAAGTGGGTTATCCGTTGCACGTGCTGGTTTCTATGGCGGAAGGACTTATCATAAAGAAAAAATGGGGAGCCAAGTCTCAGGAAGAGCCGGAAAAGACAACAGTCTATAAGAAATTGGCAGTCATTCCTTATAAACATAAGCTTTCGCACAGTTTTAAAGAAAATTGGCAACAGGGTAAACGTTGGCGAGTTGTTCTCTGCCCCAAATAAGCTGACTTCACTGTGCTAGCTTTGCACGTCAGGAAGCCCAGGAAAAAACTTGTTGCACGATCAGGCATCAAAAGCCGTTCGCGAGATGCACGAAAGGCGTTGTCTATAAAGTGCCATTATCCTGTGGTAAATATTATATAGGCCAAAAGGGAAGATGCATAAATGAGCGATGGGTGAGCATGACTATGTTGTGAACAATAAAAAGGGGGGCACATGAGCATTCATTGTCTAAAATGCAAAAGCAAAGGAAAAGAGGGTTGTCGTCCTATTTTTCACAAGTGCAAAATCCTTTACGGGAACAAATGCCAAGTTATGCGCGAAATTGTTGAGGCGTTGTAGATAGCCCGAGCTGGGGATGACTAACTTTCAATCCCGTGCATTCCTTCCCCCCCTTTCCTTTTTCAACTTATGCCTCATGGCACACTTCTCGAATAAAAAAAAAGTGCTCCGTCAAATCTGCTCTCACAAAAAGAGATGTGTTATCTTTTATCATTCAAGTGTAACGCTCCATGACTCCACTATCTTTCACTACTCTGTAGTAATGCCTTGCAGGCATTATCAAGAGTATAAAAATCTGTTTCTTGCATGTGATAAACATCAGATGGAAGTGAGCGCTCGTGTTGTGTGTCTTATTCTACGTCCTTGTTTTTTGCGCTTTTACGTTCATTGTGTCAAAAGGGGACTCACACTTATCTGTTTCGGCTAGCCAATAGCAGCACTGATAAAAACTGCAGCCGGTCTGCCCCACCCTGCCATTGTGAAGAAATTTTCGGTGAAAACCGGAAAGCGTACTTCGCCTGGCGGCCGCTAGAATGGTGTGTTACTGGAAAAACGTCAATTCTCTGACCCTGCCCCTTCTTTGCTTAATGGCTGGAGAGGCGTGAATTCTTTTGTGCTTCTCGGCTCTACGTTTTCTGCTCGGAAGAACCAATACTTTCGTGTCGCGGTGGAATTCGCACACCTGCAGGGGAAGTAGATGTTACCACCTCTTTGCAGTACTCAAGTGCTGCATTCTATGGACCGAAAAAGCTCAAATCTAAGTCGCCTTGTGGCTGGTAAGCCCTCTTAAAGGGGCTCCAGCTGAAGCACCTTGCGAGGAGAGCACATCAACTCTCTCAATCACTGCAACGTGTTGTGAAAACCTGTGCAAAATTATACACTTCTGCACGCAGCACAGCGCCCACATTCACGCGAGAAAGTTGGCGAGCCCTCTCCGGACAATTTCTCATCCTCGCACCTTCCTCCGTCGCTGGCTCTAGAAATGACTATTGGTTAGATTATCTCAGATGTCAAGCGACCAAGGCACTTCTTTCTGTGGACGTCGGGTTTTGTGTATGTGCAGTTTGGCATGTTTAAGAAAGCAATAAATGTGTTTGTTGCACTTCCCTCGGTTGTTTCTCACGCCAATCTGAAAGATGCAGCATTCGCTTCCCACAGATTCCGTCCAGCCCTGACTGAACGCCACTTGAAACGTTTCCTTAGGGTACGAGTTGGCCATGGATGTCCTAAACTACAAAAATTGCTCTGCTGGAAAATTGAGCGCCTTTTACAAAAGGCCTTCGTTTAAGAGAGTCGAACTGAATTTTCATGCATTTAACTTTTCGTACTTCCAGCGGGGCCTCTAGCTTGAGCGGAATATCTTTCTGTCACTGCCATAAGGGCTAACAATTCATCAATGATCTTTTTCAAAAGTACGCGGTTCGGAGACCAGTTGCAGCCACAATCGCAAAATGAATGAGGCGGACCAATAGAGAATCATTTATTTTTTAGCTCAGGCTTTTCATATTTGTGTCTTAGCATACTGATCCATTGAGAGGGCGATTTTCGCGGAAATCAAGAGCGCATAATTCGCGCAGCACGGCACCAGCCTCCTCCAGATGAAGTAAAGACACCAGTGACTTCAAGATGAATTCAGCTGCAGCGCCTCCTGCCGATGTCCTTGGAAACGGCCTCAGCGCGCTTCGCGCCCGACTAAATTTATTGGTGAACCAAAGTTGCTAGATTACTTTGAAGTCATTGGCAACGCTGGGAAGCAGAAAAAACAAGTAGACGAGATTTGTCCACGCGCATAGATTCTATCACTGTGTCCGCGGACAGGGGCTGCATCAGGCCTGCTCCCGTCTACACCGCTCCCCACCCTAGCCAACTTTGAGCAAGGCAAATGCCCCCCCCCCCCCCCCCCCCCTCCCCAACCCTTTCCCTAAAAGGAGCCCTTCTAGTAAATGGCGTCTACTTATTAAGGCGAAAGCCTTTAATGGCTCATGCTCGCGACCCTGTCCGAGCGTCCGTTACGCTCTTCATCCCGATAAGAAAAAAAAATCTTTGTGGACGATGCGATTCGAACCACCATCCTTCCGTTAAGCAGCCGAGCGTGCTTACGACTAGCTACTTCCTGCCAACGCGTGTGTTGTTCTCCTTGTTTACGATGCTGGAGAGTGTTTGCGGAAAGGCGTCGAATCAGACGGGTGCCTCCCAAACGCCCCTCCAGCACTTAAGATTCACAAACAACTCGATACTAAACATCTTAACCCCACATCAGTGACACAAGCAGCAACACCGCGCTAAATGCTTTCGGCTCACTGCACTTAAGGCCAACAAAGTGGCCCCTGAATTTTTCTTCCCCTTGGCCGATTTCATCCCTCTCGCCGATGATTGGTCCCTTTGGACGGGCTAGCATGAAATCTAAGGGAGTGGCAGTTGAATGTTGAATAACTAGCATTTAATCGGATTAACCCTGGGGTCTTGAAAATGAATCAGAGTGAGAGAGACACGGCAGCCGAAACGTTGGGAAGAGTAGGCCGTTTGCCAGACCCGGCCCGCACAGATTCGCGGGTCTCCTATAAATCCCGCGGGGGTGAAGCCATTTGACATTTCTCGCTTGGCTGATTCGCAGACAGGTACGGGGTGTGATTCAGCCTTAACCACGCAAGCCACCTCTGTGCAGACATCTCAAGTGCGATCGAAGCCGTGCGACATAAGTATGGTTGTTTGGTTAACAAGCTTATAGCTGCTGACAGCGTACAGACGCGCCCAGTTGATAAGCGACCGTGGTATAGCAGCAGGTGCGTTTATACTGACATCAACATCAGCCTGACTGCAACCACTTCGGGGCAAAGTCATCTCCCCTCTCTTTCCAATTTCCCTGGTCCTTTGCCAGCAGCGGTCAATGCATCCCGCAAACTTATTAATCTCTTCGGCCGCCTAACTTTCTCGAGCCACTTGCTACGTTTGCCTTCTCTTAGAATCCACTCACTTCCCCTTAAGGACCAGCCGTTATATCGTCTTCGCATTGCATCCCCTGTCCAAGCCCATTTCTTCCTGTTGATTTCGAGTAGAATGTCATAGACACGCATATGTTCCCTCGCTCACTCTGCCCGCTTCCAGCCTCTTAACGTAAAACCTATCGTTTTCCTTTCCATTGACATATACCGGCATGTTTCAAAACAATATTCCAAACAGAAATTGTTTGACTCCTTAAGACCTTTCCAAAACGAAGACAAAAAAATGCTTCGACCACAATTATCCGTCCTCCTATTGCCATTTCTGTAGCTCAAAACAGCTATGATGAAAGGCTTTGCTACTTAGATGCAATTAAGCAAAGCGCCTTTCTGGCATGAATTACAAATATGTGGTAATAACATATTTTCCACGTAGTTGAGGGGAAGAGAGAGAGAGTTGTCAGCACATGTTTACAGCGTGTGTGCAGTGATGGGAGAGAAGAGGTTAAGTGGGAGGGGTTTCACAACCAGAACCTTAGAACAAGACGCGGTCCAGCCTTCACCGCTGTCGGACATATTTATTTCTAAGACAGATTAATCCAGACACCAATCAAGAAAATGTGGTGAGCTAATAGTTTGGCCATGACGACACAGGAGATGAAAAGTTGAGAGAAGGGGGTTGTGACATAATTTTTGTGTATCAATATCATCGAGCAAAACTAAAAACCACAAGGCGAAAGTTCCTCAAAATATGTGGGTGTCATAAGTACACCGGCATCTGAAATCGAGGGAAGCTTTAAACTTATCTTTCTTTGACTCCGGTCACCAATACTAGAAGAAAAAATCAGGTTGAGACGACATTAACTTGCTTGGTCTCCCATTTCTGGCCCCGAGAAAAGTGAAGTAAGAAGGTTCAGATGGAAACTGCACTTTTTTTAAGGAGCGGCAAGAAGGGGGCTGGCTTCTGGGAAGTTACAAAAGACCGAAAACAGGAATGCAAAGACCGGAAATGACTGGCTTGAATCTGTTCAGCTGCTAGTAGCTTAATCCGGACAGCTATCAACGAAAGGTGGCGATAACGTTTTTGTATGAGCGGAGGAGGGGAAAGGAAATCTGATTGAAGGAGGTTGCAGGGCTAGGGTGTGGACTTCCGGGAGAGAGCTTTTTGTTGAGTGAGAGGGGTGGCGAACCACTGCGCGCTAACCAGACGACGCTCAGCTGTCACATCAGACAGACGTGTTTCCGAGGTCGCATTCCTGCTGCTCAGCCGTGGTCATGAAGCCCATCGTGGATGCTAGCCAGCCTCGGTCCGTGGATGTCGCCACGAGACGTAGACGCCGCCGCGTTCGCTTCACGCTCCCCAATGGGAACATCGTCTGCCCGCGGAGAGTCGAGTTGGCCCTGCGCGAACCCCAACTACGCCTATGTGGAGCAGCCGTGGAAGGAAAGCATACAGCTGAAGAAGGCGACAATGCTCTCTTTGAATCGAAAGATCTACAGAAGGTTGTCATCAGAGGCGGTGAGTTTTTCCGTTTATTTTCATGGAGCGCTTTTTCTTGCCCAGTGATGTTTGCAAGCATAGAGTGCATGCTTGGAGTACTAACCGAGAGTTTTCCGCCGTGTTTTTCTCGCAGGCATTCCGCTGAGACGTTTCAAGAGGTTCCACTACATCGACGTAGCAAGCCCTCTCCCCGACTCCACAAGCCACACGGCGTTGGTATCCGGGGATTCCAGTTCATGTGCAGATCTCTGGTCGCCATCTGTCCACGGCGCCCTGAGCACGGACAGCGGCGCCGAACCGTGTCCTGATGGCTTTATGGACGAACTGCTAAACTCTATGGAAGGTGAATTTTGACCGCTGACGAGTTCCCACTGAGCTCACCTGACGCCTTCCTAGAGGAAAATTTCAACATTGCGGAAAGCGACAGCTGTGTGAAACCGTGCTAAACAAGGACCTTGTCCACAGAGTTAGTTTGAGACCGTCAAGAGGACTTGCGTTCTCTTTGTCGTGCGTGTAAATATGGCAATAACCTTTGCACTACCTTTTTATTTTCGTGCGAACTTATGAATGTCCTGGTCGTGTACACTTCTCGTTGAAGATGTCGCATTTTGATTTTCCCTGTGTACAATTGGGCATGTGTACCGGAGCAATATGTGCGTTTTGCGATTTTCCGGCGTGTGCCACACGGCGGTCTGCCATGCATGCACCATGCACGCAATCCAAAAATTCATAAATTGTATTACCTTTCTCCGTTCTTCCAAATCTAAGAATGTCCTTGTCGTGTATAATTGTCTTTTTGGAATGTCAGCTTAGGCGTTTGTGAATGCCTAGTTGGGTTTTTTTGCCCATTTTGCCTCACATCCGTCTGACGTACGCAGTGTTCGCGTCCCACAGATTCTGTTCAGCCCAGCCTGAACCGACATTAAACGTTTGTTGTAGATTGTCGTACATGGATGTCTTAAAGTGCAACCGATGATTATAATGGCTACTAGAGACCTTCGTTTAAGAGAGATTTCTGGACGAAATTTTAATCACTGCGGCAGTTCGTCGACATGTACGAGAAGTTCTGGAGAGGTGTACAGGCAGGGCGGCATTATTCGTTTTTACATTTTTTCGTAAAACCTAATGTCTGTCATTGTCGTATACAGTTATCTCTGTGGATTTCGGTTCTTGTGTATCTGCATTTTGGCAGGTTTACCGCAGCAATAAATGTGTTTTGTGATTTCCCCAATTTTGTCTCACGTCCGTCTGATAGATGCAGTGCTCGCTCACTATAGATTAAGTCCAGCCTTGTCTGGCCCCCACTCACCGCGTTTTATTATAATAAACGCTGGCCATTGATGTCCTAAATCGCGGAAATTGCACTGCTGGCAAATTCAGCATTGTTTACGAGAGGTCTTCGTTTAACAGAGCCTACACCAGAACTTTTATGGATTCAAATTTCGTACTCTCAGCGGGAGCTGTAATTTGAGCGGTCTAGTTTTTCAGTTATTTCCATAGCGAATTCCAGTTAGCTGTTAAGTACTGTTGTCGGAGATCGCTTGCAGGCATAATCATAAAATGAATGGGGCTGAGCCCTAGATTTTGTTTTTTTCTGTCCCCATTTTTTTTCATTAGAACAACGTAGACAGTTCGCGGGAAAGCTTTCATGAATCTCCGCTTTATATATATGCAGTCACTAAATTGGGAGCGGGTAAATGAACAGCTAGTAAGTGTAGTCACGTGATGTGTCAGCTTGTTACTAGCAAATGCAAGCACCCTACCCCATGTATCGGATCCACAGAAGCTTCGCATTTGTCGATGCTGACCTTCTTATACACAGTTCATTCTGTCTGTTCCTCAAATGTCGAACGCCCGCAGAGCGTAGTTCTGCGATTCACGTGAAATTTAGAATGAGTACAGAAGAACTCTCAGACACCGGCACCGACAGTCCTTTCTGACACGTGGTAAGTGTCAGGTAAGCCTTTCGTTCGAAGTCGTAGCTGCTTTGCTTCTGTGGTCATTCATCCATGCAAGAAAACGTTCCTATCGGTGGTCGTTCACGTTTAAATCACTCTGAATCATTTACCACCGCTGGTACTTCAAAGAAAAATGCTGTGTCTCATAAGCTGTTGCCAATCAGGATGGCGCGAACTGTGTAATTTTGTTCATACGCGTCTGTCGCCCCCGTGAATATGACAGCGGTCTCCATCTATGTGAAAGAAAATGTACTACTATTAATCAGTTGTCTTTTTGCATCAGGTGGTTCTTGATGTTTATGCTAGGTTTTTATGCCTCAAGAGCAACTAAGGCCATAGAGCGCAAATCACGAGGTTCTTGGATCAGGTGGTTTTTGGTGTCTTATTTATATAATCTTTCGTTTATGGTTTTCAAGTGTTTAACGGGCCAAAGTGACTGATAGCGCATAGCACACGAGCCTCTAGCATTTTTCTTCCATCGGAACACGAGTGCCGCGGCCGGGAACAAACTCATTGTCGTTTGTTCTTCGACTGGCAAAAACCTGTTCCAGAGAGCCTGGCACAACTTTCTTCTTCTTTAGGGACTACTTCGTATCATCTTTTTGGGTTACCGTATGAATTTTTTTGAATATTTATGCCGGATGTAATATAAATATATTTCCTACACTGTGGTCGCTACACAACGAAGCTGGGTCGAGTGCACTTTCGGGAAGCCGCGTGTCGATGTTGTCCAAATGGAAAACAAGCCCGTGTGCTGGCGATTGTCTACGCACAACTAGTCGAAATTAATCCCTAGGTCTGCACCCCGGTATCCGCCATAGCTCACTGGAGACGATCTCGTTCTCATTCTCGATACTGTCGCTGCGATAGTTATGACAGATCCCGACATGCACGCACACAAGTAATGAATTACCTTCGCCCCAATTGAAGTCTCATTCCCGGTTGAATGGAGGAAAGCAATGGCAAAAATAAAGTGGGAATGAGAAGTAGCCTGTACCTGCAGAAGCATCACCAGGCTTACACCAATTAAAAAAAATGAACAAGGCCATTTGGCCAGAAGTTTGATTTGGTGGAAAAAGTCAATTTGAAAAATAACGTGGTGGGCACGGTAACTGAAACGGTGTCCTAAGGGCGCAACGAGCACAGAGGGGTGAAAAATCCCCGCGCGAGCTGATTTATTGATGAAAATTGATTTTAGTTCAGAATGAGGGTGCCCAAAAGAAAAAGAAAGGACAAATAGACACAGAAAGGAAGAAAAAGATGAAAGTGAAAAGTTGAAATACAGGATAGTGAAGAGACGGGCAGAAGATGAACAGTAGAAGAGATCTGCAAAAGATAAAAGACAAAGACACAAAAGGAGAAAAGAGGAGAACAGAAAAATTCCTTCCCCGAAAAGAAATTTTAAATGAAATGGAGAAAAGAGCAAAAATGGAAAAAAAACAAAAATTCTAAATCAAACACACACAAAAAACAACAACAAAATGAAAAAGAAAAGAAAGAACGAAAAAGGAAAAGAGAAGAAAAAAACAAAAAAGAAGCATACACACACAGATAAAACCGCGGCATGTGGTTCCCTGAGGAGCAGACGACAATAAATCGCCTACCTCAAGTGCCCATAAAGGCTCCCCGGAAAAACCACAATGCCGCGGGAATAATAATAATGAAAATAAATAAATAAGTATAAGTAAAATAAAATAAAAATAGAACAAGAACATTACAAGAAAAAACATTTAAAAAACACAAAAATATAAGCACACAACAAAAAATAAAGAAAAAGAAAAGAAATCCCGTGGAGGCTCCGATGGACGCGCCGGGAAAACCTTTTAAATCCCGCGGAGGTTCCCATGGACGCGCCCGGAAAAACACACGGGGAAAATCAGAAAACACCCCCACCGACGAAGGCCTCCAAGGCCAAAGTGAAGAGGGCGCCTCGAGGACACGCCCTCGACAGAAACTTTGGCCCGAGTTATGAGGGCCGCCGTCGAAAGAAATGTCGTCCAACCCCCGAGCTAACCACGGGGCTGCGCGAACGGCCGACCGGCGGCCAGGCAACATAAAAAACCAAAAGAGTGCTAACGTCTCCCTCGAACATAATCAGGAATTTGCTCACTAATAATGTAGACAATCTGGCACAGGATGGCAGACGCACGGCGATCATCAAGCCATCTGCGCCAAAGTGCTGCAGAAGGCTGTTCTCCGTGACCGGGCAACCTGGCCACCGCATCACGCGTTAAAGGACACTGTGTCAAATAATGTAAGACGCTTCCCTCAGGGGCTCCACACGGACACCCTGCAGAAGGCGCAATCCTAAATCGATGTAAATAGACAGGAAAACGGCCATGGCCGGTCACAAGAGGGACGAGAGGGCGCGAGGGTGGAAATGATAATGGTATAGAAAAAACGTCGGGCACCCAAGAAAAAATCCCGGCACCCTCGTTGAAGTCGCGCCACCACACGGCCCACCTGGCACGAACGACCTCGCGAAAAGCGACGCGAACAGGGGCCCTAGAGCGCAGCACGCGCCTCACCCGCGGCGACAAGCTCGCGCGCGAGGCCACAACATCTACAATTTCGTTGCCGAGGACACCAGAATGTCCCGGCACGTGAAAAAGTTAAAACGGTCTAGAAGTCTGAAGGGCCGAAAGGTCTGATTTAAGTTTGTCAATGTTGGAATCGCGTGCGGCGTACTTAGCCAAGGCCGATAGTATTGTCTGACAGTCAGTATAGAAGAAAACGGGCGCCGCACCCGGAAGCGACCGCGCGAAGGTGACCGCCTCCGTAAAGGCGACCAGCTCCACAGCGTAGGCAGAGGTCGCACCCTCCACCCGAAAACGGCCGACCGCCCGAAGGCGACCGCGCAAGCCGAACGCCACAAAAGCAGCGCCCGCAGAGACGGAGGTGTAAGCACCGTCGGTGTAGATGTGATGCTGCGGCAACAACGCCGCAGCCTCCGCCGCCTCCACATCCAAAAGACTGTGCGGGTAAGATACAGCTTCCGAAGGGTGCCGAGCGGAACTGTCGAAGGGCTCCTCGACCTCGACAGCACGGAAGGACCTCGTCCCGAAAGCTACTTCCCGCCGACGGGAGAAGAGGTCGAACTCCGCGTTTAACCTGTCAAGGTCAATCGCCAAGGGTGGGGCGTGCAGAAGAATCTGCAACGCCCGCGTGCTCGTTGTGGAATAGGCCCCCGCCAGCAACAAAAGCGGGGACCGCTGCACCGACACCAAGCGAGAGCACAGACCTGAATGGGGACGCTCAGTCCACCAAACGGGCGATGCATAGGCGAGCGTTGGCAGCACGACCTGGCGGTAAAGCGCCCTCAGAGGAGCATGCGCCGGTGTGCCGCTTATGCGGAAGAAAGTCGCCAAGCGGGCAGACAGCGTCTCGGCACGCTCCTTGAGCCTCTCTGCGTGGGGAATGAATGAGAGGGTGCGATCAAAGACGACGCCGAGCACCCTGACGGCAGGCCTGAAAGACAGGCGGGCGCCGCCAAGGTGAACGGCAGGCATAGTGCGACGCATTCCCTTCCGAGGAGGAGAAATGAGCACGCACACCGTCTTGTCGCGTGAGACTAATTCTCGCCCCTCTCGCCCACGCAGCAACTCGACCGAGCGCATCGTCCGCCAAACGCTCAAGCTCCTTCCTCCCAGCTCCAGGCACCAGAACGACGACGTCGTCCGCGTACGCCTGGAGCGACACACCCTCCGGCATGCCCACCGCCAAAAGGCCACGCACTACGACATTCCACAGCAGGGGAGACAGTGGGGATCCCTGCGGGCAACCCAAGGTGGCACGCGCGACCGCGTCTCCCGCGAAATAGCGGAAAACCACCTCTCGGTCAGAAAGAAACGACCGGAGCAACGCGCAGAGGTTCCTCGGGCACCCCCAGTCACCAAGCGAACTCAGGACCAGGGGATGCCGCACACTGTCAAATGCCCCCTGAAAATCTATGGAAATAAGCAGCGCGTGCATGCCGGCGTCTCGCAGCTGCCGCATTTTGGAAACTAGAGCATGGAGGGCCTAGACAGCCCCCCGACCCCTCGTGAAATCGAATTGAGCTTCGTGGTGCAGTCCACAACGGGACAGGAAATGGTATAGGCGATCGTAAAGGAGCCTCTCCAAAACCTTTCCGACGACCGAATTGATTACAATCGGCCTATACGGCTCGGGGGCCTCGGGCGGCTGACCGGACTTCAAAAGGAAGATAATTCTTCCCCGCCGCCAGATTCGGGGGAAGTGACTGAGGCGGAGCGCGGTATTAAAAATAAACGTGAAAAATCCGGACCGAGCCGACCAGAGTGCATGCAGCATGCGAGGGCTGATCCCGTCAAGGCCCGAAGCCGTCCCTAGTTTGGTGCGGGAGATGGCCAACTCGACCTCACCAAACGTAAAAGGAACGTCCTCGGGACCCACCAAGAAAGGACGGGCCGCCACTGCGCGCAACGCCACGTGCTCGGGCACGTCCGACTCCATGTTGTCACAGGGGACCAGCGCTTCCAGGAGAACCGCGGCCGTCGCCAAAACGGAATCCGTCAAGTCTCCGTCAGGTCGCAAGACCAGAGGGAGCAAAGGCGGTCCCCGCAGACGACCGAAAGCCCTCCTGAAAGGCCGCCCGTAAAGATTTTGGAGAGTGGCCTCACGGGCAAGCTCGCGCGCGGCCGCCTCCCGCGCAACCGCGACACGGTTTCTGAACCGGGCCAGAGCCCCGCTAAATGCTGTCTTGTGGATAGCACGCATCGAAGCGTCGCGCGTGCGCTGAAAACGCCTCCTCAGCGCACGCACGCGCTTGCGCTCGAGGGCCAGATCGTCCGTCCACCACAACGCTCGCTCTCGTCGCAAGGAAGGCATCCTTCGGGCGGAGGAATAGCGGCGGCGTTCGCGATCGAAGACAGCGTGAAAGCGCTGAACCACGAGATCGAGCGCGGAACCGGAACCGAGGTCGCCACCAACAACCACAGAAAAAAAATGGTGTCTTTCTATCTCGGCAGGACGCGGGACGCCCCACGAGAGGTTAGAACCCTATCGCGAGGCCCGTCGCCGGCGGCAAAGCGAACCTCAATGTGTTTATGCTCCGATAGAGACTCGGTTGCGGCCACCAACCAGCTAAAGCCCGCTAGCCCAAGCACCGGACTGGCTAGTGTGACGTCAATCCAGCTGAGAGTATATTTGGTGGAATATGTGAGAGGTGAGGAGGGATTATTGAGGACGAGGAGGTCCGCGGCCGACGCAAAGCACAGTCGAGACAGTCGAGACAGTCGCAGGACAGTCGAGAGGGTCGCCTCCAATCTGGCCTCCGCGGTAGAGGCCCGAGTCCGAGCGTCCGACGGCTCCCTCCGCTCCGTCGACCACATGACGCGGAGGACTTCGGCGCGGCCCCTGGCGTCAGACGCCAGCGCGCAGTACTCCGCGCAACGCTGGACCAGTTCCCCAAACATATGGGAAATTTGCGTTCGCGCCTGGACCGCAGTCTTGTTATTGTCTGGAACGCCGTGAGGCGCTCCTGAAGACGCGTAACATCAGCAAAGTCAGGCAACGCCGAGAAGGCCAGGTCGAGCCTGGCACCGGCGTCCGCAACGTCCTCGGGAGCCCCGGTCCGGTCAAGGCCACGCCCGGCACTATCCGGGCCCGAGACCCGAGCAGAGGACCGGGAGTCCCGGTCATCTCGGGAAGGCGAGGTCGTCTCCCCCGAGGGGGAGGTCGCCCCGCCCGAAGTCGCATTCGGGGAGCGCCCGCCAAGCTGGGGCTCCGGAGCAGAGGCCAAAAGTTCGTCACCTGCCCCCGAAAACGGCGATCGGCCCGGGTCGGACCGGGTCTCCGAAGCACCCGAGCCAGCAGTCGCTCCGAGTGAAGTACGACGCGCCGCCACCACCGGACGACGCGCCCCGGTTGGAGACGCAGACGAGGAAGCGCCAGGGGCGCTCCACCGACCACCACCGTGACACCGCGACGGCAGGCGCAGGGCCCTCAAGGACCAAGCCTCAGTGCGAGGCGCGAAGTCCAGGCCCGTTAGAGGCGCTCAGATCTCATCGTCCTCATCACAAGTCAGGTGAGCACCGTTGGTTGTCTCCTCCAAGTTGATTACAACATCATGAGCTTGGGCAGCAACATTGTCGGGGAGGTGGTGAAGTTTTCTGATCACACCTTCCTGTTTGAGAACACACGCTCCACATTGCTATTCCACCAGTCTGCAGTAACGTTCATGATACCTTGCCAAAGCAGATGATCCAAATCTTTCACATTAAACGCTCTATTTACACTAGCAACATAAAGGGCGCTTCGCTCTAAACAATCTTCCAAACAAGTTCAGTTGTCAATGGTAGCGTGCCAGCCGCCCAATGAGGCGACCAGCAGCATCAGGGATGTATTCGAAACGGTCCCCGTCTGTGTTTACGTTGTCGACAAGACACACCTTTTCCGGGCAGCCAAGCCTGTAAATCCTCTTGGAGGCAACTCATGCGTGTCACTTTATCATGCTTCACAGAATGATATGGCGCGTTATCCCCGACTGGTAGCGGTTGTGGGAACAGTTTCTAGATGACGCGCTTTTCGCAGTGATCCGCGTTCATTTCGTCGTGGTAATCCCCCGCGCTTTTCTAAATACGAAAAACCTTTGACGCAATCTCGTTCGCTGCTGCAATTCGCCAGAAAAAGTTTTCCACCTTTGCCACCGGGGATTCGATGACCGGTCAACAGTCCAGATAGACCTTCTTCGTGCGGAGACTAGATCTTGCTACCAATCCACACCATACTACGTGGCCAGCGTTGACGAATTTGTTACTGGTTATCAAAAAATGCGTGTCTTGGCTTCGCAGTTGTGTTATGCGGCGCAGGCACCGTCGGCGATAGAGTACAATGTGCGCAGCTTCGATCAGCAGAGAATTCCGAGAGCTTTGTTTGCAGTGGAAGCCAAGCTTCTTCAGCATCCTTTGAATCTCTGTGGGAACCGTCTGTACCATGTTGTCCTCTTTGAAACGCTGCACAGAAGCTTATAACACATTCTGCAAATGAAAAAGCGGGTGGCTTTTACATCACGTTAATGTACAATTTCTGAACAAACCGCTTTGACCATAGAAGCGAAACATTTAAGGAGACTCTTTTTCACGAATCAAAGAATTATTTCGATCTGATTATGAAATAGTCTCAGTTCAATATTTTAATCACATTTTAGGCGCCCTTATACCTTCACATAAGATCAAAAGACGTTAAAAATGGGCTCTTCGATCAACAAAAAGACGAATAGCTTGGCAGCGAGGGAGTTTGCCGGCGCCCCGTGAACAAATGCAGAGCTGCTCTGTGATCTGGGAGAGGCAGAAAAGGGGCAATAGCTTCTGGGAAGTATCAGAAGACAGAAAAGAGGAATGCAAACCGCGGAAACAACTGGCTGGAAGCTTTTCTTCTGCTAGTTGCTTAATGCGCCCACCGATCAACGAATTGTTGCGATAACGTTTCTTTCCGAGTGGGCGAGAGGGAGGGAAAGCTGACGGAGGGAGCTTGTGGTGATAGTGGGTGCAGAGATCGGAGGGAGTTGCCAACACCGGCGCGCTAACCAGACGACGCTCAGCTGCCAGCCACATCCATCAAGGAGCTCCCGAGGTCGTATTCCTGCTAATCAGCCGTGGGCATGAAGCCCATCGTGGATGCTAGCCAGCCTCGCCCCGGGGATGTCGCCACGAGACGTAGACGCCGCCGTGTTCGCTTTACGCTCCCGAATGGGCACATCGTCTGTCCGCGCATAGTCGAGTTGGCCCTACGTGAACCCCAACTACGCCTATGTGGAGCAGCCGTGGAAGAAAAGCACAGAGTTGAAGAAGGCGACGATGCTGTGTTTGAACCGGCAGATCTACAGAAAGTTGTCATCAGAGACGGTGAGTTTTTTTTATTTTCATGGAGCGCTTCTTCTCGCAAAATGATGTTTCCAAGCATACAGTGGAAACTTGGAATACTGACCGAGAGTTTCCCGCCATTTTTTCTCGCAAGTATTCCGCTAAGACGTTTCAAGAGCATGGTTCTACTTCATCGACGTAGCAAGGCTTGTCTCCAACTCCGCAAGACACCCGGCGTTGGCACCCGGGGATTCCAGTTCGGGTGCACCTTTCCAGTCGCCCTCTGGCCCCTGTAACCCGGCCACGGACAGCGGCGCCTGTGTCCTGATGGCTTCATGGACGAACTGCTAAACTCTATGGAATACAAATTTTGACCGCTCAGGAGTCCCCAATGAGCTCACCTGACGCCTTCCTAGCCAAAATTTATCAACATTGCGGAAGACCGGTGAGTGAAACCGCACTTTTCTTCATCCAAACTAATGAATGTCCTTTTGTACACTTCTGGTTGCGGATGTTGGCTTTTGAGTTTGCGTATGTTGTATGTATAGTTGAATATCTTTACCGGATGAATACATGCGTTTCCTATTACATGCCACGTGCCACGTGCCATACGTAGTGTTCGCATGCCAAAAATCCAGAAATTGCAACTCTTTTTTCTGTTCATCGAAATTAACGAATATTTTTGTCGTGTATACTTGCTGTGGATGTCGACTTTGGCGCTTGTGTATTCTTGGTTATGGTTGCCCACTCTGTCCCACGTCGATTTGACGAACGCAGTGATTGGCCATATGTCCGTAAATTGCATTACCTTTTCCGTTCGTACAAACCACGACCGGCTCGCAGTCCAAATTAACGAATGTTCTTGTCGTGTACAATTTTCATTGTGGATGTTGGCTTTGGGCTTTTTGAATGCCTAGTTGGGTTTGTTTACCGATTCTGTCTCACGTCCGTCTGATATAGAAAGTGTTCGCGTCGTGCAGATTCTGTTCAGCCCAGACAGGAACCGTCAAGAATCATTTTCGTTACATCATTGTCGGCCAGGGATGTGCTAAACTGCAACAATCGCACAACTGGTACTTTGAGCGGTGACGAGAGGCCTTCGTTTAAGAGAGATTTCTGGAAGAAATTTTAATGACTGCTTCAGTTTGTTGAGATCTGCAAGAAGCTTTGGGCTGTGTACAGACAGGGCGGCATTAGTGATATTTTCCTTTTCTTGTGAATGTCTGTCATTGTCGTGTACAGTTCTCTCTGTGGATGTCGGCTTCTGCGTATGTGCACTTTGGCATGTTTATCGCAGCAATAAATGTGTTTAGCGATCCTCTCGGTAGTGTCTCACGACGTCTGACAGACGCATTGTTTGCGTCCCATAGATTCCGTTTAGCCGTGACTGAACCCCACTCACCGTGTTTTATTATGATAAGTGTTGGTCATGGATATCCTAAATTGCCGAAATTGCACGGCTGGATACGCAGCCTTGGTTACGAAAGGCCCTCGTTTAACAGAGCAGGCAACTGAACTTTTTCGGATGCAACTTTTCGTACTCTAAGCGGGGGCTGTAATTCGAACGATATAGTTTTTTCAGTTATTGCCATAACGGCTACCAATTAGCTGAAAAGTTCTGGATTCAGAGACCACTTGCAGCCAGAATAGCAAAGCGAATAAGGCTGAGCCGTAGGGGTTCTTTTTTTTCTGTCAAGATTTTTGTTCTTAGGAGGGGTGCCCTTGATCATTTGCACGTGGAGCTGAGGTTTAGATATACACAGATATTCTCCGAACTACAATGTCTCATTGGTATTGAGGAGTTCTGGAGTCGCATTAGTACTGGTGTTGTGACCATACTGCGCACATGCACAAATGCAGCGTTATTAGTCTTAAAAGCCTCTTTATTTTGGGCAACCTTTCTTGGCCATAAAATTTATTTTTCATTAAAAAAACCTAGAGACTTTGCTGGAGAGTTATCATGAATCGGCGTTTCATGTAATTGCAGTCATCTATTTGAGAGCGGGGAAATGAAATGTTGCTAATTGTGATCAGTTGATGTGTCTGATTTTTAATAGCAAACGCAAGCCCCCCCCATCCTCTCAAGTATCGGCTCCCGTAATCCTGTGTATTAGTAGATGCTGACGTTCTTATTGAGAGTTGAATCGGGGTGTTCTTCAATTGTGAAACGCTCGCAGATAGTAGTTCTAGGATTCACTAGCAATTTAGAATAAGTAAAAAACTCTGAAACACCGGGAACGACAAGGATTTGTGGCCCGTGGTAAGGACAGCAGCTTGGGCCTGCCGATTATTCATTTGGGATTAAAGAGAGCTAAACACCCGGGAAAGAGACAAGCGCTGACTTACAACTCATCTTTATTTCGAAGAAACACGGCTTCTTATAACTTCTTCACACCCTCAAAACACATGCGTCACAACCATATCATTCTAGCGTTCTAAAATTACACCATAAGATTTGTAGTCCCATTTTTTAACATTACCAATTCAATCTTTGTTAATGCAACAGACGGCGTCCTAACGCAATGGTCGCGAAGCCTCGATATCACAAAGAGCAGTGAAATAACGTGAATCAAGCAGCAAATGACAAAAAGTTCCACGATCTTTCAAAAAAAGAAAGTTTGAAAAAGCCTAAAGTTCCCCATCTAGAAATCACCATATCTTCCCTTCTGCCCCCTTAGCGGAGGCTTTTTACGCAGCTGATCCTCCTTGAGGATTAATTTTAATATCTTCAAAATAAGCTTTTACTCTTTATAAAATTGTAATGAACAGTTGGTGACAAAATTTTATTGTAATGTGCAGAGCATAAATAAAGTTCGGCTAAGTTTCATTACTTCGAATATTATGCCGAAGCGTGTGTCTTGCTGGAAAGGAAAGCCTTAAACCACAGACAACATCTGCAATAATAATAATATTAATTGTTTTTGGGGAAAGGAAATGACGCAGTATCTGTCTCATATATCGTTGGACACCTGAACCGCGCCGTCAGGAATGGGATAAAGGAGGGAGTGAAAGAAGAAAGGAAGAAAGAGGTTACGTAGTGGAGGACTCCAGAATAATTTCGACCACGTGGGGATCTTTAACGTTCACTGACATCGCACAGCACACGGGCGCCTTAGCGTTTTTCCTCCATAAAAACGCAGCCGCCGCGGTCGGGTTCGAACCCGGGAACTCCGGATCAGTAGTCGAGCGTCCTAACCACTGAGCCACCGCGGCGGGTTACGACATCTGCAATGCAACGTATTTTTCAGAATGCCTTATGTGCTTTACGTACCGCACAAATATGAGACTCTCTTTGCTGCACTTCACTGACTTTTTGTTGAACTAGTCACTCCCCTTATTTTCGTCTGCTCCCAAACAGAACACTTCAATGGCATGTTTACTGCGGAATCAAAAATTAAAAGCAGTCGTAAATGTAAAAATTACGCAAGGCACTTAGGAATGCTTAGGTGCTGTGAATGCAAAAGCGTTGACTACTTTTCAATCGAGCGACAAATGCACTGTAATTCTCTCTAATGCACATTAAGCCAAATTAAGCTCACGTAATTATCTCCTGATATACCTCAACCCACCAGAATTTACGCTTAATTCAGCGCAATTCAGGTATTTCAACTTAATCCCTCCTACTGCAAATTATTCTCATGTAATGCCATCTTAAACCAATCTGATTAACTTCATGCTACGTAAAGCTCGCTATATTCACAGCAATCAGCCAGAATCCACGCCTAATTCACCAAAATAAACCTTAATTAAATTTAACACTATGTATACTCGGACATCATGGCGTGAACAATGCACACTTATTTGTGCCATATCGATAGACCGATGCCGCCGGCTTTTCTCGTAATGCGACTACTAAGGCTTTCACCTTAAAACTCCATGACATCCTTCTCTAAGCGACGAGCCTCAAAATGGGAATAGCGGTAAGCTTATCTATATATTCCGCTTGTCCCCTTTGAGGCCTTGAGCTGTAAGCTTGAAAGCATGATTCACTAGTAGCAGTTGGGTTAGTAACTGTTGAATGTTAGTGAATGTTGAAAATTTACTCTAAGAACACGTCAGGTGAGCTCAGTGGGGGCTCCTCAGCAGTCAAAATTCGTTTTCCATTGTGTTTTGCAGTTCGTGCATGGAGCCATCAGGACACAGCTCGGCGCCGCTGTCCGGGCTCGGGGCTTCGTGGCCAGAGGGCGACAGGAGAGCTACACCCGAACTGGAATCCCCGGATGCCAACTCCGCGTCTCTTGCGGAGTCGGAGAGAAGGCTTGCTACGTCGATAGAGTGGAACCTCTTGAAACGTCTCAGCGGAATGCCTGCGAGAAAAAACATGGCAGCAAAGTGTAGGTCAGTACTCCAAGCTTCCGCTGTATGCTTGCAAACATCATTGGGCAAGAAAAAGCGCACCATGAAAAAGAAACGGAAAAACTCACCGCCTCTGAAGACAACCTTCTGTAGATCTTTCGGTTCAAAGAGAGCATTGTCGCCTTCTTCAGCTCTGTGCTTTTCTTCCACGCCTGCTCCCATAGGCGTAGTTGGTCTTCACGTATGGCCACCTCGACTATGCGCGGGCAGACGATGTGCCCATTGGGGAGCGTAAAGCGAACACGCCGGCGTCGTCGTGTCGTGGCGACATCCACGGGGCGAGCTAGCTTTCATGAAAGGCTTCATGACCACGGCTGGGCAGCAGGAACACGACCTCGGGAGCACGTCTGGCTGATGTCACAGCTCAGCGTCGTCTGGTTATCGCATCGGTGGTGGAAACCCCTCCCACTCACAAGGAGTCCCTCTCCCATCACTCCACCCACCATCACAAGAATCTTCCTTCGTTAGCTTTCCCTCCCTCTCGTCCACTCACAAAGAAACGTTATCGCAATAATTCCTTTATCGGGGAGGAGATTAAGCAGCTAGCAGCACAATAGCTTCCAGTCAGTTATTCTTGCCCTTTTCATTCTAGTTTTCTGTCTTCTGTTACTTCCACGAAGCTAGGCCCCTTTCTGCCTCTCCCAAATCAGAGTGCAGCTCTGCACAATACCTTCTAATGTCACTGTTCTCTGGGCAAGAAAAGGGAGATCAACTAGGTTATTCTCCTCTTAACATATTTTCATTTCTGTTTTCTAGGACTGCGGACTGGGGTAAAAGAATGATCAGTTTCAGGCTCCCATCAATTTCAGACTCCTGTGTACATATTTAGCCCACGTGTATTCAAGGACATTCGCTCTTCTTGTGTTGTGTTCAGCTATCTATTTTTTGCACTTCCTTATTTTTATTAGTTATGAGTTTGTGTTTTTTGGCTATCCTGTTTTTCTGATAATTGGAACCTGATTACTAGTTCGCTTTTTGTTTCTTTTTGTTCATATAAATATTTTCAACTGTGCCTGCTCCTATTCCCTGGGTCTCGTCAAGCTGATTACCCAGAGCTTTTATTCCAGGCAGCCGGCCAGAATTTTCTTCCAAATACATGGAATTGAAATAAATTGAATCTACACCTCCTTCGCACAGCGATGTCAGGAAAATGCGGTGGTGCTGATGTCTGTAGCGACTTCGGTGCGGTATACGCAAAAGAAGTTCGGCGTGCCCGGGACTACCGCAGCTGCAGGCGGGACTGCGCGGTTGCATAACGGATACGCAATGATCAAGCAGCAGGTTCTAAACAGCTGCGTCAAAAAGGGATCATCGTAGTAGCATAACAAAGAAAAATAAATGGGCCCCGATAGGTTTCTCGCAGAAAAATACCATGTGGGATGCGGTAAACCGCGAAATCAAGCTCTCGATTGCCACAGCCAGACAATGCACTTCGTATATTTAAAGCTGCTGTCCTCATTCGCCTCAACATCTGCATAGTAAGCTTAATATTGCGCAAGAAAAAAACAGATATAGGTGCGCACGTAATTATAACCTCTAGTCATTTTGTTCTTCCCGGGGCGCAGGCAAGCTCAATCGCTGCCATTAAATTCGTCCTTTTGTTGATAGCAGAGCATGTTTTTAACGTGTGTGGAAGTTATACGAACGTATAAAGGCGCGTTGAATGCATTTAATATTTAACTGAGACTATTTCATGATAAGATCGATTTATTTTATTCGTGCAGAAAAAAGTCTGCTATTGTGTCCCTTGCACCATCACGGTAGTATCTTTGGAATAGGGTACTTTACCGTGTGCTAACAGCAATGCGCTTTTTCATTGCCTCATGTGTCATAAGCTTGTGAGCAGCATTTCAAGGAGGACAACACGCTGCCGGCCGGGCCCACAGAGTAAACGCAAAGAATGCTAAAGAAGCCTTCCTTCCATTGCACACCACGCTATAAAAATGCACTGCTGATCGAAGCGACGTACATTGTGCAGTGTCACCGCCGGTGCCTGCGCCACATAACGGAACTGCGACGACAAGGCAACCGTTATTTTTTCACTGACAATTCGTTGCTCAACGTAGTGCGGGTCTCATTGACGGCGCCATCTACTCTGCGCACGGAGAAAATCGATGTGAACTTTTGACCAGTCTTCGATGCCCCGGTGGAAAATGCGGCAAACCTCTTGACCTCTTGTGACGCGTACTGCAGCAGCGAACGAGGTTACCTCAAAAGTCCTTCGAGTTTAGAAAATCTCTGGCGACTACCACGACGAAGTGAACGCGGATCACTGTCAAAAGTGCGTCGTCCAGAAGCTGCTCCCACGACTATTGCCAGGCAGTGTTATAGTCCGGAAAAAAGGAGCCATATTATTCTGTGAAGCAGGATAAAGTGCCACGCATGAGTTGTCTCAGAGAGGATTTACGGGCTTGGCTGCCCGGAAAAGGTGTATCTTGCCGGCAATGTAAACATAGGCGGAGACCGTTTCGAGAGCATCGCTGAAGCTGCTGGTCGCCTCATTGGGCGACTGGCACACTATCATTGCCAACTGAACTCTATAGAGATTGTTTGGAGCGAATCGTCGTTTACGTGGTGAATGTAAATAGAACGTTTATATTTAAAGACTTGTATCCTCTATTTTGGCAAGGCATCATGAACGTGACTGCGGCAGGTGGAATAGAGATGTGGAGCATGCGTTCCTTAAGAAGATGTTATCAGAAAACTGGGCCACATCCTCGACGATGTTGTTGCCCATGCCCATGATGTTGTAATCAACCTAGAGGAGACAGCAACCAGCGGTGCTCACCTAACTTGTGATGAGGACGATAAGATCTGAGCCCCTCTTACGGGCGAACGTAGTTCATTACTTGTCTGCGTACATGCATTCCTCGTGACACATTAGGGAGTCATCAGGAAGTCAGCTATTGATGTCTTTCAACATTAAAAACTCAGCAGAGAGTATTTTGCAATGAGACAGGAGACTTCTTTATGTCAGGGGCGATGAGCCACTAGTGACTCTTCGCGCCGATAACCCTCATGCAGAAATATACAACAAAAAATCAGTTCTGATTTCACATGATTTTCTCTTTTGCCATTACACATCAAAAGCTCTTATGTTGGTTTAAAGCATTAATTTGCGGTACGCACAAAGGTATGCATGAATGAACTGAACCAAGCGAGGAAGGCATTGTGAGGGGGAGAGGGATGGCCTGTATCCGTTTGTGACACTGCGGGCAGTCTGAGGAGGGGCACTGGCCACTGAAGCTTTTCTGAAAGAAAAAAAAAACAACGTTTGAGGACTAAGTTTTGCACATTACACAAAAAGTTCTTTTTTTGTTGTTTAGTTTCCAGATGAGTGGTCGTTACCTCTGATCTTTATCTGGCGCGGTGAACGGGGCGTTCATGTGAGTGGCTAACAAACGTGTTACCAGCAACAGGCAAAAGCAATAACTCAGGTTTTTTACTGCAAAGTGCAAAATATAGGCTTGAATACACTAAGGTGCAGCAATGACTTTATTAACACCTCTTTTTGGGCTAGTTGGTGCATACCTGATTTAGAGAAAACCTAGCGCAAAGAACATGCAACCACAAAGACAGAACATACGAGACACAAGCGCTAACTCACAACTGGCTTTTTATTGAAGCAGGATGCAGTTTATATACGGAGAAGCTTCAAGGAGAGAGAAGGGTGACAAGGAGGAGAAGGTGAACAAAGGGAACATCGCTTCGCAAAAAACAGGCAGGCAGCCAAAAAATCATACAGGAAAAAGAAAAAGTTACATGATAACTGAATCTAAAAATTGATACCCTGAATCAAAAAGAGATAAAGAAGGGGTACTGATGCACCTGCTGCCATATTTCTTGATGTAGGAAGCCTCCAGACTAACACGCGCCGTCTTATCTGTGCTCTTGCCAAGAATCTTCGTCTCATTCAAAGGCGCCTCGCACCCGTCGCAGCTCATTACGTGCGCTAGGTTTTCTCTAAATCTAGGTTTTCTCTAAATCTAGGTTTTGTCTAAATCTAGGTTTTCTATAAATCATGCAGCAATGAATAGATGAATAAGGTTCGCTCAATGGAAGGTTTAAACGGGGAGCTTAAGCGCGCTCTCATCGAACAGTTTAACTCCGAACAACAAAATATAGATGCGCCCGAAAGGAGGAGGGCTCCCCGCTCCACAAAACTCGGAACAATGCAAAAAGGAGCGCAACAAGAAAAAAGCGACAAACATGCCTCGCACAACTGTGAAAGATAGAAACAAAACAGTAGGCAGCGCATATTTATACTTTTCATTCTGTTTTTCCCCTTTTTCACAGTCTCTCGATCTGCGATCATAACCTACAAGTGTGTTTACATTTTTGAAAGGTGAAGGATGTGTGTCTCTGCTATGCTCACAGGTTTTGAAGCTATAATAGCGGATTATTCTAGTAATTATTGTCCGCAACGCAGTCTGTTCTAAGGTATAAGAATAAGCAGTGGTCGGTACCAAGGATTGGGAGCGCTAAGAAAGTAAAAGGGACAGCCGGTGTTTGGAGACTTGTACGTTTCCTAAACGTTTAATAAGGCCAATGCGTCGCACGTCAAGGCTCGGAATAATCTGCACTCCCAACAGGCCTTGAAAGGATCTGCAGAACAACGTTGTTTTCTCGTGCGCGCGTATAGCTGCTGCTGCTGCTACATTCGCACGCAATAGAAAGGACAAGAAATAACTGCAGCCACACGTATGATTCCAAAAAATTGTGCTCGTTACCGACTGGTTGCGAGGTGTACTTGTTAGCAGAGTAGGGCAGGGTTCAGAAGGTTTCTGGTCCTAATCTCCGTCACAGTATATTTCACGTTTCTATTTAATTTTAGTTTCTGCTACTCTTTTTTATTTTGGCTCTTTTTCCCAGTATTTTGGCTCTTTTTTCCCAATATTTGCGCCAGGGTATGCAAGAGCCGGTAAGGCATTAGAGAGTCATGAAGAATCAGTCATGAGAAAAGCATTCATTAGGAACACACCAGAACCACGGTGGCCAAATTGTTTTTGAAAATCATTAGGATTGCATCAGGAAAAGGCGCCAGAAAATCATAACAAAGGCGTACGGGCTCAATATCAAAAGTCAATGGAGTTTCTACCTAAAGTAATTACACGTTTTTTTAAGGGATGTTGGACCGTTTATACTTGCAGTTCTGACTGGCAAAAGTCAGTAAGGGTTTATTTTGACGAGAGACAAAAAAAAAGTAAGTTCGGTAACCTGGCTAGTGAGTTTTAATGTCGCGCTCGTCAACACGCACTATTGAAGAGATATCACTACAACTACCACTTTTCGAAGAAGTCCTCCTCACCTGTTATACACATATTACACCACATTGTGACCTCCGATGGTTTTTTTGGCATCGCTACGTGCGGTGTATATTGCATTCCACTGCCCGTTTCATTTTTTTAACGAGTTTTCCTGCAGCATTTTTGCGCCTCCGGTTATCGATTATCGATAATTTCACTGGCATGTTGGAAGCTCAATGTTTGTTGATGCTTAAGCCTTTGAAGGATAGTGTCTGGAAAAGTAGAATCACTAGATAAAGACCCTCTTTTCTTATCACGGATCTGAAAGCAAGCGGGACGGCAAGAAAGGCCCACAAAATTAATAGCCAAAGAACTGAAGGTTTTCATATGTTAGTCAGTGATCGCCAACTACACGTCGAAAAATTGATTTCCAAAGAAACGAGCAAAAGATCTAACAGAGAATCCGAGCTAATGACGCTACTGACCAGTGACACGCTTACCCCAAACGGAAGCTGTCATCGACGTCTGCGCGATTTTTTCTCAAATTGAATCAAAATAGAAATTTGGTTTCATTCGCCAGACCATGTCGAATAAAGTATTAGCGCCGGCAGAATGACTAGTGCTGTCACACGTCAAGCAATACAAGAGCCTCTTAATCTCAAACGAAATTTTTGTTTTTCACGTTAGTAATGAAACAATATATAATGCGTGCAAGTTAACTTCATCACTTCGTATTTAGACCACAACAGTCTTTCAGACGTCTGCTTAGCAGGTGGTGACTGCAAGCCGAAAAATTGAGAGTGAAATAACTCTAAAAACAAGACTGGGGTGGGACATACTTGGCAACTTCTCTCAGATAATGAATGGTAGTTTACCAATACGCTTCAAGAAAAAGGTATTTAAGAGCTGTATCTTAAGGCCGATTCCCACGAGGAATCGTCGGTGCGCGCCCGTCCGCAGCAGGCGCATCATGTGTTGACACGTCACACTGCAAACTAGTATGCGGTACGATTCTGACAAACAGACGCAGCGGACCAAAAAAAGCAGACGACGCACACGAACACCCAAAATTGCTATACGCCGTGCTAACCTTCCAAAAGCTCTCTGATCTACTTCTATTCTCGACTGAACATAAGCACAATAACGCATTCCCGAATGTAAAGCCCGGAACCATTATTTCTTTCCAAATACCTCTCAGTACTTCATACCTGTTGTACCCCCACAATGCCCTATGTTTCATTATCCCGGCATCTCTTCGCCCTTTTGCTATAAGAGGCTGTTCGTGCTTTACCGCGTACATCTGCCCTTCGTTTAGCCATATCCCGAGATATATGAATTCGGCCGCTCGGGGAATTTCATGTCTTGTACTGTAGGCACCTGATCAGTTGTATATCGTTGAAAATCGTGCGCCTGGATTAGTTGTGCTAAAACTGAAACCTAGAGTGCCTCCTTCGTCCCCACAGCAATTAACAAGAGTTCGCAAAACTTCCTGGCTATCTGCTAAGAGTACAACATCATCTGCTTACATTAAACATGGTGCATTACATTAAACCGCAGCGGTGGCTAAGTGGCTGAGCATCCGCCTCGTATGCGGGAGGTGCGGAGTTCGATCCCCAGTGCCGTCGGGTACCCACCGATGATACAATGGGTACAAGCTTTCCCCTGGCCTGGTGCTCGGCTAGTAATGGGTGAAATGCTTGGGAAATGGGTCTTTGGCCCCACCTTGAGTATGACGACCTTTGCGCCTAATTTGTACGACAGATTAAAATCAAGGTTACTTCCTTGTAGTTTTTTTCTGTATTTATAATATAAAGGATGAACAGCAGCGGTGATAATGGACAACCTTGCCGAAATACTTTGTGCACCTCGACAGGTTTCGAACCATCCATCCCTTCCCATATTCTTTCAACTTTATTACCTCATGACCGATACCTTACCTCATGACCGATACCTTCTTTTAATATGTTCCACAGAAGTTCCCTGTTCACGTCGTTCATGCACCGCTTATGTCCAAGAAGGCTAAATACAGAGCCTTGTTTTCCGCCTTAGCTATTTCTATGCATTGGGTAAGCACGAACAGGCTATCACCTAACCACCTACCACCTCTGAACCCTTTCTGAAGTGCTTCGAGTATTCTATTACTTTCTACCCATGACTGCATCTTTAATTTCTCCGCCTGCATCGCCAGTCTGTATATAACTGATGTTATGGTAACTGGTCGGAAGGATTTTATGTTCATCTCATCGCCTTTCCCTCTGTAAATCAAACGCATTTTCTCCTGTTTCCAGCTGTGCGCAATTTGCTCATAGGTTATGGCGGTCTGTAATGCCTTTACCGCCGTTTCCATGCGTCTTAAGCCAAGTTCATTAATCAGATTGATTGTACTTTCGTCTATCCCTGCGGATGTGCATTTTGGAATATTTGCTTCTGCCTTTAACGAGCTAACACTGGTCAGTTCTAAGCTCTTTTTCATTGTGCGGTCCTGCGTTGCTCCCTCATTTGGGGAGATTACCCTATCGTCATTCCTAAATGACTCAGCTATAACTGATGCAATGTAGTTCAAAGCGTCGTCTCCCGCTAAACATTTTCCCACGGCATCTTTAATCTGTTCCTACTTTCTTTGTTTCGTTTTACCCAGCCAGCTTATATGGTTCTAGAATTTTATTGGTTCGTTGCATCACGAAGTTGCATCACGAACTTCAGCGAGCAAGCGATCAGAGGGCTGCGCTTTATTTTAGCCTGGAGGAGGACCCGCATTTGCTATTTATTTTGTCGATAAGAGCACCATTTTCGGCCCATGTCCTCTTCATATAACTGTGCCCTCGTTGATTCTCTGTTATCCCTTGAAGCCAACCGTTGTTGTTCGATGGCCTCCCTAATTTCCTAATTCCACCATCTACGTTGCTTCCTCTTGCCTCTCCAGCAGTTTACTCTTTTACTTGTTTTATTTTTGCTAATGAGTAGATATAACCGATTATAATCCAGCCATGAGGCGTTTCTTTATTTCTTCCTCTATGCCAGCCGCTATTAGCGCTATTTTTTGTATTTTAATTTTGCGTTCTCTTTTTGACTTCTCAGCATTTCTATTTTGATCAGGACTACCAACTGTAGGCTAACACGCTTATGATCACTTCCCAGACAGTACGTTTTTTTTCGCCTATTTCCTTTATTGCAAGTTTGCTATACATACCCGGCGACATTAGGTAGTAGTCAGCGGTCGTCTGCCTGTTATGGGATTCCCACGTGAATAAACTCTCACATTTTGTTTCTCTATTTAAAATAACTAGGTTGTGCTGGTCACAGAAGTCTAGCGTTGACTTCCCGTTGTAGTCTGTGTCCATCCACATCCTTGGTGCGGCCAATCATTTCACCGAGCAGAATAATATCGGCATCACCTCGAAACGGCTTTATATCGTCATTGAGAGACTTAACTAGATCCTTGTTTTCTTGCCTGCATTTGTACCCTGTCCCTAAGTCAACAACCCCTAGCCACGTCCTTTTACCGGCAATTGTACCTGACTCTTTGCAAGTTGACTTTATTCTTTGCCAATTTTTTCCTTTATGTATCATGATACCTACCCCTCCTCCCTTTCTCTTCGTTGTTGTTTTGTTCTCTTCTTAGACTTAGCCTGCAACAAACGGCGGATCTTCTACATCCCTGAGATGTGTCTCGCATAACGCGTACACACGTACTGCTTCGTCCTAATTTTCTATTTCTAACCATTTCGCTCTCTTTCTGCCACTTTGCATGTTTATGTACCTGATCCCGGTGTTAAATTTCTTTTTAGCAGTTTTCTTCCTGGACCTCCTAGTGGTCATTCTGTTGGACTTAGCCCCAATTGTTTCACTTTCTACTTCGCTTCTACCTAACCCTAAGCCCTGAGTCACCGTGGACCCCTAAAAAACCTACTGTCCGGCCTGCCAGCGCCAACCGAACCCTGCTCCTAGCCTCCCAGTAAAATGGATGCCATTTCGTGTAAAGCCTCTGCCAAAGCCTGCTCTATGCACTTCTCAGTTTATGTCTGCCAGTTCAAAGTCTTTCTCCTGGCTTAACATCCTTATCGCTCGATGAACAGCCAGTGTGCTTCGTAACCTCTCCGTTCCCTCCTTGCACTTCCGGCACTGTGCACATCACGATCTGCACTTGTTCCGCTATTGCCCTTATATCGCCAACTCCCTCCGCTAATTATTCCACTACTTGTGCGGTGTCACCATTCAGGACGTCGTTTAGCCCCGCAGCTTAAAGTACGAATTTTCGCTCTGCAACATTCTCAGAAAGATCACTTTTTGTCACCAGCAGTACTGCGTCCCTTGTCCTGCATGAAAATACCCCGACTGCTACTTGCTTATCACCCTTTGCACGCTCCATTATAGGTCTTTTGCACCTGCTTATGTTTGAGTCACCAGCGATAAGCACCAGGGTATTCCCTCCTCGTTCCTAACTTTGGGACTTTGTTGCCTCTTATCAGTAACAGTGACCTCATTCCTTGTGGTTAGCTAGCTCCCCTTCTCTCCATCGCCTCCAGCTACCGCCTCTGTGTAGCTGTTCCTGTCCGAACCTGCCGGACCTACTTTCTTATTGCTGTCCATGCCAGTGCAGGCCCCATCCACGTGGGATGGAGCTTGAATGTCTGCCAATTTGGCTTCGCATGGCGGTGTCAGCCATTTTCGCGCCCGAAAATTGACTTAGGTGTTCTTGAAGTTCGGGCTTCTCTGCTCTCTCTACATCTAGCTATCTTTCTAGAGCATCCACACATAGCGCTAGATTGGTGTTCGCTTGGTCAGCCCTGTCCAGACGTGCCCTTAATACGCAGGATTTCCACGTAAATTCCCGGCCATCAGCCTCCTCTACAGATTCGAACCGCGTTTTATTCCAATTCACCGACTCATCACAGTCCTTGAATTTAACCTTCATTCGCTTGACCATCTCAGCAGCAGTTCATTATTGCCACCACAAAATGCTAAAATATCTGCAGGATAAAAACAGAAAAAAAAAACACTTGCAAGCACGTGCTCAAATACCTTCTTCCTATCGTAAAAGCCGTTCACGTAGAAAAGGATTAACCACCTGTCTCAACCTGTTAACTCACAAATGAGCGCTGCAAATCTATAGCTGCCAGCCAGAATATACACTGCCGTTAGGTCACTGACCTGTTCTTTCGCACAAGATTTGTGCCAAATTTATCTAGTGCGACGGGGCTCCAACTGCTGTCAGACAGTTTTGTCCCTACTACACTCTACAACCAACATCTTGCTGGTCTGTGTTCGTGCGCGCACATTTTTATTTATTTATTTATTTATTTTTACAGAATACCCCTAAAGGCCCTCGAGAGGGTATTACATAGGGGGGGGGGGGGGCACAGGCAAATGAACAGAATAAAACAAAACCTCAAATATAAAACAACAAAAGCAAAAATAAGACACTTCGCATGACATAAGATAGCAAAAGAATCAAAAGAATGGCAGCACGGCAAAGAACGAAGATTACTGTAGTATTAAAATTATACAAACAGAACACTAATGCAATGAATCATTTAATAACATACCCTGTAAAGGAAGCCATGAAAAAATAACAATGTATGCGAAGAGTTAAGCAGTAGTTATTGAAGATATAAGATTAAAATATTTATCAGGATCAGTGGTGGTTGCGATATGTGAAGGCAGAGTGTTCCAGTCAGATATTGTGCGTGGTAAGAATGAATGCGCATAGTTAAATGTTCTGCACGTGAAACGCCTAACTTTAAAGGGATGATCGCGGCGGTCAAAAATCGAAGGAGGCAAAGAAAAAAAGTCGTTATGAAGTGATGGATGATGATAAAGTTTATTAAAAAGTGATAGTTGTGCAATTTTGCGGCGGAGACATAAATCCTGGAGACCTGCGCGTTTCTTTAAGGCTGTGATGCTTGTATTACGTGAATAATTGGAGTAAATAAAACGAACGGCGCGGTTCTGCAATGATTCAATGTTTTTTATTAGGTAAGATTGGTAAGGGTCCCAATAGCCGAGGCATATTCGATTTTAGGTCGAAGCATAAGGTTAATATGGTGGTTCCATGCTAAGTCTGAATGAAGGTGAAGTCCTAAGTACTTATACGTGGTGACTAGCTCGAGTGAGCTATTACTTAAGGAGTATGCTGTTTGAATTCGAGACATTCGGTTAGTAAAAGACATCAATTTAGTTTTTGAATGATTAAGTTGCATAAGCCAGGTTGAGCACAATGCTGTTACTGAATCCAGGTCAGATTGAAGGGATTGGCAATCGGTGTTAGAAAAAATTTTGCGATAAATTACACAATCATCAGCAAAAAGTCTGATATGGGAAGAAATGGAATCCGGTAAATCGTTGATAAATATTAGGAAAAGTAAGGGGCCAAGCACACTTCCTTGTGGGACGCCAGAGTGTACTTGACTGAAAGACTCAGAAATCTCAGAACTCTCAGAACTTGCACTTCTTTCTTTCCTTTTTATCCTGCTTGGGCTGGATTTCTAAGGTTTTCTGCTTTTCTATTTTGCTGGAGCTCGTGGTGCGAAAAGAAAGTGAGATTCAAGGCCACACCTAAGAGTTCTCCTCTTCACTCTTCCCCCTGGCCGCCACACAATAAGGCATTCTACGCACCAAAACACAGGTGACTCACAGGGAGATGGCCCCTCATTCAGGACAATGTGGGAGAACAGCATTGTTATTTCGCTAGCAAAGGGGTGCAATGAGTCAGGTGATGATACAAGCCTAGAATGCAGCAGCAAATACACCTCATAGGAGGCCCTCCAGCCAATAATACGGCATAGGAGGCCCTCCAGCCAATAATACGGCATTTACATCAACCCGACAGGGCCGGGTTGAGTCGAGTTACCGGGTCTAATACAGGTTACTACGTTCATGTAAACACGCGCCCAGCCGGTTCGGGAGTCGACGGGTCGGGTCCAGTCAGCTCCGCTGCAAATTTCGGGTTGACTCATCTCGACCCTGCCCCGATGTGCTTGTAAACGCTCTCGAGTCTAAAAGTCGGTTTAGTGGGAAGGGAGATAAAAAATAATACAAATTGGTTTTTCGCGCTAGCCAGCGCCCCTCCGAAAGAGCGGTGGCTAATAAGTTCGACCGATTGTCATGACGTAGCGGTTAAACTCCTTTCACTGAGGCACTTGACAATCACCTGCGATCTGACGCTCTACTCGCGGAAAACTCCCTATGGCTGTCCCACACCCCCCTCCAGGGGAGTAAGCACCCTCTTCCTTTTCTTGCTGAGCCTCTGCTGCACTGCAGCTGCGACGTCATGAGAACCGGACGAAGCTAACTGAGGCATTCGCCTCTGCGTACGAACTAGTTTTATGGTTTAAGCCGGCAATTTTCATTTTTGATGTGACTTAGTTTAGGGGGTTTAACGGCCCACAGCGGCTCAGGCTATGAGGGACGACGAAGTGAAGGGATCTGGAAATTCCGATCACCTATGGTTCTTCAACGTACACTGCACAGTACACGGGCCTCTAGCATTTCGCCTCCATCGAAATACGACAGCCGCGGCCGAGATCTATACAGCGTATTTCGGGGGACCAGTGAAGAGTCACAACCACTGAGCCAGCGCAGCGGCCTGGCTCCAAACTTGTGAGAACACAATGTGTCGCGTTGGCATCGAAACATCGGTTCTCTAATGAATTTTTGGTCGAGTGTAACTCTTTTCTCTCATATTCTCCTCCCGACTAGGAAGATCTCTTCGAAACTTCTCACGTCATCACTGCAGGTGCTGTCGAGTGGACGCGGGCAAGCCTGGGTGCACCCTCTCTGCAGAAAAGAGCTCGCAGGTTTCCATGCCCCCTAGTCCAGAATGCACATCTCCGCGCTGGAAACAACGCGATTTCAAAAGGGCCTCGCCTGGCTGGGAAAATCATCGACGTTATTTCGCTTCTGAATAGGTTTCGCATGTGCCAGGTGTTCCCCAATCGTCTTCTGCCAAATACTGTGTATGCGCCCCACCTAGTCGTAGCTCCTTCACCACGCTGTCAAAAATCACATACTTCAATCAGAGAAGCGCACTGAAAGGGTGCTATGTAAATATAACAGCGATAATAAAAACATGAGTAAGCAGGGCGCATAATGACAATGTCCCGGAGACCATAACAGGTATGGAAGTTTCGCTTGCCAACCCGTGAGGTCATGAGAATTGGTCGATGACATTCGTTGGATGGTTTCTTTCGAGCTGTTTTTTCTGTACAAAAAGAGAACAAGTGGGTGGCTCGGTCAGCGCCCACTTTTTTTTCTGTGGAGATTGCAATTTTCATTGTTTTTTCAATGTAAACCACTGATAGCTCATTTTGTTGAAAACAATAGGAAATCGCTTGTGCAATGATGAAAGTTGCATTCAAATTCACCACGGATAGCAACAGTTCTTTTGCAAACCGCACTTATCACCCTTTCACCCAAATTTGATTTGATTCGATGCGAAATTATAAGCAGTGAAGGAAACGTGAAATGAAGCTTCTCTGCTGCAATTTAGTTGAATATTGTCAGGAAGTGGTGACAATGCATTGAAAACAAAGATGAGCACATTAACCTGGAATTGAATTTCGTTCTGGGGCTGAGTAGTGCCCATAAATAAACTGAAGAATTCCGCGACAGCAATACCAACAAACGTACTGGGAGATCATCGGAGATAAGGGGTTAGAAGCAACTACCAGAACCGAGAGTATTGTGATACAAAAAAAATGATATAACCGGTCGCCTACGATTTTGAACAGGAACGAACAGTACAACAGTTTTGCGGCATTACTTCTCACCTAAAGAAGCATCGGCATATGCTTTAAAAAAAAAGTATGGTGAACAAAAGGAAAGCCAATGCAAAATAAACGCTGGTAGGGCAAACAACGAGAGCGCAGAAAGTTTTTCACTGAGCCGGGCAGTCACACGCCCCGAGTCTTCACCTTCAAGCCTGTGAGGGGGGATACACAGAACGTTTAAACCAATGCAAAGGCGTCAGGTTTAGATACCCGCCACCACACAAAGCTCTGACAAAGGAGGAGGCCACTGCTTGGCGCACATTGCAAACGAACTCCTTCCCCAATTTATATATACTAAGCAAAATGTACCCATCGCAATACAGGGACACCTGTCCGTGGTGCGGAGCCATACCCACACTCTACCACATCACATGGGAATGCGAACGTAACGAGGCATTTCACAAACACAAACACCCGAGTGCGGAGCAATGGGAGAGCCGTCTCACCGGCAGCGAGCTCACGGCCCAGAGGGCCTTTATAGAGCACGCGACCGGTGCAGCACGACTCAGTGGAGCCTTGGAATAGGGGCCCACCCTTGCTGAAAGAAGACTCTAGTCGCCGGCGCAAGCACGAAGACGACGGAGCCTTCGATCCGCGAATCCCTTTGGAAATCAATAAATGTTTTCACTCACTCACTCACTGAGTTCAAGATATCGAATCGGCGTCAACACTCATACACCGTCACGGGATGTGTATTCTGTTTGGCGACGGTGGAATACGCGGAATACGCACCGGCCTCAAACAACTAGTGCGGTAAGCTCGTCACGGATTAAACATATGAAGTGCCGAAGGGGAGGTGTGCCCAAGCTGTGTCAAAAAAGGACTCACACTTATCTGTACTGGCTAGCCAATACCAGCACTGCTCAAAACAGCAGCTGGTATGCCCCACCCTGCCATTGTAAATAAATTTTCGGATAAAACCGGAAAGCGTACTTCGCCTCGCGGTAGCTAGTATAATGTGTTACTGGAAAAAGGTCAATTCTCTGTCCCTGCCCCTTCTTTGCTTAATGGCTTGAGAGGCGTGAATTCTTTTGTGCTTCTCGGCTCTACGTTTTCTGCTCGGAAGAACCAATACTTTCGTGTCGCGGTGGAATTCGCACACCTGCAGGGGAAGTAGATGTTACCACCTCTTTGTAGTACAAAAGTGCTGCCATCTATGGACCGAAAAAGTTCAAATCTAAGTTGCTTTATAGCTGGTGAGCCCTCTTAAAGGGGCTCTAAAACACCTTGCGAGGAGAGCACATCAACTCTCTCAAGCACTGCAACGTGTTGTGAAAACCTGTGCCAAATTATACTCTTCTGACACGCAACACAGCACCCACATTCACGCGAGAAAGTTGGCGATCCCTCCCCGGACACTTTTTCATCCTCGCACCTTCCTCCGTCGCTGCCTCGAGAGGTGACTATTGGTGAGATTATTTCTGATGTCGAGCGACCAAGGCCGCGGCTGAAAACGTGTGTAGCTCCAGGGGGTCAGGAAGATCCCTTCCGAAAAGTTCGGTTGGTGGATGAGCGCCAACCTTCCAGCCTGCAAAAAGTGACTAGACGAGAGTGAAAGACTCAAAGACGCTGATATTCAAATTTCGAGCTTCTACAATGCGCGTTGAAAAAACTCTTATGGGGCAGTACTCATGAAGCGGCGAGCTTTTTCATCTCAGGCATACCGCAAGTTTATTAAAGATCTTTAAGAGCCCCTTTAACCTCGGTCAAACATTTTCTTATACAAGCTTAATTCGAACACATTGCCTTTTTACCTTTTTTCGCTCATACGAATTAATGAATGTGCTTGTCATGTTCACTTCTCCTTGTGGATGTCGGCTTTGGCGTTTGTGAATGTCTAGTTGGGTATTTTTAACGAAAAATTACGTGTGTTTTGCGATTCACTCTATTCGCTCTCACTGCCGTCTGATATGCACAGTGCTCGCGTCCCACAGACTTGACCCGAAATGAAACGTTTTTTTTTTAGATCGCTGCTGGCAACGGATATCATTAAAGTGCAAAAATTCCAAGGCTGATAACATGAGAGGTCACGAGAGGCATTCGTTTAAGAGAGCTTCCTGGACTAAATTTTCAACATTGCAGAAGTACGATCAGCTGTGCAAGAAGTTTTAGGCTCTATTTGTCCAGTGTGCAGGCCGGGCGACATTATTTGTATTTACGTTTCTCGCTCTACCTGCTGTACCAAAGTGTCGTGTGCACTTCCCTCTGTGGATGTCAGGTTTGTGTATGTGCAGTTTGGCATATTTACGAAACCAATAAATGTGTTTGTTGCACTTCCCTTAGTTGTTTCTCACGCCAATCTGACAGACGCAGCTTTCGCGTCCCACAGACTCCGTCCAGCCGTTACTGCACACCATCTCAAAAATTTTTTATGTATGTGTTGGCCGTGGACGTCCTAAACTACAGAAATTCCACTGCTGGAAAATTGGGCGCCTTTCACAAGAGGCCTTCGCTTAAGAGAGTCGAACTTAATTTTTATGCATTTAACATTTCGTACTACCAGCGATGGGCTCTAACTGGAGCGGAATAGTTTTTCTGTCGCTGCCGTAAGGGCTACCAATCCATCAATGGTATTCGAAGGTACATCGTTCGGAGACCACTTGCCGCCACAATCGCAAAATGAATGAGGCTGACCAATAGAGAATATTTTATTTTTCAGCTCAAGATTTTCATATTTGTCTCTCAGCACACTGATCCAATGAGTTGGCGATTTTCGCGGAAAGCAAGAGCGCATAGTTCGCGCAGCACGGCTCCAGCCTCTTTCAGATGAAATAAAGACACCAGTGATTTGAAGATGAAGTGCGTTGCAGCGCCTCCTGCCGATATCTTTGGAAACAGCCTCAGCGCGTTTCGCGCCCGACTAACTTTATTGGTGAACCAAAGTTGCTATATTGCTTTAAAGTCATTGGCAGCGCTGGGAATCAGAAAATAGAAGTAGACGAGATTTGTCCGCGCGCAAGCATTCTATCACTGTGTCCGCGGACAGGGGCTGCATCAGCCCTGCTCGCCTCTACACCGCTCCCCACCCTAGCCAGCTTTGAGCGAGGCAAAAGCCAAACCCCTTTTTCTAAAACGACAGTTCTAGTCAATGGCGTCTACTTATTAAGGGGAAAGCCTTTAATGGCTCATGCTCGCGACCCTGTCCGTCCGTTACGCCTTCATCGCGATAAGAAAGAAAATCTTTGTGGACGATGGGATTCGAACCACCATGCTTCCGTTCCACAGCCGAGCGTGCTAACGACTAGCTACTTCCTGCCAACGCGTATGTTGTTCTTCTTGTTTAGTTTGCTGGAGAGTGTTTGCGGAAAGGCGTCCAATCAGACGCCTTCCAAACGCCCCTCCAGCACTTAGGATTCACAAACAACTCGATACTAAACATCTTAACCCCACATCAGTGACACAAGCAGCAACACCGCGCTAAAGGCTTTCGGCTCACTGCACTTAAGGCCAACAAAGTGGCCCCCTGAATTTTTCTTCCCCTTGACCGATGTCATCCCTCTAGCCGATGATTGGTCCCTTTGGACTGGCTAGCATGAAATCTTAGGAATGTTGAATAACTAGCGTTTAATCGGTTTAACCGCGGGGTCTTGAAAATGAATCAGAGTGAGAGAGACATTTACGGCAGCCGAAACGATGGGAAGAGCAGGCTGGCTGCCAGACTGGCGCGCACAGATTCGCGGCCCTCCTATAAATCCCGCGGGGGTGAAGCCATTTGACATATCTCGCTTGGCTGGTTCGCAGACCGGTACGTGGTGTGTTTCAGCCTTAACCACGCAAGCCACCTGTGTGCAGACATCTCAAGTGCGATCGAAACCGTGCGACATAAGTATGGTTGGTTTGGTTAACAATCTTATAGCTGCTGAGAGCGTACAGACGCGCCCAGTTGATAAGCGAAAGTGGTATAGCAGCAGGTGCGTTTATACTGACATCATCATCAGCCTGACTGCGACCACTTTGGGGGCAAAGGCATCTTCCATGTCTTTCAAATTTACCTGGGCCTTTGCCAGCAGCGGTCAATACATCCCCGCAAACATCTTAATCTCTTCGGCGGGCCACGTTCTCGAGCCACTTGCTACGCTTGCCTTCTCTTCGAATCCACTCACTTCCCCTTAAGGACCAGCCATTATATCGTCTTCGCATTGCATGCCCTGTCCAAGCCCATTTCTTCCTCTTGATTTCGAGTAGAATGTAATTGACACGCATATGTTCCTTCGCTCACTCTGCTCGTTTCCAGCCTCTTAACGTAACGCCTATCATTTTTCTTTCCATTGACATATACCGACATCTTTGAAAACAATATACGAAAGAGTAATTGTTTGACCCCTTAAGACCTTTCCGAGACGAAGGCAAAAAATTGCTTCGACCACATTTATCCGTCCTCCTGTTGCCATTTCTTTAGCTCAAAACAGCTATCATGAAAGGCTTTCCTACAACAACCCCATTGATTAGTGATTAGATGAAATTAAGCAAAGCATCTTTCGGGCATGACTTACAAGTATGTGGTAACTTATTTTCCACGTAGTTGAGGGGAAGAGAGAGAGTCGTCAGCACATGTTTACAGGGTGTGTGTAGTGATGGGAGAGAAGACGTTAAGTGGGAGGGGGTTTCACAACCAGAACCTTAGAACAAGACCTGGTCCAGTCTTCACCGTTGTCGGACATGTTTCTTACTAAGGCAGGTTAATCCAGACACTGATCAAGAAAATATGGTGAGCTAACATTTTGGCCATGTCGACACAGGAGATGAAAAGTTGAGAGAAGGAGGTTGTGACGTAATTTTTGTGTATCAATATCATCGAACTACAAGAACTACAAGGCGAAAGTTCCTCAAAATATGTGTGTGCCATAAGTACCCCGGCATCTGAAATCGAGGGAAGCTTTAAACCTACGTTTCTTTACCCCGGCCAGCAATACTAGAAAAAAAGAAATGAATACAGGTTAAGACGACAATAACTTGCTTGATCTCCCATTTCTGGCCCCGAGAAAAGTGAAGTTAGAAGGTTCAGATGGAAACTGCACATTGATTAGGGAGAGGCAAGAAGGGGACTGGCTTGTGGGAAGTTACAGAAGACCGAAAAAAGAATTCAAAGACCGGAAATGACTGGCTTGAAGCTGTTCAGCTGCTAGTGGCTTAATCCAGATACTGGTCAACAAAAGGTGGCGATAACGCTTTTGTATGAGCGGAGGAGGGGAAGGGAATGCTGATGGAAGGAGGTTGCAGGGCTAGGTTGTGGACTTCCGGGAGTGAGCGTTTTGGCGAGTGAGAGGGAATTGCGAACCACTGCGCGCTAACCAGACGACGCTCAGCTGTCACATCAGTCAGACGTGTTTCCGAGGTCGTATTCCTGCTGCCCAGTCGTGGTCATGAAGCCCTTCGTAGATGCTAGCCAGCCTCGGTCCGTGGATGTCTCCAGGACACGGAGACGCCGGCGTGTTCGCTTCACGCTCCCCAATGGGAACATCGTCTGCCCGCGGAGAGTCGAGTTGGCCTTGCGTGAACCCCAACTACGCCTATGTGGAGCACCCGTGGAAGAAAAGCACAGAGCTGAAGAAGGCGACAATGCTCTGTTGGAACCGAAAGAACTACAGAAGGTTGTCATCAGAGGCGGTGAGTTTCTCCGTTTAGTTTCATGCAGCGCTTTTTCTTGTCCAATGCTGTATGCAAGGATACAGTGGAAACTTGGAGTACTTACCGAGAGTTTCATGCCGTGTTTCTCTCGCAGGCATTACGCTGAGGCGTTTCAAGAGGTTCCACTACATCGACGTACCAAGCGTTCTCCCCGACTCCTCAAGCCACACGGCGTCGGTATCCGGGGATTGCAGTTCAGGTGCAGATCTCCGGTCGCCCTCTGGCCATGACGCCCCGTGCACGGAGAGTGGCGCCGAACCCTGCCCTGATGGCTTTATGGACGAACTGCTAAACGCTATGGAAGGTGAATTTTGACCGCTGACGAGTTCCCACTGAGCTCACCTGACGCCTTCCTAGAGGAAAATTTCAACATTGCGGAAAGCGACGGCTGTGTGAAACCGTGCAAAGCAAGGACCTTGTCCACAGATTTAGTTTTGAGACCGCCAAGAGGACTTGCGTTCTCTTTGTCGTGCGTGTAAATACGGCAATAAACTTTGCACTACCTTTTTCTTTTCGTGCGAACTTATGAATGTCCTGGTCGTGTACCCTTTTCGTTGCGGATGTCGCATTTTGAGTTTTCGTGTGTACAATTGGGCATGTGTACCGGAGCAATATGTGCGTTTTGCGATTTTCCGGCGTGTGCCTCACGGCGGACTGCCATGTACAGCGTTCGCATCCCATAAATTCATAAATTGCATTACCTTTCTTCGTTCGTCCAAATCAAAGAATGTCCTTGTCCTGTATAACTGTCGTTGCGGAATGTCGGCTTTGGCGTTTGTGAATGTCTAGTTGGATTTGATTGCCGATTCTGTCTCACCTCCGTCTGACATACGCAGTGTTCGCGTTCCAAAGATTCTGTTCAGTCCAGCCTGCACCAACATGAAACGTTTGTTGTACATTGTCGTACACGGATGTCTTAAACGGCAACCGATGATTTTAATGGCTACTAGAGACCTTCGTTTAAGAGAGATTTCTGGACGAAATTTTAATCACTGCAGCAGTTCGTTGACATGTACGAGAAGTTCTGGGAGGTGTACAGGCAGGGCGGCGTTATTCGTATTTACATTTTTTAGTCCAACCTAATGTCTATCATTGTGGTGTACAGTTATCTCTGTGGATGTCGGTTCTTGTGTATCTGCATTTTGGCACGCTTACCGCAGCAATAAATGTGTTTTGCGATTTTCCCAATTTTGTCTCACGACCGTCAGACAGGCGCAGTGCTCGCGCACTATAGTTTAGTCCAGCCCTGACTGGACCCCACTCACCGCATTTTATTATGCTAAGCGCTGGCCATTGATGTCCTAAATCGCGGAAATTGCACTGCTGGCAAATTCAGCATTGTTTACGTGAGGCCTTTGCTTAACAGAGCCTACAGCTGAACTTTTATGGATTCAAATTTCGTACTTTCTGCGGGAGCAGTAATTTGAACGGTCTAGTTTTTCAGTTATTGCCATAGCGAATACCAGTTATTTGTCAAGTACTGTTGTTGGAGATCACTTGCAGGCATAATCATAAAATGAATGGGGTTGATCCCCAGGGATGTGTTTTTTTATCTCCCCATTTTCTCTCCCCAATGTCTCATTGACATTGGGGAGTAGCTGGAGTCGTATTAGTTCTGGCGTTGGGACCTTACTGCGGACATGCAAAAATGCAGCCTTATTCTTACTTAAAAAACCGTTTCATGAGGAAACCGTTCTTAGCCATAAAATTTATTTTTCATTAGAACAACGTAGACAGTTCGCGGGAGAGCTTTCATGAATCTCCGCTTGATATATATGAAGTCACTAAATTGGGAGCGGGTAAATGAACAGCTAGTGAGTGTAGTCACGTGATGTGTCAGCTTGTTACTAGCAAATGCAAGCCCCCCATCCGAAGTATCGGATCCACTAAAGCTGCGCATTCGTCGATGCTGACCTTCTTGTACACAGTTCAATCTGGCTGTTCCTCAAATGTCGAACGCCCTCAGAGCGTAGTTCTGCGATTCAGTGAAATTTAAAATGAGTGCAGAAGAACTCTCATACACCGGCACCGGCAGTCCTTTCTGACACGTGGTAAGTGTCAAGTAAGCCTTTTGCTCGAAGTCGTAGCTGCTTTGCTTATGCGGTCATTCACGCACGAAAACGTCCCTATCGGTGCTCGTTCAAGTTTGAATCACTCTGAATCGTTTTCCACCGCTGATACTCCAAAGAAAACTGCTGTGACTCATAAGCTGTTGCCAATCGGGATGGCGCGAACTGCGTAATTTTATTCCTACGCGTCTGTCGCCCCCGTGAATATGACAGCGGTCTCCATCTATGTGAAAGAAAATGTACTACTATTTAGCAGTTGTATTTCTGTATCAGGTGGTTCTTGATGATGATGCTAGGTTTTTACGGCGCAAGAGCAACTAAGGCCAAAGAGCGCCAGACACGAGGTTATTGGGTCAGGTGGTTCTTGGTGCCTTGCTTATATAATTTTTCGTTTATGGTTTTCGATTGTTTAACGTGCCAAAGTGACTGACATCGCATAGCACACGAGCCTCTAGCATTTTTCTTCCATCGAAATACGAGCGCCGCGGCCGGGATCAAATTTATTGTCGTTTGTTCTTGGACTGGCGAAAACCTGTTCCAGAGAGCCTGGCACAACTTTTTCTTTTTTAGCGATTAGTTCGTATCCTTTTTTTTACCATGTGGATTTTTTTCAATATTTATGCCGGGTGTATATAAATATATTTACTGCACTGTGGTCGCTACACAACGAAGCTGGGTCGAGTGCACTTCGGGGGAGCCGCATGTCGATGTTGTCGAAATGGAAAGCAAGCCCGTGTGCTGGCGATTGTCTACGCACAACTATAGTCGAAATTAATACCTAGGTCTGCACTACAGTACCTGCGATAGCTCATTGGACACGTTCTCGTCCTCATTCTCGGTACTGTCACTGCGATAGTTCTGAAAGGTCCCGACATGCACGCACACAAGTAATGAATTACCTTCGCCCGTTAGAGGCGCTCAGATCTCATCGTCCTCATCACAAGTCAGGTGAGCACCGCTGGTTTTCTACTCCAACTTGATTACCACATCATGAGTTTGGGCAACAACATAGTTGGGGATGTGGTTCAGTTTTCTGATCACGTCTTCCTTTTTGAGAACACATGCTCCACATCGCTATTCCACCTGTCTGCAGTCACGTTCATGATGCCTTGCCAAACCAGAGGATCCAAGTCTTTCACATTAAACGTTTTATTTACACTAGCCACGTAAAAGGCGCTTCGCTCCAAACAATCTTCCAAACAAGTTCAGTTGTCAATGGTAGTGTGCCATCCGCCTAATGAGGTGACCAGCAGCTTCAGGGATGGACTCGAAACGGTCCCCGCCTATGTTTACGTTGTCTTTAGTCGGATGCAACTTAAGTCTGCAGTGAAGCTCCGCCCACATTCAGGCCCGCTGTACATAATTCCTCCACGACAAAAAAGTAGTCCGTTGTTAAATCTTTTCTTGTTGCCTAAACAAGAATCAAATCACAAAAAAAATTATAAGTTCTAAAATTTTGACAGCTGGCTCGTTTAATAAAGTCAAACATTAAAAAGCTGATTTCGTTTACTGTTGATATCGGCTTGCGGAGTAATACAAGACGCCGCGGACCATGGCACAGTGTTGACAACTGCTGTTTTTTTAAGTTATATCCTACTATACAAGCTACACCTTTTCCGGGCAGCCAAGCCTGTAAATCCTCTTGGAGGCAACTCATGCGTGCCACTTTATCATGCTTCACAGAATGATATGGCGCGTTATCCCTGACTTACACTGCTTGACAGTAGTTGTGGGGGCAGTTTCTAGGTGACGCGCTTTTCGCAGTGATCCGCGTTCATTCCGTCGTGGTAATCGCCCGCGCTTTTCTAAACACGAAAGGCCTTTGACGCAATCTCGTTCGCTGCCGCAATTCACCACAAAACGTTTGCCGTCTTTGCCAATGGGACTTCGAAGACCGGCCGACAGTCCACATTGACCTTCTCCGTGCGCAGACTAGAAGTCGCCGTCAATCCCTACCATACTATGAGACCAGCGTTGACCAATGAATTATCGGTTATAAAAAAATGCTTATCTCGGCGTCGCAGTTGTGTTATGTGGCGCAGGCAGCGCGGGCTACACTGTACAATATGCGTCGCTTCGATCAGCAGGGAATTCCAAATCCTTTGTTTCCTCTGGTAGCCAAGCTTCTTCAGCATCCTTTGCGTCATCTCTGTGGGCACCGTCGGTAGCGTGTTTGCACACAAGCTTATGACACATTCTGCAAATGAAAAAGCGGGTGGCTTTTACCTCACGTTGTGCGATACGGCAAGGGCTTTATTTTTTTTCGTTAGCTTTGCACGCCCACCCTAACGAATGTATGTCGCTAGTCAGTAGAACTTACTTAAGGACTTGAGCATTCGTTCTCATTAGGGCTGCCTAAAAATGCTACTAGCATGTCTATAGCGCTGTTTCGTTAGACTGCATTATTGCCCGTACTGCCATTGTATACTTTAGGGCATTCGTCGACCGTACTTCCTACCATGGATAGTGACGACCGAAGCGATGGCGGAAAGGAAGCCTCCCTCTGGCTCACGCCAAAGTGCTCGCGTATTCCAACGTACATAGCGCCGTGCGATCGACTGCCTAGCGTGGACACGTGCAGCATCACAGCGCACATGGCCAACGTGAACCAGCTTCGGCGGCTGTCTTGCGGCCGGAGACGTGCGGCCTTTTCTCTCTGTTGGCGCTCATGGCGGCGGCGTCAGTCACTTGGCACACGAAGGCTTCCCATCATCTTGTGGGGGTGCCAGAGGAAACGGGGAAAGAGAGAGGGACAAGAGGAGAGGAAGTAAGGTGGAAATAAGAGGCGCTTTTAAAATTTCTCAAGCGCAGCTAAGTGGCCAAACGAATCTGGCTATTTCAGCAAAGTGAAGGTTTGAGCAGGTTGGTGCATAGCGACGAAGCGAATCATAACAGAGCAGGGAACAGAGATAATTTGCAGACAAGAACAAAGCGCGTTGTTCTGCTCTGATTTCGTCGCTATGCCCTAACCGGCCCGAATGTCCTCCAGTGCTTTGCTTGAGCCCGCTCTGTCTGTTCCGTCCCTGCTGCGCTGTTCTGTTCTAACTTCGTGGCCATTTCAACGAGTTTCGTGCAATGTAGAGCTAGGTTACTTTGCCTGCGAGGTTTTCGAAAGCGCATGTACTTTGGCGCGATGTAAGAAAAATTGGTTAAGCCACATCATCAAGGGCAACTCTGTTTTTGAAATTCTATAAACTGACGTCGATATTACTTATGGTGGGCTACATGTCTCTTAATAAACAGGGAGACTAACCCCAATATTTAAAACAGTTAAGTACTCAATATTAGTTAACCAGCTTACCATGATTTCGAAAGGGTAATGTCCGGACTAGTGGGTAATGGACATGAGGTTCCATAGCGCACAACAAGGAAGTAAAATTGTGTTAGCAGTCCTTCCGTATTATAAAAAGCACAAACACAACATAGCGTTCTTGGATTCACCGCCGAAAGTGATAGTGTGAAACGTGCTCAATATAGTAGTTTTTTGTTTTTGTGTGCTTTTGTTGTTTTTATATTTTCACGCATCATGCTATTGACCAGATAATCGTTGGTATGGTTCTATCCTCGTACCCTGCTTGTTCCATTAATTATAAAGGTTTAAGCACCAAATAAAAATGGTGTAGTGGTAGTTTAGCGCTCGTGTTGTGTGCCTTCTGTTGCATTTGGGTTGCAAGCCCCAAGGGTAGCGTTGGCCTGGCGGCCTGGGGCAAAGCTGGAAACATCCGAAGGTCCCGGCAAAGGATGAGTCGACTGGCAACAGAACAACTTGTTTATTCTGGCATCGCAAAAGAGCAGCCGGTCAGGGCGACCACGTTACTCGAAGGACGAAATCGAAGTCTCTCGTTGGCGTCCGGGGCAGCCCCCTTTATACCCACGGAGTCGAGGGCAAGAAGGAACCGCTCGGGATGAGTCGCACTAGACGGCGACGCACGGACATGTCGAGACGTGGAGAGACGCGTCCGCCGGGCCGGCGCCGGTCAGACCTCCTCGCCTCCCAGTTGGGGAGCTCCTCTCCCCGGCTGCCGCGCTTTGACAAGCGTGAGCACCAACATGCACACACACACACACGCACGCACGACGACACGTGGCACTGAAACCTGCCTGGACGCGCTTGGCGGGAGGCGTTACGGCAGCAATGAACGGACCGCCACTTTGAACGAAGCCCCGGCGTCCGTTGCATCCGCGCCGGCTATACCGCGCGTTGTAGGCGAAACGTAACAGACCGCCCCGCCGGGAGAAGGAGATCCCGATGGTCAGGGGACTGCATCCGCTGTCCAGAGGGATGTCGCTCGATGATGCTCATAATCGAAACCGGTCGTCCCTCGACGTTGCTTGAGCGCAGCGCACAGAGAAGGCCTCGTTCTCAGGTTCAGGTTCACACAGGGCACTGCAAAGTGACTTCGGGAGAGTTGCCATTTTTGTGCTCGTTCCCAGCAAGCGTTAGAACTACGCCGAAACGCAACCGCTCAGTTAGCAAGTACGAGACAACCCTCACTAAGCTCTGCCAGGCTCTTTCCCCTTTTATACTACTGCCTAGTTCCTTACAGTAGTCAAGCAGCACTCAGAACGCGTCCACAAATTGGAAAATTGCACTAGAAAGCACATAATCACTTTGAAACACTAAACAAAAGCAATATGTTAAAAATCCTGCCTCAGGAAGAAAACATCAGTAACAAACAACTTTGAGGCGGATTTCTACGTTAGGGGCTTCGACTTAAGCCATCGGCGTTACCGTTGAGACTCCCCTTTTTGTAACGCACCTCAAAGGAATATTGTTGCAAAGCGAGGCTCCAGCGCAGGAGGCGGCCATTTTTGGGAGAGATGGTCTGCAGCCATTGGAGAGGGCAGTGATCCGTCTCAATGATAAACCTCGAGCCGGCTAGGTAGCATGACAATTTCTGAACGGCCCACACGAGACACGCACACTCTTTCTCGGTGGCGCTGTACGCTTGCTCACGACAGGTCAGCTTACGACTAGCATACAGGACGGGGTGTTCCACTTCTCCATTGTCCCTTTGGCACAGTACAACGCCCATGCCTCGCTCACTAGCATCGCACTGAACAACGAACCCTTTTGTGTAGTCTGGCGATCGTAGCACAGGCTGGCTTGTTAGGGCGCTCTTTAGGGCGCTAAAAGCTCTTTCCTTTGTCTCGCCCCAGACGACTGTTTGGGGCTCTGTTTTTCTTAGAGCATCCGTCAGGGGAGCCGCGATATCGGAGTACCTGGGGATGTACCTCTTGATAGTAGCCGGCGACACCTAAGAACGACCGAATATCGGTCTTCGTGCGCGGTTGCGGGAAGTCTCGCACAGCGGCCACCTTTATTTCAGAGGGGCGGCGACGACCCTGTCCAATCACGTGACCGAGGTAGACAACCTCGGCCTGTGCTAATTGGCACTTGGGAGCCTTGACTGTCAAGCCCGCTTCGCGCAGGCGGGTTAGCACTGCCCGCAAGTGTGCCATATGCTCAGACCAGGATGCGGAGAATATCGCTACGTCGTCTAAATACGGTAAAGCGAATTCTTCCTGTCCCCGCAACACTTTGTCCATGAGGCTTGAAAAGCAGTATGGCGCGTTCTTCAAACCAAAACTCAAAACTTTAGGACGGAATGTTCCCATTGGTGAAATGAACGCCGCATACCTACTAGCCTCTTCTGTAAGTGGAACCTGCCAATAACCCCTGACAAGATCTAGGGTGGAAATAAACTGCGCGCTACTAACTTTCTCAAGGCGCTCCTCGATGTTAGGGATCGGATAAATTTGATCCTTGGTAATGGAATTAAGCCTGCGGTAGTCGACGCAAGGACGAGGTTCCTTGCCCGGTACCTCAACTAAAATCAAAGGGGAGGTATAATCACTCTCACCCGCCTCAATAACACCAAGCTGTAGCATTTTCTTTACCTTCGCCTCCATAATATCGCGCTGGCGGGGTGACACCCGGTACGCCTTGGATCGTACTGGCTCTGGGGAGGTAAGTTCTATATCATGAGTAAGGACAGAAGTCCTACCAGGCCTCTCAGAGAACTGACCTTGAAACTCTTGTAAGAGTTGGTGTAGTTCGGTTTTCTGCTCAGGCGACAGCGGTGCTTTAATGATTAAGTCACTAATGACCTGATCAGTGTCTTCCCTGTTCGTCACTGAGCTTAGTCCCGGAAGCTCGACCGGAAGCTCTTCTAACTTGCCCGTGTCGGGCATTTCCTCTCCAGTACCTGGTGCCTTAAGCGCTACAGGCTCAATTTTATTCAGTTCGGACGTGCTCTGAATATCAGCTTGCTGCGCCTCCGACCCTTTCTCATTGTTCGACAACGTCGGCCCCGCAACTACCGCCTTTGCAGCGAGCTCCCGAACTCTCGATCTGGTTAAGGCCTGAACGCTAGCCTCACCAAACAAAAGCCCCTTCTCGCGCAGGAGGTGATCGGACCTGTTCGAAAATAGGTACGGGTACTGGGGGGGCAGCATAGATGACACTGCGGCCTCCGTCTCAATTGCTCCGAAAGGTCCTTCAATAACCACTTTTGCTACGGGCAGACACACGCTGTGAGCTTCCACGGCTTGCTTGATCCATGCGCACTCGCCCGTGAACATATCGGGTTCTACGTAAGAGCGGTGAACTACATCCATTGTAGCTGCGGAATCACGAAGCACTCGGCACTCTTTCCCGTTCACGAGGAAGTCTCGCATGTAAGGCTCGAGAAGCTTCATGTTCTCGTCAGTGCTACATAATGACAAACACACGACTTCTCTTTTTGTTTCTGGACACTGCGCCGAAAAGTGACCCGGCTTCTGGCACGTATAACACACGCGCGCTTGCCTCGCCTCGAACCGCTTTCTGCGTTCGGCTTCGGCTGCCGCCGTCTCCTTACGTTCGGTCGGACTGCTTTCACTCGCATCCGCACTACGCGTGTCCCCCCTTGCTCTCATGGGTGTGAACTTCGGCCTCTCAGACTTGGAGCCAAATTCACCCTTTTGACCGTCCTTAGCTCCGCGAGCCCGACGCGTCACAAACTCCTCGGCTAGCTCGGCGGCTTTAGCCACTGTACTAACGTCTGGCCTATCCAAGACCCAGTACCGCACGTTCTCAGGTAACCGACTATAAAACTGTTCCAGCCCGAAACACTGCAGAATTTTCTCGTGGTCACCAAACGCTTTCTCTTCTTTGAGCCACTCCTGCATGTTTGACATAAGCCTGTAGGCAAACTCTGTATATGACTCATTTCTGCCTTTTTCATTTTCCCGAAACTTCCGACGGAACGCCTCCGCTGACAGCCTGTACTTTTTTAGCAGACTCGATTTCACTTGGTCGAAATCCTCTGCCTCCTCTCTCTTCAAGCGAGCGACTACGTCGGCCGCCTCGCCGGGTAACAAAGTGAGCAAGCGCTGTGGCCACGTTTCCCGAGAGAACCCCTGCTTCTCGCACGTTCGCTCAAAGTTAACCAGGAACAAACCAATGTCCTCTCCAAGCTTAAACGGCCGCATCAGGTCAGTCATTTTGAACGATACCCGTTCTCCTGCACCGTGTGCCTGACTTCCATTACGAGCGCGTTCCATCTCTACCTCGAGACGCTTCATTTCCAAAGCGCGCTCTTCTTTCTCTTTTTGCTCTTTACGTTCGCGCTCGTCTTTCTCTTTTTGCTCTTTACGTTCGCGCTCGTCTTTCTCTTTTTGCTCCCTCTCCTCAATGGTCTCAAGGCATTCCGACAGCTCGTCATCCTCAGCCTCCAACTCAAGAATCGCCCTTAGCAGTTCTGGTTTTCTGAGTTTGTCTGAGACATCAAGACCCAACTCTCTTGCAAGCTCCAGCAATTTCGGTTTGCGCAACGACTTCAAATCCATGGCTGCTCCGAATGCTGCTTTCTCTACTGCCTACTATTGTCTTGCCGCAAACTAACCCGGCAGCAACGACAACCACAATTACCAGCTCTGTTTCTGACACTAACAAAAGCCTGGCAAAACTCAGAAGAAGAAAGTCCCGCACTCACCAAACCTCGCAGCCAAGAATTCAGCGCAGTCGTTCCGCTGCAGGCAACCAGTCATCACACAGGGCTCGTTGCACTGCTCCCGGATGGTCGTTGTGCTGCTCAGCATACAGTTGGCTGCATATCTTCGCTGCTGGCCTCCGTTGTCGGGATCTCACCGCTGGCAACCAGCTGTTGCAAATGGGTTGCAAGCCCCCGAAGAGTTGCGTTGGCCTGGCGGCCTGGGGCAAAGCTGGAAACATCCGAAGGTCCCGGCAAAGGATGAGTCGACTGGCAACAGAACAACTTGTTTATTCTGGCATCGCAAAAGAGCAGCCGGTCAGGGCGACCACGTTACTCGAAGGACGAAATCGAAGTCTCTCGTTGGCGTCCGGGGCAGCCCCCTTTATACCCACGGAGTCGAGGGCAAGAAGGAACCGCTCGGGATGAGTCGCACTAGACGGCGACGCACGGACATGTCGAGACGTGGAGAGACGCGTCCGCCGGGCCGGCGCCGGTCAGACCTCCTCGCCTCCCAGTTGGGGAGCTCCTCTCCCCGGCTGCCGCGCTTTGACAAGCGTGAGCACCAACATGCACACACACACACACGCACGCACGACGACACGTGGCACTGAAACCTGCCTGGACGCGCTTGGCGGGAGGCGTTACGGCAGCAATGAACGGACCGCCACTTTGAACGAAGCCCCGGCGTCCGTTGCATCCGCGCCGGCTATACCGCGCGTTGTAGGCGAAACGTAACAGACCGCCCCGCCGGGAGAAGGAGATCCCGATGGTCAGGGGACTGCATCCGCTGTCCAGAGGGATGTCGCTCGATGATGCTCATAATCGAAACCGGTCGTCCCTCGACGTTGCTTGAGCGCAGCGCACAGAGAAGGCCTCGTTCTCAGGTTCAGGTTCACACAGGGCACTGCAAAGTGACTTCGGGAGAGTTGCCATTTTTGTGCTCGTTCCCAGCAAGCGTTAGAACTACGCCGAAACGCAACCGCTCAGTTAGCAAGTACGAGACAACCCTCACTAAGCTCTGCCAGGCTCTTTCCCCTTTTATACTACTGCCTAGTTCCTTACAGTAGTCAAGCAGCACTCAGAACGCGTCCACAAATTGGAAAATTGCACTAGAAAGCACATAATCACTTTGAAACACTAAACAAAAGCAATATGTTAAAAATCCTGCCTCAGGAAGAAAACATCAGTAACAAACAACTTTGAGGCGGATTTCTACGTTAGGGGCTTCGACTTAAGCCATCGGCGTTACCGTTGAGACTCCCCTTTTTGTAACGCACCTCAAAGGAATATTGTTGCAAAGCGAGGCTCCAGCGCAGGAGGCGGCCATTTTTGGGAGAGATGGTCTGCAGCCATTGGAGAGGGCAGTGATCCGTCTCAATGATAAACCTCGAGCCGGCTAGGTAGCATGACAATTTCTGAACGGCCCACACGAGACACGCACACTCTTTCTCGGTGGCGCTGTACGCTTGCTCACGACAGGTCAGCTTACGACTAGCATACAGGACGGGGTGTTCCACTTCTCCATTGTCCCTTTGGCACAGTACAACGCCCATGCCTCGCTCACTAGCATCGCACTGAACAACGAACCCTTTTGTGTAGTCTGGCGATCGTAGCACAGGCTGGCTTGTTAGGGCGCTCTTTAGGGCGCTAAAAGCTCTTTCCTTTGTCTCGCCCCAGACGACTGTTTGGGGCTCTGTTTTTCTTAGAGCATCCGTCAGGGGAGCCGCGATATCGGAGTACCTGGGGATGTACCTCTTGATAGTAGCCGGCGACACCTAAGAACGACCGAATATCGGTCTTCGTGCGCGGTTGCGGGAAGTCTCGCACAGCGGCCACCTTTATTTCAGAGGGGCGGCGACGACCCTGTCCAATCACGTGACCGAGGTAGACAACCTCGGCCTGTGCTAATTGGCACTTGGGAGCCTTGACTGTCAAGCCCGCTTCGCGCAGGCGGGTTAGCACTGCCCGCAAGTGTGCCATATGCTCAGACCAGGATGCGGAGAATATCGCTACGTCGTCTAAATACGGTAAAGCGAATTCTTCCTGTCCCCGCAACACTTTGTCCATGAGGCTTGAAAAGCAGTATGGCGCGTTCTTCAAACCAAAACTCAAAACTTTAGGACGGAATGTTCCCATTGGTGAAATGAACGCCGCATACCTACTAGCCTCTTCTGTAAGTGGAACCTGCCAATAACCCCTGACAAGATCTAGGGTGGAAATAAACTGCGCGCTACTAACTTTCTCAAGGCGCTCCTCGATGTTAGGGATCGGATAAATTTGATCCTTGGTAATGGAATTAAGCCTGCGGTAGTCGACGCAAGGACGAGGTTCCTTGCCCGGTACCTCAACTAAAATCAAAGGGGAGGTATAATCACTCTCACCCGCCTCAATAACACCAAGCTGTAGCATTTTCTTTACCTTCGCCTCCATAATATCGCGCTGGCGGGGTGACACCCGGTACGCCTTGGATCGTACTGGCTCTGGGGAGGTAAGTTCTATATCATGAGTAAGGACAGAAGTCCTACCAGGCCTCTCAGAGAACTGACCTTGAAACTCTTGTAAGAGTTGGTGTAGTTCGGTTTTCTGCTCAGGCGACAGCGGTGCTTTAATGATTAAGTCACTAATGACCTGATCAGTGTCTTCCCTGTTCGTCACTGAGCTTAGTCCCGGAAGCTCGACCGGAAGCTCTTCTAACTTGCCCGTGTCGGGCATTTCCTCTCCAGTACCTGGTGCCTTAAGCGCTACAGGCTCAATTTTATTCAGTTCGGACGTGCTCTGAATATCAGCTTGCTGCGCCTCCGACCCTTTCTCATTGTTCGACAACGTCGGCCCCGCAACTACCGCCTTTGCAGCGAGCTCCCGAACTCTCGATCTGGTTAAGGCCTGAACGCTAGCCTCACCAAACAAAAGCCCCTTCTCGCGCAGGAGGTGATCGGACCTGTTCGAAAATAGGTACGGGTACTGGGGGGGCAGCATAGATGACACTGCGGCCTCCGTCTCAATTGCTCCGAAAGGTCCTTCAATAACCACTTTTGCTACGGGCAGACACACGCTGTGAGCTTCCACGGCTTGCTTGATCCATGCGCACTCGCCCGTGAACATATCGGGTTCTACGTAAGAGCGGTGAACTACATCCATTGTAGCTGCGGAATCACGAAGCACTCGGCACTCTTTCCCGTTCACGAGGAAGTCTCGCATGTAAGGCTCGAGAAGCTTCATGTTCTCGTCAGTGCTACATAATGACAAACACACGACTTCTCTTTTTGTTTCTGGACACTGCGCCGAAAAGTGACCCGGCTTCTGGCACGTATAACACACGCGCGCTTGCCTCGCCTCGAACCGCTTTCTGCGTTCGGCTTCGGCTGCCGCCGTCTCCTTACGTTCGGTCGGACTGCTTTCACTCGCATCCGCACTACGCGTGTCCCCCCTTGCTCTCATGGGTGTGAACTTCGGCCTCTCAGACTTGGAGCCAAATTCACCCTTTTGACCGTCCTTAGCTCCGCGAGCCCGACGCGTCACAAACTCCTCGGCTAGCTCGGCGGCTTTAGCCACTGTACTAACGTCTGGCCTATCCAAGACCCAGTACCGCACGTTCTCAGGTAACCGACTATAAAACTGTTCCAGCCCGAAACACTGCAGAATTTTCTCGTGGTCACCAAACGCTTTCTCTTCTTTGAGCCACTCCTGCATGTTTGACATAAGCCTGTAGGCAAACTCTGTATATGACTCATTTCTGCCTTTTTCATTTTCCCGAAACTTCCGACGGAACGCCTCCGCTGACAGCCTGTACTTTTTTAGCAGACTCGATTTCACTTGGTCGAAATCCTCTGCCTCCTCTCTCTTCAAGCGAGCGACTACGTCGGCCGCCTCGCCGGGTAACAAAGTGAGCAAGCGCTGTGGCCACGTTTCCCGAGAGAACCCCTGCTTCTCGCACGTTCGCTCAAAGTTAACCAGGAACAAACCAATGTCCTCTCCAAGCTTAAACGGCCGCATCAGGTCAGTCATTTTGAACGATACCCGTTCTCCTGCACCGTGTGCCTGACTTCCATTACGAGCGCGTTCCATCTCTACCTCGAGACGCTTCATTTCCAAAGCGCGCTCTTCTTTCTCTTTTTGCTCTTTACGTTCGCGCTCGTCTTTCTCTTTTTGCTCTTTACGTTCGCGCTCGTCTTTCTCTTTTTGCTCCCTCTCCTCAATGGTCTCAAGGCATTCCGACAGCTCGTCATCCTCAGCCTCCAACTCAAGAATCGCCCTTAGCAGTTCTGGTTTTCTGAGTTTGTCTGAGACATCAAGACCCAACTCTCTTGCAAGCTCCAGCAATTTCGGTTTGCGCAACGACTTCAAATCCATGGCTGCTCCGAATGCTGCTTTCTCTACTGCCTACTATTGTCTTGCCGCAAACTAACCCGGCAGCAACGACAACCACAATTACCAGCTCTGTTTCTGACACTAACAAAAGCCTGGCAAAACTCAGAAGAAGAAAGTCCCGCACTCACCAAACCTCGCAGCCAAGAATTCAGCGCAGTCGTTCCGCTGCAGGCAACCAGTCATCACACAGGGCTCGTTGCACTGCTCCCGGATGGTCGTTGTGCTGCTCAGCATACAGTTGGCTGCATATCTTCGCTGCTGGCCTCCGTTGTCGGGATCTCACCGCTGGCAACCAGCTGTTGCAAATGGGTTGCAAGCCCCCGAAGAGTTGCGTTGGCCTGGCGGCCTGGGGCAAAGCTGGAAACATCCGAAGGTCCCGGCAAAGGATGAGTCGACTGGCAACAGAACAACTTGTTTATTCTGGCATCGCAAAAGAGCAGCCGGTCAGGGCGACCACGTTACTCGAAGGACGAAATCGAAGTCTCTCGTTGGCGTCCGGGGCAGCCCCCTTTATACCCACGGAGTCGAGGGCAAGAAGGAACCGCTCGGGATGAGTCGCACTAGACGGCGACGCACGGACATGTCGAGACGTGGAGAGACGCGTCCGCCGGGCCGGCGCCGGTCAGACCTCCTCGCCTCCCAGTTGGGGAGCTCCTCTCCCCGGCTGCCGCGCTTTGACAAGCGTGAGCACCAACATGCACACACACACACACGCACGCACGACGACACGTGGCACTGAAACCTGCCTGGACGCGCTTGGCGGGAGGCGTTACGGCAGCAATGAACGGACCGGCACTTTGAACGAAGCCCCGGCGTCCGTTGCATCCGCGCCGGCTATACCGCGCGTTGTAGGCGAAACGTAACACTTCCTTGTGCGCTATGGAACCTCATGTCGGCTTACTCATGTCCCGCTTTCTAGGGCAAACATTTTAAAAATTTGAAAATTGTAAGACACTTAATAAAATCTTGAAGGTAGTGTTGCATTATTCTGATGTATAGCAAAATCTTTCTTTTAAAGTACTTCCATCAGTCTCATCGAACAGTTAAGACTGCCATAGAAAACCAATGGGGAAAACTTTTGACAATAGCAAAAACGTGAACAGAACAGAAAATACAACACTGCCATCGGGTGATCTGCGAATATTTTGATTGTTATAGTGAGATCTTATTTTATATGAAAAAATTACGCTCATATTCCTGTTGAAAAACGCTTTTGTCGAGATTTGCTGGGCATGATAGCTCGTGCTAGCTATGTTCTGATGTGCTGCACCACTGACAATGCTACGCCAAAAAAAGCGGTTTTTCAACTCAAAGAGCCTAGTTTTAAAAATTACAGAACATCTTAGGTGAAACAACTGGTAGAGTAACGCACCATAGTCTCGCGATTCTACATAAAGCCCATCAAGGTAGCCGGCATGACACAGCGTCCAGCCCGAAAGCCGCAGTGGGACGGTACAGGCGAGACAAAAGCAAACGGAGCACGCTATCGGCTTCCAACATTTTTCGCCCGTTGCCTAATAGAAACTGCCAGCAATGTAGCGTGCATATCGGTAGGGGACGCCAGTGCGCTTTCTCAACGATGAAAAATGTTTCTTCACTCCCTACAGGGAAGACGTGTTTGCACTTAGAACGAAATAGCTTGCTCCGTTTACTTATGTCCGCGCCTGTACATGTACAAAATGTGTCCATGGAGTACTAGCCACTCTTGGCGCCCATTGCACGCGCACCACAATCACGGTGCCTTTTCCGAAAGGCTCCACCGGGACGTCCCAAGAGCGCCTAAATGGACGCTCGTAACACCCCTTGTTCACCCGTTAGACTCAACTGGAGGACTTCCTCAAGAAGCGTCTCGTCTCGTATGCAATGACTTCCCTTTCTCCACACAAACGATGTCTTCAGACAAGATTTAGGACCGCACCCAATTAAACTAGATATGTTTGTATGAGAAATATCATTAGGATGCATTTTTATTGCTATTTGAGTGTTAGAGAACTTGTGATGGAACGCATGGAAGGGCAAAAATATTGTCGACTATGCTTGTTTTGTGTGGAATCCTTACAAGGTAACAGAGATTAAGAAAATTGACGCCATACAAAGGAAATCAGTTCGCTTCATCAGTAATGAATATCGCAGTGATTTTTCACCCTCATCTGCAATGAAATCATTACAAATCACTACCATTGCTACTCGCCGGCAACTAGAATCGTTAAAATTTCTGCACTGGGTCGCTAATTCGCGCTATCGACCATCAAGCGCCAGGTACATCACGAGTGTCATACCTTCGTCAACCAGAAGTTATCATTATTTTAATTTTGCACCTTACTTTGCTCGCACTAATGTGTTTAAATATAGTTTCCGCGCACCATTGAACACTGGAATACATTGCCCGGCCGAGTGCGTTCCCTCTCTATAGACAATTTTTTACAGGGCATAGCTGATTCGTAATCTTTTTATTTACTGTACCCAAGCTCCCAATTTGTGTAATTTTTCCTATGTATTCAACATTTGTGTTTTAAATTTTTGGTACCATGTCTTTAGTTTTTGATTGTATATGTCCACTCCTGCGATAGCCCCTGTAGGGGCTGCAGTAAGTACAAATAAATAAATAAATAAATAAAAACCGCGGTGGGGTGGATAGCGGCGCCGTCGGTATAACAAACCGGCCGCTACTGGGATTGGTTGTTTGCTTGCCAACCTCCGGACTGTTTCGCCGCGATTGATGTCCCGACCAAATGAAATGAAAAGGATGTAAATAATTCACAAATGGGGCTCCAGGTGCCGTATTCTATATGCAGTCCATTTTATAATTGCCATTTCAATTGCGTCGGTTCCTTTGTCATTGGTCAGTTATGTATACCTGAGGTTATCAAGCGCCTCTGGAAACTGGCCCGGCGATTGGTTGATTGGCGACCGGACCTCAGCATTGGCTAGCGCTGACTGGGATATGCAGCCACTGGTTAGGTGCAGCGCAGCGCTCTGTAAATAGCAGGTGACCGGATTTGAGCACTGGCTGCTATTGACTGCATATCGAAGGCAATGGTGGGGTCCGTTCGCCTTCTGCCCAAAAGGGAGTCGCTTTGCACAGACGCTTGAAAGCCGCGGGCATATCTGAGTGACCAATGACAGAGGACCAGACGGACACAAAAATGGCCGTTTTAAAATTGACAGTATATAGAATACGGCCCCAAGTTTAGTTTCTTCGGTTCAATCCTGACGACTGTGTAATGGTGTATTCCAATCGGTGACCCGGAGCAAGATTCCTTGCTCCGCAAAATATGGAAGAAAAAAAGCTTATACTGTTTTATATCAGCCCCACCACTTATTTAAACCCCCCAAAAAAGGGTCTTTAAACGTTTTTAGGAAATATTAGTGAAATCAAATGAAATGGGTGGCGTGTTTCTATAGGTGATATGGATTCAGAGCGAATGCCTTGATTGCACGGCGATGGTATTGTTCCTAGACTACCAAGATATATTTTCCCTTCGCGGATTTGGGGAGTTCCTACTGCTCGGTGATTGTAATACGCCACAAGACATTGACAGAAACGTTAACTGAAAAGAAAAAAAACTAGAGTACAAGTCCCCTCGCCTTTCCACTGGGCTGTTAGGTTTTCAGTGGATGCTACCCGAGCTCTCACAATGCGATACTTTTCGAGGCTCGAGATGCTCAATTATTTCCATGAAAACATTTCGGGTGGTCAAAAGCTTCGTTCGCCTCTTTCCATTTCGTCCCAGTTTCGTACCCTATTCGCCGTCCTTTGTCCATTTTCTCGCTGTGAAGGCTGTTTGGGGTTAAGTTGTGAATTCTATCACCCGGACAGATGCCGACATATATTCAGCGTTCTCATGTGGCCGCTTACATTCCCTGCCGCTCAATCTACCTTTCGTGTCCTTTCTCTTCATTCAATCGCTTTTACTGACGTGCTAGGTGGCGTCTTGCGGTCGTTTTATATTGAATCTGTTGATATAGATTTGTTGATCAGGCAATTCTGGTGCAAAATTTATCTCCTCCACGAGACTGAGAAGACTGAGTAGTCTCGTGGGGATATATTAAGGATATTATTCCTCATAACAAAGCTCCTAAAGTTGATTAGTTAGTAATCGGTAACTAATTGCGCTTAAATTGCCTACCACCAGGGGCATAATGTCCGCTGTGCCGTACAATCATTCTGGACAGATCGCTTTGTCCTATCTTCTATGGCTTTTGAACAAAAATATAAAATACACAGTCATTAAAAAACAACCCTGTTTATTTATGTGTGTAATAATAAAAATCGTATTCAAAGTTAGCTGACCTTACAACGCCAGATGAGAGTAATAAAATACCTGCAGTGGTCATGTCTGGCTCCAGCGATAAAACAGCTGTGCGCTAACTACTTATCTACCAAGAGATGCCTTTATCAGCACGCAGAACGGGATTCACGGAGCATAACAGTGGGTCAAAACGCTATAAAGGAAACCGTGCCTGAAGCAGAATAATAGGGCTAACCTGAGGCACTATACTGGGTGTTTCAGGGAAGACTTTCAGTAATTTTAAAAAATAGCTTTTTGAGGCAGAATTATGGCTTTTTCGAGGTAATATTACCTGTGTTGGCGCACACCAGAAAACCGGTTAATGTTTTAAGTAGTAAGCAGGTTAACTAATTTTCAATAATTAACTTTTTAACCATTAAAGTTAGCCGCCTAGTTGCAATTAGAGATATGCGGCCGGTTCCTAGTAATAGCCAAATCAATTTTTAGAATATAGAAAACACGATTACCCTTGGCGCTATGGCTCGACAAAATTTGGCTTTTCTGACTAGTTGCGTGCACTAGAAAGGTTGCTTTGCGTGCATTCCTTTCGAAAGCGCATGTATTTTGGCACAATATAGAGAAATTTTGGAAATTCTAAAAACTTAATTATCTGGCTATTACTAACGACCGGCTACAAATTTCTAAATGTAACTAGGCGACTGACTCTAAAAGGTAAAAATTTCAATGCTAAAACTTCGTTAACCACCTTGCCGCTTAAAACAATTTACCAGTTTTCTGGCCTCCGCCAACACTGGTAATGCTATATCGAAGAAGCCATATTTTTACCTGAAATAACCTATTTTGAGAATTACTGAAAGTCTTCCCTGAAACACGCAATTTTTTTCATACGGGGTGTTTCAGCGAACACTTTCAAAAAATTTTCAAAAGTAGGCTTTTTGGCGTAAAAATATAAAACTTTATATCAAATTATAAAAATAAAAATAAAAAGTCAGTCTCATAATAATTGGTTTTTGCGGAAAGGAAATGGCGCAGTATCTGTCTCATATATCGTTGGACACCTGAACCGCGCCGTAAGGGAAGGGATAAAGGAGGGAGTGAAAGACGAAAGGAAGAATAGGTGCCGTAGTGGAGGGCTCCGGAATAATTTCGACCACCTGGGGATCTTTAAGGTTCACTGACATCGCACAGCAAACGGGCGCCTTAGCGTTTTTTGAGTCTGCACTATTGAAATAGAGGAAAGAATTATTGAGAACATTGAAAATAAGCTTATAACACTGGCCATATTTTTAGATCCGCGTGAAGCTTTCGACTCTATCAATCACAATATATTACTTAGGAAATAAATTGCTACGGTATAAGAAAAATTACACTAGAACTTTTCAAAAGCTACCTAAGCGACCGGTGTCAGTTCACTCAAGTAAGAAATACAATTTCGCCCATGGCTCTTGTCACCACTGGTGTTCCCCAATGGTCTATTTTGGGACCAGTTCTGTTTCTGCTTTACATAAATGATGTAGTTAACTTACCTCATAGCAAGAACATCATAGTTTATGCATACGACACTAATGTATTCTTTGCTGGGCAGAACTTGCAGATCATACAGGAAACGGCCAACGGTTCGTTACAAGAACTGTCTTTCTGGCTAAATTCATATGAACTAACATTAAACGCGGCTAAAACAAAGCACATCGTATTTAGAGCAAAAAACATGAAAGTAGATAGCAACTTCCTCGACACATTCGAAGACAGTCGTCTTACTCAAGAAACATCAATAAAATTCTTAGGCGTCATGTTTGAGGAGCACCTTCTTTGGACAACTCACATGGAATATATTCGCCCAAAGATAGCTCGATCTGTAGGCGTACTAAACAAATTTAAAAACCTGTTACCAGGGAAGGTAAAGTTACAAATTTATTATTCCCTTTTTCATTCGTACATGTGTTATGGTCTATTCATGGGGTACAACGACCACCACAAACGTGAAAAAAAATTTCACGTTGCAGAGGCGAGCCGTTCATGCCGTAGCGAACCTACCCTTCTGTAAGTGCACATCCGACCTTTTTCCCAGGTATAACATGTTAACCATACAGCAAAGTTACAAGAAGAAAGTAGCAATGTATATTAAGAGTCTCGTTAGAGTAAATAAAAACGATTTCGAGCAATAATATCTAATATCAAGCCCACCTTATAATTTCCGGCGACACAAATACCATGCCTATAAGCCCCGTACAAATTATGGTTTTCAGAAGCTAAAATATCAGATACCAAATTTATTAAACACTTATCGCGGAATTATAGATTTAGCACTTGAAAACCACACACGAAACACTTTTAAAAACGAAGTTCATGGAATGCTGGCTTCCAAGGTGGACTACACTAATTCCACCCTTTTGTCTTTTAGTACATTTTCAATCTTTTGCCTTATACTTATTTCCTTCATGCAAGTGTATTCTACGTTTAAAATGCCTCCTATGCATTGTATTGATTGTGGATGGCTTCAGTGGAAAATTTCTAAAACTGTTGCTGTTTGCCGCTGATTGTCATTGTCCAGGACTACAGGCCCTTGTCAGGTGTTTGCAACACCTTTAGCCTGTACGTCCTCGGTTTTTGCATTTCATGTACAGAAATAAACAAGTTTATTATTATTATTATTATTATTATTATTATTATTATTATTATTATTATTATTATTATTATTATTATTATTATTATTATTATTATTATTATTATATGGCTTTTGCGGCATAGTATTACCAGTGTTGGTGGGCCCCATAAAACCGGTCAATCGTCTCAAGTAGCAAGCTCATTAACTAATTTTTAATAATTAACGTTTTGACTAGCACTGTTAGGCGCTTAGTGGCAACTAGAGATTTATAGCTGGTCGTTATTAATAGCCATATCAGTTTTTAAAATTTCGATAACGCGATTACCCTTGCCGCTGTGGCTCGACAAAATTTGGCTACATAGTGCGAAATTACATGCGCTTTCGTAAGCATGCAGACAAAGCAACCCCTCCAGTGCACGTAACTAGCCGAAAAAGCCAAATTTTGTGGAGCCACAGCGCGAAGGGTAATCGTGTTTGAGAAATTCCAAAAACTGATATGGTCATTACTAACGACCGGCTAAGAGTCTCTAATTACCACTAGGCGGCTAACTTTAATAGTAAAAAGTTAATTATTGAAAATTAGTTAACCTGGGGCTAGATTACGTCAATTAGGAACATTGTCAAAAACTTGTCACAAAGGTGTCAATAAGCCTCACTCCTATTGGTCGGTTGTGGCTAGCGGCCATATTGCTTTTCTGCGTCATGGGTGGCTGCTGATGACGTCACGAATATGACAGAAGTGATGACGTTGCACAGCTAATTATGCAGGCGGTCATTGACAGTTTTTGTCACAGTTTTGAGGCTGTCAATCTGACCGTTGAGTTTGTGACAGAAAATGGCGGCGGTGTACGCGGCCGTACGACTGAGGCGGCTGCGCTGGCGCGATCAACAGCGAAGGAGGGCGCACGAAGACGCGTTTGACTTGCCGGACGAGCTGTTTCGACGCCTTTTTCGACTGGAGAAGCAGACTGTGGAGTGTTTGTGCGACGAACTCGCCGATGGACTGGGAGGTTTGCGTGAGAGTGCGCTGTCGGTGCGGCGGCAGGTGCTCTGTACTGCGGTTCTTTGCCACGGGCGGCTGTCAGGCAGCCGTTGGTAGCGGGGAGCACGTCGGCATCGCACAACCGATGGTAAGCAAATGCGTGCGGCAGGTATTGGAGGCAATTCGTAATGTTAGTGCGCAGAAGGGGTGGGTTCCGTCGTCACCTCTTTGACACACAGCTACATATAAATAAGACACGCTTATGCTGGCAAAGCACTTTATTTTTCCCAGCAAATGGCACTTCGTGGTCGTCATCTGTTTCCCAAGGGGAAAGAAACAACCAAACACTCGTCACATACTGCAACACCTCAGCTTTTGGCATTTTTGTCATCGATCGAAAGAGCCGAACAACATACTGCAACAAATTGTATTCGCCGATTTCGTACCAAGCGCTTCTTGCAAGTTCGCTCGGTAGTCACGTAGCCTTCACTGCATTCGTTGAAATTTTTCTGTGCACTTAGGTCAACCGCACAGTAGCTCGTTTCCAGACGCCGCGCAAAAAAACAATAACACGGCGTGAAACAGCTGCTTCTGTGCAAAGCGGCCTTTTTACTGCCGTTAGCACACCCATGCGGCACCGGAAGTTACCCACCCACCAGCCAATTTAATAGCACAACTTCGAACGCTTTTTGTTTTGCTTAATATTCTCGAACTTTAAGCACAATTTTTTGACAAATTAAATAATAGTTATTTTCATCGTTGCTTATTTCTTGTTTCTTTTTACAAAAAATTAAGCAGACGGCCCCTCGAATGCTCTCTGGGCGCTACCCTGCTGTAATTGGCAGATTCCTCGTTGCGTCACGTGGTGACGTCTTATCGTGACGTCATTTTGACGACACTGTCAATACCTTGTGACAGAATTTGTCGCAGTTGCGTAATATAGCCCCTGCTTACTATTTGAGACGATTCTCTGGTTTTTGGTGTCAGCCAACACTGATAATGCTATGCCGCAAAAGCTATATTTTTACCCCAAAAAGCCTATTTCTGAAAATTTTTGAAAGCGTTCGCTGAAACACCCGGTATATGGTAATATTTCACTATAGCAATCAATATATCCCCAGATATCCCGTCGGTAGGCTTGCATTTTTTTAATATCAACCTTCTTGCTATCGTAAAAAACGTTTCTGATTGGTTTTCGGTGGCAGTCTTAACTGCTCGATGTGAGCTATGAAAAACATTAAAACAAAAGTTTTGCTACACATCGGAAGAATAGACCATTACCTTCAATATTTCCATAAGGGTAGCTTACAACATTCTAATATTCATGCTCAATTCCTAGCTGTGAGCGGGCCTCTCAAACGCGGATAATCCACCTAGAATTCACACTAACATGGATTTTCTGACCTTCCATGTGGCCGACAAGTGGACCGTTCCCCGTGTGTCGGGGCGCACAATACGTCGACCGATATCTTGCAGGAACAGCCATTAACATCATAATTTTTTCGTGCGTGCCGAGATGCATTTTGATCGACCGTGCGGATACCAACTATGACAGGCGTTTTTACGAAGCAGCTGTCTCGCCGTCAGCGTGGCGACCCTTTTGTCCCTTACACACCAGACCATGATACGCTGGCGATATTTTTTTGACATCTAGCCTCCCCGCATGACGACATACTGCTGGAGCTGGTAAAAAAACGCAATTCTAAAACGCAATGCTGAAACGCAGTTGTAAAAGTTAAGAGCGTGTGTGTATGACAGGCTACGAAAACGTAAGTAAACGGAAGGTGAGAAAACGCAGTTAAAAATCGCAGGAGATAAAGAATTTTTCACAAGAACAGCACTAAAAAGGACCTCATATGAATTTTACCGAACATGGCAATTTCAAATTTCAACGCGGTCAACGACCACATGAAAGGTGGTGGGGGGGGGGGGGAGAAGGTGGGGCGGTGTATGCTAAATACTCAATTCTCGAGCATTTCGTTCCAGAGAAGCCGAGGACCAGGCCGCGAGAAAGCTTGTACACATCGGACATCGCTGGGTGCTCGGCGGCACAGGGGAATGAACCCAGCTCTCCCCACATATGAAGAAGCTTGGTGTTCAAGCAGATCTTTCTATATTGCTAGAAAAATACTGTATTTGATCTTGCCAACAAGGGCTAAAGGTGAAATTTTGAGTTTGTGAAAGCCTTTTGAAAAATATATTTATGACGTAGACGAATTTTACTTTTCAAGCAGCCCTAATTCTTGAAAGTTTATTCACTTGTTCGGAATTTGAACTTTCATTACGATGACGTGATTAAAATGTAGTGAGTTGCAGATCAGACGCGTGGGAAGAAGGATAAAAATGTTTCATTTTAGTGAAATAAAAAGGACCGCTTTTTAAAAACAATTTTTGAACTTGGGACCTTGTGGGGCAGCATGTGCGGCATAATCATCCCAGTCTTCGCAGAGCTTTGTTAGAAATCTAATCAAGCTATTTAAACTATGACTGGAGCTACGTGATAGTAACGCCGAGGTATTTGTATTTCAGAGCTATTCTTTTTATATTTGTTTTTGAATGATGTATGATTAAGTAATTAAACGTGCGTTTTGAGAACAACATTACTTTTGGAGAAATTAATGTTAATTTCCTTTTGAGCGCACCACTTCCAGGTGCTTCAGAAAGATTTGTCTGGAAAGTCGTAATCGAGAGATGACATAACTGTATTACAGAGCAATCAACCAACAGTGTACAGGCATCTGTTTCGTAGTACATGACGTGGCAGATCACTGATGTATAACAGAAAAAAAGGACCCAGGCCGGAACCTTTAAAGACGCCTTAAAAAACTTTCAATCAGATTTGATGCAGTTGGAGTCAAATATAAACATTGTTAGCGTTGAGAAATAAAACCGGATCAGTAACAGGAGTATCTTTAAATGAAGTTATGCTTTTTTATGATTTTCCCTTGGGAGATAGTACTAAACGCTTTCGATAAGTCAGTGACTATGGAGTCAACTGGTTAACCGCATATTCATAGAAAACGAATGCAAGGCAACGAAATTATGGAAAGGAAAACTGCGTTCGTTATGCGAGTAAATACGGTACACGTTCGCTATCTCAAGCGCAAGGCGTTCGTTGTAGCATATCGAAAACGACGTCATCAGCGAAGTCATAGTAGACTGCCCCATTTCGTTTCCCACAGCCATCGCTTCATCCACGAGGGGCTTTACAATTCAGGTGTACTACTAAGTGATGTATCCGACAATAAAGGGAAAACAGCCTCAAAGAATTCATCCCAGTTCTAAACTGCGCAACAGCCTTTTCATCTGGGGAGGCTGGACAGAGTCTTAACCGATGTGGTGGAGCATCTGGTAGACGATGACCGCGTACGTAGCCAGCATGGAGAGGACGGTGATGGTGGTGCCCCGGTGGACGTCGAAGCAGTTCCAGCCGGTCATCTCGACGCGGGCAGCTCGCACAGCCGTGGCCAGCAGCAGCAGCTCCTGATTCAGCGCCACGTCATTTTCTTTGCCAGTGGCGCCGGCCGCATGCACTGACTGGCAGCACGACAGGCGCAGCACATGCGGCGTGAGCGAGTCCTTGGCCAGGCGACCCGGCTCCGAGGCGGCCACGAACAGCGCTACGAGAAGCAGCACGCCGAGCGTAACGTCCACCGACGCCGCTGCGTAGCCAGTAGGGTCATCGACGTCCGCTCTTGCCATGATCCAGGGCACGCCGAACACGAAGCAGATCACGGCGTCCCCGCACCTTCGACGTAAAGTGATACGGGCAGCGTCAGCATGTGTTGTGTATGCGCGCCGACTGCTCAGCGGCTGGCGCGACGTGCGGAAGTGGCAATTCAATATGCGCCTCATGCACCGTCGATACACCCCTCCATCGGATTCTTACAGATCGCGAAACGACTCGTTGTTGAACGGTTGGGAATAGGTGCAGAGAGCTTGCGATACCGCTTCCACCGTGCTTGCGCCAAGCACGCGCAACTGTCCAGTGAGCAGTGTGACGACGCCTATCGTCCACTATTTGGCAAGGTAAGCCTGATCTCGGCGCCACCATACTGCTCGCCTGACTGCTGTGTTCACATCGCAAACCGCAGCGCGGACTCTCTGAACTTGGTCGCAGCATTCCAAAGAGCATGTATTTGGACAGCTACGTGTATGTGAAAAACTACGCACCAACAGCGTGTTTACAAACACAGCGGCTTTCTTAGACACTGTGGGCGCTGGCACTGCTGTCGTCCAACATTTTTGTCGTTGTTGGGGTACATTTTGAGGTTCAGTTTTCTATACGCCGAGTAAATTGTTGCAGCGAAGTTTAGCTTATGCGACTTCAAAGGTGCATCCTTATCAAAAAGAAAAGCGTGCGCTTTTTCTTTTTTTTGTTAAGAGAAATTTTAGGCGCAGGGAACGGATGGGGCAGCTTATAGGAGCAACAACTTTGCAGGACCTGCACAAAACAAGGAGCTGATTTGGCAAAAAGCTTTTGAGAACTGGTGGACAGTCCATATTTCTTATGATAGTACCAACAGTGCTCACAGCAACAGTAGTGTATAAAGTATTACATTCGCGCCAAATCAACGCTCCTCCACGAGCGTCCGCTCAAGCGTTGTAAACAGATGCGCGGTTGCACAAATCCAACGTTCCTGACTGCGAAAATACAAAAACAAGCACAAAAAAAAGCAAACGGGTGGATTCGACGTGTTGGTAAGATCCACAGTGCTTCGACACCACAAGAGCTTTTACATCATGAAGCTTTTACGGGCCTTACGCGTTTTGAATGTGAAATTATCCTTTGCCCTAGGGGCCTTTCTCATAAAGGCCTGTAATCAAAAGGTATTCAGCCTAAAAGCCTTTGTTATTGCCAATGCCAATAAAAACCATCATCATCTTTATTTAGTAACAGCCTACACCATTCCAAAACTACCACTGTCCCTAACTCTCACTATCACGAAATTGACTAATGCGGTGGCTTACGGTCTACTTTAGAAGTCCTACGAAACCATGGTGACGCCATTAGGATTTTTGGACCATTGCTGTTGGACAATATCGGGCCGATGGGCCCACTGCGCAGGAGGTTTCATTTCTTTTCAGCCTTCTTGGGCAGCAGCAAGCATGAGAGGAGAGGTGAGAAGGAGCTGGAGCTGCTGACAGTGGCTGGCGCCTTGAACGATTTCGGTCCTTTTAAGCACGAAATGATTATAGCTATTATTATGGCCCGAATCCCGCGGATAACCTCCGGAAACCTCGGCAATCCTGAGGCTAATTAAGACGCCTAAGATGACGCTCAGTCTGAAGAAAAAACTCAGAAAAATTCTGCCGGAATGGTATTTAGCAGGGCGCACTGAAGGAACTGGCGCATCGCCAACAGAAGGGTCTTCAACGATTCTCGAATGGTGCCGAACACGGTTACCAGCAGCAGTGCGTAGCATTGCCTGTATTACTCCGATTTCCTTTCCACATCACTCGGAAGCTGGGGCGCCGGTTATGACGCGTGTGCAGACTAGATGGTGACGGAGTGCTTTAAGGCTGCGCTTGTGATGGGCGTTGCTCGGGGCTGAACAGCGAGCAGACGAGCCGCATTTATAAAAGAAGCGTCCTTAAATTCGCTAAACACTCAGTGCAGCATATTCAGGATTGTTTGTATTCGAACATAAGCTATAGCGCGTCTTCGTTGCCAGCACCACTGCCAGCCAAGCGCCACACTAGAGGAAGAATATGCGCCAATCTGGAGATAATTAAACATCTTCGGGAGGGAGGTGTCCTAGAATGTGCTTCGCATTTCCCGCAATACATCTGATGTATTGCGTGGCCTATCCTCGACGAAGAAGTTACGCTACAATTTTCATTCAGTTGGCCCGTTTGACAGAAAAGCAGACATGAGCACAGAATGAAGAAAGAAGTCGCTTATCCTGCCCCTGACTGCACTTTTTCCTCGTGGCTTCTTTGAGCCAATAAAGTACTGCGAGTTTCAAGCCTGAATTTGGTCGAGACAGTTCGCGATACCGGAGGAAGCGAGTGCTTCAAGCCGCAGCCGTGCATTTGTCCCACCTCTCCCCTCTGTTTATGTAATGCTTGCGTTTCAATGCTATGGATGCAGCCAAATATGATCTCCGCCGTACGGTCGCCGTTCCGTGTCCTTATTTCGTAGCAATGGGCCAGCAGTGAAGTGATTAAACGCAAAGCGAAGTGCGTTGAGGTATATTACCATGCAGTGCTGTTTAAATAGAACGCAGCTAAGTGATATTTACATACAAGTTAGAATAAGGCACCAGTCGCGTCGAATCTATCCTAAATAATGTTCAACTGCTTTCCCAGATTACTTACTGTAACAACGTGTTAAATAAACCCTTCTCGCTCTTTTTTCGCATAAAATCCTTAACATTCGACAGCGTGGCAACAAACGCAGCAATCGACGTCACAGAAAGCACGGAAGAGAGAAAGGCACTGCACTGAGCTGCATGAGCTTTTCCCTATGGTGAGATAGGATATATGCCGCTATGTTCCCTGTGCGTTAAAGTGAGGTAACAGGTTCATGACGCCAAGCATTGCATAGCCGTGTTCACGACTAAGGCAGAGAAACGTGATTGATGTACCAGAAGAAGAGCAGCCATCCGTAGAGGTCATCGCAGCGGCCAATGGCGCGGCACAGCGCAGCGTGACGCAGCCGCAGCTCCCGCACCTGCACACGTAGGGAAATACCATCATTTATTTTTGGCCTGTTTGTGGAACTGCATTAATTCCCGCTAAATTTTAATTGTGGTAAGAGGACAACATAACTATTCGGCGAATCATTTTTTTCAATATAGGCGCTTTGGCCACTGTCTCTGTTTTACGGTTCAAGTCTGAAACTCCCTCTCTGGTGTCGAATCATCTTCCAGAAATAGTCAGGACATTGAGTAACGCATCCCGACTAAAATTACAGGGTTTCAGCGGAAGCGAGTCTTAGAGACTCCCCGTGCGAAATCAAGAAAGATCTGAGCCAAGTGCTTTATCCTCAAACGTTTGACCAAAGGGCTGCATTTTGTGGCTTTGTAGAGGACCGGAACGAGCGTTAATTGTATTAGAGCTCTTCCACGTGATAATTTATTTCAACGCACATGCCGATGACAGCATCAACTGTCTTCTAAGTTTTATGAAATAGAGAATCGCTCCCTCTTTTCCCACTTTCGTTCTGTGTATCCTTCCCTCAGTATTAATGTCAGAGTTGTCCTTTGCTGTGGCTAATAAACAGATGTTGCTTCCAGCGATGTTTTCAGCACAGGAACTGTTTCCTTTCAGATTGGACATGTTACCTCGGCGACGTCCAGCTGTCGGTCACGTTTCTCGGAGGACTGCCGCATGCTGGTAGCGAGCTGATTTCCCAGAGCACCCAGGAAGTGGCAGAGAGAGACGTGCAGAGCGATGCTCCAACGAGGAAGCGACAGCACGACACCGTAGAGTAGGGCGTCCAGCACTGGTAGTACGTACGACCCTGGTCCGCTGCCAAAGACAAAAGGGTCAGACTCGCCGTACAGTGCCTCAACACCTATATAATCGACAACGCTTTGCACCGCTCGCCCGTTTGTACGATTCTTTTTTGTTAAAGCGCACTTATGCGTTTCATTTCTGCTTCATTTCGTAGACTGGCGCAATACATGAAGCAAGGGTTGGTGAAACAGGGCAAACCGTGCACTTAAGTGGCGGCTCTGTCTTGCAGTGCTAACTCTCACGAAATTGTGCGTATCGTGTGTACCGGAGTAACGTAAGAATTGAAAGAAGAAACTGCCGGGTTGCCTTCATTTCACTTAGTATATATAGTCTGCAAGGCGCAGTGATGCTGTGAATGGAAGAAAGCGCACTATCGCACATTTTCTTCTGACACAGTCGGCTTTCATGCTGATGGCAGCTTTTACGTTATCGCACTTTTTAATCAGGGAGTGCTTGGTGTCGGCTACGAAAGCTGCACGTGCGGCTTACCGGTTGTCGCTGGATGGTGCGAATCCGTACAAGTATGTGTCGCAGTACTCGCGGAGGCCTCTGCTACGGAGCGTAGAGACGCGAAGTCCAACGAACACCGCCCAGCTCACGAGGGCGAATGAGCTGGACGCCAGCACGGTGCGTCGCAGCGCTGACCACTCTGTCGGCTTCACGCACTGGGCTACCGAGGTGAATCGCCTTCCGAGCATGGCTGCCGCCGACTGGCGCACAAGTGCCAGCACCTCGGCGCCGTTTCGGGCGGCATGGGCGGCCGTCAGGAAGGACACCACTGCCCGGCAGAGGTCGGACGCGTCCGGAAGCACAGCCGTCATGGCGTCCGTGCCGCGTTTGGAGACCAACAGCAGCGAGGCGGCACAGTGCACGGAGTAGGCGGCGCACAGTGCGGGGAACACGAAGGCTACAGTGCGCATCAACAGCGCACATCGCCTGTCTTTGCCGCTGCTGTTGTTCATCTGGCAGAAATCCGAAAGCACGTGGGTATTTATTAGTAAAAAAAAAGCTTATACTCTTTTAGGGCAGGATTACAAGAAAGACCGAAGTGGCTCGAATACCGTCAACAATTGCCAGTGTTCTTTGCTTGCTTGCCATCATTGCGCCATGTTTCCGACTGCAAATTTCTGGCTTTTTATGTGGTTCTTAATACCATATGTGCCCCGTGAACTATGTCAGCATTCTTGGTACCTCTGGTGACGTGCAGACATCAGTTGGGCTGTACTACATAATCTGAGCACATGATTTAACTGAATATGTGGAAGGTTTTTTTTCTTTCTTTTTCTTTCGGAAAAGGGAACAGGGGAGGGGGCTCAGCATGGTGATGCGCGGTTTTTTTTACTTCCTAATGACTGCGGAAGCTGTGGGGCAAGACTCGGCAAAAGAATCTTCTAACAATAATACTTTTGCACAAGAAACGGTTTAAAACCGCGGTACTCTCATGGGTTCATTTCGCCCGCTGCAAGCAGTTCTTCTGGGCCAAGTCGGCGGTGACCATATCATGTAGCCTCGGAGCAGAGAAAGCGAAAGAGGGAACCGCCGTACAACTGCGCCAGGAGAGGTATGAGGACTCCAAAGATCTATGATTGCAATGTCGAGAATGACAAATTCCGCGTATATGTGCATCAGCCCAATAACTCTATCGCATCATAACCTATAGGTGGAGCTTAAGTGTCGCCTCCAATTTTTCTCTTGCTGCATGTTCTCGCCGGCTGCGGTTACAGACGGCAGTAATTTTATAAACAGCAAACAAGACATCAAAGTTGGTGATCCACATCGGAGGAGAGCTAGAGAGACCGGATCAACAAAAGAACAGAGATTAAAATGGTGTCGTTCATCACTACGTTCGTCTCTTTGCTACCGAGGGCTAGATATCGATTTCTTCAAATATCCTCAGAGCTGCCTCGTCCGAAAATTTGTAAGCGAGAATTAAGGGAGAGGAAAATCCACAAGCAGAAGGTGGAGTTTGGAACATTGCGCATTCCCGAAGCAAGCGACAGTTCAAAGTAAAAGTAAATGCAAAGGCACAAAACGCAAAAGGTAGCGCTGATCATCCGCATTGCCACGTAGGAGATTACTAATCAAGTTTCGTTGTTATTTTTTCACGTCCTTTTTTGGTTTCATGGTTCGGCTCTGGTTATGAGTATATTTTCTCCCGGCAATTTTCATTTCATGCTATTGCGCCTAAATAGAAGAATGATGATGATGACTATAATTATAGATTTTATCGTGCAAGGGAATCATAGCCAAAGAGCGCCATGGCGTAAGGTATTTTCGACTTCTCTAGGTGGGGTCAACGACCCATTTCCCAAGCATTTAACCACAAAATAAGCTGAACACCACACCAGGGGAAATCTTGTACCCAGTGTGTCACCGGTGGGTCCCCGGCGGCACTGGGGATCGAACCCCGCACCTCCCGCATGCGAGGCGGATGCTCAACCACTTGGCCAGCGCTGCGGACCAAGTCGAAGAATACCGTATTTACGCAACCTAATGAAGATACCAGGAATGCACAAGAAACAAAAGTGTGCTTGAATTCTCTGCTACATCACTACCACATACCTTTTTTCGCTGAATTTACGTTAAACATGTAGCACAATGCACTAGATGCAAAAAATGTGCAAAAAAGATTCAAATATTCACGAAGGCTCACATAATGCATCTAAATGTGGATTTCACGAAGACATATGTGAGAAAAATACTGCGCGATTTCATTCCATCCCCCCCCCCCAAAAAAAACGCAAAAAAACCAAAACCACGAGGACATTCCTTATTTTCTATCATATTCTGAGGTTTTTAAGTACAATAAGCTTGTGCCATTGATTTCTAGGGCATAAATTTTCCTTTGCGAAGCACAGATATTCGATAAATGCGTACTTGGTTTGTGAGATTCGGAGCTCATCAGTTACTGATATTTACCTCTACGCCACCACTGAGACGCCTTCAGCACCGTGGCTGCAGCACCGGATCACTTACGCAGCTTAACGGATGGAAGATACTCCCCATATATGATGTCGCCTACGAACAGTTGTACAGACCGCGGATTGAAGAAAATGTATATTGTTTCAGAAACAGTGCAGAAATAAAAGGACCAACATGAGGGCAACTTTCAAACATACGCTGTGAACTCACGCGGGCAACTTTCTTCGGCAGCCAGAATATAAGTAAACCTACTTACATGTTGATTCAAGGACAGGCCGGAGAACGGGAGGCCATAGAACCTCAGAACCAAAAGTGGCTCTCTGAATAGAGACAGCACCCAGGCGTAGCTCTGTTCAGAGCCCGAATCGTCGCCCAAGGGCGACTCGGGAAGATCAAGAACGGCTGAGGACACCATCTCGGATTTCCTTGGCGGAGGAGTTCCAATGGGCGACAGAAATGCGGACGTCATGTTGTAATTACCGCAACTGGTGTCGGATGCTACGTAAAGAAGATGACTTCAATGGTAAATGATCGTAATCAACGCTTCCGGAATAAGAAAATGCACATTAGGAGGACCACAGTCATCATACGCACGCAAGCCACACCAGAGGACGCACCTGAGTGCAGTTGGGAATCCGCAAGGCTGGTGCAAGTACCTTAAGAAATCGAATGCACTTGTCTTTCCACCGCAAAAACGCTGAAGGTTACCTTCGGGCAGGTGGCTTTGCGTACTCCGCGCACAAGTAGTCGCGTCTTTCTTCTTCAAGAAGAATCACTTGCACTCTTTTGAATAATTGCTCTGTGCTCTGTTATTTTCGTTTTGTCATATTTTCTGCACAGAATTCGTTCGTGGTTCGATTACAAGCTACGAGTGCCGCCATTTAGATATAAACATTTACATTAAGCGCCGTCATTTCGTATTTTTTTCACATCCGGTTGAGCTCTGCGCGGCTGGTCGATGTTTCTTATTAAGGCAATTCGTGGGCTTGAAGATTGAAAACACATTTGGCCTGTTTAATAATGCTGGCTTCCATTTGGAGCCCTTTTCAATTTTTTTCATGTGTGGTTTATATACCCTCTCTAGAGGTCGAGTCCAGCCTCATCAGAGCACTTTTATTGAGTTCAGAGTCTACAGTTATCTTTTTGTCCCACTCATCGTTCACTACCAAACAGGCATTGAAGTACTGATGGCGAGAATATTTATGTGAGTGGGCGGTGAAATTTTATGGTGCCTTTCGTGAAAGAGCTCTTTAAGGAACTGTTCTTGTGTGACTCAAGCCCTTCATATGAAAGAAAAGAAGTGCCGTCCAGGCAAATTTCTTTGAAAGCAGATTTTTCTTCTGATCAATAGCTCGCGACGTTTCCGAGTAGTTGTTGACAAAATTGGTCCCTGTTTATCAATACCGGTTCGCGACAATCTAATGTCAAAGAATAGGCATGCCATCCTTCCCCGATTCCCAAGTAAATTCGCCTGCTATATAGCTGGAAACATTCCTGGGATTTTAAATACACAGGATATTAGTCATGACATGGGTTATGTGGATCCCTGCATGTGACGTAAGCACCGTTGGCGGTTCTAACAATCGACAGCATACAATATTGCCTTGGATACACTTTTTATTGCTAACTCTATGAAACAAAGGCAGACAGAGAACGCTGCACTGCACAGTTCCTGCGGCGTCTACTGCTTTTTGAGCTGCGATATAACAACCAATCAGAGCGTCGTTAGATGATTTAGAGCAGTTGTTGCAGCGTGGGATGAACTGGACTGTGCCAGGTGCTTTTCCCTCCGCTCCTCCTTCTAACTGATAACTGGTGCGTCTGGAGAGGGTTGTGATGACCCCCATAATGCGCAGGTCCACACGGGACGGAGAGGCAAAGAGACACCGTATGGCTCAGTTTAAACAAACAGGTATATTCAATAATTACACATGATTAAGATTATACATCAGAGGCTGGGGCGTCCGAGCTTACGTGCCGACGACTTCATGGGGGCGATGGAGTGGCTCCGGAGTTGGGCTCGAGCGGTTGCTGGCAGAAGCTGCACGCCGTCGGGCTTCGGCGCTGAAGGCCCTCTTGGCGAACGATGTCGTCCTGAGCGTGCCTCTTCCGTACTGCTTCTCGATTTTTATATCCTCTTCTCCACACTCCCTAGGGTGAGGACGCCCACGCCGGAGGGGAAGGAGGGGGGGCTAGGGCTTTCACTTGGGCGCACAAACATACCACCGCATCGTGGTCTCGCCCCCCTCACGTGTTGAGTCCGCGGGAAAGAAGGTTGTCTTCGAGGTAGCGCATAGCGTCGGCTGTGGTAAGGCGCGCTCTGACTTGCTGACAGTTCCCGCGGGTCACCGGCCTCCATTCTCCATCCATCAACTGACACTCGCTCCTCAAGGTAAGGCGCGCTCTGGCCCGCTGACAGTTCCCTTGTCCTGGAATGTGCTCGGAAGGGCCGCCCCTGGAACCGCCACGCCAATTGGGGAGGATAAGCCCGTTTCCCCGCGGCGACGGGTCCGGTTGGGCTTAAACCCCTTCGTTCTGGTTGTCACTCTCAACGAGCATGGCTGGGTAATTGATGATGCCTGTCATCTGGGTCTCCGTCTACGCCGCGCCGTCGAACGTGGAACCTCGTAGCACACACAAGGAATGTACCTCGTAGCACACACAAGGAATGTACCTCGTAGCGCACACAAGGAATGTACCTCGTAGCACACAAGGAATGTCACACTCGCTCACCCTCCAGAAGAATGTTCTCCGAACATTTGAGTCCCTGCAGCTCCCCTTGTCTTTCTGAATCGCCTCGCACAGTGCGTCCGACAAAACACTTTTCGCTGCACTCAACACCACTGCACAACACCATATGCCTCCGCTGTCATAACTGGCGTCTCCAGGGGCAGCACTGATCTTCTTTTACAGATAAACATGAAACTCAGCACCCAAGCCTCTCCTTTCTAGTCCAAACTGGACGAAATAAATTTACCACAGTTACAAAGGAGCTCCCACTTCTAGCACGATCACGGCACAGACAAAAATATAGATAACGAAAGGAAGTAGGGCAGGTTCTGCATGCGCTCCGCATGCTCTCCTGTGAAGGTGTTACTTAATGACAGAAAGGTTTAACTACTAACTCCGATAACTTAACACATACGCATATAGCAATGTTATGAGCTGCGGCATTACACAATTCTGACCAGTTCACAACTCCGCTCTGTTTACACCATTAGTCCGACTTAGCTTTCCGATTTCGCAGCGGATATCGGCCTTCATGAGTCATTCTAAGTAAGTCTGTGACCCTTTGTCTGCTTTGGGATTCGCGAGGGCTCGTGGCAGGAGCCTCTCCTGGCGTTATCTGCGCGGCAACCTCGCGCGCTTCTTCTTCTAGCAATGCATGAAGTAAATCCGGTGGCATTCTGGCCGTCACCTCTGGCGCCTGCCGAACAAATGCAGGAGAGGGCGTTTCTTGCGAACTATCTGCGCGCTCCGCTTCACTTCTGTCCCCATCGAAATCCGCGCTTTCCCTTTCCTCATTTCGTGAATACTGAACCGGTGCCGACTTGAGGCGATTTGCGTGTATCCTTATCAAGCGCCGGTTCACGTCTCGGACTCTGAAGTTTACCGGAGAAAGCTTCTCGACAACCTCGCACGGTCCTCTCCACTTCGTCTGGAACTTACGAGCTAGCCCAATCTGCCTTTGGCAGTTTTCAATGTACACGCTGTCCCCCACATTAAACGGCACGTCTCTAGCACTGCGATCGTGCACCTCCTTCCTGCGCTTCGCCGCTTTCTTTAAGGCCTCATTTGCGATGTCCCTCGGCACTTGCAAGCGCGATTCTAGCTCCACCTTATAGTCGTCTAGTGAAGCGTATGGGACACGACGGGGGCCCTCTGGCACTTCACTAGGCTGGTCCGGGTCTCGGCCGTAGAGAAGAAAGAATGGCGATTCGCCCGTGCTCTCGTGTGCTGCGGAATTGTAGGCAAACATTGCATACGGGAGCCACAAGTCCCAGTCCCGCTGGTCGCGCGAAACAAAATGCGACAGGAACCCGGCCACGGTTTGGTTCAGTCGCTCCACCGCGCCGTTGCAAGCCGGATGGTACGGTGTTGTCTGCTTCTTAGCGATCTTAAGCAGCTCGCAAACTCTCCTCATTAGCTGCGACACGAAGTTCGTTCCCCGATCTGTCAAGAGTTGCCTCGGGGGTCCATGTCGGAGCACGATCTGTTCGACAAATGCTCTTGCAACCGTGTCTGCCTTCTGATCTGGGAGTGCTACCGCTTCCGCGTATTTTGAAAGGTGATCGACAAATACTAAAATGTACTTGTTTCCGGAAGTGGTCGTGGGCAATGGGCTCATTATGTCCATACCTGTCCGCTCGAAGGGAGCCGACACCTCAGAGAACGGCTGAATTGGAGCTGGTCTTCGTCCCTTGGGTGTTTTTCTTTCGAGACAGGAATTACACTTCGCACAGTAGTCTCTAACATCCTGTCGCATGCCACTCCAAAAGTACAAACGCTCCACACGCCTGCGTGTCTTCGCTACGCCAAAATGACCGGCGCATGGCGCATCGTGAAACGCGCGAAGAACCCTTTCTGTCCACGACCGAGGTATGACGACTCTCTCCCAAGCGGTTTTCTCTGGTCTCCCTTTCCTGGTTGGCCTCGTGCGCCGACACAGGGTGCCGTCTTTGTCAATGAAATAACCTAGCTGTTCGGGGTGAGACGGTGCGCCCTCTAAGCTTTCGATTATTCGCTTCAGGTCAGGATCTTTGCACTGCTCTGTGCGTAATTCGGCGGGGTCGACTACGGGGACAAGCTCATCTATAGCTGCCACGGCAGATGTGCGGCTGAGTGCATCAGCATTCAGATGTGTCTTTCCTGACTTGTGCTCAACTTCAAAGCAGTATTCCTGCAGGTGTAGATTCCATCTAGCGAGTTGCGAGCTAGGGTCCCTGACACTCATCACCCATTTCAGAGGATGGCAGTCTGTGACTAGCTTGAATTTGCGGCCGTAAAGGTAGCATCTGAAGTGCTTTACTGCCCAGACAACGGCGAGGCACTCCCTTTCCGTAGCTCCGTACTTTTGCTCTGTGGGGCTCAGCTGTCGGCTAGCAAAAGCAACGGGATGTTCTTTGCCCTCGATAACCTGAGATAGCACGGCACCAACTGCGAACTTTGACGCACCTGTGGCCATAACGAAGGGCAAATTAAAATCCGGGTGGCGCAACAGCGGTGCACTCATTAGCTTCCTTTTCAGGGCCCCAAAAGCATTCTCCGCGTTTTCGTCCCAGCGAAAGGCGACATTTTTGGCTGTTAAGGCGGTGAGCGGCTTAGCGAGCTTGGCGAACTCCTCTATGTGCCTTCAGTAGTAACCGATCAGGCCGAGAAACTGCCGGACCTGGCGGACGCTAGTCGGGGATGGAAAATCCGAGACACACCTTAGTTTCTCAGGGTCCGGTCGCACGCCGTCAGCTGAAACAACGTGCCCGAGGTATTTCACCTCGTTTTTGAGGAATTGGCACTTAGAGGGCTTCAGCTTGAGACCCGCTGCTCTTAGTCGCACCAAAACCTGCTCAATATCGCGCAAATGGTTCTCAAAACTGTCACTGTATATGATAATGTCATCCATATACACGAAGCACAGCCTCCCAAGAAGACCTGCCAGGATAACATCAGCGGTTTTCTGCCAGACTGCAGGGCTGTTGGCCAGACCCATCGGCATTCTTTTCCATTCATAGTGCCCTGAGGGCGTGTTGAATGCCGTTTTCTCGGCATCTGCCGGATCCATTGCTATCTGCCAGAATCCCGCCGCCATGTCCACTACCGTGAAGTACCTGGCAGAGCCCAGCTGAGAAAGCGTCTCCTGTATATTGGGGATGGGGTATGGATCGATGCGAGTTACGGCATTTAGTTTGCGGTAGTCCACTACCAATCGATACGAGCCATCTGGCTTTTCCACCAATAGTGCTGGTGCTCCCCAGGGTGACTTTGAGTGTTCGACAATGCCGCGATCAATCAGGTCCTGCACCTGCCGCTCCATCTCCCCACGTTGGGAGTAAGGAATCCTGTACGCACGCTGGTAAACGGGCGATGAAGTGCCGGTTTCTATCCTGTGCTTTATAACGCCACAGCAGGCCAAATCCAGGTTCGACGCGGCGAATACCTCCGAGTAGTCGTTCAGCAAACCAGCCAGAGCCTCCCTCTCCCTGGAATTTACGTGAGAAAGATCGAATGACACCTTTGGAGCAGCCGGAGGACTAGCATGCTCTACAGTTGCGAGTACCGTATCGGTGGGCTCACGTTTCTCTATCGCAGAGGTGAAGAAAGCCAATGTTTTGTTCTTGGGAAGGCTCAGTGGCTGCTGGCTACAGTTAACCACCCGTAGGGGCACTCTGTGGGCGTCATTAACTGTCACGAGGCACGCGGCTGCCTTCAGGCCATTGCTGAGAGAGTCGACCGGCTCAAGCACTCCCACGGCGCCGCTCTCTACATCTGAAGGCACAAACGCGTACAAAATGTGCTCCGACCAAGGAAGGACGACCGCCTCATCGACCAGCCTGACGGCAACCCGCGAATATACCTTCTCCAATGATCCCACTGTTGGACGTGTGTCAATATCGGTAATGCGAATCTCAGCCCCTCTCCTGTTCAAAAACGGAACTTTTGATCCGCCCGCATTAACCTCTTCCTCAGAGAATGAGACTACTACCTTCCCTTTTCTCAAAAAATCCTGCCCTAGTATACCTGACACTCCGTTTGGCAGAGACACCGTGTCCGGGCATACGTAGCAGGGGTGCTCCAATGCAATTCCGCCGAGAGAGAAGTGTAACCGGTAGAGTCCACTTATGCCAAGAGGATCCCCCGTTATGCCTACAAATTTGGTTGCCATACCACCAGACGCTTCCAACACCTCGCGGTCCCCCTTCCTTCGAAGCGTGTTAAAACTGCTCTCCTTAAGCAATGTCACCTTTGACCCCGTATCTATCAACAATTCCATGCAACAACCATTTAACTTGCAACGCACAACAGGGCATGCCTCGTCGGCCACACAAACTACCACCACCTCATCATCCACTGCTCCCTCCCCACGCTCCTCAGGCTGGGGAGGACTAACTAGTTTTTTGTCTCGGTATCTGGAGCCCCGCTGTAGGCTTGCTTAGGGCTTGTCTCGCCTGCTTCTCTTTGTGGCTCCCCACGGCGCACGTTTTGGCAGAACCTGGCGATGTGTCCGCGACCCTGGCAAGCGAAGCATACGATTTCTTCAAAATCTCGCATACCGCGCCTGTAGCTTTGTGGCGGTCTCCGGTTTCCAGCGAATGGGCACTGTTGAGCGCGCGCTTCAACCTGGCGTTCCACCTGCTGAGATAGCAGCTTTTCTAAGCGATCTAACCGCTCTGTCAAGAGAGCAACCTCAGGGTTGAGCACCGCTCTCTCTATGACGCGTACTCTCGCTGCGGCTGTCGTTAACGCCTCATTTCGTTCCTCATCCAATGCGGCCGCCACGGCTTGGTCGAAATTGCTCGGCTTGCGCGAGAGCACGAACCGGCGCACGGGGTCTTGCAGACCAGCCACGAACAAAGCGGTCATTTCCTCTTTAAGAAGATCCTCCGCGTATTTCTTCCTTAGCTGGTCTCCTTCCTCCTCCCTGCTTAACGTATCGCGCGCTAAGCGCTGAAGCCGCGACGCAAACGTTCGCACGTCCTCCCCTACCATCTGTCCGGCGTCACGGAACCTCTGTACCCGCACGTGACGTGGTTCAGTGTCGAAATGCTCAAACGCGAGCTTCTTAAATTCCGCAAATGATTTTGTGGATTTTACTTTTTCGTCTCGCCATGCAAAATCATGAGCAGCTCCTGCCATCTTACACCTCGCCATTCCCAGCATTTGAGCATCGGACCATCCCCCCATTTTCCCAATCTCTTCTAGCATGGAAAAGAAATCGCAGATTGGAACCCCTGTCTTATCTCCTGTAAACGTCGGAATGACGCTTCCTAATGCCAGCATGCTTGCTCCGAGCGACGGCTGTGGAGTGGGAGCTCCCTCAGATAAAGACATTTTTTTTTTTCAAGCCCTCCGGTGCCTCAAGCCTCTCAAATGGGGGTAAAAGTCCCACAATCAGTCCCGCGATTCCCTTTTGATTACAATTTTGAAGTCATGAATGTCGCAGCATTCAGAGGACATTTGCTTTTGAGACCCCACTTCTGACACCAGTGTGATGACCCCCATAATGCGCAGGTCCACACGGGACGGAGAGGCAAAGAGACACCGTATGGCTCAGTTTAAACAAACAGGTATATTCAATAATTACACATGATTAAGATTATACATCAGAGGCTGGGGCGTCCGAGCTTACGTGCCGACGACTTCATGGGGGCGATGGAGTGGGAACGGAGTTGGGCTCGAGCGGTTGCTGGCAGAAGCTGCACGCCGTCGGGCTTCGGCGCTGAAGGCCCTCTTGGCGAACGATGTCGTCCTGAGCGTGCCTCTTCCGTACTGCTTCTCGATTTTTATATCCTCTTCTCCACACTCCCTAGGGTGAGGACGCCCACGCCGGAGGGGAAGGAGGGGGGGCTAGGGCTTTCACTTGGGCGCACAAACATACCACCGCATCGTGGTCTCGCCCCCCTCACGTGTTGAGTCCGCGGGAAAGAAGGTTGTCTTCGAGGTAGCGCATAGCGTCGGCTGTGGTAAGGCGCGCTCTGGCTTGCTGACAGTTCCCGCGGGTCACCGGCCTCCATTCTCCATCCATCAACTGACACTCGCTCCTCAAGGTAAGGCGCGCTCTGGCCCGCTGACAGTTCCCTTGTCCTGGAATGTGCTCGGAAGGGCCGCCCCTGGAACCGCCACGCCAATTGGGGAGGATAAGCCCGTTTCCCCGCGGCGGCGGGTCCGGTTGGGCTTAAACCCCTTCGTTCTGGTTGTCACTCTCAACGAGCATGGCTGGGTAATTGATGATGCCTGTCATCTGGGTCTCCGTCTACGCCGCGCCGTCGAACGTGGAACCTCGTAGCACACACAAGGAATGTACCTCGTAGCACACACAAGGAATGTACCTCGTAGCGCACACAAGGAATGTACCTCGTAGCACACAAGGAATGTCACAGGGTGTGAAGTAGCCTCCGTCACTGCCCGCATAGTCCGTTCCGTAAAAAATAGCCACTGGTAAAATTTTATTCAGCTGAGCCCTGAAAGAGCTCTTCTCCAAGGACACGGCAGCTAATGCGTTCACAGGAACGGCCGGCATGTGTTTGACGAAATTTATCCCAGAAACATTCTGTTCACCTGGCTCCTTATTTGGCCTTGCGCTGGAAGAAACCTTTGGCGTAGGTACCAGTGATCACTGTCATTTCCGTCAGCTTTTTTGACAGACTACATTGGTTAGCTTTGCGCACGACATTGCGGCAGCGCTTTCTTATACCGCAATTCAAGCGAAAATAGAAGATACAACTGTACTGAACTACTCACAGTGCGAATGACAAAGTTCCACACCAACACCGCCAACAGGCTTTGATCTAACAGTGGAATTTCGTAGAAGCATTTTTTTGCGCTTCAGCCCGTTCTTTGAAACCTCACTGAGCTGAAACCAGACTTCATTCCGGAAAACAAGGCTTCGAACTTGGGAATTCAACAGCCTTACTAGGTATAATTTCTAAATATTTCACTCTGCACTCTAGTAATCTGAAACTCGGGGCTGATAATGAAATTGTTGACTGCAGTACCGCGGTTCCCGTTAGACCGGAGTGCCACTCGCACGCCCCCGTCATTTCCCTCTTTTTAGCGCACTATACAGGGTGTTTCACCTAAGACTTTTCACAATTTTTAAAAATAGTTTTTTAATTACAAGATCGCTTTTTTCGGCATAGCATTGTCAGCGGTGTAGTACATCGCGGCGACGGAGAAGGCTTGCGGCTGCCCGCCTTTCGTCTTCGCCTCTTGTACCTCCAGACTGCAGAAACCACGTCTTCCCCGGGAACCTTCGCTCTAGGAACTAGCGTTTTGAAACGGGAATTCACAGTGAGGTGCACAGGCAAAAAACGTTAGCTCGGAGAACGGCTCGAACCACCACCCTCACCCTCAGCAGTGCATTTTGCCCTTTCTCACCCTCACCTCATCATATCTTCCCTCCCTCACCCTCACCTCATCATGTCCTCCCTCACTCGCCCTCGTCCACACGAATTTTAATGCGCCTATCCTCCATCACCCTCACCACACCTAGTGAAATCCTAACGAGGTGAGGGTGAGGACGCCCTCTTTAGGGCTCGCCTCGTGAGGATGCCCATGCACCTCTGTGCCAGCGAAAAGGACCCCGACTCGCAATGCCGAATGGCTCCCATTGGCGGCCATGTGTTTGTTGGTTGACAGTTTGACTCCTGAAAGATGCCTGTCGCTAGTTACGACAACCTATTCTGTTTTAGATCACCCCATATTCGGACTCGACCAGTCCCGCAGTCTTGCGACAATTTGGGGGCTCACAGCTTTAATGGCAGAAATACCTAGCCGGGCGAGATATGTCGTCTCTAGGGGGTATATACAGGGCAAGCCAAGTGTATTATTTGTCGGAGCACTTCCAGCTTGCTGACGTCACTTTCTGTCAGCGTATGCGCTGTGGTGTCATCTTTCCCGTTTAAGTGGCGCCACGTGACCTTGCCACATCATCCACCTCTTAATTGATAACAACGCCTCGTTTTGGAGCGAAAAGCTCCACTTCTCGCTTGCAAAGCTGAAGGCCAAATGACGCTTGAATCTTACCTCTAACTGGAGGCTCGGCGCAGTTGTGGCTGTGACGTCATACCACGTGACTTGTCGCAGCTGTTACCGCTCGCTCCGCTGCCGCTCTGACCGCTCGCTCTCCTCAGTTATATCACGTGACGAACCACGTGATTCGGTCTTGCTTGAGACACAGCTTATGTGAAGGCACATTGCCGTATCACGACCATCAGTTGATACAGTTTTTGCTTTATCACCCAAAACACAGGGCACTAGCCGTAGGCTCCGCCGCAGTTGTTCAGTGGTCAGCGCGCTCGACTACAGAGCTCTAAGACGCGGGTTCTACCCAGGCCGCGGCGGCCGCGTTTCTATGGAGACGAAACACAAGCCGCCCGTTTACTGTGCAATGTCAGTGCGCGTTAAAGAACTCGAGGGGTTGAAGTTATTCCGGAGCCCTCCACTGCGGGGTCCCCATAGAACATATATGTTTACGACGTTAAAGCCCATATACCGTTCAATGCACTAGTTGCTGTCCACTTCCCAGTATATACACAGAAACACATATTCACAGAAGGAATTTATTTCTTCTCCCCTTTGCCCTTCATGCAAGTTTCCTTTTTGTGCTGGTCTACACAGACGCCTTTTTCGCACTCTCCAAGGGGGCAGTTGTGCCACAACAGTGGCACCATCCTCTCCCAGACGTCTCTGTCAATCACCTTGAAAAAACAAGATAAGCGTGTATGAAAACCCTAAGTTCTGCAACAATAAAAAAATCCTTTCACAGTATAGATGCCTGGGAATAAAATGTGTAGAGGGCAATTGATATAACTTACATATCGCACATATCTCTTTGGCTACGTAGGAAGATAAAGAGGACCTAAATGATATCATTAGACGCGTCTAGTGTCCATGTGAATGATGATAAAATATGTACCTCAGGTAGCAGTAGTAGTATCAGTTTTATTAAAATTATTTATAATAATAATAAACTAAGCAATAACCGAAGCAAACATGAAGCATTGTAGTTAGTTGTGGCCGTAAAAAGAAGACAGCTGGCAGGATAATAGGCTAGCAGGATGTTGAAATCATGACGTTAATCTGATGCAACTCCACAATCAATTCATGAAGACCGCAGTAAAAATGCACTCGTGCTCAATTAGTTATTAATTTATAGGCAGCTTATTAACGAAAGTAAACCATGGCAAATAGTCCACAATTGTATACATTTCCTGATACGCTTATTGTGGATTTAAAACTTCCTTGGTTCAGTGTTTCCTCCTTCAGCGGATATGCCAATCACCGCAAACATTCTTAATTTCTTTACTAGCTGGCGTTTTCGCCTCAATTACCGTTTTCAAAGTAAGTAACTGCTGTTGATAATGATAGCATGCAGTCGTACTCCTCCGAAAAAAAAGTTGCACGGGTTAGTTTAGCAGTGTCTTTAACGGCTGCATTTTCAAGCCTTCTTACCCGCAAATTTTGGTCCATCCAACCATTCACACCACAAGAACCGCCCTGAGGGCACCAGATGGCGCCACGTGCCGGCGAGCTGGGCGCATCCCTGCCGCGGTAGCGTACGAGCTACGCTAAATGTCTCTGTAATGCTTGGGCCAATCCTAGCGCCCTCGTTTTTTTTTACTGCCTATTTAATCCATAGCTTCACGGCCCCGTTCCATGGCCAATCCCCACCTCTTGTGCGCTTTCCCTGACACTATCCCGGCACGTGGTCTCAAAAAGCCGGTGCACACGTGATACACAAGCTCTTTGCCAACACGGGCTGGTTGCATACTCTCCCGCTTGAGAAGGAAGGACCGTTTGGACTTGTCTATGAAAACAACACAAAAACTATGCTGCTATCACTTAAGAACACCGGTAAGAATGCTGCATTCCTGCAGTGGGGTGGTGTAGGCGTAGCATGGATTGCATCACTGCGCTTTGTGCCAGTGTCGGCATCGGTGTAGGGATGCAGCAGAAGAGCAGAAATGCGGTGCTTGCGGGTGGAGATATTAGTAGAAGGCAGCGAAAGCCAGGAGGTCAACCCTAATGCTTTTCCCTCAGATCTGCCGTGCTGGCTCAGGCGCAACTTTGGAAGTAGATGTAGGGATTTCAGAGAAAAATTTCCACACAAAATATACATTCTTTATTATAGCATGTACTTAAATTTTGCGTGCTTTGACTGTTGTACAAGTTGTACTTCCGTTGCTTACTATCTGCAAGCCTCAAAACGAAGATCAGTGACCCAGTTTAGTTCACTTGGCGGGTAGGCTGTGCAGTGACTAGTGCGACAGAAAAAAAAAAGAATTTCTGAGGAACTGCTGTTCTTGGACAGGGGAAAAATACCGTAAAGCCGCTCACCACACTTCAGTCGTCCCGGGCTTGAATTAAATAGCATATTTGAGAGGTATCCTGGCTATAAAAATCATGTCTAACCCAAACTTTTATATTACATTCATTAACAGGTGCTCACGGAGCAAGCTAACAAATTATAAAATGATGCCTATTTAATTTTAGTTTCGGTGTTGCCGCTCTGCTATGAAATAGATGAGTGTAGAAGCAGCAAATACTTACATAGCAAGGTGAGCCATCGTCAATGGTCTGGATGCCGCCGTTGCATTCCTGACGGCAGCCAACTGATTTCTGCTTGCGAAAAATACATGACTTGCATTAAATTTTTGCTTTCATCTTCCGAATAAATGCTTTAGTCAGCTAAAACACTACAATTATTATCTTATTCAGGCCTCCACCCAACCTTCGTGAAAAGTGTTATAAGGTATACCATAATTTTAAGGAAGGTAAGGTAATGATTCTCTTTCCGAAGATTTCTTTGCAGACCACAATTTCGCGGCATGTATACAGGTTTTATTTTTTAGTGCAGTCAGCACACTGCGGAGATGTAATTGGGTTCCTTTTTTCAATGCCGTGGGCGCATTTATCAAAGGAAAGACGCCGTTGCTTAAGAGAATATGTGTTCCGCGTATAGTGGCGGCTTCTCACTGTCACAAAGATATAAACAAAGAAGAAGCTGCTTGAGGATAGTACAGAGAGCCCGGGAAGTTGCTTAGAAAATTTTAGGATTCCTTATTATCTCAGTGTTGTATTTGAACTTGCGAGATTAATAACGGCACAGGGGTACAGAAATACAGACAAGCTGGTGCAGGTCCTTTGCTTCCAACACGCCGCTCAAGTCGTAGACAATACACCAAAAAGAACACAGGACTTGAGCTGGCATGTGTCAATCGTTTCTAGCAACAATGGTCAATACATGCCATTATTTATACATTTCTTCTTCTCAGCAATGAATACTAACCGTTTTGAGATTTTTGTTCCCAAGTACTGGGAAGGGGCATGCGTCAGTACCATAGTCGTGGTATTCTGAAAGCAGAAAAAAGTGACGTTGCAGGACAAACTCTCTTAAAAAAAATGTCTCCAAAAATTAGCTTTGAGCCAAATCCTTCAGCACTGTGTGATTATTTTCAACTATCGTATTACATAGTATACATGCAGGCATGGCATAGGCGTCGTCGCTACTGTTTGGGTCAAGAAGAGGGCAGCACATCTGTGAGGCTTATTTTCTCTGTTTTTTTTTTTTAAGGACGAATGATCGTCTATGGTGGGAGGTTCGTAAATTAACAAAATAAATTCAGTTCTAAATACATAAAAAGTGTTTCCTCTAAAATTCTTGTTAGTGTACATAACTCGAGTGCTGTTGCACTGCCTCTTGTTCTTTTTTGCCTCTCTTCTATATGTCATTCACAGATACGTAATTTTCAGGCCTGCAGTACTACAGCGAAATATCTTTGTGGAAAACGTAGAAGATGGAGAGGCCCAGCTGCCTGGACACAGTTTAAAAAAAACGCATACTTTGCACTATGAGAATTGCACTTACCTTCTCCCGTTTGCGTATTTTCGGCTGATCCTGCATAAAATGCAGAGCCAACAATTATTCAGGCACCGAGCATCACAGACATGTAAGTTTGCTGCACCTTCTCAAGATAGAAACAACCACGTGTGGACGCTAGAAATGTACTCTTGTAATGATCTGGTATACGCAAGGAATTGCTTTCCTATGATGCCTCAGTCTGATTACAAACCTTGTACAAAAATTTACAGATATTCTCTGCAAAATTTCAATCCACACTGATGAAAAGATTTGATAGGCTGTTTTCGCTAAACGCATTGCCAGGTCAGGCCGTCTATTTCAGTAGTGGGAATTTATTTCTGGCCAAGATAATTTAGGTTTCAACGTCTTCATTCTAAAGTGAACCGCTTTCGTCAGATTATGAGAGGGCTCAACTTTATAATATTAAAACCGAAAGACAAATTAAGCCCCGCCTGAGTAGATTTACTATTTAGCGCAAATATTTTCAATACACGCTACGACTTACTGGTTTTTGTTGCTCTTATGCTGGATAGTTTGTAGTATTTTTACTATTACAGATAAATTGGCATTTTTGAACCTCCCCAATCACCCTTCACAAAATACTACTGACTTATTACGCGGAAGACACTAGCGGCCTGAAGATTACTCGAAAATTTTCATCTTATGACATTTAGGACTCACCATTTAGTGCAAGAAGCAGGAAGCAACTAGCACCAATGTAGAGCAGTGCTTTCATAATGTTGTGGATATCTGCAAGGAGAAGTACTATACGAAATCGCATGGTGAAATCACAGAACCTCGATTATTAAGAGGTTTTTATTCAGGCTATTCTATCGCTATGTGCCTTTTTTCTAGTATACAATATGGCACATGGTGTGCCTTTCACGACGCTTTGTACTAACCCTGCGCTCTTTCTTCTGGGTCTATTGATCAGTTTTGATCTATCCCCAAATCGTGGCGTAAAGGACCACGAATGGCCAAGTGTTGAAGCGGATGCTTATTGTGGCCGTTAACAGCGGGATACTGTTCACTTTTCAAACTCGGGGAGGGCTACACAAGCAAAATGATGGTTCTGGAGTCAGGTTTCAAGTTCATGAATTTAAAACGGTGCACAAATGTTGAAGCCTCATGTTTTGTTTTTTTTTGCAAGTGAAGTGTTCACAGTCTAACTTTACTGAAAGTCTGTTCCACAGCAGAAACTCAACATTCAAACATCTCGCCTCTATGTGTACTGCACCAGAGCAATCTGTGCTAAAAACAAACGAATACGCGTCTGCTTCTTTTCAAAAGCACTGCATGAAAAGCAAGGATGAAAGAGATTTGTCAAAGGCCAGCTTAGCAATTTCAAAGCAAAATATGGAAGGAGCGTTCTCATAAATGACACGACATTCAGCGTAAGCTGCATATGTGAAGAGGAGTTGGAAGAAAGAATGGGGAAGTGAATGTACTCGCAGGTTGCGAGTGAGTTAATTTTTTCGGAGCAATATCAGTTAAGCGATGTGCGTCACTTAGCTGTGTAAATGCGCCATTTCTTCCAAGCGACGATTTAACAGATCTCGTGAGGTTTTTCTACAAGAGCTGGAGCTGTTAAGGAATGTTGGGTGGATAGAGATGGGTCGGGCTACGTATGAACAACAGAACAACAAGCCTGAAACATAGTTATCTGTCGCGATCAACCTAGTTTTCATACGATAACCTGACTTCGCGCTGAACATGCAATGCAGTTTATAAGCCACGCCTGCGCTCCGAAAGTTTGCTGGCCTCCATGATTATTTTGACGTGGTTTCATCCTATTAGCATAATTGGAACATCATTAAAACAATCAATCAGGTGATATTGATTTCACATTAGACCATGACGCCTCTGTGCAAAAATTGAAGTGTTTTTAACAAATAAATTCTGAGTAGGAAGGCTCCATTCCTGCGTACGCTCAACTTTAAATTTTCTCCTCCAGCCATTCTGTCTGTGCGTTTGGATTTGTTTTATGTTCCTGTAAGTGTGTAATATTATTGCTTATTTGTGATTAACACCCCCCCTCCCCAAAGTAATGCCCGAAAGGGCCTTTGGGTTATGTGAATAAATAAATAATTGAATTTGCTCATCCTTAACAATGTTTGTGCCGTTGCCAACGTGACACCGTTTATTCATTATTTCTTCCGTTTTCTTTTGTTATACTCTTTCACCTGCTCGTTCTATACCACTTGAATGATATCTCACTGTTTTTACTTGCCAATTTTAATGCAATAAATGCTCTTAATTCAGCAGCGATGAACACTTCAGTCTAGAAACGCTGGGTATTGAGAACATATCGACATTAAAACAAGTATTCAAGCAGCACACAGAAATCTGCCAGCGACCTGCCACCGGTAGGCCGTTAATGCGCGGCAATAGGCTTAAAGAGGTAAAATTGCCGAACCCATTATCAACGATTGAGCTGGGTTGATTAGTATAAAAAGTTCCTACAACTGACCTCAAAGCTGACCTGAAGTCCTGTTAGACTAAATTGGCCTTATGAATGAGCGAAACTTGTCGCGTAAGGACTCAGTGAATCTTGCCGTTTCTTATAAAGAGTAGTCGTACATTCAGACTTAAACTGAACTCTTGTGCATGCTGGTTCAGAAGAAAAGTATTCATTTCTATCTGTTAGCTTGAATAATTAGGGCAATCTGATATATATTTTTCAATCGTAGCACTATTGCTCGAATGGTCTGCACGAAACCGTTCGAGCCTATTACGCACTCTTTCTTCAAGTACTTTCAAAAAACTTTGGCTCCAATGCTTCCTTTGAGTGAGCGCAAAGCGAGAGGAAAATGAGCTGTACTTACAGTTGCTTAACAAAATTCTGAAGCATGCTAAAGCGTTTCACCTGATGTCTTATAAAGCCTGATTCTTCTACGTTGATAACAAAAACAAACGTTTTTTTTTGTGTTTTTGTTCAGCTAAAATCTTTGCTTTTGACCTGTGTCGTCTTTGAAAAGTGAGTGTGCGCCTGTACAATGACCCGTAGGATTGAAGAATGTGAACAAAATTCGTTGTTTGCGAACTTCCATCTTGTAAAGGTGAATGCAGAAGATTGATTGTTGATCTTATGGGACAGTAGTGCAACACGTGTATAGGATAGGTCTCTCTGCGCCTTAAATATCAGGAGAAAATTATTACCGCTTATTAATGGAGACAAAGCATTTTATTTTGTGCTCAAGATATGTATCATGAACAATAAGTAAGGACCATTGCCAGTTGTCAAAGTAACTTTTAGAGTTCAAAATCTTAAACAGAATGTGTTATGAAGTGTTCATAATAATGTTATCAAAATTTGAGCTTAGAATACCAAGAACCTAATAATGTTCTGTAGTTGCTTGTAAATAAGTCCCAAACTGCACTTAACTTTCATTTTATTCACTATGCTGTACAATGGTCGACTAAACAGTACTTGCTTGTGTTATTGGCGTGTATTTAAAACTGCCAAAATAAATGGCGTGAAAGCTTCTATTTTGGGGCATTATTGTGAAATACTGTCACACATGATTTTCTCGTCATTTCTCTAAATGGGGTTAAGCAGGTAGAAAAGTGAAGCGCCTTTTTATTGTTATACAATGCAATAAAATTTCATTGTCGCATTTGCTACAGCAATATGCACTACAAGTAATGTATTAAAAACTATTATATGACAAATATTTTTATACAAAGAAAAATGGCGTCTAAAGTCGATTGTAAATTTTCTTTCTGTAGTCAGCACTATTAGATGTGCTTGGCGAAAGGAAAGCCCATCTGTGTGGGAGCTCCTACAGTATTATTTCCTCGGCCGATAATGGCCGGTGAAACTATTAGAATAGAGGGAACAGCGACCCCTGACGTATTTGGAAGATGATTTTGAATATCCACAGCATGCATCTAGGGTATTATTAAGGAGCTTTGCAAAATTTCTAACTAGACTTCTGCAACTTTCACTATTTCCGGAAGAGTTTTGTCAGCCTGCTACACTTGAAGTCCTAGATTTGTTACGCAATAAAGCGCGTCATCTGAAAGGCGGAGCAAAAATGCACCCGACCGAAAAAAGCAGGTGCGTTTATGCTCGCGAAAAAAAAGGCTGCGGCTCAGGTTTCAACACGCAAACTTTCACAGCGGAGAGGCTCGAGACTTTCGTTTACTATAGCGGTTTAAAGCAATATAAATATGAAAGGTGTTAGGCCGGAGTGAGCGAGATATATTGCATTGCATTAGTTTACGGGGTTCTCCATTTGAGCTGCCACGTGTGTTTTCTGTTGCTCACGCTTATAAACAACGGTTCTGAAACCGGGCTTCAAAAAAGAAGTGAAGGCTTTATAGCGCTTGGTGTAAAATATAAAGCGTTGAGTGAAATTTGCCTTCGTGTTGGATGAAAGCTATATGAAATTTGCCTTGTTGATGCTATAGAGCCAATTTTCATACAATCAATTGTCTTCATGGCGTGCTTTTTGTTCTAAAGTACTTAGTGGATGTACATTACCAAAGATTTTAAGACGATTCATAGTTGATGGCAAATAAAGAGACACACATTTCTTCTTTGCATATCTTTCCGTTGAAGGGCTTGGCTTCGAACCGCCACCAACCACAGAGTAAGGTCAAACCTTTCAAATTCAAGAGAAAATCTCAAGCAAAGTAAAGTATTTGTGCGAATTCGATTTTATGCGGTAAAAGTCAGTGTAAAAGGCTCATGTTCGAGCACTGACGACAAAAAAAAATGTTTTAAGGCTTTTCGTACCTGACCTTTCACCAAACATTTAAATTGTCAATTGTTGAGTATTAAAAAAAGAAAAAAATTGCCTTGCAAAGGCTGTGGAATGAATTTAAAGAAGCCCTAATGCTTCGTATCAAATATTTTAGCTTAAATATATATTTTTTCACGAAGATGGTCTAACGACCTTTCTGCTAGTTCGTCAACAATGTGTCATTAAATGGAATCCTTCTATATCGTTCTATTCAAAGGCTTACACTAGGATCGGGGATTTCCGCAGAGGAGTGACGACAGCTGTCGTCTGCTGTCGATGAACTTCAGAGTATAAACAAGAACCACTTGCGCTTTTGCTCTTTCATTACTGAAAGATCTGAACAGAAGGTCATTCTTCGTCTGTGAGGTGAGCTAGAACGCTTGTATGATGTTTATGCTGTCAACATCAGAGTTTGTTATTTATTAGCCGCTTAAATGCTGAAATATTACACTCTCTTTTAGCAGCTACGCTTCAAAGTTCACCATGACCTATTGTTCGTTAGAAAATCTGCTCTTTAGATTTATTCATTAAATGTGAATAACGATACAACCACGAAGTAAGCGACACAGGCTTCTCAACATGTTTGGAGTTCAAATTAGATATGTCCAGGCCTCAGGCTCAAACACGGAACCATTGACTGCCTGTGTTGATTTCCCAATCGATTAACACATCAGTAAGGCTAGCAAAATGCAGCGAAATGCCGAATTGATCACTGACTTTAACTACGACCAATGCTACTATAGTGAATTGCGACGAATTCCTCGGGGGAAAGTAGGCTTTCATCAAGTACATATATATTTATAAGCGTCCACCATTGCCAACGTGGAGCTGAAAATTCCACATATGCAGCTTGCTTGAAATTCCTGGAGCTAAAAATGTTTTTTCTGCTTTGGGGCCAGATACCAAACCAGCAGCTTTCCTGACCAGATGTTCTATTCCCATTAAAATATGTTCAATCATTCGGCGTCATTCTGCCATCTGGCAGCCATCCTGGCTGAGTACTTGATAGACCGATTGGCGGGTACACGCGGTGGTTGCCGGTATGAATACTCAACATTAATTAACTTTCCGCCAACTGCGAAGATTTTCAGGAGGCTGTGCAGATTTCTTTGCAATTGTATCTCTGCGATCGGGGGCAATGTTGAACACAGAATCTTTATCACTTCTAAGATATATGGTATATGAGGGTTTAACGTCCCAAAGCGGCTCAGGCTATGGGGGACGCCGTCGTGAAGGTTTCCGGAAATTTCGACCACCTGGGGTTTTCTAACGTGCACTGACATCGCACACTACACGGGTCTCTAGAATTTCGCCTCCATCAAAATTTGACCGCCGCGTCCGAGAGCGAACCAGAGTCTTTCGGGTCAGCAGTCTAGCGCCATAACCTGCGGACTGCCGGTTCGGTGCCTCGTGTCTTCGAAGATTTCTCTTCGTTGTTTGCGCGCTTTACATTCTCTCCTTGACATTCTGTCAAAAGTTTTTCATCGCTGGCGTGTCCTGGGTGCTTGAGAACATCTTATAAACTTAAGAAGCGCTCCTACGCAAGTGTGTTGTGTGCTTTCTACTCTGTGCGTCGCATGTGGCAGTGAGAATCACTTCTGCTCTTCGAAGACTCAGGGCACTTAGTGAAGAACAATGTTCAACTTGCATATGTAGTGCGTCCGCTAAGAAGTCAGCATGCGGGTGCGAAAACATTTTGCAAAGTTATGAATATGCCTGCACCCTCCTGTCATTCCGCTTACGAGCGAACATATTTGAAAGTTCCTGACGCTGCAAAGGAAGTTTCATTGAAGTCAATGATTGATGCAGCAGCTGAAGTGCAGCAGGCTCTCAACAGTAATCAGTCAGGGGATGACAGATGGTAAAAACGTGGCCACACTTCATTGAATGGCTCTGCTTCTTTGATATCTGTGGATACAGGAAAAATAATTGCTGTCGAAGCTTTGTCAAGCACATGAAAGTCATGCAAAAACAAGAGCAAACTGATTCCCACAAGTATCGAATTCCTGGAATGGAAGTCGAACCACACAACTTGTCATGCCAACCACATCAACAGTGCCGGTGGCATCGAGCCAGTTCGAATTTACCGCATGTTTGAGAGGCTCGAAACGACGCGCGGTTTGAAATACGTGCACTACTACGGACGTAGAGACTCGAAGAGTTACTCGACCGTGAAAGATATTCATTTGAATGCATTGATTTTGAATGCATTGCACATGTCTAAAAACGGGTCAGTTGCCGGCAAAGAAAGCTGAAGAAGACAGTGCGTGGAATGGGTGGCAAAGGAAAATTGACTGATGTGCTCATCGACCGCCTTCAAAATTGCTATAGCATCGCCATCAGAGCCAACGTCGGAAATCTTCCAGGAATGAAACAGGCAACGCTAGCTAGTTTGTTTCACTGGAATTCCACGGATGACAATCCGAGGCATGTCCTGTGCCCTGCAGGAACAAGCAGTTGGTGTGCTTTCAGCCTTGCTCAAGCGGCTTGTCAAGGTAATTACGAGCACAAGAAGGGACTTTCAAACGACGTTCTGAACAGGGTAAAAGTTGAGTACAGAGACCTTTGTTCAGACGAGCTCCTCAAGAAATGTTTGCGTAGCAGGACACTGAATGCCAATGAATGTTTCGACGGTATGCTCTGGCAAAGGGTACCTAAAATTGTCTATGTCAGCCTGCCAACACTGCAGTTTGGCTTGTATGATTCCGTGTGTCATTTTAGCAACGGCAACAGAGGGATGCTGGACGTCTTGAAACACACTGTGATCGAGCCCGGTGGCTGCACTATTAGAGCTTGCTTGACAGGTGACCAACAGCGCAACAGGAAATCCTCCTGTCAGTCTACCGACGCCGCAAGAACCGCAATGAAAAAAATCGACCAGAAGTACGAGCGATAACAAGTAAAGACAAGAGCAAGGAGGACCTGAGCTACAAATGTGGGGAAGTTTCAACCTCCTGGATATTGCTATATTACATTCGTAGCTATGTTAAATCTTTTTTGTTGTGTTTCTCGAAACTCACTTTTCTGCCGTTTCGTTTTGCGCAAGCACGCACAGCATTTTTTCCCGAGTAGATTTTTTAACGAAACGGTAAACACTTATTTTTCGTATATCAGTCTGTGCATTGAACTACGGGAAAAATCGTACAATAAGTTTTGTTATTGTAGTATTTGTTTTAAAAACATTCCTCATTGAAAACGTTTGGTTTTAGTAATGATTTAATTAAAAAAAGGCATTTGATAATATCGTAATTGTTTTATTTTATTGCATAGCTGACGGCTGAATGTATGTAACTGCAAAAGCATTTTTTCTTGTGGCGTGGTATTTTTAAGTTGACTGCTGATGTGGGATGCATAATTACTACATTTTTTACAATAAAAATGAAAAAAATGTTTTTGTGTATTTGAACACCCCGGTTAGAATACAATAACGCGATCTTTAATAGGAATCACTAATACCCTCTTTGTGTTTCATAATAATTTTTTTTTGAAAAGTGGCCGCATTGACCTTAGGGCCTAAAAATCACTTCTCTAGAGGCATTCGATTTGGATTGATTAAAGTAAGCGATCCAGCTACGATGCAGTCGCACCGGCGTCTAGGTGATTTGTTGTTGCACAAGTGGAAGATGACTAACTAGGAAGTATGGTCGCAGATGACGCTTGTGATTGCTTCTGCTGCAATAGTTGCGATTTCTACGTTCGTGAATTGCATCTTGGGGGCTGTAGCGGAATAGACTCGGGATGCGCTTCGTTCAATTGCTGTCTGCCGCCTGCAGGCTATATTGATGTCAGCAGTGAATGCACGTACAGTCGTGACGAACACACGTCAGCTGGTTGAATACTTTTTCTTTCGCGGAAGTTCTTGTACTGTCAATATCAGTTAAGCTGCATATCCCATCATTACGTACTGCATGCATTATGACCCGCGCGTGAAAACTTTCTTTTTAAATGAGCCAAATTAGATGTGATGGTTCGTACAGTAGTATTTCTCAGACATATTTCAGCACATCTCGAAGCATATAGGCCTTTCCACTGCGCAGCAAACATGGCAGACCACACGCTCGCATCGCTCTCCACAAGTAGACGACGTCCATGGACGTGCGTGTCTTCATGGGCGAGTACTAGAAAAAAAAATAACACTTTGTTTTGTTTTTTTCACAACGGTTGCGGCCTTCACAAAGTAGCCGATTCGATAGCTGAAGTGGCACCGAAGCAGCTTCACCTGTCGCCAGATAAGCACAGTAGAGCGTGCATACCGTTGAGACTTTGTGGTTCTTACCTTGCTGGCTACACGGGGGCCGCATGCTGCCCGAGTGCGCAGAATGGCGAAACATTCAGCACTCGTTTTTGCGTCCAGTCTTTCCCTCCATCGTCTGTTCTTGGCAGCTTTAATTATGAAACTCTTACAACTCTAGAATATATTCGCTGAGCTTCTTTCCACACATTAAGACGGTAATGGTGCATACACGGCGAAATAGCTACCGTAGATGTACGAATTCGCGCGTAGCGGTGCGATGTGTACTTCGATTTTACGCTGCTTTTTAAAACTTTCCTTCCGATAGAAATATTATATTTGCTATTACATGACGGCTAACTTGTCAGTCTAGCCTGGAGTAGTATTTCTCTTTTGTGTCCCTTTAACCCTGTGACGACCCCCATAATGCGCAGGTCCACACGGGACGGAGAGGCAAAGAGACACCGTATGGCTCAGTTTAAACAAACAGATATATTCAATAATTATACATGATTATGATTATTCATCAGAGGCTGGGGTGTCTGAGCTTACGTGCCGACGACTTCATGAGGACGATGGAGGGGGCTCCGGAGTTGAGCTCGAACGGTGGCTGGCAGAAGCTGCATGCCGTCGGGCTTCGGCGCTGAAGGCCCCCTTGGCGAACGATGTCGTCCTGAGCGTTTCTTCTTCCGTACTCCTTGTCGATTTTTATATCCTTCTTATTCCCCACATTCCCTAGGTTGAGGACGCCCACGCCGAAGTGGGAGGGGCCTAGGGCTTTCACTTGGGCGCACAAACACACCACCGCACTTATGGTCTCGCCCCCGTCACGTGTTGAGTCCGAGGGAAAGAAGGTTGTCGTCGAGGTAGCGTCGGCTGTGGTAGACGGTCTCTGGCCTGCTGACGGTTCCCGCGGGTCACCGACCTCCGTTCTCCATCAAATGACACTCGCCACTCAAGGCCGGAACGCGAGGTCACTAAAAGGCCGGGAAAGTGGTCCCTTGTCCTAGGATGTGCTCGGGAGTGTTGGTGATTATGCCCGCCGTCTTTTCACGCGGCCAGGCCCGCCGAAACGAGGCCCTTTGTCCCCGGCACGGTCACGGCAATTGGGGAAGATAACGCCCGTCTGCCCACGGCGGCGGCGGCGGCGTTCGACACGTGCCGACACTATGGAAAGGGGGTCCGGTTGTGCTTAAACCCCTTCGTTTTGGTCGTTCATTCTCAACGAGTATGGCTCGGTAATTGGACGCAGCTGTCACCTGGGTCTCCTCCGTGCGGTCCATGGCGGCAGGCCCGAAAGCAATCCCACTCAAGTTGCTTGCAGCCATATGCAGTAAAAACATGTGTGCTGGCTGCTTCCAAAACGAGACCGGCTGTCGCCGATCTCCTCTCTTCCAGCTGAATCGCTTTCCCTTGAGTGCTTTTGCCGCCACTGGGGGCTCCGTCTACGCCACGCCGTCGAACGCGGACCCTCGTAGCACACACAAGGAACGTCACACTCGCTCACCCTCCAGAAGAATGTTCTCCGAACATTTGAGTCCATGCAGCTCCTCTTCTCTTTCTGAATCGCCTCGCACAGTGCGTCCGACAAAACACTTTTCGCTGCACTCAACACCACTGCACAACACCATATGCCTCAGCTGTCATAACTGGCGTCTCCAGGGGCAGCACTGATCTTCTTTTACCGATAAACATGAAACTCAGCACCCAAGCCTCTCCTTTCTAGTCCAAACTGGACGAAATAAATTTACCACAGTTACAAAGGAGCTCCCACTTCTAGCACGATCACGGCACAGAAAAAAATATAGATAGCGAAAGGAAGTAGGGCAGGTTCTGCATGCGCTCCGCATGCTCTCCTGTGAAGGTGTTACTTAATGACAGAAAGGTTTTACTACCAACTCCGATATCTTAACACATAAGCACATAGCAATGTTATGAGCTGCGGCATTACACAATTCTAACCAGTTCACAACTGCGCTCTGTTTACGCCATTAGTCCGACTTAGCTTTCCGATTTCGCAGCGGATATCGGCCTTCATGAGTCATACCAAGTAAGTCTGTGACCCTTTGTCTGCTTGGAGACTCGCGAGGGCTCGTGGCAGGAGCCTCTCCTGGCGTTATCTGCGTGGCAACCTCGCGCGCTTCTTCTTCTTCTAGCAATGCATGAAGTAAATCCGGTGGCATTCCGGCCGTCACCTCTGGCGCCTGCCGAACAAATTCAGGAGAGGGCGTTTCTTGCGAACTATCTGCGCGCTCCACTTCACTTCTGTCCCCATCAAAATCCGCGCTTTCCCTTTCGTCATTTCGTGAATACTGAACCGGTGTCGACTTGAGGCGATTTGCGTGTATCCTTATCAAGCTCCGGTTCACGTCTCGGACTCTGAAGTTTACCGGAGAAAGCTTCTCGACAACCTCGCACGGTCCTCACGACTTCGTCTGTAACTTACGAGCTAGCACAATCTGCCTTTGGCAGTTTTCAATGTACACGCTGTCCCCCACATCAAACGGCGCGTCTCTAGCACTGCGATCGTGCACCTCCTTCCTACGCTTCGCCGCTTTCTTTAAGGCCTCCTTTGCAATGTCCCTCGCCACTTGCAAGCGCGATTCTAGCTCAACCTTATAGTCGTCCAGTGAAGCGTAAGGGACACGACGGGGGCCCTCTGGCACTTCACTAGGCTGGTCCGGGCCTCGGCCGTAGAGAAGAAACAATGGCGATTCGCCCGTGCTCTCGTGTGCTGCGGAATTGTAGGCAAACATTGCATACGGGAGCCACAAGTCCCAGTCCCGCTGGTCGCGCGAAACAAAATGCGACAGGAACCCGGCCGCGGTTTGGTTCAGTCGCTCCACCGCGCCGTGGCAAGCCGGATGGTACGGTGTTGTCTGCTTCTTAGCGATCTTAAGCAGCTCGCAAACTATCCTCATTAGCTGCCACACGAAGTTCGTTCCCCGATCTGTCAAGAGTTGCCTCGGGGGTCCTTGGTCGGACCACATTTTGTACGCGTGTGTGCCTTCAGATGTAGAGAGCGGCGCCGTGGGAGTGCTTGAGCCGGTCGACTCTCTCAGCAATGGCCTGAAGGCAGCCGCGTGCCTCGTGACAGTTAATGACGCCCACAGAGTGCCCCTACGGGTGGTTAACTGTAGCCAGCAGCCACTGAGCCTTCCCAAGAACAAAACATTGGCTTTCTTCACCTCTGCGATAGAGAAAGGTGAGCCCACCGATACGGTACTCGCAACTGTAGAGCATGCTAGTCCTTCGGCTGCTCCAAAGGCGTCGTTCGATCTTTCTCACGTAAAATCTAGGGAGAGGGAGGCTCTGGCTGGTTTGCTGAACGACTACTCGGAGGTATTCGCCGCGTCCAACCTGGATTTGGGCTGCTCTGGCGTTATAAAGCACAGGATAGAAACCGGCACTTCATCGCCCGTTTCCCAGCGTGCGTACAGGATTCCTTACTCCCAACGTGAGGAGATGGAGCGGCAGGTGCAGGACCTGAATACATGATTATGATTATTCATCAGAGGCTGGGGTGTCTGAGCTTACGTGCCGACGACTTCATGGGGACGATGGAGGGGGCTCCGGAGTTGAGCTCGAACGGTTGCTGGCAGAAGCTGCACGCCGTCGGGCTTCGGCGCTGAAGGCCCCCTTGGCGAACGATGTCGTCCTGAGCGTTTCTTCTTCCGTACTCCTTGTCGATTTTTATATCCTTCTTATTCCCCACATTCCCTAGGTTGAGGACGCCCACGCCGGAGTGGGAGGGGCCTAGGGCTTTCAATTGGGCGCACAAACACACCACCGCACTTATGGTCTCGCCCCCGTCACGTGTTGAGTCCGAGGGAAAGAAGGTTGTCGTCGAGGTAGCGTCGGCTGTGGTAGACGGTCTCCGGCCTGCTGACGGTTCCGCAGGTCACCGACCTCCGTTCTCCATCAAATGACACTCGCCACTCAAGGCCGGAACGCGAGGTCACTAAAAGGCCGGGAAAGTGGTCTCTTGTCCTAGGATGTGCTCGAGAGTGTTGGTGATTATGCCCGCCGTCTTTTCACGCGGCCAGGCCCGCCGAAACGAGGCCCTTTGTCCCCGGCACGGTCACGGCAATTGGGGAAGATAACGCCCGTCTGCCCACGGCGGCGGCGGCGGCGTTCGACACGTGCCGACACTATGGAAAGGGGGTCCGGTTGTGCTTAAACCCCTTCGTTTTGGTCGTTCATTCTCAACGAGTATGGCTCGGTAATTGGACGCAGCTGTCACCTGGGTCTCCTCCGTGCGGTCCATGGCGGCAGGCCCGAAAGCAATCCCACTCAAGTTGCTTGCAGCCATATGCAGTAAAAACATGTGTGCTGGCTGCTTCCAAAACGAGACCGGCTGTCGCCGATCTCCTCTCTTCCAGCTGAATCGCTTTCCCTTGAGTGCTTTTGCCGCCACTGGGGGCTCCGTCTACGCCACGCCGTCGAACGCGGACCCTCGTAGCACACACAAGGAACGTCACACTCGCTCACCCTCCAGAAGAATGTTCTCCGAACATTTGAGTCCATGCAGCTCCTCTTCTCTTTCTGAATCGCCTCGCACAGTGCGTCCGACAAAACACTTTTCGCTGCACTCAACACCACTGCACAACACCATATGCCTCAGCTGTCATAACTGGCGTCTCCAGGGGCAGCACTGATCTTCTTTTACCGATAAACATGAAACTCAGCACCCAAGCCTCTCCTTTCTAGTCCAAACTGGACGAAATAAATTTACCACAGTTACAAAGGAGCTCCCACTTCTAGCACGATCACGGCACAGAAAAAAATATAGATAGCGAAAGGAAGTAGGGCAGGTTCTGCATGCGCTCCGCATGCTCTCCTGTGAAGGTGTTACTTAATGACAGAAAGGTTTTACTACCAACTCCGATATCTTAACACATAAGCACATAGCAATGTTATGAGCTGCGGCATTACACAATTCTAACCAGTTCACAACTGCGCTCTGTTTACGCCATTAGTCCGACTTAGCTTTCCGATTTCGCAGCGGATATCGGCCTTCATGAGTCATACCAAGTAAGTCTGTGACCCTTTGTCTGCTTGGAGACTCGCGAGGGCTCGTGGCAGGAGCCTCTCCTGGCGTTATCTGCGTGGCAACCTCGCGCGCTTCTTCTTCTTCTAGCAATGCGTGAAGTAAATCCGGTGGCATTCCGGCCGTCACCTCTGGCGCCTGCCGAACAAATTCAGGAGAGGGCGTTTCTTGCGAACTATCTGCGCGCTCCGCTTCACTTCTGTCCCCATCAAAATCCGCGCTTTCCCTTTCGTCATTTCGTGAATACTGAACCGGTGTCGACTTGAGGCGATTTGCGTGTATCCTTATCAAGCTCCGGTTCACGTCTCGGACTCTGAAGTTTACCGGAGAAAGCTTCTCGACAACCTCGCACGGTCCTCACGACTTCGTCTGTAACTTACGAGCTAGCACAATCTGCCTTTGGCAGTTTTCAATGTACACGCTGTCCCCCACATCAAACGGCGCGTCTCTAGCACTGCGATCGTGCACCTCCTTCCTACGCTTCGCCGCTTTCTTTAAGGCCTCCTTTGCAATGTCCCTCGCCACTTGCAAGCGCGATTCTAGCTCAACCTTATAGTCGTCCAGTGAAGCGTAAGGGACACGACGGGGGCCCTCTGGCACTTCACTAGGCTGGTCCGGGCCTCGGCCGTAGAGAAGAAACAATGGCGATTCGCCCGTGCTCTCGTGTGCTGCGGAATTGTAGGCAAACATTGCATACGGGAGCCACAAGTCCCAGTCCCGCTGGTCGCGCGAAACAAAATGCGACAGGAACCCGGCCGCGGTTTGGTTCAGTCGCTCCACCGCGCCGTGGCAAGCCGGATGGTACGGTGTTGTCTGCTTCTTAGCGATCTTAAGCAGCTCGCAAACTATCCTCATTAGCTGCCACACGAAGTTCGTTCCCCGATCTGTCAAGAGTTGCCTCGGGGGTCCTTGGTCGGACCACATTTTGTACGCGTGTGTGCCTTCAGATGTAGAGAGCGGCGCCGTGGGAGTGCTTGAGCCGGTCGACTCTCTCAGCAATGGCCTGAAGGCAGCCGCGTGCCTCGTGACAGTTAATGACGCCCACAGAGTGCCCCTACGGGTGGTTAACTGTAGCCAGCAGCCACTGAGCCTTCCCAAGAACAAAACATTGGCTTTCTTCACCTCTGCGATAGAGAAAGGTGAGCCCACCGATACGGTACTCGCAACTGTAGAGCATGCTAGTCCTTCGGCTGCTCCAAAGGCGTCGTTCGATCTTTCTCACGTAAAATCTAGGGAGAGGGAGGCTCTGGCTGGTTTGCTGAACGACTACTCGGAGGTATTCGCCGCGTCCAACCTGGATTTGGGCTGCTCTGGCGTTATAAAGCACAGGATAGAAACCGGCACTTCATCGCCCGTTTACCAGCGTGCGTACAGGATTCCTTACTCCCAACGTGAGGAGATGGAGCGGCAGGTGCAGGACCTGAATACATGATTATGATTATTCATCAGAGGCTGGGGTGTCTGAGCTTACGTGCCGACGACTTCATGGGGACGATGGAGGGGGCTCCGGAGTTGAGCTCGAACGGTTGCTGGCAGAAGCTGCACGCCGTCGGGCTTCGGCGCTGAAGGCCCCCTTGGCGAACGATGTCGTCCTGAGCGTTTCTTCTTCCGTACTCCTTGTCGATTTTTATATCCTTCTTATTCCCCACATTCCCTAGGTTGAGGACGCCCACGCCGGAGTGGGAGGGGCCTAGGGCTTTCAATTGGGCGCACAAACACACCACCGCACTTATGGTCTCGCCCCCGTCACGTGTTGAGTCCGAGGGAAAGAAGGTTGTCGTCGAGGTAGCGTCGGCTGTGGTAGACGGTCTCCGGCCTGCTGACGGTTCCGCAGGTCACCGACCTCCGTTCTCCATCAAATGACACTCGCCACTCAAGGCCGGAACGCGAGGTCACTAAAAGGCCGGGAAAGTGGTCTCTTGTCCTAGGATGTGCTCGAGAGTGTTGGTGATGATGCCCGCCGTCTTGTCACGGGGCCAGGCCGGCCGAAACGAGGCCCTTTGTCCCCGGCACGGTCACGGCAATTGGAAAAGATAACGCCCGTCTCCCCGCGGCGGCGGCGGCGGCGGCGGCGGCGTTCGACACGTGCCGACACTATGGAAAGGGGGTCCGGTTGTGCTTAAACCCCTTCGGTTTGGTCGTTCACTCTCAACGAGTATGGCTCGGTAATTGGACGCATCTGTCACCTGGGTCTTCTCCGTGCGGTCCATGGCGGCAGGCCCGAAAGCTATCCCACTCAAGTTGCTTGCAGCCATATACAGTAGAAACTTGTGTGCTGGCTGCTTCCAAAACGAGACCGGCTGTCGCCGACCTCCTCTCTTCCAGCTGAATCGCTTTCCCTTGAGTGCTTTTTGCCGCCCCTGGGGGCTCCGTCTATGCCGCGCCGTCGAACGCGGACCCTCGTAGCACACACAAGAAACGCCACAACCCTTATCAAAGCCTCCTGCGGAAGCAGTCGAAAAAAGCCACGCTTTGCTTGAATAAAAAAAAACGTTTGATAAATCGCGACTAGATTACAGTTGTCACTTCGCGACTAGATTACAGTTGTCACTCCCATGCTTCATATATAATCTGTGTATTAGAATGAGGAGGAGGAAAAACACTTATTAAGAGCATAAGTACTGGAAGAACCCATTGGTCGCCATCGTAACACGGCCACTCTCAACCAATTATTTCTGGTCGAGGGAACTGTGAATATGAAGTGTTGCCTCCCAGCGCTCATAAGTCCGACTGTGATTGCTGTCCAAATATGGGTTTTCTTGACATTCCCAAACTGAGTGAAAGAGTGTGCCAACTGCTTCACAGAAGGGGCAGGATGAATCGTAGGTGCCTGGGTACTATTTACTCATCAAGTAGGGATTGTGCAGAGGATTAGTTTGTAATCGCCTGATTATATGCTCTTCAAATTTGCTAAGAGTTTTTGAGGAAGAGGATATTTCGTTCTCTTCAAATTTCCTAAGGGTATTGTGAGGAGGAGATTGCGTTCTTCTAATCTTATAGTACTCCGTAATTTCTGCGTAGCTTAGTATGGGTGATGGGTTTTTAGTGGTGTCACAGCGAAGCTGCGTGCCAGACGCTCCGAGGAGGAGTGCTCGAGCAGCTGTGATAGCCGGCTCATTGCCTGTCGTTGATAGGTGCCCTTGCGTCCAGAAGATCTGGACATTCGAGGGATTCAACGTTTCGAAACTTTTCCAAATCGGATCGCCCACGGGACTCCTGATGTAATTACATAGCACCGCTTGCGAGTCGATCGGTCATAATAGTTCCCTCGCTACTATTGGATGTCTCAAGTGCGGTGGCTGCTTCTTCAGTCGATGTGGTATGCAACGTTTGGATAAAAGTGCTTGCGATTATATCTCCCCAAGATGAAACAGCTACAATTGCCGCCACCCCCGTTAACGGGTTCAGCCGCATCAACGTGGACCTTGTCCTTGCGGTAATTTTATTACTTTATTACAAAGCTAGTCCACTTCGGGTATTCCCCTAAACATTTGACCAACGCTTAGAGAGGTGCCTAGCTCTGGCTAGACTGCGCCCTCTGTTGCGTTCCTCATCTGTGCGCTTTGGTAAGGGTTGAGTCGTTATATGTGATCTCATCTGCATGGACATGTCGATCTTGTCGGCAACTTCCCGGGGTGGACTGATTCTGAGCTTCTGTAATATTTTCCTGCCAGGCTTAGATGCAAACAGCCTGACAGTTTAGTTGACATGGTGGGCCTCTATTAGTTCGTCGATGGTGTTGTGCATCCCCAGCGGTAGTAGGCGCTCCGTGGATGTGCATAAGGGGAGTTCCAGCAGCGTCTTAACTGCCGTTTGTGTAATAACATCCAGTTGGTCTTTCTCCTTATTGCGAAGCCGCAAGTGCTGGTTGGCATACGTCATCTTAGAGACAATGAAAGCCTGAACGAATCCTAGGGCCTCCTTTTCCCTTAGCCCATCTATTTTCTTGAATACCCTACGTAGCATTCTAAACAATTGCTCTCAATAGGCTTGAATCTGTCTGTTGTGGCGTTAGTGTTACCGCTCCCAAACCACCAGTCTACCCCTGCAACCGATTCCGCGTTGCCAATGCACAGTATTCCTGATTGTGTATTGGGAGCGCGGAATCGGTTGAAGGTGAAGACTAGAGGTTTGTTAGCGCGGCTCCGAATCGACGAGAACGCTGTTTGATTTTCACCGCGGGCACTAGTGCTCTTTCGTTAGCGATCCTGGATCCTCAATAATCCTGTGTCTTCGGCCATCTTTCTTTGTGGAGCTCTCTGTGAAGATGAAATTCACTGCTGTATTGTTCTGCGCCGTAATTTGATCGCACTTTCTAGGGTTGCGGTATTCAGCAACCGTTGAGCCGGAGATCGACAGCAATATCTACTGGCTTCATCACATGAAGAAACTCGACTTCTAATTCAATATGTTTACAACTGAGTTGCGCATGTAGGACACATCGTTGGGAAACAGTTCATTACTTCAGGCTCCTGTTTGAAAAGTCGCGCTGAAAGAACACAAATTTTGTGAGGTGAAGTGCCTCGAAATTGGTCCCCTAAAATACGCTAGTCGACCCCGTTCTTCTCTATGCTGAATTAGTGCCGCCGTAAAGCCTCGCTTATGCTTTTTGAAGGCGCACAGAGGTCGCTAGGAGTGAGTAGTGCAACCTTAACTTGGCACTCAGTTTAGACACAAAACGACGTCAGCATGAGTATAGCTTTATTCCAGCTCTCCCTTGTAGCAGTCTTCTTTTTGGTTGTTGCGCTTGCACGTGCCACTTTCGCAAACTCCTAACGGGCAGTTGCCGTACCGTAGCAGCAGTCTCATGCTCTTGAAAACCTCATGAGTAATGTCCTAAGCAAAAAAAAATTATAAGAAAACGTTAGTTCACTTGCAACATCGTTTATTGAGCAGCCAAAACAGTATGAGAGTAATTAATAATATATTCAAGAGTCGAATACGTCACCGAACAGTAAGAAGCTTTAACCTTTTCAGTAATGCTTATCAAAGTCTTTTGTAAAATGCAGAGCTTCTATTCGTCCAGGAAAACTTAAAAGCAACAATACGCCTTAGCTTCAAGTCCCCGTAAGGATACGTTAGAAAGCTAAACTTCAGCAGTAATTAGAAATTGATCGAGAAAGTGAGTGTAAAGTATTATGGGCAATTCTAGAAAATAAATTGTAAACCATACCACACGGCGCTAAAGTATACTGCATCATTAACTAAAGATAGGATTCTGTCTTAGCAGCAATATGTACTTTCGTGTTATTTAAAGCTAAAACATCCCAAAATTGGTGCTGAGAACGCTCAAGTCTTCAGCTCCAGATAAATCGCAAGTAAGCGAATACCTTGGCGAAAAACTTCCACAGTTTGCACCTTGCAGAGACTTAAGAATGTGAATGCGACAGCTGCTACAAGCACATCTAGACGCTCACTTTCCGCAAGTATTGTCATGATCAATCTGGCCAGATTGCATCATGGGACGATGGCATATGGTCCGCCTTCATTGCCGTTATTCTTATTGGACAAGCCGCAGACCTAGAGCATATACACTGATCATGAATGGTGTCACTAAGCTTCGGCTAAACAACGAGAATGCAATGACAAATAGTGCCGTGGTTTTCTGAAAAACTACAAGGTAAAATTAATGCACAAAAACACCCGCGCGAATACTCGCTCAAATTGCACAATTTTCGTAATCTGCAGTTTATACCAGGAGAGAGTGTGATCTTTAAAATTTGAAATTGGTTAATTTTTCCTCCGCTAAAGCAGGTGTGGCTCGTTGTAGAGTCATTAGTAATCGAAGGTATAATAAATGTTGAATGTGCATTCGTCCCTCTAGTGATGCTGCTATCTGAAACGACGCTTGCTTTTCTACCTAGGATGAGAGCCAAGTCGTCGGTCAGCTTTTACAGTACTTTTGTTCTTAAGACTGAAAAACGATGAAAAAGTACGACAGATGCCTGATTAGAGCGGCCAATCGTTTCGTTTATTTAAACTACCTTTTAATTCATCCGTTATTAGGTACCTCCTTTGATGACTGTAAAGAATTTTTATGACGCAAGGGTATCTATGACTATAGAGCGCCAAACACAAGGCGCAGATACCCCTTTTTGGGCTGGGACAATAAAAATTGCTTTAAATGAAAAGGATGGTTTTGAACGCTGTCGTTTCAATTTTTAACGCAAATATTTATGGAGCACCGTGGTGAGTGAAAGTGCACGACTTGTGAGCGAGTTTTCCTTTCGTGATACGGCATCACATGAACGAGGTATAGAGGCTACTAAAGCGTAAGAGCTAAGGATGTTCACGAAGTGCCAGTGAACTGTGATGTACTGAGCAACATAAGTAGGATCGAACTTGCTGTATACTTGGTAGATCGAACGCACCGTTCCCGCTTTGTTGCGCAACCGACGGCTGCTTGTGAAAAAGGTGCATGGAGGTGAAGATAAGACTGGCATCCATAGCCTATTGTAATTTAGACGAAAAATCGGTCTCGAAACCCTAGGTGAATTTCTTTTTAAGCATGTTGAAATATCCTACATTTTCGTGGTTCACCATAGACTTGCTGGCTTCTACTTGGCGGTGAGTCGGTGATTACAGTGCTTTGCTTGCAAAATGCAAAATTGCTCGTATTTTCACATTTTGGTACATGTCATGACGCCTGAATTGTCGAAAATATTCCAAATCTCTAGATGACGCCGCCAGCAGTACACGGAACGCGTTGTAAATAAACGATATATTAGTTTAGTGTGTTACTGCGGGGGATGCAAAACCGTGCATTTATAACACGAAAATTCAGTGTATTGTTCCGATTTGGTTGTGACGACTGCTGTAGTTCTGCTTTTAGGGGCTCGTGATGAAACTGGATGAAGGCGCACTAACGTGCCCGCACTTCGCCTAGACTTTAATGGCTGTTGCACATCCATGTTTTTTTGGTCTGCTGGTGAAATTTAACAGATATTTTCTAATGCGTTGGTCTGGAGGCCTAAAGGGACACAGCCACTAAGAAGGTTCTCATCCGAGGGGGAAGGCAAGGAGACACTAATTGGTGTGCTACCATCTATATAAAAAGCAATAAATAAAATGGACTGTTCAGGCCTATGTGGAGGTTATTAATTTTTTTAATGAGTCGGCCTCAATATTTTTGTCGATTTTGATGTCCCTCCGTTCGCACAACAATAACTACACTTTCGGCATATTCGAAATTTTGTCTCAATATCTTCACGCTTATGGGATGGGAATCGTCGTGTGACTAACAAATCATAAAAGATACCTACGTAGCAAGATGTGGTGTCGTCTAATACCTGGCGGCCTGTACCACATGGCATACTGCATCCTACATATTTCTGTCGAAAAAAAAGATAGACTTCGGTTAGAATCGTATCACACAAATGACTTAATTTGCTTCCTATCCGTACGCCCCGTTAGCTATCTTAAAACCCGACATTTCTTTTTTGTCACTGTGCACACTGAGTTGTGCGAAGTGTAGAAAACGTTTCAACCAATTTGTCTTTGAAACATATTGCTTAAAATGCTGCAGGGTGCCGGTAGATGACAAATGCAGACTTTTCCACAATCTGCAAATTCGACCAAGGTGAGTCTGTGGGACTTCAGCAAGTACAATATTTGAAATATATATTCTAGCGTATTCTTGAAAGCGGGCCACTATGCATAGTTTTTTTTTCTATCCAAGAACTTTTGCCCAGAACCGGAGCATAACTGCCCGATAATACGAAAACTTTTTTTTAGCTTTAGTTGTAGAAGTTCTTCATTATGAGAGCTTATGAAACACATTTCATGTGTTTTGTTATGACGAATAAAAAATATATTGCATTTCTCCATGTTTTCACTCAATTCCCTCATTTTCGCATAGTCATCGTCCCGTCCGCCGAGAGGTCCAACATGCCTCACTCTACCCTCTACGTCGTCCCGCGGGGTGCATGCTCGCTCTCTATCTCGTGACCACACCGCGCAGCGAGACCGCGTGTTCCGCCTCGAGCTATCATCGTCTTCAAGGTGGAGGTGGCTGACATCAGGTGGCGCCACGTGTGGACCGTCGCTGAACGCGCACCTGCCCATAGTGGTAGTAATTCGGTGTCGCTCGGTGAATAACGTTGTAAATGGGTGACCATCGACATGGACATCAGTTGCGTTGCGATTGGGACAGGGATATAGCTAATGCGCGGCAGTCGTTTCAGTTGGCGATTTAGACGTGGATGTCACGGCGCATCAGTGCTATATCGACGACATCACGTCATTGAACTTAACGTTAGAAATCAACTGGCCACAAACCAGCGCATCCCGTAACACGTTCACAGACCTCGTCTGCACTCTGTGGTGCACTGTTACGACCATTTCCGCACACTTTACAAGTGCATACAAAAACAATAATCATTATCAAACTCGTTACGCATTACGTGATCAGTGCGTCAACCATTTTACGAAACAGCTAACGCAGATCATTGGCAGGGTCTTAGGGGGTAAGCGATGGTTTGTATTTTATTCCTTTAAGTTGTCCCGTCTTAGCTCCACCTCTTCCAGCCACTGCGGTGGCTCAGAGGTTACGGTGTTCGGCTGCAGACCCGAAAGACTCAGGCTCGATCCCGGCCTCTGCGGCCTCATTTCAATGGAGGTGAAACGCTAGAGGCCCGTGTGCTGTGCGATGTCAGTGCAGCTTAAATAACCACAGGTGGTGGAAATTATGCGCAACTCCTCACTGCGACGTCCCTCACAGCCTGAGTCACTTTTGAGACATTAACCACACTCAAACCAAACCGATTCATCTTCCTTCCGCGTCATTATGGGCATTAAATGGATAATCCTCTGTAAGCGAAATTAAATTGCCTAAAAGTGCTGTGAAGAGTATCTGGCGCTACATAGGCTTCTGTAAGCTTGTTTACACTCAGATACCTCTAACTCACTGTAAACAGGGCCATACGTTTAAGGGATATGTTTTACTCGGAATGCAGAACATAATAGACCTGTACATAAGCTTTGAGCTCAAATTCGTGTAAAAATTGAGCTATTCAGCAAAACGTTCTATATTTTGGATTTTTTATCATGTCTTGCATCAAAAGGCGCTTTACTGTCAGTGCTCGTCTTCTTGCTGTACATAAAATTTTTGCTAATTATTTTCATAGAGACTATCAAAATAATTAGTGATTTAAAAAAGCTGTTTGCCAAATGAGGTATTATTTTTCTTATTTATTCTAATTATTCTGTCGCTTGCATTGCCATCTCGTGCGCAGCAGTTCTATGTACATGGAAGGCCAGCCTACCTGTGTACGTGGAGAAAATATTAAATAGACATCACAGCCATAATTTTAAACACACAAGAATGTGCCTTGTGGGGCTGCGATGTTAGCGTTGTAGTGATCGATATAATGATGCCAGCAAAACGTCTGATAGGTGTTCATGTTTTGGCTGCTCACTTCTAATACGCATTGTTGGCATTTATCTTCAAATTATTTCGCTTCATCAAGCCGAAGCTTTAAGAGAGTTTTAAAATTATCAGTTATCTAGAAACACCCCATTGGATAGGTACAAGTCATCCGCTAATTTTCTGGTGATGTCTTCCGCATTCTGCACTGGAAAATAGGGTACAAAAGGCACATTTGCATTGAGAAATCACGTTTATCCCGATTTACAAGGAATCTTCTCGGGGTACAAACGTCCGCTAAAGCCGAATTTTAATTTACTCTAAAAGGAAGAAGCCGAATTTTAATTTACCCTAAAAGGAAGGGTGCTGCATTATACTTGATCAATAACACAGTTTTCGGTTTAGCGCTTTCAATGCTTGGAAAGTGTTAGGCTGAAATATAAATCCCCCTTCGCTGAATACATAAGCAGTGTCCTGGCATCCCCTTCTTTTGTTCCACCGTGAAGGATAGTTTCTGTTCCGAGCGTGGTCGCCCGCAAGCACGGTGTTTTTCTTCGAACAACACTTCTGTGAAAGACCTACAACAAGGCTGCCAGTTATGGTTGCCGACAAAAGAAACACTTCACTTATGCGGCGACGAATGCCAACAATAAAAATAAAACGCTGTTTGTAAAGTGCCATTCAAATATTTTGATAGACAATGTTTTTTAAGTTATGATAATAGCCAACCATAACATTTTAACAAGCGTTGGCACAAAAAGGTCGCCAAATTATTATTCTCCGCTAAACATTATTGCCTGCAGAAAGTGTGGGCACGACAGGTTCCGGCTGCATGAATATGTTCGAGGATCCCGTTGACAATCTGTGCAAGTGGCAGTGACTTTTATCTTTGCTGACGCCATTATACTGTCAACAATAGGGCGCAATTTTCCGACAGCTGCTTTCAATCCGTCGTGACATGAAATCTTTGGTTTTTCAGAGCACATACAGAGCAACAGAGATACAGTGCAACAGTACAGAGATACAGTGCAACTGACAGATATGTGAGCACAAGGGCAGGAGTTTGTATTTCTTCCCTTTTGTTCTTGTCTGTTGCTTGTGCTGCAAGCCCAGATCAAGCTGTCGGTGGTCAGCGTTTGCGGAGTGCATTTGTTTTGCACGGCGCAGAACTGCTTGTTCTCCACCCTGTCTGTATACCTGCAGGTGACAACAGACGCAGCCGTTCTGCTGCTGCGTTCCTATCTTCTACAGCCGTAATGAAGTGCACTTGGGTAAATAACCCAACAGAGATTTTATTGGTTTTCCCAATATTGCTTATTCCCTGAAAATATAATTTTAGTGCTCTAATTCTATTTACGCCCCTCTTTATAATGAAGTACCTTCAACTCGAAAGGAAGTTTTAGAATCAGCTATGCTGGACATGTTCCTCGTCTCTATGCAATTTCTATTCCCATTCTGTAGCATACTTAGAATGCGTAAAAACTTACCACAATAGTTTTAACCACATTAGAAGCCAAATCACCAGACAAAGATTTTCAACCAATTATTTTCACACTCAAGTAAGAGAACCATAAAAATGAATAAAAAGGTGCAAGAAACAGATGGAACATAGCCTGAACAAATATTAAAGCTGAACTCCAACCGTCGCAACCACACCTCAGACATAAGCAAGCAATATATATAAAATAAACGTATAAAATATGCATGAAATAGACCAGACTGCATGATTTGTAAACACAGAGATAAGCGCTGCATGTCTTCGTGTTTTATATTTTATAGATGCTATGAGGAAGGCTGCAAGCTGCGTTTGCACTCAAATAGCTGGTTAGCCACCAACTGCCTATTAATGTAGTAGACCAATAAACTTTTGATTGGAATTCTGGTGCTAGCCTAGAAACACTCTGACTCGAACTAAATAAACAACTGTGGTCTATGCATTATAAAATCTACCAATTAGCAATTGAACCTATGTATGGTCCACATACAACTTAACACATGCGCAATATTCTATTACATGTGCAGACCCCTATGGACACAGTTGTTTTGGTTAACTATATTGCAGTTTATACATTCATTCCAATAATAGCATACTAGTCATCTCATCTAATCCTTTCTCTAGTATTTAGACTAGATCGGATTAATTACACTAGAATGCTGATTAAAGTGTTGGTTACTTTGTTACAGCTAAAGAATTTCCTTAGTTCAATACCATGTAGCAAGAATGCAGTTTTACACACGCTAAGAAACAGCACTACAAAATTGAAGAAAGAGAATCTGCAGAACATGTTATCACACAATTTTGGCGACAGCTGCTCGCATGCCAATACTTTTAGAACCGCACTTTGGCTTCTCCTTCAGCAGGTTACGCATTTCATTATTTCTTTTTCTGAGTGAGAATCTCAATCTACACGAGAAAAACTCCCCAATAACCTTCTCCATGAGTTTGTGGCAAGAAGGAAGTTGTGTGTTACAATCAAGTTTTTTGACGACGACTTGCTGCAGAACCTCAACAGTCATTTTGCCTTCAGTAAGCTGCTTCTCGTTGCTGCGAAAATATCCTTCTGCCTCCTGAAGAAGACCTGTTACAGGTAGTGATGGGATACACAGGGACTCCTTGCCTTCCACATAGTTTGTCATTTTCAAGAGCCGTCCACTGTGTTCACTGCTACCTTTCAAGGCAGCACTGCACACGCCACACAGCTTGTTTTTCCTCATAACGTTGCGTGTTATGTAGCCTGCCAAGTAGTGAAGACACTCTTGCTCCTCAGCTGGAAGGCTTCTTCTTCTTCTTCTTCTTCTCCTCAAGTAATATGGCACATACCCACGGGGGGGGATTGGCCAAGGTATAGAGTAGAATGCCAATGAAGCATTTGCGCGGGGAAGGAAACGTCAGAAGACTAAATCAAGATAAAAAAATTGGAAAAATAAAATGAATTCAAGAGGTATGAGTCATTCGGAATAGAATCAATCTAGCCTTTTTTGAACATGCGAAAGAATTTTGTATATAGCTAACAAGATAATCGATTAGTTGCACTTATGTAATCGTGAAGGTAGCCGCATACACTGCTTAACGGGAATCCCTTGGCACTCGCACCGAACGATAGAAGAACTGTAAGAGACAGAGACAGTCCTAGTCTCGAAAGAGGAACCTCCAGATATTGCTTTCTCTGAACCGCGAACCGCCGGCAAGAGAGGAGAAAATGATCGATTGATTCAACTTGCCCACATGATACACAAAGGTTTGTCGCAGCGAACCCGCACCTGCATAAGTACAAGTTTAAGTGAGGGATTCTACATCGCAGGAGCGTCATGGACACTTCACAAAGCCTTGACTTACACCACCGGATATTCCATGGGTACTTTAGGTGTTGAAAGTCCACGGTATTGAGCAACGGATCACTCAAAGTGGCTGAATTATGTTGGAACCGCTGGAAACGTGAAGCTGCTAACAGAATGAGGTGAGGGACGGGATATATTACAGGTGCGCTGAGAGCTGACCTTGCCAACAAATCAGCCACCTCGTTAAAATAGACGCCTGAATGCCCAGGTACCCAGACCAAACGGATCTCGCGCACTGTGCTCGGAACAAAAAACCTAAGTGAACGAGTCAGAAAGATTTTTCCGAATTTTGGAGAGAGACAATAACTGAAAGGCAGTCTGTAAGAATAAGAACCCGTGCGACATGTCTGGGAAATTTGAGAAGAGCCAAACCAATGGCCAAAAACTCTGCGAAGAATATAGGAGTATAATCAGGGATACGAACGGAGTAGCTCCAAGCTAGGTCCTGTGAATATATGCCAATCGCCGCCTTCTCACAGCTGCCGGAGGCATCAGTGGAGAGAACAGTATTACATCATTTTGCTCAACTTCTTCTTCCTCGAGAGGCTTAAGGACATTAGGTTTTGTGGAAACAAACTGAGCCAGCTCCATCCATCATCAATTTGATAAGATCCTTTTTTACTTGGTTGGAAAAACTGAGCGAACATAATCATGCGCAGAGCATACTTGAATTCACGTGCCCTTGGCACTGAAGATTTGAGACGTATGGTACTGAAAAGGTTTTCCAGTGCGTCTTGGGCAAAGCGGCTTAACAAAAGATATTTAAGGCCTCTCTATTTTATCATGAGTTCTCTCAACCTCAGTGCTGTGGATGTTGTGATGATGACACCAGACTGTACTGAATTCCATACTGAAGAAGATTTGCCTGCATCAAATATTTGCAGCTTTGTGAACACTTCAATGACGCCTTGAAGACAATTCACTGCCTCAGTGCCTTTTTTCTGGGCAAAGGTCACTAAGGGCCATTTTTGAGGTGCGCGATGACAACAGAGCAAACCACTGGTGTACAAACTGCAAAAACCAAGCTGTTGTGAGAGCTTCTTTCGGCAATTTGTCTTGCTCAACAAAAAGCTTAATTTCTGAAGCTACGCCATGGTCAAATATTGCACAAGCGGAACCTACATTCATTTTCTCATAATGGTTTGGCGAAAGGTACTTTGGCTTGAGGTGTGGGGCCAGCTTGAGGTCGTGTTTCTCGTCGGTCTCACACAAGCGCTTAATGTAATCAAGCCGCACCTGCACATAAACAGAAAACAAGATGCAATGCCAGTTAGCATACCGCATAAATTAAGATGTAATGACAGTTGCTACATCTTCTCGATACTGTTGGTCTATTCTCCCTTCTGCAGTATGCAAACAGCCTTATATTTAGGCATAATTAACTTATAAGGTTTGGTTATGGAGTATCTCGACACAATGAAAAGCTTACCTCGTTACATGGAAGCCTGTGCTTCTGAACAGTGTCAGCATCCAAGCAGATTTTCTGTTCTCGGACTAGGTGCCCACGAAGATTTTTTAGCAAGTGTGGAGCATCTGCTAAAAAGTGCAGGCTTCTCCCATTTCCACATGGGTGCGGGCAAGTTGTTTTCGGTCGCCCATATCTTGTGGCGACTATACAACACAACCGCCATACTACTTGGTTCCCAGCTCCCATGTATGTAATGCAGTCTACACAGATGCCAATTTGCTCACTTCTGCGGATAACATTAAAGAGAAGCTCAAGCACTTTGGATGCATCGAATGTGCTAGCTGAAATGAAAAGCAAAAAATTAGAGTGTTGTTAGGTTGTGTCTTTGCATCTATTTTAAGTTTTAATTCTACTCATGCGAATAAGATAAGATGAATGGATTACACCCTCTCATGTGTGAGTAATGGGCTTTTTGGTAATGCATTTCTTGTTTGGCTTTATGGATACCAGTACTTATAGGAACAAATCAGACACACAGTATTAGCTAAACTCACTTGTGCATTCTCTAAGCTACATAACGTGAGCTTACCAGTAAAGTGGTAGGCAACAGTCTGCTTCTATCTTGAGGTCACTCCAGCAAGCATCACAACAATACCACGTGTTGCTATGGCAGGAGATGCACTTGGTTCTGGTGGTGCAATTGTAGCGTGGCCTGCGGATTGTAGCATTTAGTGTAAGCATCAACCGCGTTAAGTTGTTAACTTACCAATAACTGTCCTAGTAGAGTTGTCATAATCAAGCCCCGGAGTCAGCTGAATTTCATCGATTAGCACTGCTGCATAACGCTCTTCAACTTGAAGTGTAGCCACTTTCATTGCAAGGGTCGAAAACACCTCTTCAAGGATTCCTGGGTCACAAAACCACTCAGTTAAGTAATTTAAAGGTCATGCAAATAATACGTTTTTACCTGGAGTAATTTTGACGTCCTCTATGTGGCTTTGCAGGGTCCTTTCCGCTGGAAGAGGCCAGCCAGTTTCCCGCAGGTACTCGTAACCACGAGAGCCACATGCAAGTCGCAGCTTCAGTGCGTCTTCCACCGTAGCTTTTGTCCAGGAAGAACCTCTCATGGTGCCCTTTTCCAGCATATAGACCTGGTCTTCTGCAAGAAGGCGTCCGAGGGATTCTCTCAGCTGGTTCCGTTCAGACTCAGCCTTTCTCCGTCTCTTTGCCTCCAAGTCTAGACGGCGTTTAATTGTATCTATTTCATTGCAGTCAAAATTACCCACCTGATTTCTTCTGATGAAGCAGCTTCAGTGAGACCTGTAGGAGAATCATTTTGCACTCTGTCATTCAGTTTGTAAATCTTTCCAGATAACTTGCAAGCCAGTCTAGTGCATGTTCAGAGTGATTTTCTTTTAACCAACGCTGCAAAAGACATCCAGCAGCAGCACTAACCTTTCTCTTCCAAAAGGTGAATGTCACCTTGGCTGCCAGTGTCGGTTTCACAGCCTGGCTGCGCTTCATTCCCTTCCAGTAAGGAGTGGTCAACATTGGGGCCTGCAGAAAAAAGAAAAGAAACCATCGAATTTTATGATCAAAATTGTTTGAATAAGATAATAATAATATGCTTACTCAGGTTATCATCTTGCTGTTCAGCTGTTGCAGTAATAGTGGATGACAGGGCAGGAGGGAAAGGCGGTTTCCGTTCGCTTTTTAGTGGTGCATAAGCGAAAATGTTGGGAACTGCGTTCCACTTCAGCTTTTTTTCCCATCAACACGAACCTTTTCAAATTGGTCTGGAGCAAAGTGGTCCTGCCAACCAGGAAGAACAAAGAACAGCAATTGAAGTATGTTGCCCCAAAATATGGAAATGTCTGTTGGCGTTTTGCAAACCCCTAAACAAATGCTGAATGACATTCAGAGTCTTGCGGTGAAATTACAGATTTTTCAAGAGTTGCATTTCCTAGAATACGTCAGCACTCTGAGCGTACTCATTCAAGGTAAACCAGCTTCGGTGGCTCAGGTGCTTTGGCGTTCGGCTACTGATCTCAAGATCTCGGGCTCGATCCTGGCCGCGGTGACCGTATTCCGAGGGAGGCGAAATACAAAATCGTCTGTGTGCAGTGCGTTGCTAATGCGCGTTAAAGAATCCCAGGTGGTCTAAATTCACTCAAAGCCCTCCACTTCGGCATCCCTTACAAGTATTGTGTCGTTTCAGGACGTTACCCTACGATTTGTTGTTTTTATTTGAGCCTCATTAACAATATCGACGACCAGCAGAACAAGAAAAAATTTCGTACAGCAACGTCTTCGAAAACATACCTGTCACACACACATGTGCGAGCACATACGCGAGCGCACAAACACGTGCGCGATCACACAGGCATCACACGCACATGCACACTCACTCTGGGGAGCACAAAAACATCGAGAGAACCTTGCCAAGCAGACCAAATAGGGATGTCAACTGGTGAAACGCAGGATAAATAAATAACTGGCTGCGGTCACAGCTAATGAGTTTGCACAATGCTTACCTTGCAGAGCCGGGTGTTCTTTCTTGGGACAAATTTGTCGCGCCGAATGCGGTGCAGCCATACAGCCCTTCGTTTGCTGTCACACTTCCCGCTTGGGATCACAAATAGAGCTTTGCCGCATTCTCTTCGATTACTGCATCCGATAGCGCAACATCCCGGCATCCTTGGAGACGTTTGTGCCTGTTTGTGCACAGAGCGCAATACTGAGAGAGCTACTTCTTAAGCCACGCCGGACAACCACCTCAGAAGAACTGCGCGACTGCGCCCCGTCTGCTGCGGGTGGACCATCCATGGCGGCGCCTAACCACGTGATTGCAACTGGCCAATAGGCGGCGCCGCGGCAAAGAGAAAACAGCTGCGGTACTTTCACAGTTCCAGTGACTTTAATTGTGCGTATGTGTAGCGCCATCTTTTCGGGCTAACCTGAGGTATTTATGTTAATTGCTGTGGCAGTCGATAGATGGCACTACATGTAGAAAAAGACGTTGTCACTAGTCGTTTGCGCATTCTACTGTGAGTGAATATGGAGAGATGGACGTCCACCTCGAACAGCGTGTAAACAAATTCGGTGTGAAGCTTGGCAAGACAGCCACACAGACGTATGTGCTACTTCGTGACGCTTATGGCAACTAGACATTGTCGCGGGCGTGAGTTTTTGAGTGGTACAAGAGGTTCGTTTCGGGGAGAAAGTCGGTGGATGACGACACAAGGCAGGGGCGCCATTCAACCTCACGGAATGAAAAAAACGTGGCTCGGATCAGGAAAATCGTACAGCAAGTATGCGCCATTACAGTCCGCATGCTATCAGATGCCATCGACTTTAGTAAGACAACATGCCACCAAATTTTGCGTGAGAACTTGGGGAAACGAAAGCTGAAGGCGAGACTTGTGCAGCACTCCCTCACACAGGGCCAGAAGGACACGCGGTCATCTGTGAGCGCTGATTTGCTCTCCGAGGCAGAGAAGCATGCTGCATTCGTCGACAGCATCATTGCTGAAGACGAAACCTGGAGTTTTCAATACGATCCTCCAACAAAGGGGCAGAGCACCGAATGGCGGTCCCCAAGCTCTCTGGCGTCGAGAAAGGTGCGGCGGCAGAAGACCAAAACTAAGATGATGCCGATAGTTTTTTTCGATTCCAGAGGTGTCATACACAACGAGTTCGTCCCACAAGGGCACACGGTGAATCAAGAGTTTTATATCCGCGTGCCAAAACACATGCGTGATGCACTGCGACGCCGTCGCCCTTACTTATGGGCACCTGGACAATGGAGTCTTCTCCACGATAACGCAAGGCCGCACACTGCTCTTAGCGTGACAAAGTTTCTCGCCAAGCACAGCAATAGTGTACTTCTCCGTCCGCCATACTTGCCTAACCTCTCCTCATGCGATTTTTTCCTGCTTCCTCGTGTGAAGAGAGCCTTAAAAGGTAACTGGATGGGGACCGTGGAGGCCATTCAAGACGTTGCGACAAAGGAGCTTACAGCCCTGCGAAAAGAAACGTTTTCCAACTGTTTCCAAGAAGTCAAGAAACGTTGGAAGCTCTGTAAAGACTGCAAGGGAGAATGATTCGAAGGGGTGCTGCACACATGATTTCGATGTTATACGCATTTTTTTATTGAACTCAGTCTCGGAACTTTACGGACAAAGGTTGTAGATACACATTTATAAGGCCAATACGTTTGGTTTGCCAGTTGTCCCCGGGTATCAGGACAAAAAGAACTGGATAAGAAGCAATTTGAGGAAGATTTATAGTGTCCCAGTCAAAAAAACCCATTGGACCCAAATGGTCAGCCAATGGGACCCATTGGACCAAATGGTCCGCCCATTGGACCCATTGGGAGCCAACTGCTCAGCCAATTGGACCCATTGGGAGCAAACTGGTCAGCCAGTTGGACTGATGAATTCAACTGGACAACCAAATTGGTTTCTCTAGTTCCGATTGGACCATCTACTTGATTTTGTACTTCCAGTTGGGTCCAACTGAACTTTAAAATTGGACTTATATTCCAACTGGTCAGCTCAATTGTTTTTCCTTGTTCCAACTGGACTACCCAATTGGTTCCCTGCTCCCAAATGGACTGGTCCAACAGATGTCACGTTGTGATGACGGCAGTCCAGCGGTCAGAAAGATAGCGAAAATAGCTTCCGAACGAAACTCTTTCGGCTGACTTGCGCCCACAAAGAACTGGTCGAATGCCTTGGCGGCGACGAAAGCAACAAGTATGATCGGTGGTCGCCGAACAGAGTGCCCACTGTTCTCGGCCGTGTCCAATTTAAAACTGATAGCGAACTTCTGAGATACGGCGTGCAAAGTTACCATAAGTCTGGAACAACGCAGAAAAGGCTCTGCCTTGGTGCGATCAACTGAGAAAAATTTGTGTGCCAGCAGCTTTCATGAAAGAACAAACATACAGTACAAAGATTTGCAGCAATATTGAGTTTACATTGTGAATGAACTCGGCACTGGCGAGACATAAGCATTTTCACCTGTTCTTACAAATATACCAACAGTCAATATTTCAGAAACTGGCAGCTCCGTCATAGCCTCACTCCATAGATCGCCATATTGCAGTTCAAGCTGATCCAGTCAGCCGGTGAGCGATGTTATCCACATTTTCACATAATGCAGAGAGATTACTGCACAAAATAGTCAAATATTAACAATGTATAAAAAAATCGCAATACTTAATTTTAAAAACGTATTAAAAAATTTTGTTGCTGTTAATCACTTTCAAAAGTTTTACTCTCAGAAAATAAAATGATTCCTCAGTTTCGTATCACCACAACTGTGTTTGTGTCATGGCGCGCGCAGTCGGCGTGGTCGTGGTGGCGTGGTTCTTGCGCTGCAGTACAGTGCTCTAGGTGTAGTACTAGGATACCTATGTCTTCGAGTGCGCCTGATTTTGCGTACGTCAGGTATAAAGACAATATAAGCTGTGCGGTAGTGCCCGTCACGGATGTGAAGGACTTTGCACCTGAAAATGCCCAAGATTTTTGATTCGCGAATCTATCATCAGGTGACGTGGACAGATGCCGAAGGAGAAGCAGACTTTTATCCGGCCCGCATTCTTATGCTTGGAGGTGATTACCTGCACTTTTCACTGTTAACTTTGTGTGATTTGTGTGTGCCTGATGCAAATGCTAAGCATTAATTGTGAAGCTGTTATATGGCCTAGGTCCGCGATCTATGCTTGGAAGCAGAGCACGTGGTCACATCTTTGTGTGCAAAACAATTAATGAACGAACGTAGTTTGATAATGGGAATAGGTAAAATGGTTGAATCATTTTTCTGCTCGTGGAGGATGGCTGCAGCTTACGCACTTTTTCAGCGTTGATGATCTGGATAATACAAATCTTCAGGAGTATACATTTATAAAAGCGCTGTATTTGCAGCGCAGGACATGACTCCTGGAATGCAGTATATTGCATTTTGCTATTAATTTGATCGCATTGCGTAATTACGAAATAAAACATAGCAATTCCTGAGATGCCTTATGAATCGCCAACAACTGAACAAAAACAAGTATTCCCATGTTGCAGTTTTCATGACGCAAAAATTATTGTTTCTGTTGTGACTGCTTGTATCAAAACTCACGCAGTTACTGCATTGAATGCTCTTCCATAACTTGATTCCACAAAGAGCATCTTAGTGTGCAGCTTAATGTATTTCGTTTGTTTGTTGACATATTAAATCTTATTCCTTGTTATTTGCTTTTCGATCTGTAGATTCTCTGCAGTAATGCAATCTGTGTCGTGCTTCTATTTGATTGCAGGGAGCTCGCAAAAGAAATGGAGCCTTCCAGCTAGGAGCTGCAACAAGATTTGTTTCGGGACTATTAATTTATTTATTCATTCTTATACCTACATGTCAATGGGGCATTATTGTAGGGAAAGTATTTTCATGCAAATACCAATAATGAACTGCTACAGTTAATAGACTGCTTGCCTCCTGACTGTTTAATAGCCATCTGGTGCCCGACAATCAGAGCAGCCCAGTGAGTATCGGCCATAGAGTGGACCAGTTGGTGTCTACCAATTGGAATAGTCCAATTGGTTTCGGCCAACTGGAATTTTCCAGTTGGTTTCGGCCAATTGGAATAGTCCAATTGGTATTTTCCAATGGTGTCGAAAACACATTTGGAAATTTCCAATTGGTAATTTACAATTGGAATCCAATGGGTCTTTTTTTTTTACTGGGGTAGGAAGTTGTATCGTAAGAAAAAGATCCCGTCTATCAAATAAACGCAGTTAATTGACCCCGAATGATAGCACGACAGTGTAGGAATAATGACAAGTTGGTTCAGATTCCTGGCTACCAATCCAACGCAATGAGACAAGAACACGGACAAAATGGCACAGGAAAAGGAATGGTGGATACAAATCATTCTCAGTAATAATCTTGAGTGCATTCCCAGGTACTTGAATTTTTTTCATAAAATATAGTACTAACCAGCGTTCTGTTTTTTTAGTTGCCAAGGATTGGGAAAAGGCATCCTGCATCTCCATACCTGTATTCTGAAACAGAAATAAGGTCAATTAGTACGACGAAGTACCTTGAATTACGCCGTCTCTACAGACGTATTGGAAGGTCGGCGGGTTATTTTAAAGCTATTTTGTTCAGCATTTTTCAGATGCAAAGTTCCTCTAAATTCCTCTTCAATGTTCAGCCATTCAATTGCTTCTGAAAGCCCAAGAATTCCACAGCTCTTATATTTGAATCTACGCTACATTTGGTCCCCGAACTACTACTGCCGACGTATTCTGTTAGGGGCTCTTTGACGATTCAACGGCTCAGCTGCAAGACAGGCTAGGAGAAAAATATACATGGCACTGAGAGTGCACTCACCTTCTTCCGTTTCAGTATATTCAGCTGATCCTGTATAAAAACAAGCCGCGAAAGGTTCTTAGTACTCACCATAGGAACAAGATTGTTTTTTTTTACCCTAGACTCTTTTTCTTCCCAAGGCAGTAACAAAAGTGCCATCATGCTTGCAAAACACAAAACGAAAAAATATGCGCACGAATGTGCAGGCATATGTATGATATCTGTGTATTTTGTTTGTGCACGGGAAGCTTTCCTATTGCAAAATAAATAAAACATACTGGAAAAAACACGACATAAAGTGAACGTTGAAGAATGTTATGGTTATTAGCTACTCTTTATTAATAAAAATAAGAATGAAAGAAAATCTATATTGAAACCTAAAGCACCTGAGCTGGCACTAGCATGAGTAAAAGGAGAGGGAGAGAGCATTGACGGGGGAAAGAAAGCGTGAAGCGACAGGGAGAAATGATAGGAAGCATTGTTGCTGCCATAACGGTAAAAACCCTGAAAAACCTCATCTTCCAACATGAAAGAAGACAGATCGTTTCGCCTATAACTAAGCAACATAAGTTGCTTTTGAAAGAGAGCAATCGCCATTTCACGTCGCAGGAGTCACTCACCGGTTTTTAAACCAATGGCTCCTTAAGAAACTCCCTTGCAACTTACCTTTTGAGCGACTACTGTGTTCCTCTTAAGAGGATAATATTTAGTGTTTAAAATGCAAAGAAAGGTACCTACAAATAATAGTATAAAGTGAAGCGGCATATTTTCTTAGCCGATCGTTAAAGGGCGACTGCATAGGTTTTAGAAATCGACTGGCTTAAACTGTCGAATGTTTAAAACTTGCAGGTAAAACACGCGAAGTCTTGTTGGGCTAGCGTTGCGAATGGTGACGTAATCGCCGATTAAAAGCGCGACGGCCTTGAAGCTTTTCCCCAGCGAACAGCGCGAATTGTGGGGATCCATGACGACGTCATGGAAGGTACTGGTACATTTAAAACGCATAAACGCTTGTTTTCAAGGAAAAACAATGCCACCGAAGCCAAACCTCGCCGAGCGTTGTTCGGCAGCATCCAACGAGGCACGGCAGGGTGTGGCTGACAGCAGCGATAATTTAAACTAATACCTTCCATGACGTCACACTGAACCTTCCCGCGCTGCTCTGTTGCTTTGAGGGGGAGCGCAAAATTCAATCGTGAATTACGTCACTGTTTTAAATGCTAGCGAAAAAGAATTGGCATGGTTTGCCTACAGTCTGCATAGATTTGCATCCTCGAATAGCGCGGAATTCTGAAAAAGTGGTGCAGTCGCCATTAAAGCCAAGAGCGTGTCGTTCATATACAAAGGCACCCACAGCTAAGAAAACTCTCGCACACCACGTCCACTCCGATGTCAACGAATTTGGTGGCATGCTTGATATTGCAAACCAATTTTTGTCAACCTTTGGCTGGAAAGTGAACAAACTTCACTCCTTGCGGGGGACCGTGAAGACCACTTTCACGCCAAACTTTCCTGCGGCCCTATTCAAGCTTTGAGCGTGCACGTGAGTGAAGAAGTCAAATTTACTTTCTTGCGCAGTGCTCTAAGGCAATGAAATAATTCCACCTTTTACAAGCTTAGCATGTGAACAGTGAAATGGCAAATGGCCTTGACAGAACAAGGTATATATGCCCAACAGATGTGGCAGGATTTCGCAGCTTTATCTCTGGAAGTTTTTGCGTCCTCATCTCAGCAAGCTACGAATCGAAGAACATTTCAAGGAGAGCTGCGCCAAGCCGAAGCGCCTCACCCCTGCAGCTGGCCTCCGACAGGAAGCAGCAGCGACCCTGGAGGAGGACCTGACCGGCTGCACGCAGCTATACACGGACGGGTCTGTCCTCATGGGTGCCTGCCCGTCTGTTGCGGCTGTCTGCACCGCACCTTCGTTGGGAGAAAGCCGGCAGGCCAGACTTCCGTTCGTGGCCAGCTCGACCACAACAGAGCTGGCGGCCCTCCACCTGGCTGCCGACATCCTGGAGTCTCACCCCGCACTGCAGGCTGCGGCCATTCTGAGCGACTCCAGGGTGGCCCTCCAGCTTCTGCAAGAGCCATGGATCCGGTTGCCCGTGGTGCGCAAGCTGGCCGCCAGACTGGACAGCATCTGTTCCCGTGGCTGCTCACTCTCCCTGGCCTGGATCTCTAGCCACGTCCGAGTTCCAGGCAATGAGGAAGCAGATGCCCTGGCCAAAGCTGCCCAAGGAAGCCGTACCCCGTGCTCTACTGCTGTGGTGCCCCTGGATGTTGCCAGAACCGTCACGGAGCGGCAGCTACTAATGGAGCACCCCGACCCCAGGGTTGCCCAAGGGACACCCCCTCAACGCCTGCCAGATAAAGGGCTCACCAGACGGCAGAGGTCCCTCCTCCTCCGGCTCCGCATCGGATGCTCTTGGACCGGGGCTAGGCTCCATCGCAAGGGTTTGGCTCTCACGGCGGACTGCTCCCGATGCGGCCATACGGAGGAGACCACCGGTCACCTCCTCCTCGATTCCCCTGCCTTGGTTATCCACCAGGTAAAGCTGGCTGCATGCTACAGGGGCCTGAGCCTTCCATCTGACTCGGCCAGTGCCCTCCTGTTCCCCACCGCTCCCAACGCTTCCAAGGCGCTCCGGTCTCTCCTCGCCTTCCTGGAGGAGACGGGCCTGGACGGCTATTGCTAGCCCATGGCAGCTGACTGACTGTCTGATACGACTGCGTCTCCCGCATCTTTATACTCCCCCTTTCCCTCTTTCCTCTGAAACTCTACCTATCCTTCTCCTTTCTATCTGCACGCCGGCAGTGGTGGTGGTGTGTTAACAACAGTCACAGGCCCGTGCACTTTCCTTTCCTCTGCCCCTTTCAACCACTTACTACTACTACTACCAAGTCTTGAAGTGTGCGAATAGTGGTATCTCGGTGGACATTGAAAGGCTGTTTCGTTTGGTGCCGCATAATTAATGAGCTATTTATTTGCTGTTCTTGAAGGCATTGACATCTCTTGAAGCATGAGCTTTCTGTTGAAGCTTTCCAAGAGCTATTTGCGTTTTACTTTAACTTATTTCTTTTAATGAAAACTTTTACGTGCCCAAATTGGGCATTTCCAACATTCTTGTACTCCGCCAGTTTTGTACGAAACCTCTTTAGTCAAACTTGACCGCGCGCTGAATCCGTCTATCAGGAGTGAACGCGTGAAGTTTTAGGTGCGCATGCGGTTTCCTGGCCATTTCACTACTAACAGAAGGCAACATAGTTTTCGTGGCTTACGCCGTCTTCGAAGCGCTTTCTTGCATGCCTAACTCCTTATAATTTACCCATGAAATTTCGTAAACATCACTAATTGTAGTTATTGAAATGGAGGAATGTTTTTCAACCTGACTACTTACACCTTTTGAGCATATATGCTACACTTGACTAAGGCACTATTGAAATTTAACACTGGATTCTAAACTCATCAAATCAGGAATTGCTTCCTCTTTTTAGAGCTGTACGTGCTTCGGATGTCTTGTAGCCACAGGTTAGAATTCAGTTTTGGCGTCCAAGTTGAACAAATCAAGAATATTGATTCCCCGAGTCGGCGATTATTGCCGTAGCGAAACACTTCCTTATGAAATTCAACCGCGGCGATGGCCCATCGCCCCCAATTTCATGCATGTAAAGGAAGAAAAGAAAAATATACTTCATGTGTTCCCCTGCGTTTACGGTATCTCCGAATCTTTCAATGGGGCTCAAAGAAATTTACACGTGGATGTAGTCTTCACGACACCCTCCAAACAGTTCAGTCTTTGTTCACTTACAAGCCGAAGAATGGATAAAAAGCCGGTTTGTAATATGAAGCATGCCACCAAGTACAATAAGATCGTAGTAGACATGGTGTACGAGATTCCTCTAAGCTGTGGGTGTGTTTATACAGGGCACACTCTGGGCCTTAGTAATAGGGGCACTGCAACACCTTTTTAGCATAGTATATAAACTCGTTCAATCCCTAGACTGTGCTGTCATGAACAGCTTCGCTAAATATTACGCTTCTACAATAACTAGCAAACCTAAAATGATATTCGAAAATTGGCGAGCCTTTTCCGGCGACCTTTCAAACTGCTGCCCTCTTTTCTCTTACGCGTGTGCGTATCTATGTTTAGGAATGACAGTTGGTGACATTCTTTGACGGTCACGCCGCTTCCGTGACCGCGGCCAGCCAGTTCTGTCACGCCTGCGCGCCATGAAGCTCCGCCTCCCGGGGAATTCTCGCGCGCGTCAGCAGCTCAGTGGTGGAGCGGGTTGAGTGGAGCGGGTTGGGTGGGGCTAGCGGAGCAGCGCCTACGTTTGTGCGTACAAATAGGGACCAGAATAAAGAAAAAAGTTGGAGGACCCTAAAATTTGTATTCTTACCGCAGATTGCTGGGCGTCTACAGAAAGAATTAACAAAATTCTTACAAGCGGATATTCGTGAAGCGGCCGCCTCAGGATGCCAGGCGTACCGTACTTTTTGAATAGTGTTGTTGAACCCCTTTAAAGGTCAGCCCAGAAAACACTGGGCCTTTCTTAATGCTAATGGTGGTATGTACCTGCCTTTGTGAGGTAAATACAGTAAATGTCTTCCGCTGTACAAGAACAGAAAAGAAGCTAGGAGGATAAGTTGGCTAGGGGTATCCTTGAGCCTCACTGGTCTAAGAGTTGGAAACGGACACCTGTGTCAGCGACACGCCGGTTGCTTTCCCTCTAGGAAAAATCGGCTGCCTTCTTTCATTTTGGAAGCGGGTAGTTTTCAAGGTTTTAAGGCGAAAGCCTTTAAAAGGGCACCGAAACACATAATCAGTGTATTGTTTTGCCTGTTGGTTGCACATATTGAGTTATAGCAATGCTATTAGCATCAGTCGAAGCGCGTGTACTCCAGTTTATGGCTATGGCTACTTATGGTTACTCTCTATGTATCTGAGAAGGGCTTTGCGTAATCGATCCGATCGAGCCATTGCACTCTACAAGTGTTTGTTTCGGTCCCAAGGAAGGATGTAAAGAAAAAGCCATTTGTTTCATATTTAGCAGTGCACATTGTCGGCTTGTGGAGGATTACCGGGCGGCGGCGCCAGATGGCGCCACGTTACCGCGCCTTGCTCGCCGTGACCAATGAGCGCGTTTCTAGTAACGGCCACAGTACGCGGTAAGCAGTAGCGGTACGCGCTATCCTAAAGGTGTCTAATATCTTGCGCAGGGCGTCACCCCATCGCAGCATCTTGCGCTCGAGTTCGGATCCATAAGTCAGGGAACGTCACTGATCAGTGCTTCCTTCTGCGCCGTCGACGTGACGATGAAGCATCGCTGGGTCAACTAGGCGTTGAAGTGGTTGTTGTAACCATGAAAACGACGCTACGAGCCTTCGCAAGAAAGGGTTACAGCGATTAGGCAACCATGGTGTGCAAACTTCCGCGACGTGCTCAGATAGGCTGTTTTCATTGGTCCCTCCCGGTGTCGTCATTGGGAGAGTGAAATGGGAATGAGAAGCCCGGCGAGAATCGAGTTGAGGGCAGCATTTTGTTTGCTTGTATTTTGAAAATTCTTCAGTGAATAATGCCGTTCCTATGCACCGATTCTCCAAATTCTTTTTGAGACAGCATCTGTGTGACATGAAGAATGCATCTGAAGTATAGCCAGCACCCGTTCAAGCGGTGCTTCTTAGCCCCTTTAATGGCTCATCGTTGTCCGTGCGTCCGTTCCTCCATCGGCGAAATCGGTCACGCTATGACGTCACCAATAGCATAATTGCTACAACCCAAATGCTCTTAGCAATTACTAAGTAAGAGGGCAATTGTAATTTCACATTAGTTTGTAATTATGCCTTAATTAGCAATTACATAAATAAAAATAACGAAACAAAAAATAACGAGAAAATTTAAAAGATAAGAATGAACTAAAAAATTATTTCAGAAAAATGTAAAGAATTTAAAAAACATTAACTTATAGAAATATTTAACAAAATAAAATTAAAAAGAAAATACCAAACTGAAATTATAACATGAAAACTGAAAAAAATGAAAACAAAAATAAATAAACGCAAATCAAAAGACGCAGCCAAAGTGGGCGCAGAAAGCCTTTCGCCTCGCGCACTTTTGCTCCCCAAAGTGCCCCCTGAATTTTTTACCATTACGACAGCAGCTGTGTTTCAACGTTCTTTGTTTTTGTGATTTTTTTCTGTGATGTATTCTTCATCGATCTCCTAATCGCGAAAATTTCCTCGTATATGTTAAGTGTATGGCTGGTCTTGCGCGTTGGTTTCCAAGGTATGCTTCCGGAATAAGATCTTCAGCAGTCAGCGCTCATGCCGTCCTTCTCCACTCGTCCTGCGTTTCCGCGCTAAGCCTCTCTTTCAAATACACTACCAACAAATTCTAAGCTCCACTTCGCTTAAGTTTGATTCGATAGTTTGAAGCAGTCCGTATATATTCGACTTCATTTCCAGTCGTCACCAGCCTTCCGCGTGGGCTCCATAACGTCATCAGACAAAGTGAGTGTTTTGAAATGTGCACTGCAAGATGCGCCGAGGGTGGTTATAAACAGCCAAAAAATTCACCCGATTTTCTCCCTCTTCAAGAATTTTGTATCATCGGTTAGAAGGCTTTCGCCCTTGCATTGAGCCGATATACAGAAGTGCCCACATAATGCATCTATAACAGCCAAACCACTGCTTCTATCTGCCAAATAAAATAAAGCAGAGTTTTGCTGTGTCAACTGCATTGACTGCTCTAATCTGCAATACACATTACGTATAACAACAATCAGAAGTCTTCCCTTTATCTCCAAAATATTAATTACGCTTCCCTCCTCAACCTTTCGTTATTCTCAGCACGTCGGGATTCCAGGCATGAATGCGATAAAAAACGGCCACTATTTTGGAACCAGGTTTTCGGGCTCATCACGAAATGGAAAGCGACTTACGTGTAGAAATCTGATACTAGACAACTTTAGCACACCGTGTTCCGTGTTACCGGTACGGAGTACAGGGAACCTGTGAGCAGCCAATGCGCATGGGCGAATCGCCTTGACGGCACCAGATGGCGCCAGGTACCCGGCAGCTGGGCGCGCGCCTGCAGCGTCGGGACCAACCAGCGCGTGTTCACCGGCGGTGGGCGGACTCGCAGTACTCCGGTATAGGTAACTTAGTGCATGGTATGCTAAAGTTGTCTATTATGTCTACTGACCTCAACGAAAGAGCAAGCGAACTGTTGCTACTCGTGCGGGTAACAGTTGTAGTTCGTGCTTTTCTGTTTTCAAAATTCGCGTGTTCAGGATGCATTTAAATTTAAAAATTTACACTCTATCTGCAAAGCCGATACTGCTGCTTCATGTATTGATTTCAATTTTATGTTGATAACTGCTTGCATAAAAGCCTGCTGGATTTAATGGCATGTTCATTCCAAAACACTCCGGGCTCCAAAACTGAAATGTATGCAATAAATTGAATTTTTCGTGGGCTCTGCCATCTATGCCACTTAACCGGTTTCGATGTTCTTCGCCTTATGTTTGATTTTTTTGTGAAATTCGAGTTTAGAAATTGGCCGTTATCTGTATACTACTGATTCTGGAAAAAATCGTGCTATTCCGAACAATTTGGCGATTCCAAATATTTATGTTTGGTTTTTATGCAAAAATAAATTAATATTTGCGTTTCTGTTTGTGTGAAGACGTACGTACCACTATCTATTTCTTGCTGATGATTTTCAAAAACATCTAAAGATAGCAGATTGCAGAAAGAAACTTAGTTAATTATTTATTCATTTTTATTTCTTGCAATCATTTCCGCCGTAATTGTCATTGCTCTGAGTAGCACTGCCTCGTCTCATGTGGACTTTTCTGCCTGAATTTATACACTGCGAAAATATTCAACATCGCAGCAGTCATTTGTAGCGCCCAACTGCATTAATTTACTTTCATGGTACCATAAAATTCAATTGCCTGGATAGATTTGTACACAGGGTTAACTTCTATTTTTAAAGCTGAAATTTAAACGAGTTGTTATGCATTCATTGTAGTGGAATAGTGCGTGTCCTTTCTATGTCGCGCCGCTCCTGTGCTCTTCTCCAATAATAAATTCCTGTTTTGCAGTGACTAGCACCTTCGCTGATTAGTATTACTGAACCCAAATGTTGCGACTGCCAGGTAATCTAGATCTGGCAGTTTTTTCTGCCTATTTGAATTCTTAGTGCACTGCTGTGCATGGTAAACAGCGAACGTATAACCATACTATGAACGGGCTGAACTTTATGAGCTCAAAAAAGCAGAAGCGTGCTGGCTCCCTCAGCATACTAAAAATTTAAAAATAAAATCCTTTCAATTGATGCCTCAGTACACTGCCTTTTGTTTTCTGATCGTCCTATCATTGCAGGGTTATGAGTTTCTGACAGTTAAACTATGAGCAGCGTTTGCTTTATTGCTAAACTGCACTCGACAAACTACAAAAAAAATAAATGCTCGAAATAAACTGAAAGTTAATCGCACAAATATATCCGCCTATCGCTGCAGCGTTCTGCGGCACAAATGCCTTCCCATTGCTTGGGCTTCCGACTTGGGATTTATTACCACGCCTTTGCCTTACTCTCCTTATTCAAGACGCTCCCGAACGACCCTATGTCTTCTATCGAGGCTGTCTCCTTCTTCTGTCTTCTCTGCGGTGGCTCAGTGGTTATGGCCCTCATAGCCCGATTGCTTTACGACGTTAGACCCCCGCAAACCAAACCAACCAATTTCTTTCTATTCTTCATATTCAAATCCATCGGAGCAGGCCTGAATAAACAGGTAACCAATCCTTCTCCTTAAGTGGCAAAGTGTGGACTTTGTTGTTATTCAGGTGAGGTTGGACTTGCATAGCGAACAAGAGGTTAATTTCAATCGCAGATTTGGAGCACATCCGGATAACTTATTTATGCGCTTTTCAGAACAGGTCATTTGCAGCGGCAGATCTGAATCGCGGACCACTTGTTCCAAAAAGCAGGGCCAAAACGCAGGGCCAGAAATGCACTTAGCTAAAAACTTCAACTAAGACTTGAAGAGATCAAGTGTTTTGCCTGCATGAACACATGGTGTCTCCCAACGAGGAGTTTAGACATGGCACCTGTCCAAGGCGTGTGCTCCCGCTCGAGGTGCACTTGGAAGGGAATAAAATTCGCTAAATGAAATCAAGTTGGTGCTTAGAGGGCACCCGGTACGGGTATAGGAGACTGGTTTTGGCCGACGTGGCGTTCAATTTTGCCAGCCCCAGTACCTCAGAGTCAAGGCACGTTACACCACTCGCTCTTAATTATCCTTGGCCGAAATAAGGAAAACGTACTCCTAGATATGTTGCCTGATTATGAACAACATTACTGCAAACAAAGTGGGAGACATGCGCTCTTCATTAGGGCGATAATGTGAAATAAATCTCCAAAACTAAAATTTTACGGGACATCCCCCTTTGGTAAAATCTTTACCAGCTAAAAGGCTCGGCTTAGGCCGTCGGCATTTGTGTGGAGCTTGCCTTTCTTGTAGCGAACCTCGAAGCTGTGGTGCTGGAGTGCCAGGCTCCACCTCAGTAGACGACCATTTTTGGGCTACATATTGTGCAGCCAAGTCAAAGGGCAATGGTCCGTTTCTACTGTGGAACGGGACCCGGAGACGTAGCATGTCAGTTTGTCTATAGCCCCAACGAGGCATGCGCATTCTTTTTCAGACGTGCTATACGTCTCTTCCGCGTGCTGAGCTTGCGGCTCAAGTAACGGACGAGCCGTGTGTGCCTGCCATCGCTTTCCTGGCAAAGAATAGCGCCTAACCAGCGGTCGCTGGCATCACATTGTATGATAAAGGGTTTCGAGAAATCTGGCGCTGCCAGTATTGGGCGCTCGCTTAGGGCCGTTTTCAGACTCTGAAATGCCTTCTCTTTCTTTTGTTCCCAAGAAAGATTGGTAGGCTCACATTTTCTCACGAAGTCAAGGTAGGGGAGAGCGAAATCTGCAAGTCCCCGCAGCACTTGGTCTATTAACTTTGAAAAACAGTACGCAGCATTTTTCAAGCCGAAGCTCAACATTACACGGGCGGAACGTGCCCGCGGAGGACACGAATGCTGAGTACCTGCTGGCGCGCCCAGTGAGTGGTACCTGACAGTAACGAAGAACTAAATCCAGTGTGGATATATATTCTGATTTAGCGACTGTTTCAACCCTCTCCTCGATGTTCGGAATGGGGTAGGTCTGGTCCACTGTGATTGAATTCAGTCTCCTGTTGTTCACGCAAGGTCCTGGATCCTTGCCTGGAACTTCTACAATAATGATAGGTGACGTATAGTCACTTTCAAAGGGCACTATGACGCCAAGTTCGCACATACGGTGGATCTCCATCTCAATGATTTCCTTCTGTCTTGGAGAGACACGGTACGGTTTGCTCCTGAGGAAGAGAGCGTGAGCCCAACACGAGTAGGGTGATTTGAGCACTCCGCCTGACGGGGAAGCAATTCCGGAATTCAGCGCAGTATTCGCCAGCGCTCGCGTTCACGGCTATCGACGTTTTCAAAGTTCTTCTGAACACTGCTTCTGACAAACGAGTCATCTTCTTTCGCATGGTGGCGGCGACTAAGTAAGTAACGGCACGCTGATCACGCGCCACGAGAAACGCACATCGTGAGCCTGTGACGTAATTTTTTCAGCCACCAGCGAAGTTCTGCAGACCGGCCCACATTTCGGATCAGAGCAATCTCGTAGGACTCTCTGCACGAAGACCCATATTAGACATCAGCGCAATTACACGTAGCCCAACGACCGCAGGAAGGAACTTTGAGGTGGTAAATTGGTAAATTGGTTTTTGGGGAAAGGAAATGGCGCACTATCTGTCACACATAACGGCGGACACCAAAAGCGCGCCGTATGGGGAGGGATAAAGGAAGGAGAGAAAGAAGAAAGGAAGAAAGAGTTGCCGTTATGGAGGGCTCCGTAATAATTTCGACCACCTGGGGATCTTTTAACGTGCACTGACATCGCTCAGCACACGGGCGCCTTAGCGTTTTGCCTCCATAAAATCGAAGCCGCCACGGTCGGGTTCGAACGCGGGAACTCTGGATCAGTATCCGAGCGCCTTAACCACTGAGCGACCGCTGCGGGAAGCAGAAGCAGGAGATAAGGCGAGGCCGATGAATGGTGGGGAAACCCTGTGGCAGACCAAACAGCGAAATGAGAAATAGGCGCAGAGCGCCCTGCCCACAGCGAAAAAGTGGAGGGGCTGAACGCGGTGGCACGTCAGGCGCTTAAAGTGGTAAAGGAAGGCAACTAAGACAGGCGGATGATGGCGGAGGCTCCTCAAACCGTTAGAGCAGCCAAAAAGTCCCTGCGCAGGTTCGAAGAAGAGAAGCGGGCGAGAACGGGTGGCATGTCCAGCAGGCAGCAAACCTTGCTGATACCAGAGTGCTGCTACCACCAACCAGTGTTGGAAGTAACGCGTTACATGTAACGGCGTTACTTTTGTACCGAAAGCTACATTGGCCACAACTCGCAGTTTTGCCGTGCTTGCATTCCCACCGTGGTAGCACCGCACCACCTGACCGACCACGTGACTGGTCACGTGACGAACCACGTGAAAACCAGACAGACAACCAGACTAACCTGGACTTGCAATCAGTATTAACCAAGGCTAACCAAACTATGGCTTAGCTTTCGCTAAGTATATCCTGGCTTAGCCGAGCTAAGCCACTGTTTTTTTATAACTTAGTAACGTACTCGTTACCATTTCGGAACTGTAACGGGTGACGTGCTTACGTTAACATTTTTCGCTAACGTAAGAGTCTAAGCTATTAGAGACGTGCACTGTTGGCAGTGGGGATTTCGGGGGCGGTATCCGGTTCGGGGGTGTCGGTCGCTCGGTTGGTTTGCCCTCGAGTTGACAGGTCCGCGACCTCGTTTCCCTCGAGCCCCGAGCGCCCCGGAGCCCACCTGATTTGGTGTTGGAGGTTGTGAAGGTGGGGAGGGTGTGCACTGTGCGACGTACAGGGGCGCCGACGAGGACGACTCCAAGATTTAGCCAAACGACCCGCTAAAGCTTATAGCCGTAAAAAAAAGCACTGGAAGTGACTACGACATGGGCTTATAATCCGTACAGTACGGCTGATGTACTAAAGAAAATGCACATGCCAGAAAGGTTTCAATTCTATTAATTCGTCAAGGCCACTCCTTAAAGAGACCCTCAAATCATTTCGATGGGCATATTTTAGTGCAACAGTTGTGTATACGTGGTCTTTGTGGGTATTCGAGTCAAATTTGAAAGCACTGCGCGAACCGTAAAATTTAGAAATAATTTTGAAAAATCGCTGCTCGCAGCAGCTCGCAATAAAGTCACTGGAACTCCGACTAGCTCGTAACCTATTAGGGCGACACACCTAATTGCGCGTGTCCCTTACCCCGATGACGTCAGTGGGCAGAAGGGCCAGCCTTCCAGCTCGCCCCGCCTGCGCACTGACGTCATCGGGGAAGGAGGCGCGATGAGGTCTGTCGCCCTGATCGGTTGCGAGCTACGGCGAGCAGCGATTTTTAAAAATTATTTGTAAAATATGGGTTCCACGCAGAGCTTTAAAATTTGACTCTAATACCCACAAAGACAATCTCTACAGATCTGTTGCACTAGAATGTGACCATCTGATTCATTTCAGAGTCCCCTTTAAAGTCCCTGCATCGACGGGGTGTCTCAAGTGATTTGAGCACAGGTCCTGAAACAAACGATCCGCACGCTCTGCCAGTGTGTTCGTTGTTGTTTTGTATCCTTGGAGCTGAGCGGCCAACTCGGGACTGACTCGAGCGTGGTGTGAGGGCACGGGTTTCCACTTTTCTTCTACACTTTGTGTAGTGCTGCCAACTGTGTTTTTCTACGTCTCGGGTTTTAGAAAACATGTTAATGACACTTACTAAATATCACAGCGAAAATTTCACAGCGATAGAGAAGGATTGTCCCGACCACCACTGACAAGGATAAAACATGGTTGCTTGCTTCGGAATCAGTCCCTACATTCTAGTACGGGCCCTAAGTCTCAGATTCGTTGCCAATATTGGCGGGGGGCCAGACCCTCTTGCCTTCAAGCACTAGTCGAGGCCAACGAAGCAGAGATGACACCGTGCGGCCTTCCTTCAGACTGGCAAAAGCCTCTGAAGTCGCACCTGTCAACCTGTCTCTCTGCTTGTGTTTTTCGATACATTCTAGTACGGGCCCGAGGTCTCAGATTCGTTGCCAATATTGGCGGGGGGCCAGACCCTCTTGCCTTCAAGCACTAGTCGAGGCCAACGAAGCAGAGATGACACCGTGCGGCCTTCCTTCAGACTGGCAAAAGCCTCTGAAGTCGCACCTGTCAACCTGTCTCTCTGCTTGTGTTTTTCGATATAATACGGGCTTTAGCTTGAAACACGCCCTCGCGCGAAACTGCGCCAAACCAGATTAGCGGCGTCATCCTGATAGGGAATCTTAAATACTGCGCCAAACTGCTTCAAATTTATTGCTCTAGAATCGGACGGCTCCGTAAACCGTTTCAAAGTTGACGGGCCTGTTAACTCAGTGACGAACATAACCGTCACGCCACATTCATTCGTTATGGCCAAAGTTTGGAGTAGGTCGACTAATCATGAAAAAGCAGCAAAGCAACGCGGACTCTTTGCATATCATAAGCGCGAGTCATCATATCGACCAGAGAAGTTCTGGCACCCGGTTTCGCGTCGCTGCCCGATTTGCCTCGGCTAGAAAAGAACACGAGCAGCACACGCATCGAGATATCAACAAGCCAGTCGATTTCCTGGGGCGTACATGTCTTGTGGGCCTGTCGTTCAGTGACAGTATGCCGTCGGGCCGGTAGATTAGGCGATCGACAGTTGCTGTCGACTGTAAGGCATATGTTGGCTGGGTATAGAAATAGAGTGCTCAGCTGTATTGATTTCTGTGTATACGGCACGTCGCATTGTTCAGGATGCAGTCTTGGCTGAGCGGTGACGGGTGACGCCTTGTGCGAAGAGTACTTCAAGTCCAAAATTTTCCGTGATACATGCGCTGTATTGCGGGTGCACGGAAGCAGACCACGTGCTATCAGTCAAATATGAAGGAACATTGCAGTCGCATTGTGAAGACACTGCTCATGGCATACTAAACGACGTCTTGCGAACAGCATCCCTGCCTTGCGCCTCTGGTCGTAGATTCTCTATATCCTTTCAAAACAGCCACTGAGTCGAGCCAAATGGGCCCCGAAAATTGTTTGTGTTTTGACTTGGTTAAACTATAGCGCGAAAGCACTGGCTTTTTTGCAGTCGCCGGGTAAAGTTTTGGAAATGGCTCGGGCAAAGTCTGGAGGTCACCATAGTGTTGGACATGGTCAGTTACGGTTGGACATCGATTTGGGCCCAAAGCGGCCGAGGTCAAAATTCGGGGTTGGGTGGACCAAATTTTCGAGGTGGCCCGGGCCAAATTTGGAGGTCACCATAGTGTTGGTCGTGCTTAATTATGGCTGCAGGACACCGATTTTGGTCCAAATCGGCCGAGGTCAAATTTCAGGGGCGGGTGGACCAAAATTTGGGGGTGGCCCCGGCCAAATGTGAGGGTCGCTATTGTCATGGGCGCGGTAAATTATAGCCGGACATAGATATTGTGCTAATCGGTCAAGGTCAAATTTCGGGGGTGGAAAAACTGAAAATTGGTTTTTGAGGAAAGGTAATGGCGCAGTAACAGTCTCACATATCACGGTGGACACCCGAACCAGGCCGTAAGGTAAGGGATAAACAAGGGAGTACAAGAAGAAAGGAAGCAAGAGGTGCCGTAGTGGAGGCCTCCACAATAATTCCGACCTCCTGGGGTTATTAACGCGCACTGACCTCGCACAGCACTCGGGCGCCTTTTGCGTTTCGCCTCAATCCAAACGCGGCCGCCGCGGTCGTGTTCGAACCCGGTAATCCGGCTCATTAGCCGAGCGCTCTAACCACTGCGCCACCGCGGCGTGTCGGGGGTGGGTGGGCCAAATTTTGTGGTGGCCCAGAAAACATTTGGAGGTCACCATTGTGTTGGGCGCGGTCAAATTCGGGGGCAGCCAGAACAAATTTGGACGTATCTGTGTTTCATGCTTTTTATTAACTTAACGTAACGTCACTGTTGCTAGGTGTCGGCGCAAGAAAGGTCGGACGGACAAGACTCTTACTCGGTGTTGGTGAGTGTGCGAGCGCTTTCGCACTAATAAGAAAGTAACTGAGGCGCTGCCACCGATGTTCTAGGGCTGGCTCCATTTGTCTTCTTTGAGCGCTGGCCAATGGTTAAAACGAAAGAACGTTCCGGCCCGCTGCGAGGGCCTTGTTCTCAATGTAGGAATGAAATTGGAGGTTGGTGGAGAAAAAAATTGGCGGTGGGTTAGCTCAGCTATGCCAGGATATACGTAGCGAGAGCTGTAGTTCTCCGCTGGTTACGCATGTTGTCGAATTTGTTGTTTAGACTAAAATGTATGCGGTGAGACACATTGTTTATTCAATTGTTCTGACAGAGATAAACACTGCCCGATTATTGGTAAAGTAGCACGCAGTTGTGTCAATGCTGCCTACCCAGTATTTAGACTGGTTGCTTTCTCTCAGATACACAAGGTCAATCCTTCCGGTCCAGGATCCGGAGTACCCAGGTTCGAACCCGACCGCGGCGGCTGCGTTTCAATGGAGGCGAAACGGTAAGGCGCCCGTACGCTGTGCGAAGTCAGTGCAAGTTCTCCAGGTGGTCGAAGTTATTATTTCGGAGCCCTCCCCCACGGCACCTCTTCCTTTCTTCTCTCAGTTCCTCCTTTATCCCCTCCCTTACGGCACGGTTCAGGTGTCCACCGATACAGTGAGAAAGATACTGCGCCATTTCCTTAATAATAATAATAATAATTGGTTTTTGGGGAAAGGAAATGGCGCAGTATCTGTCTCATATATCGTTGGACACCTGAACCACGCCGTAAGGGAAGGGATTAAGGAGGGAGTGAAAGAAGAAAGGATAATTGGTTCCGTAGTGAAGGGCTCCGGAATAATTTCGACCACCTGGGGATCTTTAACGTGCACTGACATCGCACAGCACACGGGCGCCTTAGCGTTTTTCCTCCATAACCATTTCCTTTCCCCCAAAACCAAATTTTCATAAAACGCCGGTGCACTTCGATGTGTTCATCGGAACGGTAGGTGTGATCCATGCGGCGCCTGCCGCGGAGACCGACACCGCGGACCCGCAGCCGTAAGGTTAAATTGGATTTTGGGGAAAAGAAATGGCGCAGTATCTGTCTCACTTATCGGAGGACACCATAACCGCGCCATAAGGGAAGGGATAAAGGAGAGACTCCGGAAGAAAGAGCGGCGACGAAGCGCGCGGCGCACCCACTCCTCCACCCCGGTTGCCATGGTAACTGCAACATGCGCACAACTGGCCTCTCGCGTGTACCACGAATTGCTCGACTGGTAGCCTATAGTGTAGCTCCCGCAACAAAAACAGAACTAACTAGACGGACGCACGAGAGAAGGAAGGCACCACAAGCGATTAAGGTTGTATGAAAAGGCGAAATGATATATACAGAGAAACCACCGGGATCTGCGCGCATCACGACCGCGTGAAGACAGCTAGAAACGCAGACAAGGTTGCGCACAAAAACATACTAGCCAGGAGCAGATGGTAGCGGGTTGTCCAAGCAACGGAGTTCTTTATCTGAAGGCCTCCGAAGGCTGAATGAGGCACTAGTTTTTCCTGCTAAAAATACTTCCATTACCTCACAAGTCACCTGGTCCTTATGAGGGAACAGAATAGTGGTGCTGGGTAAGTGTGGCGAGCATCCACATTTCCGGCAATGCACTGAAGACGGTCAAGAGAGCCAGCTGTTGGGTAGTACTTGCTATGCAGTGCATCTAGTACATCCTTGAGAAGTTTTGGCCAGTTGTAACGACTACAAGACGGATTGTTAATCGTGCCAAGACGCCTTCCAGCCGTCGAGTAGGCGGGTTGGTGTTCAGTCAAACAAGGATTTTTGTAGAGGGATGCTGTTTTTGAGATTTCTGCAATGTCTTGTAAGATGTCTTGTAGCTTTAAAAAAATTGGCGTTTTAGCTGAGCTGAGCTACAAGATCTGTCAATATGTTTTGAAATGTTCTTGAAGCAGACTGCAAGATAATTTGTCAAGACATCTTACAACCATTACTGTCTTGGGGCTGGCTGAGATGTATATAAGGCGGCTTATCTTCCCGAGACAGCTAGATAATAGCAGCCGAGTAGACTGTTAGGTGCTCAGTAGGCCCTCGGAAGCGTGACGCAACGCTAACCAGGATCTTCGCACAATAAGAGCGTTTCTCTGTAAATAAAACAATCAATTAGCGGTAATATTTCATTTCGTCCGCGCCTCTCCTGATTTCAACCTGGCTCACGATGCCATACCTGCCGTTCGATGGCTTAAACCGAAGCAGAATTGTGAGAGCAGATATTCAGTTATAAATTATTTACCGAACGAGAGCTAATTGCTCGTGACGATCCATATTTACTAATGTCTTGCGCATATGATTAAAAAAATGCACAGAACAATCTTGTCCGTGTACATCTTCCCAATTGCGTGCTAGAAGACGAAGACCAAGGTAAGGAGAAGAGAAAGAAAGCGAGTAGAACAGGAGAAAGCGTTCCTTCGGCTAATACCCCCGCGTGGGCACGTGCCATATTTACAGAGGCAAATAAGAAGAAAGCGTTCGTTCAGAAGCGATATTACTTGAGGAGAAGAAGAAGAAGAAGAAGAAGCGAGCTTTAGGAAGCCGAAGATGGAGAACACTGGAGTGGGCTCCACAATATGGATTCAATCTGTCTGCGAAGGTCTCCAGCTTCCTGGAGCATACACCTCTTGTCTGCAGGGTGAGCTGCACCACCACACCTGCATTGACAGCGGCCGCGGCAACCCGGGCCTCAGCTTCGACCGCGGCACACCCGCATCCTGCAGCTGGGGACCGCCGCAGACGCTCTTTGAGGTATCCAGGGGATCGCCTTCTCCAAGAATGAGCTCTGAATGCGGCGAGCCTCTTGTCCGTGACGGACGCACTCGGACGGCATCTGACCGGTCTCCGAAGCCGGGACGCAGTTCGCCAACGCCATCACCGGGTGTTCGTGGATGCTGGCTCACGCCGCCTACGCCACCAGGATTTCCGGATGAACGAGCCTCCTGCGAGGACCTCAGGCATCGGCTTTCCAGCCGCCGAGGCAGGCCGCTGACTTTCATCGTGTGCAAGGTAACACAGGAGGAAGCCCACAAGAAATTCGCAGTGGGTCAGAGATTTCTCAGAGATCTTTTTGCCGGAGGTCAAGACAGCTCAACCGCGTTACTTCGCCGTCACAAAAGACTCGGGGAGCGAGGCCAGCGGAAAGTGTTGGGCAGGCCGATGATTTAGGACGCAAGCGAGCGTGCACCTCTGCATGTCGCGATTCGTCTGAAGGCGGAAGATACAGAAGCCTTCAGAGGACCATGACGAACGACGAGGCATGGTCTGTGGCCATTGAACAGGCCGTGGTCCTCTGGCGAAAACAAGCATCTTGTAAAAACTTTTGTGATCAAGAGCATAACAAGACGGCAAGTGGGAAGCACGCATCAGGAAAAGGCGTCGCGCTAGAAAGGAAGGGAAATCGGGAGCTGTCTTAGGTAGAAACATACTCCTAGCTATAGGACAGCTAGCACCAAGTCCGTTGAAACTAAAATGAGGAGCAGTGTTCCACGCAAGAATAAACCGCACGTATTCTAAATTAAATTTTAAAGGAAAGAGGTGTGAAGAAGACGACGTGGATTAATCGAATAAAGAAGATGAAGAAGAAGAATTCGAAGTGGTGTAGAAATATTGGCGGAGAAGAGAAGGAGGAGACGACGACAAGGCTTACGTGGAGCAACGCCGTGGCTATAAAAGGGCGCGGGAGAGCGAGGCACAGGGGCGAAGAACAGATAAGTGGAAGCTCCGGCGGGTCACATCGGCTTGAAGAGAGTGACGCCCGCTACTGCTCCGGTGAGCTTGCGTTCTAAGGCTTCGCATCGTGGACTTCCTGCCGTGCCTGAGCACGTTCCGGGGAGTCAACGGAGGACGCTACCACCTGCTACGGCCAGCGGTGTCTCTAGCGCTGCTGCCACCCATCCGGGTGGTGCCCCCAGCGCCAACACCGGCATCACCTCCACGGGCGCTCGGACCGGTAGCTTATACGACGCAGCCAGCGACGCCAGCCCAAGTACGTCAAACGCCGCCTCGACGCCGGCTACTGGATCCATACAACGCCGCAGCCGCACTGAACCAACCCTGAGCACGAACCTCGACCGCTAATAGTAGAACGCTAGTAGTAGGCGCTGGTAGCAGTGTGCCCGGGTCGTGTGTATTTATAGTCTTTGTGTGTTGTGTTAGTTTTGTTAGTTTTGTGTTCTAGTGCGTGTGTCACGTGGGGTGTATTAAATGTGCATTTGTGTGGGTACACCTGTCGCCTAGTCCATTCTTTCGGTCCGAGTGTTCCCCGGGGATATCCGTGACAAGTACACTGGCTGCAAGAAACTATTAACGTATGCTCATTACTCCCACGTGCCCAATTTACCAAGTAGCCATGGGTAATATGGAACCGAAGTTCACTGATCGTGTGAAATGTGCCCGCACTGCTACGTGCACTGAAGAAAGCCAACAAGGAAATAACCTCACCGAACAAGAAAGCACTTTCATCTCTGTGGGCGCTGACACCGGTCGGGCTCAGTGTTCCGCTCCATATTCAAATTGGGAGAAAGAAACGGAGTCTATCAAGTCGACACCATCCGAGAGTGATGACGAAGACCCTGTATTGTACAAAACCTTTCATGCCCGGAACATTACGCGACAACATTATCGTGCCCAGGGGCTGGCTGGTACTTATCGAGTTCATACGCGGCAGGAAGCAACGCAGAGGGCAAAATTTCACTACCCGCAAGCACCCGTTCCACAGCCGTCACCAGGGGGCCTAAGATGGGATGCAAGGATTACTGCGTCACGTTACTAGTTACTGTTTTATTCCAATTGTCCCCTCCTCCGCCGCTTTTTTAGAAAAAAAATGTGCAGAGCACTTATAATGATGTTGCAAATAAACAAATGGTGCAGTTTTACCGCGTGCTGTTCTTTCATGTCGCCATTGCTACCCAGGCCGGTCGTTGTGTTGCGAGAGTTCGGACTCTCCTTCCTCGCAACGCGGAGGAAAGGAGTGAGGGGAAAGACGTGGGTTCCGCCCACCAATGGCGTACAATGCGTCCGGTTCGCGTGCGGTGCATCATGTGTTCGGTGTGTGTGGTGCTCCACCAGCCGAAAGACTGCATTCGGGAAGGATGCTGATAGTGCCCTTCTGCACCTGTCCGACGGTGCTGCCTGTGCGGACGGGCAGAGGATCCGGGGCTGCCACTCCACCTCTGTGACGTTTGAAACTGGGAGGCAGCGGCGCTGTCAACGCTGTGGAGATAATTGGAAACTACTGTTGTCCTCTCTACTCTACGAAGAGTGTAGCCTGCTCTCATAATTCTCAGCGCACGTTCTGTCACTTGACGGCTGCTCGCGGATTTACTGCGAGGGTGAGGGTGTGAACATCCTGGCCGAAACTGAGGGGTGCATGGTTCGACGCATGCCGTATTTTAAAGCGAAAGCTTTACTACTCCAGCCAGCGAGACATTTCGGCTCGTCGCAAACTTCAGCCGTATGCGCGGGGCCACGAACGACCTTGAGTCGCCGTTGCCTAGCAGCAACACGGTATCTCCGCTCCAACAGACAGATGGCGCCGCAGTCGCCGCCGTTGCCGTCGCCACTCGCTCCACTAGATGTTCTCCGCTGGGGTAGAGGGAGAGGTGTCGCCTCGCGGTGGGTATATATATATATATATATAAATGTGTGTGTGTGTGTGTGTGTGTGTGTGTGTGTGTGTGTGTGTGTGTGTGTGTGCCCTTCGCGTCAGTGTATTGTACAGGTGAAAATGCCTGCGCAGATACCTGATTTAATATCTCCTGTTGGTCCTTGGGCCCAAGATATTCAACTTATTTTTAGAATATGGAGGAGTGCTAGATGCGCTCTGGCACGGCTCGTCCCAGTATTGCACTGCCTCCGGGATCGACCCTGGGGTCTATGGGCCTATTAGCGCGCGGCGATTTATCTGTCTGTCCCTCCTATTCAATAAGTCTCCTACTTTCAGCTCGTGGCAGCGAGCGTGGCTCGGCTTGAGCCTGTAGGCAGGCCCGTGCTTTTTTTTTCCTACTTCCTCGCAGCAACGTCAGTCAGTCAGTGTATTGTAGTCGTTATGGAGAGCGCGAAAGACACGCAACAACGACAGAACGAAACGAGGAAGAGTCAACGCGCTAATGAGACGCCAGAAGAGCGCGCCGCACGACTCGAGAAACGTCGTAACGAAGATGCGGCTAAAAGAAGTCGTGCCACGTCTCGGAGTGATTTCAACTGCGAAAGAGACCGGTTTGTGTTCTCGAGAGCGTCGGAATGAGACGCTGCGTAGACGACGTGCCGAGGTAACGAAGCTTTCGCAATTCAACTAGGGTTAACCAGAGCTAAACCGCAGCCATTTTTTTATAGCCAATGTCACGGTAGTGCTCGGCGAGAACAAATTAGCTGCCTTTTTGCATGCTATTTCTAGGTGTTGAGTATTCGCTTAGGACAAATTGGTTTCAGGTCACGACAGTATTCATGAAAATCATTATCGTTCTTGGATTGCTGAACGAAGATCTCCACCTCAAATTCTCAGCAATTCAGCCGCGTCAGCTATGCCTACGCAATGCCAGCAGAGTTCCTTCCGTCATCTGTCTTAATTCCGTACAGGCTTCGGCTAAGCTTCCCTTCGCTCAGCAGTGCTGCGACATTTGCCCTAGAATCTTCAAAACCATTTCTCGGCGCTAAATCTTGATGTCGAGACGGCAGCTTCTGCGCCGCCTTGGTCGGAACTGTTCTGAAGCACGATTGTGTAACCGACGCCTGACGACGGTTCCAGTGCTCAGGTCAAGAGTCACCCGATGAGCAGCATTGCATGCCCGCAAATGATTCGCTTTGACCGCTGAGTGCGTGAATGGAGCTATACAAGGGTCAAAGGCCCAACCACCCCGCACCGCTCCTTCCCAAGCGCAGAAAAAAAAATGCCAGGGTTTAAACTTGGTTAAACCTATCATCGTATGAGATCATTCTCAAGGTCAAATTGTGACAATGGCCCGGGCAAAATCTAGAGTTCGCCATTGTGTTGGACACGCTCAAATAAAGTTTGTTCCAAATCTGCCAAGCTCAATTTTCGGGGGTGGGTAGGTAATATTCTGCGGCTATCCTGGGCCAAATTTTGAGATATTTTTTATAACGTTATTTAATGCCTCAGGGCATAATGGGAGCTGGGAAGGTAGAAATAGAAAGAAAAGAGTGGGTGGGTGTTAAATGAAAGAGAAAATGTGGACGGATCGAAAGAAGTCGAGGAGGGAACGGCGATGTGGCCCCTGCGTCCAAGCAACATATGAGGGCGGGTTGTCCGGCGGGAAATACGGTGCTGAGATCACCATCGTGTTGGGCGCGGTCAATTATGGCTATACATCAATTATGCTCCAAACGGAAAATTGTTTTTTTAGGAAAGGAAATGTTGTGGTAATAGTCTCTCATCTTGGTAGGTCGAAATCTGACAAGATCATTTTTTCTTTTTTTTTTGCGGGGGGGATAATTTCGACCACCTGGGGATCTTTAACGTGCACTGACATCGCACAGCACAAGGCGCCCGTGTGCTATGCGATGTAAGTGCACGTTAAAGATCCCCAGGTGGTCGAAATTATTCCGGAGCCCTCCACTACGGCACCTCTCTCTTCCTTTATTCTTTCACTCCCTCCTTAACCCTTCCCTTACGGCGCGGTTCAGGTGTCCAACGATATATGAGACAGATACTGCGCCATTTCCTTTCCCCCCAAAACCAATTTTTACAAAATTTAAAAAATTGCGGGGGGTGGGGCGACGAGGTCAAAGGTCAAAGGCCATGCCACCATGGTGAACCAGGCGGGTCATGGTGAACTTTGCAGAGATAGCACACCTTATGTAGCTTAAAGCAACGCTGTTGGTGTAGTAGGCATCGCAAAGTTATTTCAAGGTCACCTGGAGACACGGAATCGGAGATCCGAGTTCTGCATCCTGTAGAACTTTCACACTAAAAATTTCAGTCCACTTTCGGAGTGGCTCTGCCTGGCAACACTGAGTACTGTTTTTTATGCTACAGCTTAAGGAGGGCCATAAAGGCGAAAACTTTCCGGCACAGCCGTATGCGTGAAGTCTGCACCTGAAAACAGTGGCAGGTGGAGAGAAGGAAGTCTTCCTCCACGCCAATTGTAGGGGAGAGTAGGGAGAGGCCGGAGTAAGAATGACTCAACAAAAATGAAAATGACTAAAAGTGAATCAGCAAAAACGAAAAAAACAGCAATAAGGAATAGAAATGTAATAAGAATAGAAGCAGAAGCAGAATAGAATCCCAAATAGAATAGAACCAAAAGTGGAATAGATTGGTGAGTGAAAGAAAGGGAACCAGAACTGGAAGAAAATCGCATTTCAACCGAATCAATCCAATTGCTCGCCGCTATTTTTTCTTCTTATTGTGCAAATTTGCACTTTGACATAAGTTGATGGAAAAGGTAAAGGCTGGATTCGTTGTTGAATGTCAGCAGTGCGTGGGGCTGAGGCCAGCGTGTCCACTTGCGCGTGTCTGGCTGGCTGGCGTCTTGGATATTAGCGTTGGCTACACAGATGTACGCTCGCAGCTCGAAGTCCGAGGCAAGTCTCCATAAAGTGATTCAGCGTTGCCTCCTTGGCGGGAGCGGGGCAGAGGAGACATTTCAGCGGAGGGGTATGCGACCTGGATGTCCAGGACTCCCTGACCGCAGGAGCCAGCGCAGCGCCCAATCGAATTCTCCGCAGCGCGTCTATAGGGAGCTTTTTATTAGGGGGACCCTTTGGATTAGGGGGACAAGGGAATAGCGGAGCGACAGTGCGCATGCTCAGAAACACAGCACCACTGGGGTTCTTGTCCTGGGCATGAGCACTGGCTCCCAGCAATTGCCTAACCCCCCTTAACTGATAGCGTCCCCCTGTTCGAAACTGCCTTTTCCCACGTCGAGTTAGGACGTGTCAGATTGCATTTGCTCGCAGGACGGCTTTCTAAAGCTCTGAAGCTCCAAGCATTTTCAGTCGATCACGAGGGAAGACAGGTGAACGGCCTCAATTTTAAGGCACTTAGCACAACCTACGCGGAGGAGGTAGCAATCGCCCTAGCCGCCTCCCACGCTCAATTTAAATTCATCATATACGACTGGCGAGGGGCTTGCCAGAATTATGAACTGGGCTGGATAACGCCAACAGCGCAACGAATACTTCGGAGTGCAGCTCGGAATCAGGACCCCACGACCCGATTTCTCATTTGCACTACAGGCCACCAGGGTCTACCAGGGAATGAGGCCGCCAACTCGGTCGCCCGCACTCACTAACCGGGTCCCCGACGTAGACCCTACCGATGTGGACCAGAACCCCTATCCTCTGTTAACTTTCAAAGATATCTCCGCTTATTACCGGGACTCGCACCGTCAGTGCCCGGATCCCCTTAAGGGGCTAGGGAAAGCGGACGAAAGAATACTGCTTAGACTTTTTACTAACACTCTACTGTGCCCGGCAGTGCTCAAACATTTCGACACTTCTTTCTCTGGCCTCTGCTCTTTCTGTGGGGAGGTGGCTGACACGTTTCACACGGTCTGGGCATGCCAACACAACCCTTCTCTTCCGCCCCTAACCCCTTCCCATACCTGAGATGACTGGGAGGCGGCCCTGCACAGCTGCCTGGACCTACCGGCCCAACAAGCCCTAGTTCAGTGAACTCGACTGGCGGCCCAGACCAATGGAGTCCCTGAATAAGGGACTCCACCAAGTACTGTAAGGGAAGCGTCCCACTACGGATTGCTCCCCAGGCAACCTCTCTGCAATTTTCAAATAAATGTTTTCGCCACCAAGCATGAAGCGACGGAATCAAGGAATTAAGCGTGTCTGCTTGACATCGCGTGTGCCTCATCGCGCTGACAGTATTTTCCCTGAGAGCTGCCCTTCCCCCAATCTCAGACTGATCGCCGTGCATGGGTAGAACAATCACTTCGCGCCCCTCTGCTCTGCCGAGAACGCGGCGTTGCAACGATGAGCCATTCAGGGAATTTTCCCTTTTCCAGAAATTTTCGTGAAGTCCAGAATATTCGTGAAGTCGGGCATAAAGAAAAAAAGGCCGAGCGGTCCAAGGCACTGCATTCAGGTCTCAGTCCGGTCTTCCGGGCGTGGGTTCGAATTCCACTTCTGAGATCACTTTTTTTTCTTTTTATGCGCACAAGACCAAAAGGAAGATTTTACTCTCCACCGATTTCAGTGCAACCGTGTTCTGTCAAGATGGCCGGGATTCTACTCCCGGACGCAGAAGCGAACGGACGTGTCTCGATGGGCTCCGTCGGAGCGGGTTCAGCAGCCCAGACGGGCCGCGGTAGCAGGTTTTTGGACACTGCTGATAAGGATTACCAAGTGATAATGCCGCGACTGCCATGAGGTCAGATTGTTTTGATCACCGTTTTTTTTGCATGGCGATTTGAGAGAGCGGCCTTTCAGCGCTGAAGATTTTAGGGACGCCCTTGCTAATCAGGGAGCACTCCCAGATGTTATCGCCCTGGGGATGTACCGAATGAACCATGTGTGGGCGGTAACTTTCAAGACCGGAAGCAGTGAAGAGCATGCTCGCCAAAAGTCGACGTGGTGGTCAAAGAGCGTCGGTGTCTGGTTTTAAACCCGAACCGCCAAGATGTCAGGCTCAAGCTTCACTGGCTCCTTCACGGTGTCGGCGACGATGATGCGCCGGCTGCGCTGGCAGTTTATGGCAAGGTGACTGAAGTGACCAGGGAGAAGTGGTGTGTCTACGGCATTGCCGACAGGTCACCGACGACGCGCCTGGTCGCCCTGAAGTTGAAGGCCGGTGTCAGTGTGGAAGATCTGCCTCATCAGGTGCGTGTGGGCGGGGAGCTGGCTTTAGTTGGGGTACCGAACCGGACACCATTGTGTTTACGCTCCAAGACTACGGGGTATATATGTCGTGATTGCAAAGTCCCGCGCGGTCCCGATGCTGGCGCTTTGACCACAACTACAGTACTCACGGATTGAAATAGGACATTCGGAGCGCGTGGCCGTCGCTTCATGGAGCGCCGCCCGTAGACGCTCATGGAACCAAGGTGGTGCATTGTGGTATGGCGCGAGAGGGAGAACATCTACAAAGCAGAATTGTTCCTTCCAGTAGCCAATGAGCCGGCCTGTGGTTTACCACATGCCTGCGTGGCACTGCAAGGCTAACGCTCCGAATGTCCTATTTCAATCCGTGAGTACTGTACATGGACTGCGTTAAAACCTACGCAAGAATCACCGGTCAGCCAAGAAAGAACGATGTAACAGAGCTCGTTACGAACGTTGCAGACGCTGAAGAGGATTTCAGAGGTGCTGACAATGTCCCTGTACAGTCTCCCCTGGACGTCAAAGCTGAAGCCGCCAAGGACCCCCAAGGCGCAGTCAGCAAAGGCGACCAGCAAGATCAACTCAGTACCACCCCCTCGGGGGCGGGGACTACGAAATGGGCCTCTGGCAAGGAGTTGGAAGAAGTGTCTACGATGGCTGGTGGGATATTGAGCAAGCCGTGGATGCCACGAGTGGAGCGCCAGCAAAAAGAATGTGCGCGCAAACAGCCATCGCGGGCGACAACGCCGACGAGGAACCGCCTCGCAAGACAGCCGCAACTCAGCGGTCGAGCTTATAGCCCAAGCTGAACATGCCGCCGACCACCGCGGAGCGGGTGGCACGGAGCCCTCATAGCAGCGTGGGCCAGTCTTGTTCCTGCCCACAAAACTGCAATTAGCGTGCATCATGGAGGTGTATCAAGGGCCAAAACAACGACAGGAACTACTATCCTGCTGCTGGGGCGGAAAAGTTGAGTGCCACGGTAATCAACGCCAGCGTCCTATCTCATACTGTAGAGGTAAGCCCCATGCGGCACTTGTGTCCTAGCGTAAATATCGCAGCAAACTTTAAAAAACTCCTTCATGTACAGCGACATTGAATGGCCGGGGCTTAGCAAGTAGGCGAAGGCAGTGCCAGTAGTCAGATATTTATCGGAAAAGAGCTGGACATCGTTGCGGTCCAGGATACAAAGGTTGCAGCAGCAAGGACCAAACGGACCGCATGGTGCAGTCTGTGAGAACTCATTTCAAAATCTGTATATCTCATGCAGTTGGAACCTCGATGGGATGCGCGCTCTTTGTACGTAAGTGTTGCAATTTTAGAGGAACAAGTCATTGTTTGCGAAAGTGGCCGCTTTGTTATCCTGTACTTTTCCTTCTCTGATTTATGCGCCTAACAAAGAACCTAACTGCAGAATTTTTTTAAAGTCTTGAGCAGTATTTGAAAACAGACAGGCATGGTATATTTATGGGAGATTTTAACTGTGTTTGCAGGCCAGAGGATCAAGTTTAAGTCCATCCTGTAAGGGATCAAAGTGTGCTGGTGCTGAATGAGCTTGTCGAGGAGTATGACTTAATAGATGTTGGCTGCATATCATCACCCGGCTGTCAGGCACAGTTTACACATTTCCAGGGTGAAAGCCATGCCAGGCTTGATCGCATTTATATATCGGTGCATCTGGCGCCTCTGTGCGCAAACTACGAAGTCATTCCAGTATCCTTCTCTGACCACTGCATCGTTGCCTTCACCTAAGGATCAAACTTGAGGGAGGTGATATTTAATTGGGATTTATCTAAATTCAATGCCAAACTTGTGGACCATAAAAGCTTCGTGAGTGAGGTAAAGAATTTACTGAAGTCATTGGCTGTGTCGGGGGCGGAAAGCTGGTTGGAAAGGTGGGAAGGGTTCAAAACCGACATAAAAATGAAAGCTACTGAGAGAGCAAGTATGCTAAAACACGAAAAAAAACAAAGAAAGGAATTGCAGAGCCAGTCTATTGCTGTACATAGAATCTGCGCAGCCTGGTTTCTGCGTGAAGCAGACTAAGGAAGTTAAAAGGAAACTCGATTAGGCTGATGAAGATCAGTACCGACGGACCGTTGTGCGGGCATGCACTGAGCGATTATGGATGGATAAGGCGCCCACTAAGCGGTCACTGAGCGATGAAAAGAGCTATGATTCGAGAAATGAAATTCAAAATATAATGTACAGAAATGAATAAACCACTGACCCAGAGCAGATACATCGCGCCTTTGTTGAGCAATATCAGGCTTTGCTAAGACAGGAGGAAGTGAAGAAGGGCAGGTTTGAACGGGACTTTTTGCGATTAATTCCTAAATTAGATGAAAGTGAGAAGGAAAGACTTGAAGCTCGAATCAGTATTACAGAAATAGAGAACGCAATTGACCAGTTAGATGCCGGGAAGTCCCCTTGGTCCGACGGACTAGGTGCAGCTTTTTATAAAGCTTTTAAATATTAACTACGCCAGGTCTTGCATGCAGTCATCGAAGAAGCCTATGAAATAAAAGAAGTGCCGCCGTCTTTCAAAGCTGCCCACGTTGTATTGATTCCGAAGTATGAGGATTCAGCGAGGCTGCTGTTGGTGGGGTCTTATAGGCCGTTAAGCCTCACCAACGTGGATTACAAAATCCTTAAGAAAGTTTTAGCGCGGAGGACACAAAACGTTATTAAAGACCTAGTAGGCCCACACCAAACATGCGGAATGCAAGGACGAAGTATTACCACCAATTTAGATGTGGCGAGGAGTGTTTTGGATTGTTACGATACTTTTGATGGACGAGTTGCGATGTTGCAGCTCGATGTAGCAAAAACGTTTGATCGAGCTTTTGAAGTGCTTTTTAATCTCCTAGAATTTGTGAATATAAGAAGCTTTATTACAGGGGGTGTCAAAATGATGTACTTTAATCGTGCAGTGCGAATTCTTGTAAATAAGAAGCTCAACGAAAGAGAGCCAGTGAAATCGTCTTTGAGGCAGAGCTGTCCTTTATCCCCGTTGCTTTTTGCTTTATACCTAGAGCCGTTGTGCTTGAGCATGATAAAGAAGGAAAGGATGCGCGGCATGCACTCGAAGCAACGGAGGCAAAAATGCTTGCATTCGCAGATGACGTTGCTATTTTTGTAAAGACAAAGAAAGCATTGAAGAATCTCTTGAAGTGGTGGCTGATTTTTGCGCTAAAACGGGCTGCCGTGTTAACCGGAAGAAACCATCTGGATTCTGCCACAGGGAATGGGATCAAAAACCTGAAGTGTTTGCCAACGTGCGATGGACAGCGCTGCCCTCAAAGTACTAGTGTGTACCACTTGACCAACACAATGACACTGAGCAATACTGGAATAAGGAAATAGAGAATCTCGGAAGGAAAACGCAAGCATGGACCGGCCGGGACCTATCCCTGTTTACACGAGCAACTGTATGCGACCTTTTCCTAGTTGCAAAAATTTGGTATGTCTTGCAGGTATTGTTCATGCCGCGTGTAACCATAGAAAAAATACACAGAATCCTTGCTGTTTTCGTGTGGGGAAGCACATGGGAACGTACGAGCCGGACTAATCAGTTTATTTCGGCTCGAAAAGTGGGAGTGGGCCTTGCGTATTTATTTATCAGACAGATCGTGTCGTGTTTTATTTTTCTGCGTGACCAGAATGATCCCTTTTTGCGTACTTTTGTGCAAGGGCGCCTGCGCAATGCTTTGCCTGAGTATTTGGTATCCTGTTCTGATAAAAGAACATCTGTAAGAGGATTTTGGCGCGAAGTTGTCACGGCTTTTAACATGCTGAAAGTGCGTTTTTTGATTATTTACTTTCTGTAGCAAGAAAGAGGCTGTGTAAAGATTTGTTCGATGTGATGCTGCCTACACCAATGTATCGACAGCTAGGCTGCGGAGGCCCAGGGCAGGATGTTCTGAAAAGGGTGAAACATATGCCAGTAAATCCTAACGTGAAAAGCTTTCTTTTTAAACTCCATACTAACACTCTGACAATGAGAACCTGGCTGGATCAAAAGGGGATTTTTGTGCCATGAACGGTCAACTGTTTGCTCTGCAAGAAAGCCTGAGACAATTGAGCATGTGTTTATAGAATGTTGGGACCCAGTATTACATTGGGACATTCTACAAAGAAAAATAAAGGAAGACCTGCCAATCACGCCGTATGGAATCCGGTTCTTCGCGGTAGAAGATGACGGAGATGTCCCTTACGATCTCATCATGCAACTGGGCCTCCACGGCATTTGGAAAACCAGGATGTCAGTGAGAAATGCCGACGTGAACATTCGGCCTGTAAGAGAAAATTTCATTGAAAGTGCTGTGCAATATGCGGGAATGTTACCGTGCCCAACCGGACCCACCCGACTGGCTTTAATTGCGTGTTGGATGAGCTTGTATTCCTCAAAAAGTTTTAAGCAACCACGTTGACCGCAGGCAGGTTAACGTGTTTTAGCGGTTTGTTAGCCGTTATCGTTGTTTAAACAGACAAGTAAGAAAAAAACTGGCCTAGCGGTCCAAGATGCTGCGTTCAGGTCGCAGTCCGGGCTTCCGGGGGCGGGTTCGAACCCCTATACTGACATCACTTTTTTTTAACCATACAGCAGTACGAAGCAATATTTGCACCGCACCGATTTCTGTGCACCCGAGTTCTGTCAGGATGGCCGAGAGGGCGAAGGCGCTGTGTTCAGGTCGCAGTCCGGTCTTCCGGGCGTGGGTTCGTATCCCACTTCAGACATAACTGTTTTGGTGTTCTTTTTATGCACACAACACTAGGAAAAATTTCTTTTTCTCTTCTTTTTATAGAGACAAGACCAACCTGGGTTCGAACCCGACCGCGGCGGCCGCGTTTCAATGGAGGCAAAACGCTGTGCGATGTCAGTACAGGTTAAATATACCCAGGTTGTAGAAATTATCCCGGAGACCTCTACTACGGCACCTCTTTCTTCCTTTCTGCTTTCACTCCCTCCTTTGTCCCTTCCTTTACGGCGCGGTTCAGGTGTCGCCGATATGTTAGACACTGCGCCATTTCCTTTCCAAAAAAGAAAAAAATTTGCAATGTCAAGTCGAAAAAGGAAGGTTTTACTCTGCGCCGATTTTTATGCACCCGTGTCCTGTCAGGATGGCCGAGCGATCCATTCTACTTCCGGCCACCTGCGTTAACGTTCACAGAATTATGTGCTCCAGCGGAGCTGCGATCTCGGCCCATTCCAGCCACGGAAACAGGCTTGAGAACACCGAAGACAGCGGGCGCGCCCACCGGGTGCGTTGTTTTGAACACGCTTTTTTTGCACGGCGATGTGCGAGTTAGGCCATACAGAGTCGAGGATTTCCACGACGCCGTTTCCAACGCTAGTGCGATCCCCGAAGTTTTGGCGTTGGGGGCGTAACAGATCAACCATGTTTGGGATGTCACATTAACCGGCACAGTATCAACGAAGAAGCTGGCGGCCTTCAAGGAACAGGACGTTAAGAGCCGCCGCTGCCTCGTCATCGATCCCGAAGACCAACAGGTGAAGCTGCGACTTCACTGGATGTTGCACGGCGTGGCAGATGATGACATTCGGACGGCCTTTGCTGCTTTTGGGAATGTGACCGAGGTGACCCGGGAGAGGTGGCGAGTTCAAGGCGTCAAGGAGAATGGGTCCACCAAGAGGACCGTGCTCCAGAAATTGAAGCCCATCATTAAGGTAGATTATTTACCGCACCAGCTGCGAGTCGACAGAGAATTAGCCCTTGTCGTGGTGACTGGGTGGGCGATGCAGTGCTTACGCTGTCAGGGCACGGGACACGTCCGCCGCGAATGAAAGGTGTCCCGATGTTCAAAATGCAGGCGCTACGGACATGAGGAGGCTGACTGTGTGCTCACGTACGCTTCGGCTGCGGGACTTGGAACGAAGGAACGGTCGGTGGGGCTGAGTGTGTACGCAGTCGAGGCGGAGGAGGCGGCCAAAGGAGCCGGAGAAGCGCGAACATCGCACGAGAGACAGACTCGTCCGGGGCTCCGCAGGAGACTTGAGACACGGGCGCTGTGAGCGCGCGAAGCGAGTGGACATACAGCGCATCGTCTCCACCAACTTTTGGCTGGAGCCACGGTTCCTCGGCCGGAACCCCATCAACACAGCCGCGTCTGTGTTCGCGAAGTCGACAGCTACCTGTGGACACCACTCACACACAGGTGGGGCAACATTTACGCATTTTAGGGCCGATCCTCACTTGCGTTTCGTGGCGACGGCGCTAGGCCTAACGCCTACGCCGACGCTCGGCCGTGAGTGAGTCGCCCACCCGTGTCAAGATGGCTGCCCAAAAAGTACAACGCGGCTACGACTCGGACGCCATGGCCTGGTCCGAGGTTCCTTCAGCTCCAACGCCTGAGAGTCCGGATTCTGCGCCCATCGAGAACCCCAGGTTCTTCAAACTAGTAGAACGCCGCTCCCGCAAGTGGGACGCCGCCTCCAAGAAAGCGGACGCCACGTCGGCAGGCCGCTCAACACGGCACAGCGCTGCTGCGCGCGCTGCAGCGCTTCACGGAGGGGCCCAGTCTAAGACCGGACCCTCTTGGAAACCAAAGCCACTGCCGCGTCTTCATCCAGAAGACATCGTCATCATCCTGAATACCCGGGTGACCGTCACTCTGAGGGATGTCTACCAACATGGCGAGCTGGGAGCAGCGTTCGCGGACTACCTGGGCGCCAAGGCCGCAGCATCCCTCAGCCTGCTCCCCACATGGGAGCAAAACCTGATCGTCGCAGGCACCAGAGAGCCGCACGTCGCGGACAAGCTTTTGCGGGATTTTCAACTAACATCACCGAAGGGCCAGCTCTCCATGTACGGCCAGTTGAAACTCACTGGAGACGTGTGCCGCGGCGTCATCACCGTGGCCAAGCACGAGACCAGTGAGTCCCTCCAAAACAAGATCCAGTGGCGTGCTGGAGAGCTTGCCGATATCCTCAAGCTTGGCAAATCCGACGTCGCGTCGCTCACCTTCGTGGGAAAAGTGGTGCCGCGATATGTGCATTACAACTCTGAGGTGACCCTTGTGTGTCCGTACAAGAGAACCATTCCGGCCTGCGTGCGGTGCGGCACTGTGGGCCACCGAGCAGACACCTGCCCCTGCCCGAATGAAAAGTGCGGCCTGTGTGGCCAAACGGCGCCGACCGTCGACGGAGTCAAGGCGCAGCATGAATGCAGTCTGTCCTGTGCAGTCTGTGGGCAAGCCCACGCTACCAACTCCCGTGACTGCACGGGAAAATTCCGGCAGCTCAAGGTGCATGGCCCCAAGGCTAAGCGCCCAGAGGTGCCAAAAAACCAGCGACCTGGCAAGCAGCCAAGTCATTCAAAACCAGGTGCCGGTGGCGGAACGCCGCGTGGTGCTCACGGCACCGACCACAAGACATCGTCACCTTCTTCACCGTCGGTGAAACCAGCGCCCGGGAAGAAGACGGCGCCTCCACCGCCCAGCGGCAGAGACACTGGCCACTTCCCGGCCCTCAAGACAATTGGCGCTGCCGACGCCCGGGCATCAGCGCCTCAACACCACAAACAGGTGAGCAGCTGGGCTGAGATCGCCTCCTCTTCCTCCCATCCCTCACCCTCCCCCGTAACCGTCTCCGCACTCGACGCGGAATACAAAAAACAGATAGACGTGCTCCGGGCACAGAATGAGCTTTTGCTCAACAAAATTCAAAATTTAGAATCAAAATTGGCGTCCGCCGCACCGAGCCCGCAGAACTCGGACGCAATGGAGAGCGACGCGGAGATCTCGCCTGCCCTCGTGACAGCCATCTCTGCGATGGAGGAGCGCTTAACCTCTAAATTGCGATATATGATCGAGACCGCCATGGACCAGATCTTGACAAAGGTCAAATCTGCCGTCCCCGCGGTGGTCTCAAAACACATCTCGGACAACCCCCGCCTGCTCCGTCGGACGGGACCCATTAGGGACGTATCCCGCCCTTCAAAATTCACCCGTCTGATTATTGATTCGGACAATGAGGACAACTGCCCCGCTCCTTCTGTCATCACCCCCTTGATGGCGGAAGTAGCTGGCTCTGAGGCAGCCAATCCCTCCTCCTCCCCCCCAAGAATTTAAAATCATGGCGAGACACCTTAATCAAAAGAATTCCGCCATCTCCAATTCGGCCATGTCAACTTCAATAACACAGTGGAACTGTAGAGGCTTTAAGGACCGCACTAAGCGGGCCAATTTCCGCCTCTACCTTGAAAATTTCGAGTCCTTACCAGCCGTGGTTGCCCTCCAAGAGCCAGGCCTGGGCGCCACAATTTCAAATTACACGACGTTCCAACAGGATCCCGCGTCTTGTCTTCTTGTCCACAAAGACTACACAGCAAATCTAGTGGATCTCGACCTCCCACTAGAGTACTCTTATGTAATGATGACCCTCCTACCAGTCCGCCGCAGGGACCCACCGTTGCATATACTCAACGTGTACTGCTCTCCCAAACTAAAGCAAGTGACTTTTGCGGACCTCTTTAGCCGCGCGCTAAGAGTAGCGGGCCGCGATCCCCTGCTTATTGTGGGCGACTTTAACGCTCCCAGTCAGCAATGGGGGTATCGCAAGGAGGAGTCACGCGGGCGTAAGCTGGCGGAGCTTGCGTCCACGTTGGGCCTCACCCTCCACACGGACCCTGTCCACCCAATCCGGCTAGGAAATTCCGTGACACGGGATACGTGTCCGGACTTAACCTTCACTCGCAACATACAACACGCAGACTGGCTCAACACCGAGGAGACCCTCGGTAGCGACCACTGCCTCATTAACACTACACTACGCACACGCCCCCTCAAGCGTCCCAGAACACAAGCCCATATCTCAGATTGGACGAAATTCAGGCAAAATTTTACCTCACTTGATAATACACCCATTTCCGCGCAAGGCTACACAGCATGGTCCCAACAGCTGCTGGCACACCTTTCCTCGCATTAAACACACATCCAGCTCTCAGAGGCGGTCACGGACGTGGATAACCACCTTCTACACCTCTGGGAAGCCCGTCGCAGCCTCGTCCGCCGTTGGCGACGCCAGAAACACAACAGAAAGCTTAAAGCTCGAATTGCCGAGCTTACCCAGAAAGCGGCAGAGTACGCGGCCCAACTCGCCGACTCCAACTGGGTAGATAGATGCAACACGGCCGCGCGACAAATGTCCAGCCGAAACACTTGGCGTCTCTTTCGAGCCCTACTCGACCCAACCCAAACACGAACCGAAACACAAAAACATTTGCAGCGAGCCATGCACCATTTTCCTGGCAACACGACTCAACTGGCACAGAAACTTCGGGACCAGTATCTGTGTACAGCCCAAGACCCCCGTGGATCTGCGTACTCTTATGCAGGCAGAGAGAACACGGAGCTGGATCAACCTTTCCAGCTCCATGATCTGCGGGCGACTCTCGCCAAAATGAAACGGGGCACTGCGCCAGGACGGGATAAGGTCACCGGCAGGCTTTTGACGAACCTGCCCGACTTGGCATACCAGTCCCTCCTGGAATACGTCAATGCGATTTGGCGCGGGGACACCCCCCTGCCAATCGAATGGAAAACGGCTTTGGTGACTTTTATTCCTAAAGCTGGCAAACCAATTGACACAGATAACCTCCGCCCCATCTCTCTCACCTCATGTGTGGGCAAACTAATGGAGACGATGGTGCGGGATCGGTTATCTACATATCTTGAACACAAACAAGTCTTCGCGAGCACCATGTTCGGATTCCGCCCACACAGATCCGCACAGGATGTCCTCCTGCAACTCCATCGGGAAGTCCTTGACCCCCTCGAATGCCCCCATTATGACCGGGTAGTACTCGCCCTGGATCTTAAAGGGGCATTTGACAATGTAACACATGAGATCATACTAACCTAAGTCACACCGACTGTGGCCTCAACACATTCCAATACATAAGCCAATTTTTAATGGATCGTCAATCCTACATTCGAAATCAAGATAGAGACCATGGTCCTTACCTACTCGGCACGCGGGGAACCCCTCAAGGCGCGGTACTTTCCCCGCTGCTCTTTAATCTGGCCATGATGCACCTGCCGGCCCAGCTGAGTGGTGTCGCCGGCGTGCAGCACTCCCTGTACGCCGATGACATCACTCTGTGGGCCACACAGGGCAGCGCAGGAGACATTGAAACCAGCCTGCAAACAGCGGCGACGATAGTAGACCGCTACGCCCGCCGCTGCGGTCTTCAATGTTCCCCTCAAAAATCGGAATTTGTGCACCTCCGCCCCTCACAGAAGTGCACAACTAAAATATCTCTCTCTTGAGAGCGGTCCCATACGCGAAAGTGATGAGATACGGGTACTCGGACTCTACATCCACAAACACAGGCGGCCAGACACTACATTGGCCAAACTCCGTAAGGTGGGGGACCAGGTGGGCCGCATGGTCCGCCGGGTTTCCAACAAACGCGGAGGGTTACGAAGTAAGGATGCCTTGCGGCTGGCAAACGCCTTCGTAACTAGTCGAATTCTCTATTTGACTCCTTATCTCCACCTACGGAAACAAGAGGAGGACGCCCTTGAGGTCATCCTTCGCAAAATTGTTAAACGTGCCCTTGACCTCCCCATCACTACTTCAAACAGCCGCCTTATGGCTCTTGGGGTGGTGAACACTTTCCGGGAGCTCCGGGAGGCGCACCTTACAAACCAGTACACGCGCCTGTCGCTAACGGAGTCGGGTCGCCGCCTTCTTGCTCGACTCCATATCCAACACACCCCTCCAATGGAAGACAGGTTTCGCATCCCGGAACTGTGGAGACGTGCCCTCCACGTGCGGCCTCTTCCAGCAAACATGTCACACGAAGACCATAATGGTCGGCGCCTGGCACGAGCGGAAGCGCTAGCCCGATATTATGGCAACAAAACAGATGTCTGCTACGTGGACGCCTCCGGCCCTCACCACGGGGGATGGTACACGGCCGCGGTAGTTCACAACAGCAACACAGTTAACGGCCTAACTTTCAGAGCCCGCAGTGTAACACAAGCAGAAGAGGTCGCGATTGCTCTCGCGGCCTCACATTCCAATTCAAAATACATAATCACCGACTCTCGAGGGGCCTGTCGGAACGTCGAACAAGGCTGCACTCCCTTCCTAGCCTATCGAATATACCAAAATTGCATGCGGGATACGGACCCCGCACACCGTTACCTCATATGGGCCCCTGCTCATCAAGGGTTGGCAGGAAACGAGGCAGCAGGCGCAGCCGCCCGCGCGCTCTCTCACCGGGCTGTTTTCTCCTCCCCATCCGATCAGGAACCCGATTTTAATCCGGTCTATACATTCAAAGATATTACAACATCTTATCAAAATTGTCATCGCCTTTACCCTAGTCCATGTAAAGGCCTGAAGAAGGCGGATGAGCGGCTCCTTCTCCGCCTTCTCACCAATACATTGCTGTGCCCGGCAGCGCTAAAACATTTTGACCCCTCCTTTAGTGGCAGCTGCCCACACTGTAGTGCAGTGTCCTCTGACACCTATCGCATGGTTTGGGCCTGCCCCTCCAATCCCGCTATTCCCCCCATCCCCAACCCAACCCGGGAGGACTGGGAGGCGACCCTGCTCGGCTGCCACGACTTACAGGCCCAACAAGCCTTAGTCGGGCGCGCCCGGGCGGCGGCAACCGCCACTGGGGTCCCATACTAGGGACCTCCACCTAGTGCTTGTACGGATCGGTCCCTTACGGGCTGATCCAAACATACCTCCTATTCATCCGTAATAAATGTTTTCACCACCACCACCACCACTTGAGACACCGTATCAAAGTTTACGGGCCCGTTAACTCAGTGATGAACATAACAGTCACGCCACATTCGTTAGTTATGGTCCCAAGTTTGCATTAGGTCGACTAATCATAAAAAATCAGCAAAGCAACGCAGACTTTTTGCATATTCTAACGACGAAGTGGCGGTGGAAGACGAAGTGTCCTCTCGCGTGAAAGGACGAACGAAGAAGAGGAGGTTAATGCCGCTCCCTTTTCGTGTTGGTGCTCCCTGCTAGGAACTCTTTATTCTAACGCCCAACACTTGTTAATGAATATAAATAGCATTTCCCCGTAACATCCTTGGTGGGAGGTGCGGGGTGATCGGAACTAGGTAGTGGACGGTACGTACCACGGCCGACAATGACGGAAGCATTCCCCCAAGATTCGGCAGCATCGGTGTCCGCCGTTGTCCTCACTCACCCTCGTGATCCTGGACCCTTCTCTGGGGACGATGACGCCGACGTCGAGACTTGGCTTCGCAGGTATGAATGGTGCAGCGCTAACAACCGCTGGGACCAAACTTTCATGCTTGCGAATATAGTTTTTTACCTTAAGGGCACGGCGTTCAAGTGGTATGATGCCAACGAAGATACACTGACCAGTTGGGCTCACTGCAAGTAGAAGCTTATCGACCTTTCGGCAAACCACTCGGCAGGCAGCTTGCCGCTAAAAGAGATCTTGCCAGTCGCACCCAGTCATCCACGGAGTCCTACCTCTCTTATATTCAAGATATGTTGTATCTCTGCTACACAGTTGATACAAGGATGAGCGAAGCTGACAGTCGGACATGTGCTCAAGAGCACGCAGCGACGTCTTCAATCTGCTCATCTAAAAAACTGCGACAAGATCGCCGACATCATAAAAGAATGCCGCCGCATCGAGGACGCTAAAAGCCGACGGATCACCCAGCATATCGCACGCCATATGTCAGTGCATATGTCATATGTCAGTGCAACTTAAAGATCTCCAGGCGGTCGAAATTATTTCCGGAGCCCTCCACCACGGCACCACTTCCTTTCTTCTCTCAGTTCCTCCTTTATCCCCTCCTTTACGGCGCGGTTCAGGTGTCCGCCGATACAGTGAGACAGATACTGCACCATTTTCTTTCCACAAAAGCAAATTTTCATAAAACGCCGGTGCACTTTGATGCGTTCATCGGAACGTTAGGTGTGATCCATGCGGCGCCTGCCGTGGAGACCGACACCGCGGACCCGCGGCCGTAAAGTTAAATTGGTTTTTGGGGAAAGGAAATGGCGCCGTATCTGTCTCACGTATCGGCGGACACCAGAACCGCGCCATAAGGGAAGGAATAAAGGAGGGACTCCGGAAGAAAGAGCGACGACGAAGCGCGCGGTGCACCCACTCCTCCACCCCGGTTGCCATGGTAACGGCGCATGCGCACAACTGTCCTCTCGCGAGTACCGCGAAATGCTCAACTGGTAGCCTAGTGTAGCTCCCGCTACGAAACCAGCACTTATTACACGGACGCACAAGAGAAGGAAGGCACCACAAGCGATTAAGGTTGTATGAAAAGGCGAAATGATATATACAGAGAAACCACCGGGATCTGCGCGCATCACGACCGCGTGAAGGCAGCTTGAAACGCATACAAGGTTGCACACAAAAACATACTATCCAGGAGCAGATGGTAGCAGGTTTTCTAAGTAACGGAGTTCATTATCTGACGGCCACCGAAGGCTGACTGAGGCACAAGTTTTTCCTACTAAAAAATACTTCCATTACCTCACAAGTGACCTGGTCCTTATGTCGGAACATAATAGTGGTGCTCGGTAAGTGTGGCGAGCATCCACTTTTCCGGCAGTGCACTGAAGACGGTCGAGTCAGCTGTTGAGTGGTGCTTGCTACGCAGTGCATCTAGTACATCCTCAAGATATTTTGGCCAGTTGTAGCGAATGCAATACGGCTTGTTAATCTTGCCCAGACGCCTTCCAGCCGACGAGTGGGCGTGTTGGTGTCCAGTCATGAAAGGCTTTTTGTACTGGAGGGGATTGAGTTTTGGAGGGCGCTCGGCTACTGATCCGGAGTTCCAGGGTTCGAACCCGACCGCGGCGGCTGCGTTTTTATGGAGAAAAAACGCTAAGGCGCCCGTGTGCTGTGCTATGTCAGCGCACGTTAAAGATTCCCAGGTGGTCGAAATTATTCCGGAGCCCTCCACTACGGCACCTTTTCTTCATTTCTTCTTTCACCCCCTCCTTTATCCCTTCCCTAACGGCGCGGTTCAGGTGTCCAAAGATATATGAGACAGATACTGCGCCATTTACTTTCCCCAAAAACCAATTATTATTATTATTATTATTATTATTATTATTATTTCTACAATGTCCTGCAAGATTTCTTGTAGCTTTAAAAAAATTGGCGCTTTAGCTGTGCTGAGCTACAAGATCTGTCAAGATGTTTTGAAATGATCTTGAAGCAGACTGCAAGATAATTTGTCAAGATGTCCTAAAAACATTACTGTGTTGGGGCAGGCTGAGGCGTATATAAGGCGGCTTATCTTACCCAGAAAGCTTGATAATAGCCGCCCAGTAGACTCTTAAGTGCTCAGTAGGCCCTTGGAACCGTGACGCAACCCTAACCAGGATCTTCACACAATAAGAGCGTTTCTCTGTAATTAAAACAATCAATCAGTGGTCATATTTCATTTTTCTCGCGCCTCACTTGATTTCAACATCGCTCACGATGCCATACCTGCCGTTCAATGGCTTAAACCGAAGTAGAAACGTGGGAGCAGATATTCAGTTATAAATTATTTACCGAAAGAGAGCTAATTGCTCGTGATGATCCATGTTTACTAACGTCTTGTGCATATCATTAAAAAATGCACAGAACAATCGTGTCTGTGTACTTCTTAAAATTGGTTGCTAGAAGACGAAGAAGACCAAGGTAAGGTGTAGAGAAAGAAAGCGAGTAGAACAGGAGAAAGCCGAACGAACGCTTTCTTCTTCTTCTTCTTCTTCTTCTCCTCTTTGCCATATTACTTGAGGAGAAGAAGAAGAAGAAGAAGAAGAAGAAAGCGTTCGTTCGGCTAATCCCCCCCGTGTGGGCACGTGCCACATTTACTGAGGCAAAGAAGAAGAAAGCGTTCGTTCAGAAGCGAGCTTTAGGATGCCGAAGATAGAGAACACTGGAGTGAACTCCACAATACGGGTTCAATCTGTCTGCGAAGGTCGCCAGCTTCCTGGAGCATACACTTTTTGTCTCCAGGGTGAGCTGCACCCCCACACCTGCATCGACAGCGGCCGCGGCAACCCGGGCCTCAGCTCCGACCGCGGTACTCCCGCATCCCGCCGCTGGGGACCGCCGCAGACGCTCTTTGAGGTATGCAGGGGATTACCCTCAAGAATGACCTCTGAACGCGGCCAGCCGCCTGTCCGTGACAGACGCACGCGGACGGCATCTGGCCGGTCTCCGCGGCCGGGACGCAGTTCGCCAACGCCATCACCTTGTGTTCGTGGATGCTGGCTCACGCCGCCTACGCCGCCAGGGTTTCCGGATGAACGAGACTCCTGCGAAGACCTCAGGCATCAGCTTTCCAGCCGCCGAGGCAGGCCGCTTGACTTTCATCGTGCGCAAGGTAACACAGGCGGAAGCCCACAAGAAAATCGCAGTGGGTCAGAGATTTCTCAGAGATCTTTTTTTTCCGGAGGTCAAGAGAGCTCAACCGCGTTACTTCGGAGGTCAAGAGAGCTCAACCGCGTTACTTCGCCGTCACAAAAGACTCGGGGAGCGAGGCCAGCGGAAAGTGTTGGGCAGGCCGATGATTTAGGACGCAAGCGAGCGCGCACCTCTGCAGGTCGCGATAAGACTGAAGGCGGAATCGAGCATCTTTTAAAGACTTTAGTGATCCAGCACCCAACGAGACGGCCAGTGGGAAGCACGCATCACGTCAAGGCGTTGCGCTAGCAATGATGGAAAAAAAATCCGGATCTGCCTTAGGCAGAAGCAGTCTCCTAGCTATAGGACCGCTAGGACCAAGTCAGTTGAAACTAAAATGAGGAGCAGTGTTCCACGCAAGATTAAACCATAAGAATTCTTCCTTACAATGAAAGCACTGAAGATCCACCGCTATATCCTGGAGAAGGTCACATGTGGAGAAATTTAGAGAGAAGTCAACTCAGAGAGACTGTTAGGAATGCAAGTACTGTCACAAAGGAGCCTAAATTAAATTTTAAAGCAAAGAGAGGTGAAGACGACGTGGATTAACCGAAGAATAAAGGAGATGAAGAAGCATTCGGTGTGGTGAAGAGAGATGATTGTTGGAGAAGCATTCGGTGAGCTGGAGAGAGATTGGTGCAGAAGACAAGGAGAAGACGATGAGAAGGTTTACGTGGAGCAACGCCGAGGCTATAAAAGGGCGAGGCACAGGGGCGAAGAACAGAGAATTGGAGGCTCCGGCGGGTCACGGACACATCGGCTGGAAGAGAGCGACGCCGGCTACTGCTCCGGTGAGCTTGGGTTGTACGGCTTCGCATCGTGGACTTTCTGCCGTGCCTGAGCCCGTTCCGGGCAGTCAACGGAGGACGCTACCACCTTCTACGGCCAGGGGTGTCTCCAGCGCTGTTGCCACCCATCCGGGTGGTGCCCCCAACGCCAATACCGGCATCACCTCCACGGGCGCTTGGACCGGGAGCTTATAGATGGAGCCAGCGATGCAGCCAGCGACGCCAGCCTAGTACATCGAACGCCGCCTCGACGCCGGCTACTGGATCCATACAACGCCGCAGCCGCACTGAACCAACCGCGAGCACGAACGCCGACCGCTAATAGTAGAACGCTAGTAGTAGACACTGGTAGCAGTGTGCCCCGGTCGTGGGTATTTATAGTCTTTGTGTTTTGTGTTAATTTTGTCAGTTTTGTGTTCTAGTGTGTGTGACACGTAGGGTGTGTTAAATGTGCGTTTGTGTGGGTACACCTGTCCCCTAGTCCATTCTTTCAGTCCGAGTGTTCTCGGGGGAGATGCGAGACAAGTACACTGGCTGCAAGAAACTATTAACGTATGCTCATTACTGCCACGTGCCGAAGTTACGAAGTAACCTTGGGTAATATGGAACCGAAGTTCACTGATCGTGTGAAAAGTGTCCGCACTGCTACGTGCAATGAAGAAAGCCAACAGGGAAATAACCTCACCGAACAAGATAGCCCTTTCATCTCTGTGGGCGCTGACAACTGTCGGGCCCAGTGTTCCGCTCCATATTCAAATTGGGACAAAGAAACGGAGTCCATCAAGTCGACACGATCCGAGAGTGATGACGAAGACGCGGTATTGTACAAAACCTTTCATGCCCGGAACCTTTCGCGACAACACTACCGTGCCGAGGGGCTCGCTGGTACTTCATCAAGTTCATACGCAGCAGGAAGCATCGCAGAGGACAAAATTTCACTACCCGCAAGCACCCATCCCACAGCCGTCACCAGGGGGCCAAAGATGTGATGGAACGATTACTGTGTCACGTTGCTAGTTACTGTTTTATTCCAATTGCCCCCGCCTCCGCCGCTTTTTCAGAAAAAAAGCGCAGAGCTCTTATAATGATGTTGCTAATAAACAATGTGCAGTTTTATCGCGTGTTCTTTCATGGCGCCATTGCGACCCAGGTCGGTCATTGTGTTGTGAGAGTTCGGGCTCGCCTTCCTCGCACCGCGGAGGAAAGGAGTGAGGGGGAAAGAAGTGAATTCCGCCCACCAATGGCGTACAATCCATCCGGTTCGCGTGCGGTGCGTCATGCGTGTGGTGTATGTGGTGCTCCACCAGCCGAAAGACTACAATCGGGAAGGTGCTGGAGTGCCCCTCTCCACCTCTCCGACGAGGCTGCCTGTGCGGACAGGCAGATGATCCGGGGCTACCACTCCACCTCTGTGACGTTTCTAAATGGGAGACAGCAGCGCTGTCAACGCTGTGGTGATAATTGGGAACTACTGTTGTCCTCTCTACTCTGAGTGTGGCCTGCTCTCAGAATTCTCAGCGCACGATCTGTCACTTGACGGCTGCTCGCGGATGGACTGCGAGGGTGAGGGTGTAAACATCCTGGCCGCAGCTGAGGGGTGCATGGTTCGACGCATGCCGTATTTTAAAGCGACAGCATTAATACTCCAGCCAGCGAGCCATTTCGGCTCGTCGCGCACTTCAGCCGTATGCGGGGGCCCACGAACGACCTTGAGCCGCCGTTGCCTAGCAGCGATACCGCAGCCACGCTCCAACAGACAGATTGCGCCGCAGTCGAGGCCGTTGCCGTCGCCGCTCGCTCCACTAGATCTGCTCCGCTGGGGTAGAGGGAGAGGAGGTATCACCTCGCGGTGGGTATATATATATATATATATATATATATATATATATATATATATATATATATATATATATATATATCACCTCAGTGTATATATCGCCTTCGCCTCAGTGTATTGTAGAGGTGATGCCTGAGCTGATACCTGATTTAATATCTCCTCTTGGTCCTTGGACGCAAGATATTCAACTTACTTTTAGAATATGGAGGAGTGCTAGATGCGCTCTGGCACGGGTCGTCCCGGTATTGCACTTCCTCCGGGATCGGCCCTGGGGCCTATGGGCCTATTAGCGCGCGGCGCTTTTTCTATCTGTCTCTCCCTCCTATTCATTAAATCTCCTACTTTCAGCACGTGGCAGCGAGCGTGGCTCGGCTTGAGCCAGTAGGCAGGCCCGTGCTTTCCTTTTCCTACTTCCTCGCAGCACCGTCAGTCAGTGTTTGTTGTTATGGAGAGCGCGAAAGAGACGCAACAACGACAGAACGAAACGAGGAAGAGCCAACGCGTTCAAGAGACGCGAGAAGAACGCGCCGCATGACTCGAGTAGCGTCGTAACAAAGATGCGGCTAAAAGAAGTGCCACGTCCCGGAGTGACTTCAACTGCGAAAGAGACCGGTTTGTGCTCTCTAGAGCGTCGGAATGAGACGCTGCGTAGACGACGTGCCGAGGTAACGAAGCTTTCGCAATTCAACTAGTTTTAACCAGAGCTAAACCACATCCATTTTTTTATAGCCAATGTCACGGTACTGCTCTGCGAGAAAAAATTAGCTGCCTTTTTGCATGCTATTTCGAGGTGTTGCGTATTCGCGTACTACAAATTGGTTTCAGGAAACAACAGCATTCATGAAAATTATCATCGTTCCTGGATTACAGAACGAAGACCTCCACCTCAAATTCTCAGCAAATAAGCTTCGTCAGCTGTACCTACGCAATGCCAGCAGAGTTCCTTCGGTCATCTGTCTTAATTCCGTCTAGGCTTCGGCTAAGCTTCCCTCCGCTCAGCAGTGCTGCGACATTTGCCCTAGAATCTTCAAAACCATTTCTCGGCGCTAAATCTTGATGTCGAGATGGCAGCTTCTGCGCCGCATGGGTCGGAAATGTTCTGAAGCACGATTGTCTAACCGACGCTTGACGACGCTTCCAGTGCTCAGGTCAAGAGTCACCCGATGAGCAGGATTACATGTCCTCAAAAGATTCGCGTTGTCCGCTCAGTGCGTGAATGGGGCTACACATGTGTCAAAGGCCCGACCGCCCCGCACCGCTCCTTCCAACGCGCAGAAAAAAAAATGCCAGGGTTTAAACTTGGTTAAACCTATTATAGTATGAAATCATTCTCAAGGTCAAATTGTGACAATGGCCTGGGCCAAATCTAGAGTTCGCCATCGTGTCGGATACGCTCAAATGAAGTTTGGTCCAAATCTGCCAAGCTCAATTTTCGGGGGTGGGCAGGTTATATTCTGGGGCTATCTTCGGCCAATTTTGGAGATTTTTTTATAACGTTTTTTAATGGCTCAGGGCATAAGGGGAGCTGGGAAGGTAGAAAGAGAAAGAAAAGATTACGTGGAAGTTAAATTAAAGAGAAAAGGTGGACGGATCGAAAGAAGTCGAGGAGAGAGCGGTGATGTAGACCGTGAGTCCAAGCAACATATGAGGGCGGATTGTCCGGCGGGAAATACGGTGCTGAGATCAGCATCGTGTTGGGCGCGGTCAATTATGGCTAGACATCAATTTTGTTCCAAATTTGAAAATTGTTTTTTAGGAAAGGAAATGTCGTGGTAATAGTCTCTCATCTTGGTAGGTCGAAATCTGAGAAGGTCATTTTTTTTGGGGGGGGGGGGCGGCGAGGTCAAAGGTCAAAGGCCATGCCACCATGGTGGACCAGGCTGGTCATGGTGAACTTTGGAGAGATAGCACACCTTATGTAGCTTAAAGCGACGCTTTTGGTGTAGTAGGCATCGCAAAGTTATTTCAAGGTCACCTGGAGACACCGACTCGGAGATCCGAGTTCTGCATCCGGTAGAACTTTCACACTGAAAATTTGAGTCCACTTTCGGAGTGGCTCTGCCTGGCAACACTGAGTATGGTTTTTTTTATACTACAGCTTAAGGAGGGCCATAAAGGCGAAAACTTTCCGGCACAGCCGTCTGCGTGAAGCCTGCACCTGAAAACAGTGGCAGGTGGATAGAAGGGAGTCCCCCTCCACGCCACTTGTAGGGGAGAGTAGGGAGAGGCTGGAGTAAGAATGACTCGACAAAAATGAAAAGGACTGAGTGAATCAGCAAAAACGAAAAAAAACAGCAATTTGGAATAGAAATGTAATAAGAATAGAAGCAGAAGCAGAATATAATCAAAAAGAATAAAACCAAAAGTGGAATAGATTCGTGAGTGAAAGAAAAGAAATCAGAACTGGAAGAAAATCGCATTTCAACCGCATCAATCCAATTGCTCGCCGCTATTTTTTTCTTCGTATTGTAAAAATTTGTCCTTTGACACAAGTTAAAGGAAAAGGTAAAGGCTGGATTCGTTGTTGAATGTCAACAGGGCGTGATGCTGAGGCCAGCGTGTCCACTTGCGCGTGTCTGGCTGGCGGGCGTCTTGGATGGTAGCGTTGGCTACACAGATGTTCGCTCGCAGCTCGAAGTCCGAGGCAAGTGTCCATAAAGTGATTCAGCGTTGCCTCCTTGGCGGCAGCGGGGCAGAAGGGGCATTTCAGAGGTCGGGGTGGGGGGGAGGGGGGTATTTGACCATGATGACCAGGACGCCCTGACCGCAGGAGCCAGCGCAGTGCCCAATCGAATTCTCCGCAGCGCGTCTTTAGGGAGCTTTTTATTAGGGGGACCCTTTTGATTAGGGGGACAGGGGAATAGCGGAGCGACAGTGCGCATGCTCAGAACAACTGCACCACTGGGGTTCTTGTCCTGCGCATGAGCACTGGCTCCCAGCTATTCCCTAACCCCCCTTAACCGATAGGGTCCCCCTGTTCGAAACTGCCTTTTCCCACGGCGAGTTAGGGCGTGTCAGATTGCATTTGCTCGCGGGACGGCTTTCTAAAGCTCTGAAGCTCCAAGCATTTTCAGTCGATCGCGAGGGAAGACTGATGAACGGCCTCAATTTTAAGGCACTTAGCACAACCTACGCGGAGGAGGTAGCAATCGCGCTAGCCGCTTCCCACGCTCAATTTAAATTCATCATATCCTACTCGCGAGGGGCTCGCCAGAATTATGAACTGGGCTGGATAACGCCAACAGCGCAACGAATTCTTCGGAGAGCCGCTCGGGATCAGGACCCCACGGCCCGATTTCTCATTTGGAGTCCAGGCCACCAGGGCCTACCAGGGAATGAGGCTGCCCACTCGGTCGCCCGCGCACTCACTAAGCGGGCCCCCGACGTAGACCCTACCGAACTGGACCAGGACTCCTACTCTCTGTTAACTTTCAAAGATATCTCCGCTTATTACCGGGACTCGCACCGTCAGTACCCGGCTCCTCTCAAGGGGCTAGGGAAAGCGGACGAGAGAATACTGCTTAGACGGTTTACTAATACTCTACTGTGCCAGGCAGTTCTCAAACAATTCGACACTTCTTTCTCTGGCCTCTGCTCTTTCTGTCGGGAAGTGGCTGACATGTCAACACAATCCTCTTCCGCCCCTAACCTCTTCCCCTACCCGAGAGGACTGGGAGGCGGCCCTGCTCAGCTGCCTGGACCTACCGGCCCAACAAGCCCTAGTTCAGCGAGCTCGAGTGGCGGCCCAGACCAATGGGGTCACTGAATAAAGGACTCCACCCAGTACTGTAAGGGGAGCGGCCCACTAGGGATGGCTCCCCACGCAACCTCTCTGCAATTTTCAAATAAATGCTTTCACCACCAAGCATGAAGCGACGGAATCAAGGAATGAAGCGTGTCTGCATGACATCACGTGTGCCTCATCGCGCTGACAGTATTTTCCCTGAGAGCTGCCCTTCCCCCAATCTCCGACTGATCGCCGTGCATTGGTAGAACAATCACTTCGCGCCCCTCTGCTCTGCCGAGAACGCTGCGTTGCAACGATGAGCCATTCAGGGAATTATCCCTTTTCCAGAAACTTGAGACAAAAATTGAAAAAGAGAACCATTGCGGAGTTGAAAGTCAACATAAAACAAAAACTGTCTCTTTTTTTTTCCAGACTGACGGAGTTCAAAAGCTCCAACAGGAAAAGAATGCTGTAAGAAGGAGACGAGGACAACGCATTACTACCGCGCTTCGTCGTCTTCGCTGGAGGCTAAAGCGCGTGACTCCGTCTGAAGCTGCTGCCTCCGGCTCTCCTGTCCCGCTGCTATCAGAATGCTGCCAGCGTTGGTCGCCTTGAATCATCAGTAAATCCACTCTTCAACACAAACACTGAACCATCAAACAGCTGATCTGCTCAATAAGTACTCTCATATTAAGGAACAATTGAGGGTAGTGCTTCCATGCGGGCGTTTAACAAAAGAATTACCGGCTTCTTTTCCTCGGTCTAAAAAAGGTGGTTTCCTGCAAAGCAAATCTACCCAATACCTTTCACTCTCTTGCCTTCTCTCTTCGGTTAAGCCTGCCGAGTCCGCTCTATTTTTAATCATCATAGTGTCTTAAATATTGTGCACTTCTGTACAATGCATTTTATCCTTATCGGTCCTTCCTATTAGTTTCTTCAATTTTCATTTGTGTTTTCTAACTCATTTGTGTTATATGTGCTTAGGAATGTTTTTTGCTTTCTGTGTACTATTCTTATGGATGAGTAAGTATTATGAATTCTGTGTAAAAATTGCCCGCTGCTCTGCGTGTAAGAGTGAAAAGGGTTTGACACTTCGTCAAGCAACTTGTTCTTATGCGCACAAGCACAGAAAAGAACGTTTTGTACAAAACTGCAACGATTTCACAGCACTCGTGTCCTGTCAGGATGGCCGAGCGGTCCAAGGCGCTGCGTTCAGGTCGCAGTCCGGTCTTCCGGGCGTGGGTTCGAATCCCACTTCTGACATCGCTTTTTGTTATTTTATGCACGCAAGACTGAAAAGGAATGTTTTAACCGCACCGATTTCAATGCACCCGTGTCTCTTCTTCTCGGCGCTATATCCATGCAATAACGAAAAACAAACTTCTGTCAGGGTGGCCGAGCGGTCGAAGACGCTACGTTCAGGTCGCAATGCGGTCTTCCGGGCGTGGGCTCGAATCCCACTTTTGACTGATCTTTTTCTTGTTATGCACACAACAAAACTTGTTTATTTTTATTTGTGAATACTGCAATCCCAGAAGGCATTTTAGCAGGGTGGGCACACAGATACAAAAAAGAGGAAAAATACAAGTACAAGTGGCAAAAGTTCAGGCAAAAAGCTGAGATATAAAAGTCACAATAATGAACAACCGCTCATCGGCGATAAACAGAAAAAATATTACGTAGCACAGGTGTCAAAATTTCAGGGAAAAAGCTGAGACATAAAAGTAACAGTATTAAACGAACGCTCATCGGCAGTAAACAGAGAAATAATGCGTAGTGCAACAATTACAACCAGTAAGTAACAAAAATATTCAAACCAGATGAGCAAGTACAACTAAATGCAACAACAAAGCAGAAATTAGGAAAAACTTTGACCTCTAGTAAATGATGTCACACATTGCTGTAAAATTTCTTAGTTGGTAAGCCGATTCCAGTCCATTACTGTTCTTGGGGAAAACAAAATTTTTGAAGAAATTGTCACGAGGACAAAAAGGGGTAATTGTGAGATTGTGTCGCTCTCTAGTGTTGCAACCTGAAGCGAAATATAATATTTCACCAGGGTTAATCTTGAAATGACCGTTTACAAGTTCTTCAAATGACTGTTTACAAGTTGGCACAACATTTGAGACGAGAGACGCGATTCCTCTAAGTTAATGGTATCAAACCTGCCTTATGCAACAGGTTAGTCACTGATTTACATCCATAACTATTGTAAACAAAACGGACTGCACTTTTTGTATTTTTTTTTCAATTTCATCAATATTTGTTTTCGTGAACGGATCCCAAATTACGACCAAGTAATGTACTATTGGGAGGGCAATTGATTTGTAGGCTAGAAGCCGAATTTCGGGGGTGGAGAATTTCAATGCACACCTCAGAAAGAAAAATTTATGGCTCCCATTGCTTGAAGCCTGATTCATGTGGCTGGTCCAGTCAAGAGTGTTAGTGATCCATAGACCCAGATGTTTGTAGTGTTCAACCTCGTAAAGAATGTTACTGGAGGAAGAATAACGGAATATCAGCGGATTTTTTCAGCGCTATCCTCCTGAAGACGGTTTTTCGAAAGTTGATTGGCATTTGCCAGGTGTCACACCATGTGGTAAGTTCTTCAAAAGCATCGTCTAGTATTAGCTGGCCTGTTTTATTCTTAATTTTTGAATATAGCACACAGCAGTCCGAATATAGTTTAAGTTTAACTGGAATTCTTTTACTATGTCGTTAATATATATAATGAACGAGAGTGGTCCAAGCACCAAACTCTGAGGAACTCCAGAGACAACCGAAACAATTTCAGAGGAATCGCCACCGAGCGATACATATTATTGACGGTTAATCAGGTACGATGAAATCCTGGTAACAATTCTGTTATTCTTTACGGTGTTATGGAATTTTCCAAAGCAACTTTTTATGACAGACCTTGTCAAAGGCTTTTTCGAAATCCATGAAAATGGCGTCTGTTTGGTTTTTGTTATTGATTGAGTTTGCAAAGTCGCGTACAGGAAGGTTTTACTCTGCACCGAATTCAGTGCACCCGTGTTCTGTCCGGATGGCCGAGCTGGGGGATTCCACTTCCGGCCCGTCGTGTTCGGACTAGAGGTGTGCGCCGTGTCAGTTTCGAACAGCGGCGGCGTGGCGGTCGTTTGTAGTCGGCGGCGGCGGCGTCGGCGGCGCGGCGCCTGGTATTCATCGTAGGCCGCGCAAGGCCATTTTTCGGCGGCCGCGGGGGCGCCGGCGGCGTGGAAAGCTAAATCACTAATTTAAAAAGCTATTTCCCAACAGCCTTATTTGCTAAACTGGTTCATATTTTAGGGCTTTTCGTGCTAAGTGCTGAGAGGACCGAATACAGAGGGATTGAAGGGTGAGAGAAATGCAAAATGTCCTGTATGTCTTTTTGTTTCTTGCGACGCCATATTTAAAAAGAATTAGACACATATCTCAAGCCCGTAAGTTGATTGTGTTTATATAATTCTTCCGCCACGAACGTGCAGAACTTTTCAAGTTTCTTGCGTCGTAGACGCAATTGTTTTCTTTTCTCGCTTTATATTCTCATGTCCTTCGCTTCGTAGCAGGTATTAAACGGGGCCCAACGGAGCGTTCCTTGCTAAGACTTTACGATACTCTCTTTATAGGCTACATTCGTTACAGCCTTTATGTACTCTCTACCATGACCATTTCCTGCTTGCGGACATTAGAAAGTGTCCAAGGACAGGCGCTCAAGATATGCCTCGGATTACCACGTTGTGCTTCGAACAAAGGCACGATTGAGGAATCTCGTGCGTGCCCAATATCGATCTACTTGTCACATGAACCACTTCGTGTATATTTACGTGGGCTTACACGGCACCGCTGTAACCCGCTGACGGAGATTTCTGATGAGCGACTGGGCAGCAGTTTTTCACGCGCACTGCACTTCCATCTAACCGAATTGCCATCAGACTACGCACTGCCGCATCATCCGTTGCAGCCACCATGGGTGATAGGCCAGCCTTCAGTATGCCTGCATGTCCCTGCCATAATCCAGAAATATGTGATGCCGGTTAGCAGACTGAAGCAACTTGCTCTTGCCTACATCTGGTCAGATTACCAAAACTTTGTGTACGTATACACAGATGGATCTGCGACTCCAAAGGCATCGAAAGCAGGTTTCGTAATCCCCGCTCAGCAGACGACCCGCAGATTAATTTTAGGACACAAGTCTACTTCAACGACTGCAGAGCTTGCGGACCTTCGGGAAGCGATCCCCCGCATCTCCGGGCAATCGCCTCATTAGTGGTGCATTTTCACTGACTCTAAACATGCGTTACAAATTTTGGGATGCTTCCTACGCCACACCGTCTAACAAGCTCTGGCTCTTATTGCTCTTATTATCATTAGTCTCCTGTCATTTGCTCAGGAATAAGGCCACCGTATAGTGCTTCCGTGGATCCCTGGACACTGCGGACTCGATAGAAAGGAGAACGCTGACGCTGAAGCAAGGAGCGCCTTCAGCAGTGGCCTGCGTACAGCTGTGCCGTTCTCTGGACCGGACACCACTTGTCTCCTTTCGGAATCAATGAGGAGTGCGACGGCTAGGTACTGGGCCCTACCAGACACTCGACACATACGCCTTAAACGGCTAGATCCGGCGATGACCTTTTCTGTTCCTGGCGGAATACCACGCCCTATTGCATGCGTAATCCATAGATTACGTTTAAATGTCGCCTTTACGCGCAAATAGTTGCACTTAATGGGACAAGCGGACTCTCCGGCCTGTACCACAAGTGGCGTGCAAGAGACTATAGAGCATGTTTTAGTGGTGTGTCCAGCATATACAAGTGAGAGACTTATGCTTGCATCTGTTTTGAGGTATACGTACACAAGGCCCCTCTCGGAGGATTTCGTCCTCGGCACTTGTGCAGATAGTTTGAAAACTGCACAGGCAACGCGAGCGTTCTCACGCTTTTTATGCGACACGGACCTTGCTTCGCGTTTGTGATGTTAGAAAGTGTGCATCTTTTTATGTATTTTTTCATCTGCCTCCTCCCATCATCATCACCCCCCATTGTGACCCTCGTTTTTCTCCTCTTCCCGTTCCCCAGGGCAGAATAGCAGGCCAGAAATTTTTGAGGCGAACCTCTCTGCATTTCAAGTCAATAAACCCTCTCTCTCTCTCTTTTCTCGCTATGCCTCGGTTGAAATTTTTCATTGCGCAGAGTAAGTCAATTCGTCAGTAATCGCAAAGCTCGCATCGATGCACATGGCACTCGATATTTTAATCGTACTTCCACTTGTTCCTAAAGCGATCGTGTTTATACAATATTATTTACGTAAAAAGAAATATATCTCTTCTACGGCCGACTTTCGCTTTGTTCAGCCTTTTACCTGTCAACCAATCAGTAGATGTTATAACACAAACATTTCCGACTGGACAGTTTGTGAAATCGCTTCTTTTGAAAATTAATCCCCAAATGTTTAAAATAACCTTTCTTACAACGGCCATTTCGCGGAATAAAAACAAAGAAATAAGAAATTCTTCGGCAGCAGGCGAACATTTTTCCCCCTGAGATACGTTATGATGCGTTGATGCAGCTTTCGGACATATCGCCGATTCCATCTGCAGACACAGGGCCTACGACCCTCAAGTCAAGATTCCGATGATCCGAGACATTTGTCCTCGTTGAAGAAAAGATGGTTTTGAGGAAAGGAAATGGCGCAATAACTGTCTCACTTATGGTGTCTTCGACTGGTCGCTCCCGCGATCCGGTTAGGATCTGGCAGAGTGGGAGCCGCTCTCGCTCTGAGCGCATAGCCAGACTAGTCAAGCCGAATGGTCAGCGAGTTTTTAGAGCGGAAGCGAAGGAGGCAGAAGGGGGACGTAACTTCCGGAACCACTACGCGGCAGCGCTGCTGATGTCAACAGTAGCCGCAAAGGTCCCTTGATTACCTTTAGCCGCACGTGGTCGCACACAGTTTGCATCACGGTCGCCGCTTAGCCTGTATCGATCGCTACCCCGGCTTTCCGTCCCACGGGGCGCTCAATTTTCTAACATCGCCTTGTGGGTAGCACTGTCGTCCTCATCTGAGCTGGTGCTGGAATCGCTGTTGTCATGCGACAGCAACACAGACCGCGTTCCTAGCGTAGTTACCCGGCGTCTCTTGGACATTTTGCCTCACACAGCGCGGCACCCACAAAACACAACACAGCAAGGACGCCACGACTGCGTCAAAAGCCTACACTTGCTTCTGCCTATGCGCAGGGGACGCAGAGGCCTCGCACCGCTTTCGCGAAAAGGCGGAAGTGGCTCTGTCACGTGGGACTCATCTCGGAGCCGCTCCGACTTTTTTCTCGGAGCGCGTCGGAGCGCTCTGAGCTGGAGGCGAGCGCTCAGAAAGAACCAGCCGAATGTAGTCAGAGCGGCCGGTTTCGACCAGCCGAATGTGCGGTCGCCTCTCAGAGCGCTCTAGAGCGATCTAAAGCGACCAGTCGAAGACACCATTATATTAGTGGACACCCGGACCGCGCCTTACGGAAGGGATAGAGTAGGGACTAAGAGAAGACAGGAAGGAAGAGGTGCCGTAGTGGAGGGCTCCGGAATAATTCGACCACCTGATGATCTTTAACGAGCACTGACAACGCACAACACACGAACGCCTTTTGCGTTTCGCCTCCATCGAAGCGCGGCCGCCATGGTCGGGATCGAAACCGAGTATACTCCGGCTCAGTACACCCACGCCATGTTGCCCTTTTCAAGAAGTTTCGGAATCCCACGTTGCGTTGTCTGGTAACGATACGCAGCGCTGGCGTGCGGAGAGCAGGGATGCTTTTGTTTGTTTTGTGTTGCTTTATTGCTCAACTCCGTCACATGACTATCTGCCTCAGGCAGGGAATTAAACAACAGAAAACAAAATCTCAAGCGCAGCTATTTTTGTGTTGAAAATACATTTATTCATTTATAGAGGGCGCGTCGATTGGGCCGAGTGGAAATGTCGGCGGTGGCGGCGGCGCGCCGATGAGTTTGCGTGGGCGACGGCGGAACAGCGATGGCAGTCGGCGGCGGCGCGCCGATGCCTCGGCGCATACCTCTACTCCGGACCTGCGGTGACGGGTTCTGTAGGAGCGGCTTCGGCGGCCATGTCTGGCCGTGGTAATTCCCGCGGTAATAGGACTACGGAAAAGGAAAGTGACTACCAGGTTGTTTTACCAGGGTTGCCTACAGGCCGTTTTGTTTTAAATACAGTTTTTTGCATGCGGATGTCAAGGCCCGCCCATACCGTGTGGAAGGTTTCCGCGACGCGTTGACGGAACATTCGCTGTTCCCGGATGTTATCGCTCGCCCTGGGGGCGTATCGCATGAGTCACGTCTGGGCCACCACATTAAAGGATACCGAGGTGCTAAAAAGGATTACAGACATCAGCGACCAACGTGTGAAAAAGGTGACTGACACGGCGAACCAGGACGTGCGCTTGAAGCTGCACTGGCTTCTACACAGCGTGCCCGATGAAGAGGTGCGAGCAGCCTTTGCACCTTCAATAAGCGGTCATATATCATTTTGCCCGCGCCTCACCTGATTTCAACCTCGCTCATGATGGCATAGCTTCCGCTCAATGGCTTAACCCGAAGATGAAACATAGGAGAAGATATTGAATATAATTATTTACCTGGCGAAAGCTGAGCAATCAATGTTTACTAATGTCTAGCGCATATCATTAAAAATGCACAGAACAATCGTGTCCGTGTACTTCTTCCAATCCAGTGCTAGAAGACGAAGGAGACCAAGGTAACGTGAAGAGAAAGAAAACGAATAGAACAGGAGAAAGATAGTCGAGTGTTTGACGGAATCCCGTCAGGCGAGGAGGGAACATAATAGAACCGAACGAGCCGAACGAGGAGGAATCTTCCTGAGATTTACGCATGCTGATTACGCCACCTGCACCGTATATAAGTCACCACCTTCGCCCATCCGCTGCCATTGTGAACAAGGGACCCGTACGGACCCCGAAACGTCTTTGTTTTGCCCTTTTTTTCTTTTTCGGCGAGTGCTCCTCTTTTTCTGTTAACAGGAGAAAGAGTTCTGAGGTGAACAAGAACAGAAAGCTTTCGTTCAGAAGCGAGCTTTACCGAAGAAGATCACTGGACTGGACCCCACCTATTGGGTTCAATCTGTCTGCGAAGGTCGCCAGCTTCCTGGAACATACACTTTTTGTCTGCAGGGTGAGCTGCACCCCCCACCGGCATCGACAGCGGCCGCGGCAACCCGGGCCTCAGCTTCGACCGCGGCACTGCCGCATCCTGAAGCTGGGCACCGCCGCAGACGCTCTTTGAGGTATCCAGGGGATCGCATTCTCCAAGAATGAGCCTGAACGCGGCGAGCCGCTTGTCCGTGACGGACGCACTTGGAGGGCATCTTGCCGGTCTCCGCGCCCGGTCTTCTAGGCGTGGGTTCGAATTCCACATCTGACATCTTTCATGCACATAAGACTAGAAGGGAAGGTTTTACTCTGCACCGATTTCTATGCACACGTGTTCTGTCAGGATGGCCGAGCGGTCCAAGGCGCTGCGTTCATTTCGCAGTCCTGTCTTCCGGGCGTGGGATCGAATTCCTCTTCTGACATCTTTCATGCACGCAAGACTAAAAGGGAAGCTTTTACTCTGCACCGATTTCTATGCACGCGTGTTCTGTCAGGATGGCGGAGCGGTCCAAGGCCCTGCGTTCAGGTCGCAGTTCTGTCTTCCAGGCGTGGGTTCGAATTCCTCTTCTGACATCTTTCATGCACGCAGGACTAAAAGGGAAGGTCTTACTCTGCACCGATTTCTATGCACGCGTGTTCTGTCAGGATGGCCGAGCGGTCCGAGGCGCTGCGTTCAGGTCGCAGTCCGGTCTTCCGGGCGTGGGCTCGAATTCCTCTCTGACATCTTTTATGGCGCAAGACTAAAAAGGAGGGTTTTACTCTGCTATGATTTCTATGCACTCGTGTTCTGTCAGGATGGGTGTGCAGTGGTGGTGGTGCAGTGGAACTGTCGAGGATTCGCTAGTAAGGCCTCTGAAGTGAACATCCGCCTTCGCGACGGAAAGCTGAGGGCATGGGCGTTCCTACTTCAAGAGCATAATCCACTCCCACACCTTTCAGGTTTCGGCGCATATCATTCACCCTCTATCCCTGATCGCCGTTGCACCGCCTCCTCCCTCAGCCCAGGTAAATCTGCAATTTATATTCACAGTTGAGTTCCGCACACACCGCTCGACCTTTCACGGTGGTGCAACACACGTCAAGAGGTTGTCGCCCTTCTCGTAAAACCTGCACGCACACACCTTGTCCTAGTTTCTTTTAGAGTCGTCCTGGCTCCGCATCTCCCAATCTGGGATGGGTTCGTTTTCTACGTTCTATCAACTCGGGTATCCCTATTCTAGTTGGTGGTGAGTTCAACGACGGCGCACACACTGCGTGGAGTTGCCTATCGGATTCCTCAAGGGGTGCACACATCCAAGGGAGCTTTTCGGATCATTCCTTTCAACTTTTAAACCACCCGAATACTTCTACACGCCCAAGAGGTGGCCCGTATTCACCTGATTTGACTTGGTGGTTAGGCCCCGGTAACCCTCGTTGGGCTGTTGATTCTGATACTTGGGATAGCGATCACATCCCTATTTTTATCTCCCTCACGCCGACGCGTCTACGGAAAATACGCCGCACTGTACGAATAACGTCATGGGACTCTGTACGCGCAGACAATCATTTATCTACATTCAACCCCTTTTCAGCGCTGTCTACTCTCTCTGCTGTTCTCGCTACTCACACTATTACCACTACTGTAAATGAAGACGACCCAAACCCGGGCATACATCTCTTGAATCTGTGGGCTGTTCGTCGCCAGGCGGATCTTTACGCTACTCGTCACCCCGATGACCCATTGGCTCTTCCTACTCTTCACCGCGCTACCGCACGGGCGCGGCGCTATGCACACCGGCTAGGCAGGCAACGCTGGGCTGCATGGTGTGCCCGCCTATCCTCTGCGCAGGGCAGTCGACATCTTTGGAGAGTGTTTCACGCCATGGAGTGCCCTTCTCAGGTTGCAGATTACACAGAGAGCATTCGCCTCGCGCTAAATGTGGATGAGGACACATTTGCACAACAAGCGGCCCTATTTTTTCCAAACCATGTCTGCACCGCTACGTCTCCACCTGACTTATCGGTTACAGAGCCCTCCGATGGGATTACTTCTGACCTCACCATTGCAGAGCTGCTGGCCTCCATTGAACGTTTAAAAACTACTACTACTCTTGGGCACGACGGCATACCTAACTCCTTATTCCGTAACTTGGAAGGGAGGGCTTTGCAAACCCTACTTCATAATTTTAACGAAATGTGGCTTTCTTCCGTCATGCCGGGAGACTGGAAGCATTCTATTGTTGTTCCAATACCTAAGTCAGTTCAGCCTCCAGTATCTCGGCCCTTCGTCCAATTTAGCTTACGCCTACCATCTGCAAGCTTAATGAAAACATTCTAGCCGCACGCTTGTCGTGGTGGCTGGAATCCCATGATTGTTACCCAGATTCCCAAATTGGTTTCCGCCCACAAATTGGAACGGAGGACGGCCTTGCTACTTTGGCTGCTGACGTGCTTGACCACTCTCCGCAGTCACCTTATACGAGCCGTAATCGCTACAGCCATAACAAAGGCATATGATAACATCTTTCACTCTGCCATTCTTGCCTCCCTTCAAATTCTTGGTCTCCCTCACCGGTCCCTCCTCTATATTCACTCCTTTTTAGCAAATCGAACCTTCTGCGTTCGTGTCGACGGAAAGCCGTTTGGTAACTTTACTTCCAATAGAGGAGCGCCGCAGGGCTCCGTTCTCGCCCACACATTATTTAATTTGGCTTTAATTCCTCTTGTTCGAGCCCTACAGCCCATTCCTTCTATCCGCATGCTTGCGTATGCCGATGATATAACCTTGTAGTGCTGTCATCCAGATTCGTCTATTCATCAGTCGGTCCTTCAACACGCGCTGGATGTATTGACATCTCGCCTCCCACATCTGGGTCTAACACTCTCTCCTACTAAATCATGTTTCATTCGAATTGGAAATACAGCCGGCTTACGGAAAGCTCCGCCTTTGAATTTTACGGTACATAATTCTCTGATTCCTCAGGTAGAAAATGTTCGTATTCTTGGTCTTCTCCTCCATACACCTGGGACTGGCACCCCGTGGCTGACAGCCACCCATAAATCGGCTCACGCTACTCTAGGTCTGATTCGTCGCATAGCTATGCGCTCTGGTGGCGCACGTGCTCATACGGCCCGCAAGCTTGTGCGCTCTATCCTTCAGGCACGGATAGTATATCAGGCACAATTTCAACGTCTCACCCGCAGACAGTGGGACTCCCTTGAAGCTATCAATCGTGAGGTTATGCGCGTCATAACATCTCTGCCTCGCTTAACACCCATACGTGTGCTACAGGAGTTAGCCCAACTTAATACACTCAGTGAAATCATCGACCAACGGGTGGCAAATAGAGCTCGAAAAGTCTCTCAAACTTCATCGCTTAAAGACACTTCCACCGTGGTCCTATTGCCAGCTCACTGACAATCGTCCACTGTTTCCCCATTGGTATCAGCAGCGCATCTGCCTGAAGGGTGCATATTATACACGGATTCATCACATTCCGCAGAGAGGGGAGTTACTGCTGTTTATAGTCCATCTCATCCACATCTCAACTCTCGCGCGACGTATACTGCGGATACGTGCACTCCCCTGGCATTGGAACTTCAAGCCATTTATAATGCCATTGCTTCCCTTCCGCTCGTTCCAACATTCAATACACTTCATATTTACACTGACTCCCACACTGCCCTTAAGCAGCTTGAGGCTGTTCGACGAACGTTCCAGATTTCACAATCAATTCATGTGTTCTGCGCAAAGTATCCATGTCCTGTGCGCATACACTGGTTTCGTGGCCATGCCCAGGATCTACATAACATTCAAGCGGATGCTATGACTGATCTTCATACATTAGACGATCCGCCACCTTCCCCTGTTCCCCCAGACCCGTTCCGGTCCCACGTTTTCGGTCCCGAAGTTCTGCGCCAGCGAACACGCGCTCTAATTCCTCCGTGTTCGCACCCTCTCCCCCGTAGTCTTGCTCGGCAGGAGGAGGCATCTGTGAGCCGGATTCGGGCAGGGGTGGCTCTGACGCCATCTGTACGTCATCGGTGGCGTGCCAAAGGTCTGCCAGCACCTGACAGGTGCCCTGACTGTAGCGCTGCACCGGACATTTGTGATGTGCGGCACTTGTTGTGGACGTGCCCAGCGACGGCTGCTATCAGAAAACGGCTCCTCAGGGAGATGGGCCTGCGGTCGAACCGCGAAAGTGACTACGTGAAGTGGACTATGGACAACCGTTTCATTAGCAACGTGTGCGACTGCCTCAGCGCAACGGTTCTTCACTCCTTCTTTTAACTTTCAATCCCGTGCATTCCTCCCCCCCCCTTCCTTTTTCAACTTATGCCTCATGGCACACTTCTCGAATAAAAAAAAACTGTCCTACTGAAGTTGAAGCCCGGTTTGAAAGTGGAAGACCTGCCGCACCAGGTACGCGTCGCCGGAGAGTTGGCTCTTGTCGTTGCGCCTGGACGTCCAATGCAGTGCCTGCGCTGCCACGGTACGGGCCACGTGCGGCGTGAGTGCAAAGTTCCCCGCTGTATTGAATTTCGGCGGTACGGTCACGCTGATACCGAGTGTGTCCGCACTTATGCGGTGGCTACGGGCGCTGCGCCGAAAGACGGCTCTGCGGAACTTCGGATGGACGTAGCCGAGGCCGAGGAATCTGCAAAAGGTACAGAGGAACCCTAAATGCAAGCAGGTGCGACGTACTATTCGGGACCCTCCAGCATCGATGCCGGGCGGAAACCTGAAGGGGCAGAACCCTTCCTGTCTAGCCACGCGCTAGACAGGAAGGGTAAGCACCATGTTACCAGCCCCTTTCTTCTGTATGTAAGTGCATCCTGCGTCCCCCATAAAAGTCGGTACAATTAATGTCAGGGGACTGGCAAGCAAGACGAAGCACAGCCAAGTATACCGCCTTTTAACTGAGCATGACACTGACCTCCTGGCAGTGCAGGAAACGAAAACTGGCGGGGAAGAAGAGACCGGGAGCATGGTGCGACGTTTCACGTCTAGGTTTTTTGCAGTAGTGTCCCACGCTATAGGCACGTCTGCGGGTTGTGTCATATGTTTGTAAGAGTTTACCGGGACTTGAGGTTCAGGGATATATGGCGTGTCCATCGGGTAGGTTTGTTTTGGTTAACTTCCTGTACAACATAACATATTGGCGCATCCTTTGAGTGTACGCTCCAAATGCGGTGGATGAAATTAGTTTTTTTTTTCGAGGCGTACAAAAGTACTTCAGTTGTGAGAAATCCCTGATCATCATGGGTGAGTTCAATTGCGTCCTGAGAGGCTGTGATAAAATCAGTGCCCGGGCGTTAAGGGACAGAAGCACTGATGCACTCTCAGAAGTTATCGGTACGTGCGACCTCGATGATGTGGCAGAATGTTTAGAAGGTTTGGTTTGGTTTATGAAGGTTCAACCTCCCAAAGCGACTAAGGCTATGAAAGACGCCGTAGTGAAGGGTTCCGGAAATTTCGACCACCTGGGGTTCTTTAACGTGCACTGACATCGCACATTACACGGGCCTCTAGAATTTAGCCTCCATCGAAGTTCTACCGCCGCGGCCGGGATCGAACCCGCGTCTTTCGGGCCAGCAGCCGAGCGCCATATCCATGCACTCAGCCACCGCGGCGGCAATGTTTAGAAGGCGGGCGTTGTGTGAGGTTCACACATTTTCAGCGGTCAAGCCATGCACGGCTAGATCGCATTCATGTGTCGCTGGACGTTATTTCAAAATGCAGTCGCTACAGTGTAGTACCGGTATCATTTTCTGATAATTGTTTAGTGGAGTGTGGGATAGGGGCAAAGAAAAGAGGAAATCAGTGTTCTTGGAAGATGTGGAAATTAACTAATAAGCTCATTACAGACGACATCTTTAGAAGGAAAGTGAACGAAGAAATGGGAAAATTAGGGACGAGCGGGTAACTGAAAGTATGTCAGCAATGGGAACTTTGCAAACAACAAATAAAGATTGCATCAGTAATCGAAAGGTCAAGCTGTATACGACAAGAGGAGAAGCGTGAGAAGGGCAATTTGACATCTTTACTGGCTAGACTTTTCGAAAAAGAAAGCGAAGAGCCTGGCAAATGGATGGACGAAATTAGAAAAATAAAACACAAGATTGAACTTTTCGAAGACGAATGCTATCGTGGCGCGCTTGTGCGGGCTAGGACGCAAGATATATAGCTGCTGGGAAGACACCGTCAAAACGAGCACTAGGAATTAAAAAAACGCGTGCTCAGCGAAACCACATTGAAAAGACAGACTAGGGTGGGGCGTTGTCTGGAGAAAGCGGTCATATCCAGCAGGCATTTCTTCAATATTATCAGGTGCTGTTGCAAAGCAAGTGGATATGCGCGCATTCAAGGAAAAGTTTCTTGGAGCTTTGCCGCGATTAGATGACGAACAGAAAGAAAGGCTGGAGCTGTCGGTAACGGTGTCAGAGGTCGAATATTCGATAGAAAATTTGAGCCTGGGAAAATCTCCTGGATCTGATTGATTAAGCGCTGCTTTTTACAAAGCATAAAGCATATAAACAAGAAATAGTGCCAGTACTGAGAGCAGTGTATAATGAAGCCTACAAAGTAAATGAATTGCCCCTGTCTTATGGTAAATCCCACACAGATTTAATTTCTATATCTGACGAAGCAGAAAAGTTACAACAGGTCACAGCATATCGTCCTATCGCACCCACAAATGTAGATTACAAAGTTTTTTTGTAAGATTTTATTCCGTAGACTACAGTAATTCAAAATATAGTCGGTCCCCACCAGACGTGTGGGAACAAGGGACGCTCCATTGTTTCCAATATTCATAGAGCGAGTGGTGTGCTTGAATCTTGTGATCACACAAATAGCTGTGTAGCCATTCTTCAACTAGATCTTGAGAAAGCATTTGATTGTGTATCGCACGAAATCCTGTTCTGCATATTCGACCATGCAAATGCAGGGTCCATTATTCGCGAGAGATTGGCCTTGGCGTACTGGAGCTGCACGACAAGATTAATTGTAAATTAGAGTTTGAGGGCCGCATTGTCCTGCAGCGTTCTGTGCGCCAGGGTTGTCTCCTCAGCCCCCTTCTATTCTTCATTTACATCGAAGCGTTGTGTTTGAATATCAAGGAAAATGAAAAAATTCGTGGCTTCCAGCTGCAAGCGGCAGAAGTTAAGCTGCTGTCCTATGCGGATGATGTTTTCGTGTTCACAGTGAATCGGGAAGGTGTAACCGGGGCCGTGTCATGCCTAAAAGAATTTGCCAGTCACAGGCAGTAAAGTGAATTGGTCAAAGTACATGGGGGTTTGGCACAGAGAATGGCCAACAAAGCCCGACAGATTTGCAAACCAGTCATGGGTGACGACCCCAGTAAAGTACTTGGGCGTCCCACTGGACAGTTATTGCGATAGACAAACGTACTGGAGACACAGACGCAAGCCACGCGTTAAAATGTGGAGAGGTGGAAAGGGCAACATCTGTCAATTTTCGCAAGGGCCACAGTGAGTAATCTGTTTTTTTATGTCTAGGCTGTCGTACATGATGCAAGTGTTGCATTGTGCAAGGATGAACTTACAGAGACTGCACCGGACCTCTGCCGTTTTTGTGTGGGCTGCAGGCTGGGAACAATGCAGCCGGACGAATTTGTTTAGGTGGGTGAAGGACGGTGGCCTGAGACTGGGTAACTTATTTCTGCGGCAGATTGTAAGCAGATTTTTTTGTGTGTGCGTGATGTAAGTGATCCGTTTTTGCGCACTGTGCGACACAGAGAGAGATAAAACATTTATTGTAATTCAGGAAGGTTGCTCCAGCACCATCGGGGGCACCCCTAGTCCAAGGCGCCACTGGCTTTCGCTTACTGACGGACTTGCTGAACCAACTTTAGTTGCTGATCCAGGGCCTCGATGGTCAGGGCCACCTCGCATTGCTCATATGTATGGTTGCACACAGTTAAGAGTTTTGGTTTCGCTGTGCATTTCTTCGATATGTGGTAGAGCGTAGGGCAAGCTGCACACCAAGGGCATGTATTCTGATATTGAGTGGGGCTAATCTTGTATAGGATGAACAGGTTAGGGAAAAGTAGGTCTGAATCTTCCCCCAGTCTACGGCTTCGGAAGTGTCAAGTTTTTTGTGAGGGGGTGGGTATTTTCTGCGCTCCAGCCTAATATGTTGTAATCTGTCACCATAGGTGCTAGGTATGGGCGTGGGTTAGGGATCAGGATCCGCCCGGTTGGGTAAATCTAGGGCTAGATCGTTGGCTACCTCATTGCCAGCTTGTCCTTCGTGACCAGGTGTCCATGTTAGTTTGTGTGTTTGGCTTAGATTGCCAAGTAGCTCTGTTGCTCTTGAGGGAAGAATGCCATTAAGAAAGTCTAGGCAGGCTTATTGGGAGTCTGTAATGATGTGGGAGGACTCTCCTTCTTGCTGTTCGTGTTTGATGGTGATAGCTATTGCCAGAGCCTCTGCAGAGGACGGGTTTTTTGCATAGACACTTGGATAGCCGGTTTTAGTTGGTGGACAATGGTAGCGACTGAGAACTTTCCCGGCGTGAGGTGGGCCATAATGTCTACGTAGACGTCTTCATGGTCTTTTTTCAGTTCTTTCTGAAGTGCCTTTGCTCTCGCTTGTCGCCTGCCTTGCTGATGAGCAGGATGCATGTGACGCGGGATTGGGCTAACGGTGATCTTCTATCGGGTTTGGATTGGAAGAGAGGTTTTACTGCCTCTTGTCTCCAGCCCCGGCCATTTCCCTAATTGAGACAGGATCGTCCTTCCCGCATTTGTTGTTATAAGCAGTTCGTTTTGACTTTCCTAGAGGGTTTCTTGGAGCTCGGTAAAACTGTTGTGCAGGCCAAGCTCTAGGAGTCGTTCTGTAAAAGTGGCTATTGGAAGATTGAGGGCAGTTTTTCAAGCCCCTCTTATGATAGTATCAAAAGCTCTGTTTTCCACAGTGCCAAGTTTTTGGTAAGGGAGGCCGTACGTTATCCTGCTCATAAGTAGGGCCTGGACGAGTCTAAGGGAGTCCTCTTCTCTCATACCCTTGCGGTGCCAGGTAATACGGCGGATCATTCTTGAGATTTGATTAGCGGTTGTTTTGATGGTTCTGGTCATATGGTCGGATCTGAGGTTACTTTGAAGCCAGAGCCCCAGTAACCGGAGCTTGTCCCCTTCATTAATCTTACGTCCTCACAGGAAAAGCTCAATTTTTCCTGGGGATGTGTAAGGTAGTTTGTGGAGTCTAATGACCTCAGACTTCTCCGGGGCACATTCCAGACCACTTTCCGCAGCAAATTCTTCAACCCTGTCTATGGATTCTTCTAGGGTTTCTTCTTTTTGGGCTTAGAAGCCGTGTACAGCCCATAGAGTTACATCATCGGCATCGACCGTGTAGCCTATGTCTGGCGGCGTTTGAAGCTTTCTTGCTAGTTTTAGCATGACAATATTAAACAGCAGGGGGGATATTATAGCCCCTTGAGGAGTACCCTTGTTGGGCGTGGGGGGAAGGGTTGAGAACGGACTTCACCAATGCCTATGGTGGCGGTTCTGTTGGAGAGGAAAGCTTTGATGTAGCTAAAGATCCTCCCTCCACAGTTTAGACCACGCAGCTCCTCCAGGATAGCCTGATGATAGATGTCAAAGGCGCCTTTTAAATCCAGGGCCAAAAGAAGGTTTTCTCCGTGGGTGGGCATTGTATTAATCACTTCTTTGCTAATCCTTAGGAAGGCATCTTGTGTACAGAGGCCTTTTCGGAATTCTACTATAGTGTAGGGGTAAAAATTGTTATCTTCTATATAGTCCTGGACTCTGGTGTGTATGATTCTTTCATGCATTTTGCCCAGACAAGAGGCTAGGGAGATTGGGCGGAGGGACACTACTGTTGGGGGTATCCCGGCCTTGGGAATCATAGTGATGTCCGCATGGCGCACTCAGCTGGTACCTGGCCTTTCTCCCATAATTCCTTGTTAATGTTGTCTGTTGGGTCCTTCAGATGGCCATTGCTGAGGTTCCGAATTATAGCGTTGGTAACTTTGTCTCCGCCCGGTTCTGTGTTCCGCTGAGCCGTTCTTGCTGCAGCATAAACTTCAGATACCGTTATAGAGGCGTTTAAGTGTGGATATTCTTGTCCTTCGAAGGTCAGGGTACATGGAGGGGAGTGTTCTCCTATGTACTTGAGATGCAAGGCTGCTATGAAGTCTTGGTCTGTGCCTTTAAACTTATGGGCAACTGTTTGGAGAGTTCGGCTTATTCGAGTCGATCATGCATCTTAAGATAGTCCACGTCTGCGCTGTGCTTAGGGTGCCTTTCAGGGAAGCGTAACACTCAGACCAATTTTGTCTAGATAGTTGTATAGCATATGCTTGCGCTTGCTGTGTAATCTCAGAAATTCGTAGTAGTAATTTTCTACTGAGACGCTGCTTTTTCCAGCGTTTAGTGAGGCCTTTTCGAGCCTCCCATAGATGAATAGGTGGCGAGCTACTTCAGGTGCTTGTACGGTCTGTTGGATGGTTTGAGTGTTGCTTGAGTGGGCATCTTTGATTAGTTGAGTCCACTGTTGAATATTATTAATGCCTCCTTCTGGCGGCGGGCATTCTCTGAATTTTTTTTCATTCCGTGGCAGTAGGCATAGAGACTCATGATCTTGTGGTCGCTTCCCAAGGATTCCTTTAATGAAGGTGTTCTTAATGTTCTTAATGAAGGTGAGGTCTGGGCAGGTATCTCGACTAATACTGTTCCCTGTTCTGATGGGAGAGGTATTATCAGTGAGGAGCCCTGGTTCAAGTAGATTTTCACCTCTTTGAGAGTCGCTTATGTAGCCCAGGAGCTGTGTCTTGTATTCATGTCTCCCAGAACCACCAAGGGGTTGTCTTGGGCTATTCTGACGCATTCTGTTAGTATAGGCAGAAAGTCTTCCTTTTTGCGGCTTGGAGGGCTGTAGAGATTTAGAATAAAGATGCTCTGTTTTCCCCTCTTTTTCGGCATTACTACAACTAGAACATGGTTAATATCAGTGAAGGGGAGTTGATGTGGGACTGTGGTAACTGATTTGGCCACAAGAGTAGCTACTCTTTGCGAGTCCCTATGTGCCAATGTATAATATCCACGAAAGTGAGGAGCCACGCGGGTTTCCTGGAGACAGATTATATCTGGGGGTATAGGGGACTTTTGCATGAACATAAGCAAGGAACCGTCCTTATTTTTGAAGGTTATACAATTCCATTGCCAGATTTCTAAGTGGTTTTGAGCTTGCTTACGGGATGGGGCCATCTTGACTGCTAGCAACAGATTCACAATCGCTGACGTCAGCCACGCTTATGTGTCTTCTGTGGGCTTTGGCCCAGGGGTTGTCAGTTATTCTTGCGCGCTTCCTGACCCCCTGCGTTAAGACTTGGATTTTAGAGTTCAATTCTTCTTGCACAGCGAGAGATTTTCTGCTGCATTTGGAGGGATTGTTGTTGCATTTGTTGTTGCATAGCTTGCATCTTAGCCTGAATTAGGGCCATGATTTGTTGGAGAGTGGGCTGTTCAACATTTTTGTCAGGTGAAGGACATTGATCAGGGATTTGGGGTGTTGTGTTCTGCGTCTGAGGCCGTAGATTGCAAAGGACTTCAGTTTGCATACTTGCTGTGGCTGGTAAGTTTTGCACTGGGCTAGGTGTTGCAGAGCGAGGGCTAAATAGTTGGTATACCTTTTCTTCTAACCTCTGTATGCGTTGGTTTTGCTCCGCTATTTTTGCTCTGAGCTGTTAGTGTTTTCTAGCTATTTGTAATCCTGGCATGTATTAGTATTGTTTTGGGGAGGGGAGATGGCAACCTGAGGCCAGCTTACCCTTTTGTCGGGGGAGTCCATTTTCTTCCCTGCTGGAGGTCCTTGGCATTTGCGGGTCTTGGTCTCCTGTTTCGCCTTGTCTTGCTTGTAGTTTCGGAGGGAAAGGTCTCCTGGCGTTGACTTGGACCGGGAACGCGATCGCCCTCTGGATCTGGATCGAGATCTCGAGCGGTCGGTATACTCAGCCTCCTCGTCTTCTGATGAGAACCACCTGAAATCTCGCCTGGACTTGTCGATTCGGCTGGGCCTGCCTTGCTGTTTTGTTTTTAGGGGGGAGGTGAGAGAAGTCATGTTGGTCTTCAGACGCTGTTAGAACTCCTTGGATCCCGTGGGGTGTTTTCCCTAGCAGATAGCACAGTTTACTGTGAAGGTATGGTCTTCCTCGGGGTTGTGTTGGCCACAATTCTGGCATACACTGATGTTGTGGGTCGGGCAGACGTCCGATCTGTGCCCCATTCTCAGCCACACATAGCATACGTGTTGAATAGGTCTGTACGGATAGCAGGCCATCTCACCCCCGTAATATATGACATAGCGCGGAATGATCGGACCGCGAAACGTAATGACCGCTGTTTTGGCCTGGCCCAGCATGCGTGCCTGTAGTGCTTCGCCTCCCAGGGTTCGGACACGGAGGTTGGCCAAAAGTTCTTCGGACGGTGTTCATGGGTCAACTCCGTGAATCACGCCCCGCACGACATCTTCCGGCGCTGCCACACAAGCATTCACTTCATATACCTTGCCCTCTAGGACAAGCTTGGTTACGCAGCGGAGAACCTCAGCTGTGGCGTCGTAGGGAGTACTTGCGAGGATTTTACTTAAGCCCATGCGAAGTCTCACCCGGAATTCGGTGTGATCGCATTTTCCCTTGTCGTTGCAGGCAGCTACGATGGCTCGGGAAAACTGAAGGGTCGTATATTGCTTGACTTCTAGGCCTTTCTTTGGTCGGATTATTACCTTCAAGTCGGTCTTGGGTAGCGGTGACAGGCGTCGGCGCCTCGAAGTCGGTTTGCACGGTGCACATGGCATTCCGGTGGGGGAGTGGCGATTGGTTTCAGAACATTTTTCAACAAATGAGCTGGGGGACATAAGCCGTTCCGGCGATGACGACTGTTTCCCCTCTTGCAAGCTTCTTCTGGATATGTTTACACAAATGGAAATGCCAATTGGAGTTGGGGTCGTCGGGCGTCCACGTACGCCCCCCTTCCGTCATTTGAAGAGTTATGTTGTGTGGGTCTACATCCATTCCCTGATAATTTTAGACGTTCAGGTGGTCAACGGAAGGCGGTTGGAGTCCGCTGGGACCAGCTGTTGCTTGGGTAGACGAAGCCATGGGGTTCGGTCGGCTGCGTTTGGCCACGCCAAGCGCTGGCTAGGGAGCTAGGTAGCTCCTAGTGAAATCATAGGGAGCTCCCAGTTGCGTTAAGCCTAGCGCGGCTGCCGCCGCCTCGAAACTTCACAAGTCCGTAAAAGAGCCCGAAAAACACTCACAGACTTGATTTTCGTCTCGATGGAATCTGGAAGGCTTTATGAAGGTCCTCGAAGCAAAATTCGAGAATCAAGGGGGGAGTTTCACAAGATTTCGTCGCTTTGTTGTGGATCACATGCGAAGCGTGTCCGCACCGCACCTCCTGGCGGCCAAAAACCCACTGTGTGACAATTAAGGCTCGGAAATGCACTGCCTGACTTTGTTGTATCGACCGAAAATTTCTCCGGACGTATTTTATGCGTTGCATATTGCAATCACTCAGTTCAGCCCTTGGGCGCGGCCGGGCTGCCACCATTGACCTTTAGCGCAACCACGTGACGTGACGTCACGACAGCCGGAGGAAAAGCTGGGCCCCAACTCGCGCGGTCGCGCGCGGCCGCAGCCACCACCTGACTCCCACTCCTCCTGCTAGGGGCGCTGCGCCGGCGCGTGACGTCACAGAGGAAAAGGTGGGCCCCAACTCGCGCGGTCGCGCGCGGCCACAGCCACCACCTGATTCCCGCTCCTCCCGCTAGGGGCGCTGCGCTATGATTGACTTCGCGGCATATGTATAAAAAAGCTGCGCTCCTTCGCCGGTACAGTCTTACAACCAGATGCCGCCCACGGGTAAAGCTGTTCGACAGAGCGCAAAGCGAAAGCTTCAGCGGGCCGAGAAAATCCAGGGCCGCCAAGCAATACCTCGCCCTCAAAAAAAAAAAGACCGCGCAATATGCAACGCATTCTTGGCTTAACCAAGCTAAGCCTGCCATTTTTTGGTTACTTTAGAGAGGTTGTCGTGAGCGTTCGATTCCTGTCTGTTCGATTATCGCATGAATATTCTTCTGTTAGCAGGAAAAAGTTGTATAGGGGTTTGTGCGATGTAGTTCTTCCACAACCTATGTACAGGGCCGTATACAGCGGAGGCCTGAGACGCGAAGTACTTAAGCGTGTGAAGGCGATGCAGGTGCCACCAAGTGCAAAAATATTCTTTAATTGACATACCGGAACACTAAAAGAAATAAATTTTTGAAGGGGAAGCATTTATTTCTACCTTGGGGATCACATTGTTTAATATGTAGACAACCGGAAACAAAAGACCACGTTTATTGCATTGTTGGGATGGGGTATACTTTTGGGACAACTTCCAAATACTTTAAAAAACGAATTTCCGCTAGATTTTCAAGGTATTCGGTACTTGCCTGTAGGGAGTGAGGGTGTGACACCATTCGACCTTATTATGCTAATGGGCCTGCGCTGTATTTGGCGCTCCAGATTGGTAGGATATCATTGCGATCCTGATGCACGGCCAGCACGGATCTATTTTCGGGAGTGTATGCATAAGTATACTGAAATTCAGAAACTTGCTCCTGAAGCTCCAGAGTGGCTTTAAAGAGTGAAGCCTTTGGTGGCGCTTACAGAGCTTTAACCTGAAGAAGCCACAACCAACCAGGCGGACAGTGTTTTAATTATTGATCATTGTGCCGTGTAAGTGTACTTGTGGTTCTTGCCATGAATTCAGGCAATAAAGAAAAAAAGGGCCGAGCGGTCCAAGGCTCTGCATTAAGGTCTCAGTCCGGTCTTCCGGGCGTGGGTTCAAATCCCACTACTGACATCCCGTTGTTTTTCTTTTTATGCATACAAAGCCAAAAAGGAAGATTTTACTCTGCACCGATTTCAGTGCACCCGTGTTCTGTCAAGATGGCCGGGATTCTACTCCCGGACGCAGAAGCGAACGGACGTGTCTCGATGGGCTCTGTCGGAGCGGGTTCAGCGGCCCAGTCGGGCCGCGGTAACATGTTTTTGGACACTGCTTATCAGGATTACCAAGTGATACTGCCGCAACTGCCATCAGGTCAGATTGTTTTGAACACCGTTTTTTTGCATGGCGATGTGACAGAGCGGCCTTTCAGCGTCGAATATTTCAGGGACGCCCTTGCTAATCAGGGAGCACTCCCAGATGTTATCGCCCTGTGGACGTACCTTGTGTGGGCGGTAACTTCCAAGACCATAAGCAGTGAAGAGCATGCTCGCCAAAAGTCGACGTGCTGGCCAAAGAGAGTCGGTGTCTGGTTTTAAACCCGAACCGCCAAGATGTCAGGCTCAAGCTTCACTGGCTCCTTCACGGAGTCGGCGACGATGATGTGCGGGCTGCGCTGGCAGTTTATGGCAAGGTGGATGAAGTGACCTGGGAGAAGTGGCGTGTCTACGCATTGCCGACAGGTCACCGCGACGCGCCTGGTCGCCCTGAAGTTGAAGGCCGGTGTCAGTGTGGAAGATCTGCCTTATCAGGTGCGTGTGGGCGGGGAGCTGGCTTTGGTTGTGGTACCCAACTGCGCACAATTGTGTTTGCGCTGCAAGACTACGCGGCATATATGTCGTGATTGCAAAGTCCCGCGCTGTTCCCGATGCCGGCGCTTTGGCCACAACTACATGGACTGCGTTAAAACCTGCGCAATCATCACCGGTCAGCCAAGAAAGAACGATGTGACAGAGCTCGTTACGAACGTTGCAGACGCTAAAGAGGCTTCCAGAGCTGCTCGGAATGTGCCCGTACAGTCTCCCCTGGACGGCAAAGCTGAAGCCGCCAAGGACCCCCAATTCGCCATCGGCAAAGCGACCAGCAAGATCAAGTGAATACCACCCCCTCGGGGGCGGGGACTACGAAAGTGGCCTCTGGCAATGAGTTGGAACAAGTGTCGACGGGGGAGGGGGGGGGGGGGCTGGTGGGATGGTGAGCAAGCCATGGATGCCACGAGTGGAGCGCCAGCAAAAAGAATGCGCGCGGAAACAGCCATCGCAGGCGACAACGTCGACGTGGTACCGCCTCCCAAGACGGCCGAGACTCGGCGGTCGAGTTTAAAGCCCAAGCCGAACATGCCGCCCGACCACCGCAGAGCGGGCGGCAATGAGCTCTCGTAGCAGCGTGGGCCAGTCTTGTTCCTGCCCACGAAACTGCAATTAGCGCGCATCATGGAGGTGTATCAAGGGCCAAAACAACGACTGGGACTACTATCCTGCTGCTGGAGCGGAAAAGTTGAGTGCCACGGTAATCAACGCCAGTGTCGTATCTCAGACTGTCGAGGTAAGCCCCATGCGGTCCTTGGGTCCTATTGTAAATATGGCAGCAAACTTTAAAAACTCCCTTCGTGTAGCGACATTTAATGTCCGGGGCTTAGAAAGTAGGCGAAGGCAGTGCCAGTAGTCGGATATTTATCAGAAAAGAGCTGGACATCGTTGCTGTCAAGGATACAAAGGTTGCAGCAGCAAGGACCAAACGGTCCGCATGGTGCAGTCTTTGAGAACTGATTTCAGTATCTGTATACCTCATGCAGTTGGAACCTTGACTGGATGGGCGCTCTTTGTACGTAGCAGTGTTGTAATTTTAGAGGAACAAGTCATTGTTTCCTAAAGTGGCGGCTTTGTTATCCTGGACTTTTCTTTCTCTGATTTATGCGCCTAACAAAGAAACTGACTGCAGTATTTTTTTAAGTCTCCAGCAGTATTTAAAACGGAGCGGCATGGTATATCTATGGGAGATTTTAATTGTGTTTGCAGGTCAGGGGACCGATTTAACGTCCGTCCTGTAAGGGATCAAAGTGTGCAGGTTCTGAATGAGCTTGTCGAGGAGTATGACTTAATAGATGTTGACTGCATAATATCACCTGGCAGTCAGGCACAGTTTACACATTTCCAGGGTGAAAGCCATGCCAGGCTCGATCGCATGTATATATCGGTGCATCTGGCGCCTCTGTGCGCAAACTACGAAGTCATTCCAGTATCCTTCTGTGACCACTGCATCGTTGCCTTCACCTAGGATCAAACTTGAAGGAGGTGATATTTTATTGGGATTTATCGAAATTCAATGCCAAACTTCTGGACCATAAAAGCTTCGTGAGTGAGGTAAAGAATTTACTGAAGTCATTGGCTGTGTCTGCAGCCGAAAACTGGTTGGAAAGGTGGGAAGGGTTCGAAACTGACGTGAAAATGAAAGCTATTGAGAGAGCAAGTATGTAAAACACGAAGAAAAACAAAGAAAGGAATTGCAGAGCCAGTTGAAACTATTGCTGTACATAGAATCTGCGCAGTCTGGTTTCTGCATGAAGCAGATAAAAGAAGTTAAAAGAAAACTCGATTAGGCTGATGAAGATAAGTACCGAGGGACCGTTGTGCGGGCACGCACTGAGCGATTATGGATGGATTAGGCGCCCAATAAGCGGTCACTGAGCGATGAAAAGAGCTATGAGTCGAGAAATGAAATTAAAAAACTAATGTACAGAAATGAGGAAACCACTGACCCAGAGCAGACACAACGCGCCTTTGTTGAGCAATATCAAGCTTTGCTAGGACAGGAGGAAATGAAGAAGGGCGGCTTTGAACGTGACTATTTGCGATTAATTCCTAAATTAGATGACAGTGAGAAGGAAAGACTTGAAGCTCCAATCAGTATTACAGAAATAGAGAAAGCAATTGACCAGTTAATGCCGGGAAGTCCCCTGGGTCCGACGGACTAGGTGCAGCTTTTTATAAAGCTTTTAAAGATTAACTAAGTCAGGTTTTGCATGCAGTAATCGAAGGAGCCTATGAAATAAAACAATTGCCGCCGTCTTTCAAAGCTGGCCACGTTGTATTGATTCCGAAGTATGAGGATTCAGCGAGGCTACAGGTGGGGGGGGGGGTGTCTTATAGGCCGTTAAGCCTCACCAACGTGGATTACAAAATCCTTAAGAAAGTTTTAGCGAGGAAGACACAAAGCGTTATTAGGGACCTAGTAGACCTACACCAAACATGCGGAATGCAAGGACGAAGTATTACTACCAATATACATGTGGCGAGGAGTGCTTTGGAGTGTTACGATACTTTTGATGGACGAGTTGCGATGTTGCAGCTCGATCTAGCAAAAACTTTTGATCGATTAAGCCATGAAGTGCTTTTTAATCTCCTAGAATTTGTGAATATAGGAAGCGTTATTACAGAGGGTGTCAAAATGGCGTACTCGAATTGTGCAGTGCGAATTATTGTAAATAAGAAGCTCACCGAAATAGTGCCAGTGAAATCGTCCGTGAGCATGATAAAGCAGGAAAGGATACGCGGCTTGCGCTCGAAGCACCGGAGGTAAAAAATGCTTGCATACGCAGATGACGTTGCTATCTTTTGTAAAGACAAAGAAAGCATTCAAGAAGCTCTTGGAGTGGTCGTTGATTCTTGCGCTAAAACGGGCTGCCGTGGTAACTTGTAGAAATCATCTGGATTCTGGCACGGGGAGTGGGATCAAAAACCTGAAGTGTTTGCCAATGTGCGATAGACAGCGCTGCCCTCAAATTACTAGTGTGTACCAGTTGACCAATACGATGACACTGAGCAAGACTGGAATAAGGAAATAGAGAATCTCAGAAGGAAAACGCAAGCATGGAAGAGCCGGAACCTATCCATGTTTACACGAGCAACTGTATGCAACCTTTGCATAGTTGCAAAAATTTGGCAAGTCTTGCAGGTATTGATCATGCCGCGCGTAACCACACAAAAGGTACACAGAATCCTTGCTGTTTTCGTGTTGGGAAGCACATGGGAACGTACAAGCCGGACTAACCTGTTTCGGTTCGAAAAGGGGAGTGGGTCTTGCGCATTTATTTATCAGACAGCGTGTGTCACGTTTTATTTTTCTGCGAGACCAGAATGATCCCTTTTTGCGTATATTTGTGCAAGTGCGCCTGCGCAATGCTTTGCTTGAGTATTTGGTATCCTGTTCTGATAAAAGAACGACATCTGTAAGAGGATTTTGGCGCGAAGTAGTTACGGCTTTTAACATGCTGAAAGTGCGTTTTTCTTTAGCTTATTTACGTTCTGTGTCAAGAAAAAAAGTTGTGTAGAGATTTGTAACCAGGCTGGATCAAAAGGGGTTTTGTTGGCCATGAACGGTCAAATATTCGATCTGCAAGAAAGCCTGAGACAATCGAGCATGTGTTTATAGAATGTTGGGACCCGGTATTTCATTGGGACATTCTACAAAGAACAATAAAGAAAGACCTGCCAATCACGCCGTATGGAATCCGGTTCTTCGCGGTAGAAGATGACGGAGATGTCCCTTATGATCTCATCATACTACTGGGCCTCCACGGCATTTGAAAAACCAGGATGTCAGTGAGAAATGCCGATGTGAACAATCGGCCTGTAAGAAAAAATTTCATTGAAAGTCCTGTGCAATATGCGGGAATGTTACCGTGCCCAACCGGACCCACCCGACTGGCTTTAATTGCGTGTTGGATGAACTTGTAGTCCTCAAGAAGTTTTAAGCAACCACGTTGACCGAAGGCGGGTTAACGAGTTTTAGCGGTTTGCTAGCCGTTATCGTTGTTTAAACAGGCAAGTAAGAAAAAAAATGGCCGAGCGGTCCAAGGTGCTGCGTTCAGGTCACAGTCCGGTCTTCCGGGGGCGGGTTCGAATCCCTATATTGACATCCTTTTTTTAACCATACAGCAGCACAAAGCAATATTTGCACCGCATTGATTTCTGTGCACCCGTGTTTTGTCACGATGGCCGAGCGGTCCAAGGCCCTGCGTTCAGGTCGCAGTCCGGCCTTCCGGGCGTGGGTTCGAATCCCACTTCTGACATAACTCTTTTGATGTTATTTTATGCACACAACATCAGGGGAAAAACTTCTCTTTTTTCTTTTCTTTTTATAGAGACAAGACCAACCTAGGTTCGAACCCGACCGCGGCGGCCAGTTTCAATGGAGGCAAAAGGCTGTGCGATGTCAGGACACGTTAACTATCCCCAGGTGGTCGAAATTTTCCCGGAGACCTCCACTACGGCACCTCTTTCTTCCTTTCTGCTTTCACTCCCTCTTTTGTCTCTTCCTTTACGGCGCGGTTCAGGTGTCGCCGATGTGTGATGCACTGCGGCATTTCCTTTCCTCCCCCCCCCAAAAAAAAACAATTTGCAATTTCAAGAACAAAAAGGAAGGTTTTGCTCTTCGCGGATTTTTATGCACCAGTGTCCTGTCAGGATGACCGAGCGATCCGTTCTACTTCCGGCCACCTGCGTTAATGTTCACAAAATCACGTGCTCTTTAACGCCGTAATGGCTGGCCTACCCGGTTTGGTTGAAAAAAGTTGCAGGCAAGTGCGTATGTCACTTTATGCTGACGACATCTGTATTTGGATTACTGGCTATCAACACAAGCGATTAGCCCTGATAGCTCGACAGGCTATACTTTCGGCACAAGCTTACCTTCAAGGTGTGGGGTTGTCTCTCTCAGTGGACAAATCCGGCTTTATTCTGTTTCCAGGTGTATGAAGACGTTAAGCGCGGTTCAAGATAGACCTCGGTCACTCTTGCATCCGTCAATTCAACCACGCGCGTTTCCTGGGCGTCATTATTGACTCCCGTCTACAGTGGCGAAAAGCTGTAGACGCGATTGTTGCATCTATATCTTCTCGTCTCAATGTGATCGGTAGAATTGCACGTGAGCAATGGGGAAACCATCCTTCTTCAATAGTCAAACTTCATGAAGCGCTGGTGGTCAGCCGGATAATGTATCAATTACCTTTAATTTACCCCTCGGCATCACAACTTGAGCGTCTCGAAGTTGTCCGCAGAAAGGGCCTAAGAAGAGCCATTGGAGTTCCCCAGGCGGCTGCGAATAAGGCAGTACTTCATGAGTCCCTATCGAAACCTCTTAGCCTCATCGCTTCTCAGAGACTATTAATGCATCTTGACCGCTTAGGAGAGACGGTAGCTCGACGATCCCTTCTCCAGCGGCTCTGCAAGAGATATGAGTCGAAGGTTTACTTGGCACTCAATACTTTTAGTTCTTTAGGCATTAATGTGCGAAGGCAAAGGAAACGTTTGAAACCCCCCTGGTCTTTTCCGACCCTCGACTGTAAGGTCACAATTCCCCATGCTAGCGCAAAGTGCAGCTCTCCTTTGGAAGCAACGCGCTCGCTTGTACTGGAATACTTGGAAACAGAGTATGCCTGCCATCTTCAAATTTTCACGGATGGTTCTGTGGACGAGGTCAAACAAGCTAGCGCAGCGGCTTTTTACATTCCTTCTTTGGACTGTAAGTGGTCCGTACGCTGTACTGCTGTTGTATCATCCGCAACGGCTGAAAGTGTTGCTATTGAGGCGGCTTTACGGAAGTTAGGGTCTTGTCCGGCTCAACCTGTTGTCATCCTAACTGATTCAAAATCTGCCCTTCAGAGGTTAGAGCGCGGATTCCCTCCTGACGCCTTGTCTCTAAGCTCTCTGCGCTTGGTGCAGAATCTGCACAGCAGAGGCTTTACATTTCCAGTGGGTGCCCTCTCACATAGGAGTCAACGGTAATGAGGTGGCAGACAATCTCGCCCATAAAGCTCTCTCAAGGATTCCATCAAAAAAGTACCTCAAGATGGGAAAAGTCTCTGCAGGAAAACGGTGCTCGATCACTTCAGTACCCTGTAGAGTGCGTCCCACAAGCCATGTGTGACCAAGGGACTGAGAAGATCTCAGGCGACCCTTCTACATCGAATTCGCACGGCCTCTGCTCGCACTCCTGCATGGATGCATAAGACTGGCATAGCATCGTCTCCGCTCTGCTCTTTATGTGGTGTGTGCGGGGATATCGAACATTATATTATGTACTGCCCAAAGTAAAACGCGGAAAGGCATGTGATGTTCGCTTCCTTCAAGAAGACAGGAACCCGTCACAGCACAGTGCAGGACATTGTCTACCCGAGTGGAAACTAGACATGCAGAAGGGAGGCTGCACGCCTTCTTTTAACATTTCTGCAGAACACTGATCTTGTTTTTAAATGGTGACAGCAGGAACGGACTATGGCCTACTGTGATTGAATGTGTGCGTAGATGGTGTCTTCCGGAGTGGACTACTTTATACTGTGAGTGAATGTGTGTATGGAGTGTGGCACTACAATGGCCTATGTGCAGCTCCCTGTTCGTGTTGGTGCTCCCTGCTAGGAACTCTTTATTCTAACCCCCAACACTTGTAAATAAATGTAAATAGCATTTCTCGGTAACATCCTTGGTGGAGGTGCGGGGTGAGTCGGAACTACGTAGCGGACGGTACGTACCACGGCCGACAATGACGGCAGCATTCCCCCATGATTCGGCAGCATCGGTGTCCTCCGTCGTCCCCACTCACCCTCGTGATCCTGGACCTTTCTCTGGTGACGATGACGCCGACGTCAAATCTTGGCTACGCAGGTATGAACGGTGCAGCGCTAACAACCGCTGGGACCAAACTTTCATGCTGGCGAACATCGTTTTCTATGGGCAAGGCGTTCAAGTGGTATGATGCCAACGAAGAGACACTGACCAGTTGGGCTGACTGTAAGCAGAAGCTTATCGACCTTTTCGGCAAACCACTCGGTCGGCAGCTTTCCGCTAAAAGAGATCTTGCCAGTCGAGCCCAGTCATCCAGGGAGTCCTACGTCTCTTATATCAAAGATACGTTATATCTCTGCAACACACTTGATACAAGGATGAGCGAAGCTGACAGTCGGACATGTGCTCAAGAGCATCGCAGACGACGTCTTCAATCTGCTCATCTAAAAAACTGCGACAAGATCGCCGACATCATAAAAGAATGCCGCCGCATCGAGGACGCCAAAAGCCGACGGATCACCCAGCATATCGCACGCCATATGTCAGTGCATATGTGATATGTCAGTGCAACTTAAAGATCCCCAGGTGGTCGAAATCATTTCCGGAGCCCTCCACCACGGCACCACTTCTTTTCTTCTCTGAGTTCCTCCTTTATCCCCTCCTCTACGGCGCGGTTCAGGTGTCCGCCGATACAGTGAGACAGATACTGCACCATTTTCTTTCCCCCAAAAGCAAATTTTCATAAAACGCCGGTGCTCTTTGATGCGTTCATCGGAACGTTAGGTGTTATCCATGCGGCGCCTGCCGTGAAGACCGACATCGCGGACCAGTGGCCGTAAAGTTAAATTGGTTTTTGGGGAAAGGAAATGGCGCAGTATCTATCTCACATATCAGCGGACACCAGAACCGCGCCATTTTCTTTAATTGGTTTTTGGGGAAAGGAAATGGCGCAGTATCTGTCTCATATATCTTTGGACACCTGAACCGCGCCGTAAGGGTAGTGACAAGGGAGGGAGTGAAAGAAGAAAGGAAGAAGGAGGTGAGGAGGTGCCGTAGTGGAGGGCTCCGGAATAATTTCGACCACCTGGGAATCGTTAACGTGCACTGACATCGCACAGCACACGGGCGCCTTTGCGTTTTTCCTCCATAGAAACGCCGCCGCCGCGGCCGCGTTCGAACCCGGGAACTCCAGATCAGTAGTCGAGCGCCCGCGCCATAAGGGAAGGAATAAAGGAGGGACTCCGGAAGAAAGAGCGGCGACGAAGCGCGCGGCGCACCCACTCCTCCACCTTGGTTGCCATAGTAATGGCGCATGCGCACAACTGCCATCTCGCAAATACCGCGAAATGCTCAACTGGTAGCCTAGTGTAGCTCCCGCTACGAAACCAGCACAAACTAGACGGACGCACAAGAGAAGGAAGGCACCACACGCGATTAAGGTTGTATGAAAAGGCGAAGGAATATATACACAGAAACCATCGGGAACTGCGCGCATCACGACCGCTTGAAGGCAGCTTGAAACGCATACAAGGTTGCATAAAAAAGCATACTAGCTAGTAGCAGATGGTAACTGGTTTTCTAAGTAACGGAGTTCATTATCTGACGGCCTACGAAGGCTGACTGAGGCATTTGTTTTTCCTGCTAAAAATACTTCCCTTACCTCACAAGCCACATGGTCCTTATGACGGAACAGAATAGTGGTGCTCGGTAAGTGTGGCGAGCATCCACTCTTCCGGCAGTGCACTGAAGACGGTCGAGTCAGTTGTTGAGTGGTGCTTGCTACGCAGTGCGTCTAGTGCATCCTCAAGAAATTTTTTTCCAGTTGTAGCGAATACAAGACGGCTTGTTAATGTTGCCGAGACGCCTTCCAGCCGTCGAGCGGGCGTGTTGGTGTTCAGTCATAAAAGGCTTTTTGTACAGGAGGGGATTCTGTTTTTGAGGTTTCTACAATGTCTTGCAAGACGTCTTGTAGCTTTAAACAAATTGGCGTTTTAGCTGAGCTGAGCTACAAGATCTGTCAAGATGTTTTTAAATGTTCTTGAAGCAGACTGCAAGGTAATTTGTCAAGACGTCTTAAAATCATTACTGTGTTGGGGCTGGCTGACACGTCTATAAGGCGGCTAATCTTACCGAGACAGCTAGATAATAGCCGCCCAGTAGACTGTTAGGTGCTCAGTAGGCCCTCGGAACCGTGACGCAACCCTAACCAGGATCTTCAAACAATAAGAGCGTTTCTCTCTGTATTTAAAACAATCAGTCAGCGGTCATATTTCGTTTTGCCCGCTCCTCAACTGATTTCAACATCGCTCACGATAGCATACCTGCCGTTCAATGGCTTAAACCGAAGCAGAAACGTGGGAGCAGGTATTCAGTTATAAATTATTTACCGAAAGAGAGCTAATTGCTCGTGACGATCCATGTTTACTAACGTCTTGTGCATATCATTAAAAAATGCACAGAACAATCGTGTCCGTGTACTTCTTACAATTGGTTGCTAGAAGACGAAGAAGACCAAGGTAAGGTGAAGAGAAAGAAAGCGAGTAGAACAGGAGAAAGCGTTTACATAAGTGCAACTAATCGATTATCTTGTTAGCTATACACAAAATTCTTTCGCATGTCCAAAAAAGACTAGATTGATTCTATTCCGGATGACTCATACCTCTTGAATTCATTTTATTTTTCCCAATTTTTTTTTATCTTGATTTAGTCTTCTGACCTTTCCTTCCCCGCGCAAATGCTTCATTGGCATTCCACCATATACCTTGGCCAATCCCCCCCACGTGGGTATGTGCCATATTACTTGGTGAGAAGAAGAAGAAGAAAGCGTTCGTTCGGCTAATCCCCCCGCGTGGGCACGTGCCATATTTACTGAGGCAAAGAAGAAGAAAGCGTTCGTTCAGAAGCGAGCTTTAAGATGCCGAAGATGGAGAACACTGGAGTGAACTCCACAATGTGGGTTCAATCTGTCTGCGAAGGTCGCCAGCTTCCTGGAGCATACAGCTTTTGTCTGCAGGGTGAGCTGCACCCCCACACCTCCATCGACAGCGGCCATGGCAACCCGGGCCTCAGCTCCGACCGCGGCACTCCCGCATCCTGCATCTGGGGACCGCCGCAGACGCTCTTTGAGGTATGCAGGGGATTACCCTCAAGAATGACCTCTGAACGCGGCCAGCCGCTTGTTCGTGACGGACGCACTCGGGCGGCATCTAGCCGGTCTTTGCGGCCGGGACGCAGTTCGCCAGCGCCATCACCGGGTGTTCGTGGATGCTGGCTCACGCCGCCTACGCCGCCAGGGTTTCCGGATGAGCGAGCCTCCTGCGAGGACCTCAGGCATCGGATTTCCAGCAGCCGAGGCAGGCCGCTTGACTTTCATCGTGCGCAAGCCAACACAGGAGGAAGCCCACAAGAAAATCGCAGTGGGCCAGAGATTTCTCAGAGATCTTTTTGCCGGAGCTCAAGAGAGCTCAACCGCGTAACCTCGTCGTCACAAAAGACTCGGGGAGCGAGGCCAGCGGAAAGTGTTGGGCAGGCCGATGATTTAGGACGCAAGCGAGCGCGCACCTCTGCAGGTCGCGATTCGACTGAAGGCGGAAGATACAGAAGCCTTCAGATGACCATGACGAACGACGAGGCATGGTCTGTGGCCATTTCACAGGCCGTGGTCCACTGGCGAAATCGAGCATCTTTTAAAGAGTATAGTGATCCAGAGCCCAACGAGACGGCCAGTGGGAAGCACGCATCACGTCAAGGCGTTGCGCTAGCAATGATGGAAAAAAATCAGGATCTGCCCTAGGCAGAAGCAGACTCCTAGCTATAGGACCGCTAGGACCAAGTCCATTGAAACTAAAACGAGGAGCAGTGTTCCACGCAAGATTAAACCGTAAGTACTCTTCCTTACAATGAAAGCCCTGAGGATCCACCGCTATTTGAATGGAAAACGTCACATGTGGAGAAATTTAGAGAGAAGTCATCGCATAGAGACTGTTAGGAACGCAAGTACTGTCAGAAAGGAGCCTAAATTAAATTTTAAAGGAAAGAGGCGTGAAGAAGACGACGTGGATTAACCGAAGAATAAAGAAGATGAAGAAGCATTCGGTGTGGTGTAGAGAGATGATTGCTGGAGAAGGATTCAGTGAGATGGAGAGAGAATGGTGAAGAGAAGAAGATGATGACAAGGCTTACGTGGAGCAACGCAAGGCTATAAAAGGGCGAGGCACAGGGGCGAAGAATAGAGAAGCGGAGGCTCCGGCGGATCACGGACGCATCGGCTTGAAGAGAGCGACGCCGGCTACTGCTCCGGTGAGCTTGCGTTCTACGGCTTCGCATCGTGGACTTCCTGCCTTGCCTGAGCCCGTTCCGGGGAGTCAACGGAGGACGCTACCACCTGCTACGGCCAGTGGTGTCTCCAGCGCTGTTGCCACCCATCCGGGTGGTGCCCCCAACGCCAACACCGGCATCACCTCCACGGGCGCTTGGACCGGGAGCTTATACGACGCAGCCAGCGACGCCGCCAGCGACGCCAGACCAAGTACGTCGAACGCCGCCTCGACGCCGGCTACTGGATCCATACAAAGCCGCAGCTGCACTGAACCAACCGCGAGCACGAACGCCTACCGCTAATAGTAGAACGCTAGTAATAGACGCTGGTAGCAGTGTGCCCGGGTCGTGAGTATTTATAGTCTATGTTTTGTGTTAGTTTTGTTTTCTAGTGTGTGTGTGACACGTAGGGTGTACTAAATGTGCGTTTGTGTGGGTACACCTGTCGCCTAGTCCATTCTTTCGGTCCGAGTGTTACCCGGGGATATCCGTGACAAGTAAACTGGCTGCAAGAAACTATTAACGTATGCTCATTACTGCCACGTGCCGAAGTTACCAAGTAGTCGTGGGTAATATGGAACCGAAGTTTACTGATCGTGTGAAATGTGCCCGCACTGCTACGTGCACTGAAGAAAGCCAACAAGTAAATAACCTCACCGAACAAGAAAGCACTTTCATCTCTGTGGGACAAAGAAACCGAGTCCATCAAGACAATGTATTGTACAAAACCTTTCATGCCGGAACATTTCGCGACAACACTACCGTGCCGAGGGGCTGGCTGGTACTTCATCGAGTTCATATGCAGCAGGAAGCATCGCAGAGGACAAAATTTCACTACCCGCAAGCACCCGTCCCACAGCCGCCACCAGGGTGCCAAAGATGTGATGGAAGGCTTACTGTGCCACGTTACTAGTTACTGTTTTATTCCAATTGCCCCCTCCTCCGCCGCTTTTTCAGAAAAAAAAGCGCAGAGCACTTATAATGATGTTGCAAATTAACAAAATCTGCAGTTTTATCGCGTGCTGTTCTTTCACGGCGCCATATCGACCCAGGTCAGTCGTTGTGTTGCCGTAGTTCAGGCTCTGCTTCCTCGCACCGCGGAGGAAAGGAGTGAGGGGGAAAGTGAATACCGCCCACCAATGGCGTACAATCCATCCGGTTCGCGTGCGGTGCGTCATGCGTGTGGTGTACGTGGTGCTCCACCAGCCGAAAGACTGCAATCGGGAAGGTGCTGGTAGTGCCCGTCTCCACCTCTCCAACGGGGCTGCCTGTGCGGACAGGCAGATGATCCGGGGTTACCACTCCACCTCTGTGACGTTTCTAACTGGGAGGCAGCAGCGCTGTCAACACTGTGGAGATATTGGGAACTACTGTTGTCCTCTCTACTCTCCTCTGAGTGTGGCCTGCTCTCAGAATTCTCAGCGCACGTTCTGTCACTTGACGGCTGCTCGCGGATGGACTGCGAGGGTGAGGGTGTAAATATCCTGGCCGCAACTGAGGGGTGCATGGTTCGACGCATGTCGTATTTTAAGGCGAAAGCTTTACTACTCCAGCCAGCGAGCCATTTCGACTCGTCGCGCACTTCAGCCGTATGCGGGGGCCCACGAACGACCTTGAGCCGCCGTTGCCTAGCAGCGATACCGCAGCCACGCTCCAACAGACAGATGGCGCCGCAGTCGATGCCGTTGCCGTCGCTGCTCGCTCCACTAGATGTTCTCCGCTGGGGTAGAGGGAGAGGTGTCGCCTCGAGGTGGGTATATATATATATATATATATATATATATATATATATATATATATATATATATATATATATATATATATATATATTTATACATATATATATATATATATATATATATATATGTGTGTGTGTGTGTGTGTGTGTGCGTGTGTGCGTGTGTGTGTGTGTGTGTGCGCGCCCTTCGCGTCAGTGTATTGTAGAGGTGAAAATGCCTGCGCTGATACCTGATTTAATATCTGCTGTTGGTCCTTGGGCCCAAGATATTCAACTTATTTTTGGAATATGGAGGAGTGCTAGATGCGCACTGGCACGGGTCGTCCCGGTATTGCACTGCCTCCGGGATCGGCCCTGGGGCCTATGGGCCTACTAGCGCGCGGCGATTTTTCTATCTGTCTTTCCCTCGTATTCACGCCAGAAGAACGCGCCGCACGACTCGAGAAGCGTCGTAACGAAGATGGGGCGAAAAGAAGTCGTGCCACGTCCCGGAATGACTTCAACTGCGAAAGAGACCGGTTTGTAATCTCGAGAGCGTAGGAATGAGACGCTGCGTAGACGACGTGCCGAGGTAACGAAGCTTTCGCAATTCAACTATGGTTAACCAGAGCTAAACCACATCCATTTTTTTTATAGCCAATGTCACGGTAGTGCTCGGCGAGTACAAATTAGCTACCTTTTTGCATGCTATTTCGAGGTGTTGCGTATTCGCGTAGGACAATTTGGTTTCAGGTCTCGGCAGTATTCATGAAAATCATCATCGTTCCTGGATTACAGAACGAACACCTCCTCCTCAAATTCTCCGCAATTCAGCCGCGTCAGCTATGCCTACGCAATGCCAGCAGAGTTCCTTCCGTCATCCGTCGTAATTCCGTCCAGGCTTCGGCTAAGCTTCCCTTCGCTCAGCAGTGCTGCGACATTTCCCTAGAATCTTCAAAACCATTTCTCGGCGCTAAATCTTGATGTCGAGACGGCAGCTTCTGCGCCGCCTTGGTCGGAACTGTTCTGAAGCACGATTGTGTAACCGACGCTTGACGACGCTTCCAGAGCTCAGGTCAAGAGTCACCCGATGAGCAGGATTGCATGTCCGCAAATGATTCGCTTTGACCGCTGAGTGCATGAAAGGAGCTATACACGTGTCAGAGGCCCGACCGCCCCGCACCGCTCCTTGCCTCGCGCAGAAAAAGAAATGCCTGGGTTTAAACCTGGTTAAACAAATTATAGTATGAAGTCATTCTCAAGGTCAAATTTTGACACTGGCCCGGGCCAAATCTAGAGTTCCCCATCGTGTCGAACACGCTCAAATACGGTTTGGTCCAAATATAATTATAATAATAATTGGTTTTTGGGGAAAGGAATTGGCGCAGTATCTGTCTCATATATCGTTGGACACCTGAACCGCGCTGTAAGGGAAGGGACAAGGGAGGGAGTGAAAGAAGAAAGGAAGAAAGCGGTGCCATAATGGAGGGCTCCGGAATAATTTCGACCACCTGGGGATCTTTAACGTGCACTGACGTCGCACAGCACACGGGCGCCCTAGCGTTTTTCCTCCATTAAAACGCAGCCGCCGCGGTCGGGTTCGAACCCGGGAACTCCGGATCAGTATGGTCCAAATCTGCCAAGCTCAATTTTCGAGGGTGGGTAGGTAATATTCTGGGGCTATCCTGGGCCAAATTTGGAGATATTTTTATAACGTTATTTAATGCTTTAGGGCATAAGGGGAGCTGGGAAGGTAGAACGAGATAGAAATGATTACGTGGAAGTTAAATGAAGGAGAAAAAGGTGGAAGGATCGAATGAAGGCGAGGAGGGAGCGGTGATGTGGCCCCTGCGTCCAAGCAACATATGAGGGCGGGTTGTCCGGCGGGAAATACGGTACTGAGATCAGCATCGTGTTGGGCGTGGTCAATTATGGCTAGACATCAATTTTGTTCCAAATAGAAAATTGTTTTTTCTAGGAAAGGAAATGTCGTGGTAATAGTCTCTCATCTTGGTAGGTCGAAATCTGACAAGATCATTTTTCTTTGGGGGGGGCGGGGCCAGGTCAAAGGTCAAAGGCCATGCCACCATGTTGGACCAGGCTGGTCATGGTGAACTTTGCAGAGATAGCACACCTTATGTAGCTTAAATCAACGCGGTGGGTCTAGTAGGCAACGCAAAGTTATTTCAACGTCACCTGGAGACACGGAATCTGAGATCCGAGTTCTGCATCCAGTAGAACTTTCACACTAAAAATTTGAGTCCACTTTCGGAGTGGCTCTGCCTGGCAGCACTGAGTACGGTTTTTTTATGCTACAGCATAAGAAGGGGCATAATGGCGAAAACTTTTCGGCACAGCCGTCTGCGTGAAGCCTGCACCTGAAAACAGTGCCAGGTGGAGAGAGCGGAGTCCCCCTCCACGCCACTTGTAGGGGAGCGTAGGGAGAGGCCGGAGTGAGAATGACTCGCCAAAAATGAAAATGACAGTGATTCAGCAAAAAAGAAAAAAACAGCAATAAGGAATAGAAATGTAATAAGAATAGGAGAAGGAGAATAGAATTACTAATAGAATAGTACCACAACTGGAATATATTGGTGAGTGAAAGAAAAGGAATCAGAACTGGAAGAGAATCGCATTTCCACCGCATCAATCTAATTGCTCGCCGCTATTTTTTTCTTCTTATTGTGCAAATTTGCCCTTTGACAAAAGTTAAAGGAAAAGGTTAAGGATGGATTCGTTGTTCAATGTCAACAGGGCGTGATGCTGAGGCCGGCGTGTCCACTTGCGCTTGTCTGGCTGGCGGGCGTCTTGGATATCAGCGTTGGCTACACAGATGTACGCTCGCAGCTCGAAGCCCGAGGCAAGACTCCATAAAGTGATTCAGCGTTGCTTTCTTGGCGGCAGCGGGGCAGAAGAGACATTTCAGTGGAAGGGCATGCGACCTGGATGACCAGGACGCCCTGACCGCAGGAGCCAGCGCAGCGCCCAATCGAATTCTCCGCAGCGCGTCTTTGGGGAGCTTTGGAATAGGAGGACCCTTTTTATTAGGGAGACAGCGGAATAGCGGAACGACAATGCGCATGCTCAGAACAACAGCACCACTGGGGTTCTTGTCCTGCGCATGAGCACTGGCTCCCAGCTATTCCCTAACCCCCCTTAACCGGTAGGGTCCCCCTGTTCGAAACTGCCTTTTGCCACGGCGAGTTAGGGCGTGTCAGATTGCATTTGCTCGCGGGACGGCTTTCTAAAGCTCTGAAGCTCCAAGCATTTTCAGTCGTTCGCGAGGGAAGACAGGTGAACGGCCTCACTTCTAAGGCACTTAGCACAACCTACGCGGAGGAGGTAGCAATGGCCCTAGCCGCCTCCCACGCTCAATCTATATTCATCATATCCGACTCGCGAGGGGCTTGCCAGAAATATGAACTGGGCTGGATAACGCCAACAGCGTAACGAATACTTCAGAGAGCAGCTCGGGACCAGGACCCCACAACCCAATTTCTCATTTGGACTACAGGCCACCAGGGCCTACCAGGGAATGAGGCCGCCAACTCGGTCGCCCGCGCACTCACTAACCGGGCCCCCGACGTAAACCCTACCGAACTGGACAAGCACTCCTACTCTCTGTTAACTTTAAAAGATATCTCCGCTTATTACCGGGACTCGCACCGTCAGTACCCGGCTCCTCTCAAGGGGCTAGGGAAAGCGGACGAGAGAATACTGCTTAGACTGTTTACTAACACTTTACTGTGCCAGGCAGTTCTCAAACAATTCGACACTTCTTTCTCTGGCCTCTGCTCTTTCTGTGGGGAAGTGGCTGACACGTTCCACACGGTCTGGGCATGCCAACACAACCCTTCTCTTCCGCCCTTAACCCCTTCCCCTACCTGAAATGACTGGGAGGCGGCCCTGCTCAGCTGCCTGGACCTACCGGCCCAACAAGCCCTAGTTCAGCGAGCTCGAGTGGCGGCCCAGACCAATGGGGTCACTGAATAAAGGACTCCACCCAGTACTGTAAGGGGAGCGGCCCGCTAGGGATGGCTCCCCACGCAACCTCTCTGCAATTTTCAAATAAATGCTTTCACCACCAAGCATGAAGCGACGGAATCAAGGAATGAAGCGTGTCTGCATGACATCACGTGTGCCTCATCGCGCTGACAGTATTTTCCCTGAGAGCTGCCCTTCCCCCAATCTCCGACTGATCGCCGTGCATTGGTAGAACAATCACTTCGCGCCCCTCTGCTCTGCCGAGAACGCTGCGTTGCAACGATGAGCCATTCAGGGAATTATCCCTTTTCCAGAAACTTGAGACAAAAATTGAAAAAGAGAACCATTGCGGAGTTGAAAGTCAACATAAAACAAAAACTGTCTCTTTTTTTTTCCAGACTGACGGAGTTCAAAAGCTCCAACAGGAAAAGAATGCTGTAAGAAGGAGACGAGGACAACGCATTACTACCGCGCTTCGTCGTCTTCGCTGGAGGCTAAAGCGCGTGACTCCGTCTGAAGCTGCTGCCTCCGGCTCTCCTGTCCCGCTGCTATCAGAATGCTGCCAGCGTTGGTCGCCTTGAATCATCAGTAAATCCACTCTTCAACACAAACACTGAACCATCAAACAGCTGATCTGCTCAATAAGTACTCTCATATTAAGGAACAATTGAGGGTAGTGCTTCCATGCGGGCGTTTAACAAAAGAATTACCGGCTTCTTTTCCTCGGTCTAAAAAAGGTGATTTCCTGCAAAGCAAATCTACCCAATACCTTTCACTCTCTTGCCTTCTCTCTTCGGTTAAGCCTGCCGAGTCCGCTCTATTTTTAATCATCATAGTGTCTTAAATATTGTGCACTTCTGTACAATGCATTTTATCCTTATCGGTCCTTCCTATTAGTTTCTTCAATTTTCATTTGTTTTTTCTAACTCATTTGTGTTATATGTGCTTAGGAATGTTTTTTGCTTTCTGTGTACTATTCTTATGGATGAGTGAGTATTATGAATTCTGTGTAAAAATTGCCCGCTGCTCTGCGTGTAAGAGTGAAAAGGGTTTGACACTTCGTCAAGCAACTTGTTCTTATGCGCACAAGCACAGAAAAGAACGTTTTGTACAAAACTGCAACGATTTCACAGCACTCGTGTCCTGTCAGGATGGCCGAGCGGTCCAAGGCGCTGCGTTCAGGTCGCAGTCCGGTCTTCCGGGCGTGGGTTCGAATCCCACTTCTGACATCGCTTTTGTTATTTTATGCACGCAAGACTGAAAAGGAATGTTTTAACCGCACCGATTTCAATGCACCCGTGTCTCTTCTTCTCGGCGCTATATCCATGCAATAACGAAAAACAAACTTCTGTCAGGGTGGCCGAGCGGTCGAAGACGCTACGTTCAGGTCGCAATGCGGTCTTCCGGGCGTGGCCTCGAATCCCACTTTTGACTTATCTTTTTCTTGTTATGCACACAACAAAACTTGTTTATTTTTATTTGTGAATACTGCAATCCCAGAAGGCATTTTAGCAGGGTGGGCACACAGATACAAAAAAGAGGAAAATTACAAGTACAAGTGGCAAAAGTTCAGGCAAAAAGCTCAGATATAAAAGTCACAATAATGAACAACCACTCATCGGCGATAAACAGAAAAAATATTACGTAGCACAGGTGTCAAAATTTCAGGGAAAAAGCTGAGACATAAAAGTAACAGTATTAAACGAACGCTCATCTGCAGTAAACAGAGAAATAATGCGTAGTGCAACAATTACAACCAGTAAGTAACAAAAATATTTAAACCTGATGAGCAAGTACAACGAAATACAACAACAAACCAGAAATTAGGAAAAACTTTGACCTCTAGTAAATGATGTCACAGATTGCTGTAAAATTTCTTAGTTGGCAAGCCGATTCCAGTCCATTACTGTTCTTGGGGAAAACAAAATATTTGAAGAAATTGTCGCGAGGACTAAAAGGGGTAATTGTGAGATTGTGTCGCTCTCTAGTGTTGCAACCTGAAGCGAAATATAATATTTCACCAGGGTTAATCTTCAAATGACCGTTTACAAGTTCTTCAAATGACTGTTTACAAGTTGGCACAACATTTGAGACGAGAGACGCGATTCCTCTAAGTTAATGGTATCAAACCTGCCTTATGCAACAGGTTAGTCACTGATTTACATCCATAACTATTGTAAACAAAACGGACTGCTCTTCTTTGTATTTTTTTTCAATTTCTTCAATATTTGTTTTCGTGAAAGGATCCCAAATTACGACAAAATAATCTATTATTGGGAGGGCAAATGATTTGTAGGCTAGAAGCCGAATTTCGGGGGTGGAGAATTTCAATGCATGCCTCAGAAAGAAAAATTTATGGCTCCCATTTCTTGAAGCCTGATTCATGTGGCTGGTCCAGTCAAGAGTGTTAGTGATCCATAGACCCAGATGTTTGTAGTGTTCAACCTCGTAAAGAATGTTATTGGAGGAAGAATAACGGAATATCAGCGGTTTGTTTTTAGCGCTATCCTCCTGAAGACGGTTTTTCGAAAGTTGATTGGCATTTGCCAGGTGTCACACCATGTGGTAAGTTCTTCAAAAGCATCGTCTAGTATTAGCTGGCCTGTTTTATTCTTAATTTTTGAATATAGCACACAGCAGTCCGAATATAGTTTAAGTTGAACTGGAATTCTTTTACTGTGTCGTTAATATATATAATGAACGAGAGTGGTCCAAGCACCAAACTCTGAGGAACTCCAGAGACAACCGAAACAATTTCAGAGGAATGGCCACCGAACGATACATATTGTTGACGGTTAATCAGGTACGATGAAATCCTGGTAACAATTCTGTTATTCTTTACGGTGTTAAGGATTTTGCAAAGCAACTTTTTATGACAGACCTTGTCAAAGGCTTTTTCGAAATCCATGAAAATTGCGTCTGTTTGGTTTTTGTTATTGATAGAGTTTGCTAAGTCGCGTACAGGAAGGTTTTACTCTGCACCGAATTCAGTGCACCAGTGTTCTGTCAAGATGGCCGAGCGGGAGGATTCCACTTCCGGCCACCGCCGTGTTCGGACTAGAGGTGTGCGCCGTGTCAGTTTCGAACAGCGGCGGCTTGGCGGTCGTTTGTAGTTGGCGGCGGCGGCGTCGGCGGCGCGGCGCCTGGTATTCATCGGCGGCAGAGCAAGGCCATTTTTAGGCGGCGGCGGCGGCGCCGGCGGCGTGGAAAGCTAAACCAAAAATTCAAAAAGCTATTTCCCAACAGCCTTATTTGCTAAACTGGTTCAAATTTCAAATCTTTTCTTTCTTGCGGCCCCATATTTAAAAAAAGGGCACATATATCAAGCGCGTATTGTGTTTATATATTTCTTGTTCCACGAACGTGCAGAAACTTTGTTGTTGTTTTTTGCGTCGTAGACGCAATTGTTTTCTTTTATCGCTTTTATTTTTGCCATGTCCTTCGCTTCGTAGCAGGAATTAAATGGGACCCAACGGAGCGCTCCTTGCTAAGACTTTACGATACTCTCTTTATAGGCTACATTCGTTACAGCCTTCCTGAACTCTCTACCATGAGCATTTCCTGCTTGCGGACATTAGAGAGGGTCCAAGCACAGGCGCTCAAGATATTCCTCGGATTACCACGTTGTGCCTCGAACAAAGGCACGACTGAGGAATCTCGTGCGCGCCCAATATCGATCTACTTGCAACATGAACCACTTCGTGTATATTTACGCGCGCTTACACGGCACCGCTGTCACCCGCTGACGGAGATTTTTGATGAGCGACGGGCCAGCAGTTTTGCACGAGCACTGCGCTTCCATCGATCCGCATTGCCATCAGACTATGCCCTGCCGCATCATCCCTTGCAGCCACCATGGGTGATGGCCCAGTCTTCAGTATGCCTGCATGTCCCTGGCATAATCCAGAAATCTGTGATGCCGGTCAGCGGATTGAAGCAACTTGCTCTTGTCTACATATATAATTGGTTTTTTTGGGGGGGAAAGTAAATGGCGCAGTATCTGTCTCATATATCGTTGGACACCTGAACCGCGCCGTAAGGGAAGGGATAACGAAGGGAGTGAAAGAAGAAAGGAAGAATGAGATGCCGTAGTGGAGGGCTCCGGAATAATTTCGACCACCTGGGGATCTTTAACGTGCACTGACATCGCACAGTACACGGGCGCCTTAGCGTTTTTCCTCCATAAAAACGCAGCCGCCGCGGTCGGGTTCGAACCCGGGAACTCCGGATCAGTAGTCGAGCGCCCTAACCACTGAGCCACCGCGGCGGGGGCTTACATCTGGTCAGAATACCAAAACTGTGTGCACGAATACAAAGATGGATCTGCGTCACCAAAGGCATCGACAGCAGCTTTCGCAATCTCCGCTCAGCAAGCGACCCGCAGATCCATATTAGGACACAAGTCTACTTCAACCGCTGCAGAGCTTGCCCCATCTGATCCGCCACATCTGAGCAGAACCGCCTCAGGAGTGGTGCTTTTTCACTGACTGTAAACCTGCGCTACAAAATTTGCGATGCTTCCTACGCCACACCGCCTACCAAGATCTGGCTCTTGATATCATTAGTCTCCTGTCATTTGCTCAGGAAAAAGGCCACCGTATAGTGCTTCAGTGGATCCCTAACACTGCGGACTCGATGGAAAGGAGACAGCTGACGCTGAAGCAAGGAGCGCCTTCAGCAGTGGCCTGCGTACAGCTGTGCCGTTCTCTGGACCGGACACCACTTGTCTCCTTTCGTGATCAATGAGGAGTGCGACGGCTAGGTACTGGGCCCTACCAGACGCTCGACACATACGCCTTAAACGGCTAGATCCGGCGATGACCTTTTCTGTTCCTGGCGGAATACCACGCCCTATTGCATGCGTAATCCATAGATTACGTTTAAATGTCGCCTTTACGCGCAAATAGTTGCACTTAATAGGACAAGCGGACTCCCCGGACGGTACCACATGTGGCGTGCAAGAGACTATAGAGCATGTTTTAGTGGTGTGTCCAGCGTATACAAGTGAAAGACTCATGCTTGCATCTCATTTGAGGTCTATGGACACAAGGCCCCTCTCGGAGGATTTGATCCTCGGCGCTTGTCCAGATAGTTTAAAAACTGTAACAGCAACGCGAGCACTCACGCTTTTTAAGCGACACGGACCTTGCCTCGCGTTTGTGATGTTAGAAAGTGTGCATTTTTTATGCATTTTTTTCATCTGCCTACGCCCTTCATCACCACCCCCATCGTGACCCTCTTTTTTCTCCTCTTCCCGTTCCCCAGTGCAGAGTAGCAGGCCCGATATCTTTCAGGCGAACCTCTCTGCCTTTCAAGTCAATAAACCCTCTCTCTCTCTTTTCTCGCTATGCCTCGGTTAAAATTTTCCATTGCGCAGAGTAAGTCAATTCGTCTAGAATTGCAAAGCTGGCACCGATGCACGTGACACTCCATATGTTAATCGTACTTCCACTTGTTCCGTATGAGATCGTGTTTATACATTGTACTTTACGTAAAAAGAAATCTATCTCTCCTACGGCCAACTTTCGCTTCGTTCAGCCCTTTACCTGTCAACCAATCAGTAGATGTTATAACACAAACATTTCCGACTGGACAGTTTGTGAAATCACTTCTTTTGAGTATAAATCACCATATGTTTAAAATAACTTTTCTTATAACAGCCATTTCGCGAAAAAAAACAAAGAAATAAATTTTATTTTCTGCAGCAGGCGAACATTTTACCCCTGAGATATGTTATGATGAATAATAATAATAATAATAATTGGTTTTTTGGGAAAAGGAAATGGCGCAGTGTCTGTCTGATATATCGTTGGACACGTGAACCGCGCCGTAAGGGACGGAATAAAGGAGGGACTGAAAGAAGAAAGAAATAGGTGCCGTAGTGGAGGGCTCCGGAATAATTTCGACCACCTGGGGATCTGTAACGTGCACTGACATAGCACAGCATACGGACGGCTTTTGGGTTTCGCCTCCATCGAAACGCGGCCGCTACGGTCGGGATCGAACCCGAGTATACTCCGGTCCAATACACCCACGCCGTGTTGCCCTTTTAAAGGAGCTTTGGAATCCCACGTTACGTTGTCTGGTATTCTGGTAACGATACGCAGCGCAGACGTGCGGAGAGCAGGGTTGCTTTTGTTTGTTTTGTGTTGCTTTATTGCTCAACTTCGTCACATGACTATCTGCCTCAGGCAGGGAATTAAACAACACCAAACAAAATCTCAAGCGCAGCTAGATTTGTGTTGAAAATATATTTATTCATTTTTAGAGGGCGCGCCGATCGGACCGAGTGAAAATGTCGTCGGCGGTGGCGGCGGCGCGCCTTTGAGTTTTCTTGGGTGGCGGCGGCACAGCGACGGCAGTCGGCGGCGGCGCGCCGATGCCTCGGCGCATACCTCTACTCCGGACCTGCGGTGACGGGTTCCGTAGGAGCGGCTTCGGCGGCCATTTCTGGCCGCGGTAATAGGACTACGGAAAAGGAAAGTGACTACCAGGTTGTTTTACCAGGGTTGCCTACAGGCCGTTTTGTCAGGCAGGGTTGCCTACAGGCCGGGTTGCCTACAGGCCGTTTTGGCCCGCCCGTACAATGTAGAAGGTTTCCGCGACGCGTTGACGCAACATTCGCTCCTCCCGGACGTTATCGCCCTGGGGGCGTATCGCATAAGTCACGTCTGGGCCACCACCTTAATGGATGCCGAGGTGCTAAAAAGGATTACCGGCATCAGCGAGCAACGTGTGAAAAAGGTGACTGACCCGGCGAACCAGGACGTGCGCCTGAAGCTGCAGTGGCTTCTACACAGCGTGCCCGATGAGGAGGTGCGATCAGCCTTGGCACCGTCGATCAGCGGTCATATTTCATTTTTCCCGCGCCTCACATGATTTCAACCTCACTCACGATGGCATAGCTTCTGCTCAATGGCTTAAAAGGAAGTGGAAACATGGGAGAGGATATTAAACTGTAATTATTTACCTGGCGAAAGCTAATTGCTCGTGACGATCCATGTTTACTAATGTCTTGTGCATATAATTAAATAAATGCACAGAATAATCGTGTCCGTGTACTCCTTCCAATTCGGTGCTAGAAGATGAAGAAGACCAAGGTAACGTGAAGAGAAAGAAAGAGAATAGAACAGGAGGAGAAGGAGCAAAAACATTTATTAAAAGCATAAAAACTGGGTGGGTTCAATACGTGAACCCATTGGTCGCCATCATAATCCGGCCCCTCTCAACCGGCGATTTCTGGTCGCGGGGGCTGTGGCTACGAAAGGTTGCCTCCCAGCGCTCATAAGTCGGATCGGGATTGCTGTCCAGGTCTGGGTTTTCTTGACATTCCCAAACCGCGTGAAAGAGTGTGCCAACTGCTCCACAGAAGGGGCAGGATGAATCGTAGGTGTCTGAGTACCATTTACGCATTAGGTAAGGATTGGGCAGAGTATTAGTTTGTAGTCTCCTGATTATCTGCTCTTCATATTTACTTAGGGTTTTGTGAGGAAGAGGATATTTTCTTCTTGTGATCTTATAGTACTCCGTAATTTCTGCGTAGCCTAGTAAGGGTGAGGGGCTGTCAACTGTGTCAGAGAGAGGCTGCGTGCCAGATGTTCGGAGGAGGAGAGCTCGAGCAGCTGTGTTGGCTGCCTCATTGCCCGTCGTTGAGAGGTGCCCTGGCGTCCAGAATCTCTAGATGTTGGAAGGATTAGACCTTTCCAAAATTTCCCAACACGGAGCGCCAACGCGGCCTCTGAGGTAATTGCGTACCGCTGCTCTTGAGACGGACATAACCGTTGCCTCAATGTTCTTTGTTATCGCTAGTGCGATAGCTGCTTCTTCAGCCGATGTGGTATCCACCGCTTGGATAAGGCTGCTTGCAATGATATCCCCCCGTGGTGAAACTGCTGCAATTGCCGTGACTCCGTTAACGGGTCCAGCCACGAAGTAGGGAGATCGGTGGTAAATGATCAATATCGCATGACTTTTTGGGCTTGGGAATAAATCGCACTAAAGCCAATTTCCAGGAGTCGGGGATCTGGCCCTTGTTCCAGCACTGCGTGTTGAAGTATTTCACTACTTTTCTTAAGGATATGTCATCGATATTAAAGAGCATCTTGGTGTTTATCGGGCCGGGTCAAGGAGCGGTGTTCTTACACATGACATCAAGCTCTGCCCTCAGTTCCTCAATCGTTACGTCTTGGTCCATCTCTTCATTGGGTGCACCTGTGTACGCAGGGAGAGGGTACGAGGATCCCAGATCGAGGAATTTCCTTGCAAGTTCTGCGATGAGGGCTTCGTTGTCCCCTTTATAGCTGTGCAAGGCGTTACAGAGCGTGTCTATTTGCTCTTTCCGGTTTGAGTTCGGCTCGATAAGGGATCTGAGGAGTCCCCATGCTCTAGCCGTGCCCATTCTGCCGTTGAGCAAATAACACAGCTTCAGCCAGTTTTGGTTAGCGAGGTTATGCGCGTAGTCATCCGCTTCTTTGGTGAGTTCTACAATCATGGTCTTCAGCTTGCGATTTAATAATTGGTTTTTAGAGGGAAAGGAAATTGCACAGCATCTGTCTCATATATCTTTGGACACCTGAACCACGCCGTAAGGGAAGGGATAAAGGAGGGAGTGAAAGAAGAAAGAGGTGTCGTAGTGGAGGGCTCCGGAATAATTTTGACCACCTGGGGATCTTTAACGTGCACTGACATCGCACAGCACACGGGCGCCTTAGCGTTTTTCCTCCATAAAAACGCAGCCGCCGCGGTCGGGATCGAACCCGGGAACTCCGGATCCGTAGTCGAGCGCCCTAACCACTGAGCCACCGCGGCGGGTAACTTGCGATATAACTTTTGCCTTTTCCACCTCCTTGTCAGAGATCTCCTGGCTTCCCACAAATGTAACAGGTGCGGGTCAACTGCCGGAGTTTCCTCCGTGGTGTTCGCAGTCGTAGAGTGCCTGGCGACGGTTTTCATCTACAGCGCTGTCCATGCCTCAATATCTGTGATATCTTCGTCCGGGAGACGTGCGATAGAACAGGAGAAAGAAAGTCGAGTGTTTGACGGAATGTCGTCTCGCGAGGAAGGAACATAATCGAACCGAACGAGGGGTAATCTTCCTGAGATTTACGCAGGCTCATTACGCCACCTGCCCCGTACATAAGCCACCACCTTCGCCCATCCGCTGCCACTGTGAACAAGGGACCCGTACGGGCCTCAAAACGTCTTTGTTTTTCCCTTTTTTTCTTTTTTGGCGAGTGCTCCTCTTTTTCTGTTCACAGGAGAAAGAGTTCAGAGGTGAAGAAGAAGAGAAAGCTTTCGTTCAGAAGCGAGATTTAGGATACCGAAGATGGAGAACATTGGACTGGAACCCACCATATGGGTTTAGTCTGTCTGCGAAGGTCGCCAGCTTCCTGCAGCATACACCTTTAGTTTGCAGGGTGAGCTGCACCCCACACCGGCATCGACAGCGGCCGCGGCAACCCGGGCTTCAGCTTCGACCACGGCACTGCCGCATCCTGCAGCTGCGGACCGCCGCAGACGCTCTTTGAGGTATCCACGGGATCGCCTTCTCCAAGAATGAGCTCTGAACGCGGCCAGCCGCTTGTCCGTGACGGACGCACTCGGAGGGCATCTGGCCGGTCTCCGAGCCCGGTCTTCCGGGCGTGGGTTCGAATTCCATTTCTGACATCTTTCATGCACGCAAGACTAAAAAGGAAGGTTTTACTCTGCACCGATTTCAATGCACTCGTGTTCTGTCAGAATGGCAGAGCGGTCCAAGGCGCTGCGTTCAGGTCGCAGTCCGGTGTTCCGGGCATCGGTTCGAAATCCACTTATCACATCTCTCATGCACGCACGACTAGAAAGGAAGGTTTTACTCTGCACAGATTTCTATGCACTCGTGTTCTGTCAGGATGGCAGAGCGGTCCAAGGCGCTGCGTTCAGGTCGCAGTCCGGTCTTCCGGGAGTGGGTTCGAATTCCTCTTCTGACAATTTTCATGAACGCAAGACTAATAAGGAAGGTCTTACTCTGCTATGGTTTCTATGCACTCGTGCTCTGTCAGGATGGCCGAGCGGCATACTGCTTCCGGCATCTGAGCTGATCGGTTCGCAGTATCATGGGCTCGAGCGGAGCGGCGACAGCGGCCTTTAACGGCCGCGGAAACAGGATTGATGACTGTGAAGATAAGGATTACCAGATCGTTTCGCCGACCCTGCCAACAAGACCCATTGTTTTCAACGCGGTTTTTCTTCACGGCGACATGCGAGCGAGGCCGTTCTGGGTCGATGATTTCCGTGACACCCTGGCCGAGACCAGTACGCTCCACGACGTGGTCGCGTTGGGGGCGTGCCAAATCAACCATGTTTTTGTGGTTACCCTGCGGAGCACGGTGGCCGCAAAGAAGTTATTCGCCTTCAATGAGCTGCAAGTCAAGAGACACTGCTGCCTCATCATCTATCCGGAAGAGCAGAAGGTAAAGCTGCGGCTACACTGGATGCTTCATGGTGTGGCCGACGACGACATCCGGGCGGCATTAGAGGCGTGTGGCAAAGTGACCGACGTTACGCGTGAGCGGTGGCGGATACAAGGCGTCAATGACAAGAGCTCAAGGACAAGAGCTGTCCTACTGAAGCTGAAGCCCGCTTTGAAATTGGAAGACCTGCCACACCAGGTACGCGTCGCCGGAGAGTTGGCTCTTGCCGTTGCGCCTGGACGTCCAATGCAGTGCCTGCGCTGCCAAGGTACGGGCCACGTGCGGCGTGGGTGCAAAGTTCCCCGCTGTATTGAATGTCGGCGGTACTGTCACGCGGATGCCGAGTGTGTCCGCACTTATGCGGTGGCTACGGGCGCTGCATCGAAAAACTACTCTGCGGAACTTCGGATGGACGTAGCCGAGGCCGAGGAATCTGCAAAAGGTATAGAGGAACCCTAAAAGCAAGCAGGCGTGACAAACGCTACGGGACCTTCAAGCGCGATGCCGAGCGGAAACCTGAAGGGGCAGAACCCTTCCTGTCTAGCGCGTGGCCAGACCACGCGCATGTTCCCGGCCCCTTTCTTCTGTATGAAAGTGGATCCTGCGTCCCCCATAAAAGTCGGTACAATTAATGTCAGGGGACTGGCAAGCAAGAAGAAGCAGAGCCAAGTATACCTGGTAGAAGAATGCAGCGCTAAAAAAACAAGGACGAACAGAAGTGGACAGGACAGGGCGCTGACTACCAACACATTTATTCAGAAAGATGAGCACTTATATAACGCAGTCCAACACCCACGTGACGAAGAAAATAGCAAACGAGTTCAACTATCTAATACAAAAAACAAAACGAAGTACACAATATCAAAGTGATACATATCTAGGTAACGCAAAGTCAGCCAAGAACCGATAAAACCGAGAGGACCACGACGAACCGTAAGGTGCACGCATGGAAAATGATCAGTCAGCGACCTTTGCCGCCAATGCAGCACGAGGCAAAACGAAAACGAAAATAACAATATAGTCACCGAACACTAAGTGAAAGTCGAAGCTAAAAGCAGGGTCGGGGCCAAACGCATAACAAAACAATACAAATCGCAACGCTAAAGCTGAGTCAACCGTTCACAGTCAAACTGAGTAAAAAAAGTTGACAGTTCTCTAGAACAAGAATTAAAAGCAGACGTGATTAAAAAATACGTGTTTATAGTGGGCCTAGAAAACTGGACTCCTTGTCTGTAAGTAAAATTTAAGGCGTGCTAACGCACTTGTCTCCAGCTTTGGCTATCATGCTTGCCTCAATGCCTCCACAGATGCCTCCCGTGAGTTAGGGCTCTCTTCCGCCTGCTGCGAACTCGCTCCGCGTTACCATCAAGCCTACATTGCGCTTTGATATGACTGCCATCCCTGCCCGGAATGTTCAAGCCACAATTGACCACGCTCTTGGCTCTTCGAACTACTGCGGGTTTGTCGTCCATCGCCCATCGAACACCATCACGGTAAACTTGTCATCGTTGATGGGCGCCCAGAAACTTTGCGCAGTTAAGCGGATCCCCCTGGATGACCGCAAGCATGTCCTGGTGCAAATATATTTTGTATCTGGTCCTGACACACTCCGTTGCATGGTTTATCATGTCGACAGCACAAGCCCTCCCGAGGAGGTGCGCGCAAATATTCGCTGCTCAACTCACGTTGTACTGCAAGCACGGCCTATGGGTCGTCGGGGCTCATACCTGCTCATCCTGCAATGCCCGTTGACTCTCCCGAAGTACCTTACCTACTACGGTGCGATCATCAAACCACAGCCCTGCCGACCTCGTCGTATTTTTTGTTATCACTGCCACAAAGAAGGACATATGCAAAATACCTGCCCTAATCCAGCAGCTGTGGCCGACATGAATGAACCAACAGTTCCTTGTGCCCTGTGCAAATCGCCGGGCCATGACATTCGCTCCTCCGCTTGTCCAAAGAAGGAGCAAGAAGCCAGCGAAGAAGTTTCACAAGTCGCCTGCAAAAATGAATGTTCCCACAAGTAATCGCTTTGCAGCTCTCGCATGTGACGACAACGACTTCCCTGAACTTCCTTTATCTGAGCCCGCTGCTCACCATACGTCTCCTCACCAGCGTACATATGCACAAGCGGCTCGCCTTCCCGGATCAAATGGTACGCCAAAACGTCCAGTGCATCCATCACATGCGGATACCACAGATGAAGACACAGCTTTAGACAATGCAATCGCGGAGGCTCGCCGCCGACTAGACGAACTCTCCCAGCGCCGGGAACAGCGTCGTTCTCAATCCTCTCGAAGAATTCTAATAACTCTGGAGCAATCATCAGAGGAATCACCTAGGGTAAGCACTGGGCCACAATCAGGTACCGGCCACATGTTAGCCGTGACTACCCCGACAGTGGATAAGATATTAGCGCTGATGAAGCAGGTGACATCCCTCATCGTGGAAGCTCTTCGGCCTCGTCATGGATAGCGCATCATCATCGGTGGTTGCAGTGAACTGTCGAGGATTCGCCAATAAGGCCTCTGAAGTGAACATCCGCCTTCGCGACGGAATGCTGAGGGCATAGGCGTTCCTACTGCAAGAGCATAATGCACTCCCACGCCTTTTAGGTTTCTGCGCATACCATTCACCCTCTATCCCTGATCGCCGTTGCACCACCTCCTCCCTCAGCCCATGTAAATCTGCAATTTATATTCACAGTTCAGTTCCGCACACACCGCTCGACCTTTCACGGTGGTGCAACACATGTCAAGAGGTTGTCGCCCTTCTCGTAAAACCTGCACGCACACCCCTTGTCCTAGTTTCTTTTTATAGTCGTCCTGGCTCCGCATCTCTCAATCTGGGATGGGTTCGTTTTCTACGTTCTACCAACTCGGGTATCCCTATTCTAATTGGTGGTGACTTCAACGGCGCACACACTGCGTGGGGTTACCCATCGGATTCCTCAAGGGGTGCACACATCACATCCAAGGGAGCTTTTCGGATCATTCCGTTCAACTTTTAAACCACCCGAATACTTCTACCCGCCCACGAGGTGGCCCGTATTCACCTGATTTGAATTGGTGGTTAGGCCCCGGTAACCCTCGTTGGGCTGTTGATTCTGATACTTGGGGTAGCGATCACAGCCCTATTTTTATCTCCCTCACGCCAACGCGTCCACGGAAAATACGCCGCACTGTACGAATAACGTCATGGGACTCTGTACGCGCAGACAATCATTTATCTACATTCAACTCCTCTTCAGTACTGTCTACTCTCTCTGCTGTTCTCGCTACTCACACTATTACCACTACTGTAAATGAAGACGACTCAAACCCGGACGTACATCTCTTGAATCTGTGGGCTCTTCGTCGCCAGGCGGATCTTTACGCTACTCGTCACCCCGATGACCCTTCGGCTCTTCCTACTCTTCACCTCGCTACCGCACGGGCGCGGCGCTATGCAAAGCGGCTAGGCAGGCAACGCTGGGCTGCATGGTGTGCCCGCCTGTCCTCTACGCAGGGCAATCGACATCTTTGGAGAGTGTTTCACGCCATGGAGCGCCCTTCTCAGGTTGCAGATTAGACTACACAGAGAGCATTCGCCTCGCGCTAAATGTGGATGAGGACACATTTGCACAACAAGCGGCCCGTCATTTGTTTCCAAACCATGACTGCACCGCTACGTCACCACCTGACTTATCGGTTACAAAGCCCTCCGATGGGATTACTTCTGACCTCACCATGGCAGAGCTGCTGGCCTCCATTGAACGTTTAAAAACTACTACTACTCCCGGGCACGACGGAATACCTAACTCCTTATTCCGTACCTTGGAAGGGAGGGCTTTGCAAACCCTACTTCATACTTTTAACGAAGTGTGGCTTTCTGGCGTCATGCCGGGAGACTGGAAGCATTCTATTGTGGTTCCAATACCCAAGTCAGTTCAGCCTCCAGTATCTCTCCCGGCCCTTCGTCCAATTTTCCTTACGTATACCATCTGCAAGCTTTATGAAAACGTTCTAGCCGCACGCTTGCCGTGGTGGCTGGAATCCCATGATTGTTACCGAGATTCCCAAATTGGTTTCCGCCCACAAATTGGAACGGAGGACAGCCTTGCTACTTTGTCTGCTGACGTGCTTGACCACCCTCCGTAGAGTCACCTTGTACGAACCGTAATCGCTACAGACATAACAAAGGCATATGATGACATCCTTCACTCTGCCATTCTTGCCTCCCTTCAAACTCTTGGTCTCCCTCACCGGTTCCTTTTCTCTATTCACACCTTTTAGCAAATCGAACCTTCAGCGTGCGTGTCCACGGAAAGCCCTTTGGTAACTTCACTTCCAATAGAGGAGTGCCGCAGGGATCCGTTCTCGCCCCCACATTATTTAATGTGGCTTTAATTCCTCCTGTTCGAGCCCTAGAGTCCATTCCTTCTATCCGCGTGCTTGCGTATGCCGATAATATAACCTTGTGGTGCTGTCATCCAGATGCGTCTATTCATCAGTCGGTCCTTCAACACGCGCTATATGTATTGACATCTCGCCTCCCACCTCTGGATCTAACACTCTCTTCTACTAAATCATGTTTCATTCGAATTGGAAATAAAGCCGGCTTACGGAAAGCTCCCACTTTGAATTTTACGGTACATAATACTCTGACTCCTCAGGTAGTAACTGTTCGTATTCTTGGTCTTCTCCTCCATACATCTGAGACTAGCACCCCGTGGCTGACAGCCACCCGTAAATCGGCTCACGCTACTTTAGGTCTGATTCGTCGCATAGCTATGCGCTCTGGTGGCGCACGTGCTCATACGGCCCGCCAGCTTGTGCGCTCTATCCTTCAGCCACGGATAGTATATCAGGCACAATTTCAATGTCTCACCCGCAGAAAGTGGGACTCCCTTGAAGCTATCAATCGTAAGGTTATGCGCGTCATATTATATCTGCCTCGTTTAACACCCATGCCTGTGCTACAGGAGTTCGCCCAACTTAATACACTCAGTGAAATCATCGACCAACCTGTGTCAAATAGAGCTCAAAAACAGTCTATCAAACTTCATCGTTTAAAGACACTTCTACCGTGGTCCTTATGCCAGCTCACTGACAATCGCCACACTGTTTTCCTGTCGGCATCAGCAGCGTATCTGCCTGAAGGGTGCATATTATACACGGATTCATCACATTCTGCAGAAAGGGGAGTTACTGCTGCGTATAGTCCATCTCATCCGCATCTCAACTCTCGCGCGACGTATACTGCGGATACGTGCACTCCCCTGGCAATGGAACTTCAAGCCATTTATAATGCCATTGCTTCCCTTCCGCTCGTTCCAACATTCAATAAATTTCATATTTACACCGACTCCCGCGCCGCCCTTAAGCAGCTTAAGGCTGTTCGACGAACGTTCCAGATTTCACAATCAATTCATGTGATCTGCACAAAGTATCCATGTCCTTTGCGCATACACTGGATTCGCGGTCATGCCCAGGATCCACTAACATTCAAGCCGATGCTATGACTCATCTTCATACATTAGACGATCCACCACCTTCCCCTCTTCCCCCAGATCCGTTCCTGTCCCATGTTTCCGATTCCGAAGTTCTGCGCCAGCGAACATGCGCTCTAATTCCTCCGTGTCCGCACCCTCTCCCCCGTAGTCTTACTCGGCAAAAGGAGGTATCCGTGAGCCGGATTCGGGCAGGGGTGGCTCTGACGCCATCTGTCCGTCATCGGTGGCGTCCCAAAGATCTGCCAGCACCTGAAGGTGCCCTCACTGTAGCGCTGCACCGGACATTTGTGATGTGCGGCACTTGTTGTGGACGTGCCCAGCGATGGCTGATATCAGAAAACGGGTCCTCAGGGAGGTGGGCCTGCGGTGGAACCGCGAAAGTGACTACGTGAATTGGACTATGGACAACCGTTTCATTAGCATCCTGTGCGACTACCTCAGCGCAACGGTTCTTCTCTCCTTCTTTTAACTTTCAATCCCGTGCATTCCTTCCCCCCCCTTCCTTTTTCAACTTATGCCTCATGGCACACTTGTCGAATAAAAAAAAACTGTCCTACTGAAGTTGAAGCCCGGTTTGAAAGTGGAAGACCTGCCACACCAGGTACGCGTCGCCGGAGAGTTGGCTCTTGTCGTTGCGCCTGGACGTCCAACGCAGTGCCTGCGCTGCCACGGTACGGGCCACGTGCGGCGTGAGTGCAAAGTTCCCCGCTGTATGGAATTTCGGCGGTACGGTCACGCTGATACCGAGTGTGTCCGCACTTGTGCTGTGGCTACGGGCGCTGCACCGAAAGACGACTCTGCGGAACTTCGGATGGACGTAGCCGAGGCCGAGGAATCTGCAAACGGTACAGAGGAACCCTAAATGCAAGCAGGTGCGACGTACTCTTCGGGACCCTCCAGCAGCGATGCCGGGCGGAAACCTGAAGGGGCAGAACCCTTCCTGTCTAGCCACGCGATAGACAGGAAGGGTAAGCACCATGTTCCCGGCCCCTTTCTTCTGTATGCAAGTGCATCCTGCGTCCCCCATGAAAGTCGGTACAATTAATGTCAGGGGACTGGCAAGCAAGAAGAAGCACAGCCAAGTATACCGCCTTTTAACTGAGGATGTTATTGACCTCCTGGCAGTGCAGGAAACGAAAACTGGCGGGGAAGAAGAGACCGGGAGCATGGTGCGACGTTTCACGTCTAGGTTTTTTGCAGTAGTGTCCCACGCTATAGGCACGTCTGCGGGTTATGTCATATGTTTTAAGAATTTACCGGGACTTGAGGTTCAGGGATATATGGCGTGTCCATCGGGTAGGTTTGTTTTGGTTAACTTCCTGTACAACAAAACATACTGGCGCATCCTTTGTGTGTACGCTCCAAATGCGGTGGATGAAAGGACAGTTTATTTTTCGAGACGTACAAAAGTACTTGAGTTGTGAGAAATCCCTGATAGTCATGAGTGAGTTCAATTGCGTTCTGCGAGGCTGTGATAAAATCAGTGTCCGGGCGTTAAGGGACAGAAGCACTGATGCACTCTCAGAGTTATCGGCACGTGCGACCTCGATGATGTGGCAGAATGTTTAGAAGGTTTGGTTTGGTTTACGAAGGTTCAACGTCCCAAAGCGACTAAGGCTATGAGGGACGCCGTAGTGAAGGGTTCCGGAAAGTTCGACCACCTGGGGTTCTTTAACGTGCACTGACATCGCACATTACACGGGCCTCTAGAATTTAGCCTCCATCGAAATTCGACCGCCGCGGCCGGGATCGAACCCGCGTCTTTCGGGCCAGCAGCCGAGCGCCATATCCTTGCACTCAGCCACCGCGGCGGCAATGTTTAGAAGGCGGGCGTTGTGTGAGGTTCACACATTTTAAGCGGTCAAGCCATGCACGGCTAGATCGCATTCATGTGTCGCTGGACGTTATTTCAAAATGCAGTCGCTACAGTGTAGTACCGGTATCATTTTCTGATAATTGTTTAGTGGGATAGGGGCAAAGAAAAGAGGAAATCAGTGTTTTTGGAAGATGTGGAAATTAACTAATAAGCTCATTACAGACGACATCTTTAGAAGGAAAGTGAACGAAGAAATCGGAAAATTAGAGACGACTGGGTAACTGAAAGTATGTCAGCAGTGGGAACTTTGCAAACAACAAATAAAGATAGCAGCAGCAATCGAAAGGTCAAGCTGTATACGACAAGAGGAGAAGCGTGAGAAGGACAATTTGACATCTTTACTGGCTAGACTTTTCGAAAAAGAAAGCGAAGAGCCTGGCAAATGAATGGACGACATTAGAAAAATAAAACACAAGATTGAACTTTTCGAAGAAGAATGCTATCGTGGCGCGCTTGTGCGGGCTAGGGTGCAAGATAATATAGCTGTTGGGAAGACACCGTCAAAACGAGCGCTAGGAATTAAAAAAACGCGTGCTCAGAGAAACCACATTGAAAAGAGTGACTAGGGTGGGGCGCTATCTGGAGAAAGCGGTCATATCCAGCAGGCATTTCTTGAATATTATCAGGTGCTGTTGCAAAGCAAGTGGATGTTCGCGCATTCAAGGAAAAGTTTCATGGCGCTTAACCGCGATTAGATGACGAACAGAAAGAAAGGCTGGAGCTGTCGATAACTGCGTCAGAGGTCGAATATTCCATAGAAAATTTGAGCCTGGGAAAATCTCCTGTATCTGATTGATTAAGCGCTGCTTTTTACAAAGCATAAAGCATATAAACACCAAAATATTTCCAGTACTGAGAGCAGTGCATAATGAAGCCTACAAAGTAAATGAATTGCCCCTGTCTTATGGTAAATCCCACACTGTTTTAATTTCTATATCTGGTGGAGCAGAAAAGTTACAACAGGTCACAGCATAACGTCCTATCGCACTCACAAATGTAGATTACAAAGTTTTTTTGTAAGATTTTATTCCGTAGACTACAGTAATTCAAAATATAGTCGGTCCCCACCAGACGTGTGGGAACAAGGGACGCTCCATTGTTTCCAATATTCATAGAGCGAGGGGTGTGCTTGAATCTTGTGATCACACAAATAGCTGTGTAGCCATTCTTCGACTAGATCTTGAGAAAGCATTTAATTGTGTATCGCACGAAATCGTGTTCTGCATATTCGACCATGCAAATGCAGGGTCCATTATTCACGAGAGATTGGCCTTGGCGTACCGGAGCTGCACGACAAGATTAATTGTAAATAAGAGTTTGAGGGCCGCATTGTCCTGCAGCGTTCGGTGCGCCAGGGTTGTCTCCTCAGCCCCCTTCTATTCTGCATTTACATCGAAGCGTTGTGTTTGAATATCAAGGAAAATGAAAAAATTCGTGGCTTCCAGCTGCAAGCGGCAGAAGTTAAGCTGCTGTCCTATGCGGATGATGTTTCGGTGTTCACAGTGAATCAGGAACGTGTAACCGAAGCCGTGTCATGCCTAAAAGAATTTGCCAAAGTCACAGGCAGTAAAGTGAATTGGTCAAAGTACCTGGGGGTTTGGCACAGAGAATGGCCAACAAAGCCCGACAGATTTGCAAACCAGTCATGGGTGACGACCCCAGTAAAGTACTTGGGCGTCCCACTGGACAGTTATTGCGATAGACAAACGTACTGGAGACACAGACGCAAGCCACGCGTAAAAATGTGGAGAGGTGGAAAGGGCAACATCTGTCAATTTTCGCAAGGGCCACAGTGAGTAATCTGTTTTTTATGTCTAGGCTGTCGTACATGATGCAAGTGTTGCATTGTGCAAGGATGAACTTACAGAGACTGCACCGGACCTCCGCCGTTTTTGTGTGGGCTGCAGGCTGAGAACAATGCCGCCGGACGAATTTGCTTAGGCGGGTGAAGGACGGTGGCCTGAGACTGGGTCACTTATTTCTGCGGCAGATTGTAAGCAGATTTTTTTGTGTGTGCGTGATGTAAGTGATCCGTTTTTGCGCACTGTGCGACACAGAGAGAGATAAAACATTTATTGTAATTCGGGAAGGTTGCTCCAGCACCATCGGGGGCACCCCTAGTCCAAGGCGCCACTGGCTTTCGCTTACTGACGGACTTGCTGAACCAACTTTAGTTGCTCATCCAGGGCCTCGCTGGTCAGGGCCACCTCGCATTGCTCATATGTATGGTTGCACACAGTTAAGTGTTTTGGTTTCGCTGTGCATTTCTTCGATATGTGGTAGAGCGTAGGGCAAGCTGCACACCAAGGGCATGTATTCTGATATTGAGTGGGGCTAATCTTGTATAGGATGAACAGGTTAGGGAAAAGTAGGTCTGAATCTTTCCCCAGTCTACGGCTTCGGAAGTGTCAAGTTTTTTGTGAGGAGGTGGGTATTTTCTGCGCTCCAGCCTAATATGTTGTAATCTGTCACCATAGGCGCTATGCATGGGCGTGGGGTAGGGATCAGGATCCGCCCGGTTGGGTAAATCTAGGGCTAGATCGTTGGCTACCTCATTGCCAGCTAGTCCTTCGTGACCAGGTGTCCATGTTAGTTTGTGTGTTTGGTTAGATTGCCAAGTAGCTCTGTCGCTCTTGAGGGAAGCCTGCCATTAAGAAAGTCTAGGCAGGCTTATTGGGAGTCTATTATGATGTGGGAGGACTCTCCTTCTTGCCGTTTGTGTTTGATGGTGATAGCTATTGCCAGAGCCTCTGCAGAGGAGGGGTTTTCTGCATAGATAGACACTTGGATAGCCGGTTTTAGTTGGTGGACAATGGTAGCGACTGAGAACTTTCCCGGCGTGAGGTGGGCCATAATGTCTACGTAGACGTCTTCACGGTCTTTTTTCTAGTTCTTTCTGAAGTGCCTTTGCTCTCGCTTGTTGCCTGCCTTGCTGATGAGCAGGATGCATGTGACGCGGGATTGGGCTAACGGTGATCTTCTATCGGGTTTGGATTGGAAGAGAGGTTTTACTGCCTCTTGTCTCCAGCCCCGGCCATTTCCCTAATTGAGACAGGATCGTCCTTCCTGCATTTGTTGTTACAAGCAGTTCGTTTTGACTTTCCTAGAGGGTTTCTTGGAGCTCGGTAAAAGTGTTGTGCAGGCCAAGCTCTAGGAGTCGTTCTGTAGAAGTGGCTATTGGAAGATTGAGGGCAGTTTTTCAAGCCCCTCTCATGATAGTATCAATAGCTCTGTTTTCCACAGTGCCATGTTTTTGGTAAGGGAGGCCGTACGTTATCCTGCTCATAAGTAGGGCCTGGACGAGTCTAAGGGAGTCCTCTTCTCTCATACCCTTGCGGTGGCAGGTAATACGGCGGATCATTCTTGAGATTTGATTAACGGTTGTTTTGATGGTTCTGGTCATATGGTCGGATCTGAGGTTACTTTGAAGCCAGAGCCCCAGTAACCGGAGCTTGTCCCCTTCATTAATCTTACGTCCTCACAGGAAAAGCTCAACTTCTTCTGGGGATGTGTAAGGCAGTTTGTGGAGTCTAATGACCTCAGACTTCTCCGGGGCACATTCCAGACCACTTTCCGCAGCAAATTCTTCAACCCTGTCTATGGATTCTTGTAGGGTTTCTTCTTTTTGGGCTAAGAAGCCGTGTACAGCCTATAGAGTTACATCATCGGCATCGACCGTGTAGCCTATGTCTGGCGGCGTTTGAAGCTTTCTTGCTAGTTTTAGCACGACAATATTAAACAGGAGGGGGGATATTATAGCCCCTTGAGGAGTACCCTTGTTGGGCGTGGGGAAGGGTTGAGAACGAACTTCACCAATGCCTATGGTGGCGGTTCTGTTAGAGAGGAAAGCTTTGATGTAGCTAAAGATCCTCCCTCCACAGTTTAGACCACGCAGCTCCTCCAGGATAGCCTGATGATAGATGTCAAAGGCTCCTTTTAAATCCAGGGCCAAAAGAAGGTTTTCTCCGTGGGTGGGCATTGTATTAATCACTTCTTCGCTAATCCTTAGGAAGGCATCTTGTGTACAGAGGCCTTTTCGGAATTCTACTATAGTGTAGTTGTAAAAGTTGTTATCTTCTATATAGTCCTGGACTCTGGTGTGTATGATTCTTTCATGCATTTTGCCCAGACAAGAGGCTAGGGAGATTGGGCGGAGGGACACTACTGTTGGGGGTATCCCGGTCTTGGGAATCATAGTGATGTCCGCATTGCGCAACTCAGCTGGTACCTGGCCTTTCTCCCATAATTCCTTGTTAATGTTGTCTGTTGGGTCCTTCAGATGGCCATTGCTGAGGTTCCGAATTATAGCGTTGGTAACTTTGTCTCCGCCCGGTTCTGTGTGTCGCTGAGCCGTTCTTGCTGCAGCATAAACTTCAGATACCGTTGTAGAGGCGTCTAAGTGTGGATATTCTTGTCCTTCGAAGGTCAGGGTACATGGAGGGGAGTGTTCTCCTATGTACTTGCGATGTAAGGCTGCTATGAGGTCTTGGTCTGTGCCTTGAAACTTATGGGCAACTGTTTGGAGAGTTCGGCTTATTCGAGTCGATCATGCATCTTAAGATGGTCCACGTCCGCGATGTGCTTAGGGTGCCTTTCAGGGAAGCGTAAAACTCAGACCAATTTTGTCTAGATAGTTGTATAGCATATGCTTGCGCTTGCTGTGTAATCTCAGAAATTCGTAGTAGTAATTTTCTATTGAGACGCTGCTTTTTCCAGCGTTTAGTGAGGCCTTTTCGATCCTCCCATAGATGAATAGGTGGCAAGCTACTTCAGGTGCTTCTACGGTCTGTTGGATGGTTTGAGTGTTGCTTGAGCGGGCATCTTTGATTAGTTGAGTCCACTGTTGAATATTATTATTGCCTCCTTCTGGCGGCGGGCATTCTCTGAATTTTTTCCATTCCGTGATCTGTGCATTTCCGAGACCTCTTCTGATTCTGGCAGTAGGCATAGAGAGACTCATGATCTTGTGGTCGCTTCCCAAGGATTCCTTTAAATTAGTCCAGGTTGCGTGATTAATGTTCTTAATGAAGGTGAGGTCTGGGCAGGTATCTCGACTAATACTGTGCCCTGTTCTGATGGGAGAGGTATTATCAGTGAGGAGCCCTAAACCTAGCATTTCCTAGGGTTCAAGTAGATTTTCACCTCTTTGAGAGTCGCTTATGTAGCCCAGGAGCTGTGTCTTGTATTCATGTCTCCCAGAACCACCAAGGGGTTGTCTTGGGCTATTCTGACGCATTCTGTTAGTATAGGCAAAAAGTCTTCCTTTTTGCGGCTTGGAGGGCTGTAGAGATTTAGAATAAAGATGCTCTGTTTTCCCCTCTTTTCCGGCATTACTACAACTAGAACATGGTTAATATCTGTGAAGGGGAGTTGATGTGGGACTGTGGTAACTGATTTGGCCACAAGAGTAGCTACTCTCGGCGAGTACGTATGTGCCAATGTATAATATCCACGAAAGTAAGGAGCCACGCGGGTTTCCTGGAGACAGATTATATCTAGGGGTATAGGGGACTTTTGCATGAACATAAGCAAGGAACCGTCCTTATTTTTGAAGGTTATACAATTCCATTGCCAGATTTCTAAGTGGTTTTGAGCTTGCTTACGGGATGGGGCCATCTTGACTGCTAGCAACAGATTCACAATCGCTGACGTCAGCCACGCTTATGTGTCTTCTGTGGGCTTTGGCCCGGGGGTTGTCAGTTATTCTTGCGCGCTTCCTGACTCCCTGCGTTAAGACTTGGATTTTAGAGTTCAATTCTTCTTGCACAGCGCGAGATTTTCTGCTGCATTTGGAGGGATTGTTGTTGCATTTGTTGTTGCATAGCTTGCATCTTAGCCTGAATTAGGGCCATGATTTGTTGGAGAGTGGGCTGTTCAACATTTTTTCAGGTGAAGGGCATTGATCAGGGATTTGGGGTGTTGTGTTCTGCGTCTGAGGCCGTAGATTGCAAAGGACTTCAGTTTGCATACTTGCTGGGGCTGGTAATTTTTGTACTGGGCTAGGTGTTGCTGAGCGAGGGCTAAAGAGTTGGTATACCTTTTCTTCTAACTTCTGTATGCGTTGGTTTTGCTCCGCTATTTTTGCTCTGAGCTTTTAGTGTTTTCTAGCTGTTTGTAATCCTGGCATGTATTAGTATTGTTTTGGGGAGGGGAGATGGCAACCTCAGGCCAGCTTACCCTTTTGTCGGGGGAGTCCATTTTATTCCCTGCTGGAGGTCCTTGGCATTTGCGGGTCTTGGTATCCTGTTTCGCCTTGTCTTGCCTGTAGTTTCGGAGGGAAAGGTCTCCTGGCGTTGAGTTGGACCCGGAACGCGATCGCCCTCTGGATCTGGATCGAGATCTCGAGCGGTCGGTATACTCAGCCTCCTCGTCTTCTGATGAGAACCACCTGAAATCTCGCCTGGACTTGTCGATTCGGCTGGGCCTGCCTTGCTGTTTTGTTTTTAGGGGGGAGGTGAAAGAAGTCATTTTGATCTTCAGACGCTGTTAGCACTCCTTGGATCCCGTGGGGTGTTTTCCCTAGCAGATAGCACACTTTACGGTGAAGGTATGGTCTTCCTCGGGGTTGTGTTGGCCACAATTCTGGCATACACTGATGTTGTGGGTCGGGCAGACGTCCAATCTGTGCCCCATTCTCAGCCACACATAGCATACTTGTTGAATAGGTCTTTACGGATAGCAGGCCATCTCACGCCCGTAATATATGACATAGCGCGGAATGATCGGACCGCGAAACGTAATGACCGCTGTTTTGGCCTGGCCCAGCATGCGTGCCTGTAGTGCTTCGGCTCCCTGGGTTCGGACACGGAGGTTGGACAAAAGTTCTTCGGACGGTGTTCATGGGTCAACTCCGTGAATCACGCCCCGCACGACATCTTCCGGCGCTGCCACACAAGCATTGACTTCATATACCTTGTCCTCTAGGACAAGCTTGGGTACGCAGCGGAGAACGTCAGCTGTGGCGTCGTAGGGAGTACTTGCGAGGATTTTACTGGAGCCCATGCGAAGTCTCACCAGGAATTTGGTGTGATCGCATTTTCCCTGGTCGTTGCAGGCAGCTACGATGGCTCGGGAAAACTGGAGGGTCGTATATTGCTTGACTTCTAGGCCTTTCTTTGGTCGGATTATTACCTTCAAGTCGGTCTTGGGTAGCGGTGACAGGCGTCGGCGCCTCGAAGTCGGTTTGCACGGTGCACATGGCATTCTGGTGGGGGAGTGGCGATTGGTTTCAGAACATTTTTCAACAAATGAGCTGGGGGACATAAGCCATTCATGCGATGACGACTGTTTGCCCTCTGGCAAGCTTCTTCTGGATATGTTTACACAAATGGAAATGCCAATTGGAGTTGGGGTCGTCGGGCGTCCACGTACACCCCCCTTCCGTCATTTGAAGAGTTATGTTGTGTGGGTCCACATCCATTCCCTGATAATTTTAGACGTTCAGGTGGTCAACGGAAGGCGGTTGGAGTCCGCTGGGACCAGCTGTTGCTTGGGTAGACGAAGCCATGGGGTTCGGTCGGCTGCGTTTGGCCACGCCACGCGCTGGCTAGGGAGCAAGGTAGCTCCTAGTGAAATCATAGGGAGCTCCTAGTTGCGTTAAGCCTAGCGCGGCTGCCGCCGCCTCGAAACTTCACAAGTCCGTAAAAGAGCCCGAAAAACACTCACAGACTTGATTTTCGTCTCGATGGAATCTGGAAGGCTTTATGAAGGTCCTCGATGCAAAATTCGAGAATCAAAGGGGGAGTTTCACAGGATTTCGTCGCTTTGTTGTGGATCACATGCGAAGCGTGTCCGCACCGCACGGCCTCCTGGCGGCCAAAAACCCACTGTGTGACAATTAGGGCTTGGAAATGCACTGCCTGACTTTGTTGTATCGACCGAAAATTTCTCCGGACGTATTTTATGCGTTGCATATTGCAATCACTCAGTTCAGCCCTTGGGCGCGGCCGGGCTGCCACCATTGACCTTTAGCGCAACCACGTGACGTGACGTCACGACAGCCGGAGGAAAAGCTGGGCCCCAACTCGCGCGGTCGCGCTTGGCCGCAGCCACCACCTGACTCCCACTCCTCCCGCTAGGGGCGCTGCGCCGGCGCGTGACGTCACGAAGGAAAAGGTGGGCCCCAACTCGCGCGGTCGCGCGCGGCCGCAGCCACCACCTGACTCCCGCTCCTCCCGCTAGGGGCGCTGCGCCGGCGCGTGACGTCACGGAGTGAAAGCTGGTCGTTGACGGCCGCGGCGTACCCGTCGCCGCCGCTTCCGTTAGAAGTCGAAACATAGACACGGCCGAAGTTGCAATAGCGCTCGCTTGCGTTGGCACGGAAGCCAGTACGATCATTAGCGACAGCAAAACAGCTGTCTGGAACTTTGGAAAAGGGAGGGTCTCGAAGGAGGCAGTCAAAATCTTGGAAAAGGGAAAACTCGATAGACGAGTTCGAATAATTTGGACCCCCGCGCACGAATCCGTCCCCGGCAACGAGGCGGCGCACGAGCTAGCCCGAGCACTCTACTTCCGGGCAGCCGCAGAGCCGCCTGGTTGCGAAGGGATGGACGAGAGGCTGCAGACATACAAAGAGATCATAGAGCACTATAGACTTGGTAGACGGTCCCTGCCACCACCAAACCGAGCGCTAACAAACAGGGAGGCAGTCGCATGGCGGCGCCTGCAAGCTGGGAACTTCCCGAACCCCATATGGCTCTGCCACACGCAAGTGGAGGAAAGAGCCGACGATAAATGCGCGACATGTGGAGAGAGGGGTACTTTAGACCACATAATCTGGCAATGCCCTGGTTCCCCGGGCGCCAAGGAGAACATAAGAAGTACAGAAGCCTGGGAACCGATGCTGCGAAGCGAGTCCCTCGCCCACCAGCAGCAAGCCATCCGCCTGGCGGCTAAAGCCGCGAAGAAACACTGTCGCTTCGCCTGTCTTTAGTCGCGGAGACCCCGGCCCCCGTTCTCCAGGCCTGCGTGCCGGGGATGGGGAGTAGGGGGTCTCCTACATCGGTGGAAAATAAAGTTCTTACTCACTCACTCACTCACTGGGCCTCAACTGGCGCGGTCGCGCGCAGCCGCAGCCACCGCCTGATTCCCGCTCCTCCCGCTAGGGGCGCTGCGCTATGATTCACTTCGCGGCATATGTATAAAAGAGCTGCGATCCTTCGCCGGGACAGTCTTACAGCCAGATGCCGCCCTCGGGTAAAGCTGTTCGACAGAGCGCAAAGCGAAAGCTTCAGCTGGCCGAGAAAATCGAGTGCCGCCAACCAATACCTCGCCCTCAAAAAAAAAAAAGACCGCGCAATATGCACCGCCTTCTTGGCTTAACCAAGCTAAGCCTGCCATTTTTTGGTTACTTTAGAGAGGTTGTCGCGAGCGTTCGATTCCTGTCTGTTCGATTATCGCATGAATATTCTTCTGTTAGCAGGAAAAAGTTGTATAGGGGTTTGTGCGATGTAGTTCTTCCACAACCTACGTACAGGGCCGAATACAGCGGAGGCCTGAGACGCGAAGTACTTAAGCGTGTGAAGGCGATGCAGGTGCCACCAAGTGCAAAAATATTCTTTAATTTACATAACGGAACACTAAAATTAAATAAATTTTTGAAGGGGAAGCATTTATTTCTACCTTGTGGATCACATTGTTTATTATGTAGACAACCGGAAACAAAAGACCACGTTTTTTTGCATTGTTGGGATGGGGTATACTTTTGGGACAACTTCCAAAGGACTTTAAAAAACGAATTTCCGCTAGATTTTTATGGTATTCGGTACTTGCCTGTAGGGAGTGAGGATGGGACACCATTCGACCTTATTATGCTAATGGGCCTGCGCTGTATTTGGCGCTCCAGAATGGCAGGATATCATTGCGATCCTGATGCACGGCCAGCACGGATCTATTTTCGGGAGTGTATGCATAAGTATACTGAAATTCAGAAACTTGCTCCTGAAGCTCCAGAGTGGCTCTAAAGAATGAAGCCTTTGGTGGCGCTTACAGAGCTTTAACCTGAAGAAGCCACAACCAACCAGGCGGACAGTGTTTTAATTATTGATCATTGTGCCGTGTAAGTGTATTTGTGGTTCTCGCCGTGAATTCAGGCAATAAAGAAAAAAAGCGCCGAGCGGTCCAAGGCGCTGCATTAAGGTCTCACTCCGGTCTTCCGGGCGTGGGTTCAAATCCCACTTCTGACATCCCGTTGTTTTCCTTTTTATGCACACAAGGCCAAAAAGGAAGATTTTACTCTGCACCGATTTCAATCCACCCGCGTTCTGTCAAGATGGCCGGGATTCTACTCCCGGACGCATAAGCGAACGGACGTGTCTCGATGGGCTTCGTCGGAGCGGATTCAGCGGCCCAGTCGGGCCGCGGTAACAGGTTTTTGGACACTGCTGATTAAGATCACCAAGTGATACTGCCGCAACTGTCATCAGGTCAGATTGTTTTTAAAACCGTTTTTTTTTGGCATGGTGATGTGAGAGAGCGGCCTTTCAGCGTCGAAGATTTCAGGGACGCCCTTGCTAATCAGGGAGCACTCCCAGATGTTATCGCCCTGGGGACGTACCAAATGAACCATGTGTGGGCGGTAACTTTCAAGATCGGAAGCAGTGAGGAGCATGCTCGCCAAAAGGACGTGCTGGTCAAAGGGCGTCGGTGTCTGGTTTTAAACCCGAACCGCCAAGATGTCAGGCTCAAGCTTCACTGTCTCCTTCACGCAGTCGACGACAGTGATGTGCGGGCTGCGCTGGCAGTTTATGGCAAGGTGACTGAAATGACCAGGGAGAAGTGGCGTGTCTACGGCATTGCCGGCAGGCCACCGACGACGCGCCTGGTCGCCCTGAAGTTGAAGGCCGGTATCAGTGTGGAAGGTCAGCCTCATCAGGTGCGTGTGGGCGGGGAACTGGCTTTGGTTGTGGTACCGAAGCGGGCACCATTGTGTTTGCGCTGCAAGACTACGGGGCATATATGTCGTGATTGCAAAGTCCCGCGCTCTTCCCGATGCCGGCGCTTTGGCCACATCTACATGGACTGCGTTAAAACCTACGCAATCATCACCGGTCAGCCAAGAAATAACGATGCGACAGAGCTCGTTACGAACGTTGCAGACGCTGAAGAGGCTTCCAGAAGTGCTGGGAATGTGCTCGTACAGTCACCCCTGGACGATAAAGCTGAAGCCGCCAAGGAGACCAAAGGCGCCGTCAGCAAAGGCGACCAGCAAGATAAAGTGAATACCACCCCTCGGGGCAGGGGACTACGAAAGTGCCCTCTGGCAAGGAATTGGAAGAAGTGTCGACGGGGGGTTGGTGGGATATTGAGCAAGCCATGGATGCCACGAGTGGAGTGCCAGCAGAAAGAATGCGCGCAGAAACAGCCATCGCGGGCGACAACGCCGACGCGGAACCGCCTCCCAAGACCTCCGCGACTCGGCGGTCGAGTTTAAAGCCCAAGCCGAACATTCCGCCCGACCACCGCAGAGCGGGCGGCACGGAGCCGTCGTAGCAGCGTGGGCCAGTCTTGTTCCTGCCCACGAAACTGCAATTAGCGTGCATCACGGAGGTGTATCAAGGGCCAAAACAACGACGGGAACTACTATCCTGCTGCTGGGGCGGAAAAGTTGAGTGCCACGGTAATCAACGCCAGCGTCGTATCTCAGACTGTCGAGCTAATCCCCATGCGGTCCTTGTGTCCTAGCGTAAATATCGCAGCAAACTTTAAAAAAATTCCTTCATGCAGCGACATTGAATGACCGGGGCTTAGCAAGTAGGCGAAGACAGTGCCAGTAGTCGGCTATTTATCGGAAAAGAGCTGGACATCGTTGTTGTCCAGGATGCAAATGTTGCTGCGGCAAGGACCAAACGGACCACATGGTGCAGTCCTTGAGAACTGATTTCAATATCTGTATATCTCATGCAGTTGGAACCTCGACGGGATGCGCGCTCTTTGTACGTAACAGTGTTGGAATTTTAGAGGAACACGTCACTGTTTGCGAAAGTGGCTGCTTTGTTATCCTGGGGTTTTCTTTCTCTGACTTATGCGCCTAACAAAGAAACTGACTGCAGAATTTTTTTTAAAGCCTCGAGCAGTATTTGAAAACAGAGCGGCATGGTATATTTATGGGAGATTTTAACCCTGTTTCCAGGCCAGGGGACTGAGTTAGTGTCCGTCCTGTAAGGGATCAAAGTGTGCAGGTTCTGAATGAGCTTGTCGAGGAGTATGACTTAATAGATGTTGGCTGCATATTATCACCTGGCAGTCAGGCACAGTTTACGCATTTCCAGGGTGAAAGCCATGCCAGGCTCGATCGCATGTATATATCGGTGCATCTGGCGTCTCTGTGCGCAAACTACGAAGTCATTCCAGTATGCTTCTCTGACCACTGCATCGTTGCCTTCACCTAAGGATCAAACTTGAAGGAGGTGATATTTAATTGGGATTTATCGAAATTTAATGCCAAACTTCTCGACCATAAAAGCTTCGTGAGTGAGGTAAAGAATTTACTGAAGTCATTGGCTGTGCCTGCAGCCGAAAGCTGGTTGGAAAGGCTGATGAAGATAAGTACCAAGGGACCGTTGTGCGGGCACGCACTCAGCAATTATGGATGGATTAGGCGCCCACTAAGCGGTCACTGAGCGATGAAAAGAGCTATTATTCGAGAAATGAAATTAAAAAAATAATGTACAGAAATGAAGAAACCGCTGACCCAGAGTAGACACAACGCGCCTTTGTTGAGCAATATAAAGCTTTGCTAGGACAGGAGGAAGTGAAGAAGGGCGGCTTTGAACGTGACTATTTGCGATTAATTCCTAAATTAGATGACAGTGAGAAGGACAGACTTGAAGCTCCAATCAGTATTACAGAAATAGAGAAAGCAATTGACCAGTTAAATGCCGGGAAGTCCCCTGGGTCCGACGAACTATGTGCAGCTTTTTATAAAGCTTTTAAAAATTAACTAACTCAGGTCTGGCATAGATTAATCGAAGAAGCCTATGAAAGAAAACAATTGCCGCCGTCTTTCAAAGCTGCCCACGTTGTATTGATTCCGAAGTATGAGAATTCAGCGAGGTTGCTGTTGGTGGGGTCTTATAGGCCGTTAAGCCTCACCAACGTGGATCACAAAATCCTTTAGAAAATTTTAGCGAGGAAGACACAAAGCGTTATTAAGGACCTAGTAGACCCCAACCAAACATGCGGAATGCAAGGACGAAGTATTACTACCAATATACATATGGCGAGGAGTGCTTAGGAGTGTTACGATACTTTTGATGGACGAGTTGTGATGTTGCAGCTCGATCTAGCAAAAGCTTTTGATCGAGTAAGCCATGAAGTGCTTTTTAATCTCCTAGAATTTGTGAATATAGGAAGCGTTATTACAGAGGGTGTCAAAATGGCATACTCGAATTGTGCAGTGCGAATTATTGTAAATAAGAAGCTCACCGAAATAGTGCCAGTGAAATCGTCCGTGAGCATGATAAAGCAGGAAAGGATACGCGGCTTGCGCTCGAAGCACCGGAGGTAAAAAATGCTTGCATACGCAGATGACGTTGCTATGTTTTGTAAAGACAAAGAAAGCATTCAAGAAGCTCTTGGAGTGGTGGCTGATTCTTGCGCTAAAACAGGCTGCCGTGGTAACTTGGAGAAACCATCTGGATTCTGGCACGGGGAGTGGGATCAAAAACCTGAAGTGTTTGCCAATGTGCGATGGACAGCGCTGCCCTCAAAGTACTAGTGTGTACCACTTGACCAATACAATGACACTGAGCAATGCTGGAATAAGGAAATAGAGAATCTCAGAAGGAAAACGCAAGCATGGACCGGCCGGGACCTATCCATGTTTACACGAGCAACTGTATGCAACCTTTTCCTAGTTCCAAAAATTTGATATGTCTTGCAGGTATTGTTCATGCCGCACGTAACCATAGAAACGATACACAGAATCCTTGCTGTTTTCGTGTGGGGTAGCACATGGAAACGTACGAGCCGGACTAATCTGTTTCAGTTCGAAAAGGAGGAGTGGGACTTGCGCATTCGTTTATCAGACAGATTGTGTCACGTTTTTTTTTTTCTGCGAGACCAGAATGATCCCTTTTTCTGTACTTTTGTGCAAGTGCGCCTGCGCAATGCTTTGCCTGAGTATTTGGTATCCTGTTCTGATAAAAGAACGACATCTGTAAGAGGATTTTGGCGCGAAGTTGTCACGGCTTCTAACAAGCTGAAAGTGCGTTTTTCTTTAGATTATTTACGTTCTGTGTCAAGAAAGAAGTTGTGTAAAGATTCGTAACCAGGCTGGATCAAAAGGGGATTTTTGTTCCACGAACGGTCAACTATTTCCTCTTCAAGAAAGCTTGAGACAATCTGGCATGTTTTTCTAGAATGTTGGGACCCGGTATTCCATTGGGACATTCTACAAAGAACAATGAAAAAAGACCTGCCAATCACACCGTATGGAGTACGGTTCTTAGTGGTAGAAGACGACGGAGATGTCCCTTATGATCTCATCATACTACTGGTCCTCCACGGCATTTGGAAAACCAGGATGTCAGTGAGAAATGCCGATGTGAACATTCGGCCTGTAAGAGAAAATTTTATTTAAAGTGCTGTGCAATATGCTGGAATGTTACCGTGCCCAACTGGACCCGCCCGACTGGCTTTAATTGCGGGTTGGATGAACTCGTATTCCTCAAGAAGTTTTAAGCAACCACGTTGACCGAAGGCAGGTTAAGGTGTTTTAACGGTTAGCCGTTATCGTTGTTTATACAGGCAAGTAAGAAAAAAAAATTGCCGAGCGGTCCAAGGTGCTGCGTTCAGGTCGCAGTCCGGTCTTCCGGGGGCGGGTTCGAATCCCTATACTGACATCACATTTTTTTAATTACAGCACCACAAAGCAGTATTTGCACCGCAAGGATTTCTTTGCTCCCGTGTTCTGTCAGGATGGCACGGTCCAGTCTGTGGAGCGTGAAAAGTGGCGGTGCCCAGGGATGGAGTATATGGAAACGGCGAACCGTGAACTCTCCCTCACACTCAAGGATGGAGTGTCAGCTATCACCATTCCACACACACTTAATGTTTATGGAGTGCAGGCATTAGTCCTTATCCCAGGGAGACCTCCACTGTGCCTCCGATGTAGCCGGGTTGGACATGTCCGGCGCCAGTGTCGCACGCCTCGATGTACTCAGTGCCGACGCTTTGGCCATACTGCGGAGAACTGTGTCTTGAGTTACGCTGACAGGCTGCGTCAAGGCCAGTGGTCACGGGAAGATGACGTGGCATCAGAACACATTATGGATGTGTCTGAGGTTGCGGACGCGACCGGAGAACTAAGTCATGAGCATCGAATAGATGGGGAACAGAAGACTTCAACACCTCAAAACAACACGAAATATGAAGCGACTGGCCATCTAGCATCCACGCCTCCAGGACGAAAACCGCCGGACCCGGGCCCCCCCGTGAGTGTTACAGAGACTGCTGTGCTTGCTGCACAGGAACACCTCGTTGCCACAGGTCAACGTCCGGATATGCCTCCTGTGGAGTCAGTCGAGGAGATACAGCCAGTGAATGCTCGCCGATCCTCCTCTGATGCTGATTCTGCTTCGTCGTTGGAGGGTAACGGTGAGACGTGTGTGGCGTCGATCTCTGGCGTGTCAGGTTCTCTGTCGGCTGTCAGTGTGGCAGCCAGTGATGTGCTCCCCTCGGGTTCGTGGGCCGAGGCCTTGGCTGTCTCAGAGGAAGACATGGACAGCACCGCACCTTTGAAACGTCCTGCCGATGCTGACGAGGTGTGTATCGATGGCGCTGACCAGAAGGCACAATGTGTAGAGGCCACGGGAAGGGTGGTGTTAAAGAGGAGGGCGATGTCAGCCCGAGAGGCCGCCAATTTGGCGGCGGGCCACCACATTCCAGGGGATGGCGTTTGTTAAGACTGGCACCAAAATGGCGAGCGTCGCAGCATATCAAGTTGCTACCCTTAACGTTAGGGGTATGCGTAATCGTAGGAGGCAACAGCAGGTAAGACATCTCTTAAAGAAATGGAATGTGTGTGTAGCCGCTATCCAGGAAACAGAGTTGTCCTCTGATGAAGAGACTGCAGCTGCTCTTGAGCCTTTTTTGTCGGAATACATCATTATTGTTAGCCACGCGAGAGGCTTATCCGGAGGTCGCATGCTATTCCTGGCGAACACGCTAGAGATGACAGCCATGTCTTATTGCATAGATGACGAGGGGCGACTTATATGCTGTGATCTCACAATTTCAGGTGTACAGTGGCGGATTATTTGTGTTTATGCCCCCACAAAGCAGCGCGATAGAAGGCTTTTTTTTCTGTCATTAGTTGAACATTTGTGCACGGACCGCAAAATTATATTGTTGGGAGATTTTAATTGCGTTTGTAGGGATGAGGACCGTTCAGTGGTATGTAAGAGATACGACCATAGTGCTGCATTACTTACCGATTTGGTTTCTGAATATAGTCTTGTGGATGTGGGGCAGGAAAAAGGCGACAGTATACATTTCACTCATTTTCAGTTTTCCTCTAATGCTCGCCTTGACAGAATTTACGTTTCTGTTGACGCATTAGCAAGTGTGTTTGGCTACTGGGTGCGGCCCATTTTCTTCAGTGACCACTGTATGGTGTCTCTTCAGATAGGAAAGTACACTCGGCATGTACTTCACCCTCGATGGGAGTTGTGGAAGATGAATAACTGTCTGCTCTCAGACGAAATCTTTCAGCGTGCTGTACCTACTTGTTTGAAGGACGTATGGTCACGCCGTGATCTTTCCATTTTTCAAAAGTGGGACTTGTTTAAACAGGAGATCAAAAACCTGGCAATTTAGGCCTCAGCAAGAATCGCTTTCCTGAAGAGACACCACCTTCGTGAGCTTGGGCGCACCCTAACGGAGCTACATGAGCTAGAGAGGGTAAGCCCGGGTGCCTATCTCGAAGAGATTAATAACGTAAAAGCACAGCTTCAACAATTTGCGACAGACAGATATAAGGGGGCCTTGATACGATCTAGGTCCCGAAGGTTTCTTGATGAGCAACCTTCTCGTCGGGCCCTGGGTGATGAAAGAGAGAATGCTCTTGCGAAGGAAATATTGGAAATTCAGTATGGTGATTGCACATACAGTGACGCGCCTGGTATTCTTGCTGCTTTCTTCGACTATTATCGGAAGCTGTTTGGCAGTTGCGAAGATCCAAGTCAGGGTTTCGATTACAGTTCCTTGCTCGGAAACTTCCCTCGACTTGATGATGAGAAGTGTGCTATAGTGAAGGGACCTATCACTTTGGATGAAATTCAATCAGCCATTTCTGCCCTGCAGAGCCAGAAATCTCCTGGGCCAGATGGTATTACTAGCGAATTCTATAAAACATTTTCGCCTTGCCTAGTGCCTGTTTTGATGGAAGTTTTCAAAGCATCTTATGATGTGGGTGTCCTGCCTCCCACTTTTTATTCTGGGCACACAATATTAATTCCCAAAAGCAAAGATACTAATCGGTTGAAAACTGTTGAGGGATATCGTCCAATTACCCTTTGCAATGTTGATTACAAAATTTTTGCCAAGGTTCTTAGCAGTCGTCTGCAGCTCGTCATTATGGACTTGATAGGTCCGCATCAGGTCTGTGGTATTAGAGGCCGCAGTATTCAAACACATATCCATATTGCACGTTCAGTATTAGAGACAGTATCAGATGAGATAGGCCAAGTAGCTCTGATTCAAATTGACTTGGCTAAGGCGTTTGATAAAGTTCGGCACGATTTCTTGTTCGCGGTCTTGGAGTATGTAAATATTGGTGACGTCTTGCTCAAAGGCATAAGGCTGTGCTATAAGAACTCCTATACAAGGGTTATTGTTAATCAGGAGCTAACGAAACCAGTACCACTAGAAGCATCTGTTCGTCAAGGATGTCCACTGTCTCCATTGTTGTTTGCCCTATATCTGGAACCCCTCTGTCTCAGTATAATTACAGCGCAGCTATCCGCGGTTTCTCTCCGGCTCAATGTGAAGTTAAAGTTTTAGCTTACGCTGATGATGTCGCCCTCTTTTGTTCTGACAAAAAGAGTGTACTCGAGGCTCTAAACTTGACTAAACAGTTCTGCGATGTATCAGGCGCGGCTCTTAATTTAGGGAAATCCAAAGGCTTTTGGTTGGGTCATTGGGGAACTAGGCCAAGCCAGTTCGGTGGTATATGCTGGAACTGTAGCCCTCTTGAGTACCTAGGCGTTCCGCTGCACCAAGTTCGCAACAGTACAGCCTACTGGGATTCACAAACTGTAACTCTACGGCGGCAAACACAGGCTTGAATGGGTAGGGAACTCTCAGTGTTTGCGAGGGCACAGGTCTGTAACATTTTTTTGTTTGCAAAGCTCGCGTATGTCCTTCAAGTCCTGCATTATGCGAGGAGGAAGGTGCAAGCAATACATAGAATATTTGCAGCATTCGTTTGGCGCTCTCAATGGGAGCCGATGAGGCGTGACAACTTGTTCCTTCCCTTAGAGGGTGGTGGAGTGGGCCTTGTTCACCTGTTCGTGCATCAACTCGTTTCCCGTTTTTTCTTTTTGAAATCGGCAAACGTGCCGTTTCTGGTAGCTGTGCTCATTAGGCGGCTTAGTTTTCATTTGCCTTACTTATTCGCACCGACTGTGCAGGCTCGTGAGGGGACTTTATGGGGATTTCTTAAGGAGGTTGCTGACACTTTCAATTTTCTCACTGTGCGCTTCTCTTTAGATTACCTATATAGCCTCTCGAGAAAGCAGATGACCCAGGCTCTCACTGAGTCTTTGTTCCCTACACCATTGTATCGGCAGCCTTATTTGGGGTCTTTGGACATCAGTGTTCTAAAGCGTGTTAGGCGGATGTGCTTTCAGGCAGCCGCTAAAACGTTCTTTTTCAAACTACACACAGCGACGCTGCCTGTCAAGACATTTCTTAATGACAAGGGGATGTTTGTACCCTGGAATGTGAATTGTCGTCTGTGTAACGTGCCTGAGACAATTGATCATTGCTTCATCCTGTGCCGTGATGCCATGTTCTTTTGGGACATACTACAACGAACTCTTAAGAAGGACATTGAAATTACACCATACACTATTAGATTTCTGCCTGTTGACAAAAACTCTGTTGTGCCTTATGACGTGTTTGTGTTGATGGGACTATTCCGTCTTTGGAAAAGCCGTATGATGGACAGACATGCCGAGCCACCAAGATCGTCCAAATCTGTGTTTCGGGAACAGTGTGCGTTGGTGAGGAGTATATATGCTGCTCGCGACGAACCTCCAAGCTGGCTGCCGTGCCTAGATGCTTGTGTGTGCCTCCCTAAATTTTGATGTTTTGATGGGGATGCAGTGGTGAGTTAGGGCTATGGGGGGCTCATATTAAGCAGCCCGGTAACTTGAGACGCGAACTAGTCAGATTGAAGTTTCCTCCTTTCTACAGAAGTTCTTCCATGCAATAAAGAAAAAAAAATGTCAGGATGGCCGAGCGGTCTAAGGCGCTGCGTTCAGGTCGCAGTCCGGTCTTCCGAGCGTGGGTTCGAATCCCACTTCTGACATAACTCTTTAGGTGTTCTTTTTATGCACACAACACCAGGAAAACCTCTCTTTTTTCTTTTCTTTTTATAGTGACAAGACCAACCTGGGTTCGAACCCGACCGCGGCGGCCGCGTTTCAATGGAGGGAAAACGCTGTGCGATGTCAGTGCACGTTAAAGATCTCCAGGTGGTCGAAATTATTCCGGAGCCCTCCACTACGGCACCCCTTTCTGCTTTCACTCCCTCCTTTGTCCCTTTCTTTACGGCGCGGTTCAGGTGTCGCCGATATGTTAGACACTGCGCCATTTCCTTTCCCCCCCCCCAAAAAAAAACAATTTGCAATTTCGACTACTGATCCGGAGTTCCCGGGTTCGAGCCCGACCGCGGCGGCTGCGTTTTTATGGAGGCAAAACGCTAAGGCGCCCGTGTGCTGTGCGATGTCAGTGCACGCTAAAAATCCCCAGGTGGTCGAAATTATTCCGGAGCCCTCCACTACGGCACCTCTTCTTCCTTTCTTCTTTCACTTTCTCCTTTATCCCTTCCCTTACGGCGCGGTTCAGGTGTCCAACGATATATGAGACAGATACTGCGCCATTTCCTTTCCCCAAAAACCAATTATTATTATTATTATTATTATTATTATTATTAATTTCAAGTACAAAAAGGAAGGTTTTACTCTGCGCCGATTTTTATGCACCTGTGTCAGGATGGCCGAGCGATCCGTTCTACTTCCGGCCACCTGCGTTAACGTTCACAGAATCATGTGCTCCAGCGGAGCGGCGATCACGGCCCTTTCCAGCGACGGAAACAGGGTTGAGAACACCGAAGACAGCGGGTACGAGATTATGCTGCCAACTTTGCCCACCGGGCGCGTTGCCCACGACGCCCTTTCCAACGCTAGTACGGTCACCGACGTTTTGGCATTGGGGCGTAAAAAATCAACCAAGTTTGGGCTGTCACATTAACCGGCACAGTATTAACGAAGAAGCTGGAGGCCTTCAAGGAAATGAAGTTAAGGGCCGCCGCTGCCTCGTCATCGATCCCGAAGACCAACAGGTGAAGCTGCGACTTCACTGGATGATGCAGCGCGTGGCAGATGACGACATCCGGACGGCCTTTGCTGCTTTTGGGAATGTAACCGAGGTGACCCGGGAGAGGTGGCGAGTTCAAGGCGCTAAAGGGACTATGCAATAAATTAATTGAGATTACGTAAAGCAGACGAGAGATAGGCATTCGATGACTCATCCCCCCAGTGCAAGAATTTTGGAGCTAGCATCAATAACAGCGAAGATATAGACGATTAAAAATTACGCTTCTCCTCTCCCCCTTAACTCGTACACGAGGAGCACCAAAAAAACAAAGAGAACAGCTCTGGGACTGGGCTTCGCCCATGAATACGTCATCCGCTGACGTTTATTTTGCAACTTCCGGTTGTCACTCCTAGCCCCCCAGCAGCAGCGTCGGCGGCGTGGCGGCATCTCTCCGGTCTCTTCTGGTGGTAGTGGTTTTATTAAGAATAATAGTAAAAAGGAAGGAAAAGATCTTTGCTAGCCCCGGCATCTGCCATCGATACTGAAGCACCTGAGCTGGGGCAGCGGAAATAAAGTACAGCAGGCAGAATGGAGAAATGAAATGAAAGAGGTGAGGGGACAGGAATAGAGGATAGAGGGAGAAGTATTATGTACAAACTATTTACACAATAAGAAATGTGTCCAGGTTGTGCGCGTGATTAGTTCATTTTAGAGGAATTAAATCACACACGCGCACAGCACCCTTCCTGGATTCCGGTGCGCGTCGGGTTTCTTTGCAACCCGGACCTCGAGGTGCGACTGCTCGCTTTTAGGGCCGCGATGGGCATCGAGCTCTATGCGTGCGCACGAAGAGCCGTGCGAGTGGCTCCGCAACTCCCGACAGAAGGAGGCGGCAGAGGAAAATTGAAACCATATGTGCGAAGGCAATGCCCTGGCTCGCTTGCCCGAGAGGGTCGCACGCCGGCACGAGCAGACGATTTTCACGGCTACCGGAAGTGTGCCCGTGACGTCGTGGCTGCCGTGGCTCCAGCGAATGAGAGCGTGTGGTGGCCTAGCGATGTCATGGTACAGTGACGTCTTTGTTCCACGATATTAGTTCCAAAATCGGTCACTACGAGTACACCAATCGGCCCGCGAATTTTGAAAAACACGGTTTTTAAAAGTTCATAATAAAATGCCCGTTCAGTTCTGAAGACTCATACTTGGTGTGAATGCTTCTTAGCATCATTTATAAGCATTGAAAACATTTACAAGTGACTTTTAATTCGTTGCATAGTCCCTTTAAGGAAAAGGGGTCCACCACGAGGACTGTGCTGCTGAAAATGAAGCCCGTCATTTAGGTAGATGATTTAGCGGAATTCGCCCTTGTAGTGGTGCCTGGGCGAGCGATGCAGTGCTCACGCTGTCAGGGCACGGGACACGTCCGCCTCGAATCTAAGGCGCCCCGAGTTCAAAATGTAGGCGCTACGGACATGAGGAGGCTGGCTGTGCGCTCACGTACGCTTCGGCAGCGGCACTTGGAGCGAGGGAACGGTCGGCGGAGCTCACTATGGACGAAGTCGAGGCGGAGGAGGTGGCCAAAAGAGCCGGAGAAGCGCGAGCGCAGGCGCGGGAGAGAGACTCGTCGGAGGCTCCGCGGGAGACATGAGACACCGTGTCAAAGTTGACGGCCCGTTAACTCAGTGAAGAACATAACCGTCACGCCACATTCGTTCGTTATGGTCCCAAGTTTGCATTAGGTCGACTAATCATAAAAAACCAGCAAAGCAACGCGGACTTTTTGCATATTGTTACGACGAAGTGGCAGTGGAAGACGAAGTGGCCTCTCGCGTGAAATGACGAACGAAGAGGAGGCTCCTGGAAGCTCTGCTCTGCTGGGAACGATCGGCTAAGTTTCGGGTGGGTGGTTGTGGCATTTTCTCTCTGCGTCTTTGCGCGGTAAGGCAGTGAGCCCGGGCTATGTCCACCCAGTCTCCCAGCCAGGGGAGCTCCCCCTGGTCGGCTTCTCTGTCCACTGTTCTCCTACCGTTGGAAGCTTTTTTGCGCAGTGGTGTCGGCAGTATCCCTGTCGCGCTGGTGCCTAAGAATGGTGGTGTAATCAAGATGAACAACCCTGGTGCTGTTCGGGCTGCTCTCCAGTCGGCGACTTCTCATAATGCGTCAATCTCAGAGGTACGCCAGTTTGGACGCGGCGGGATTCTATGCAGATCGCCAGACCTCGCCTGTGTTAGAGATTTGCTAAACTCCTCATCCTTTGCCTCCCTTCGGGTAAATTCCTTCATCCCTTCACATCTGGCGTGCACGAAAGGTATTGTACGAGGCGTAGACTCTTCCCTGTCTCCGGCAGAGACTCTTGAGCTTCTGTCGGTTGCAGGTGTTGTTGCTGTGCACCGCTGTAGCCGGGATGTAAACAACTTGCGGATGCGCACTGAATCAGTTATTGCTACCTTTGCCGGCACTTCCTGCCCCTCTGAAATCAAGGCATGGCCTCTAATCTTTCGGGTAGACCCGTTATCATCTCGGCCTCTGCGGTGTAACAACTGCTGGCGCTATGGACATAGCGCCGGCGGTTGCAAATCCAACTTGAGCTGTTGCAACTGTGGGGATGGTCATTCAAGGAGCACCTGCACTGAGAAGAATGAGAAGTGTTGCCTTTGTGGTGGTGCCCACTCTGAAAACTACTCAAATTGTCCCTCTCGAGCTCGGGAAATCCAAATTCTGGAGATAATTGACAGGAAACGCTATTACAGAGGTCAAAGAACGTGCCACGGTTATACCGGTGTGACCGCTCGGCAAGGCGTCATGTTAGACTCAACGCTGTCCCAGGCAATTGCGGCTGCTGTGGAGGCTACGATGTCTAAAATGGTAGAAAAGATTGTCGCAAGTGTGTCGGAGTGCCTTACAAACGTTCTAGCGACTCAGCTTACACATGCCGTGCAGGCCAGTTTGGCACCTCTTTCGACAGCAATTCCCTCTCCTCTTATCCGGTCTCCAATTCCAGTAGCATCACAACCCCAGGAACAAACTTCTGTCCCTCCCGCTGTACCTACCTCGGGTACTTCGAGGGATTTTGGGATAATCTATGATTCCGAGGTGGTGGAGCCTGATGCGCGGCTTCCTAAGCGCAGCGGGTCCCCCATGTCTCATTCGTTGTCTTCTCTGGGCACCCAGCCCAAATCACAGAAGAAGCAGCTTGGCACTAAACCCAAGGATAACATTTTGGAGCAGGCAGTTGCTGCTGCTAGACTTTCGCAACGATAACGTCGTTGCGAGTTCTGCAGTGGAACTGTCGCTCTATTCTTTCCGCTTCCAGAGATTTACACTGCATTTCTACCCAGCTTAATCCGGATGTCATAATTCTGCAAGAAACGTGGCTTTCAACCGACAAAAATTTTCATATCAAAAATTACCGTTCATTTCGCCTAGACCGCCAGTCAAGACGCGGGGGTTTACTAACTTTAGTCTCTTCAAAATTTTGCCACAGGGCTATGGTATCTTTTCAACAAGTGTCTCCTGACTGTGAGATATTGGCACTAGACTTTGTACTTCCTGGGTGCTCTCCATTTTCAATAGCAAATTGTTATTTCCCCAATGGAGTCCAGGATGTTAGACCTCTGGACTTGCTACTCGCTAACTGTTAAAACCCAGTTCTCGTGGCTGGGGACTTCAATTCTCACCATGTGTCGTGGGGTTTTAGGACTTAATACATGTGGCAAGCGCCTTTGTGACTGGGTTTCTGATCACAACCTGATGTGCTTAAATACAGGATCGGCCACTTATCTTCGTTCGCACACTCAATCTGTTTTAGATCTCACGTTCATTAGCCCTGGAATTGGCGTAACGAATTGGTCGATGTTGATAGCGGCACCTCAAGTGACCATATACCTATTCATTTTGATATCATATGTCGTGTTACTCCGGCGTCTTCTCAGTTGCGGTCACATGTAAATTATGACAGATTTCAGACGGCGTTGCGCTCTGCCCTTGCTTCAGTGTCTAACATCGCCGAGGTCCACCAGTCAGCAAGCATATGTCTGGATATAGAGGAAAGCCTTAAAAAGTCGGAGTTCCTGGTGACGCCAACAAAAGGGAATTCTTCTAACTGGTGGAATGCGGACTGTACAAGAGATTACAGGCGGAGGAAGGCAGCATGTAAAAAGCTTCTTCATAACCAATGCCCGAATAACTGGAGATATTATAAATTTATTGCAGCCACCTTTAAACGCACAGTTTCTCGCGCGAAGGATAAATATAACTCAGAACACTTCGATTATCTTTCAAAGGCGGGCAACCGGCGTGCACTATTCGGTTTTCTACGGTTTAGGAAACAGCTCATGTCCTCTCATAATTTTCAGTCATTAGTTATGTCACCTGTAAAAGCTATACAGGCGGTTGAATTAATTGCCACAGGCCTGCAAAAGCGGTTCTCGTCTTTACCACCTTTTCGTCCATTGTTGTTTGCACCAGTCGTGCCAAATGATAATGCCTCACAAGTAAATCTATCAGAGCTTTCACAAGTTGTCCAGAGATTGCCAGCTGCTGCTTCTGGTCCTGATGGTGTTACTACAAAGATGCTCAAGATTCTATTTGAAGAGTCTCCCAAGTTCTTATTGCACCTAATAAACTACTCTCTCAAACACGCTTGGATACCTTCTGAGTGGAAGCTGTCCAAGGTGATCCCTTTACTTAAATATCAGAGTGGAGGCTATGAATTGGATAATATTAGGCCAATTTCTTTAACATCAAACGTGGTAAAGTTGATAGAAAGGGTGTTACTAATTCGGGTGTCAGCCATTGTAGACCGCAAAACTATACTCAGCCTGTGCCAACTCGGTTTCCGGCCACGGTGTTCGATATGGAATGTACATGCTGATCTTGAGAGCAGAGTTCTCCTTGCTCGTCGTCAACGCCTGGTCGCGGCTTTGGTTACGTTAGACGTCGCCAAAGCTTCCGACAGTGTAGAACACTCCATCCTGATACATAGGCTACAGTCTCTTCATTTTCCAGATTATATAGTTGCATGGATATCTGTATTTCTTTATAACAGGGAATTCTTTTGCGTTCATAATGGTGTTTTCAGAGAGGTATAGACAAACGCGAGGTGTACCCCAAGGAGCTGTTCTTTCTCCTGTGCTCTTTAATATTTTGTTGAGCTCAATTCCTCTCCACCGCCATGTACGCACTTACGTCTATGCGGACGACATTGCGTTTTTTGCTGCCGCGCCGGATATACATTCTCTGTATGCTCTGTTGCAGTCATATTTGAATACACTTGAGCACTAGTTGAGCGCATTACACCTGAAGTTAAATGTTGGCAAGTGCGCCACTGTTGTTTTCCCTCTATTCACTCCTGTAGTGGTCTCTCTCACTTGCCAGTAAAAATAATACCACAGGTTCAATCCCAAAAATACCTAGGGGTCATTTATGACAAAAAACTCACCTGGCGACCTCACATTGACCATGTCGCGGCGAAAGGGGTTCGTGCCTTGGGCATGTTACGGAGATTATGCCATCACCGGTACGGCATGCGCAGAGATGCGCTATTAATGATCTACACTGTGTATGTCAGACCAATTTTAGAATTTGGATCAGTGTTGTTTTCAGGCTCGGCTACATAAAAACTTCGCCCTCTCGTTCTTTTCGAGAGGGAAGCACTTCGCATGTGCCTCGGCCTTCCAAAATTCGTGGCTATCAATGTGCTGTACCTTGAAGCCCGCATTCCGTCTCTCTTATCACGACTTCAATTTTTAACTGTGCAAACTTACCTCAGGATCTATGAATCTCATTTCCACCGTTCCCAAAGCATTTTGTGTTCTCAGCCGACATACTTTTTTGGTGTCCCCTGGTCTCGTTTCAATTCCCCTCAGGTAGTGTTTGTGCAAAGATTACTTCAGCCTTTAGATGTAAACATTTATGATATCCTTCCTGCGCTTCGCAATGGGCCCACTATGCACATTGTTTTCGACGACATATTCCCAAAAAATGCAAAACTTTTGCCACCGAGTATCCTAAATTGTCTTCTAGAAGATCATCTGAGGACCCTACCTACAGATATAGCAATAGCCACTGACGCATCGCAATGCAATGAAAAAGCAGGTGTGGTAATATTTTGCCCGCATTTAGACTGGTCCTTTTCACTGCGCCTCCAGATTTCACCTTTATTTTTCAAGCAGAGTTTCTAGCAGTTGTACTTTCTCTACGCAAGCTAGACCCCTCTATTACAGCAGTTGCAGTAATTACTGATTCTTTATCTTTGTGTTCGTCCCTCGCTGCACATGTTGACGGTCCCAATTTAACAACTTTCTTATCCCTACTTCCTCCGCATTTGAGCCTTGTTCATTTAGTATGGGTTCCCGGTCACAGCAGTGTGACAGTAAATGAGATTGCTGATATATCTCGCAAAGGCTTCCCTCAGCGGCCCCGTGTTGCCAATCATCCCGGCTACAGCCTATATTACAGCATCTAGATTTCGGCGACGTACGTTTTTAAACACGCAAGACACATCACTTTTTAACATCGGCGGTTTACGAGCACCTTAAATATTATTGGAACAGGAAAATTTGTTGCTCTCGGCAGCTTGAAGTGTCACTGACGAGGCTGCGCTGCAGCATCCCCCCTCTAAATTTCTATTTACAAAGGTCGGGTTTGGCGCTCTCTCCCCTTTGTGCATTTTGCCGTGAGCCTGAATCTATAGAACATTTTTGGCTGTATTGTCGCCGATTCAACTCTCTGAGAAAAAGGTTGCTGGAGGAGCCCTTGCAGCATCTTGGCCTTAGTTTGAGCAGCCCGCTCTTGCTATCATTTGGCGCCACCACATTTGGGTTCAGCCACAGATCTGTTTGTACCGCTGTTCTAAATTTCCTGATAGAATCTCACCGACTGCCTTGCTAAGTGTTCAAACGTTTCTTTTCTATCAATTAATAAATTTTGACTAAATCATTATTATTTATTCCCTCTCTTTATTATAATTCTTAAACTTTTACAATCAAAAACCTCATTCCTTTTCTGTTGATGAGGAAGAATTCATCGGTGTTGCGCTCCCATGTGCTTTTCCTTTTTGTTAACTGCGTTCAGGCGAATAGCCACCCGATTCTTGGCCGATCCCCCAGTGTGGGTATGTACCATCTTTTGATAGGCTAACAACAACAACAGAAGAGGAGGTTAATGCAGCTCCCTGTTCGTGTTGGTGCTCCCTGCTATGAACTCTTTATTCTAACACCCAACACTTGTAAATAAATGTAAATAGCATTTCTCGGTAACATCCTTGGTGGAGGTGCGGCAAGACGTAACTACGTAGCGGACGATACCTACCACGGCCGACAATGACGGAAGCATCCCCCCAAGATTCGGCAGCATCGGTGTCCTCCGTCGTCCTCACTCACCCTCGTGATCCTGGACCCTTCTCTGGCGACGATGACGCCGACGTCGAGACTTGGCTTCGCAGGTATGAACGGTGCAGCGCTAACAACCGCTGGGACCAAACTTTCATGCTTGCGAACATCGTTTTTTTTCGGCATGGCGTTCAAGTGGTATGTTGCCAACGAAGAGACACTGACCAGTTGGTCTGACTGCAAGCAGAAGCTTATCGACCTTTTCGGCAAACCACTCGGCTGGCAGATTTCCGCTAAATGAGATCTTGCCAGTCGCGCCCAGTCATCCACGGAGTCCTACGTCTCTTATATTCAAGATGTGTTGTCTCTCTGCTACACAGTGGATACAAAGATGAGCGAGGCTGAATTAGTCATCATACGCACAACATATCACTTTCTAACTCGGATGGTTCACATGTGCTGCCAGACGATCGATCCGATGTAATGAACTCGTACTTCAGTTTTTACCCATGAGCCGAAAGATAATATTCCCAAATTTCCTGGTACCAGTTTTTCACTGATGCCGCCCATTATAGTCACTGCGGAAGGTATAGAAAAGCTTATCGACACGCTGAAATTATCATGTAGCCCCGGTCCTGATAACATTTCTGCCAAAGTACTTAAAGCCACCAAAGTGCCAACCAGCCGTATATTGCAGATAATATTTGCCCAGTCCCTCACTCAAAAGCGCTCTTCCAACAGATTGCAAAATTAGCAAAGTAGTTCCTGCATTTAAATGTGGCAACCGGTCTGATCCATCAAATTATCGCCCAATATCTTTAACATGCATCGCCTGCAAACTAATGGAACACATCATTTATTCTCAAGTTGCCATACACCTTGATAACAACGCATTCTTCTTCGCTAATCAGCACGGTTTTCGCATTGGTCTTTCATGTGAGTCATAGCTCTTTAAATTCACGTCTGATCTTCATTTAAACCTTGATTCAATTTTTCAAAGCTGATATTATATTCTTAGACTTCTCTAAGGCTTTTGATCGTGTTCCTCACTTGCGACTCATCTGTAAACTTTTTTCTCTCAGCCTAGACCCATTTATCTTATCATGGATAAAATGCTTCCTCGCCGACCGCTTTCAGTTCACCGTCATAGGAGGGCATCCTTCAGCCTCATCCAAGGTTTTTTCTGGCGTTCCACAGGGCTCAGTCCTTGGCCCGCTTCTTTTTCTCATCTATATTAACGACCTTCCTTGTGGCATTTCATCATCAATACGTCTCTTCGCAGATGACTGTCCTCTACCGCCGAATTTCATCTCAAACCGTCCACACCATGCTTCAGGATGACTTAATTTTAATAGAGGACTGGTGCAATAAGTGGCTGACGCAGCTTCATATCTCAATATGCAAGTTTATGCAAGCTTCGCGCAAACGCTCTAACATCACCCATGTGTACTCTTTAAACTCAGTCAATATTTCACAAGTACTAACGTATCGTCACCTCGGTATCCTAATCTCAAGCAATCTAAATTGTTCCGAGCATATAATTAAACTGGTCGCGGAGTGTTCCAAAACACTGGGCTTTATTCAAAGAACATTATCGTTGTCGCCCCCGGCCGTCCGTAAACTCGCATATAAACCTTCGTACGATCCAAACTCGTATACGCATGCGCAATCTGGTGTCCACATCAGACTTGTCTCATCAACTCTTGAATCTGTGCAGAACCGCGCCGCTCGCTTTATATCTTCAAAATACGACTACAAAATCAGTATCAGCAGTATAAAATCATCACTGGATCTCCCCTAATTGGTCTTTCGCTGCAACATATCACGACTATGCCTCTTTCACAAGATTTCATTTCATTTCATTTGCATTTATTTCAGTCATGCACAATGGCTGAGGAGAAAGGAAAAAAAGCCGCGCACGCGGCTTGACAAAGCTCCCATCTCCCGTAGCGGCTTGGCACGGCGATGACAGGCAGCAGTAAAACAATAACAAGAGAATGCATAAAATAACAAATATGTACAATATCTTCATAACAGATCACCAGAATAGTCTCGGTACTGTTACACACACGCAAATGATAGTTTAATCACAGCACATGGATACTTAGTTTATTTTACCGTTGGATATGATTCATTGTTTTGTAAGAACATATTTCTGACAGCGTTATATGAAACGGAAAGAATGGATTGATTAGTGAAAGCATTTCTATTAAGGAAAGATGGCAACACATACCTGAGTGTTTGAAAACCGTAATTTGTGCGTGGACAAGGTACATACCAATATTCGTAGTGTCTTGTGTTGTGAACAGCGGTATTTTCCCGTAGATTCGCAAGGTCAGAAAAGAATGTGCTGTCACTATGTACCTGAGATTTGTACTGCTGAATTACACGGTACTGATGAATAACCCTTGCATCCATAATGCGGTATTTTGCAAATAGAGCACTCGTATGTGCTAAGTATGTGGCACCCGCAATTGCTCTGACTGCATTTTTTTGTAATGTCAAAATCTTTTGAATATTAGTTTGCGCCGTTGTACCCCAAACCAAATGACAATATTTAACATGAGAGTCAAAGAGGGCATGGTAAATAACAAGTTTTGTCCTAGTAGGTATCATGCACTTTAACCTTCTGAGTATGCCGACAACGCGAGCTAGCTTACCCTCTATTTGCTCGATGTGGTAGTCCCATAACATAAATTCATTGAAGTGAACGCCAAGTGTTTTTACAACATTAGTTATTTCTATTATATTACCACCCAATACTAAATCTGTATGTACAGCCCATTTGACATTTTTAGCTCTAAAAAATATCGCCTTCGTTTTCCGTGTGTTTATTAGTAGGGAATTTTTTTCAGACCATGAGTTAAGTTTTCCCGACACGCTATTAGCCTTTTCTACTATATCATTCGCGTTGGTGCCGGTCAGAAATAAAGTAGTGTCGTCAGCGTAAATTACGTATTCTGTTTCGGAGTCAATCTGTACTAAATCATTAATATATACATTAAATAATAAGGGACCAAGGATACTACCTTGAGGTACACCATGCTTTATTTTATTGTAAGTAGAGCGATGATTATCTATAGAAACGTACTGATATCGGTCAGTTAAATAGCTGGTGATATGAGATAGTGCTTTGTTCCGGACACCGTATGCAGAAAGTTTAAGAAGAGTTTCGTGATGAATCCTATCGAAGGCTTTGGAGAAATCTATGTATATTCCAAGGGTTATTTGTTTACATTCAATGTTATTTAAGATTATTTCTTTTTGCTTCAAGAGAGCCATTTCAGTAGAGGACTTAGGTCTAAATCCAAACTGTCTTGGAGTTATCACGTTGTATTTTTCAAGAAAATTGGAAAGTCGTAAATGTATTGTTTTTTCCAAGCCCTTAGAAAAAATAGGCAATATAGACACTGGTCTATAATTACCAAGGTCGTTTTTCGAACCACCTTTATAAAGAACAACTACTTTTGCTATTTTCATGTCCGAAGGGAAAATGCCGGTAGTCAAAGACAAGTTATAAATATAAGTTAAAATTGGGCAGATAATGTCCAAGACGTACATAACAGGTTTCATTTTCAGTCCAAAAGCATCTTCACTGTTTGTATTGTTCATGCCTTTATATATATTAAGCACCTCATTTTCGTCACAACATGTTATAAAAATACTGTTACTTGTATGATTCGTAATGTAATCCAATGCCTTATTGTTGTATTCACTATCAACAAGTCCACTGAAATAGCTATTAAACTTATTTGCGAGTGCGAGTCCACTATAACTAATGCCTTCCATTGTAATACTGTCAATTGTATTTGTAGAGTTAGGGTTCAAGACTCGATTCAACCTATTCCAAACTTTCTTTTTATCGGTCAGACCAGCGAACATGTTAAGGTGATATGCATTCCTCGCTTTTCTTAAAGTTAAGTTCAGTTTGTTTCGGTACCTCTTGAACGTTGCCCACGATTCTGGACTGCGACTTTGTAAGAATTTCTGATAGAGGGAATTTTTTCTGGCAATCATTCGAAGAATATGCGAGGTAATCCAGGGTTTACGAGCTCGTTTTGGTTTCTTTACATCTTTGTACGGAAAGCTATTACGATATATACAAGCGAATATCTTCAGAAAAGAACTAAACGCTATGTCAGCAGTCAATGCAGCAAAAACTGGTTCCCAGTTGACGTTCATTATTTTGCGTCGAAATGTTTCTAACGTGGTTGGGGTGATCTGCTGTATTTTTACATTTGTTTGTTTACAGGTTGATTTTAATACAGGCACACTATTACATACGATGTAAACAGGCAGGTGGTCACTAATAGCATAATTAATAACCCCGGTTGAGAGCACATTTGTTGCGTTATTTGTAATCAGCAAATCAAGAAGTGTTGCCGTAGTGGGTGTTATGCGTGTAGGTAATGCCACAACGTTTACAAGACAATAAGATTCCATTAGTAATAATAGTCGTGACTTTCTGGGTGTATTTTCATGCATATCGACATTGAAATCACCACCTATATATACAGTGTAATTATATTCAGTGGCAAATTGAAAAACATGCTCCATATAGTGAAAAAAGTTCTCAACACAACCATTCGGGGGGCGATACACAACAGTGAAGAGGTTCTTATTGCTACAAACTGAGAGCACCTCATAATCAGGTGTAACCGAAGTAATCTCATCAACCCTTTCACACTGAACACTATCAAGCACAAACAAAGAAACGCCTCCACCTCTTCTGCTTGTTCTGTTTAGGAAGTAAGACTGATAGTTGAGCAGCTCAGGACAATCAACTTTGTCTTTGACCCATGTCTCGGTAAGCATTACCACAGAGAACATGAATTTAAACTGTTCAAGGAATGCACGTAAAATGTCATGTTTATCGCGAACAGACTGAATATTCAAACATAGCACTGAAAAATGGTTAGACTGACCCTGAACCTCATTATTAATATCATTCGGAGAGAGGTAAGTATCACCCATCTAGAAGGAACTAATTACAATCAAGAGCAGTGACTCACTGCAACAGCCTCCTCAAATCGTCATCGCATCGAATGATGTGTGCCAGTTCCCCGTGCGCCTTTCGTACAAGCACTTTGTTGTTCCGGTGCCAGGCATACCTGTAGGCATTCGCATCAGCCCATTTCTTTGCAGAATCGAGAAGCGTTCTGTTCAACCGAGTCAGGTTTTCTACGATTGAGACCTCAGAGCCAGACGTTCTGAGTGATTTGCCTTTCAAAAACCATTGATCTCTGAGCTTCTGGGAAGTGAAACGAACTAGCACACCTGGAACTTTGCCTTGTTTCGCGGGAAGCCTGTGTACGGCATCCACATCACCCCCGCACAGCTCAGGAAGCTCAATTGAGTGGGCCACATCATTCACTTTTTCAAGCAAATTCTCACCATCTGACTCCGAAATGCCATGGAATACCAAATTTTGCCGTCTACTCCTCCACTCCAAATCGTTCACAGTGACCTTCAGATGATTCACTTCCTCATTGTTACTACAACTTTCAAGGACAACAGCTCGCTTTCGAAGTTCCTTAATCTCTGCCTCTTGTCGAGCCATTGTTTTTAACACTTCATCATATTTCTCTGACATCATATTGATCGACTTATCAATATTGTCAACTTTTTCTGGAAGATGTTCAAGTTTCTCAAGTCTCGCAAGGATAGCACTGAGAATGACAGGTATATTGACTTCGTCTCCCTCCTTGCCGCCTCCCGCCCCTCTCAGGCGTGACGAATAGCATGTGCCACATTTCCAGACCTCGAAAAAAGCCTCAGCCTTTCCCTTCGCAGCAGCCTCAGACACCCCAGAACATTTTCCTAGGTGGAACAAGTTGCTACATTCAGAGCATTCCATTACACGGCCTTTGGCTGGAATTGCTTTCGAACATACCGCACATATTTTATTGCGGCCAGCCATGTCTTATCTAACACGGGCCAACAAGTCAAAAAGGCACAGCACAAAGCAAGACACTTTCGGCAGCGGTGGCAGCAGGGTAAGACCTAGACTGAAAATGTAAAGGCGAAAGCACCAACCTGCAACCAGTTGTACGGAGCAATTAGGCTGCGAACCGCTGTCTGCCACCACCGCAGCCGAAGTGACGAGCAGTGGGCGTGACAGGAGCGGCACAAATCATTCCGGTGATAGCAGCCTGGTGACGCTAGCAGCGGTAGTTGCTTGAGGAAACGAAATGCCGTGCATCCACAGCCGATCAGTTCAAAGAAGGTTACTGCAGGTCCCACAGTCTTGGGAATTCCAGGCGAAGGAGAAATCCGTCGCGCAGTCTGCAACCTGCAACCTGCAACCAGTTGTACGGAGCAATTAGGCTGCGAACCACTGTCTGCCACCACCGCAGTCGAAGTGATGCGTGGTGTTGCAGATGCGTGAAGATATTCTATCATTTCACGCATCTGCGCCAATCTTTTCTTCATTCACCAGCACGTTCATCTCGACGCTTATTCAATAGCTTAAGTATACAGCGCCTGCATGGATCAACATCTGCTTTTATTAAGTCATTTCTACCAATCGCAATACAGGAATGGAATGAATTGCCAGATTCTACTGTCATGGAAGTGACCCTGTCAAACTCAAAGACCGGTTACTGTCTTTCTTCGAACAATATATTTGTCTATATTTCTGTTCTCGCCCATAGTTTGATGTGCTTGAGCCACTCGTTTGTAAATCCCCTTCTTTGCTCGATTGATTTTTTGTAACTGTTTCGTGTTCTCATTTGATGTTACTTATTGTATTCCTTGTCCTAATTGCCCTCATCGTATGTTTATATATCTGTTTTCTAGATTTGCTCTTTTTTTCAACCTCTTTGACTTTGTTCTTGTATTGTCCTACGTGCGTCGCCCCCCCCCCCTTATGTAATACCCTGTGAAGGTTCCGTAAGGGATCAATAAATGGTGAATGATGAGGCTGACAAAGTAGGACATGTGCTCAAGGGCATCGCAGAACGTCTTCAATCTGCTCATTTAAAAAACTGCGACAAGATCGATGACATCATAGAACAATGCCGCCGCATCGAGGACGCCAAAAGCCGACGGATCACCCACCATATCGCACGCCATATGTCAGTGCATATGTCAGTGCAAGTTAAAAATCCCCAGGTGGTCGAAATTATTCCGGAGCCCTCCTCCACGGCACCTCTTCCTTTCTTCTCTCTGTTCCACCTTTATCTCTTCCCTTACGGTGCGGTTCAGGTGTCCGGCGATGCAGTGAGAAAGATACTGCGCCATTTCCTTTCCCCCAAAACCAAATTTTCATAAAACGCCGGTGCACTTTGATGCTTTCGTTGGAACGGTAGGTGTCATCCATGCGGCGCCTGCCGTGGAGACCGACCGTAAAGTTAAATTCGTTTTTGGGGAAAGGAAATGGCGCAGTATCTGTCACATATCGGCGAAAACCAGAACCGCGCCATAAGGGAAGGGATAAAGGAGAGACTCCGGAAGAAAGAGCGGCGACGAAGGGCACGGCGCACCCACTCCTCCACCCCGGTTGCCACGGTAACGGCGCATGCGCACAACTTGCCTCTCGCGAGTACCGCGAAATGCTCGACTGGTAGCCTATTGTAGCTCCCGCAAAAAAAACAGCACAAACTAGACGGACGCACAAGAGAAGGAAGGCACCACACATGATAAAGGTTGTATGAAAAGGCGAAAAAATATATGCAGAGAAACCACCGGGAACGGCGCGCACGCATTTTTAATGGACACATTTCTTATTGTGTAGATATTTTGTACATATTGCTTCTCACCCTATCCTCTCTTCCTGTCCCCTAACCTCTTTCATTTCATTTCTCCATTCTACCTGCTATCCTTTATTTCCGCTGCCCCAGCTCAGGTGCTTCAGTGTCGATGGCTGATGCCGGGGCTAGCAAAAATCTTTTCCTTCTTTTTAATAATATTTTAATAAAAAACCACTACCACCACCAGCCTAGTGTAGCTCCCGCCACCAAAACAGCAAAAACTATACGGACGCACAAGAGAAGGAAGGCACCACACGCGATTAAGGTTGTATGAAAAGGCGAAGGAATATATACAGAGAAACCACCGGGATCTGCGCGCATCACGACCGCGTGAAAGCAGCTTGAAACGCATAAAAGGTTGCACACAAAAAGAATACTGGCTAGTAGCAGATGGCAGCTGGTTTTCTAAGTAACGGAGTTCATTATCTAACGGCCTCCGAAGGCTGAGTAAGGCACTAGCTTTTTCTGCTAAAAAATAATTCCATGTCCTCACAAGTCACCTGGTCGTTATGACGGAAATATTTATGCTCGGTAAGTGTGGCGAGCATCCACATTTCCGGCAGTGCACTGAGGACGGTCAAGAGAGTCAGCTGGTGAGTTGTTTTTGCTACGCAGTACATCTAGTACATCCTCGACAAATTTTGGCCAGTTGTAACGACTACAAGACGGCTTGTTAATCGTGCCGAGATGCCTTCCAGCCGTCGAGTGAGCGTGTTGGTGTTCAGTCATAAAAGGCTTTTTGTAGAGGAGGGGATTCTGTTTTTGAGATTTCTACAATGTCTTGCAAGATGTCTTGTGGCTTTAAAACAATTGGCGCTTTAGCTGTGCTGAGCTACAAGATCTGTTAAGATGTTTTGAAATGATCTTGAAGCAGACTGCAAGATAATTTGTCAAGATGTCCTAAAAACATTACTGTGTTGGGGCTGGCTGAGGCGTATATAAGGCGGCTTATATTACCGAGAAAGCTAGATAATAGCCGCCCAGTAGACTCTTAGGTGTTCAGTAGGCCCTCGGAACCGTGACGCAACCCTAACCAGGATCTTCACACAATAAGAGCGTTTCTCTGTAATTAAAACAATCAATCAGCGGTCATATTTCATTTTGCCCGCGCCTCACCTGATTTCAACATCGCTCACGATGTCACACCTGCCGTTCAATGGCTTAAAGCGAAGCAGAAACTTGGGAGCAGATATTCAGTTATAAATTATTTACCGAACGAGAGCTAATTGCTCGTGATGATCCATGTTTACTAACGTCTTGCGCATATCATAAAAAAAGCACAGAACAATCGTGTCCGTGTACTTCTTCCAATTGGGTGCTAGAAGACGAAGAAGACCAAGGTAAGGTGAAGAAAAAGAAAGCGAGTAGAACAGGAGAAAGCGTTCGTTCGGCTAATCCTCGCGCGTGGGCACGTGCCATATTTACTGAGGCAAAGAAGAAGAAAGCGTTCGTTCAGAAGCCAGCTTTTAGATGCCGAAGATGGAGGACACTGGAGTGGGCTCCACAATATGGGTTCAATCTGTCTGCGAAGGTCGCCAGCTTCCTGGGGCATACACCTTTTGTCTGCAGGGTGAGCTGCACCCCCACACCTGCATCGACAGCGGCCGCGGCAACCCGGGCCTCAGCTTCGACCGCGGCACTCCCGCATCGTTCAGCTGGGGACCGCCGCAGACGCTCTTTGAGGTATCCCGGGGATCACCTCCAAGAATGACCTCTGAACGCGGCCAGCCGCTTGTCCGTGGCGGGCGCACTCGGACGGCATCTGGCCGGTCTCCGCGGCCGGGACGCAGTTCGCCAACGCCATCGCCGGGTGTTCGTGGATGCTGGCTCACGCCGACTACGCCGGCAGGGTTTCCGGATAAACGAGCCTCCTGCGAGGACCTCAGGCATCGACTTTCCAGCCGCCGAGGCAGGCCGCTTGACTTTCATCGTGCGCAAGCCAACACAGGCGGAAGCCCACAAGAAATTCGCAGTGGGTCAGAGATTTCTCAGAGATCTTTTTCCCGGAGGTCAAGAGAGCTCAACCGCGTTACTTCGCCGTCACAAAAGACTCGGGGAGCGAGGCCAGCGGAAAGTGTTGGGCAGGCCGATGATTTAGGACGCAAGCGAGCGCGCACCTCTGCAGGTTGCGATTCGACTGAAGGCGGAAGATACAGAAGCCTTCAGAGGACCATGACGAACGACGAGGCATGGTCTGTGGCCATTTTACAGGCCGTGGTTCTCTGACGAAAACAAGCATCTTGTAAAAACTTCAGTGATCAAGAGCATAACAAGACGGCCAGTGGGAAGCACGCATCAGGTCAAGGCGTCGCGCTAGAAATGAAGGAAAACCAGGAGCTGTCCTAGATAGAAGCAGACTCCTAGCTATAGGACAGCTAGCACCAAGCCAGTTGAAACTAAACCGAAGAGCAGTGTTCCACGCAAGATTAAACCGTAAGTATTCATCCTTACAATGAAATCCCTGAAGATCCACCGCTATTTGCATGGAGAAGGTCACATGTGGAGAAATATAGAGAGAAGTCATCTCACAGACACTATCAAGAACGCAAGTACAGTCACAAAGGAGCCTAGATTGAATTTAAATGAAAGAGGTGTGAAGAAGACGACGTGGATTAACCGAAGAATAAAGAAGATGAAAAAAAAAGCATTCGGTGTGGTGTAGAGAGATGATTGTTGGAGAAGCATTCGGTGAGGTGGAGAGAGATTGGTGGAAAAGAGAAGGAGAAAACGACTACAAGGCTTACGTGGTGTAACGCCGAGGATATAAAAGGGCGAGGGAGAGCGAGGCACAGGGGCGAAGAACAGAAAAGAGGAGGCTCCGGCGGGTCACGGACACATCGGCTGGAAGAGAGCGACGCCGGCTACAGCTCCGGTGAGCTCGCGTTCTACAGCTTCGCATCGTAGACTACCTGCCGTGCCTGAGCCCTTTCATGGGAGTCAATGGAGGACGCTACCACCTGCTACGGCCAGGGGTGTCTCCAGCGCTGTTGCCACCCATCCGGGTGGTGCCCCCAACGCCAACACCGGCATCACCTCCATGGGCGCTTGGACCGGGAGCTTATACTATGCAGCCAGCAACGCCAGCCCAAGTACGTCGAACGCCGCCTCGACGCCGGCTACTGGATCCATACAACGCCGCAGCCGCACTGAACCAACCGTGAGCACGAACGCCGACCGCTATTAGTAAAACTAGTAGTTGACGCTGGTAGCAGTGTGCCCGGGTCGTGGGTATTTATAGTATTTGTGCTTTGTGTTAGTTTTGTTAGTTTTGTGTTCTAGTGTGTGTGTCACGTGTCGCCTAGTCCATTCTTTCGGTCCGAGTGTTCTCCGGGGAGATCCGTGACAAGTACACAAGCTGCAATAAACTATTAACGTATGCTCATAACTGCCACGTGCTGAAGTTACCAAGTAACCGTGGGTAATATGGAACCGAAGCCCACTGATCGCGTGAAATGTGCCCGCTCTGCAATGTGCACTGAAGAAAACCAACAGGGAAATAACCTGACCGAACAAGAAAGCACTTTCATCTCCGTGGGCGCTGACACCTGTCGGGCCCAGTGTTCCACTCCATATTCAAATTGGGACAAAGAAACAGTCCATCAAGTCGACATCATTTGAGAGTGACGACGAAGGCCCTGTATTGTACAAAACCTTTTATGCCCGGAACAGTTCGCGACAACGCTACCGTGCCAAGGGGCTGGCTGGCACTTCATCGAGTTCATACTCAGCAGGAAGCATCGCAGAGGACAAAATTTCCCTTCCGGCGAGCACCCGTCCCACAGCCGTCACCAGGGTGCCAAAGATGTAATGGAAGGATTACTGTGTCACGTTACTAGTTACTGTTTTATTCCAATTGTCCCCTCCTCCGCCGCTTCTTCAGAAAAAAAGCGCAGAGCACTTATAATGATGTTGCAATAAAGAAAATGTACAGTTTTACCGCGTGCTGTTTTTTCATGGCGCCATTGCGACCCAGGTCGGTCGTTGTGCTGTGAGAGTCGGGCTCTCCTTCCTCGAACCGCGGAGGAAAGGAGTGAGGAGGAAATAAGTGGGTTCCGCCCACCAATGGCGCACAATGCATCCGGTTCGCGTGCGGTGTGTGTGGTGCTCCACCAGCCGAAATAGTGCAATCGGGAAGGTGCTGGTAGTGCCCTTCTCCACCTCTCCGACGGGGCTGCCTGTGCGGACGGGCAGATGATCCGGGGCTACAACTCCACCTCTGTGACGTTTGTAACTGGGAGGCAGCGGCGATGTCAACACTGTGGAGATAATTGGAAACTACTGTTGTCCACTCTACTCTCCTCTAAGAGTGGCCTGCTCTCAGAATTCTCAGCGCACGATCTCTCACTTGACGGATGGACTGCGAGGGTGAGGGTGTGAACATCCTGGCCGCGACTGAGGGGTGGATGGTTCGACACATGCCGTATTTTAAAGCGAAAACTTTACTACTAGAGCCAACGAGCCATTTCGGCTCGTCGCGCACTTCAGCCGCATGCGCGGGCCCACGAGCGACCTTGAGCCGCCGTTCCCTAGCATCAGTAACGCAGCCATGCTCCAACAGATGGCGCCGCCGTTGACGCCGCTGCCGTCACCGTTCGCTCCACCAGATGTGCTCCGCTGGGGTAGAGGGAGAGGAGGTGTCGCCTAGCGGTGGGTATATATGTATGTATACGCTTCGCCTCGGTGTACTGTAGGGCGCGATTGTCCGGGGCGTGGTCACTCTTGCTTTCGCCAGGGGCGCGATTGTCCGGACCCCTTAGAGTATCTGTTACGGGTCCATTTGGACTTATTTTTGGAAATGTGGCGGAGAGTTTGAAGGATGCTTCACTCCCGCCACTGGTTGGCCCGGTATTGGACTGCCTCCGGGATCGGCCTCTTCTTTAGCGCGTCTTTACTATCTTGTCTTTCTATCCCATCTTTCAACTCTGAGTTCCCGGGTTCGAACCCGACCGCGGCGGCTGCGTTTTTATGGAGGAAAAACGCTAAGGCGCCCGTGTGCTGTGCGATGTCAGTGCACGTTAAAGATCCCCAGGTGGTCGAAATTATTCCGGAGCCCTCCACTACGGTACCTAATTCTTCCTTTCTTCTTTCACTCCCTCTCTTATCCCTTCCCTTACGGCGCGGTTCAGGTGTCCAACGATATATGAGACAGATACTGCGCCATTTCCTTTCCCCCCCAAAAAAAACCAATTACTATCTGCACGTGGAAGCTATTGTGGCTCGCCTTGAGCCAGTGGGCAGGCCTGTGCACTTTCCTTTTCTTTCTTCCTGGCAAGAACTTCTCTCTCTCTCGCTCTCGGTGTATTGTAGTCGTTATGGAGAGCGCGAAAGAGATGCAACAACGACAGAACGAAGTGAGGAAGAGCCAACGCGCTCAAGAGACGCCAGAAGAACGCGCCGCATGACTCGAGACGCGTCGTAACGAAGATGCGGGTAAATGAAGTCGTGGCACCTCCCTGAGTGACTATTCAACTGCGGAAGAGACCGGTTTGAGTTCTCAAGAGCGTCAGAATGAGAAGCTGCGACTAGGGTTAACCAGAGCTAAACCATAAACCATAGGTTAATTGGAGACACATGGGAGAGGCCTTTGCCCTGCAGTGGGTGTAGTAAGGCTGATGATGATGATGATGATGAAACCATAGCCATTTTTTTTGATAGCCAATGTCACGGTAGTGCTCGGCGAGAACAAAAAATAGCTCTCGTTTTGCATGCCAATTTCGAGGTGTTGTGTGTTCGCGTAGGACAAATTGGTTCCAGGTCACAGCCGTAATCACGAAAATCATCGTCGTTCCTGCATCGCTGAACGAAGACCTCCTCCTCAAATTCTCTGCTATTAAGCCGCGTCAGATAGGCCTACGCAATGCCAGCAGAGTTCCTTTCGTCATTTAACTTGACTCCGTAAGGCTTCGCCTAAGCTTCCCTTCGCTCCGCAGTGCTGCGACATTTGCCCTCGAATCTTCCGAACCATTTCTCGGCGCTAAATCGATCTCGAGATGGCAACTTCTGCGCCGCCTTGGTCGGAACTGCTCTGAAGCACGATTGTGTAACAGACGCTTGACGACGCTTCCAGTGCTCAGGTCAACAGTCACCCGATGAGCAGCATTACATGTCCGCAAATGATTCGCTTTGACCGCTGAGTGCGTGAATGGGGCTATACACGTGTCAAAGGCCCGACTGCCCCGCACCGCTCCTTCCCACGCGCAGAAAAAAAAATGCCAGGGTTTAAACTTGGTTAAACCGATTATAGTATGAAAGCATTCTGAAGGTCAAATTGTGACAATGGCCCTGGCCAAATCTAGAGTTCGCCACCGTGTCGGACACGCTCAATTACGGTTCGGTCAAAATCTACCAAGCTCAATTTGCAGGGGTGGGTAGGTAATATTCTGGGGCTCTCCTGGGCCAAATTTAGATTTTTTTATAACGTTATTTATTACCTCAGGGCATAAGAGGAGTTGAGAAGGCAGAAAGAGAAAGAGTGGGTGGGAGTTAAATGAAGGAGAAAATGTGGGCGGATCTAATGATGGCGAGGAGGGAACGGTGATGTGGCCCCTGCGTCCAAGCGACATATGAGGGCGGGTTGTCCGGCATGAAATACGGTGCTGAGATCACCATCGTGTTGGGCGCGGTCAATTATGGCTAGACATCAATTTTGTTCCAAATAAGAAATCGGTTTTTGTAGCGAGAGCCACACTGGGCTCCCAGTCGAGCATTTCGCGGTACATGGGAGAGGCCAGTCGTGCGCATGCGCCGTTACCATGGCAACCGGAGAGGAGTAAGGTGAGGCGAGCGCTTTGCCATCGTCGCGGCCGAGCGCTCGCTCCACCGTCGTAGCCGATCGTGACTTCACGCGGAAGAGCAGTTGTGCGCATGCGCCGATACCATGGTAACTAGAGCGACCCCACAGCTGCGCCGCCTTTTTTGTCGCCGCCTCGCCGCACGCCGCTTTATCACCCGAACCACTCGTCGCAACCGCAGCATTGCGTATAAAAGGCGGAGATGTAGTGGGCGTCTATCACAATGTTTGACATGCATGCACATAAGAGTCCAGCCGCTGCTAAACGGCGGTATAGACAAGAGATAAACTCCTCCAATCCTCAGGTTGTCGCCTGGCAGTTGGCTACTCAACAAAGAGAGAATGAGCGTCACAAGGCGAAGAGAGCAGCGGAGAGGCCCGAACAGAGAGAGGAACGCCTTGCCAAACGGAGATACCAGACTGCCGAGCGTTATAGACTGCGCATAGCTGCCGAGATGGAGCCTATAGAAGGCGTCAGTCGACGGGAGCCAACAGAAGAGGATGTGGTGGCCCGTCGTCTGACTGATCACACCATTCGAATTTCTGAAAATCAAGATCAGTCAGGGAAACGTACCTCTCGCTACGTATATCCCGGCATAGCCGAGCTAAGCCACATCCACTTTTTTTAGGAAAGGAAATGGCGTGGTAATAGTCTCTCATCTTGGTAGGTCGCTATCTGATCTGAAAAGATTTTTTTTCCGGGGGGGGGGGGGGGCGGGCGTTGGCGCGTGGTCGAAGGTCAAAGGCCATGCCACCATAGTGGACGCGGCTGGTCATGGTGAACTTTGCAGAGATAGGACACCTTATGTAGCTTAAAGCAACGCTGTTGGTGTAGAAGGCATCGCAAAGTTATTTCAGGGTCATCTGGAGACACGGAATCGGAGATCCGAGTTTTGCATCTAGTAGAACTTTTGCTCTAAAAATTTCAGTCCACTTTCTTAGTGGCTCTGCCTGGCGACACTCAGTACGGTTTTTATACTACAGCGTAAGGAAGGCCATAAAGGCGAAATCTTCCAGGAACCGCAGTCTGTGTGAAGCCTGCACCTGAAAACAGTGGCAGGTGGAGAGAACGGAGTCCCCTCCACGCCACTTGTAGGAGAGAGTAGGGAGAGGCCGGACTAAGAATGACTCACCAGGAATGAAAATGACTAAGAGCGACTCAGCAAAAACGAAAAAAAAGTGATTACGAATAGGAATTTAATAAGAATAGCAGACGCAGAATAGAATCACAAATAGAATACAACTAGAACTGGAATAGATTGGTGAGCGAAAAAAAAGGAATCAGAACAGGACGAGAATCGCATTTCCACCGCATCAATCCAATTGCCCGCCGCTATTTTTTTCTTCTTATTGAGCATATTTGCCCTTTGACATAAGTTAGAGGAAAAGGTAAAGGCTGGATTCGTTGTTGAATGTCAACAGGGCGTGATGCTGAGGCCAGCGTGTCCCCATGCGCGTGTCTGGCTGGCGGGCGTCTTGGATGGTGGCGTTGGCGGCGCAGATGTTCGCTCGCAGCTCGAAGTCCGGGGCAAGTGCCCGAAAAGTGTTTCGCCGTTGCCTCCTTGGCGGGAGCGGGGCAGAAGAGACATTTCAGTGGAGGGGTATGCGACCTTGATGACCGGGACGCCCTGACCGCAGGAGCCAGAGCAGCGCCCATTCTTCGCAGCGCGTCTTTGGGGGTCTTCAGAATATGGGAACCGTTTTGATTAGGGGGACAGGAGAATAGCGGAACGACAGTGCGCATGTTCAGAACAACAGCACCACTAGGGTTCTTGTCCTGCGCATGAGCACTTGCTCCCAGCTATTGCACAGCCCCGCTTAACCGATAGGGTCCCCCTGTTCGAAACTGCCTTTTCCCACGGCGAGTTAGGGCGCGTCAGATTGCCTTTGCTCGCGAGGACGGCTTTCTAAAGCTCTGAAGCTCCAGGCATGAAGCGACAGAATCAAGGAATGAAGCGTGTCTGCATGACATCATGTGTGCCTCATCGCGCTGACAGTATTTGTCCCTGAGACCTGCCCTTCCCCCAATCGCCGACTGATCGCCGTGCAAGTTGTTTCAAACCGCCGCAACTCGGGCGCTTAAGATACTAGACAACAGCCGCGACGGCCGGCGACATCTTTTCTTTTCTCTTTGCATCAAATCAAATCAAATATTTATTTCATGTATAAATACATGAAAGGGCTCCGGAAAAAGCTGCCCAAAGGCAACTTGGCTGGCCCGCTAACCCAGTCGTTTTGACAGGCGGAGATAACACACAGATTGAATAAACCACTGCTACTACTATTCGTGCAAAGCAATTAATCGTGCGAAAGAGCAAAGTGCTAGAAGGGACGATTTGGTGATGCGCTAGTTTTATCTACTCATGACGACAATCAACGCGCCACATCTCGTAAGATAACAGGGGCGAGATATAAACCATGGCCCCCGAGAGGAGCATTAAGGCAAGATTTTGCTAAACTTTCTTGAGGTCTGCCGCGTCACCCAGTCTTGAAGGCCATCTATGAGCATTGCGAACACTGCCACCTGGATAGACCGCTTCGCGGCGCTGAACCCTACCTACAGCGCTGACCAATCGCTGCATCATGCTGTTCGGCGTCAGAGTGGGCCCCATTTTTGTGTAAATCGTAAAAAAAAACTACGGCATCTCTTTTTAGAAATTTGTGACATTTATTCGAAAAGTATTCGAGAACATACTCGGTTCCTTTCGAACTATTTTTAAGATTCACTATTTCGGTCGTTCCGAGAATCGAATAGGACGACACTCGAATCGCTATTCGAAATATCGGAATCCGGCACCACTATTATAAAGCATAATGAATCTAATGTCTCGTTTGCAAACATTTCACTGGGATGAATTTGAGCTCCGAGCGAGTTGCGTAAGTTTAAACACAGGAAACCGTAGTGCATCCCATCACAACTCCCATCTAGTTAGTTAGCTAGTTATATTGATTTTAATGGCGCAAAAGCAACTCAGGCTATGATGCGCCAAACACACGCTTAGAGCTTTTGTTAAAGGTTACGCTTTTTATATCTAAAGTTTGTTTAAAACATTGGCTTCTCTGAGAAATTTTTAAAATTCTTGAAAAATCAAGTAGTGCTTGATCACCCAAAAGTAACATAGCGTGTAGTGCGATGTATTCATTGCAGAATGTTGTAAAATATTTTTTCCTCAGTTGTTCCAGTTTTGTGCTTACAATTAAAATGCAGTTTACCGTGAGTTCATCACCACACAATTCGCAGAGAGGTTTGTCTTTTTTTGTCAGTAAGAAGTTGTGTGTAAGGTGTGTGTGTGTCCAATGCATAGTCGACACAAAATAACTTCTGTAAAATGTTCCTGGTGTTTAGATGATCTCCATTCTCCCAAAACGGGTTTTATATAATGTAGTTTGTTTGTCTGTTCTTCCAATGCAACCTGCTACTTATTCCTGAGTTTACTGTGCAGTAAATTAGAAAAATCCCTCTGTGGTATGTTAACTTGTTTTATATGACCAATTCGAGCTTGTGCTGCGCAAGCATCTGCTCTCTCATTACCTAAAATTCCAACAAGGCTAGGGACCCAGCAGAATATAATGTTATGTTTTTGCTTGGTGATATTAGCTATGTTATGTATGATTTTTCCTAATATAGGTTCAGCAGCATTTGAGAAGTGCGGCGCTTTGAGCTTACTCAGTGAATCGGTGTAAATGATGCTATTTTTTGTTTTGTTTTACTATTTGTTCTACGGCTACAAAGATGGCATAACACTCCGCCGTAAATACCGATGCATACTGTGGCAATCGTATCATTTTTTTTTATTTTTTGCTTGAATTACTGCACTTCCGACATGACTTTCTGTTTTTGAGCCATCAGTGTAAACTTCAGTGTAGGCGTCACATTTTTCTTGTAGTGCGAAGAAGTCTTGCAGTATGTGCTCGTGTGGCATTTCCTCTTTGTTTACGAGTGTCAGTGTGAAGTCACATACGGAAGGGAGGCTGTACCTTGGTGGCCGATATTCATGTCTTTGTGCAATATTCGGTAGGGCGTCCAGCACTGCTAACTCTTCACATTTAACTTCAAAGCGCATTATTATTGGCGTGATAAAATGTGGTTTATAATTGAATAATCTTCTAGATGAGCACTTGGTAGCAATGGGATAGCAGAGATGTTTAGGAAGAGAACGAGTTTTTATGATGTACGTGCATGTTAGTGTGACTCTTCTATCATCTAGTGAGGACACATTAGCTTCAACATAAAGACTATTTACCGGGGATGTTCTATATGCTCCAGTTGATATGCGCAGGCCAAGATTATGAACAGGGTCCAGTCGTTTCAAGTAAGATGCTCTTGCTGAACCATATACTATGCACCCGTAGTCCAGCTTGGAGCGCACTAAAGAGCGATATATTTGTAATAGGCATGCTCTATCGGACCCGCACCGTTTTCGCGAGAGTACCTTTAATACATTGAGGGCTTGGGATGCTTTCTTTTTAAGGTTGCTAATGTGTGGTAGAAATGTAAGTTTCTTGTCAAAAGTGACGCCTAAAAATTTATGTTCCTGTTTGACTGGCAGTGTGGTTTGATTCAAGCACAGATTGGGATCGACCTGTAGGCCCCGTCATAATGAGAACAGAACAGCTACTGTTTTTTGAGGGGAGAACTTGAATCCATTTTTCTCTGCCCAAGCAGCCAGTTTATTTAGTGTGATTTGTATTTGTCTCTCGCAAGACAGTATGCTGGAAGAAGTGTATGCTATCTGTAGGTCATCTACATAAACTGAATACATTACGGATTGGGTATTACTTTGGCCAAAGATTTCTTTTTTTACTATGAAGAGTGTCGTACTAAAAATGCATCCCTTGGGTACGCCATTCTCTTGGGTGAATGTCATTGACAGAGTTGCTCCTAGACGGACTCTGAATGTACGGTTAGTCAGGAAGTCGTTCAAGCAGTTCAGCATCCTGCCGCGGATCTCTAGCCCTGGTAGGTCATGGAGGATGCCGAACTTCCACGTGGTATCATAGGCCTTCTCCAAATCGAAGAAGACCCCGATACAGTGCTGTTTGTGGATGAACGCCTCCCGGATGGTGTTTTCTAGGCGGACAAGGTGATCAGTGGTCGAGCATGCTTTCTTAAATCCACATTGATGTACATCTAAGAGTCGACGAGATTCAAGTGTGAAGGTCAGTCTGATGTTTATTATGCTTTCGAAAGATTTAGCAAAGCAGGTGGTGAGGGTTATCGGTGTGTAATTGTTAGGACTTGTTGGTGGTTTTCCGGGTTTCGGGAAAGGTGTTATTATTGCTTTCTTCCACTCCTCGGGTATATTCCCAGTTGCCCATATTTTGTTAGAGAATTTCAACAATGCCTGCACGGCAGCCTCGGAGAGATGGGCAAGCATAGTGTAATGCACATTATCTGGGCCTGGTGCTGTCGTTTTACCAGAAGTTAATACCCTATTCAATTCCTGGAGTGTGATGGGTTGATTGTAGTCCTCGTGCATACCTGCTGCAAATGAAAGTTTTTGTTTTTCTGCTATTGCTTTCTCCTTCTGGAACGTGTTTGTGTAATTGGACGAACTGGAAACTTCAGCAAAATGCTCACCCAGTATGTTGGCCTGTTCTTCTAATGATGTTTGTGTCCCGGGTGTAGTCAAAAGAGGAAATGTGAAAGGGGTATGGTCACTAATGAATCTACGAACCTGTTCCCACATTTTTGTTTTGAGGTTACTGAGCTGTTTTTTGAGGACACATATTTCTGCCACGAGGATTTCTCGGCATTTCTTCGAACGAATCGCGCTCTGGCCTTGGCCCTCTTAATCTCAATCAAGTTCTCCGCTGTGGGATACCGACGCAGAGAGCCCCAAGCATTATTTTGTTGTTTTTTTGCCAATGTGCGTTCTTGAGTCCACCATGCTTTATGTTTTTTGTGTACGAGTCCTGTTGTTTCTTTGGTATGGCTAGTGTAGCGGCCGATATTATGCATGTAGTAAACATTTCATTAATTTCGTCTATGCTGAGGTCTTCACAAAATTCTTTTTCTAGTGTGGCACTTGCTGTAAAAAGGGACCAGTCGGCGAGGTGAAGTTTCTAGCGCCGAGGTCTGGTGAGGATGACTGGAGTAGACGATGAGAGGCTGATGATAGTAGGTAGGTGATCACTTTCCAGAGGGTCATTTCAAACATCCCATTTAAAATCGTTAAAAAGCGATAGTGATGCGAAAGCTAAATCGAGAAAGCTCATTTTTGCCGAGCTTGGGCAACAATAATTGGCTTTTCCCGTATTTAAAAAACAGATATTATTTGAGAGGATACAATCTTCGATTATTTGTCCCCTTGAGTCACATCGTTCTCTTCCCCAAAATGGGGAGTGAGCGTTAAAATCGCCAACTACCAGATATGGTCCGGCAGTTGTTCAATCAGGCCTTCTAATTCTTCGATTGTTAATGTGATGTGCGGGGGAAGATATACAGAATATACTGTTATTGTTTTGTAGGTAACGACGCTAACTGCAACTGCCTCAAGTTTTGTGTTAAGTTTAATTTTGTGAGCAGGGACGCCGCTTTGAATGACAACTGCCGCACCACCCGAGAGTCTATTTGACTGCTCGCGATCGCGTCGATATGTTTTATAGTGTTTTAAGATATTCACATGTTGCGGACTAAGATTGGTCTCCTGAAGGCACAAAGCAATGGGCAATATTGACCCTAAAATATGTGTTACGTCACTGTAGTTTCTCAGTAATCCTCGACAGTTCCATTGAATCACAAAAGTCATGTTTGTGTTGTTGAGTGGGAATGGAGCAGAAGGAATTTACTTTTCTGGGCCCGTAATTAAGGGTCTGCCTTTTTTTCGCTCGAGAGAGCTGTTCCGCCGCTTCAAACCAGACGGACTGGGAGTTATATCCATTACTTCAAGAGGGGTGCTGGAGGACCGCGAAGCCGCGGATGTCTGATTTTTAGGCCTGCCCCGTTGGGGGAAGTCCTGCGGGAGGCCGACCCATTGGATGGATCTCTCTGCTTTGGGGATGGCAGAGCAGCTTTCGCTGTCTCTGCCTGGGGCGTGGGTGGCTCTGCCATAGGCTCACTGAGCGTGGCCTTGGCAGATACCGGAGTGCTGTGTGGCACACCGCCCCCGCGCACCACATCAGCAAAGATTGTTTTTGTAGAGAAGGTGAAAGTTTTCTTCGCGTGGAAAAGTCTCGCTTCCTTGAATGTGATGTTTTGTTTTGTTTTCATTGTAATGATATCTTTTTCATTTTTCCATGCTTGACATGGCCTTGAATATGCTGGGTGATCATCTCCGCAGTTTGCGCAGCGAATTGCTGCTCCTTCACAGTTATCGGAAGCATGGTCTTTTGAGGCACATTTAGCGCACCTTTTGTGGCCACGACAACACTGTGACCCGTGTCCATCTCTTTGACAATTGAAACACCTTCGTGGATTTGTAATGTAATGACGTACATTTATTTTCAAATAGCCTGCTTCTATGGACTCTGTAAGTGTGCTGCAGTTGAACGTGAGGACTATGTGTTTCGTTGGGATTTCTTTGTCCTCTTATCTTTATACGGTGTACGTTTATGACGTTTTGGTCCTTGAGACCTTCCAGCATCTCTTCCTCAGTGAGGTGGATAAAATCTGTTTCAGAAATCACACCACGGACGGTGTTCAAGGATCGGTGTGCAGTGATAGACACAATGTTGTCCCCAATTTGCACGTGGTTATAAAGTTTAGAGTATTGGAAGATGTCTTTTAGTTCAAGTAGTAGGTCCCCATTGGGCATTTTTGACAGTTTTTAGCCTGGACCGATGGCATCAATCAGACATTTTGAGACTAAGAATGAGGACATAGCTCTTGCAGTTTCTTCTGTTTCCTCATTATGGAGGACATAAAATTTTGGAAATGATTCCTTCGTTTTCTTGAAGCAGTGAATAGTTATATCTTCCGTCCGCACTCTTTTATGAGAGTGATCAGGTTTTGAAAGGGGGGGAGCCATAAAAAAAGTTTGGTGTTCGGCAGCTCTGCTAGCCGCCCACCACGGAGCCCAACATGGGGATGGGACAGGAGCCTTTAAAAAGCCCTGCCCACACCAGCTATACACCGCCACTATAACCTAATACGGCATAACACAGGGTTGTCAGCCACACATGGTTAACCCTCGCCGCCTATGAAAAGTGAAAAAATCGAGAAAGGAGGAGGGGACAGGAAAGTTGTAAGAAAGAGATACGAAAGTGAAAGATGGAGGGCAGGACAGGAAAAGGCGACTGCCGATTTCCCCCGGTCAGGTCAGGCCGGAGGTGCCGTCTACAGGAAGCTGGGGCCAAAGTGGTGTGTTGCCTCCACCGAGGGGCCTTAAAAATCCAAACGCTCGGCATCGGCTCAACCACCAGGATCCCCTTTTCTCCGGACACGGCGATGCCACGCATGGCGAGGCGCGGGTGCTCGGGTCCGTGGTGATGCACGGTTCACCATCATCCCCCTACGGGGATGTCCCTGCGGATGCTCGGGAACCCGCGGTGTCGCCACTCACCGACGCCTGCAAGCTCTACATGCCCCCCTGCAGGGCACAACTCCCATCTGATTACCTCTTAAGAGTTAGCCTTCATAAGCGTCATGCATTGTCTTTGTGGGCGGCACCGACGCCAATAAAGCGGATTTCAGAGCGCATTTGCTCTGCCCTATGCAAGAACATTCTGTCTTCACAGTGGTCTTTCAATACCTAGGAAATCGCCAGTACGTTTTGTGAGCTATACTATTTTCACCTTTATAGATATCTTCAAGTGTTTATCTGAAATTTTTTATCCATAAAAGCTCTGTCATTTACGACTCACCCGAAAACTGGTTGAATTTTTAAGTGAAGATTAAACCGTTTTAGTCAGAGTTTTTGTGTGTGGGGAGGGGCAATAATTCCACTCTGAAGGACGCCAGTAAAATCTTCGTCAGTTGTCGCCTGCAGTTCAATACTCATGATTGCTTGAATTCTACCTTATTATTGTGCATAAACTTCTGCCGCCTGGGCTTAAGAGATATTGCACTCAAATGAAGTTTGCGCAGAAGAGCTAATAGAGATAAAGGATCGATTTCTTTTTTAATGCTTAACGGCTCGTTATGTTGATGTAGCTATATGCAAACCAAAAACCTTCGTTGTCGTCATGCACCCCGAGCAGGCATGTATCCAGGGGAGGGAGGGAGCGAAGACAAAGCCCCCTCCCCACCCGCTCCCATCCTTAGGTCGAAAATTACCTTCGGCCCCATCCCATCCTCCCCCAAAAAAATTACTCTTAAAAATACATGCAATAATGCTAAAGTCGGAAAAATTTGTTTCCTAGCTACAAACCTTGTACCTTATTTTTTATCAATTAGGTTTTACTCAATCCGCTTAAAGGCAGATTGAGTAAAAGTTTTAAGTTGCTCGGTTGACAGTTAGGCGAATGGTTAATTGGCTTCTTGTCTAGTTATTACCTGGTACATCATTTCCATTCCATGTTCAAGAAATGTTGGATTGAACGCTGGAGATAGGATTGAGCGGACGCAGCTTGTCTGCGCTCCGTGGATTTCTCGTCCTGTGCGTGCAAGATCCATTCGCAGGTCCACATTTTTGTCCGGATTAGACGTATAACGTCGAGGACTACTCGTGGATACGCTTTGATCCCAAGAAGTGACTTTCTTGGCATTATGCGGGACTTTAAAGCCCAAGCCAAAACGTGGGATCACTAAGCCTCGCAAGCACTTCGGCACCGGGCCCGGCGTCCGTTGCCGCATTCGGCCTGACCAGCAAGCAGCTACTCCGCTACGGCTTCGACGATGGATGTGGACCACACCCATGGCTACGACCCCGAGTCTGGAGGATTCGGAAGTGTTCCGAGCAGCAGCAAACAAGGCGAGGGGAAATTTGATAATTCACAGCCAGAACCTGGATGGTAGACGATATACCCCAGGGCAGGACAGCGTGCACAAGGGCACTGGGCTCCGAAGGCATACGATGACGACCCGAAGTCACCAGCAGCGGATCCCACGAGCTGCAAAGGCCCCGGAGACTGCCTGACCTCGACAAGTATGAATTTAAAGTGATTATCAAGCCGAAAAATCGTTTGGACCTAAAAATGTGGGGGGGGAGGGAAGTGTACACCCACTTAACGTCGCGTTCGAAAGCGCGTTACGTGGCAAGACGCTACTCGCCAAACCTTACATCAGAGTTATTGAAGAGCAAAACATCATCATCGCGGCAACATCCCATGTCGAAGACGCCACAGTACTTGCGAAGATCGATCACATCAACCTAGACGGGAAAAAGTACCACCTCAATGCCTACGTGAGAACACCGCAAGACTCATGCAAAGGGGTGGTGCACGGGATTGACCCCAACGCATACAGAGACCTAGAGAAAGACTTTTCCTCAGAAACCCACGAAATATTAGGCGTCCGAAGGCTCGGCAGATCCAACTCGGCGGTGATACTGTTCAGTGGATACAAAGTCCCTTTCTTTGTTACGTACGGGTGGATCGAGCGCAAATGTTTTCTTTATAGGAAAACTAGACCGTTTTGCGTACTGTGCGGCAGGGAAGGACATAGACCGGACGTCTGCCCCAGCCCAGCTGAATCGAAATGTGACTCGTGCGGCAAGCTGAATCCCGGGGAAGCTCACGATTGCACCCCAACTTGTGCGGCATGCCAGGGTAATCACGACACCTACTCAAGGGAATGCAAAGCGAAGTTTCTGGATCCCATCAATAAGCCTAGGAAACATCAACATTTCGATGATCAGGAAGAGAAACCGACAACCAGTGGCACCAGCAAGAGCTACGCGGCAGCTGTACGCACCAGCCGAAAGGAGCAGTTCGACAAGAAGGAATTCAGAAGAGCGGCCTCCAATTCTACGTCCAGGTCCAGCTCAAGATCTAAGTCTAGTCAACGTCGTAACTCGTCAGGCCGATCCGGAACGGAAGAGTCAAGACATCATAAAGAGCAGGGGACCACCAGGTCGGTCTCCTTTGCATCTACGGCGGATCCACCGGCACAGGAGACGCCACGCACCCGAGAACGCGGACCGTCTTCTGAGAAGCAAGAAGACTCAAGACACATCGTAAAGGTGGGCTATGCTGGTTTGCCTCTATCCCTCCCCGGAAACGCGATATCTAAGGAGTTGAACGACCTGAAAGCAGAAATTATTCAGCTAAAAAAACAGAACGAGGCGTTGCGTGCTGAACTTAAATTGGCCAGGCTGCAGTCTCAAACAACTCACGACAAAACACCCGAAACCCGGCCAAACTCACAGTCAGTTTATGAGCGCGTCATTGCAGAGCTGAGGGCTGACAGAGAGGAGCAGGATAAAAAGTTCCTACAAGTTATTCAGATGGTCAAAAAAGAGCTCGCAGACGAGTCCGCCAACACTAGGAAATACATAAACTCTGCCATTGCCAAAGTCCGAGACGAATTCAAATCGAAACTCAACGAGTGCAACTTCAGAAATAGGAAATCCAAATATGCCCACAGGCACCCCCTTCCAGAAGAGGACGAATAAGGACCATGACACATAGGGGACAGGAAACAATTATTTGGCAATGGAATTGTCGGGGATTTAAAAAGAAAAAAGCAAGCCTTCAATTTTTCATCGACACGTCGGAGACGCCACCTGCTGTAATAGTACTTCAAGAAGCAAATACGGTCATCAGCATGAAGGGGTACAAAACTTTCCAAGACGAGCATAGCCTAGGAATACTTGTTCACAAGGAGTTTATCGCAACGCTGCAAGAACCGCTAGCCGAAAATATCGAGCATGCTTACATTGAAATTCTTCCCAAATAAAGGGGAGAACGCAGTTTGCACATACTGAACGTGTACAGTCGCCCCAGGGACTCATGTCGTCAGATAGCCACGCTATTTAATAATTTTATCAAGAGAGCAGGTAAGGACCCCCTCGTCATAGCCGGTGATTTCAATGCGCCCCATCAAGCATGGGGATATCACTTTAACAGCCCGAAAGATAGGAGGATCCTTGAGATCGCTAACAGAGAAGGGCTCACAATCTTAACGGATCCCCTGCAACCCACCAGAGCGGGTAATAGCGTCAGCAGAGACACCTGTCCAGATCTCACGCTTGTGAAAAACTGCCTGCAGGCCACCTGGTCTAACACTGGCGAGTCCCTGGGCAGTGATCACTTCATCGTCTCCTGCACTGTTCAGGGAGTTAAATGTCGGAAACCATTTGGCAAGGCTAAGATTGTGAATTGGGACAAGTGGAGAGAAGAACTCGCACGTCTCCCGGACGAAGATATCACAGATATTGAGGCATGGACAGCGCTGCTGATGAAAACCGTCGCCAGGCACTCTACGACAGCGAACACCACGGAGGAAACTCCGGCAGTTGACCCGCACCTGTTACATCTGTGGGAAGCCAGGAGATCTCTGGCAAGGAGATGGAAAAGGCAAAACTTAAATCGCAAGCTGAAGACCAAGATTGCAGAACTCACCAAAGAAGCGGATGACTACGCACATAACCTCGCTAACCAAAACTGGCTCAAGCTGTGTGATGAGCTCAATGGTAGAATGGGCACGGCTAAAGCATGGGGACACCTGATATCCCTTATAGAGCCGAACTCAAACCGGAAAGAGCAAACAGACACACTCTGTAACGCCTTGCACAGCTATAAAGAGGACAACGATGCCCTCATTGCAGAACTTGCACGGAAATTCCTCGATCTGGGATCCTCGTACCCTCTCCCTGCGTACACCGGTGCACCCAATGAAGAGATGGACCAAGAAGTAACGGTTAAGGAACTGAGGGCGGAGCTTGACGTCATGCGTAAGAACACCGCTCCTGGACCGGACCAGATAAACACCAAGATGCTCTTTAATATGGATGACATCTCTTTAAGAAAATTAGTGAAATACTTCAACACGCAGTGCTGGCACGAGGGCCAGATCCCCGACTCCTGGAAATTAGCTTTAGTGCGATTTATTCCCAAGCCCAAAAAGCCAAGCGATATTGATCATTTACGACCGATCTCCCTGACGTCGTGTCTGGGTAAACTGTTCGAGAGGGTCGTGAACGCCCGACTGAAACGACTCCTGAGGAAGACTGATATCCTCCCTGACACGCTGTACGGGTTTAAAGAAAAGCTGTCTACACAGGATATTCTCCTCCGTATCAGAGAGGATATGCTGGACAACCCCGGCGGATGTCAGGTCAAGGCCATCCTTGCGCTCGATTTAAAAGGGGCATTTGACAATGTCAACCACCAGGGAATACTGGATGAGCTTAACAGCATCAACTGTGGTGACCGCACATATAATTACGTGAGGGACGTTCTCTTCAATAGAAAAGCGTCAATAAGTATTGGTGATCGGACCTCCTCTCCGTTCAATCTAGGTTCCAAGGGCACCCCACAGGGAGCGGTCTTGTCTCTGCTTCTCTTCAACCTGGCCATGCGTGGGCTACCAGAGAAGCTAGACCGCATCCAAGGCATTGAGCACGCTATATACGCCAACGACATTACGATCTGGTGTTGCAGCGGTAATGAAGGGGAAATTCAAGGCCGGCTTCAGGAAGCAGCGAATGTCGTGTGCCAGCATGCGGCGAGGCATGGGTTAACGTGCTCTCCCGAGAAATCAGAGTTACTCCTGATCGACCATGGCAAGAGGCAGAATACGGGGCTTTTGCCGTCCACTCCCTCTGTCGCCATTACGGTCCAGGGTATGAGCATTCCGATCAAGAAAGAGATGAAGATCCTGGGAGCCATCGTACCCAGCGGCAACACTAACACCACTACAATCAGACAGCTCCAAGCCTATTCCGAACAAGTCTCTAAAATGCTACGCCGGGTAATCAAGAAAATAAATGGGCTAAGGGAGAAGGAGGCCCTAAGATTAGTTCAGGCTTTCATTCTCTCTAAACTAGCATACGCCACCCTGTACTTACGGCTTAGCAAAAAGGAGAGAGACCAACTAGATGTTATTATTCGAAAGGAAGTTAAGACGGCGCTGGGACTCCCTTTATGCACATCCACTAAGCGCTTACTACAGCTGGGGATCCATAACACCATCGACGAACTAATAGAGGCCCACCGTGTAAATGAAACTGTCAGGCTCTCAACACCTAAGCCTGGCAGGAAAATATTACAGAAGCTGAGAATCAGTCCACCCCGGGAAGTCGCTGACAAGATCGACATGCCCATGCAGATGAGATCACACATTACGACTCACCCCATACCAAAACGCATGGATGAGGAATATAACAGAGGACGGAGACTAGCCAGAGCTAGACACCTCTCTAAGCGCTGGGATGGAAACAAGGACACGATCTACGTCGATGCGGCTGGACCCGTTAACGGAGTCGCGGCAATTGCAGCAGTTTCACCCCGGGGGGATATCATTGCAAGCAGCCTTATCCAAGCGGTGGATACCACATCGGCTGAAGAAGCAGCTATCGCACAAGCGATATCAAAGAAGAGCGAGGCAATGGTTATGTCCGACTCACAAGCAGCGGTACGCAATTACCTCAGAGGCCGCGTTGGCGCTCCGTGTTGGTAAATTCTGGAAAGGTCTAATCCTTCCAACATCCAGATCTTCTGGACGCCAGGGCACCTCTCAACGGCGGGCAATGAGGCGGCCAACACAGCTGCTCGAGCTCTCCTCCTCCGAGCATCTGGCACGCAGCCTCTTTCTGACATAGTTGACAACCCCTCACCCTTACTAAGCTACGCAGAAATTACGAAGATCACAAGAAGGAAATATCCTCTCCCTCACAAAACCCTAAGTAAATATGAAGAGCACATAATCAGGCGAATACAAACTAATACTCTGCCCAATCCTTACCTAATGAGTAAATGGTACCCAGAAACCTACCATTCGTCCTGCCACTTCTGTGGTGCAGTTGGCACACTCTTTCACGCGGTTTGGGAATGTCAAGAAAACCCAGACTTGGACAGCAATCCCGATCCGACTCATGAGCGCTTGGAGGCAACCCTTCATAGCCACAGCCCACTCGACCAGAAATCGCTGGTTGAGAGGGGCCGGATTATGATGACGACCAATGGGTTCTCGTACTGAACCCACCCAGTTTTTGTGCTCTAAATAAATGTTTTTCCTCCTCCTCCTCAAGAAATGTTAAACATGTTTACCTTCCTTCCCTTATGTAATGCCTTTGGGACCATAAGGGGAAAATGTTTGAAATGAAATGACGAAAATGGAAATGATGTATTAGATGCACGCATGCTCAAATTTCCCTGATGCGATGTTCTCCTTTTCATTTATTTCCGATCTAGTCCCTCTGATTTCAGAGGAGTTTGCCCACTCAGGCTAGGAGCTCCCCCCGACGCCGATGAATCATACGCCGAAGTTGAGATTCCGAACAACACGTTCGGCTTCCAGCTCCAGACGGACGGGGACAAACAGCGCGTTCCCACAACCGACAATTTCACCACAAGAAGTGCCAACGTATGCATACTTCAGTATAGGAGGGGCAAAAATATACTTGAGGTGAGCGCACGAATGTAAAACGTATTTAATTTTACAAATGGAAAGTGATGTGTTTCCAACCGTGCGCGCAATGTGATGGGGCACATCTAAAGATACAGATAAAACGCATATGAATTTTAAATTCAGCATTTCACAGTTTTCCCCTACGACGCTTCCAGCTGTCTAGAAACACGATTCATTCTTTTCTTTTCTCTAAATGTACATCCAAACGTTCTTCTTCGCAGACCCCTTTCTTAAAGGAAGTCATTTCCGCAGAGGTGATGCAGCTCTGATCGAAGGTATACAGAAGAATTCGCAACTCTTTAAAAGTTTCGCCTCGTAGAAGCCGTACCTATTACCATGCAGTGGTCAGCGGACGTACGTCGACCTCGAACACTGGTCCTTCTGTGAGCTTTGTTCGAAAAAGTACTGAGTGGGTCTGCAATGAAAATTATGCGCTTGATGGTTTAGCTTTGCAGGGACCGTAAAACAATCTTCTTGTCACTTACACATGCCCCAAGCTTATCGACTCTCCTCTCCACAGTACTGGTCAGCGGCAGGGGCTTTGGGCTGCTGAGCTTAATGCAGGGGCTCAGTTGCCGTCCGTGGTGGATGCATTTCTGCGGCCTTTGTTATGTGTAGATGAGATTTCAACGCACGAGAAAGAACTCTCACATGATCTAAATTTTATTCAGAACCTTGCTTCCCTGCGTGCGTCGTAGCTTAGTGCGTCGCTTAAGAGTATCAAATCTAGTAACCCGATCACGAAATCGTTACGTACAGAAACCTAAAGAGGGAGACTTTGAGCAGCGCGTCTGATGCGCGTAATTGTCAGCCAATCATGTGCAAATTTTCTTCGCCATTCTTCTTGAACGCTACCGTCGTTAAGAAGCCCTACTCTCTTCATAAACATGGGTCGACGTTCCCCAGGTCTACATAAACAATAAATTGCTCGCACCATCGAACATCATCAAGAAGTACTCGGAAGAGCACATCGTCTTCCGGGCCCCTCCGAAGGGGAATGCGCCAATTATAGAACTTATGCTGGACGACTGGAGCGAACGACGTTCACCACATGGGTTATTATATTTAATATGGCAGGAATAATCGCAAAGCAACCAGGGAAAAGACATTGTTGACGAAGAATGCAAGAGACATAAAAAATGACTGAAATATGGTATAAATAAAGATGATTTGTTGTAAGATTCTCAATAAAGTAAATAAGTTCGTAAAACTACGGACATTCCGGTGTGTTCTCTCCATGGTGCATCCGTTTTCATGAATCGCAAACAAATTCCTGATTGCAACATATCACTCTTTTTATTCATGAGTGTTGCCAAATTTTCACTGCTGCAACGACTGTGCACAAGACACTAATACTAAGGAAAGACCGTAGATATTAAGCAAATCGTTTTGATAGCGCCCAATTTAGAAACCTAGCAGCGGTTGTACAAGATGTTTCCCTTAAGGCGGTTAGTAGTTTTTAAAAATTGTTGTTTTTACGGTTAAAACAGCGTTTTGCTTTCTACAGAGTTGTCACATGTAGTGGCCACCAGAAAGACCGACCGACCGCTGGCAGGCGCGGCAGCATGCGCTACTCTGCTCAATTATCTCGTTTCGACGCGTGAAAATGCCCAATAAAATCTCAATCGATGTTGCTGTATTTAATGCCGGTGTCACATAATAACAACCCGACGACGCATGGTAAAAAAAATTCCGACAGTTTAGCATGGATAAGCGCGTAATACCGTGCAGTAGCACAATAGTTATTGTGAGCACTTATGGGGGCCAGACATGGTCGTTCTTCATATTGCAATTTTGTGCTTCAGTCACTAATACAAGAGCTTATGATTCAGTTTCATAAATTTGGCTGGCCTGGACGCGCTGTATACTCCAAGAAATGCGATCGAAATCTAGAACGGGAGATCCTCCCACCGGCAGCGACCGCCATATTGAATGCTCTCGTAACGTCACTAGGGCATGCACAGAGCAACGTCGTCTGCTCTCGTTGCTGCAATTTGCGCAGCGAGGTCCCATTCCCCCATGTACTTTCGCGGTCGATCGAAGTAGCAGTCGTACCCCATATATGAGTGACTGATGCCGCAGAAGAGTTAATAACCGTAACGCAGTTATTCTTCGGCATACAGGTAGGGTCAGGTCATACTAGGCTGATGCTACGGCGATGGGCGGTCGGCTGGCTGGTCGGTATGCAAATGCCGTCGCTGACGCACTGGTCTGTCACGCTACACCGACAACGACGCCAGAACGACCAACGACCCCGTATCGCAGAAGTGTAAAGAGCGAACTTAGTTGGAACTGGCAGAGTGTGGTGGGGGACAAGTTGGTATGACATTCTGTAAACTTAAGAACTCTAAAACTTATTGAACCTGATCGTGCTAGCCACGGCGACATACGCGATGTGTGTGCACCAGCGCAGATGTTCTTTCATTCGGTGCCTGCGCGTGGAACCTATCGGCGAGACAAGCGACACGGGCAGAAAACGCCGCTCGACGGTGCCGCTCGTCGCTCGCCGCCGTCGCTTGGGCTTGTGCAGTCGAGTGAAAGCATCACGCCCGGAAAAACTGCGCTTGTGTACACTATCCGTATCTAAAAAAGCGATACTAGCGGCTGCATTTCATATCTTCGCACTTTATTCCCAATCAGTGAGGAGCTTTTGCCATATTCTTGAATTTCGGTTGACGGTGGAGCGCCGACCCCTTTCGTGACGAGGCCTAGCAAGTACGCAGGATTCGTGTCTGCAATTTCAGTGATCGTGGAGAGCGAATTCGCAAGTTTTAGCGCCTGCAAATAGCTGTCGAGCGTAGTTTTGGCTACAGTGCCCTCAAAGCGACGACTGCCAACATCTCATTGCTCGAGTACAATATGGGGCAAGTGTCGATATGTGACCCGGTCTTCACCGTATGTGCTGAAGGCAGCCGGCAGCAGCCGTCGCCGTCGACTGTGGACCACAAATCTGGTTGTTTTCATTAATTCAAGTAATATTCAAACATATTTTTAGCTAAAGCTATTTAAAATCAGACATTGTGAACATAAGAGGAAGCAGATACAATTAAGCAGGAAGCGCCGGTCCTACGTGAAGCATCTCCCAAGCAGGCGATATAACATCAGCGGCGCTTAATTATTGCAGTGTTATCACAGTGTGTAAATGAGTAAAACTACATGTTGTGAGCAATACTACGTACTATTTAAGAAAAGGAGAGCCCACCTTGCGTTTTATGCCACGAAAACGAGCAGTACTGTTTGCGCACAGCCATGTAAACAACCTCAACGCGGGGCTGCAGTTGTCGTAATCGTCGCATTCTTGGGCCATAATGCGTACGCACAGTAAACGCTAAATGATGCACTATTATTTTCAAGCACTGATTTGGACGGCGGCGACTATTCATCGGTGCGGGCAGTGAAAGTATTCGAGCCGCGTGGGGTTTTGCAAGCGGGTTGGTTCCTGCAAAAGGATTGTATATACGAGCCGAAGGGAATGTATGTTAAACTTACAAACGCACACATGCAGCGGGGAAGTTGTCTCATCCGGTACTTTCTCTCCTCTTTTCGTGCCTCAAGGTTACTCTTGTGCTACCTTGTGATAATTTGAGTTTAATTATCGAGCAGATGAATAGCGGACAAGAAATTGGTAGCCAGCTACAAAATGCCGCGGCTTTCACGGCGCACATCGGCGAAGGCATGCACGTCACGTGCCGCTTTTCACATACGCGAACACTCGACTGCTAAAAGACAGCACACACATAACATAAAAATGGCATGTTTCTGAGCGTAAATAATAAAGCAGGGGTCCATCGATTTCTGTTTCCTCGACAATCACAAAACGGGCGCCACGAGCAAGTCCGCTTTCCCAACGATCACTCAGCTCGCGTACTGACCTGAAGGCTTCCGAAAAGAAAACACGGAAAAGGCGTTTTATTTCGATAAGCTAAAAGAAGAAAAATTTTCGAGCGACTGCCGTCTACGGTGTGAATACAAGTAGCTCAACAGCGCGAAGCAGACGACGCGGGGCGGGTATGCCACTGTGACGTCAACGATCATAGGTTGCCAGACCAGCAAGCAGTTCGCCGAATAAACGGAAAAACTCGTTTTAAAAATATTTACCGCAAAGAATAAACTAAAACTTGGGGGAATTTCAATTGAACGTGTTGAGAATTCAATGTAATAAGCAGGGTATGCGTGAAAATAGCCTGTCATGGCCCCTTTAAGGCCCTTACATTGAGAAAGCCATTTTACCTTAAGGCCTTCACCATAAAGGCCTTTGGACTGAATGCCTTCTCGCTAAACGCCTTTATCCGGAAGGAATTTAACATGAAAGCCTTCCCCCTGAAGACCTTTAAAATGGGGTCTTTACGCTAATGGCCTTTACACTGAACACATTTATTTTGAAGACCTTCGCCCAAGAGTAAACTTCAACTCGGCGAAGGCCTGTCCGGTGCTGCCCACAAACCGGTGGGCAAGTGGGCCGCCTACTACAAATCAGGCTTCAGGGCCAGAAATGCCAGAATTTATCGTATGCCAGAAATCCCAGAAATTATCAAATGCGCTGACGACCTCGCGACCGCTGCACACCAACTACCTGCCAGCGATCTGCCCCTTGCGCTGGAGGACGTCCGTGCGGCCGTCCACGACCATCTCCGAAGGCAGCACCCGGACCCACGCATCGCAGGAGGTGAGCGCATCGACAGCATCACCGGCTGTCGCGCACTTACACGGTCACAACCTGCAAAGATCCTCCGCGCGCGCATTGGCTGCGTGTTGCCCGGGGAACGACGGGTGCGTCACGGAATCGCGGCGAGTGATGTGTGACGGATGCGGTGCAGTGGAAACACTAGAACACCTGCTCCTTCACTGTGTCGCGTTCGCCTATGCTCGTCGCGATATGCTCGCGGCCTATAATGTGCAGGGCATACTACCAGACTCCATCAAGACGCTATTGTGGCCGCAAGGCAATGCGCGCACTTGTGAGCGAACATTGGTGAGCCTCTGTGCATTCCTCGAACATACGGCTTGATGTCCCGTCTCTTCTCCGTCAGGTAGTTACACGCAGTGACCGAAGGCTCCGCGAGTTCTACCTTGAACGATTAATAACTGGACGCCCCACTCCAGTTGTATCCAACACAGTGCTGTGCGCGTGTGTGATTTAATTCCTCTAAAATGAACTAATCACGCGCACAACCTGGACATATTTCTTATTGTGTAAATAGTTTGTACATATTACTTCTCCCCCTATCCTCTCTTCCTGTCCCCTCACCTCTTTCATTTCATTTCTCCATTCTGCCTGCTATCCTTTATTTTTGCTGCCCCAGCTCAGGTGCTTAAGTATCGGTGGCAGATGCCGGGGCTAGCAAAAATCTTTTCCTTCCTTTTAACTATTTGTTTAATAATAAAAACCACTGCCACCACCACCACCAGTAGTGCTACCCGCCGCGGTGGCTAAGTGGTTAGTGCGCTAGGCTACTGCTCCGGAGTTCCCGGGTTCGATCCCGGCCGCGTCGGCCGCGTTTCGATGGAGGCGAAACGCAAGAGGCGCCCGTGTGCAGTGCGATGTAAGTGGACGCTAATGATACCGATGTGGTCGAAATTATTCAGGAGATGACCACTAAGGCACCTCTTTCTTGTTTCACTCCCTCCTTTATACCTTCCCTTACGGCACGGTTCAGGTGCCCGCCATTATGCGACAGATACTGCGTCACTTCCTTTCCTCAAAAAACCAATTTTCATTTTTTTTTATTTTTTTCTTCAGTAGTGCTACCGCTTTAAAAACAGAGGTTTGGGTTTTTTTTTTTGGGCCCCAACGCGGTGGCTCGGTGGTTAGGGCGCTCGACTACTGATCCCGAGTTCCCGGGTTCGAACCCGACCGCGGCGGCTGCGTTTTTATGGAAGAAAAACGCTAAGGCGCCCGTGTGCTGTGCGATGTCAGTGCACGTTAAAGATCCCCAGGTGGTCGAAATTATTCCGGAGCCCTCCACTACGGCACCTATTCTTCCTTTCTTCTTTCACTCCCTCCTATATCCCTTCCCTTACGGCGCGGTTCAGGTGTCCAACGATATATGAGACAGATACTGCGCCATTTCCTTTCCCCTCAATACCAATTATTATTATTGGTTTTTTGGGGAAAGGAAATGGCACCGTATCTGTCTCTCATCTCGGCTGACACCTATACCACGCCGTAAGGGAAGAGATAAAGGAGGGACTGAGAGAAGAAAGAGGTGCCGTAATGGAGGGCTCAGGAATAATTTTGGCCACCTGGAGATCTTTAACGTGCACTGACATCGCACAGCACACGGGCGCCTTTGCGTTTCGCCTCCATCGAAATGCGGCCGCCGCGGTCGGGTTCGAACCCGGGAGCTCCGGCTTAGTAGCCCCAATATCGGGTGTTGAGGTTGCTCTGCATTTGATTGTGATGTTTGCAACGACATGTACAGAAGTAAGCTGAGAGTGCTGATTAGTATATGTATGAGTCCGCGGTGCCTCTAAAACGACATGCTTCAAGTTTACAATACATTAAGAGGAAAGTTGAGGAAATAACGCACTCCGAATATCAGAATAGCAAGTATTTCCTTAGTGAAGCCGTCCGAGGCTATTTAGATTATGCGTACTATATGCGTGACAGAATTGGAAAACTCAAAGTTGCTAAGGGAGCTTCCTCTGTGGGTGCTATAAAAATAGTTTTCGTGACTGAACATGGTGCTTACCTATGGACCATGCTTCGAAAGCCGCAGGTTAGAAATGCCACGGGGACATTTAAAGGGGCTGTGCAGGGGGCTCTAATAAGGTTGCTGCATGCCTGGGATATTGAAGCACGCCGCTTCGCGAATAGCGTCAAGCAAGGATTTTTCAAATGCGCTTTGTAGAAGCTATCTGTAGTTAAAATTTGAATTTCAGCGTCTTCGCGCTTTTCCCTCTCCTTTCGTCACTTTTTGCACGCTGGAAGGGAGCGGAGCTTCCCGACCCGCCGGAGCTAAGCGGCTTATTGGCCGCGGCCACGGTAGCTGCCTGACGTCTGAAAGAATCTAACCAATGGCCACCTCTCACCTTCTCTACGCAGATGCGGGGGACGGAGGAGGGTGCGAGCATGAAAAAGTCGCTGGGAAGGGCTCGCCAACTTTGACGCGTGATTGTGGGTCGTCTGCTGCATGTAGAAGAGTATTATTTGGCTCTGGTTTTCATGGCAACACAGTGCAGTGATTGAGTTAATGTGCTCTCCTCGGAAGGCGTTTCCGAGCCCCTTTAAGAGGACAAAACGAATTATTTTTCAAGATGTGCACCTTCCTCATTTCAGCCAATGTTTGAGAACGTACCAAACTTCCCATTACAACAGGACGGCTCATTACAGCTGGCCACAGCTATCACAGCAATTACTCATTCATTATAACATCCTTGTTGCGAACGCTATGCGCGATTAGAGGCAGATACGAACGTGTCACGGCAAACAAACCCCCCTGTCAAGTTAAGTGCATTAAATCGCAAAGCGGTTATCAAAGTAAAGGCCATTGAGCTAATAATTTACAAATAATGCTTTAAATCTCTCATTCCCCTGCCTCGCTGCAACTATTGTTGCCGGTGTCTCCCGCAAAGCCTGTCATGCGACGTCAGTCGTGAGGGGCTCTAATTGGCTCGTGAAAAAACGAAACGACTTTCGAAGACAAAGCAAGCGAAGCGGGCTCAAGGCGCAACCTGCTGGAGACGGCGGTGCGTCGATTCCTTCCATCTCCTCTGTACTACCGTAGCAAAAGAAAGAGCGGCGAAAAGAATAAATATTGCTGATGGCCTAGCTCTGGCAGGCCAGGATATACGTAGCGATAGCGCGGCGACTTCTGCATCAGAAGAGTGCATTCACTAGATGCGCCTTTATTCATGGCGAAAGCTTCAGCCGTCGTGGCAGAATAGATTCAGGTTGTGGCCACCCTTGTGAACGGACTTGTGATGACGGGCTCCGTAGGAGCGGCTTCGGCGGCTATGTCTGGCCGCGGTAACAGGAATGTGGAAAAGGAAAGTGACTACCAGGTTGTTCTACCAGGCTTGCCTACAGGGCATTTCGTTTTATATACAGTTTTCTTGCATGCTGATGTCGCGGCCCATCCGTACCGTGTGGAAGATTTCCGCGACGCGTTGGCGGAACATTCGCTTCTCCCGGACGTTGTCGCCCTGGGGGCGTATCGCATGAGCCAAGTCTGGGCCATCACTTTAAAGGATGCCAGGGCGGTAAAGCGAATTGCAGGCATCGGCGAGCAACGTGTGAAAAAGCGTAGCTGCCTGGTGATTGACCCGGCGAACCAGGACGTGCGCCTGAAGCTGCACTGGCTTTTCTACATAGCGTGTCCGACAAGGAGGTGCAAGCAGCCTTCGCACAGTATTGAAAGGTTTCAGAAACTGCCCAGGAGCGCTGGCGGGTGCATGGCATGACAGAAAAGGGCTCAACGACACGGTTGGTCGCCCTAAATATGAAAGCCGGCGTGAAACTTGACGACCTGTCTCACCAGCTGAACGTCGGCAGTGAGTTGGCCCTTGTCGTCGTTCCTGACAGGCCCCCCTTGTGCCTCCGCTGTCGGAGTATTGGCCACATCTGTAAAGAGTGCCGGGTTCCGCTTTATGGAGTCTGTCGACGGTTCGGTCACGAAGATAGCCAGTGTGCCCGCACTTACGCGAGCATTGCTGGGCCCGGGACAAGTGAGGACTCATCTGAACTTCTAATGGACGATTCCGACGGGGAGGAAGCAGCTGGTTCTACAGGGCTGAAAGGGAAACAAGATGCGCCTTCCTTGACGCTTCTAACGCAGCAGAAAGTTACGGCAGCCAGCGATGACAAGGCTAGTGAAGAAGTCGTGGATTCTCTCTCCGAAGACGACCACGACTCACAGAAAGAAACGACGAAAATTTGCGTCGAAACACCTGAAGGCGTGGAGTCATCAAGTACGGACGCCATGGTCGTCAGCCAGGAAACGGCGGCCTCAATGGCTGAGAAACGCCTACATGAAGAGAGCGTCGGTCAGAAGCAGCAGTCCGGCGATGGCAGTGATGAGCCGCCGTCGAAAACAGCTTGGATACTACGTTAGACGTCAAAACCGCGACCGAATTTTTCGGCTGACACACAGCAGGCGGGGAAACCGCCTCCGTAGTTGTGTGGTGCTCTGGACGATCTGTGTGTCGGTTTTCAGCCGACTAACGACTAGCGGTCTCAGCAATCAAGCTGGGATTATGCGCGAATTGGATTACGCTGACTGGAGACATGCTTTCGAGTGTATCGCAGCGTTTCGATGGGAGAATGTGTGCGCTCTGGATAGCCAAATGAGGAAGGATACATGACTGCGAAGGTGGGCAAGTGCGTCTACTGGTGACGCTTTTAAGGCATGGCGCATAAGCTAAATACACCACTTTGCGTAGATACAATGAATGTCAGAGGGCTAGGAGCTAGAAGGCGACAATGCAAGCTTAATCGGCTCATTCTGTGTAACAATATAGATATGCCCTTCGGGCGCCGTGTCCACGATTGTGGACGCGAACTTCGCGCTCTGGTGTGTAAAAATACAATCAAAAGCGCTTTTTTGAATGTACTAAGACACGCCCCTTGAGCCACTTTAACGGACAAGTGGCGCCGTCCTACGGGATGTCAACAAAATGCTGTCGAAAAAGCGCGGGAAAGTATGGACGCGTCTACCTTCTACGGAGCGAAGAGTAAGTACTTCTTCTTTTCTTCCGTGTTTCACTATTCCAAATACAAACTCACCGAAATATTGGCATTTACGTATCAATGTAAGGTCCTGTGAATGTGAAACAGCTGCATTCATCCTTCTTGTGAATAAATTCAGCCCTGCATGCAGTTCCAGAAGTTAGCGTCCACATTTGTGGACACGGCGCCACAAATCCGCCTTTCCTAACACACGCTTTTTCCAGAGTTCACGGCGTCGCTCACGCGCTGAAATGAAGAAAACCTCTCATTTTTCCAGGTATATCCAAGCATGGTACTGAAATAAGGCGCCTGGATGATGACACAGCCGAAAATATATTTAGAAGAATTCAAGACGGTGATATTTCTGACGCAGATCTTTCTGATGGCGAGTACACCGAGCAGGACACACAAACTACGGTAATTTTGTCTGTTTTATATGTTTAGTTAGAAAATAATGTGGCGTATGTTGTGTTTTTTCCTCAGACTCCTACTACAAATGGCACTGCCCAGAGTGCATTGTTATTGCCTGGAACATCAAGCACGCAGGACAAGCAAGTGCCAGATGTGCCATCGAAGAAGATGAAGACCTTGAACTGGGTTGCACAACATCTTCAACCTGGGAACACTAACTGCACCTACCAGCTTCAAGGTGGATCAATCCCTGAGGACCCATTGGCATACTTCAGCCGGTATTTCTCACCCATGCTTTTTCGCGATCTAGCCACATTCACTAACATGTACGTCCTGCAGAAAGACGGGAATGTGCTTGGGACTTCTGAGGAAGAAATCAAAATTTTTTTTGGAATCCTAATGCTCATGGGAGTTCTAAAATTCCCAAGAATTCGAATGTACTGGCAAGCCTCTACAAGAATTCCTGCCATAGCTGAATCCATGACAGCAAAGCGATTTTTTAGGATTAGAGCCGCGCTTCACATCACGGACTCGAACGCTCCACGGGACCCAAACAGCCAGGACAAGTTCTGGAAAGTGCGCCCTATCATAGAGGCAGTGAGGTCACGGTGCTTGCAGCTAGAACCCTTGGAGCACAACAGTATAGATGGGCAGATGGCTCCATTCACTGGCCGTGTCCCCGCCAAACAGTTTGTTAAAGGAAAGCCAAACCCAGAAGGGGTGAAAGTGTTTGTCCGCTGCAGCGCCGATGGCTTAGCACATGACCTCGAGCTATACCAAGGGAAGGGAACAGGGGTCAGTGCACAGCATTCACACCTCGGACTTGGCGGATCGGTTGTCATGCGTTTTGTGGAAGCAATGCCTAAGGAAAAGAACCTGAAGTGCTTCATGGACAACTACTTCACCTCAGTGCCATTATTCCTGGAGCTGAAGCAAATTGGCATTCTCGCCAGCGGGACGATCCGAGCCAACCGACTGCTCAAGTGTCCCTTAAAAAGTGACAAAGAAATGAAGAAAGAAGGACGGGGAAGCATGGATCAGAAGGTTTCCGCGAATGGTGACATTGCCATTGTGAGATGGCAGGATAATGGAGTCGTCAATATGGCATCCACACAAATTGGAATTGGGAATGTGGGAAAAGTAAAGCGATGGAGCGAGGCAACAAAGCAACATATTGAAATTGACTGCCCAGAAGTTATTGTGCAGTACAACGCATACATGGGAGGTGTCGATAAACTTGACTTTGTGATGTCACTGTACCCGCTTACGGCAAGAACCAGAAAGTGGCCAGTGAGGGTTATTTCTCACTTTCTGTCTTTTGCGTTGTGCAACAGCTGGATAGAATATCTACGAGACGCGAGTGCCGAGAAGCTTCCACAGAAAAGTACCTTGGATATGATGGCATTCCAGAGAGACATTGCTAACAGCCTCATCGTATGCAGCAGAACAACCCCGAAAAAGCGCGGTCGGCCAAGCAGTGAGTGCCCAGAGCCTGTTGCGAAGAAGGCTAGCCCGCATTTGCTACCCACCGCAACCATCAGGTACGATGGCTACAATCACTGGCCGGAGCATGTCAGCACGCCAAACGCGCAGCGCTGCCGCCGTGAGGGATGCACAGCGAAGTGCAGGATTCGCTGCCGAAAGTGCCACATTTTCTTGTGCCTCTCAGCTCAGAACGACTGCTTTTACCTTTTTCACAACAAGTAGATTCTAAAGTGCTTGATTTTATTCACAAATCAAGCAATAACCCTTTACCCATGTTTTGTGCCCCACGTCATGCTGAGAACACTGTCGCACTTTCTTTTAGTTGTGTGCCATATTTTTTCTGTACTGAGGCGCTGTGTCCACAAATGTGGACACTCTGAAATTCTAAGAAAGAATAAAGTTTTTGTTTCAGTCTTTTCAAGACTCGTCATTTGCAGCTTGGAGAACACAAAATTGTGCTCACATATTTTATTTGTTTCACAGATTTTTTTCGCGCCTGAAGGGGTTATAGCAGCTTTGCAAAAGTCAAAGATAGAGACTCAAGAGCATACCGAACGCATGGTGTCTTCTTTTCAGAAATACTTTGATGTGTGTGTATGTCATTAAGTTGGTGCATCGGGTGGATGCTTGCTATTTATTCGTAATTAGTTAGGAATTTGCGTCTAGTCAGTGTTCGCCTGTCAAAGCGGTCGTCTTTTAGTAACTGATTTCACTTTCTCGAATTTATGTTGGCGTGTTATGTCTTTGTATGCTCCTAATTTAGAAAGCGAGCGTCAATCGTTTTTGAGTCTCTTGAGCCATGGTTGCAGAGCGACAAGATTTTTTTTGTACTCGATTACTACAACTGTGTGTGCGCAGCTGTCGACAGAGTGAAACGCTGATCGCGAAGAGACAAAAGCTCCGAACTCCTGAAGACATTAGTGCATGATTGCGGTCTTGAGGATGTTGGCAGCGTGTTCTCCACTGGAAACCAGCCAGAATTCACGCACTTTCAATGGGATAGTCGCGCTAGACTCGACAAGATTTACGTATCTGTTGATCTTGTGCCCCTCTGCTTTGCGTACAATGTGAAACCTGTGTCATTCAGTGACCACTGCCTAGTGAGTGCGACTTTTGGGATGAAGGAAAAAAATCTCGCTTTAATTGGCATCTATGGAAACTTAATGCAAAAATTCTTGACGATGAGGAGTTTTTTGCGGAAGTTACAACCGAGATTAAAAAGCGGCTTGCTGCGCACCCAACCAGTTTTGTGGCTGAATGGGATGGCCTCAAAGAATGGGTGAAGATAAAAGCAATAGAAAGAAGTACTATGATTCGTTACAAAGAGAAAGAAAAAGAAAGAGAACTGAATGCACAACTTGAGTGTTTACTGAGCATGGAAAGTATTGAGCCGGGAAACTTTGCTACAGAAATACGGGACATGAAAAGTCAGCTCGAAAGAATGCATACCGACAGGTACAGAGCGGCCGTTATACGGTCAAGGTCTGAAAAAATGTGGGCCGGCGAAGCGCCGATAAAGAGAGCGCTATCAGACGAAAAAAGATACGCTTGCCAGAAAGAAATTGGAAGCATCAGATATGAAGGCCGCATCGCGGAAGATGCCAGCGAAATTCAACGCGCTGTAGAAGACCACTGTCAACAGCTGCCTAACAATAAGCTTGAGACTGCAGACGACTTTCAGCAGGATTTTTCTGGTGCCAAGTCTGGTGCCAAGACTGGATGACGAAGCTAAAGAGCGTCTAGAATTGCCTATTACATTGCAAGAGATAGAAAACGCAATTGAGGACCTACAATCTGGGAAAGCTCCTGGGCCGAACGAACTAAATGCTGTTTTCTTTTAAACATTCAAACAACATGTGGCTCAGTTTTTGCTCCATGTGATTACGGAAGCCTATGAACGAAAAAGAGTTAAGTTGTCCTTCTCTACCTCCCACATTGTTCTAATCCCCAAGACTGATGACTCGGAAAAAGGAATGTTGGTTGGGTCATACCGACCGATTAGTCTCACCAACGCGGACTAAAAAGTGTACATGAAGATTTTAGCAAAAAGAATGCAGACCGTAATCACAAAACTGGTTGGGCCTTATCAGACATGTGGCATCAAAGGTCGCAGCATTGCCACAAATAAGCACGTTGCAAGAGCCATATTAGAATGCGTTGACGTGGTTGATGGTCAGATAACTATGATGCAGTTAGACTTGGCGAAAGCCTTTGACAGGCTTTCCCATGAAATTCATTTTGCTTTGCTTGGTCTCTGTTACCTTGGCAGCGTGATAGAGGAGGGTGCTAAAATGGATTACACAAACTGCAAGACCAGAATTATAGTTAATGGAGATCTCACTGATAGCCTCGGAGTGCGTTCATCGGTAAGGCAGGGCTGCCCGCTTTCAGCCCTGCTTTTTGCAATTTATTTAGAGCCACTTTGCTTATCCCTCCTAAACAACAATCACATCACGGGTTACAAGCTGCAGTCAGCATATATTGAAATGCTTGCATATGCTGATGACGGCAGTGTTTTGCTCAAATAGGGAGAGCATCTGTGAAGTGACGAGTGTCGTGCAAAAATTCTGTGATCAAACAGGATGTAAGATAAACTGAAATAAGAACTCTGGGTTTTGGCACGGTGAATGGGATGCTGCCCCAGAATTATTCTGAAGGCTGCGATGGTCCACTTTGCCAACACGGTACCTAGGCGTGCCATTAGATTCCTATCGGGATCCAAGTCTGCACTGGATAGAAGAAACTTCGTGAGCAAAAGAGAAAGTCGATGCGTGGCAAGGAAGACAACTATCAATGTTTTCCCGTGCTTCTATTTGCAATGTTATTCTGATTTCAAAGCTGTGGTACCCTATGAATATATTGTGTGCATCTGTCACCACTTCGCGCACTTTAGCGTGCGCTCCCAGACACCCTTAGAGCGTGTGGAGGTAGCGGTCTCGGTCACAGAAGAGTTGCCCTAGACTCAGCGTGGCAAGCTCAGCAGGAGACCAGCTACCAAGTGACAAGGGTGTTGGTCGTTTGGAGCCCAGCTTTCGCCGGTCGCAAGCCAGAGAATGGGTCGGAGCCAAAGTTTCACAAAACAAAACAAAGTTTATACAGCTGAGAGACGATACAGAGGCTTTCACAATCGCTCGTACGAGTAGATACGATGTGATCTACAAATACGATGCACTCATGGAAAGTAACAATAGACAGAGATAACAATTTAACAGAACCTTGGCACCTAAAGCGCACAAACACTCAGAGAGAGACAAACAAGCAAACAAAACAATTCGTTCACGGGGCACTGCGACAGTCCGACGACTTCAGGAGCACGACGGGGCCGATCCGCAGACTGGCGCACGTTGTTTCGCTGGTCCGTCCGTAGCTGGTCGAGTGGTGTACTCCCGGGAGCCCAGCGGGCGCGCTTCTCGGAAGCTTGAACGGTGGCTCGGGCTCACCGACAGCGGTTGCAGCCCCTCATTTATAGGCGCAGACCGCGTCTGTTTGTTCTTCGCGCCAAGGCAGGCGCGCACATACACGCAGCTTCAACTGCACAAACTCTTCCTCCTTCTCGCGCCGGGCGCGCGACCCCATTGGTGGAGCGCGAAAATCACCGTCCAGAAAAATCTAGGTCATTCTCGGCACGCTGAGTCATCGGCGCAGGAGCGAAGGGAAGAGGGTATCACTTTGGCGCGGACAAGGTTACCGCATTTCCGCCGACAACAAGCAACAACTCCAACATTCGAGAAAAATCGGCGCCGCGCGCTCCCATGCCTCCCTCGGCGCCGCGCCGGTGAGATGAGTTGCAGCAGGACGCCAAACTACGCACTCTGCGGGGGTCCTTCCCCGCTGTTTTTGTTTCATTTTACCGCGCGCTGGCGCGATTTCTAAGGCGCAGCGCTGTTTTCTTTTTAGAAAATGCGCCGAATTTTGTGACAGCATCGCGGACAGCTATTCAAAAATACACCGCGTTTTTGCTGTTTTTACTTGGGCATCGGCATGGGAGAAAACCAGCCGAACGAATTTGTTTCGTACTGTCAAAAGCGGGGGGCTTGGGCAGGCACACTTGTTTTTGCGTCAAGTTGTTTCACGATTTACTTTCCTCCGTGATCAAAGTGGTCTTTCTAAGAATGGTTATGCAATTGTGCATGCAGAGAATGCTGCCTGGAAGAATAGTGTCATGTGAAAACATGAAAGGTGTTGTGACTGGCTACTCGCGCGAGGTTGTTCTGTCGTGCAAGATGTTGGAAGTACGTTTCTCCACAGATTATGTATGCAATGTCACGAAAAAAAAGTGTACAAAGACCTGGTTGATGTGACGCTGCCGGTACCTTTGTACCGGTCACCTCATCGTGGAGGCCCTGGGCAAGGTGTTTTAAAGCGAGTTAAGATGATGCCCGTTAGGTCAGGAGTTAAATATATATTTTTTAAAGTCCATACCAATACGCTCCCTGTTAAAACATGGCTTAATGATAAAGAAATCTTCGAGCCATGGACGACAAACTGTTTGTTGTGTAAAAAACCTTAGACGATCGAGCACGTTTTCTTAGAGTACTGGGACCCTATCTTTCTTTGGGATGACCTCCAAAGAACGATTAAAAAAAAGATCTTTCCTTACACCCTTATGGAACCCGATTCCTCCCAGTCGAATATGAGGAAGTGGCCTATGATTTGATTATGCTTCTCGACCTCCACGGTCTGTGGAAAACGCGAATGCAGGTGTGACACGCAGATGTCAACATTCGCTCTGCACGTGAAAACTTCACTGAGAGTGCTGTTTATCTACGCAAAGCTTTCAGTTTGCAGCCTGACCCACCAGAGTGGGTTTCTGTGTTTGATGATGTGGTTAGTTTGAAAAGATTTTAATTCCTCTGCACCTACTCAAGTGTAGCTGGGGTGCTTCTTTCATTTGTTACTTGTGTTTTTCAAGGCAATAAAGAAAAAAAGCCGTCGTGGCAGAGTGGTAGCGTCTCCGCCTAAAACGCCAAACACCCTGGTTCGATTCCGAGCCTCGGCATTTTTTTATTATTCAATGAGTGTGGGGAGGGTGGGGGGGGTTTAGTGGCTCCCATAGATGCCGCTACCGAATACGTTGCCTAGCGGGTAAGCGCAGGCTCTGCTGAGGCGCGTTTATACTGCGGCGTAACGCACGCGCGCGCGCTGTACGGCGACGTCACGTCGGCCAAAGCGAGACCCTCTATACTCCAACTGCGCTTAACCGCCGACGCGTTCGGCGGCTTCGGCGCACTCTGACCGCAATGGCGGAGACTTAGAGCATATCTCCATTTTGCGCCGAGTGCGCCAGCCGCCGCCGGCCCGAGCAGACCGAATCGGCTCCGCGGCGTGGCGCGCGTTGTGACGTCATGTGCCTCCTCGGAGCACCGACAAGGCGAAATCGCAACTTCGCTGCCAGTAAAGCTTTCCTTTAAAAAAGGTTAACCGATCCGGGTGACGTATTCGTGCGTGGAGCGCGGTACCGTAGAGTCTAGGCTTTCGTTCTCTAATCTTGGTTCGCTCTGGTACACAAGGTGATAGAGAAAAGAAAGAGACGTTTGGAATAGCTTATATGTATGGCGCAATCAGTGCTTTAAGTATAATTTTGTTAGAAAGGATCATGAACGATTTGGCGTCTATCACTCTATCGCTGTTCTTAGCTTCCGTCCAAACCGTTTCTGGCGCCCTTCAAGAGGCTCCTAAGCGTCGGAGGTGTAACAGTAACTAACAGACTGCGAAAATGGTTTTACCGAATCGTGCATTCATTTTGCAAGGCTAGTCCACAATGGCGTACTTGTTTATTTATACTTTTTTTGTGCCTTTATATGTTTAGACTCACATTCACATCTTCTTCCATATACCTCTACATTCTATTTAATCATCGCTATCAATAGCGGCCTCGAGAGAAAAGAAGAAACCCGACGTGGCGCTCGGCCTTTGCTCGCACGGCTGCTATGCTAATTGTATTGTCCTGACGCTCGCATTGCAGCCGCCGTCCTAAAAGGTCTGCACGGAGCGGAAAAGAACGACTTACCGAGCCATGGCGGGTATGGCTTGGACTCTTCACCCGGCCCTCCTATACGACAAGTATGGCCCTGTGCTGATTCAGCTCTGGGATTCGGGTGCCCTCAGTAACCTCTTCCGACCCGTGCGGCGGCTGTCCGAGACCATCGGGGATGCCATCACCTCCGGCTTCAGTTCGCGAGCCCCGCTCGCCACCGTTGGCCAACCTGGAGAAGAGGCATCTGTGCTGCACATCACGGACGAGAGCGTGGCCACCGACGATGAGGCCTGGATGAAGGTGAACCGCGAACCGGGGGACACATCGCCCGAGCCCAGTACGTCCCAGCAGAACGAGCTCGCCTTCCAGGGAGACCTGTACACGCAGATGAGGCGCAACCGCAAGCAGCAGGAACGCATCGAGAAGATACGAGAGAACCGGCAGAAGTTTGTGGACGGCGGCCGTGCTCCTGGGACAAAGCGGCGTGGTTTACTGGGCCGCCGTGGCTCTATCCTATCCCCGAAGAAAGGGAAGGGTGTTGGAAAGACAGTGCGCGGTTCAGGTACGCCGCTGGCGGACATGGAATGTGTGTCCCCGGTTCGTGGCGTCGTCATAGATGTGGCTGGCTCGTCGGACTCCAGGGAAAGCTCGGACACCGAGGATGTTGGTAGGAGCACGGCGGCCAGGCGCGCCCATATGATTTGCGCGGAAGAGCTTCTTTCGGATAATGACAGCCTAAAGGCGTTCAGAGCGATCTCAGGTCGTAAAAAACGGCCCGGTGCATCACCTCCGCCCGACGTCCATGGCCTGTCTGATCTGCAGTCCGAGACGGCGTCCCTCTCTAGTGTGCAGGCAGCGGAAGCCGACATCGACAGTGCGCATCCCGATGAATCTGCCACGATCACCTCTCCAGAGCAGTCCAAGCGCAGCTTTGTTCAACGAGAAGGTGAGGCGAAAAAAAGGAGTCGGAAGCTATCACCTCCATCGGAGAAGGGGAAGAACTTGCAGGATTTGCTGGCAGACAACAAAAAACTGGGTTTATTGTCACACACAAAATCAATTTTGCGCGGTCACCCGGCCGAGGAGACAGAGTCCAAGGTGTCACAACACGCTTACAAAAGTATCGAAGGACAAGCTCCGGCGTCCGCATCTGCAACTGCATCTGAGTCGCGCAGAACAACCGGAATAGTCAGCCTACCGGGGGCTGATGCCATGGCAGCAACCACCATACAATTCAAACGGAAGTCCGTGGCAGGTGACGTCAGCGCTGCTCCAACTGTGCCGACGGAAGCTGCTGCCAAGAAAGAAAAGACTAAAAGAAGGAAGCATAAGAAGCGAAGTCACAAGAAGAGGTCCAAAGACAAACTGAAAGCGACGCGTTCTAAAGAACAACAGTCGGCCGAACCCTTGCAGAGCTCCTCCCGTAAAGATACCAAACAAGAACTTGGCGCCGACACTGAAACAAAACTTCGGCGCAAACTCGAAGCCTGGGATCCTTCGCAAGACAAGGCTTATCAGTTGGCTAGCTCAGTTCAGCTAAGTTCCGCCAGTAAAGATTCTCCGGAAGCTACCGCAACCCCATCCGCAGAGCTTTCAGAAGCAAGAGTAACAGGTATTGCAGCAAACCCAAAAATTCTTCCTAGACAGGATTCGATGAGACCAACTGGAGTGATAGCCGACCAGGCTTTCCACACAGACATCAAGTGGTTTCAAGAAGGTCCCACTACAATGCACACTCTTCCAACCACCGAAACGCCAATGGTTCACACAAAAATAGGCATCAGGCGACGTTGTGTAGGAGACATGGAAGATAAAGCCGTTGAAGGGGCAAAAACATCAGCTTTGCCGGCCAGAAGTTCATTTCAGGGCGCTGACTCCATGGGTGAGATGAACCTCCACATGGCTGAAAGGTCTTATTCTGGCCAGGTGTCCTCAGGAAGCAGCAAAAAAGCCAAACACCGCGCTGTAATAAAGCCCTTGGAGGTGGCTGCTCCTGCTGAGAAGATACACAGCACGGCCTTCACAACAACCCGTTCTTCGTCGTCTAGCCGCCATGCGAGAGACCGGCACAAGAAGCACCCTAGGAAGCGCAGATCCAAACCTCCCGCTGGGGCTGATAAGGCCCATCCACCGCTAGTCGCGCCCGAAATATCTTATCACGACATTCCTCCCTCATCAGTCGTCCAAGGCGGCGAGAAAACCATGGACGAATCTGTTGCTCCTCGCCACAGACCGAGGCGCTCCAGGAGCAAGAAACACGGCGGGAAGTCCAAAAACACTCGCAGGAAGGCGAGACACGCTGTGGATTTGGTTTCAGCGGTTAGCGACGGGGAAGTTGCCTCGGCAACGCAGGTAGAAGACTCCATCACGACATAATTACCGCAGGGCACCGAAAAGCCCGATGTCTCCACCACTCAACTCGTGCCTGCACAAGCCACTGCCGCACAGTTCCTGGCCACGACTGCGGCGAGTGTTGGGCCGACGACCACACGTTTAGCCCGGCCTCTTTCAACGGACTTGACCATGTCGGGCATCAGTTCCGCACTGTCCATCGGCGAACAGCGCCCGACGAACGTGACGGTAGTCGAGGGCGACGAAGTTAGGATACACCTTGACCTAACCGGCCACAATAGGACGTCCGCGTTTTGGCCCTTCGGAAGGAAGAGTCACAAGAGGGAAAATTGATGCGGTCGGTGTCACGGTTCTCCGCAAATGGGATTGACCTGTGGTGGACCTGCGGCACCCCTGCACCACGAATGTGACAATGACACCTCTCAAAGGACGTCGGACACGAGCATGTTATTGACGCCCATGCCTAGCAGCGGGATGCATCTCCTGTTTTTTTTTCTGTCGTGATAGACCAGCCGTGGCGTTAAACAATGCGGTAGTAAATATATGAAGATCCTTCTTCAGCAATTCAGTGCAATATCTCACTGCATGCATTTTTGCAGAGGGCAGAAAACTGCGGACATTCGGCCGGCACTGTTTTTGTCGCTTGATGTACGTCGATGTAATAGTCTTTCTATGCGAACAGCGGTATGACACTCGTATAACCCACCTTCGCGAAAATTCGAAATTTTTCTTCGAAAGAAATGTCGGACCTGAACGCGAACTATGAGACTAATGAACATGTATCTACACGTTTAGTTGTTTGAATAACCAACCAAATCATTTTGGTACAAGTATGACGCCCCATCTGAGGGATGAAATCGCCCTGTCGGCTTGTTAAGCATGTACTATGATGTCGTCCCAAAAAAACCTGAGAGAAAGACGCTAGATCTGAAGAGTTATCGCTCTAAATCGTTTCCGGAAGCTAACCTTTTATCAACGTACACTTTATTGCGCAATATCCCACGAATATCTATTGGAAGCAAATCAACCTTGAACCGATTATTTTGACTGGCATTGCGTAAATACAGTTCTTTAAAAGATACTAAAACGCACTGGTAAGAGTTGTAAGCTGTTGGCGGTTGTATGTTTCTGTGATTTTCAGCCATAGGTACGCCGTAGATATTCCAGCAAAGCAGAACATTCTTACAGCTTTACCGAATGTAAAGAAGTGCTTCTTGCTTAAATGCGGCCCTAATTTGTGCTTTCTGCAAGGCAAGGATCTTAGATGATTTAGAGACTAGTCGCTGAGTTGTTGAAATAACTGCTACATCTGATCGAAACTTCACTAAGATTGTGAAGTCAGTTTTGAGGTGTATACACCATATGGCAACGAAATGGAAATGAAATATATCTTTCATTTTTATTGCGACTATGTTCCTGCTGGCATACAGCGCCTAGGGGCATTACGGTACTTTACCGTACTCGGGAAATCCTAAGATATTTTTTCTCAAAATAACTCCACTGAAACCCACGAGGGTGTGTTTAAACAATTCTATGTCAAATGAAATTTGAACTGATACGTTTTGCAGCCTGAGCATAAGCGCGATTCGCCACGTTTTCGGTTGAATAAAAAATTTCCTAGTGTTTAGGCTTTCCTGCGTAAAGCGCTAAACTCGACGAAAGCTGTCAGCGTTCTGCTTGCTGCCATTTACTAATGCTTAAGAACTAGAGTGAAGTTTAAGATCTAGATACTTTTTGGCAACCCGGGCTACCAGAACAATAGCAACGGGTCTACGCGTTCACGTGACTGGCGTTTGTCACGTGATCGGATATTGACGGTATACGCACAGACCATTAACATTCACTGGCTATATAGAGAGGCGTAAAAGAGCTTTCGCTGTAAAAAATAAAGTGCTTAGGACGTTATAAAAGGAACAGTGAGGTCCACGGAAGTCTGTAAAAGGGACACTGAGGACGTTGAACAGTATCGAAAGGGTAGAGCACGGAGCTTTTATACGCCGAAGGAACAAAACACAGATGTCGCCATTACGGATCCACTTCTGCATGCGTCGGCGACCATATTGCGGACCCCTGAACATGGGTAACGCCACCATTCACTTGAAAACAGTGATCACTGAGGCCTTCACGGCGTATACGTCGAGTTTGAATCGAGTGGCGGAAAAGCTTCGAATTTTTTTTTCGGCTGTAAATGCGTCTTTTGCTGCTTGACGTATTCCATTATCCTAAGAAAGAGCGACTGATTTTTTGCTGAGAACAATGCCTGGATGTAGCTGTGTTCTCTGCTTCTTTGAAGCACACTGTGACCTTTTATTTATTTTTAACAAGAAAGAGACAGTAGTCTAAATCTGAGAAACGTAAGCACTCTATATATTATACCTTATTTCCTGACATTTGCATCAGCAGATTTAGATGCTCTGCAAAGAGGCTCTTCTAAACGGGCGCATTATATGACAACTGCACAAAGGGTACGAATGAATTTTTGCCAGTTGTTAATTTTCCCAGTTCTCATGAATGCCGCGCAGTTCGCGAAAACTAATTATTTCCGCTAGCAGTGCACGTCGTAGCGCAAATCAAATGAGGGTATAGGAAGGATGCACAGTCGCAAAAAGGCGTAATTTGAGATTTTCTTTATGGCAACCTTTCTTGAACCATCACCGTAAGAAAAAAAAACTTAGCAGAGGCTTAGGCGGTGCCCAGCCCGGTTAGCATTGCTTGGCGTTTACTTAGCGTTACGTGCACATCCGGCCAGCCGCGATGACACGTTGTCGGGACACTGCGATTCGGTCGCGTCACTTCCGGTTTGGTAACGTCACTTGCGGTTCGGGATGTCAAGATGTATGTGACGTCATGCTCCCCCAGTTTTTAAGCTGGGTCATGACGATGACTTCGCATGACCACGTTATGTGTCTGGTCACGTGACAATATTTACTCCGACACACATACATACACACACTGTATAACATCCGACACTCAAGCGTGACACCAGACGCCGCCAAACGAGCCGACGAGCTCATGCTATCACATAATAACGAACAGGACAGGCTTATCGGTTATAGCTTTGCCTTATCGGTTACCGGCCATCATAGTCGAAATCAAAGTAAAAAAATGGGTGTGGGTGGGGCATGTAATGCGAAGGCAAGATAATCGAACGGAATGGATTCCAAGAGAAGGCTAGCATTGCAGGGGGCGGCAGAAAGTTATGTTGGCTGTTGAGATTAACAATTAAGTCTGCGGGGATAGGGTTGCCGCAGCTGGAACAGGAAAGGGTTAATTCGAGAGATATTAGAGAATAATTTCTCCTGCAGTGGGCGTAGTCACGCTGATTATGATTAACACCTTAATTAGAGCGACACTGACAACAGTCTGAAGTTGGACTGTATCGATCAGTTACCCCGTGCTAATTATTAAAAGGTCACTTTCACTGGAAATTGAGCTTTGATACATTAGAAAAGCTGATAAAACGAAATACATTTTTTACCAGCCCAGCCATTTGCGCGGGGAAAACGGGGTGATATCGTTACACTTTAATCAAATATTCCCGAAGCTAAGCTACACCACCATTCACTTGAAAACGGTGGTCATGAAGCTTTTCAATCTTGACCTCCAGGGATAATTTCAGATAACGGGAAAATTTTGAAATATAATGGTTTTATGGGGCTTTAGCCTCCCAAAGCGACTCAGGCTATGAGGGACGCCGTAGTGAACGGCTCTGGAAATTTCGACCACCTGGGGTTCTTTAACGTGGACTGACATCGCACAGTACGCCGGCCTCAAGCATTTCGCCTCTATCGAAATGCGACCGCCGCAGCCGGGATTGAACACGCGTCTTTCGGGCCAGCAGCCGAGCGCCATAACCAATGAGCCACCGCGAGCGGCTTTTGAAATATAATGTTCTCAACAATGAATGCGCATTCTGGTGCCGGGCAAGCAACAAGTGTCACACAATCAATTTTAAAAGACAACGAAAAATGTGCAGTTGTTGACGTCAATGTCGCATTGAGCACACATTAGTGAAAATCAACCTCTTCGTTCCAGCCAGCGAACGAAATTGTTTTTCCGAATTATGTTGCATTTAAGCATGAAATAAAAAAGCAAGACAGTTTAGCTCACGGACAGAAGATAGCCGGTAGAAAGAGAAGAGCTGTTCCCAATTGTACGGGCAGTGCTTTTCCCTCGAAAAGGCAGCACTGCGAAGTCGTTATCAGCGAAGTCAAAACTCAGAATGGTTACGAATGTGTAGCCTTAATATATCAGCGTTAGCTGTGGTGCGAAATCAAACCATTTTTTATTAAACAACGTGATCGGTTTTGCTGGTTTTCCTTATTTTGCATATCACCGCAGCGTCTCGGCGCGCTGCCAAGTTCGTCTGGCGAACCATCATTTCCGGCACTCAGCAAAAAAATACGCCATGCTGCCATTGGCGAGGCAGATAATTGATGCGCTGCCAAAATCACCGGCGGAGCCGGTCCTGGCTTAGGGACGCTTACAACACCGCCGAAAAACCGGAGGGGAAGAGCTAGTGGCCTATTCCAATTGGCGATCCGGAGTAAGTTTTCTTGCTCCTCGATACCAAAGAATGTGTTTGATTGGGTGATTTGGATTCAGATTCTCACTTCTTATTGAGCTGCGACGGTGTGGTTGGTCCCTAGGCCTCCTAGACATCTTGCTCATTTGCGGAATCGGAGTGCTGCGGCGCATTGCCGACTGGTATACGCCATAGGGAGATCTAACACTGTAAAAGGCAAATTCTGGTTACTGCAATCCTGTCAGGGTTTCTCACAGTCGAATGGACTCGGCACTGTTTCAAAAAAACGAGATCATCACATCGGACAGATGGAAACCAGGACCGTATTCTATGAGCTGTTCATTTTAAAATGGCCATTTCGCTGCCGTCTGGCCCTCTGTCATTGGTCACTGATACCTGTGCTACACGGGCACGTTCGAATGACATTCGAGGCTTGGAATGGCATTCGGACTCAACGGCTCCCACGTTGCTAAACGGCATTTTTTAAACGCATTCGCGTCAACAGCGCGTACGCCTGCCGCGTCGGGACCAGTCAGCAAGTGCGCAATAGCGTGGTGCGGTACGCGCCATGGCTTCCGCTTTTCCGGTAACGGCGACAGTTACACGGTATGCTTAAAGTGAACATTTACGTTCCGTGCGGGAAGTCTGAAAGTGTCCTGATTTTCAAGAAAAGCATGATGTCTTGCAGCTATCTATTCCTGTCAGCAAGTACGGGGTACTGCAGGGAAGCGCCAGTCGCTCATTCATTGTACACCAGGAAATGAATGCGGTGGAAAACTTCACATGCGTGGTCCTCATTGTACTTATTTAAGGGCTAACGGCGGGTGCTTTTTGTCGCAACTTGTATTATCAGTGAGTGGCATTGTATCCTAAATCTTCAGTTCTATGATGAATCTTTGTAATCAGTCTCTCTTATTATCCCTTAATCATGGCGTGAACAAAAGACGAGGCAGGCTGTTCACCAAGGTGTGTATTCATGATAGCAATAATTTAAAACATTGTGGTAAACAGCAGTAGAAAAAATTATACAAGCGGTTCTGAGGGGTCTTTGTTATTGATTAAAGATATCACAGGCGTAGCCCGCGGAATAACTCTGATGAGTTAAACATGTCACAGACAACAAAGTTCACAGCAGGCACTCGAGTAACACAGGGTAATGTCACTGGACCGTACGCCAATTCAACTTCTTTTTTTGTGGAGAAAGAGTCCTTTCAGAACTTCCTCACAGAACAAAGTATTTCTAGGCGGATTCTTATATTTTCGAATCCATTTGGAAAAATATGGGTCCTGTTAATGTCCTGCATGACTTTCAATTCAACGTTTTCGCTGCCCCCTTTTCGTGCTTTTGGTGGTGCAAGAGCACTACTGCCCACATCCTCGCAAAAACCGGGTGTCTGAAGTTGATTTGACCTTTGGCCTTTGCGTGCGCGGGCAGGGAAGAGAAGGTGGAGGAACGCAGCTGCGTCCAGGCTAGCGAGGCTGGTTCCATGAACCATCCTCCCCGAAGGCCCCCGTGTGAATCGTGCTTAACCGGGAGAATTGAAAACTTAACATTCTGACAGATTTGCCCGTCTGGTTGCGTTTGAAGACAGAATAAACTGCACATCTCCAACCAAAAACTATAATTTTAACCCAACGTCTCGAAGCCGACTCCGCTCCTTCATCAGGGGTGACTGAGGGCAGTAGCTAGCGTCTTTAATGGTGTATTCGACTGGTCGCTTTATATCTCTCTAGAGCGCTCTGAGAGGCGAGCGCACATTCGGCTGGTCAAATCCGGCCACTCTGACTACATTCGGCTGGTTCTTTCTGAGCGCTACCCTCCAGTTCAGAGCGCTCTGAGAAAAAGTCGGAGCGGCTCCGAGATGAGTCCACGTGACAGAGCCACGCACTTCCGCCATTTCGCGAAAGCGGTGCGAGGCCTCCGCGTCCCCTGCGCGTAGGCAGAAGCAAGTGTAGGCTTTTGACGCAATAGTAGCGTCCTTGCTGTGTTGTGTTTTGCGGGTGCCGCGATGTGTGAGGCAAAATGTCCAAGGGACGCCGGATAACTACGCTAGGAACGCGATCTGTGTTGCTGTAGCATTACAACAGCGATTCCAGCAGCAGCTGAGACGAGGACGACAGTGCTATCCAGAAGGCGATGTTCGAAAAATGAGCGTCCCGTGGGACGGAAAGCCAGGGTAGCGATCGATACAGGCTAAGCGGCGAACGCGATGCAAACTGTGTGCGACCACGTGCGGCTGCTGTTGACATCAGCAGCGGTGCCGCGTAGTGGTTCCGGAAGCAACAATAATAATTGGTTTTTGGGGAAAGGACGTGGCGCAGTATCTGTCTCATATATCGTTGGACACCTCAACCGCCCCGTAAGGGAAGGAATAAAGGAGGGTGTGAAAGAAGAAAGGAAGAAAGAGGTGCCGTAGTGGAGGTCTCCGGAATAATTTCGACCACCAGGCGATCTTTAACGTGCACTGACATCGCACAGCACACGGCCGCCTTAACGTTTCGCCTCCATAAAAACGTAGCCGCCGGGGTCGCGTTCGAACCCGGGAACTCCGGGTCCGTAGCCGAGCGCCATAACCACTGAGTCACCGCGGCGGGCACCCGCACACAATGGAAAATTCACTGGCCTCAAAGGTGGTTAACGGCCCCGGTAATAACCTCCACAACCGACATGTGAGCCAATTACTGAGCCATTTCCTTTCCATAAAAATTAGTTTTTTTTTCCACAGCTTGTGGTGAAACGTCGAAGGCGTCTCGGGCATAATGCGCCGAGCTCAGCCGCCGATTCAGTTGCTCCTGAACCCCAGGGCTTTCATACGAATCCTTTTCCTCTCGGTACTTTCACTGTGCCGTATTTTCCAGTAGATCCTCGCAGCACAACCACAGCTGCGATGAGTGCACAGGCGCCGTTCTGACGCTGCGGAATGCAGTGGGAGTACGAAAGAGGCATGGGATAGCGTGCGCATGCGCCGAACGCTATTTCACACCGTAGGCGAAAGCTCATCTCAATGGCCGCAAGAAACCAAGGGCAACAGGCCGGGCTTCGGCATTCGAGCGGCCGTCTAAAACCAGCCATTACACGGTACACAGTAATATGGAACGAACGACGCAACGCGGTGGCTGCAGTGACCACCTGGCAGCGCAATCTGGGATTACACAATGTAGCAACTAGGCCAGCTCAGCGCCTTTGGCGGAGCACAGATACGAGAGAGGAACGCCGATTAAGCGAGGACGCTTGATTTTTTATCAGTAGTCACAAACACTGGTCCGCGTTAACGAAGTCCTGTTCGTGGAGCAGCGGTGAGACGAGTCTGAAGTCGTGGAGACAGCCGACAACGTTGTCCTCCGGAGAGCCAGTTTCTTCGCTCCAGCACAAAACAATTTCGCTCGTGGCAACCGCGGAAATACGATGTCATGCAGATCAACAACCTTAAGATGGCAAGCATCTTGAACGAGGCGAGTAGGCCGGCAGATCCTCGCGCTGATTGTTGGGGTCCAAAGCTGCTCGCATCACAGGCTCCGTTTTGCTCTTGGCCGACTTGACGCAAATCGGCGCACAAGTACAGGCTCCAGCAGTTGACGAGGGCGCATCCTCGGTGGACGCGGATGTGGATGGGCCAGCCGGAACGTTTTCAAATTCGTTGCAGCTCTGAAGAGGTCGACGTCTCGCGTAGATCTTGGAAAGTAGCGGAAGCAACGCCGTCATTCGTGGGCGGGGAAAGTCGTTGGGCAAAGTTCCATCACCTTTTATGAGCGCGAGTGGTTGCCCCTTCTGCAGCTCCTTTGCCTTTTTGACAAGGGACTTTAGGAACATGCGACGCAGGTAGTAGTCACTTTGGCGTCGCTTCTTTCGGTTGTCGAGGTCAGTCAGTGTGCTTTTAGAGGTGCGCAGGACCACTGAGACGCTTGTGACACTGGTATTGCCTACCACACTTCCATGTGAAGGCATCACGGTGAGACCCGCGACGGCAGTGCACGAAGAAAAAAAAAGCTGCAAGCTATTTCGCGGGAGTGACAGTGACAAATGATGGTGGTGGTGGTAGTGGTTTTATTAAAAATAATAGTAAAAAGGAAGGAAAAAATTTTTGCTAGCCCCGGCATCTGCCATCGATACTGAAGCACCTGAGCTGGGGCAGCGGAAATAAAGGACAGCCGGCAAAATGGAGAAATGAAATGAAAGAGGTGAGGGGACAGGAATACAGGACAGGGGGAGAAGTACTATGTACAAACTATTTACACAATAAATAATGTGTCCAGGTTGTGCGCGTGATTAGTTCATTTAAGAGGAATTAAACGGATGGCTAGTTCATATACAAGGGGCCCAGCGATTAAGCGACGCGTCGCAGCGATAAAAAAAAATGATTTTTGGGGAAAGGAAATAACGTAGTAACAGTCTCACATATCTCGGTGGACACCCTAACTGCGCGCCGTAAGCGAAGGGATAATGTAGGGCGTGAAAGAAGAACGGTACCGTAGTGGTCGTCTCTACGTGGCAGCGATAATTTGCAATTTGATGTGACCTCCCCGTTCTTACCCGCTCAAGCCGCCGTGACGACTCAAAACAGGTTCTAACGCAAAAGCATGAAGGAGCACGCGTCGCAGGAAAGCCGGTGTCGCCGGCGTCGGCGGCGTTGGCCATGAGCGAAGAGTGGCGCATCTCGGTGGACGCCTGAACCGCGCCGTAAGGTAAGGGATTTTTTTTCCCTTACGGCGCGGTATGGGTGTCCAGCGAGAATTGCGAGGCAGGCGTCATTTACTTAAAACCAATTTTCATTTTCATTTTCCTTCCTTAACGGCCCGGTTCGGGTGTCCACCGAGATATGTGAGACAGGTGTCCTTTCCTTAAATTGTCCAACGGACCAGGCGTCACGCCGAACGGCCGATGGCGCTCCGTGCACCCCGTAGCAACGCATCAACACGCTGCCGCATCTCACTCTTAAAGACGAAGCTTAAGCGTCCTGCAAATTTTTTGCTTCATGATGAACTAATCACGCGCGCAACCTGTATACATTTCTTATTGTGTAAATAGTTTCTGCATATTACCTCTCCCCATATCCTCTCCTCGAATCCTCCTCACCTTTTTCGCTTCATTTCTCCATTCTGGCTGCTATCCTTTATTTCCGCTGGCCCAGCTCAGGTGCTTCAATACCGATGGCCGATGCCGGGACTAGCAAAATCTTATCCTTCCTTTTTGATTATTATTTTAAAAAACCACTGCTACTACTGCCTCATTTTTGCGCCGCAGAGGCACCCGTCGCGGTGGCTTAGTGGACGGGGCGCTCGGCTACTGATACGGAGCTCCCGGGTTCGAACCCGACCGCGGCGGCCGCGTTTCGATGGAGAGGAAACGCTAAGGCCGTGTGCTGTGCAATGTGCAGTGCACATTAAAGGTCCCTAGGTGGCCGAAATTATACCGCAGTCCTCCACTATGGCACCTCTTTCTTTATTCGATCACTCCCACCTATATCCCTTTTTCTTACGGCGTGATTCAGGTGTCCACCGACATGTGAGACAGATACTGTGCCATTTCCTTTCCCCAAAAACCAATTTGCATTTTCGACTCCGAAGCGGAAAGATTGGCTAGCGTTTTCACGTCACGATTGTGGGCACACAAAGCGCAACTGAACGTGTTATGGTGAAGGGTTCCCCTATGTGCTTGGAAAAACGAATGACGTTCTCTCAGTTGCCATTACCATAAATTGGCTGTGATTTATCTGAGGTTAACCCTAGTTGAATTGCGAAAGCTTCGTTCCCTCGGCACGTCGCCTACGCAGCGCCTCATTCCGATGCTCTCGAGAACTCGAACCGGTCTCTTCCGCAGTTGGAGTCACTCCGGGACGTGGCACGACTTCTTTTAGCCGCATATTCGTTACGACGGTTCTCGAGTCGTGCGGCGCGTTCGTCTGGCGTCTCTTGAGCGCGTTCTCTCTTCCTCGATTCGTTCTGTCGTTGCGTCTCTTTCGCGCTCTCCATAACAACTACAATACACTAGGACGGAGCGCATTTATATAAAATTAATGTGGATTAGCTCAGCTAATCCAGGATATACAAAGCGAAACATATCAGCGTTCACTGTGTTCATTGGCGTTGGCGTTGACAATGTTCCAGATGGCGATGGCTTTGAGGAAAGGAAGGGCGCATAACTGGCTCCCTGGATATGCGGACGCCTCATTCGTGCTTTGATTAATGTGGCGGTGGTGACAGAGAGATTAGGCCTGCATGCATTAGCGCTGTCAGCGTTGTGGCTGACATGCGGCACTGCAGGTATAGCTAGCCGCAGCGTTTATTTGGAGATAAATCTCTTGCGATCAACCATTAACTGCATGCCACCTCCCAGGGTGGCAGGGAGGGCGCGCTGCCTATCCACTGTGCGGAGTCAATCAAAGCGGGCTTTTAAAGCGAAAGCTTTATTGGCCGCAAACTCGCGATTTCACCGTGGCGGTACGCAACCGAGGCACGTGACGTCGCAACGCGCGCCTCGCCACGGAAGGTTACTGTGCTTCGCGGGCTAGCCGCGCCGTCTGGCATGACGTCACACCGCGCTGCTCGCCGCCGTTTGGTAGGACGCGACACCATGTTCCTCGTCGTTGCGCTCGCCTCCGCTCGCTTCTATACAGCTGCGTCGCATGCGTGATAAAATGTCACAGGATTGAAAAGTAGAGCTGGCGTGCGCCGCAACCACAGTTGAGGTGACAATTCTGATAAGCTCGAGGAGGCGTAGAATCGACAGCGGAACGAGAAGAGGAGGAAACGAATCGCCAAGGAAACAGACGAACAGCGCGCCGAACGACTGGCTCAACGTTGCCGTGAACATGCCACCGAGACATGCCCCGCCGCGGTGGCTCAGTGGTTAGGGTGCTCGACTACTGATCAGGAGTTCCCGGGTTCGAACCCGACCGTGGCGGCTGCGTTTTTATGGAGGAAAAACGCTGAGGCGCCCGTGTGCTGTGCGATGTCAGTGCACGTTAAAGATCCCCAGGTGGTCGAAATTATTCCGGAGCCCTCCACTACGGCATCTATTCTTCCTTTCTTCTTTCACTCCCTCCTTTATCCCTTCCCTCAAGGCGCGGTTCAGGTGTCCAAAGATATATGAGACAGATACTGCGCCATTTCCTTTCCCCCAAAAACCAATTATTATTATTATTAGACAGGCACGTTTAACGTCCGGTGTCTCGACCGCTAGCAGCAGCGACAGCAGCCGGAGGAGAGACCTGAGTCCTGCTTCACTGAAGACGGCCCGTGATGAACGATGGAATGCGACCAAGAGACTTCAGCGGCGGGCTCAAGAAACCGAAGAACAATGTGCCGTTAGACTAGAGAATAGGCGTAAGAGTGACGCGAACCTTTCAATCTTTGGATAGCCTCGGTGCTGAAATCAAACATTTACCTACAGGTCATACTGGACGTTTATGCCTGTGCTTCATACGTTGTGGAATATGTGAACAAGGCCAACCGGGGAGTTTCACACTTGCTTTCGCTACATATATCTTGGTATAGCCGAGCTAAGCCACTGCCAATTTTTGCCGTAGGACACCAACATGAAATCGAGATTAGGTCTCCACTGGCACAAAGAGCCGGTTGTGCGCCTTTCGTTATGTGAAGATGAACGGCCTTGCAAAGTTGTGAACGCCAATTATCTCTATGAACGGCGTCTGCTCACTTGTTTTGTTTGGTTTTTGAGGAAAGGAAATGGCACAGTAACCGTTTCACATATCTCGGTGGACATCCGAACCGTGCCATAATGGAAGAGATAAAGAAGGGAGGGAAAGGAGAAAGAGAAAACTGAAAATGGAATGTTGCATATTGAGGAATCCTGTTCTCTCATCGCCTTCTTTTTACTGCTGACTCTTCGCACGACTCTGGCGACTTGCCCTGTTGTATTCTTGAGAGTGGCGATGGTTTTGCTACATCGTCCTGTGTTTTGCAGCCACATTCCAAGCACTCTGACTTCCGTTTTAAAGCGAAAGCTTTACTGGCCGCGAACTTCCGATTTCGCCGTGGCGGTGCTCCGAGGAGGCACATGACGTCACAACGCGCGCCTCGCCGCGGATATTTCTCTGTCTCGCTCCCTAGTCACTACTGCGCATGCGCCACAAGTAGCAGTGCAACACCGAGTCACAGGTGTTCCACTGCTGCGCAGCGCCGCGCCTTTCCCCATAATAATAATAATAATAATAATAATAATAATAATAATAATAATAATAATAATAATAATATTAATAATAATTGGTATTTGGGGAAAGGAAATGGTACAGTATCTATCTCATATATCATTGGACACCTGAACCACGCCGTAAGGGAAGGGATAAAGGAGGGAGTGAAAGAAAAAAGGAAGAGGTGTCGTAATTGGAGGCTCCGGAATAATTTGGACCACCTGGGGATCATTAACATGCACTGACATCGCACAGCACACGATAGCCTTAGCGTTTTGCCTCCATAAAATGCAGCCGCTGCGGTCAGGTTCGAACCCGAATTTGTTGAAAATTGAGCGATATTTTCTTCGTGAAATTAGAGTTGATGATGAACTTTCATATTGTCTTTAATATCACAATCAGAAAATTGCTTCAGCATGTGTCACAGAGTGGGAAGCCGTCACATGTAACTCTGCAGGACAAATTTGGGCCACTAGACCATTTGTTGAGCTCCTGTACATTTGTGCAAAGTATTCTCGTTAAATAATAATTTCGTTTAAAATCGTTGTTTGGGCTGGAAGTTTTGCGTGAAATATAAGATTTATAAAATTATTATGATGAGTTCGTGCAGAAAAGACGCACTGCTTAGAATTTATGGCCACGGGGTAACAGCAAAGTAAGTGAAGTACTTTATTTTTGGTAACGCATTCCTTTCTTTTTTAGCGTAAAGAATAACGTATTTAGTTACTTCATTTCGGTAACGCCTACAACAATGTGCGTAAGTAACCACTAGACGTACCACGTGACTCACAGCAGCAGCTGCAGCCGGGACACGCAGCGGAGGCTCAGTGGTTAGGGCGCTCGACTACTGATCCGGAGTTCTCGGGTTCGAACCCGACCGCGGCTGCTGCGTTTCGATGGAGGCGAAACGCTAAGGCGCCCGTGTGCTGTGCGATGTCAGTGCACGTTAAAGATCCCCGGGTGGTCAAAATTATTCCGGAGCCCTCCACTACGGCACCTCTTTCTTCATTTCTTCTTTCACTCCCTCCTTTCCCTTCTCTTACGGCGCGGTTAAGGTGTCCTATGATATATGAGACAGATACTGCGCCATTTCCTTTGCCCAAAAACCAATTATTATTATTAGCTGCTGCCGCGCGCTCCACCGTCGCCGCGGCCGCTGCCTATCCAGTGTCTCGCTATGGACGAAGCAAGTGAGCCGGATCCGACGTCCTCGAGACTGGGTACTCGCAGACGTCGGGACGAGTCTGATCATCCGGTCGACATTGCCAACCGCGCGAGGGATTTAGCAATCCATAGGGTAGCGTTAGCGCGCTAAACGGGCAGCCGAAACGGATGAAGAACGGGAGCTTCGCCTGGCTCAACGAAGATCGAAAGATGCCGAAAGAAGACAGCCATGGAAGGAGACGCTGCGGACACTGGCGAGCCAATGGAGCTAAGTTCTCGTAGTGCTAGCTTTTGCTTGCATAACCAGGGTTAGCGGAGCTAGGCCGCAGCCATTTTTTTCCACAGCTTGTGATGAAACGTCGAAGGCGTCTCGGGCGTAATGCGCCGAGCACAACCGCCGATTCGAGTGCTCCTGAATCCCAGGGTTTTCATACGCATTCTTTTACGCTCAGCACTTTCACTGCGCTGTATTTTCCAATAGTTCCTCGCAGCACAAGCAAAGTTGCGATGAGTGCACAGGCAACGTTCTGAGGCTGCGCAATGCAGTGGGAGCACGAAAGAGGAAAGTGGGGCAGCATGCGCATGCGCCGAACGCTATTTCACACCGCATAGACGAAAGTTCATCTCAATGGCCGCAAGGAACCAAGGGCAACAGGCCGGGCTTCGGTTTCGAGCGTCCGTCTAAAAACAGCCATTAAACGGTACACAAAGAGATGAAACTTACGACACAACGCGGTGGCTGCAGTGACCAACCGGCAGCGCATTCTGGCATTACACAATGCAGCAACTATGCCAGCTCATCACCTCTGGTGGAGCACAGATACGAGAGAGGAACGCAGATTAAGCGAAAACGCTTGATTTATTATCAGTACTCACAAACACAGGTTCTCGTTAACGAAGTCCTGTTCGTGGAGCAGCGGCGAGACGAGCCTGAAGCAGTGGAGGCCGCCGAAAACGTTGTCCTCCGGGGAGCCAGTTTCTTCGCTGCAGCCCAAACCAATTTCTCTCGCTTCAATACAATGTCAGGCAAGCTTGAACGAGGGGAGCAGGCCAGCAGATCCTCGCACTGATCGTTGGGGGTCAAAGCTGCTCGCATCACAGGCTCCGTTGTGCTCTTAGCCGACTTAACTCAACGCACATTGGCGCTCATGTACAGGCTACAACAGTTGACGAGCGCGCATCCTCGGGGCATGCGGATATGGATGGGCCAGCCAGAACGCACTCAAAGTCGGTGCAGCTCTGAAGAGTTCGACGTCTCGCGTAGTGCTTGGTCAGGGGGCTGTCAGCCGTTTCCGAGCAGCTTTTACCCACAGCCTCCTGCATATTATGAGTTAAAATAGAGTACAGAAATGAAAAGAAATATAGCAAAAGGAACCGCGCCATCCGCAGGACTGGAAAGTCGTTGTCCAAAGTTCCATCACCTTTTATGAGCGCGAGTTCTTGCGCCCTCTGCAGCTCCGTTGAAGAGGGGCCTTTTGAACATGCGACGCCGGTAGTGGTCACTTTGGCGTCGCTTCTTTCGGTTGTCGAGGTCAGTCAGTTTGTTTTGGGCGTGCTCAGGAGCGCAATGACGATGGTACCACTGATATCGCCTAACGCCCATCCATACGGGGGCATTATGGCGAGACCCGCGGCGGCAGTGCAGCAAGTAAAGACAAGCAGCCAGCTAGTTCACGCGCACGGGCGTGCGCTGGAGCCTGTCTACGCATGCGCGAGGAGCGAAGCACGACTAAGCGAGAGCGGGGCGCCGATAGCTGTGCATGACAGATAAGGGCGCCTGCGCATGTGTATTCTAGGCACTGTAGCACGGGCGATCGCGCGTGCGTTGGAAGCGGGGTCAGGTTTACAACAGTCGGAGGACCGCGGGGTTCTCGGGGGCTTTTTTGTCATGGCCTGGAGCTCTTCCAGGTTCTGCCCGCTTTTCTTCGCGGTTTAAGTTGTCCTTTCAGCGGCCCCCAAACCAATTTGCTTCACGCCCTGAAATGCTTTTCGTCGGATATATGAGAGTACCCGCCGCGGTGGCTCAGTGGTTAGAGCACTCGACTACTAATCCGGAGTTTCCGGGTTCGAACCCGACCGTGGCGGCCGCCTTTCGATGGAGGCATAACGCTAAGGCGCCCGTGTGCTGTGCGATGTCAGTGCACTGTAAAGATCCCCAGGTGGTCGACATTATTCCGGAGCCCTCCACTACAGCGCCTCTTCTTCCTTTCTTCTTTCGCTCCCTTTATCCCTTCCCTTACGGCGTGGTTCAGGTGTCCACCGATATATGAGACAGATACTGCGCCATTTCCTTTCCCCCAAAACCAATTATTATTATAATATATATGAGACAGATACTGCGCCATTTCCTTTCCCCAGAAACCAATTATTATTATTATTCGAGAGGGCGAAGGAGCCAGCACCAGGAGCATGGAGGTGCATACATCTTTTCGACGTCCGTCGTGGCGCTGGGCGCGCAGGCGCTCCGCACGTATGCGAGGAAATGTTCATCAAGTTGCGGTTCACAACCAGCGGCCGAGCCAATTGAGCGATGCGCCGGAGCGAAAATTTCAAACCTATTGGAACCCACTCGAGCAGCCGCGACGACTCAAACCAGGTTTTTGCAGGATGAAAATGAAAACTGGTTTTTCGGGAAAGGAAATGGAGCAGTGTCTGTCTCACACAAGGAGGTTGTAAATTCTACATATAACCTCCTTGGTCTCACATATCGGCCGATACCTGAACTGCGCCGTAAGGGAAGGGATGAAGGAGGGACTACTAAAGAGAAGAAAGGAAGTAAGAGGTGCCGTAGCGGAGGGCTCCAGAATTATTTCGACCACCTCGGGATCTTTAACGTGCGCTGACATCGCACAGCACACGGGCGCCTTAGCGTGTCGCCTCCATCGAAACGCGGCCGCCGCGGTTGGGTTCGAACCCGAGAAATCCGGATCAGTAGCCGAGTGCCCTAACCACTGAGTCACCGCGGCAGGTCGGTGACAGGATTCGCTAGCGTTTTCGAACGCTTCCCCATGATTCGTTCAGTTGCGCTGTTTGCGCCCAGCGTGATGTGGTGGAAGGATAATAATAATAATAATAATAAAATTTGTTTTTGGGGGAAGGAAATGACGCAGTATCTGTCTCATATATCGGCGGACACGTGAACCGCGCCGTAAGGGAAGGGATAAAGGAGGGAGTGAAAGAAGAAAGGAAGAAAGAGGTGCCGTAGTGGAGGGCTCCGGAATAATTTTGGCCACCTGGGGATCTTTAACGTGCACTGATCGCACAGCACACTCGCGCCTTAGCGTTTTTCCTCCATAAAATCGCTAGCGTTTTCGCGTCACGCTGGGCGCGAACAGCGCAGCTGAACTAGTCATGGGGAAGCATTCCCCTATGTACATGGAAACTCGAATGACGTCGTCTCAGTTACCATTATGCTTCGGGAGATTTTCTCTCTGCAAGGGATTTTGGCGACCTGAGGCCGAGGAGCGCTGATGTGATTCACGTCGGCTCCGGAAATTCTGTCTCGTTGTGCCAGAAACGTTTATCGGACGTTGGATTCAATGATACCTTGTGCGTGGGAATAAGAAGAAATGGAGAATACCTAAATAATCTGCGATTCGCTGATGACATTGCCTTGCTCAGTCACTAAGGAGGTGAACTGCAAATCATGATCAATGATTTAGACAGGCAGAGCAGAACGATGGGTCTAAAAATTAACATGCAGAAAACCAAGGTAATGCTCAACAGCGTAGCAAAGGAACAAGAGTTCACAATTGGCAGCGAGAGCCGAGAAGTTGTGACGGAATACGTCTACTTAGGGCAGGTAGTGACAGCTGATCCGGATCATGAGAGGGAGATAACTAGAAGGATAAGAAAGGGGTGCAGCGCATATGGCAAATTCTCGCAGATAATGAGTTGCAGTTTACCAATTTCCCTCAAGAGGAAAGTGTACAACAACTTAATCTTACCGGTACTCACCTACGGGGCAGAAACGTGGAGGCTAACGAAAAGAGTTCAGCTGAAGTTAAGGAGAACGCAGCGAGCCATGGAAAGAAAAATGATAGGTGTAACGTTAAGATACCGGAAGCGGGCAGAGTGGGTGAGGGAACAAACACGGGTTCATGACATCCTAGTCAAAATCAAGAGAAAGAAATGGGCTTGGGCAGGGCATGTAATGCGAAGGCAAGATAACCGCTGGTCCTTAAGGGTAACGGAGTGGATTCCAAGAGAAAGTAAGCGTAGCTGGGGGCGGCAGAAGGTTAGGTGGGCTGATAAGATTAAGAAGTTTGCAGGGAACGGGTGGATGCAGCTGGCAAAGGATAGGGTTAATTGGAGAGACATGGGAGAGGCATTTGCCCTCCAGTGGGTGTAGTAATGATGATGATGATGATGATGTACGTGGGAACATGCGAGGACCATGTGGATGCCAAATTTGTGACTATGAGTGCAATCGTTTGTCTGTTGCTATCGATTTTGTGCGGCCTGCCTGGGACGCGCTAGGCGTCCGTTAGGCCTAGCTCATCTTCGGCCGGAGACGCCGGCCCGGAGGTCCCTAGGCCGCCGGTCAGGCGCCGATTCTGTGGACCCACCATGTCGATGGAGGTGACTGTCGAAGGTACGGACCTGGATCCGGAATATTATGACAGCAGCTGGGTCAAAGTGCTCCAACGAAAGGTTGAAGCGAAACACCAACGGAAGCTTCTCGAAGGTTCCAAGCAGAACGCCAAGATGGAGACGCGCCGTGTCGGACGCGGGGAAGCCGGAGACAAAATTGCAGGTGGGACTGTTTTAGGCCCTACCAAAGCGGTCCGGAGGAAAGCGGCTGAACGATCGATCGCTATGAATCTTCCGAGATTCCCGGATGAAGCCATCAAGGTGATTATTAGGCTTCGTGAAGGTCTGGGCGTGATTAAACGCACGTCGGGTCCGGTGATCAGTCAGGCCCTCGCCAAGGCTGCCGGACTCGGCTGGTCGGAGCCGGACTCATGGTGTGTGAACGGAAAGCAAGGTACGGTGCTTTTTCATTCCTTGGACTTTAATCGAGGCGTGAAGGTAGCTGCAATCTGTTGCTTTAAACTCGACGACAAGGAGCACGAAGTTGTAGCCAATATTATCGCACCGGAGGATTGCGGGCGAGGGGTAGTCCACGGGATCTCTGAGAGATTCACGGAAGAACAGTTGTTGAAAGCACTGAGAAGGGATCCGAAGAATCCAGACGTCGCTGGAGTGCGTTCTGATGGGCAAGACTTTCACTATTATTATCATCTTTCTGGAAGCTGACGTTCCAAGATTTGTCCGGATTGAAGGCATTCTCATGCCCTGCTGGTTGTTCAAAAAGAGATATGAAGTCTGCTTCAGGTGTGGAGAACTTGGTCATCGCTCCGATGTGTGCGATAGTGAAAACGCAAAGTGTCGTGGCTGTGCGGTGGTGTCGGCGCGCCCGAAGATCATCAGTGCGTTCCCAGATGTCGCCTATGTGGAAAAGGCCATCTGATGGGGGACAAACAATGCAAGGAACTCTTCCGTATGTCATACGTAATCAAGAAGAAACAGTGGGAAGCAAAGTTAACTGCCGAGGAGGAGGCCAAGAAGCCGAAGCAAGTCCGTTTCAGTCGTAGAGATGGCCGCAGTGCGTCCCACGAGCGACCGTCGAGCCATTCGAGGTACCGCTTCGCTTCGTTTCCTCGCCTGCAGCCGCCTGCGTCCAAGGCGATGACGGAGGGCTCTCGATCGAAGCAACAGCAGCAGCAGGAGCGGCGGCGGCAGCAGCAGCAGCAGTGGCAACAGCAGCAGCAGAAAAAGCAGCAGAAACAGCAGCAGGCGTCAAAAGTGAATGGTGTAAATAGTGTCTCTCAGGACTCAGATGAAGTCAAGACTCTCAAAGACCAGAACCGATTATTACAAGCGCAAGTTAAGGCGCTGCAGGAACAGGTTATGGCGATAGGCAGGACTGCGCAGCCGATGAATGATGAAACGCCGCTGGTGGAGCTGCCGCGGAAGGAACAGGCAGAGCTCCCTAGGGAAAGTCTTCCAGCAACAAAAAAGAAGAGAGGTTCAGAGGAGGATCTTGAAACCCGCATACAAGGATCAGAAAGACGACTTAATAAAAAGGAACAGGATGACCAGATTTTTCAACAGCAAGTTATGGCCGCTTTGGAGCACCTGGGGGCTGCTATGGAACAGATGCGCGCCGATATGGCAAGCAGAGACGAGAGAATTCAATGGGTATATCAGGATATTATTAACCTTCAAAATGTCTCTGCGTCACCGTAGACATACCATTTGGCAGTGGAACTGTAGGGGCTTCGGTCGCAAACGCAAACTATGGACTAGTATTCAGCAGAATGGCCGAGTGCTTCTGACGGATCCCCTAAGACCTACCCGGCAGGGCAACAGTGTTTCGACAGACACGTCCCCGGACTTAACTCTAACCGGAGGCCGCATCTCTGCCACCTGGTGCCACACGGACGAAAACTTGGGTAGCGATCACAAAATTATCAAAATTATAGTCGACAACGGACCACCGGTTGCCCGCACCAAGAAGGGGGCTTCGGTGAACTGGGAGGATTTCCGAAATGGCCGCGCGGGGCAGGAGGAAGGCATAAGCAACACTGATGACTGGAGTAAAAATGTCCTTCAGTCGGTCCGCGAGGCAACAGAGGAGGTAGAGTTTGACGAAGAAGTCGAGGGAGTAGATCGTCACATGGTCCATCTCTGGCGCAAGAAGGAAGATCTTGAAACGCGAATCGCGCACAAGAGAGGGAATAGGAACTTGCCAAGACAATTGGCCGTGCTTAACAAGGAAATCGAAGAGTACGCTTGTTTTAACAGGGCGAAACTGGAACAATATTTGCGACAAACTGGACCGGATCATCGGGAAATCAGGTACGTGGCACTTGCTTCGGCATCTTCTAGATCCGGACAAGTCCAAACTGGAGGCCAGGCAACAACTTCACCGGCTAGTACATACAATTGACGGGACCACGGATACGCTCATATCCCATGTCCGGGACCGGTACATGAGCTGCGCGACGGGTGCAGGTGAACCGCTACCAGATTACGGGGAGCAGGAGAACCCGGACTTAGATAAGCCGATAACGGTTGCCGAGGTCCGGGCAGAAATAAACAGATTGAGAACAAGGACTGCCGCGGGTCCGGACAAGGTCAGCAACCGAATTCTAAGAAATTTGGACGACACGTCGATCCGACATCTCGCTGCCTTCATGCAGGAGTGTGGGGAAGCCGGTCGACTGCCGACAGCATGGAAGGACACGAACCTTGTGTTCCTCCCGAAGCCGGGAAAACAGCCGGGTTTCGAGCACCTGCCTCCCATTTCGCTCAAGTCGTGCGTGGGCAAACTGATGGAACATGTGATTCGGACCCGGCTGAACCGATTTTTTGAGGACAGGAGTATATATCCAAATACCATGATTGGATTTATACCACATTTGTCGGCATGTGATGTCATGCTGCAGCTAAAAGAACAGATAATAGAAAGTTCAACGCTAGACACCAGGGTGATCGTTGGTCTAGACGTGTCGAAAGCTTTCGACAACGTAAAGCACTCGGCCATTTTGGAGGGTGTGGCTGCGTTAGACGTGGGTGTTCGTACCTACAACTACATACGCGATTTCCTTACAAACAGAACGGCATCTATAAGCATGGGGGGTAACACAATGACGGGTATTCGACTGGGCAACAAGGGTACCCCGCAGGGATCGGTGTTGTCCCCGACCCTGTTTAATATCGCCATGCTTGGCCTCCCCGCACAACTGGACGAAATTCCGGGGCTGAACCATACATTGTACGCAGATGGCCTGACTCTGTGGATGTGCAGGGGCAGTGACAGCCAAATTGAACTGACGCTTCAAAGAGCTATAGATGTAACAGAAAAATACTTAGAACCAATCGGTCTAAGGTGCTCGGCCGAGAAATCGGGAGCGCTATTTCTCGCGCCCATGCGGTCGCCACAGCGTCAGCGGATAAAGCAGGACGGACCGCATAACGCGGGAATCACACTCAGGGTCAACAGTAACGTAATTCCAGTGGTGGAAAGCATTAGGGTTCTAGGGTTACGAATTCAGGTGAACGGCAGGAACTCGGAAACGATTCAAAAACTAGAGGCTAGCACCAGTCAAACTTGCCGACTCCTAAAACGAATCGCTAACAAACATGCGGGTATGAAAGAAGCTAACCTCCTTAGGCTAGTGCAATCTTTTATAATCAGCAGGATAGTCTACGTGGCACCTTATTTGCGGCTTTACCAGGAGGAAAAGGACAAACTGGATGTTTTAATCCGTAAAGGGATAAAAACAGCACTAGGTTTACCACCCTCTGCGCCAACAAAAAAGATCTTGAGTCTAGGGGTTTCGAATACCCTCGAAGAGCTCATTGAGGCTGCAAGGACCTCGCAGTATCAGAGACTTTTAGGCAGTCGTACTGGTCGCAGCATTCTGGAGAAGCTGGGGCATGAGCCTCGAGCGTGCTCGAGACGTATGGACCCGGTTCCTAGACAGGTTAGGGACAAATTAAAGATACCCCCACTCCCCAAAAACATGCATCCCATCTGCCATGAGAGCCGGAGGAAGGAAAGAGCAGTAGCGTTGCAAGCCTGCTTTAAGGGCAGACAGGTTGTCTTGTATACGGATGCCGCACAATGCACAAACAGGAGGGGGCGCATTTCGGTAGCCACTAGGGAAAGCGGAGGCCCGGTAGCGTGCTGCAGCACCAGACACTCGACAGTAATGGAGGCGAAAGAGTTGGGCCATTGCGCTGGCTCTAACTCAACAACAGGTTAAAATTATCGTGAGTGACTCTAAATCAGCTATTAGAAACTTTGACGCAGGCTGCATTTCAGCTACAGCAGCACGAGTGTTGGCCGGCAGTCCACCACAGGCAGAACAGGTAGCGCTCATTTGGAAACCCGGGCACCAAGGGTTGAGGGGAAACGAGAAAGCGCATGCACTGGCCCGAGGATTAGCTACTTTCCGGGATCCCAGTGCTGTCTTGTGCACAACGCCGTCCCCCTCGCGCGATGAGGAGCTCCTGCAGTTCGATGACGATCTTAAGACGTATCAGGAAATCCTAAACCACTACAAATTAGGCCGAGCGGTAATTCCAAAAGCAGGTAAGCAGCTAACCAAAGACGAAGAGGTTGTGTGGCGGAAGCTTCAAACCGGAGTAATCCCTAACCTTCAGCTTTATAGCAAGTGGCACCCTGAGATTTTCAGCCCCAGGTGCAAACGTTGCGATGGCATGGAGGACATGATCCATATGGTATGGACATGTCCGAGCTTTCGACAACTTGACAGAACAGATGAGTCCTGGGAGGCACTGCTTCACAACGAGGACGACAATCAACAACAAGAAGTCATCCGTCTCCCCCTTGCCGCGGCTGAGATCCAAGAGATCCCGGTCGACGGCTGAGGGGGAGGACATGGCTGGGACCGAGCGGCACCTCGGATACCCATCATCCTTTTGACGGGTGCTAATAAATGTTTTTGATTGATTGATTCAATTTTATTTCTCAACATTCATACAAGGCATGCTTGTGAAGACATCTGGATCCCTAGCTAATAGCTAGTTGGGATCCATGCAATTCAGTTTCAAAGAAATTTGCAGGCATAACTAAAATTAATTACATACATATAAAAGCTCATGAAATTAGAAATACATAAATGGGTACATAGAGCAACAATATTCAGAGCACCAAGCCTCTTTTACATACGCATACAAACACACAAAAATACATGAAAAGAAAAAACGCTGGCTTCACTCATTGTTTATAATATTTCTTCAATGACTCAGGAAGAGTTTTACTACGTTTGAGTTCACTTGGAAGCTTGTTCCACAGCTTAATACCAACATGGGCCATCCTTCTTTCTCCATAGACATTTTTCGTTTTCGGAAGAAGGAAATTTCTATGAGTGGCGTTGCGAGTGCATAGTGGTGGGATACAGTATAGCGATGAGTGTAACGGGTAATTGTCTTTAAGGCATGTGTGTATTGTCAAGACAGTCCTGTATTCAAGTAATGATTGTAGTGGCAGTATATCCATCTGTTTAAAAAGAGGAGCAGTGTGGGCTTTGTATCCTGAATGTGAAATGAATCGAATTGCCCTTTTTTGCAAGACCCTAAGTAGTTCCAAATAAGATCGGTAGGTGTGGCCCCATGATTCAATGCAATATGATAACTGGCTTTGAAAAATTGAGAAATAAATAATTCTGAGTATGCCATTACCAAAATAATCTCGGCATTTGTACAGTTCAAAGCATGCTGCAGCTAACTTTTTACAAAGCGCCTGAATGTATGGCTTCCAGTGTAGGTTCTCATCTAGAATTATTCCAAGGTAAGTGATGCTATTGACAAGTGCAATAGGTGTTCCCAGCCATTGCACGATAGGCAGGTTTTCATGTATGATTTTTCTGGAGCTCCTAAATATTATGCATTTTGTCTTATTAACATTTACAAGTTTATTTGAAATAAACCAGCTGCACAAAGTTTCCAATTCTCGGTTTGCGGTGCTAATAAGTTCCGTTGTAGATTCATGAGCACATAGAAGAGCAGTGTCGTCAGCATACATAAAAACAGAGAAGTGTTGTGTGAAATGCGGCAGGTCATTAATATACAAGGAAAAAAAAATCGGACCAAGGACTGAACCCCGAGGCACACCAGCCGTAACTGTTTCAAAGTCAGATTTTACACCGCTAAGTTGGATCATTTGCCGCCGATTATTGAGATAACAACTGAAGAATTCTAAACTGATACCTCTAAACCCGTAATGCACCAGCTTTTTCAGTAAAATTTCGTGATCAACAGTGTCAAATGCTTTCTTGATGTCCAAGAAAATTCCTAAGACTATTTTATTATCATTTAGGAAAGTGTTGATCGTGTCTGTTAGCGATATGACGGCCGTACCAGTCGATCTGTTTGGTCTAAAGCCGTGTTGTTGAGGAGATAGCAAGGCTTCTTTCTCGAGAAATATTTTCACTCTCTTTGCAACGAGTTTTTCAAAAAGTGTGTTTATGCAGCTTAATATGGAAATTGGGCGGTAATTCTCAACGTGGTTACGGTCACCATTTTTGTGAATCGGTACTATTCTAGCTAGCTTAAGCAGATCGGGATAGGTGGAGGAATAGAAGGCAAAGTTGAAGATTTTTTCAAGTGGCTCGCATAAGATATCAATGCATTCCTTCAGCGCAATAGAGGCAACGCCATCACATCCAGTGGATAATTTCGATGGAAAATGAGTAGCTGTATATACAATCTCATCCACTGTAATATCATGGTATGCAAAGGTCACTAAAATGTTTTGCGGAGGAGGGAGGTACTCAGTGCAGGGGCAAGTATTTCCTATACTAGCACCAATAGTGGAAAAATATACATTGAACGTTGTAACTAGATTTTCAATGGAGATCTCCAAGATTTCTATGTCAGGCATAATAAAACGATTTGCTACGGGTTTAATAACAGAGTTAATGATCTGCCACGTAACTTTCGTACTTTGGGCATTTTTCAAAATTAATTGGGAGTAATACTCTTTCTTGCGGGACCTTATGGCAGCAGTAACTAAGTTTCTTGCTCTCCGAAACTTTACTAAGTAACATGAATTACCTCGCTTTTGCTTACATTTGGTATGCCAGTGATCTTTTTCCTTAATAAGTTTCAAAATAGCTTGTGTCATCCAGGGACAGATAGGCGTGCTATGGTATCTTTTGATTTGAGGTCTAGAAGATTGCAAAACTGCCGTGGTTAGCCTGTCATTAAATTCTTGGTATAGGTCATTTACATCAGCTGAGTTGATCAAGCTAAAATCTACCACTTGAAGACATTCCCTCAACTGAATAACATCGATGCTGCAGTGGGGGTCAGATGTTTTACCCGGGGCAGCTTGTTCCAGAGGAAAAAATATCGGAACAGGATAATGATCTGTAAGGGCTGCTTTATATATGGAGCTCAAACTAGATGATGTGTCGAAATTGCAGAGTATATGATCTAATGACGTCGAAGAAATGGGAGTCACACGTGTAGGGCCTATAACTACATTACTGAAGCCATATGACTGTAATAAGTTAGTATATACCACACTGTTATCACTTAAACAGTCAATATTTAAATCACCACAGATTAATACTTTGACTCTTAGATTAGATAAGTTCAAGAGCAGCGATTCAAAATGGTCAAAGAAGACCGATAGAGAGCTACTTGGAGCACGATATACGACAGCAATTGTAAGGTTCATACACTGAACAACCAAAAATCAAAGCCAGCAGAATATGAATTTGTCAACTCCTTTATCCCTTCCCTTACGGCGCGGTTCAGGTGTCCAACGATATATGAGACAGATACTGCGCCATTTCCTTTCCACCAAAAACCAATTATTAATTTTATTATTAACCCAGGAAAAAGCGAGGAATGCAACGATGTTTTCACGTATAGGCCAACTCCACCGCCTCTCGCAGAAGTTTTTCTACTACAGGAAAAAAAAATTGAACCCTTGGATATTGTAGAATTCCCCTCCATGTAGCCAAGTTTCAGAAACGGCTACGTAGTCAAACGTAAATGAGTGCTCAGCCATTAGACAGCAGACATTATCTATATTCTTATTCAAGCTTCGAACATTGCAATGAAGCAGAGAAACACATGCATTTTTTTCATAAATTGGTTTGCTATATGCACACTGTCCATGATTTACGGTCGATTCTGGTTTAACAGATCAGAGCTAAGTCTGCCTCGGAACGGATCTGAATCACGTTCGAGTTCTCGGCCTTCCTAGCAAGGATCTTTCCATTAGTGACCCAGGTGAACTTCCAGCCCTTTTCTCGCTTTCGTGCAATTGCTTTTCCAAGCAATACCTTATACTCAGGACAGAGGTGCTCATTAATATAGACTGTGTCTGTGCCTTCGTAGCTAAAGTCCACCGGAGACAAACTGATCTTTTTCACTGCGTATAGAACTCTACTACGCACGGAACGAGATGTGAGCCTCACGATCACGTTTGGATTTTTCTTGTCCTTTCCGGGTACGCGATGAATCACATCAATATCAGAGCTGGATATTGGAACACCGCGCGTTTTACCAAACTGAATTAAGGCGTCAGCAAGTTTTTCGTCAGTTCTGAGGGGTAGTCCTTTGATTTCGATGTTCTGTTGTCTTGAGTACTGCTTTAACTCTACGATCTCAGTTTTTGCACTCTCTAGGGCTGCTCTAAGATTGTTGTTTTCTGTTTTCAGTGTCTGTTGTTCCCGCTTCATGTCTTCTACGGTAGACTTGAATTCTTCAAATTTTTCCCTTATGAACGACAGCGACTGTTTGATGTCTTGCAGTTCTGACACAACGTTAGCTTTGTGGTCGTCAAACTTTGTAGAAAGTTCTGAGAGCATTTTTGCTACTTCTTTAATAGATGATGGCTGTTTATCACCAATCTCAAGGCAAAAAAAAACACACACCGCAGGGCAGCTCAGGAACGCGCTCGGGAAAAACTCAGGAAAAGAACGTACCTGCGCAAAGAAATCATTTCTCTCTCTCTCTCTCTCTGCAAGTATACTTAACACAAGGGATGCGCATGATAGAAAGCTATCTTGCTCTCAACTGTCGACTTTTTCCTGGAACTTGATTCAAAAGCTTGAGATTGAACCAGCAGTGTAAACAGGGGGAGAAAAAGGGACAGCTGAGAGAAGGTAATTATCTCCCTAGCAGCTGTAGGCTGGGGAGTGGGGCTAAAGAAAGAAAACAGCTTCGCCTGTCTATTTGGTGATTCCCACAACAAAGCCGGGTTTTAAACAAAATTCCCAGTTTTTTTTTCTTCACGTTCTCTTCCTTTTTTTCCCCGGGTCGAGAGCCGGTTACGGGGTTCATGCAAATGCGCACCCAGTTGGGTCGGGAGTCGAGCGGTCGGTCGGATCGAGTCAACTGTGCCCCAAGGCTGATTCGACCCTTCCCCTGTGTTCCTGTAAACGCTGTCGAGTCGAACAGTGGCTTTGGTGGGAGGGGAGAGGATTTTCCGCTTGCGCGTCGCGCCTCCGAGACAGCGATGCCATGCCGTGATCTTGGAGGCTGCCACTGTTCGCTTGCACTGTGCTGCTGGACGCTTGCTGTAGCTGCAGTTGAACCGGTCTCCACTCGCTAAAATCAGAGTTCATGTAGACACGCAGTCGTCGCGTTCGGGTGACTTTTCTCAAAACGACCGCCGACTCGATCCGACGCTACCGGGTTCATGTAAACGAGACTTTTGCTGCCTACCTTTGTTTTTTTTTGGCACGCAATGGACAACTTTCAGATTTTCCAAACGAATGCCCTCGTTAGCTGACAGCATTTTCTCAGTCTTCCTCGAAAAGCAGAGAGGTAGGTGCCTGTATCTGTTTGAGAGAGAAGTTGTTGAAAAGACACAGTTCCAAGGAAACAATAGAGTAGCCCAAAAAGCTTTCCACTAAATCCCAAATTCCCCCTGACTTTAGAGCGGCATGATCGCATCCCCTCAGCATTGCTTCGTCTTGTTTGCGCTGCATATCATGGATCATCGTTGCGGACTGTTAGGCCTGTGGCTTTCCTGCATTTCTCCAGGCTATGCGGACGACGTTACCGGAAAAATGGTCGCCAGTCCTGTCGGTCGGTGCCTTTACACCAGAGACCACTGCAAATTTCTGCGCCTTTTCCGGCTAAAAAAAAAGTGCAAACAACGCCACGAAGGCACCCAGGCAGGGTCATCTACTATATATCAATCTCTCTATCCAGGCCAAGAAGGACGCGACAACAGCATGACCGGCAGCAGAAAACGAACCCTGTGTTGCTCATATGTACTCCAGCAGGTGCTAACGGGCCGGTCGCACCACACTTTTCAGTGATACAGACACATCGTCGTACGTCGTTTTGCGGAAACAAGGAAATAAAAAATTGGCTGTGGTTTAGTTCTGATTAACGCTAGTTCAATTGCGAAAGCTTCGTTTCCTCGGCAAGTCGTCTACGCAGCGTATCATTCCGACGCTCCCGAGAACTCAAACCGGTCTCCTCCGCAGTTGAAGTCACTGCGGGACGTGGCACGACTTCTGGCCGCATCTTCATTCCGACGCTTCTCGAGTCGTGCGGCGCGTCCTTCTGGCGTCTCTTGAGCGCGTTCTCTCTTCCTCGCTTCGTTCTGTCGTTGTTGCGTCTCTTTCGCGCTCTCCATAACGACTACAATACACTGAGGCGAAGCATGTATATATATGTATATATATATAGAATCACCAAAAATTGAAGAAACATAAAAGGATTTAATTCACGACGTTTCGGCTAGAGGACCAGCCTTTTTCGAAAAAGGCTGGTCCTCCAGCCGAAACGTCGTGAATTAAATCCGGTTATGTTTCTTCAATTTTTGGTGATTTTTTATTATATTGACCAAATCAGCTGCCAGAAATCACTTTTGATATATATATATATATATATATATATATATATATATATATATATATATATATATATATATATATTAGCAGACAAGTTAAAGGAAATGAGGGGCCCGTTTGACAAATTTATGAAGGGAGCCAACAGTCACCGAAACCAAGGTGCATAGGGGAACGTTAATATTTTTTTAATGTGTTATGCTTATCAGTGGGATAATAATACTTAGATTAATAAATCGCTTCAAGAAAATTACTTATACAGCAGCAGAAAAAACAACCATGCCGCCGGTGGGATCCGAACCCACGACCTCCGAATATCGCGTCCGGTGCTCTTACCAACTGAGCTACGGCGACGGCTGTCCAATCTGCTGCTCTCGTTCCTGCTTTCCTTTAACTAGTCTGCTAATAACTCAACGAGGGTCTCGGTTATAGCAGTCTTGATGCCATAGGTAGCATAAGAGGGCTCTCGCACAGTTTCCGCCCGCGCCGTTAGATGACGTTCTACGTCACGCTCGTGGTATTATAGGACGTGCGACGTCCCCCGCTATGGTCGAGGGTGGCGCTGGTGAACACTCTCAAGGCTCGCTTACACCCAGTAAACATAAATACCCACGAGAGCAGCAGATTGGACAGCCGTCGCCGTAGCTCAGTTGGTAACAGCACCGGACGCGATATTCGGAGGTCGTGGGTTCAGATCCCACCGGCGGCATGGTTGTTTTTTCTGCTGCTTTATAAGTAATTTTCTTTAAGCGATTTATTAATGTAAGCATTATTATCCCACTGATAAGCACACCACATTAAAAAGAAATTAACGTTCCCCTATGCACCTTGGTTTCGGTGACTGTTGGCTCCCTTCACATATATATATATATATATATATATATATATATATATATATATATATATATATATATATATATATATATATATATATATATATATATAGATATATATATATATATATATATATATATATATATATATATATATATATATATATATATATATATATATATATTGTTACAAGTGGACAAATCATGAACGAAGAAGTGGCGGTGCGCTAAACGACGACGACGTTGACAGTTGGTAGCTGGGCGCTCGGTTCTGAGCTGAGTGCCGGCCATCTCAGAGCAGCCGCCAATATAGACTTACCGCTGTAACATCCCCGTAACATCTTTTGGTGGAGGTCGCGGGTTCGAGCCGACATGCCGACGACCCGACGAGCCGACGAGACGACGGGCCGAACCGGCGAGATGACTACCGACCCGGCCCGTCCGTCTGCGCCTGCCACGCCAACTGTCGTCGTAGCCCACCCTCGCGACCCGGGCACATTATGCGGTACAGATGGCGTGGACGTCGAGGACTGGCTCTCGCTTTATGAGCGTGTTAGCCAGCACAACAGGTGGGACGCCACGCTGATGCTGGCCAATGTAATATTTTATCTCGCCGGCACCGCACGCGTCTGGTTCGAAACCCACGAAGAAGAGATTGCCACGTGGGACGCCTGCAAGCAAAAGCTCCGCGGCCTGTTTGGGAAACCAGTTGGCCGTCAGCTTGCTGCCAAAAAAGAACTTGCAGCTCGCGCCCAAACGGCCACTGAATCATATATTACATACATTCAAGACGTCTGGCACTGTGCCGAAAGGTCGATCCCAACATGACCGAAGACGATAAGGTAGGCCACATTCTTAATGGCATTGCCGACGATGCCTTCCACCTTCATCTATGCCGGGACTGCTCTACGGTTGACTCCGTTCTGCAGGTGTGTCGACGCTTCGAGCAGGCCAAGCACCGGCGCATTGCACACCGCTTCGACCGCCTGCCTAACACAGCTGCCAGTTCCACGTGCGAGGATCTGCCGACACTAAGGCAGCCTTCCAACCCCGTCAACGTGACTCGCATCGTGCGCCGTGAACTGGAGGCGCTGGCTCCTGTTACGCCCAACGCGCCCTTGTCGGACAACACCCTGGCCACAATATCCCTTATTCAAGCTGTCGTCCGCCAGGAGGTCGCCAACTTGGGCATGCCCTCCAGCCATCGTCCCGTCGAACCTCGGAGTGCGAGCCCCATCTCTCCCGTGGTCGCTACTGCTACTGCCCGCAACACCTTCGTCCCAAGTTACACAAGGTATCGCAATCCGGATGAGTGGCGTACCCCTGACGACCGGCCGATCTGCTTTACGTGCTCGCGCGTAGGCCACATCTCCCGTCACTGCCGCAGCCGTTGCTCCGCACCTCCCCGACCTTTGCCCTACGTCGACCGCCGTTATGACTATGGACCCCGTCGCTTCACGCCTCGGAATGACCCACCCAGCGCCGAGTCCACACCGCCTCCTCGTAGAACCAGCCGCTCTCCCTCCCCGACCGCCCACCGTTCCCGCTCACCTCTTCCGCACCAAGGTTACTCACCGTCCTCTGCAGGCCGCTTCGCGGGAAACTAGCCAGTGCAGCTCCCGGAGGTGATGCTGCATTGGTGCCCCGACCTGAAAATACTCTACTGACCCAGCCTTCGCCCTGTAATCTGCTCGATGTTTTTGTGGACGGTGTTCCTGTTTCTGCCCTCATTGACACTGGTGCCCAAGTCTCGGCTCTTAGCTCATCCTTTTGCCGTCGCCTCAAAAAAGTTCAGACCCCTGCCGCTTCGCCCACCGTTCGCGTTGCCGATGGCAGCACTGCTGCCGTCACTGGCCTGTGCACTGCCCGCGTCACTCTTGCCGATCGTCACATCCCAGTTTTGTTCACCGTCCTCGAACACTGCCCTCACAATGTGATCTTTGGTCTAGACTTTCTAACCGCTCACTCTGCCCTTATCGACTGCTCCAGCGGCCTTCTACGATTCGACCTGCCTCTCAGCTCAGCCAACACACCCTCAAGCTCCACGCCCCGCCTTCGCTCCACCGAGTACGCTCGCCTGCCCCCCGACTCTGCCGTTTATCTGCCTATGTCCCCATTTCCTGCGGTTCCTGATGGGGATTATCTTGCCTGTGCACTCGCCGATGACGTTCTCTCCCGCAATGTTGTTCTTCCGCACCTCATCGTGACCGTCACCAAGAATAGCACCTCCCTTCCTGTCCTCAACTTCAGCTTGTCACCACAAGTTCTTCCTGCAGGCATATCGCTTGCTACTTTGTCTTCTCTCGCCGACTGTACCGTCACTGCTCTCTCACCTGGACCGCCTTCTACTGTCTCTCAAGCGGCCGACATCCCGGCCAACGTTCCGCAATCCATTTCTGCGATGATTGCTTCTGACCTGAGCCCCGAGCATGCACAGGATCTTCACAACCTTTTGGTGTCCTACTCCGACATTTTTGACTTCGCTTCTGCTCCTCTGGGTCAAACATCGGTAGTGACTCACCGCGTTGACACCGGCGATGCCATACCTATACACCGGAGGCCTTATCGTGAGTCGCTACCAGAGCGCCAGATGATCCAGCGGGAGTTGGACAAGATGTTGGCCAACGATATCATTGAGCCTTCAAACAGCCCTTGGGCATCTCCTGTCGTGCTCGTAAAAAAGAAAGACCAAACTTGGCGGTTTTGCGTCGACTATCGTCATCTCAACAAGGTCACGGAGAAAGACGTCTATCCCCTTCCGCGCATAGATGATGCCCTGGACTGTTTACATGGCGCCCGCTACTTTTCTTCCACCGACCTTCGTAGCGGGTATTGGCAAATCTCTGTTGACGCAAGAGACCGCGAGAAAACAGCTTTAGTCACCCCTGATGGCCTTTACCATTTTAAGGTCATGCCCTTCGGCCTTTGTAACGCCCGTACCACATTTGAACGGATGATGGACTCGTTACTCCGGGGCTTCAAGTGGACGACCTGCCTTTGTTACTTACATGATGTAATTGTTTTCTCGCCCTCTTTTGAAACCCACCTGCTTCGCCTTTCGTCCATCTTGGCACTTTTCCGCCGCGCAGGTCTTTAACTCAACTAAAAAAATGTACTTTCGGCCGCCGCGAACTCAAAGTCCTCGGCCATTTGGTGAATGAGAGTGGCATACAACCTGACCCTGATGAAGTTCGTGCCGTCAGTGCTTTTCCCTGTCCCCGCTCGCCCAGTGATGTCCGCAGCTTCATCGGCCTCTGTTCCTACTTTCGCCGGTTCGTCCCGAACTTCGCAGCCGTCGCTCGCCCTCTCACCAATCTGTTGCAGAAAGGCGTTCCTTTTTCCTGGGGCCCAGAGCAGGCTACTGCATTCTCCAGCCTTATCGCCGTCCTCACCAACCCTCCTGTATTGGCCCATTTCAACCCGTCTGCCCCGACTGAACTTCGCACCGATGCCAGTGGTCACAGAATTGGCGCCATCCTTGCTCAGCGACAACGTGGCCAGCACTGCGTGATTGCGTACGCCAGCCGTCTTCTTTCTTCCGCCGAGAAGAATTACTCCATCACAGAACGCGAGTGCCTGGCTCTTGTTTGGGCCATTGGAAAATTCCGCACATACTTGTTTGGCCGCCCATTCACTGTTATAACCGACCACCACGCCCTGTGTTGGCTCTCATCTCTCAAGGACCCTACTGGCCGTCTTGGCCGGTGGGCATTGCGATTGCAAGAATACACCTTTTCCGTGGTTCACAAGTCCGGTCGCCTCCATCAAGATGCAGACTGCCTGTCCCGCTATCCCGTCGATCCTCCTTCTACAGACTGTGAGTCGGATGAATGTGTCCTCTACATCTCCGACCTCTCCCACATTGCCGACGAACAGCACTTGGATCCTATCCTCACCTCTCTCATCGACCGCCTCAGCACCGACCGCCGCGACACTTCTCTGGCCCGGTTTTTGCTGGACGGGAACACGCTGTACCGCCGCAACATGCGACCTGATGGCGCTGAGCACTTGCTCGTTGTTCCCCGCCACCTACGGTCCACTATCCTCGAACAACTGCATGACGCACCTACGGCTGGTCATCTTGGTGTCTCCCGTACGTACGACCGTGTGCGCCGGCGTTTCTTCTGGCCTGGTCTGTACCGCTCCGTCCAACGCTACGTCGCCGCTTGCGACGTCTGTCAGCGCCGAAAGAAGCCCGCTGTCCTGCCGTATGGACACCTGCAGCCGATCCCCACCCGACCGACCCGTTTTCTCGTGTTGGGCTAGATTTACTTGGGCCCTTCCCGGAGTCCTCCACGGGGAACAAGTGGATTGCCGTCGCCACCGATTATGCCACGCGGTACGTGATCACTCGCGCGATTCCAACCAGCTGCGCCTCTGACGTCGCTGACTTCCTTCTGCACGACGTCATATTACACCATGGCGCTCCCCGTCAACTCCTTACCGACCGTGGCCGCTGCTTTCTTCCCCGAGTTGTTGACGAAATCCTTCGTTCGTGCTCCGTTCGTCACAAGTTCACCACTGCTTATCATCCTCAGACGAACGGCCTTACGGAGCGTCTCAACCGCACGCTGACAGACATGCTCGCCATGTACGTATCCGACGACCACCGGGACTGGGACATAAGCTTGCCTTTTGTCACCTTCGCCTACAACTCTTCGCGCCATGATACCGCTGGTTACTCGCCCTTCTATCTTCTCTTTGGACGAGACCCCTTACTGCCCTTCGACACTCTGCTGCCCACAGCTGGCCCTGTCCCTACATATGCACGTGACGCTATCGGCCGAGCAGACGCCGCCCGCCAGGTTGCTCGACACAAGCTCTCCGCCTCCCAAGAGGCTCAAAAACACCGCTACGATGGCCTGCACCGTGATGTGCGATACCCTGCCGGATCTCTCGTCTTGCTGTGGCTCCCATCCCGTCGAGTGGGGTTATGTGAAAAACTTCTGCCGCGCTACACAGGCCCTTATCGTGTATTACGGGCAGTGACCGACGTAACGTATGAAATCACGCCGCTGCACCCAATGTCGACGTCCGCTCCACTGAAGTCCGAAGTCGTTCATGTAGCTCGCCTCAAGCCCTATCACCCACCATCGACATCGCACGCCTAACACGCACCGGGACGTTGCCTTCAGCCGAGGGGGATAGTGTTACAAGTGGACGAATCATGAACGAAGAAGTGGCGGTGCGCTGAACGACGACGACGTTGACAGTTGGTAGCTGGGCGCTCGGTTCTGAGCTGAGTGCTGGCCATCTCAGAGCAGCCGCCAATATAGACTTACCGCCGTAACATCCCCGTAACAATATATATATATATATATATATATATATATATATATATATATATATATATATATATATATATATATATATATATTTATATATTTATATATATATATATATATATACATATATATATATATATATATATATATATATATATATATATATATATATATATATATATATATATATATATATATATATTATAAGACAAGGTAAAGGAGATGAGGGACTCGTTTTTTAAAAACTTATGAAAGGAGCCAACAGTCACCGAAACCAATGTGCATAGGGGAATGTTTATTATTATTTTTCTTTTAATGTGTAGTGGTAATCACTGGGTTAATAATACTTACATTGATCTATCGCTTAAAGAAAATTAATTACAAAGCAGCAGAAAAAACAACCGTGCCGCCGGTGGGATCCGAACCCACGACCTCCGAATATCGCGTCCGGTACTCTTACCAACTGAGCTACTGCGACGGCTGTCCAATCTGCTGCTCTCGTGGGTATTTATGTTTAATGGATGTAAGCCAACCTTGAGAGTGTTCACCAGCGCTACTCTCGTCCATAGCGGCGGACGTAGCACGTTTTGTGTTACCGCTGTGTTTGTTTAGGTAACGCTCACCGTGACAGCAAAGCGAAGGCGGTGAGCGCACGCCGAGAACTGCCCTCACACGGTCCGACGATGCTGCCGCTGCGCCAAGAGGCGGTGTGTTCTGTGTGTGCACATTTCCATACGTAAACTACTGAGGAGAAAACTTTCGGGAATGCATACCCAGGAACAACATACGATAGCCCCGTTATTATTTGACTAAAGCAAAACTTTGCGGAAGTGATAGGCGGACTCACACACTCCAGTGTGGTGCAGTGAAAGCAGTTGTTCGTTGGCAGGCGGGACACCTATGGACCTATAGATCGGTTTTTCTGCATCCTGGAAACTTTTGTCCCCTATAGTAGATTGCTCTCAGGGCACGGGTTTCATTCCGCAAAGCCTTCTGTCTTTTCCTTTTGGGAATGTTTCGGTTACTGTGTCGCATTTTACGCAACAGGGACAGCTGAATCAGCTTGGGAGGTTGTTACCGGGGGATTCTAATGTGGATGGCAGATTCCATCATCATCATCAGCCTGACTACACCCACTGCAGGGCAAAGATCTCTCTCATGTCTCTCCAATTAACCATGTCCTATGCCAGCTGCGGCCATCTTATGCCCGCAAACTCCTTAATCTCATCCGCCCACCTAACTTTATGCCGCACCCTGCTACGCTTACTTTCTCTTGGAATCCCCTCCGTTACCCCCAATGACCATCACTTATCTTGCCTTCGCATCACCTGCCCTGCTCGAGCCCATTTCTTACCTTGATTTCGACTGGGATGTCATAAACCCGCGTTTGTTTCCTCACCCACTCTGCCCGCTTCACATTACGTCTTAAATTTATCTTTCCATAGCACGATGAAATGTTTTACATGGATTTAATCAAACACTGAATTTGCTTCAAAAGTGAGGCCACATTCAGCTGCTTCTGTTCATGCTGGGCACGGCGCTATGAAGTTCCGCGCTGCTTTCGCTGTTTAACGCGACCTTAGCGACACATTTGTCCATCTTATCATCTTCGTCTTCAGCAACATGAAGCTGCCGATGCGGTCATAAGCGACTCTCTGCATCTCCTAATTCAACCGGCTCAGACGCACGTTCATGGCAGAAGCCTCAAAGGGGGAATCTAGAAGCGCAGAACGATCGATCGGAATATGAGGAAAATGAAGAGTTAGTCATCGATATGAAGCAAGCAGATTTCAGCGTGCACTTGCGCAAAATAACATTTATTATCACAGAGAAAATGCATAAAGCAGAAAACAAACACAATTCATTCGGCGCAGTCGCCGCTAAGACATAGGTTAATTGGACGACCACAGAGCCCGACGTTCGCCGCCCCGGTGACGACGACACTTGCATCGCGAAAATGGCACTTCAAGTATAGTAGTTCAGCCACCGGACAGCGCCGCAAAGCTGTATACCTCTCTCACTCAAGGAAATTTTCGTGGTGTCGGCGTCGTCAGCAAAGAAATGCTAGGCTAAAGAGAAACCACAAAACAAGCATCAAAACCATATGATGGGTGAAATGCACGTGTGAACAATGGGAACACTGTCCGACGCGTTGCGGTAAACATTAGGTTTGCAGCTGGTTTTAAAGAGGTTGACGTCATTCGAAGCCCTCGTTTGAAGTGCAAACAGCATAATGTATGAAAACGGCAGCGGCATAACTGGCTAAAATAATACAAAATTAAAAAAGGATTTAAATAGTTGGAGGACGCTTAAGCTTCGTCTTTAAGAGAGGTGGTGTAGAAACGCATTTATTTAGCTATATATACAGAGAGGTGCTCGGGGAGAGGCCCCTAGCGGGTCCCGCCGCTTACAATACAAGGCGGAGTCCCTCATTCCGGGTGAAAGGTGTCGGCTACCGCCCCACAGAATGAGCAGCGGCTTTCAAAAGAAGAATCAAAGTGCTTGAGAACCGCCGGGCACAGCAGGATGTTTGCAAAGAGCCTGACGAAAGTTCGTTCGCCAGGTTTACCCAGTCCCTTCATATGAGCTGGGTAGCGCCGGTATTCGGCACGATAGTGCTCAGTAATATCTTTAAAAGAAAGACGAGGGCTGTGATCTGGGTTAAGGTTCTCCCAAGGGACGCCTGGTGCCCGGTAAGTGAGTGCGCGGGCTGCCTCATGGGCGGATTCGTTACCTGGCAAGCCTTGGTGGCCGGGGACCCATATGATTGAGCGATGAGTAGATCGCAGTCACGAGTACTGTGGCAAAGAATTTGGTGAGCAAGTGGAATGATCCAACCGAACTCAAAGTTACGACAGGCTCCGCGAGAGCCAGTGAGGATGAATTTAGAGTCGCGATGGGAGGCTGCGAGGGCGATCGCTACCGCCTCCGCATGAGTTGAGCTGGGCGCTCTGAAAGAGAGGCAGTCTACCCGTTTTCCGTCGTGTATGACTGGAGCCGTGTACCATTCCCCCTGAAGTGGTAGGGGCCTACAATGTCGACGTAGAAGACGTGTTTCTTTGAGCCATATTGGCGGTGCAGGGGATCCGCTCGTGCCTTGCGCCGGCCATTATGGTCCTCCTTGTTCATCTTAGTCGGAGGGGGTCGAACGTAGAGGGCGCGTCTCCACAGTTTGGGCACTCGAGCCCGTTCATACGTATTGTGGTCACGTTTGATATGTAACCGGTCCAAGAGGCGGCGACTGGACACGGTCTAGGCGAGACGCGTGTATTAGTTAACGAGATTAGTCTCGTGAAGTTCCCGATAGGTGTTCACCACCCCCAACGCGAGTAGTCGCGCGTTGGAAATAGTGATTGGGAGGTCGAAGGCTCTCTTCAAAATTTTGCGGAGTACAACTTCCAAGCAATCTCCGTCATGTTTCCGTAAGCGTAGGTAAGGAGTCGAGTACAGTACTTGACTAGGTACGAAGGCATGGGCGAGCCGCACCGCATCCTTACTTTCGCAACCCTCCTCGCTTGTTGGAAACGCGGCGAACCATTCGACCCACCTGGTCGCCGACTTTGCGGAGTTTGGCAAGGGTCATGTCTGCCTTCGATACTGATTAAAGAAGAGACCGAGTATTCGTAGCTCCTGCGCTTCACGGATGGGGCCGCTGGCGACTGAAAGCTGAACGGAGATTTCTCATTTCGGAGAATGTCGAATATGCACAAATTCAGACTTGGACGAGGAGCACTGGAGGCCGCAGTACGTAGCATAGTGGTCGACTATGATCGCCGCTGCTTGCCGGCATTCCTCCATCTCTCCTATGTTACCCGTAGTAGTCATGGTGATGTCATCGGCGTACAGTGCATGCTGAACACCGCCGAGACCCGGCAGCTGTGCCCGGAGGTTCATCATGAGAATATTAAAGAGAAGTGGGGACAACACAACGCCTTGTGGTGTGCGCCGCGTTTCCATCTCAAACGGGCCGTACTCGGTCTCTTTTATGCGTGTATAGGTCAAGCGGTATGTTAAGAAATGTTTGATGTAGTTGAATGTGCGAGGACCACAGTTGGTCTCGCTAAGATGTTTTAGTATGACGCCATGTTTAACATTGTCAAACGCACCCTTAGGATCTAGTGTTAGGACTGCCTTGTCATTGTGTGGGTGTTCTATGGGTTTGAGAACCTCGTGATGAAGCTGTAAAAAGACGTCTTGTGCGGACTTCTGAGGTCGGAAGCCGAAAATGGTGTCGGCGAAGGTGTTCTTCCTCTCGAGATATTCCGAGAGGCGGTCACGGACCATCGTTTCCATCAGTTTCCCTACGCATGACGTGAGGGAGATGGGCCGGAGGTTGTCTGTGTTTACCGGCTTCCCCGCTTTCGGGAAAAAGGTTACCAATGATGTCTTCCAGTCGGGTGGCAACGAAGTTTCCCCGGTCCTTATGGCGTTGATATATTCAAATAGGGTTTCGCTTGCCCAATTGGGAAGGTTTGCCAACAGTTTGACTGTGACCTTATCTCTCCCGGGCACCGTCCCCCTGCGCATTTTGACAAGAGCCGCTGATCCAGAGCCGCTGAATCCTGCCCACCCTCCGCGGTGGCTCAATGGTTATGGCGCTCGGCTACTGATCCGGAGTTCCCGGGTTCGAACCCGACCGCGGCGGCTGCGTTTTTATGGAGGAAAAACGCTAAGGCGCCCGTGTGCTGTGCGATGTCAGTGCACGTTAAAGAACCCCAGGTGGTCGAAATTCTTCCGGAGCCCTCCATTACGGCACCTCTCTCTCCCTGTCTTCTTTATATCCCTCCTTTATCCCTTCCCTTACGACGTGGTTCAGGTGTCCAACGATATATGAGACAGATACTGCGCCATTTCCTTTCCCCAAAAACCAATTATTATTATTATTATTATTATTATTATTATTATTATTATTATTATTATTATTATTATTATTATTATTATTATTAATATGAATCCTGCCCGCGCGGGTCTTGATCCTGATTGAGGTATTGTGAGCATAAGACGTTCGCTAGCTGCTCTGTGTTTCCTTGAAAGTTCTGTATCGCGCGAGTAAGGTGTTTCTGGGTTTCCTAGCGTGTTTGTGTAGGGTCTATGAGACTCTTAAAGAGTCGCCAAGTGTTGCGACTCGACATCTGTTTTGCTGCGCTGTTGCATCTATCTACCCAGTTATTTATTGTCAGCGAGCTGGGCAGCATACTCGGCTGCTTGCTGGGCGAGGTCAGAGATGCGAGCGCGGAGTTTACAATTGTGTTGCCACATAACTCGGTTGACACCCAAACCGCGCCGTAAGGGAAGTGAGTGAAATAGTTTATTTTTCAACAGAAAAAGACGACCCCATCCTACCCTCCGGCTGTCCCTCTCAGTCGAGAGATGAGGGCCATTTTCGACGCGCGGTGCCGACAATTACAACTACGCGCTCCGGTAAACGTTAGGTTTGCAGTTGCTTCCAAACGGGTTTACATCATTCGAAGCCCTCGTATGAAGTGCAAACCGTATTATGTATGGTAACGCCACCTGCAAACACTGCGAAGCCCATTCTTTCTCCCCGCGTGTGTTTCCCGGTAAATATTACGGTTGCGTTTTCATGTAGTTGTCGTAAGCAAAAACGCCAGGCTAAAAATTGAAAGCAAACACCATATCTTCTTTGAAATCAGGCATACAGCATAGAGCTCAAGTACATTTCACTTGTCTCTGGTTTCACTCTTTGTAGAGCCACGTGTGTGAATTTTGAAGTGACATCGCAATGAATAATTAGTTGACGTTTTACAGCTTCGCTGTCGAACCACCTTAACAGCGTGGATTGGAGCCACAACTTTTTTACAAACAAGGGCATATATCGCTACCAACCTGCTGAACAGCTGCCGGGATTGGCTGAATGAGAAGTCGCAAGGCGGATGCGCGTTCCGCTGCCATGCAGAAAACAGCACCACCTATAAACAATAAGCCAAAGCACGTAATCGTCATTTTACTGCTATAATTAAAACAAAAACAAAACGAAGCGCGAATCGACAGAAGCAGCATAAGCAGCACAAATACACCACTAGTTTGCGAAATATCGAAGACGCAAAACAATTTCAAATCTACTGTCGGATACAAATAAATAATGCAGCTAAGAATCGTCCTCAAATGAGGCTCTCCACCCTGTGGCATGGACGTATTTTCATAGGATCATGGTCAAAAGCCATGCACCTGCGGTGCCACGCCAGAAGCTAAAAGCCGATTGAGTGCGGCGACAATGACTAGAAGGCTTTCTTTACGGAGAAATTGCTGCTGTCTTCATCAGCTGTATCTGGCTATAGATAACCCATCAACATATGCTTGATAATTATTAATAAGTTTCAACACCGCCGGATGATTTCACAGCTATTGCTATCTGGAAGAATGAAACGAAAAGTGCACGGGTCTGCACACTGGCTCAAGCTGAGCCACAACCGCTGCCACGTGCTGAAAGTAGGAGAGTCGAAAGATACAAGAGAGAAGATAAGTAAAGACGCGCACGCGCTAATATGTCCCGCGCCGATCCCGGAGGCAGTGCAATACCAGGCGAACCCGTGCCGGAGTGCTTCAAGCAGTCCACCGGAAGTTGATTGGAGCGAGTGCAGTGCCCATAAAGTGAGCCGGGTGAGATATGCGTGTTATGTACAGAAACTGGTGCATTATCCTTGGGTAGTTTATTAAAACAGGCAACTTTTTTTAAGTTCTTGCTCTTTCAGGCAGGGATTCCTTTCTGGCACTAGAGCTAGCATTAGGGGAAATTAATGGAAAATTTTAATGATAATGAGAAATAAATTAGTGGTGTTTATATGCCTTGTTGAATAATGACGTAACTCCATTAAGTAGTACTCAATTACGAAATTAGTGTAATTAATATAAATTTATCCTTTAATAAGCTGAAAATAAAGAAATGAAAAACGATGACGTCATCACTAACTAATGGTAGAAAAACGATAAGTGCAAGCAGTGTGGGGAGAGAGGGATTCTCGACCACATGATCTGGGAACGCGCTAGCTCCCCAGAGGCTAAAGCAAACATAAATTGTAGAGAAGCCTGGGAAGCCCTGCTGCGGAGCGATGTCTCTGCTCAACAGCAACAAGCCATCCGTCTGGCGACAGAAGCCGCGAAGAGTCAAGACCTCTTTGCCTGCTTGTGATCGCGGAGGTCCCCGCCCCCGTCCTCTAGGCCTGCGTACCGGGGTCGGGGAGTAGGGGGCCTCCTTATCTGGTGGAATAATAAAGTTGTTATCATCATCATCATCATGGTGGAAAAAGGCGCGCGGCGCAAAACCACGTCTGCCGAAGCGAAAATTGGTTTTAGGCAAAGGAAATGGTGCAGTATCTTCTCACATATCGGTGAACACCTGAACCGCGCCGTAAGGGAAGGGATAAAGGAGGGTGGTGGTGCTGGTGGTTTTATTAAAAATAATAGTAAAAAGGAAGGAAAAGATTTTTGCTAGCCCCGGCATCTGCCATCGATACTGAAGCACCTGAGCTGGGGCAGCGGAAGTAAAAGAAGAAAGTGGTGCCGTAGTGGAGGGCTCCGAAATAATTTGAACCACCTGGGGATCTTTAACGCGCACTGACATCGCACAGCACACGGGCGCCTTAGCGTACCGCCTCCATCGAAACGGTGGTGGCGGTGACAAGCATTTATCTCTATATACAGAGAGGTGCTCGGGGAGAGGTACCTAGTGGGTCTCAGCACTTAGAATGCAAGACAGAGTCCCTCCTTCCGGGACCCCGTTGGTAATGACCGCTGCGCAGGTCCGCTGAACCATGCAGGGTCTGTCGGACCCATAGTTCCTGGCAGCCGGGCAGAGCCGCCTCCCCATCCTCTCGGGTAGGTTAAGGGAGTGGGGGGTGTCGTGATCGGGTTCGAACCCGGGAACTGCGGATCAGTAGCCGAGTGCTCTAGCCACTGAGCCACCGCGGCGGGTTCTGCCGAAGCGACGACGTTGGTTTGAACAACTGATATCACAGGTACAGAGTAAATTCCAGTGGTGTCATCTCTGGTTGACGTCAGTGAGGTGGCAATGTTCCCGAATACATTCACTAAAATTATGGCATTTCATTCTATTTCTCGACACGACCGGCGCGTTCTTCATCTTGTTAACCAAACAGCTAACGCTCGTTGCTTCAACGTCTTCCAGACGGTGCCGGTCTTTTTTAACGTGCACTGACATAACACTGTACACGGGCCTGTAAAATTTCGCCCTCATCCAAATCCAACTGCCGCGACCGGGATCGAAACCGCGTCTTAAGGGCCAGCACCGTTGTAGTGTGCTTGGGGTATGACATACTTTTCTTTTTTTGGATTGATAAGTTAGGCTCCGCCCAAACGGGCAGAGCCTCTCAAAAATTGGCCTATAGGCTCATTGGAGTGCCCCCTCCCACGGTAATCTTTAGTAAAAGGCGAAAGATTAGTACGTGGGGTGAGAAGAGGCCTGAGCGATGAACCGATACTATCACCAGCGGACGGACGGCATCCCCGGCGGCCCAGCAAGGAGAGCAAGTGGCGAAGCTTGCGATGGGTAAAAATGCCAACTCAGGTTTTGGCAAATTCACAGCTGGCCTAAATTTTCGACCAAGAGGCATTCTGCACGGCAGGTCTTCTAAACAAAGCGCACTCTGAAACTCTGTTTTTCAGCTTCTTTTCGATATTTTGTTAGTGAACAATGGCCGCCAACACTAGTGGCGATTGTAGAACTTTCTCACGTGCTCCTTAAATGTGGGCGTAGTAGTAGTAAGTGGTTTTATTAAAATAATAATAAAAAAGGAAGGGAAAGATTTTCGCTACTGCTGCTACTGCTGTTGCTGATAGCAAGAAAAGATAAGTGCACGGGCCTGCCTACTGGCTCATGCCGAGCCACGCTCGCTGCCGCGTGCTGAAAGTAGGTGCGGGTGGTAGTGGTTTTTTTTTTATTAAAATAACAGTAAAAAGGAAGAAAAAGATTTTTGCTAGTCCCGGCATCTGCCATCGATACTGAAGCACCTGAGCTGGGGCAGCGGAAATAAAGGATAGCAGGTAGAATGGAGAAATTAAATGAAAGAGGTGAGGGGACAGGAAGAGAGGATAGGGTGAGAAGCAATATGTACAAAATATCTACACAATAAGAAATGTGTCCAGGTTGTTTGCGTATTTAGTTCATTTTGGAAGAATTAAAACACACGCGCACAGCACTGTGTTGTCTACTACTGGAGTGGGGCGTCCAGTTATTAATCGTTCAAGGTAGAACTCGCGGAGGTTTCGATCACTGCGTGTAACTACCTGACGGAGAACGGACGGGACGTCAAGCCCGTGTGTTCGAGGAATGCACACAGGCTCACCAAAGTTCGCTCACGAGTGCGCGCACTGCCCTGCGGCCACAATAGCGTTTTGATGGAGTCTGGTAGTATGCCCTGCGCCCTATAGGCCGCAAGTATACCGCGACGAGCATCGGCGAACGCGGCACAGTGAAGGAGCAAGTGTTCTAGTGTTTCCACTGCACCGCATCCGTCACACACATCACTCGTCGCGATTCCGTGACGCTCCCGTCGTTCCCCGGGCCACACGCAGCCAATGCGCGCGCGGAGGATCATTACACGTTGTGACCGTGTAAGTGCAGCACAGCCGGTGATGCTGTCGGTGCGCTCACCTCCTGCGATGCGTGGGTCGGGGTGCTCCTTTCGGAGATGGTCATGGATGGCCGCACGCACGTCCTCCAGCGCAAGGGGCAGATCGCTGGAAGGTAGTTGGTGTGCAGCGGCCTCAAGGTCGTCAGCTTCTTCGCATGGCCAGGATTCTGGTTCATCCGCTCCTAGTTCACAACGCCGCCACCACGGTCCGCATGAAGTTGAGCTCCTCCTCCTTCTCTTACATTCTTCCTCCCGGTGTGAGAGAGAGACGCTAGTAAGCTTCGCCCATTGTCCGCTTTGTGTGTCCTCCCCTCAAGCCAAGCTCCTCGGGAGGGGGGCACCCTTCGCGTTTCTGTTTTTTTTTCCACCCAGCGTGTTCGAAACGGGCTGACTGTGCGGCTCCCCTAGTCTGCTCCTTTACTGCGGTGCAAGAAAAGAAAGAAGTCGGGTTGGGGTTGAAGCGGTGTACACGCCCCGTCTTTGTCCGACTTTGAGGGGCCATTTGTCAAAAACTACTGGCGGTATATATGCAGATCACACAAGATATGGCTAAACGTTCCAGAATTGTGCCAAGGCCCAGCTATCACTCAGTGAGTCCAGAGCATAATGCGTGGAATAGAATTTTTTTAGCGCTGCACCCAACTTCTCCCCGTGGGACGGTCTGTGCCTTCATGGTAAATGGTGTTTTGCTGTACAGAAAATCTGATGACTGGTGACAGAACAGAACTAGCGGCCGTATAAGCATCAGTAAGAACCTTGTGTTGCGCATTTGTTTACACGTCAGTGTTTTTATTTTTTCGAAAGAGGTTGCAGTTATAACCTGACTCACCATAATTGTCAAGTTTTTTCGCAACGGGGAAAAAAATAACGGACAACAATTAAGTCTACTGACGAGCTGTGAAGGAGAAAGCTTGCAGCGTGGTGTTCGGCTGCGGCGATGGCGTGCTGCTCTAATGCAATGGCCAGCCAAGCTGATCAGTTCACGCCGCCCGAATGGAAGTTGATGAAGGCGACGATACCCAAACCCAGCTCGAGCCCCTGTGCTTCCTTTTTTCGAGTTGAGTTGAGTTGTCGACAGAAGGACGAAAGGAAAAGCACGGGCTTGCTTACTGGCTCAATGCGGAGCCACGCCCAGCTGCCTGCGTGCTGATAGTAGGAGGTGAAAGATGGGAGTAAAGAGACAGAAGAAAAGCGCGCGCAATAGCCCGTAGGCCACGGGCCAATCCCGGAGGCAGTGCAATACCGGGCTGACCTGTGCCAGAGTGCGTTACGCCAAGCACTCCGCCATACTTTCAAAAATATGCGTAACACCCAAGCCTCAAGGGCCCATATGAGATATTAAGCCAGGTATGTGAATGGCATCCCCCTTCGAAAGCGGACCGGGGATTGAGTCACCCGAATACTCGATCCTGTGCTTCCTTGCTATCGCTCCCCTTTATATTTCTCCTCGATATCATTTCCCTTTCTCCTCCGCCGGCTGCAGCTCGGGTGGTTAAGATATTAGATAGCAATTGCCACGGCCGGCAACATTATTTTCCTTCACTTTTGATGCGAAAGCTTCACTATGCTACCTCGTAACGATTTCGCGGTGCTTACGGTTTTGACCTTCAAGTGGGCCAGAGGTCAGTCCTCTCACGGCGTGGTTCGAGCGTCCACCGATATATGTGAGACAGTTACTGCGCCATTTCCTTTCCTCAAAACCAATTTTAGAAACTAACCTTGAAAGTAAAAATTGAAAATTGGTTTTTTGAGAAAGGAAATGGCGCAGTATCTGTCTTTCATATCGGCTGACACCTGAACCGCGCCGTAAAGGGAAAATGGAGGGAGTGAAAAAAAAGAAGAAAAAGGTGCCGTAGTGGAGGGTTCTGGAATAATTTAGACCACCTGGGGATGTTTAGCGTGCACTGACATCGCGCCCTATCCACTGAGCCAATGCGGCGGGTTCCCTTCGTGGGTGCGGAACCCACTTCGGAAAGTATTTTATTTACGAAACTTAATTTTTCTTTTTCTGATTAGGTCACGTGGTTTTTCCAAACCTCTGGGGAGGACAACGCCTGATTTTCCTCCTTATGAGCTGCTATGCTTTCGCAAAAATGAAAATATGCTGCCTTCTACTTACGAACGGCGCTGATCATTTTACCTAGGCTGCTTGCACACAACATGTGTTTCCTGCATTTATACACAAGTATGGTGACAGGTTGCTCAGCGTACAAATTATTGAATAATACCATTTAAACGTGTAACCATTTTCGGGATGCGCTTGTATAGGAATTGTACCTGCATGCACGTGACTTTCTGGCGCCCTAGTTCACTGCCTTTTTCTGCATGTGTGTGTGTGTGTGTGTTGGGCTGAGTGTGTGGGTGTGCGCGCGCGCGCCACGGTAGAGTCCATTGCATGCAGTGGCGCAAAAACGCGGAGCTCCCACTTGGCTTGTCGCAAGTTTGGCTTGGTTAGGAGGGCGAGGGCCGGCTCAGGATGTGAAGCTTTTAAGTTCCATGGCTGATCACCGGCCTGTCTTATGACGTAGGGATAATGTAAACAGGAAATTCGAGAATGTAACATGCAACCAGATCCCTCGGATTTTTTTTTCATCACATTACTCCGCATGAACATGTCCAGATATCGAGAACCACACGCTCGAGACAACACAGGCTTTTTGCGCGCGTGGTTTTCTTCCACCGGCCTTGAAGAAACGCGCGCGCCCATTTTCGTACGACAGTATTTCATGTCCCCATAAAAAAAAAGACATGCTATGCTTGATGAATCGTTTATCTTCAAGACAGTCACGTTTCCATGCCCGCCCCCCAAGTCGCCACGTGCTCGTTGGCCATGGCGGCCTCGTCGACGGCGACGTGCGCAAGCAGTCATATCGGAAAAGAGCGGGCTTTCTGCGCACCTATTCGCTCGCGTCAGCCGCCGCCTCATCAACCGTCGTCGGACGACGTGCGAAAATTATCTGGTAGGTCCACATTGGTGGCGGCGCTCACCATCGGGTGAAAATCGCCGGCCTCACGCCGTAAAATCGCCTCATGCATCCCGGCATTAAACGCTGTGGCTGAGCGGGGTTAAGATACTAGATTACGATACCTGGTGACATGACCAAGCGCCGTCACATGTCCGAGATGGGAGGTGCACTAGCGGGTGGCTGTTGGCTGGTTATACGGTCGAGTGCTCATTGCTCGCCGGGCTAAATGTTACGTCATGAGACCATGCGAAATAGCCTGAAATTTCGAATACAAAATATGCAGAGGACACCAAGCCGCAGAAAATACCTGTTAATGCTATAGCAACCTACCAACAAGGCGGAGCTAAGTGTTCCCCAAATTTCTTAATTTCAGCGCGATTTCTTTTCTTTGTTCAAAAGTACTGCTCATAGTGCTGCCGCAATGAGGAGTTGTGTAGTCAAGTCATCAATGTTGTACTTTGCGATCGTTATGGAGCGCTTGGATTTTGATGTAGGCGAAATGCTAGTGGTCCGTGTACTGTTCGATTTCAGTGCATGTTAAAGAACCTCAGCTGGTCGAAATTTCCGGAGTCTTTCACTACGGCGTTCCTCACAGCCTGAGTCGCTTTGGGACGATAAACCATAAACCAAAACGCATGGAAATATTATACGGCTTATGGAAAAGCGTGATGAAAGAGATTCCACAATTATTTTTGGGTGTGACATAACTATGAGGGATCGGAAAGCAAGCATTGCTTTTTCACGTTGTAAGAACTCGCTCCGCGGCAGCTGGAGCTGTGATGCGCCAAACATACCTTTTCACGTATTTGAAAGCACTGCCTGACAAATGTTTCAAAGACGGTTAGAGATCATATAACGGCAGCAATGCGTCCCACCCGGTCCTCTTCGTTCCTTCTGTTGTTTTTCGTAACTGATCTAAATTGGGATCCAAGTGGAGACACATCACTTATGTTAAAGCTGAAATTTACTAACGTACCCTGACGCCCGGATCTACATGACGTTACTCACCAGCATGGTGACGTGACTCGATTACGACCGACGCTGAGTACCCCCGGGAATTCGGTCCCCTCGCCGTCAACTGTGAATGCTGAGGCGGCCGCAGATAGAACTTGCCATCGCAAATGAGAATCTCCAAAAGGAGGCCATATTAGGTTCAGGAGTGAAGTTGAAAATAGCGAAAATTAAATGTAGCAATGCGTACATTCAGTTCAACTTCTTCAGCCTACCGAATTTCCTAACCTGTTGAGTGTTTCTCTCAATTCTTTGTTCCTGTCTTTTTGTGCAAGTTGCAAAAAAAAATAACGGTGGTTTAGCTTTGGTTAAACCTGGAGTGACGCGATAGCTACAGCTGCCCGAGTGGAACTTGGTCACGTGACCAAACACGTGACCAACAACGTAATCAGCCGCATCACGTGACCAACCACGTGACAGGGTGGCGGCGCATCTACAGGGTGTCAACGCAGCCACAGGGTGGCGGTGCCGCCACCACCACGGCGCCGCCACGTTGAAGGCTCGAAATGCTGCCGTAATAATCGCTACAAAAACTCGTACAAAAAATCAAAGCGGCAGTTTACTTGACATGACAGAATACATTTATTATCGCATCACATCATGGCGCAGAAAAAGTCTAAACGATACATTTCGACAGTTTGCTAGAAATACACAATGCACTTATGCACAGAACCAGCTTGAGAAAGTGTCGGTAGTAAATATTAAGTATGGCAAAACTTTACACTTTCTACATAGACGTGTACCACTTGCAACCGCCACACATCACTAGGCTGGTTGTGAGGAAAGGAGAGGTGCAACATTCGCGCTACAATGAGGTAAGCCACATGAACCGCGCCGTTTCGCAGGGAACATAGGTAGCCAGAGGTGCACTGCGAAGGCATTTCAAGAGTGCACTGCAGTAATTATAAAACACAATTGGCCTAATCTTGATGAAACCCAAAAAACACAAAACAACACAGCGTGGCGCGACACAAAAAATATAAACATATCATACATGAATACAGATACAGCGTGTAAATATTGCACATCAAGGAAGATTATCACAAATATGGCGAAGAACGAAGAACATTTACTGCACATATAAGTCGCCACAAGCACAAACAAAGCAGTTCACTCTCGTTTAGTCGTACCAGCGAGAATGCGAGTTTTAGCATTGAGTGAAGAGACATAGTAAACCGTTCAAGCTGCAAGTGTGCACATACTGCACTACAAAAATTTTTGATGAATATTTCATTAAAAAAGTAAGAAATGATAAAAACTGAGGCATACAGACTTGTGGAACATCGCGAGCAGGCAATTGCTAATTGCAGGCAATTTTTGCTAATAGAAGTCAAGTCGACTGCTGAAAACATCGTTTTTCTCTTTCTTTGCGAAGCATTTCACGCAGTTTCGGAACTGATTTTACTTTCGTTGAAATGCCAGCAGCTTTCAATTCGGTCCGCAGTTCAACCGCATCCATATCCTCGATGCAAGCGGGAGGTGTATCCTCGCGCTCCATTTCAGGAGCGCTTCGAGCCCTATTTGTGCGACTCTCTTCAATCATACCCTCAACCCAGTATGAACGATCGTGTTTTTTGTACGCTCGACTTGTTGTTACGTGCGCGCTATTCTCAAGGCGTTTTGCCAGCTTCAGCGCATCGGCGGCCGCATTCCATTTATTGGATCTTGCATGATGCAAATGCTTCAGAATATGATTCTTTTTCTCAATGCCTTCGCTCGAAAACCAGCCCAAACACTTGAATTCTTTATGCTTATTTGAGGCATGACAGACAAGAATATGCATATATGGCGTCATTCTTTCAGCTCCGTAACCCTTATGCCCTCGTTCTCCAAGTTCTAAGTACGTTTTATGGAATTTGGCTATTTCTTGCTCGATGCTTTCGCCGGTCGTGTTATGTTCAAAATGATCAAAAATGCGACTAAGCATTTTCCAAAGTGAGATAATGTTTTTTTCTGTTTCCGGGCTGAGTTTTCCAGTGAGCCTCTCTGGCAGCATTTCGAGCAGGCGCTCGCAGGAGTCTCCTTGAAGACAGGTGAAATTTTTTCCTTTTCTTTCGTCCTGCCACAGTTAAAATTTTACACCACAGCTATTAATTGCCTGCACAATTTCTTCCACGTGAGTGCTCTTGGTGTTTAAGTTCGTAACTTTATCGCGGTTGTCATTGTCCATTGCTTCGACAATCAATCCATCAACCAGGCGATTAATGACTCTAATGCGCATGTGTAAAATGTCTGGAACCACAAATGCAGGTTCAATGTTGAATAGGGGAACGACTTTCATTCCGAATTCTTCAACAATGCCGTCCTCCCTCATGTTTTTTAGAGTGCGCAGAAGAGGTGGCTTATTACACTCCTCTGTGTTTGCCCCAGCTCTGCTTCGTTCCTTTAAATTAATACGACAGAAAGGACATGGGTGCCTAGAAGACGCTGACTGCAATCCTTGAACCATGAGCAAGAATTTTAGATCTGAGCCCAGACAGACTATGACGGGAACTTCCTGTCCTTCCAAGCTGACACTGCCCCTTTTCACAACACTGTTAACTTCGTCTATCAAATCCTTCAAACTTTCTCTAATCTGAAAATAGTTTTCAGAGACTTCGACGACTGCGAGCAGGCGATGTAAGGTATGGCTCTGCAGCCTCCGGCTGCTGTCAATCAGGAGAAAAGATAGAGTTGTCCAGCTTGTTCGTGTGCTGACTACACAGCCATCTCCTTCTATTTTGACCGAAATTGGCTACGACCTGAGCTGTTCTCCTGTCATACCTCTATTCACTGCGTACTCCGCAACGGCAGTTTCAAGTTCGTGCACAAAAGACACCTGAGCGCCAGCTGCTTCTCCTAGGGTTTTAAACACAGCAGTGCTTTCGTCTAGTTTTTGCCTGTATGAATTGATGACAGGGAGCGAGGGTAAATTAGGGACAGCTGAAGACATTTTTTCCCAAAAAACATTGCTTACAAAGTGGTTGTCTAAGAGCGCGGTGATTGCACGGACGCTTTTCTTCTCGGGGGAAGAAAGATCCTGATAGTCAGTTTTACCATTACTGCGGTATTCTTTTTTGATTCCTCGCTCCACGGAGATTCCGTCAATGTCAGAAAAAGTAATTTTGTGCAGTAGCCCTCGAAGGTCTTCTACAACCAACTGGCATAAGTCCAAGCCATAGCTTTCCAAAACTTCTTCTAGCCCTTGAACTATCACGCTGCCTACAGAATGCAACTTTCATCTATCGGTGATTTTCGAACCTTCCCCGACCCTTTTTCTGCAGTTGTTGAGCAAGCGGCAGTTTTTTGCCTGTGATGACAGGCTTTTGTTTTCTTTTTGCAGCTGAAGGCATTTTGCCTCAAAATCCTGAATGGACTTACGCAGTTCAGAAATAGACCGTTCTGATACACCCTCCATTCGCTTCACTTCTTCTTGTAAAGCTTGAATAATGATGTCCTTGATACTGTTATTTGAATTTTGAACAGAACTTTCCTTATCGAAGGGAATTTTTAGACGGCGCTCTTTTTTAAGGAACCCCTCTTTTGCTCGGCCATTAATTTTTCTGTACTGAGTATCTACCGAGGAGCAGAGGCTTCTAAATCTTGTCTCTACTGCAACCTTTAAACTCTCTGGGATGGACATGCCAAGTGGAATAAAAGATGTTATTGTCTCAAAATAAGATTTCTCCAAAACCGTTTTGTTGCTAAATATTTCCAGAACTGTCTTATTTGTCAATGTAAATGAAATTGCACATTCAGAAATCTCTAAGCGCAAAGCTCCCGAACTCATTTTTAAGAAATTCTAAACAACACAAATTGAAATGCAAGAATCAATACTATATCGAAAAAAAACAAAGCTCCAAAACGTTTGCTGGCAACATATATGTGAAAGGCGGAAGGCTCACTATTTCTGTGGGTTAGGTTCTGCATGCAACAACCTTCGACACAAGGAACATTTGCAGACTTTCCACAGGATAGCCGTTTGGAAAGAGCTTGCAAGCTTTCTGTCGTGTCACAGCAGCCTTCACACGCACTGGGAACTCAATTGCCACCACACTGCAAAGTTTCGTTTCTCGAGTATGCCAACCAAAGGGAAGATTCAGCTTTGAAAAGTCTGACTCATTGCAAACAATCCAACCCCTTTCGAGCGGCCTTCCTTTCCTACTGAAAACCCATCTAAAGATGTCCAGGTCTATGTTCACCTTGACAAGCCCGCTGGATCGACGGCTGTTGGAAAGTTTCTTTTGCACAGCGTAAATTAATTCCTCAGCAGCAGCTTCCAGTCGTTGTGGCGATGGCTTGCTTGGGTGCTTAAATTCCCGGAGACAGGCGCCGTTCAGATTTTTTCTTGGTTCAACGGAGCAATGCCACTTGGAATATTCTTTCCATTTTATAAGGTATCCCTTGCTCTGTAAAAAAAAGATGGCATGGTGAAACATTTAGCGCAAAAAAACTCACACACGCCGAGGAACGACAAAACGAAGCACAAGTGAACCAAAGAAAAGACAAAGGAAAGATACGTCACTACGAAATGAAGAGCCAATGAACTTGAATGGTAATTTATGCAAATGTTAACATATCCATTTGTGACGAAATGAGTGCCTTAGAGGACTTAAGTTACTGGGGATTGAAGGGTTTGCTCAAAATCTTCACCGCGTTATCTACCTTACTGGACTCAGGCTGCCCGCTTAGCGCGAAAAAATATATTTATGAAAAATGCTTTGTCTCTGGCATCATCACTAAGTTTGGAAGTCAAGTGTTCAAAACTGGCGGTAGTAGTAGTAGTAGTAGAAAACATTTCTTCATAGAAAGGTAGGATAAAGAGGCGGGAAAAAACAGATTTTGGGTGGAGTCCTTATTTCAGGACCCCAATGTCCACCGCAGTTGCTCTTGCTTGGGATATCAGGCTACGCTGGGTCACCAAATCGGAGCTGAGCAGGGCAGACTCCCACTGTTCCTCGGATTGATGTTTGTCTAGTTCGGGGGGCTTGCTACCGGAGCAGCCCCATGTTACATGGTATGTTGTTGGAATTCCGCCACACCAGGGGCAGATTCCGTCGTATCTATCGGGAAACATGATATGGTATTTGTGTAGGTTTGGGAAGGTGTTCGTCTGTAGTTGTCGCCAGCCCCTCGCCTCTGCCGCCGTTAGCTTCGAGTGTGGTGGGGGATAGACTTGCCTTTGCGTTCGGAGAAGGAGGAGGCGTTCGCCGTACATAGAGGGAAGAGGGTTGACGTCGGGGAGGTTAGTCGCTCGGTTGGTGTATCTCGAGCTAGACTGTCCGCAGCCTCGTTTCCCTCGAGCCCCTCGTGCCCAGGAGCCCAAGTGATTTGGTGCTTGCATGTGGAATTTTTAACATGTGGGGTAGTCAGAACGGGAGCGATGGAGTGTGGAAGTCTGCCAGTGAGGAAGAGCCGACACGCCGACTGGGAGTCTGTAACAATTTTTAGTCCGTTTCGCGTGGTATCGCCGTGCTGGATGGCGAGACCGATTGCGGCCGTTTCTGCTACTGTGGGAGAGCAGTTGCGTAGAGAGGCGCTGGCGATTTCCTTGAAGTTGGTGTCCAAAACTACCGCCACCGCGTTCGTGGAATTGGGGTACATGGCTGCGTCGACGTATACAGCATTTCGTGCCTGTCGGTGTGTGCGGCGTAGGTAGTCCACTCGCGCCTTTCGTCGTCCCTTTTGTGAGTCCGAGTGAAAACTGGCGGTATACCAAGTGCGGAGACATTTTGTTATAGCAAGTCTCCCTGACTGCCGCGCTTTGGGGCCTCCTACTGTGGAATGTTACCAATTTCTCTAACACATTTTAGTCAATGAAAACCTAAAAACCTAAAGAAAACGTGATCAAGACACCTCTTAAGTTTATATTCCTCGCAGCTTATTTATATGCAAGCTAACAACATTTTTTCAAACATCAATAAACAAATGCAAAAGAAAAAGGTTTGAATTTTTCTGGGCTCTCTTATACAGATAACAGCAGTAACACATACCAGGTGTTACAGAGAAGACTAAGTCATCATCAAAATTAAGCTTTCTCGGATTAGCTCAGCTAACAAAGCGAAAGTCGTCGGCGTTCATTGTGTTCATTGGTGTTGGCGTTGACAACTTTCTTGGTGATTTTGTGGAAAGGAAGGGCGCATATAACTGGGCACCTGTGTAAGTGGGCGCCTCAATAGCGCTTTGAGGTACGTGATGGTGGTGAGAGAAAGATGTGGGCTGCATGCATTAGCGCTGACAACGTTGTGGCAGACACGCGGCACTGCAGCAATAGGCCGCAGCCTGACCAACCTCTCGCGATCAGCCATTAATTCAAATGCCACCTGCCAGGGTGGCAGGTTGGGCCCACTGCTCATCCAGTGTGCGGAACGCACTCAACGCTACAGACGCTAAGCCGCGTCTGCTTGCACGATACATCACAGCTCTCGCTCTCTAACAAGGTTCAGCAGTAGTTGAGCAACAGCTAATATTTTTTTATCCAGCTGATACTCGGCTAGATAACGTGGTCAGGCAGCAGCCGCTGCACGGTTGTGGAGCCCCTGCGCAGAGACGGCGAAGACTAGGCTTGGCGGCGCGGCGAAGTCACTTGCTGGGTTGCTATGGCAGCGGCGCAGCAAGGACGTTCAAGATCAAACGTGAGGTGACGGCGAAATCGCTCCGACGAAAGCAGGAAAAGCTTTCGCTTTTAAAATATGGATTTTGCGGCATAGTATACCAGTGCCCGCAAACTGTAGCTAACTGGTAGTTACCCAGTAGTTAACAGGCAGTAAACCAGGAGGAAGCTGGTTTACTAATTCCGATATTAACTTTTAACTATTAGTTAGGCGCCTAGTTGCAGTTAGAGGTAGGTTACTAATATCCGTATCAGTTTTTAGAATTTCGAAAACGCGATTACCCTCATCGCAGTGGCTCGACAAAATTTGGCTACATCATGCGACGGCTCAGTGGTTAAGGTGCTCATATGCTGAGCCGGAGTACCCGGGTTGGCACTCAACCGCAGCGGCTGCGCTTCTATGTAGGCGAAACGCAAAAGGCACCCATGCGCTGTGCAATATCACTGCACTTTGAAGATCCCTAGTTGGTCGAAATTAATTCTGGAGCCCTCCACAACGGCACCTATTTGTTCCTTTCTTCTTTAACTCCCTCCTTCATCTCTTCCCTTACGGTGCAATTCGGGTGCCCGCCGGGATAGGCGGGACAGTTACTGTGTCATTTCCTCTCCTCAAAAGCCAATTTTCAAGAACCAGTTAGCGCCAGAATACATGCGCTTTCAAAAGCATGCAAGCACAGAAACCTTTCCAGTGTGCGTAACTAGTCGAAACAGCCAAATTTTGTCGATCCATATGGCCAAAGGTAACCATGTTTTGGAAATTCTAAAAACTTATATGGCTATTACTAACTACCGGCTACAAATCTTAAATTACGACTAAGCGCCTAACTGCAATTGTTAAAAGTTAATTATTAAAATCTAGTTAACCAGCTGAATAGTTAAAACGATTCACCGGAAACAATTCACAGTGGTAATACTGTGCCGTAAAAGCCATATTTTAAAGCCAAAACGCATATTCTTGAAACGTCTTCCAGGTAACACCTGGTATTCAGAGTCGCTCAGCTAATGCTAAGGAAAGCTTGAAGAAACAAATGCGCGCGCTGCAAATATTCTGCACTTGCAAGGTTTAGGTTGTCATCTGTTCTATCCAAACATATTGTTGTGCGCTTATTTTTATTCCTCGAGATGGGAAAGCGAACCAGCTGCAGGTTTTTTTTTTATGTGTCAAATCTTGCCGCTTCACTCCTCTGTCAGTAGGTATGCTATACCGTTTTACATCGCCCACGAGCGATTCCTCTTTAATTCGCTCGCCTTGCATGCTTTGCATCATGTCTACTTGTGAATGACAACGTATCCGGTAGCACTGGCATGCGTACATTACTAAATAAAGTCCTCACTTGGTCTACATTTATGTTGAAAATGTTGAGCTAAAGTTATGAATAACAAGAGAGATAGCGCTACTTGTTAATTACGTAGTTCAGAAATATTATGTCCAGCAGAAGGCGCCTGCTGTACTTCTGCATTATTCGGACCTTTGCATGTTATCTCTTTAAGCTTCGCTAAATTATCTGCAGTGCCTTGCATATCATTTGGAATAATATTACATTTGCTCCGACGTCTCCCTGTACTGCTTTTTTCTGGCCAAATATTGTAATTTTACCTAATAAAATATGAGAGCACTACGTAAACCGCAATTAGCACCATGTAAGCAAGGGCCTTAAGCTGTTTGCATGCTATAAACATGAACGACCGGTCGTTGTGTACATTTTTTATGGTCGTTGTTTTATGAGGGTTTAACGCCCCAAACCGACTCAGGCTATGAGAGACGCCGCAGTGAAGGGCTTGGGAAATTTCGACCACCTGGGGTTCTTTAACATGCATCGACAACGCATAGTACACGGGGCTCTCGAATTGCACCTGCATCGAAATTCGACCGCCGAGGCCGGGATCGAACCCGCATCTTTCGGGCCAGCAGCCGAGCGCCATAACCACTCAGCCACCGCGGCGGCGTGTCACGTGCCGCATGTGCAATGTTGAATGCTAACTGTGATGGGTGGCAATTCTATGTAGTAGTAGTAGCGGTGATTGTATCCAAATAATAAAAAGAAAATAAGGGAAAGATTTTTCTTGCTGCGAGCACCTGAGCTGGGGCAGCGCAAATAAAGGGATATCAGGCAGATTAGAGAAATGAAATAACTATAGCCATAAACTATAGGAGGGAGAGCGGTCAGGAACTATGTACAAGTATTATCTTTACAAATTCGCAGTTATATGTCAGAAAAAAGAAGAAATTTTGAGGGCACTGACGACTGCTTGTGAAATCATGGAATGCGAAAGAATTAACGTTTAATCGTGGCCCTCGTGGATAGCTCCAAACGAAGACGCGTCCTTTGTTTGTTCTTGTTCCCAGATCATTACCCGCCGCGGTGGCTCAGTGGTTAGGGCGCTCGACTACTGATCCGGAGTTCCCGGGTTGGAACCCGACCGCGGCGGCTGCGTTTTTATGGAGGAAAAACGCTAAGGCGCCCGTGTGCTGTGCGATGTCAGCGCACGTTAATGATCCCCAGGTGCTCGAAATTATTCCGGAGCCCTCCACTACGGCACCTCTTTCTTCCTTTCTTCTTTCACTCCCCCTTTATCCCTTCCCTTACGGCGCGGTTCAGGTGTCCGCCGATATGCGAGACAGATACTGCGCCATTTCCTTTCCCCAAAACACCGAAGCGTGCTTGTGGCCTCGAGCGCGTTTGGTTCGCAACCTAGTGGTTGTGTCGAATTCTGCCTAAGCCTCTTCTTTAATCGAAACGATGACCCCACACTGAATTTCCGTGACAATCCTTCCACACAAACCAAATCCACAGTGATTGCACACGCATGTAAGCTCTACGCTTGTCATGCTGTAGGAATTAAAAAAAAGTTACCAACAAGCTCTACAGACCGCCCTGAATTGTGTAATCAGGACATGCAAACAAACACAAAACGTAACATAGACCGAGGTGCTTAAAGAAATGGCTTGGGAAGGTTGTTACTTACCGTTTTGGCAATGACTCTCTCGACCATGTGGTACATCAAAACTTCAGCAGAAGAAAGTCAATGGACGCAGGGAACTGGCTAACCAGATGCAGCTGATGACAGACAGTAGAGGGGCAGCCAGGTCCTGAGGAGCTTAAAGGATGCGGGAGACGAGGGCAAGGTGTATGGGGGGTGATGGCGGTTACATGGAACTGGCTAAGGGAAAATCTTCCTTCATTGGCACCGCCGAAGATGCAAGGGATCTAAATCTAGCTCAGAACGATCTCCCATGGCTCCGGACCCTGGTTTTAAAGACCTAGAAACCCGGCCCACCTCTTGCATCGCCCAATCAACAGCAAACTAACCCGTCATTGGTTTACAAACTTCATGGCACGCCCTCCAATTTCGGCAAGGTTCAAACCCTCTCCCTGAAATACACAGCACATCTAAATTGCTATAAGAAAATGTAATTCCGGGAATGAACCCTCGAAATGCTTGGGCCAACAGGTTTACGTGCCACGCCCCATTCTTCCACAGTATTACTCAAACTCTCTCCCTTAAAAAGTAAAAAGAGAAACATATGAAAATACATCAAAACATTCCCATGCGGTTCCCAGCTTTACGCCAATTACCGATATTCAACCGATCGCTACCGCTGCGAGTAGTAGACTACTCGTCTTCGGTACGACTGTTGACAGGCGTCCCCGCAAAATCTGGAAAGAGGCGCCAGCCTGTCGTTGCTACCTCTGAACACGCTTCAGCGTTTGGATAAGCAGGCCCGCTTCTCGGGACCCGTTGGTATGCCCCATCCTCTGACTTCGACGCCGTCGAGGCTTAGACGCGGCGTCTGCTTGCCGCGTCCGCGCTGACCATGCGCTATGCTACGCTATCACTGCGGTGGTTTCCTTAGACGGGCGAAGGGGGGCGGGCGGTTTCGGGAAAACGTCTTGGCTCCTTTCCTCCGGGTTCGAACCCGACCGCGGCGGCTGCGTTTTTATGGAGGAAAAACGCTAAGGCGCCCGTGTGCTGTGCGATGTCAGTGCACGTGAAAGATCCCCAGGTGGTCGAAACTGTTCCGGAGCCCTCCACTACGGCACCTCATTCTTCCTTTCTTCTTTCACTCCCTCTCTTATCCCTTCCCTTAAGGCGCGGTTCAGGTGTCCAACGATATATGAGACAGATACTGCGCCATTTCCTTTCCCCAAAAACCAATTATTATTATTATTACTCCTTTCCTCTGGCTCGGTCTTTGCCTTCGCCGGTCTACGCCCGCTTGCCTCGCCATGCACGCTTCCTGCTGACGGGGATTAACAGGGAAATCGCCGCATCTCGGCGCCGGGCTGTCGACAAACCCTCGGATGGTTCGAACCTCGGCTTTTTAAGCCCTCGTGTTGAAGACATCCGGGTCAGTGGCTGCAAACCATGGATGTAAGAAGCGGGAAGTGTCCCCAGGGAGCGATTAACATTCTTCCCTGTCTGTTGGATGTGCCACGACTCAAGTAGAAGCCTCCTGTGCGGGTTAGCTTCGGTTTCCAGTACATTAGTGCCGTCAACGTCCATTCGGTGGTCGCATGCCTCGCAGTGTTCGGCCGCAGCGCTGCGGTCATGGTTCATTTGTCGGACGTCCGCTTTGTGTTGCCTCATTATTTCGGCGAAGTTCTTCGTTTCCCCTATGTACGATTCCGGGAAGACCGAGCAGGACATTTGGTATACAACCTCTTGGGCCCTTTCTTTTGGGTGACAGCCGTTTGGGTGGGGGGGGGGGAGAAGGCGTCCGATGGTGGTAGTCGTAAAGCCACTCAATAGACTGTGCGTTGTTAGCACCCTTCTTTACCGAGATTGCGTGCCAGCGTCTCGTTCACGCCTTTCACGTATGGAATGCAAAACGTTTCCACTTCTGGCGTGTGTTTCTTCCATGCACATGCACATGTGTTCGCCCCGGCTAAACCATTCTTATTTTCTGAGAATTGAAAATTGTCCACCCACCCCTTCCACCAATGCAGACACCTTTGCTGCGCCTTCGAAGCTGATTTCCCGGACTTGGCCGAATCACCTTTGACTAGGGAACAGTAGCACCGTTAGTGCGTGCCTTTCAGTGTCACTTTGTACAGCGCCCAGAAAAAAGCCTAACTAAGCCTGTCCTAGCACAGAAATCCTTCAGTGGTTTTGAAAGCCGCAGTCGTGATACCGTTTGCCGTAAATGAGAGGTTTTTTTAGTTTTAAATGTCTTTCATTGTGCCGCAGCCAAATTTGCGTTGGTTTTTGTCTTTTGCTAACCGATAGTATGTCTGTGTATTTTCAAACAACTATATTGACGGGATCATAGCATGCAGCGTGCCCTTGCCATCCGCACTTTCGTACGCGCTGTTTTTGTGAAGATGTTTAGGATCACCAAATAATTCTACACATGCTGGAAATATATCTTCCAGTCCTACAGCATCGCCATCGTGGAGAGACATGCTGCAGCGAAGACTACACCACACACATGCAGCACCAACTTCCTTTTATTACAAGAGTGCCGTATAGACATTAGGCTTTTCCATAAAAATCATGGGAGTCATGGACGATTAACAGAAAATCAACAGCTCAGCAGATACAAATCAACATAAACACAAACTTTCGGTTAAAGTTATGCACACATGAGAAGACCCGTAACCGTCACAGCTAAGTACACTTAGCCTGTGAATATGCAGCATTAAGAAGACAAAAAGAAATAGTTACGAACAATAAACGACTCAAACAAAGCATGCTCCTAGCAAACGCCCGGGAAGATGCCCGGCGCGCCAAAGAAAAGCGCGGTGATAAAGTAGAAGCTTCAAGGCACAGCCGTGCCATAAAACGAAGAGAAACGCGCAATAACAAATACCAAGCCCAAATAATGCATAAAATAGAACCGAAGCGGAAAACGTAAGAACCAAAAAACGTTACTGGTTACATGTCTTTCTGGTCGGTGCTTACGGTTTAGTATACGCGTACATTCCTACTAAATCGGAAAGAAGCGAAAAACGCTTTCTTTTATTGGTTTCCTTCCCAGTACCCACCTGTGATCAAAACGGTTACTATGAACTATTTCAATATATTTAAATGGCTTGCTTGCTGATGCTAACTGGAGATGTAATTCTTCCCCAAGGGCCTACCACCCGCTCCGAGTCTTCACTCTTACAGATGAAATCCTTTCAACTGCAACAGGTAATTTTAGTCGGCTCTTGATCAAATAAAATTCACGTCGTGATAACATAGTTTTCCTTGACACTCTGAGTCGAAACATTCCTGCAAGAAACTCAAATATACTGAAAGCTCTAATAATTTGTTTTTCCCTTTTTCCGCTGAATACATTCAGGTTGTCAGGGCTCAGATGCAACCACGTCCTAATGAACTACGCTCAGTAATAGGTAAATTATAGAACTTTAAAATAAGAAAAATGTCACCGCTACGTCAGCAGTTCATTTCGATAGCATCATACGTGACGACAACTCATCCGCGAATCGTTCAGCTCGAAAAGAAACTAACTTCGCTTACTTCGTTTTCAGCCTCGTCAAAACTAGATTTACAACAAGCCTCGTTACACCTAGGCTCGTTACAACTAATAATACAGCATATATATCTATCGTTCATTTGGATCAGGGAATTAAGGTACGTTGTTAGGAGAGCGTGAGGGGCGATGGCCGCTCAAACCATCCGCTTCTTCCTTTTCGCCACCGCTAGCAGCATGCTCTATCAATGCAGCTCTAATCATTCATGCTATAGATACGTTCTCACCTCAAGTCGTAGCCATGCCCGGTACGCGAATTTCTACAAATCCTTTCTTTGAGCTGTCCTTCGGGCTGTCTAAAATTATTCCATCGGCAGCTATAAGTGCGCAAGCACTAATCCGGAGGTTGAGAGCCTAGAAAAATCATCTCTTGCCTATGTATGTCCACTTCGTCCCGAGCATGGAAAAAAAGAGGCAGAAAAGGCAATCACAAATATCCACGAATGGGAGTCGAACCCGCGGAGACGCGAACAAAGGCCACTACGCGAGACTACTTAGATATCGATCGGCGCATTTTATTTCCATTATGGTGCTTACTGCTCGAGGTTATGTATGCATATAAAGGGGCTATGTACATATTATTTACTAAGCACTAAGCTGGTGGCTGCACAGCACTAGCTTGACAAAAGGCAGCACAACTGAAAGCCGGCAAAGATAGACACCGCCTCAAAGAGGAAACCAGTCCGGTGGAAAGTCGCTTCTCTAATAAAAGTCCTAAGTTGTACCCTGTGATGGTACACAAATGAGACTATCGCCGCCCGCGAACACGCCTCGTAATAAACTGCCCCGCACTCTGTACGTTGCAGAGCGTCGTCTTCGTCAACTTCCATCTGCTCCGTACCGCGGCACTGCCCGCTCATCGTTGTCTTCTACATGCATCACAAATCTGTGCTTTCGCAATGATTGGGATGTAAACAATCACTGTAGATTTTTCTTGTCAGCGTAGCGTGGACATCGCCAGGCGTTTCGAATTATCGCTTAGCATAAAATAATTTCCAAAAGTTTGCTATCTTTTGCTGACTTTTGAAACGATCTTCATGTCAACATTAAGTTTGGCGGCTTTCTTCATTTCCCGACTACTTTTTCGATGAATTTCGTTAATCCAACGCTATGTACAATGCTGAGCCAGGTTTATTTTATCGTTTTCTCTATCGAGCGCAACAGCTTCTATGCCTGTGTTCTGTATTCACATTTTTACAGCTAACCAACCTACATGATTTCACACACTGCCTCAGACAGAAACAGTAATTTAACTTCGTCTAAACCTAAGCTAATTAAATAGCACTTCGTGCTTGCGAGGCATGCGTCACCGCTTTTTACTTAACCTGGCCAAATGGCGCTTGCTTTAGACTTTTTAAGGGAATCGCTTTGGGATCGGTGGAGTGGCTGGCAATATGCACGGCAGACACCGCTAATGTGGTGGTCTGTCCTGGAAATCCCACTTAGACTTGACGCTGTACAAAATGTCTCGCCTCGATCGACCTCACATGTCATGCTATGTGTAAGGTCGCATGCGACGTGCCACCACACGGGTGATGTGCCGTGTCTGCACGCAGTCACGCCTGATTGGACTGGGCTACACTCTTTCAATGCTAGAATTCCCATTGAAATAGCTCTAGCTATGCAACAAGTACCTTTTCAAATAAATTTTACCTTTAAATCTGACGTTTTGGAAGTAGTTTCATCGCTCTGTGGCTATAACAACAGACAGCACATGGCGCAGCAGTCAATGGATAGATAAGAGGCCAGAGGGAGTGAATACCGGAGGTGATACGGGTGATAGATAGTTGGGAGGGGAGGGAGAAAGAAATAGGGCATATTGGTTGCGAGGCTTGTTTTTTCACTTTTGTCAGAGGCGCGGGGTGGTCAATTATAGTTAGGGGTCGTGAGGGAGCCTCGAAGGAATGGTTGTGCACGCGCTGTAACAGCAAGTTTTTCTTCTTTGTTAGAGGCATGTTTTTGGGTTTTGTCGCGCTGTTCAGGTAGCAGCATTTGACGTCACTCCGCCAGTAAGAAAATATTGCACCACCTTTCGGGGCTTTCTTAAGATTCAGTACATAATAGCAGCTCAGCATTTCATGAGCTTTGTCATGTAGGCATTATTTGAACGTGAGGGGTTAAATTTTAAACGGAACAGAGTAATTTTATCCAACGAGTTGTTTTCACAGCATTGCCATACAAACTAAAGTTTATTGCTGCCATTATTCAAATCACCCTGGGGCCGCCTCAGTGGCTCAGTGGTTATGGTGCTCGGCAGCTGGCCCGAAAAACGCAGCTTCGATCCCGTCCACATTGGTCGCACTTCGATAGAGGAGAAATTCTAGAGGCCCTTGTGCTGTACAATGCCAGTGCACGTGAAAGAATACCAGATGCTCGAAAATATCCGGAGCTCTCCACTACGACGTCCCTCATAGCCTGAGTCGCTTTGGGACGTTAAACCTCGTAAAACCAAACGAGTGAATCCCCCCGCAATAACGACCAAAATAAAGTTATGGTCTGATACATATAACCTTGTTCTGTTGTGCGAAAAACTTTTTTTGACTGTCGATATTTTGTTCACTGAAGAGGGCTAGGTCGGGCTGGTTGGTGAATGTTGACGCAAACGACTGGACAGCATCAACGTTACGGAAGAGAATACAGGCACCATCGCATGTGTATGTGTTCTTCTTTTCTGTCCCGTCTGTTAGCGCATTTCAGCCGTTACCAGCAACATGTATTTTTTCTTTGCCTATATTCATAATAATTCGAAACTATTGAGTTCGCAGGCAAAAATGCGATACTCGCACACCCTATAAGGTTCTCGCTCTGAAAGAACAAAAGTCACTGGCTTTTTTCCTCCTCTCTTAGTCTGTCCAACAGCCATTTCTCAGGCGCCAATACACGCCGCGAAGGCGGGCCAAGACCATGTGGATTGAGTACTGAGGAGAACAGAACGGCGTCCGAGGCATGTAGTAGTAGTGGTGGTTTTATTGAAATAGTGACAAAAAGGAAGGAAAATATTTTTGCTAGCCCCGGCATATGCCATCGATACTGAAGCACCTGAGCTGGGGCAGCGGATAGCAGGATAGCAGGCAGAATGGGGAAATGAAATGAAAGAGGTAGAAAAAACTGTGTTATACTCTGGTGCTTCTTTGTGCGGACGGAAAGAATTTCGAGGCTTGAAGAAAAGAGGTTGAGGGGCGCTGAACGGACAACTTAAACCGCGAAGAGAAGTTCTGGGAACCTGGAAGAGCTGCAAGCCATGAAGAAAAGTCCCCCGAGAGCGCCGCTGTACTCCGACTGCCGTTAACCGGACCCTGCTTCCAACACGTGCTCGAGCGCCCGTGAGCTGGCGCCGATGTATTTGGACGGCGTCTCCAGCAGTGGGCATACGTAGACCGGTTCTGTCGTATGTTAAGAGCGCCGACTTTAAGCGCGTGCACCCAAAAACGGCCCTTGGAGCACACTTGCAGAATATCGAGCGTCCTCTACAGTTTGCCAGCCAAAAACCCTCGTTTACAGACGGCAATCTCGCATTCTTGTACGAAAAATGAGTTTGGAGAGGTCCCTTTATCTGTATGAGAGAGACGTTGAAAGAATGTGAGGAGCGGGTCGAGATAGGTACTCGTCAAGAGAATTCGGTCATTCTAGCTCTTAGAGGTGGCGCGGCGGTAGTACGGTACTGCAGACGAGGCGCTGATGGCGCCGATGCCATAGCGTGAGTCTTTATGGAAGCAAAGCGGCTTCTTTAAAAATCACACCAAAGGTGTCACAACGTAGAATCTAGATAAGCAGCAGTAAATGATTCTTGGTCATTAATACGATCCTATGCTTGAGTTTGGCTGCTTTACAGGCTAGAAATAAATCTTTATCGATATTCGCATGGAATCGCTAGTTCGCAAGTGCCGCGCGCGCAAAAACCGCGTCGTTGAAACTTGCGAACTTAGCATGGTGAAGTGCGATGGACACTTTGAAGCGTAATTATTTTGCGCGTTCACTTTCTTTTTCTTTCGGCACTTATCCGAAAGCGTAAATAAACTACTTTAATGACCCAGACAGTCTAACGCTATGTTTCGTGCCTACACGAGTGCGGCCCTTACCCGCGTAAATGCGGTATGTGTATTTATTGTGTGCTGGCCTTATAAGGATACCATTGAAAAAAAAATCAGCAGTTGGTAACAATGGCCATTCCGCAGCGTAATATTACAGCAGTGATCAAAATCAACTTTTTAATGTTAGACTGCATCAAACAGCCAGAAACATCAAAATCCTTGAGCCTACAATTTCGACGTTGATTGACTGCTTGTTTAGGTAAACAGAAAAGTTTTACAAGCGGTCTACATTTTCTCGCGGAGGAATTCTGTTCGGTGGCCCCGAATGTGCGCGTAGCTTTACTGCAGACTAATTTCCGACTATATATAGTCCATCTGCAACGTACGTTGGTCGCATATATGCGGTAAAAGAAGAGGCAACGTAGCTGTTGTTTGAAGCGGCAGCCAGGGGGTCATTCGAGCTTTATAGTACAGTCGAAGTTAGCGCTGAAAATGTGTTTTTGACTGGCGGGGGAAAACGCTGTGATCAAGTGAGCAGACGACGGTTGCCAAGAAGCGTTCACAATTATACAACCACTTTACGCATTATATCCGAGAAATATATGTACATTGTAAAGTTCTTGCCATTCATGTCGCTCTTTAGCAGTCACGTCGTGGCCAGAAAGCCGTGTTTAATCTAGACCAGAATGGACTGAAGCTCGATGAAAAATGTGTTTGCTGCTAACGCCCACCTTAAAATATTACCACATACACCATACTATAGCTAAGTGTTCAAGCACTGCACTGCTTTCATGCAGCTGTAATAGGCTATGTTGGCAGCATGAACAAAACTCCGAACAGGAATGCGTTGACGACATGGTGTCGTGGTGGTGTTGACGACATGGTGTTAATCAGCAACGAGTATGTTGCTGATTAACAGACGGGTCATTAGGCTGAAACTCGTTACCAAGCTGCAGAATGAACTTAATCACTGCTTTTTGAACACATTACATGTTGGCAGAAACAACATGTTTGCTATTTGGACTGTTCGCAAATTGTAGAATAACAGAATATGCTCATTTTTGACGCGTATCTTAGGCTCCAAACCACTGCGAGTGCACGCGCCGCGCAGAGTGATCACCGGCTCTCCACTTCAGGAAGAGCCCGCTTTGCGCCCCCACCGTCGCTGAAACGATTGAAAACATCATTGTAACCTTTCGACAACTTCTTTTTTACAGCTGGTGGCGACCGTCGGGGCTTCATGTTCCCGCAGGATAGGAGGCAGCCCCCCTCACCTTTTCGAAACAGAATACAGTGGAGGACGACTGACTCATCTCTCCTCATTCTAACCCCGTTAGTCAGCAGAGCAGGAAGTGAAAACGCGGTTTGCTAACGTGGGTTGTTGGAAGAAACCTTCCTTTAAGCCAGCAATTCTGCAAGTTGTCCATTCACCTCTGAGAAAATGAATGCTGCACGTCAAGAGTACCCTGTCAATAGTCCTTTGTGTTTGGTTGGCTTAGGGTGCAGTGACGCGAGGCAAATATCATGTGAACCAGCTGCCTTTGAAAAGGAGTTGGTTGGTTGGTGTTTCGGGAAAGGAAATGGCGCAGTATCTGTCTCGCATATCGGCGGACACCTGAACCGCGCCCTAAGGGAAGGGGTAAAGGAGGAAGTGAAAGAAGAAATGAAGAAAGAGGTGCCGTAGTGGAGGGCTCCGGAATAATTTCCACCATCTGGGGTTCTTTAACGTGCGCTGACATCGCACAGCACACGGGCGCCTTAGCGTTTTTCCTCCATAAAAAAGAGTTGTCCGCATTTTCAGTGCACGCGCTCACGCTTCCCCGCTGAGAGGTTTACGAGCATAGTGACATCACGAGTAAAAGAATAGTGACGCCATGCGTACTCAAAGCAATATGAAAATAAATGGCAATAAAGAATGAGATATCTGGCGTTCTGCGGTGGTAACCGTGTCTCGTGATTTTTGTGCTCTACTTTGCGTTTTTTTTTAATTTTGATATGGTGGCATTGGAGACTCAATGCACCGTGCTCGACGCTTTTCGTCGCCAGAAAATCTCTGGAGAAATGGACAGTTTGTTGCATTCTATTCGTTTCTTGCCACACAAGACGAAAACACGTGGTTTTTGAAGCTTTCACCAATTATGTGGTCGCGGAAATGTCTCGCGCGTTCACAATGGTCGGTTTTATTTCGTACAGTACACAGGCCATAACAACACAGTGCACTCACGTTGCATGACAAGGAACGAAGTAAAGAATCCAAAGCCCCACCTCGATGGACACATCCTACGCGTACCGGCGGAGCGCCTACGCGCACGGGCGTACGCTGGATCGTGTCTGCGCATGCGCAAAGCGCGACGCGCGCGCTGCATAGATATCTGTACGTGTCAGCTATCCGCGCCTGAGCGCGGGCGCCTGCGCGCGCATCCGAAGCGGGGTCCGGTTTACAACATTAGGAAAACCGCGGGGGCTCTCGGGGACTCTTTTCTTCATGGCTTGAAGCCCTTTCAGTTTCCTGGAACTTTCCTTCGCGGTTTAAGTGGTCCTTTCAGCTCCCCCCAAATCCCCTTTCTTCACGCTTGAAATTATTTCAGTCGGCTCGTGGGGGAACGCGCCAGCACTAAAGAGCATGGATGTAGATGCCTTTTTTCGACGCTCGTCGCGGCGCGGGGCTGGGCGCGCAGGCGCTCTGCCGTACGCCTAGGATGTGCCCATCGAGTTGGGGCTTAAGGAAAACATTTCCAACGCGCTGCCTTTTTCAGTGAGTGAGCAGATGAGAGCCACGGCCACTCGGTGATGCGGTTCCATCGAGTGGCCGCATTGGTACCAACCGTTGCCTCCACAAGCTGGTAGAACAGCGGGCTAACGGGGTCGCATTTTTCATTGCAGCACTGAGGCTTCAATTTTGGATTTCGACGTGGCCTCTTTGTATGTCTGAAATTTACTTGACCTGAAATAAAATAATCCAAAATGTTTTACGGCCGCGAGTGAGTTTCGAACCCGAGGCGGCGAGAACGCATACGTTTTGCTGGTTACTGCTTTAAGCGTGGCCCGCATGGAGCGTTTTTCCGGGCGATTCGCCGGCGTCGGCGGCAGCGGAGCGCTTTTTTGCCGCCGTCGACTGCCACACCGCCGCAGCCGAACATTCTGCGTCATAAAATACCAGTCTCTTGCGCTGTATTTTGGATATCGTCGTCTTCATCAGCTGCATCTATGCGCAACGGAACCGAACACTGAAACAGCTCTGAAAACCCAAGTGCTAGCACTCCTAGTTGCAACTGGCGTAACCACGCTAACTCCTCCGAAATTGATTTTGGTGGCACTGTCTACCTGTGCCATGCGCTGTGCTTTTAACAAGGCTGGTGGAATTCCTTAGTTTGGCGGAAGGCAGTAGAGAATCTTCTGCAGAAATTCTGATGTCTTTTTTGGGAGATTTTTGTCTGCGTGTGGAGAAACCCTTTGCCAGGACGGACACATTAGCGGTTGTAAGTTTTTTTTTTGTGACAGCCTGGAGGCAAGAGTGCGTCCATGACCTTTCCGGGCCGTTTTCGCAGAGGCGCCGACTATGTCGTGCAGCTCGTGCTTCGCACCATAGGGAACAGAAACATAGTGCATCCAAAAAGCAACCATGGACTGCGCTCCACGATTCGAGGAAAAGTAAAAGGAGAAAAAACAAGAAAGGCAGGCAAAGGCACAGCAGGAGACCCCTCCCCACTGTCCTTTTCTTCCTCCCTCTTACCACCCTGCTACCGGCTGCCCGTGTAGTTCTTGAAAAAGAATTTCTCTGTACCTATGCACCTGCTCAAATCATCCTTGGCCCTTTCCGTTACCGCCTCTCCACGTTCTTCATCCGTTTGATGCTGCGTGTTGTGCGTCTTGTTCCCGTAGCCTTTTTGGGAGGAACAGTGCTGAAAATTGTGCCCTAAGGGTAGGGTGGAATTCAAGCAAGTTTTGGTTAAGACGATTCCCAATTCTTGCATATTTGTTTTTAAATCAGCGACAACAGCAATGACACATCGCTTTGAGCATGCGGCTCGAGGACGGTGTGTGATTCGTTCCGCAGTGTCGCCGTGTACCCACTGATATCCAATGGGTAGAAGTTTTCTCGAAGCCTGGCGCTTGGTTTCTTTGAGTTGAAGTGCTCGGAAAATGGTCTTCCACCTAACATTGTGTTGAAGAAAACACGTCAACCCATTGCGCTTGGTGCGAGGTTGCCAGTGCGCCATTAAAACTCATCATCAGCAAAAGAAAACATTTCTAGGCAATGGATACCCAAGATTCTTCACTCGATGTATCATCTAAAACTGAAAATAATGCAACGAAAACAACTCGATATGCTTATGCTAAGGACACGCTGGTGGCAAAAACGCGTATGCAGTTAGTACGTAAAGGGTGTCTGCGAAACCTTGGCCAGTGTTCTCAGAAAGGAAGGGATGCAAACTACACAGAAGCCGGACATCATTATCGGAGGCCTCCTGTGCCACTTCAAAGACAGTCATCCCACCCCAAAAAAGGCCTAGAGGCGCCAACTCGAATGGCCCTTCCTGGGCGTACGCGCTCAGCGTTCGCGCTCTTAGCGTAAGCCGAAACCGGTCTGCGCATGCGCACTGCAGGAGACGCCAGCAAGCCTAGGTGAGGCGTCCGTGCTAGATGTCGGCATCAGCGCGCGGGCGCTCGTGTACGCGTTGGAAGGGGGGTCCGGTTTATAACAATGGAAGGATCGCCGGGCTCTCGGTGGCTCTTTTCTTCATGGCTTGAAGCTATTTCAGGTTCCCCGAACTTTTCTTCGCGGTTTAAGTTGTTCTTTCATCGCCCCCCAACCCCTTCTCTCCACGGCTTGAAATTCTCTCCGTCCGCTCGACAGGGGAAGGGAGCCAGCACCAGGAACATGGAGATGCATGGCACATTTAAAAGTCGCTGGATCGTTCCGTGGAAACGGCTCCCTCTTCTGACTCCAGCGGTTTGTGCGCTTAAAAAGCCGCGCTAACCCCCCGGGAGTCACACATCCAAGAAGTAGTAGTTTGCCAACAGCTTCAGAGGCAACAACAACTGACGAGAATACAAAAAGGAAGCTAAAAATGTTGCCGGCCAAGCGATTGCTATCTAATCCCTCAAGCACTGGAACTGCAACCGGTGGAATTAAAAGCAAAGAGAGAGGATAGCGAAAAGTAGATAGGAGAGCGGCAGAAAAAAAAACGAGGGTAGGTTCGCGCCACTCGTGCGAAAGTGCTTATGGGTATTGTTGCACATATTCGCAACACGGTAAATTCACTGCATATTCAGGGCCGCGAGCATGTAGCGTCCTGTCGCTAATGAATCGCGCTAGCGGCGCATTGCACAAACGGGTTGGGTGGAGCGCCGAGTCACCGTACTGGAGAAAACAAGTAATCTTTTAAACATCGTGTTATCCGACAATAACTTCTGTTCATTTCTTAGCAGATTTAAATCATAATCAAGAACATTTAACTAGAGTTTGACTCTTGATTGCTGCTCTGGGTAACGGCGTAGTTACTGGCTTGCCGAACTGATGGCACACTCTTCAGAATAGTTCCCAGCATGCCACTCTATGAAGTCTTCGTTAGCGGTTCATCCTTCACGTACATCTTTGACAGAATTGCCGAAACTAGCATCGATTACAGCAATGGTAAACCCCTTCTCGACGGCGAACGATCGAATCGTGAGAAGCACTTTACCAACCTAGACAAAAATGTGAACTACCACACTACTAATGGTTACATTGGACAAATAACCTACTGGCATAAAACGCAGCATCAGCTTTGCCGCCTCTAATGTGCAACACATGCAACATTCACTTCAACGCATCCTTGCTGCGCTTGCACCACATCGACAAAAGATTGGAAGAGCTTTCTGCTATTGAGGCTAATAACATGAGTGTTGAAATATAGACATTAAGACACGATTTTACAATTTTGAATGCACAGTGCAAGAACCATATACAAGTATAGGTGAGTGAGCTCTAAGTATGAGCGTCCGGGAATTACAAATTTCAATGCTTGAACGAAAGTACCTAGAAGCTTCATTGCTTTGCACTGTTATTGCGTACGCAATTCCACTATCACCTATGCCGGTGTGGTCACTGTACGCGCTTAATGAAAAATGTACCTGTCAAGCAAAAGAGTCTTCTTATAATTTCCTCTATATACCTCATAGAAGGCACACGCTTTCTTGTAGCATTTTATGTAGCAGCCCATGGCCATAGCTTCCCTCCGATGGGGGCACTTTTGATAAAACTGCGCATTCGTACGGCAGGCTCAACCTCCCAAAGCAACCTACCAAAGCAGGGACACTGTAGCAGGGCACGGCCGGAATCAAGCCGCCTCCGCTACTCGAGTCCGGCCGCGAGCAAGGACGTGTGCCTTTCCAACGCACCGAGAGAGGGCGCCACACGTTTCATGAAAAAGCTGATGATGCATGATCAATAGTGAAATAGCGCAGGAAGACTTTTACGCCATTGAAATGTAAAATACCTTATACTTACTTAAAGGTAGGACATTACCCTACGTGAACCTGCTAGAGCTTGTCGATATATTTTAAAATAGGGCTGTAGTGAGCGATAAATTGAAGTCAAGTGGGGTATTTTTCAGTACCTCGCCATAGGCTCCATGCTGTCATAGATCATTGCTCATGGCAAACGCAATATGTAAGCTACATCGATGAAACTCGACTAAATGAAACTTTAAGATGCATTTAACATCTAGGCGAGAGAGCTAATTTCTAACTGTTATGCGCGACGAAATATCAATTTTTATTTTTCGTCGCCATCGAGTTACGCGCCGCCGCGCCGCCGGCTGTCGCGAGATGGCGCGACCGGTTTTTCGAGGCGCATGGTCCAGAATCCTGGGGATGTACTGAACGAAGACCTCCTCCTCAAATTCTCGGCAATTAAGCCGCGTCAGATATGCCTACGCAATGCAAGCAGAGTTCCTTCCGTCATCTGTCTTAATTCCGTCCAGACTTCGGCTAAGATTCCCTTCGCTCCGCAGTGCTGCGACATTTGCCCTCGAATCTTCCGAATTATTTTGGGGACGCCGGCGTCGAGGAGAGTGAACGCATTCTATGTGCACTCCGCAAATTTTCGATGTTTTCGTCGGTTTTGTCGTTTGTGCTCGCAAACTACTGAGCTATTTCAACGCCGGAAGTCTTCGCGACCACCGGGATACTACTCTTTCGGCAAGTGCAGCCCTCTTTTGCAATTTCTACAGACTTTTAGACTCACGCCACCCGGCCAGGCTGCTAAGCCTAACCTGGTGAGCGGCTCTTCGAGCCGCCCGCCGAGCGGACGCACAGGCTGGCTTGTCGCGGTGTAACTCAGCTGCGCCATGTCTCGCATGGAAGTAACTGTGGAAGGAGAGAGTATCCAGCCTGAAGAGCTCCACTCTCAAGTAGGTTGGTTTAAGGTTAATTATTCCAAAGTCAAGGCCCTCTCGAAGACAGGGGAGGGAGAGCAAGCTGGCGACCCGACCCGAGATGGGAGGCAAGACAAAGCTTCAGCGCACATAATGGCGATAAAGAGAGAGGGAAGGAAGATGGCGAGGCAATCTGTTGACACGCAGCAGCCGTGCCTCTCCCCCGAGCTTCATAAAATAGTGCTCAGACCGAAAGGGGGTCTCAAACTGATCATGGAACGCACTGACGCAACAGTGGCGGACGCGGTGAAGATAGCGGCAGGTTTTAAACCGGCGGAAGTTAAGGAAGATATCGTGCTCGTCAACCACAAGCAAAACTCGATTCTCATAGGCACTGACAGCCAGGAGAGGATGCAAAAGTACCTGAAAATCGGCTCCATTCCAACGCCAAAGGGACACGTTGACGCGTTCGTCTACCTGGCTACTCCGGACGGCTGTGGGAAAGGAGTTATACATGGAATTCCGGTCTCGCACACCGTGGAATTCATTCAAGATATGTTGAAGTGCTCGCGTAACCCGGAGGTGATGGGAGTCAGGTGACTTGGCCGTGAGTCTCGCAGCGTGTTGTTACTCTTTGAAGATGAGACAGTGCCGCACTGGATTTATTATGGAGGTATGCCGCTACGCTGCCATCTCTACAAGAAAAAATATGAGGTCTGTGTGACATGTGGCCAACTAGGACATCGAGCCGACGTATGCCCAAACCCAGACAACATTAAGTGCCGAGGATGTGGTATGAGCAACCCCCCTCGGGAACATACTTGTGACCCAAAGTGTGCCCTATGTGGGAAAGGGCACATACTCGGAGACAGGAAGTGCCGGGAACTGTACAGAACCCCGCACATAATTAAGAAGCGACAGTGGAAGGAACGAACGTAAGACAATGAGAGCAAGGCAACAACAGACAGCGAGAACAACGCATCTGGACGACAGAGCAGACCAAGAACCAGGGCAGAAGGGGGATTTCACATGCGACAGGACTCCTTCCCGCGCCTGGTGTCGGGGACAGGCTCTGGTGGTCACGGCCAGTCCACGGGACGCTCCAACTCCCGAGGTCGCTCGGGTTCCCGGGACCGCCTCAGCTGCAAGGGCCCTTCCAACTCCCAGGGTCGTTCCAGTTCCCGGGGTCGTTCCGGCTCCCGGGGTCGTTCCAGCTCCAGGGGCCACTCCAGCTCTCGCAAGCGCTCCGCTTCCAGGGGGCGGGACACCACTGGCAACAAATGGAACATCGGAGCCCGGCCCAAAATCGAGGGACGCTCTGAGTGTCATCAGCAAGGGTCAACGCCGCCCACGGACAAGACCAACGTGCCGGATGACCAAAAGAGGGTGAGCTTTGTAGATAAGGTCTCCCATACTCATCCACCCGGTGGGTCTGAGGACATCTTACAACTTAAACGCATGGTGGAAAAATTAAGCGGGGCGGTTACGGCCCTTCAAAATGAAAACGCGGAACTTAGGAAGCAGCTGCCGCTTAAGATCCAGATAGATAAGAAACGACAGGAAGCCGAAAAACCTCCACATAATACCAAGGAGAGTACGATGGTGGTGGAGAAATCCCTACCATCACCCAGCAAGAGAAAATCGTTTGAGGGCGCACAACCCGAACTTACGCTGGAGGAAGTCTGCCATAAACTGGAGACCAACATTCAGACCCAGATTCAGGCCCTGGATACCAAAATACAAGCGCAATTTCAGGCATTGGAAACTAACATGCAAAACCAAATTCAGTCGATTCTCTCCGCAATACAGGGACTCACAGACGTAACACAAGGACACAGGAATGAGCTCTTAGCCATCAATATATGGCAGCAAACTGTGGAACATACCATTCAGCAAATTGAACATGGCCATATACACAAAGAATAACAACTACTTGCTGTGGCAATGGAACTGCCGGGGGTATCGGCGGAAAAGGCCGATCCTCCAGCAGCTCCTTGCGTCTCTGAAGGTCCACCCAGAGGTTATCGCCCTCCAGGAGACTGGAGGCGCGTCAATATTAATTGGTTATCAAGCTTTTAACGCCATAGGCGACAAACCTAATGTTACCACATTCGTTAGAAGGAACATTACGGCCATTGAACATGACACGGGCATCCGCCACATAAAGCACGTCCTCGTCGAACTTATTCCGGCCACAAAGACTCAACGCAGTCTTTTCATTCTGAATATTTATAGCACTCCAAGTCAAAAGAAAGTTAAATTCGACTCCCTCTTCAGGAAAGTGATGCGTATCGGCAACAAGCACGCACTGGTTCTTCTAGGTGACTTCAATGCCCACCACCCTGCGTGGGGCTACCCGCGGCCCTGTACGAAGGGGAGAGCTATGGCTAGACATACAGCAAATGGGCTTCACCCTGCTCACGGATCCTCTTACCCCCACAAGAATGGGTAACAGCGTGTGCGCTGACACGTCCCCAGACCTCACCCTGGTGAAGAATGCGGGTACAGCTAATTGGTCCAACTCCTTGCTAAACCTAGGCAGTGACCATTACATACTTGTCACGGAAACTGACGTTGGCCCTGCCAAGCGCCAAACGCGCTCCCCGCATATAATCGAATGGGACGCTTTCCGCGACGCTCGTAACCAGGACGGGAGAAATGCAGAAATCACAAACATAGAACAATGGGCGGAGGACTCCGCAAGGATGCCAATAATGCGACTAAAACGCTCGACGACAACGCGGAACTTGAAGTACTAGACAGCCGCCTTCTTCATATGTGGGAGGCCAAAGCTAGTATGGAAAAGCGATTAAAGAGACAAAAGTGGAATCGCAATCTCAGAAGACGCCTAGCGCGCCACAACAAAGCGATTGAGGCATATGCACTTAGACTCTGCGATCAGAACTGGGAAACAATGTGCGACCAGCTTGAGGGCAATATCGGCCTCGCCAAAACATGGAACCTCCTTCGGCACCTCCTCGATCCAGAAGGTAGCAAATTAACACAGCGACAAAATTTACAGAAATTAGGTTATAAATTTGAAGGTTCGGAGCAGGAACTCCTCGATGCAGTTTGTTGTCGATTTATAGGCTCCGCCACGAAAACTACCTTAACGCGCTATGAGGGTAAATCCAACAGCGAACTAGACGCCCCTATTCACGAATTCGAGGTTCGAGCAGAAATACTAAAACTGAAAACCAAATCAGCCCCCGGACCCGATGGTGTAACCAACAAAATGCTTAGAAACCTAGATGACAAATCTATAACGGCGCTGACCAATTTCATGCAAGAATGCTGGGAGAAGGGTGAGATTCCCCAACAATGGAAAACCGCTAAGGTAATTTTCATACCTAAGCCAGGGAAACCGCTCAATCTAGAAAATCTAAGGCCTATATCCCTCACCTCTTGCGTTGGAAAACTGATGGAACATATCATACAAACGCGACTAAACAATTTCATGGAAGACAACGACTTATACCCCCATTCGATGATAGGTTTTAGATCGCATTTGTCCACGCAAGATGTCATGATACAGCTCACACATGACATATTAGACACTAAGTCGCTGGATGCGAAAGTAATAGTGGGACTTGATCTCACTAAAGCTTTCGATAATGTAAAACACGAGGTGATACTAGAAAACCTGGCTCTTTAAAACGTCGGGGAGTGCACATACAACTACAGTGCCAATTTCCTTTCGGACAGGATAGCGCGCATCCACTTTGGTGAAAATCAGTCTCAAGACATACACTTGGGCAGCATAGGCACCGCTCAGGGTTCGGTACTTTCCCCTATTCTCTTCAACGTGGCCATGATACGGCTCCCGACGAGACTGGAGGGGATAGATGGCTTGAATTTCTGCATGTATGCGGACGATATCACCATGTGGATGACCCGTGGCCACGACGCGCACATCGAAAGTACGCTACAGAAGGCCATAAATGAGGTCGAAAACTATGTCAGCCGTAGGGGCTTGCAATGCTCGCCGCAGAAGTCTGAACTTCTTTTTTATAGACCTCTGCATCAAAGACAAACTAGAACCATCCCTAACATCAAATTACAAACTCAAGGGGCGGAGATTCCTCATGTTGAAAAAATCAGAATTTTAGGAATGATTATACAAAGCAACGGGTATAACGGTGATGCAATAACTAAGATGGAAAACTGCGCGCAACAAACTATGCGGCTCATACAGCGGATTGCCAACAGAAGACACGGCATGAAAGAGCAGAATCTCCTACGGCTGGTACAGGCGTTCGTAGTAAGCCGTATCTCGTATGCTGCCTCCCTCCTTGATCTTAAAGTTTCAGAAAAGGAAAAGATAAATGGAATTATCAGGCGATGCACGAAACAAGCTCTAGGATTGCCCATCCGTACATCCACTCACCGCCTCCTAGAGCTGGGAATGCATAATACCCTGGAAGAAATTACGGAAGCAGTGAGAACGTCCCAAATCGAACGCTTTGCCGGGACCACAACCGGCAGGGCCATTCTAGAAAAACTCAATCTTAGCCGAGATAACAGAACAACCGCCAAAGTTGATTTGCTCGGAAAAATTCGAGACAATATAGTTGTACCCCCCTTACCCAGGAATATGCATCCTATTCATCACTCAGTGCGCCGGGCCAAGCGGGCAGAGGCGCTAGAGAAACGCTTCCGCTCCTACAAAGACGAGGACGTGGTCTACGTGGATGCCGCTGAGTATGGTAAGAACACGATGACCGTCGCGGTCGTCAATAATAAACAACTCCTCAAAATCAGTGCCTCCATACTCTCGGGTAACCCAGAGACTGCAGAGGAAGCTGCCCTAGCACTGGCTTGTGTAGGCACAAAAGCGAGATACATCATCAGTGACTCCAAAGTTGCCATACTAAATTTCAGCAGGGGCCGGGTCTCCCCTCTAACGAATACAATTCTAAGCCGTCATGTAATAGACCGGAAAATCACGCTAGTCTGGACACCAGCACATGCATCCTTGCCTGGTAATTAGACGGCCCACGAGTTCGCCCGAGGCTTTTCTTTCCGGGCGGACCCAAGCGAGGTGGTCTTTACAGACAGGGATCGCATGGTGACCTACAGAGAAATTACACAACACTATCGTTTGCAACGAGCTAGACTTCCTCCAGCGGATAGATCCTTGTCCAGATACCAAGCCATCAACTGGCGCCGGTCACAAACTTGCACATTTCCAAACCCGGCCCTCTGGAGTCTTATGTACCCAAGGCAATTTTCAGAAAAATGCGCGAATTGCGAACTTAGGGCCACCTTGGACCACATACTATGGGAATGTCCTCATGCTCCCCGGGAGGGACGAGGTATTAACACAAAAGATCAATGGGAGACCTTACTACTGAGCTCCGACCCGGCGACTCAGTTACAACTCGTCCGACTGGCCGAAGCCGCCGCCGAGAGTCAAGATTTTTCGGCCGTCGTCTAGGCGGGTAGCCCTCTGGCTACCCTCTTTCTGTTGGATATTAAAAGTTTTCCTATCCTATCCTATCCTATCCGAATTATTTCTCGGCGCTAAATCGATCTCGAGATGGCAACTTTTGCGCCGCCTTGGTCGGAACTGTTCTGAAGCACAATTGTCTAACCGACGCTTGATGACGCTTCCAGTGCTCAGGTCAAGAGTCACCCGATGAGCAGGATTACATGTCCGCAAATGATTCGCTTCGACCGCTGAGTGCGTGAATGGACCTATACACGGGTCAAAGGCCCGACCGCCCCGCACCGCTCCTTTCCACGCGCAGAAAAAAAAAATGCCAGGGTTTAAACTTGGTTAAACCTATTATAGTATGAAAGCATTCTCAAGGTCAAATTGTGACAATGGCCCAGGCCAAATCTAGAGTTCGCCATCGTGTCGGACACGCTCAATTATGGTTTGATCCAAATCTACCAAGCTCAATTTGCAGGGGTGGGTAGGTAATATTCTGGGGCTATCCTGGGCCAAATTTGGAGATTTTTTTTATAACGTTATTTATTACCACAGGGCATAAGAGGAATTGGGAAGGCAGAAAGAGAAAGAGTGGGTGGGAGTTAAATGAAGGAGAAAATGTGGGCGGATCTAATGATGGCGAGGAGGGAACGGTGATGTGGCCCCTGCGTCCAAGCGACATATGAGGGCGGGTTGTCCGGCATGAAACACGGTGCTGAGATCACCATCGTGTTGGGCGCGGTCAATTATGGCTAGACATCAATTTTGTTCCGAATGAGAAATCGTTTTTTGTAGCGAGAGCTACACTGGGCTCACAGTCGAGCATTTCGCGGTACATGGGAGAGGCCAGTCGTGCGCATGCGCCGTTACAATGGCAACCGGAGGGGAGTAAGGTGAGGCGAGCGCTTTGCCATCGTCGCGGCCGAGCGCCCGCTCCACCCTCGTAGCCGATCGTGACTTCACGCGGAAGAGCAGTTGTGCGCATGCGCCGATACCATGGTAACTAGAGCGACCCCACAGCTGCGCCGCGTTCTTTGTCGCCGCCTCGCCGCACGCCGCTCTATCACCCGAACACCCCGCTTCGCAAGCGCAGCATTGCGTATAAAAGGCGGAGATGTAGTGGGCGTCTGTATCACAACGTTTGACATGCATGCACATGAGAGTCCAGCCGCTGCTAAACGGCGGTATAGACAAGAGATAAACTCCTCCAATCCTCAGGTTGTCGCCTGGCAGTTGGCTACTCAACAAAGAGAGAATGAGCGTCACAAGGCGAAGAGAGCAGCGGAGAGGCCCGAACAGGGAGAGGAACGCCTTGCCAGACGGAGATACCAGACTGCCGAGCGTTATAGACGGCACATAGCTGCCGAGATGGAGCCTATAAAAGGCCTCGGTCGACAGGAGCAAATAGAAGAGGATGTGATGGCCCGTCGTCTGACTGATCACATCATTCGAATTTCTGAAAATCGAGATCAGTCAGGGAAACGTACCTCTCGCTACGTATACTCTGGCATAGCCGAGCTAAGCCACATCCAATTTTTTTAGGAAAGGAAATGGCGTGGAAATAGTCTCTCATCTTGGTAGGTCGATATCTGATCTGAATAGATCTCTTTTTTTCGGGGGGGGGGGGGGGGGTTGGTGCGAGGTCAAAGGTCAAAGGCCATGCCACCATAGTGGACGCGGCTGGTCATGGTGAACTTTGCAGAGATAGCACACCTTATGTCGCTTAAATCAACGCTGTTGCTGTAGTAGGCATCGCAAAGTTATTTCAAGGTCATCTGGAGACACGGAATCGGAGATCCGAGTTTTCCATCCAGTAGAACTTTTGCTCTAAATATTTCAGTCCACTTTCTTAGTGGCTCTGCCTGGCAACACTGAGTACGGTTTTTATACTACACCGTAAGGAAGGCCATAAAGGCGAAATCTTATCGGAACCGCAGTCTGTGTGAAGCCTGCACCTGCAAACAGTGGCAGGTGGAGAGAAGGGAGTCCCCTCCACGCCACTTGCAGGGGATCGTAGGGAGAGGCCGGACTAAGAATGACTCAGCAAAAACGAAAAAAAAGTGATTACGAATAGGAATTTAATAAGAATAGCAGACGCAGAATAGTATCACAAATAGAATAGAACTAGAACTGGAATAGATTGGTGAGCGAAAAAAAAGGAATCAGAACAGGAAGAGAATCGCATTTCCAGCTCATTAATCCAATTGCCCGCAGCTATTTTTTTTTCTTCTTATTGTGCATATTTGCCCTTTGAGATAAGTTAAAGGAAAAGGTAAAGGCTGGATTCGTTGTCGAATGTCAACAGGGCGTGATGCTGAGGCCAGCGTGTCCACATGCGCGTGTCTGGCTGGCGGGCGTCTTGGTTGGTAGCGTTGGCTGCACAGATGTACGCTCGCAGCTCGAAGTCCGGGGCAAGTCTCCGTAAGGGGATTCAGCGTTGCCTCCTTGGCGGGAGCGGGGCAGAAGAGACATTTAAGTGGAAGGGTATGCGACCTGGATGACCATGACGCTCTAACCACAGGAGCAGGCGCAGCGCCCAATCGAATTCTCCGCAGCGCGTCTTTGGGGAGCTTTGGAATAGGGGGACCCTTTTTATTAGGGGGACAGGGGAATAGCGGAGCGGCAGTGCGCATGCTCAGAACAATAACACCCCTGGAGTTCTTGTCCTCCGCATGAGCACTGGCTCCAAGCTATTCCCCAACCCCCCTTAGCCGATAGGGTCTCCCTGTTCGAAACTTCCTTTTCCCACGGCGAGTTAGGGCGTGTCAGATTTCCTCTGCTCGCGAGGACGGCTTTCTAAAGCTCTGAAGCTCATAGCATGAAGCGACGGAATCAAGGAATGAAGCGTGTCTGCATGACATCACGTGTGCCTCATCGCGCTGACAGTATTTGTCCCTGAGAGCTGCCCTTCCCCCAATCGTCGACTGATCGCCGTGCAAGTTGTTTCAAACCGCCGCAGCTCGAGTGCTTAAGATACTAGACAACAGCCGCCGCGGCCGGCGAAATCTTTTCCTTTCTCTTTGCATCAAATCGAATCAAATCAAATATTTATTTTATGTATAAATACATGAAAGGGTTCCGAAAAATAGCTGCCGAAAGGCAACTTGACTGGCCCGCTAACCCAGTCGTTTTGACAGGCGGAGATAACGCACCGATTGAATAAACCACTGCTACCACTATTCGTACAAAGCAATTAATCGTACGAAAGTGCAAAGCGCTAGAAGGGACGATTTGGGGATGTGCTACTTTTAGCTACTCATGACTACAATCAATTAACGCGCCACATCTCGAAAGATAACAGGGGCGAGATATAAACCATGGCCCCCGAGAGGAGCATTAAGGCCGGATTTTGCTAAACTTTCCTGAGGTCTGCCGCGTCACCCAGTCTTGACGGCCATGTATGAGCATTGCGAACACTGCCACCTGGATAGACCGCTTCGTGACGCTGAACCCTACATCCAGCGCGGGCCAATCGCTGCATCATGCTGTTCGGTGTCAGAGTGGGGCCCGTTTTTGAGTCAATCGCAAAAAAAAAACTACGGCATCTCTTTTTAGAAATTTGTGTCATTTATTCGAAAAATATTCGAGAAAATACTCGGTTCCTTTCGAACTATCTTTAAGATTCACTATTTCGGTCGTTCCGAGAATCGAATAGGACGACACTCGATTCGCTATTCGAAAATATCGGAATTCCGCACCCCTAATATAAAGCATAATGAATCTAATGTCTCGTTTGCAAACATTTCACCGGGATGATTTCGAGCTCCGAGCGAGTTACATAAGTTTAAACACAGGAAACCGTAGTGCATCCTCATCACAACTCCCATCTCATTACCTCTTAGGAGTTAGCCTTCATAAGCGTCATACGTTGTCTTTCAGGGCGGCACCGACGCCAATAAAGCGGATTTCAGAGCGAATTTGCCCTGCCCCATGCAAGAACATTCTGTCTTCACAGTGGTCTTTCAATACCTAGGAAATAGCCAGTACGTTTTGTGAGCTATACTATTTTCACCTTTATAGAAATCTTCAGTGTTTATCTGAAATTTTTTATCTTAAAAGCACCGTCATTTACGATTCACCCTAAAAATGGTCGAATTTTTAAGTGAAGTTTAAACCGTTTTAGTTAGAGTTTTAGTGTGTGTGTGTGGGGGGGGGGGGCGGCAATATTTCCACTATGAAGGACGCCAGTAAATTCTTCGTCAGTTGTCGCCTGCTGTTCAATACTCATGATTGCTTGATTTCTACCTAACCATTGTGCATAAACTTCTGCCGCCTGGGCTTAAGAGATATTGCACTCAGATGAAGTTTGCACAGAAGAGCTAATAGAGATAAAGGATCGATTTCTTTTTTAATGCTTAACGGCTCCTTATGTTGATGTGGCCTATATGCAAACCAAAAACCTTCGTTGACATCATGCACCCCGAGCAGGCATGCATCCAGGGGAGGGAGGAAGAGAGGACAAGGCCCCCCTCCCCGCTCCCATCCTTAGCTCGAAAATTACCTTCGGCCCCCTCTCCCGCCTAAAAAAAATTACTCTTATAAACACTTGCAATAATGCTGAGGTTGGAAAAATTTGTTTCCTAGCTACAAACCTTGTACTTTATTTTTTATCACTTAGGTTTCACTCATTCTGCCTGTAAGCGGATTAAGTAAAAGTTTTAAGTTGTTCAGTTGACAGTTAGTCGAATGGTTAATTGGCTTCTTGTTTAGTTATTACCTGGTACATCGATTCCATTCCATGTTCAATAAATGTTAAACATGTTTACCTTCCTTTCGTTATGTAATGCCTTTGGGACCTGAAGGAGAAAATGTTTGAAATGAAATGATGAAACTGGAAACGATGTATTAGATGCACGCATGCTCAAATTTCCCTGAATCCATGTTCCCCTTTTCCTTCATTTCCGATCTACTCCCTCTGTTTGCAGAGGAGTTTGCCCACTCAGGCTAGGAGTTCCTCCCGACGCCGATGACTCATACGCCGAAGTTGAGATCCGATTCCTTGGCGTAAATCGGTGCGGAACCTTGGCCTGGACATCGACTGGCGCCTTTCCTTCCGCCCCGCTGCGACCAAGGCCTGTCTGCAGATGAAGAGGATCACCGCCGCCGTGCACAAGCTCACCGCTCGAGGCCAGGGCATCTCCCAGCAAGCCGCGCTGCGTCTATACAATGCCGCAGCTTTGGGGGCGGTGCTCTATGCGCTGCCGCTCGTCACGGTGCGCAAGCCGTGCTGGAAGAAGCTCGAGCTTCAGCACCGCAAGTCCCTGCGCGTGTGCCTAGGCCTGCCCAAAAACTCGCAGTGCGCCGCAACGTTGGCCGAGGCAGGAGCGTGGCCCCTTGAGCTCCAAGCAGCGCGCAGGGCACTGAATCACATCGACCGGCTTCACCGCGCACCGGACGGCGGCTCGCTGCTGAAGCGTATGCGCTCGCACCCGCGCTCACGAATGGGCGCGGCGCTGCTCGAGTATGAACAATTGACCCAAGGCCCACCCCCCTACGGCTCCTGCGCGCCCTGGCCTGCTGCCTCGGAGGTACAGCGAGAGATCGTCGGCATCGCGGGAAAGCGGAGCACACCCCTCTGCGCTGTGCAGCAGCTGGCCAGAGCCGTCATACACGAGGAGCTCCAGGACCATCTCCTCGTGTACACCGACGGCTCAGTGGCCCGCGACAGCTGCTCCCTTGCAGCGGCGGCCACCATCCCCGCCCTGCGACTGCACAGCCAGCAACACGCAACCTTCCTGGGCTCCTCCACCACGGCGGAGTTGATGGGGATCCGGCTCGGGCTGGACCTGCTGCTCACCCTCGGCCCTCCGCCGCCCAGGAGTGCTCTGCTGTGCGACTCCCGCGCCGCCCTCAGCCGCCTGCAATCTAACGGCCGCGGTACCCCACTAGTGCGGGAAATTCGCTCGCGCATCGAGCGCCTCGCGCAGAGAGGTTGTGCCGGGCGTGCACAGTGGGTGCCCGGTCACTGCGGCATCGCCGGCAACGAAGAAGCCGACGACCTCGCGACCGCTGCACACCAACTACCTGCCAGCGATCTGCCCCTTGCGCTGGAGGACGTGCGTGCGGCCATTCACGACCATCTCTGAAAGCAGCACCCCGACCCACGCATCGCGGGAGGTGAGCGCATCGACAGTGTCACCGGCTGTCGCGCACTTACACGGTCGCAACGTGCAATGATCCTCCGCGCGCGCATTGGCTGCGTGTGGCCCGGGGAACGACGGGTGCGTCACGGAATCGCGACGAGTGATGTGTGTGACGGATGCGGTGCAGTGGAAACACTAGAACATCTGCTCCTTCGCTGCTCCGCGTTCGCCGATGCTCGTCGCGATATGCTCGCGGCCTATAGGGCGCAGGGCATACTACCAGACTCCATCAAGACGCTATTGTGGCCGCAGGGCAGTGCGCGCACTCTTGAGCGAACTTTGGTGAGCCTCTGTGCATTCCTCGAACACACGGGCTTGACGTACCGTCTGTTCTCCGTCAGGTAGTTACACGCAGTGACCGAACGCTCCGCGAGTTCTACCTTGAACGATTAATAACTGGACGCCCCACTCCAGTTGTAACCTACACAGTGCTGTGCGCGTGTGTGATTTAATTCCTCTAAAATGAACTAATCACGCGCACAACCTGGACACTTTACTTATTGTGTAAATAGTTTGTACATATTACTTCTCCCCCTGACCTCTATTCCTGTCCCCTCACCTCTTTCATTTCATTTCTCCATTCTGCCTGCTGTCCTTTATTTCCGCTGCCCCAGCTCAGGTGCTTCAGTATCGATGGTAGATGCCGGGGCTAGCAAAAATCTTTTCCTTCCTCTTTACTATTATTTTTAATAAAACCACTACCACCACCACTGACCTTGACAACCGAAAGAAGCCACGCCAAAGTGACTACTTTTTGCGTCGCATGTTCCTAAAGTCCCTTGTCAAAAAGGCAAAGGAGCTGCAGAAGGCGCAACCACTCGCGCTCATAAAAGGTGATGGAACTTTGCCTAACGACTTTCCCGGCCCACGAATGACGGCGTTGCTTCCGCTACTTTCCAAGATCTACGCGAGACGTCGACCTCTTCAGAGCTGCAACGAATTTGAAAACGTTCCGGCTGCCCATCCACATCCGCGTCCACCGAGGATGCGCCCTCGTCAACTGTTGGAGCCTGTACTTGTGCGCCAATTTGCGTAAAGTCGGCCAAGAGCAAAACGGAGCCTGTGATGCGAGCAGCTTTGGCCCCCAACAATCAGCGCGAGGATCTGCCGGCCTACTCGCCTCGTTCAAGATGCTTGCCATCTTAAGGTTGTTGATCTGCATGACATCGTATCTCCGCGGTTGCCACGAGCGAAATTGTTTTGTGCTGGAGCGAAGAAACTGGCTCCCCGGAGGACAACGTTGCCGGCAGTCTCCACGACTTCAGACTCGTCTCCGCTGCTCCACGAACAGGACTTCGCTGACGCGGACCTGTGTTTGTGAGAACTGATAAAAAATCAAGCGTCCTCGCTTAATCGGCGTTCCTCTCTCTTATCTGTGCTCCGCCAAAGGCGCTGAGCTGGCCTACTTGCTACATTGTGTAATCCCAGATTGCGCTGCCAGGTGGTCACTGCAGCCACCGCGTTGCGTCGTTCGTTTCATATCTCCGTGTACCGTGTAATGGCTGTTTTTAGACGGCCGCTCGAATGCCGAAGCCCGGCCTGTTGCCCTTGGTTTCCTGCGGCCATTGAGATGAGCTTTCGCCTACGGTGTCAAATAGTGTTCGGCGCATGCGCACGCTATCCCATTTGCCTCTTTCGTACTCCCACTGCTCCGCAGCGTCAGAACGTTGCTTGTGCACTCATCGCAGCTGTGGTTCTGCTGCGAGGAACTACTGGAAAATACGGCACAGTGATAGTGCCGAGGGGAAAACGATGCATTTGAAAGCACTGGGGATTCAGGAGCAACCGAATCGGAGGATGAGCTCGTCGAATTATGCCCGAGACGCCTTCGACGTTTCACCACAAGCTGTGGGGAAAAAAAAAGTTTTTAAGGAAAGGAAATGGCTCAGTAATTGGCTCACATGTCGGTTGTGGAGGTTATTATCGTGGCCGTTAACCTCCTTTGAGGCCAGTAAATTTTCCAATGTGTGCGGGTGCCCGCCGCGATGACACAGTGGTTATGGCGCTCGGCTACGGATCCGGAGTTCCCGGGTTGGAACCCGACCCCGGCGGCTGCGTTTTTATGGAGGCAAAACGTTAAGGCGGCCGTGTGCTGTCCGATGTCAGTGGACGTTAAAGATCCCCTGGTGGCCGAAATTATTCCAGACACCTCCACTACGGCACCTCTTTCTTCCTTTCTTCTTTCACGCCCTCCTTTATCCCTTCCCTTATGGGGCGGTTGAGGTGTCCAACGATATATGAGCTAGATACTGCGCCATGTCCTTTACCCCAAAACCAATTATTAATGTTACTTCCGGAACCACTACGCGGCACCGCTGCTGATGTCAACAGCAGCCGCACGTGGTCGCATAACTTTTCCATCGCGGTCGCCGCTTAGCCTGTATCGATCGCTACCCCGGCTTTCCGACCCACGGGACACTCATTTTTCGAACATCGGCTTGTGGATAGCACTGTCGTCCTCATCTGAGCTGCTGCTGGAATCGCTGTTGTAATGCGACAGCAAGACAGACCGCGTTCCTAGCGTAGTTATCCGGCGTCTCTTGGACATTTTGCCTCACACATCGCGGCAACCGCACAACACAACACAGCAATGACGCTGCTATTGCGTCAAAAGCCAAAACTTGCTTCTGCCGACGCGCAGGGGACGCGGAGGCCTCGCACCGCTTTCGCGAAATGGCGGAAGTACGTGGCTCTGTGACGTGGACTCATCTCGGAGCCGCTTCGACTTTTTTCTCGGAGCGCGTCAGAGCGCTCTGAACTGGAGGGTAGCGCTCAGAAAGAACCAGCCGAATTTAGTCAGAGTGGCCGGATTCGACCAGCCGAATGTGCGGTCGCCTCTCAGAGGGCTCTATAGAGATATAAAGCGACCAGTCGAAGACACCATTAAAGACGCTAGCTACTGCCCTCAGTCACCCCTGATGAAGGAGCCGAGTCGGCTTCGAGACGTTGGGTTAAAATTATAGTTTTTGGTTGGAGATGTGCAGTTTATTCTGTCTTCAAACGCAACCAGACAGGCTAATCTGTCAAAATGTTTAGTTTTCAATTCTCCCGGTTCAGCACGATTCACACGGAGGGCCTTCGGGGAGGATGGTTCATGGAACCAGCCTCGCCAGCCTGGACGCAGCTGCGTTCCTCCACCTTCTCTTCCCTGCCCGCCCACGCAAAGGCCAAAGGTCAAATCGGCTTCAGACACCCAGTTTTTGCGAGGATGTGGGCAGTAGTGCTCCTGCACAACCTAAAGCACGAAAAGGGGCAGCGAAAACGTTGAATTAAAAGTCATGCATGACATTACCAGGATACATCTGTTTCCAAATGGATTCGAAAATATAAGAGTTCGCCCAGAAATAGTTTGTTCAGTGAGGAAGTTCTGAAAGGACTCTTTCTCCATCAAAAAAAGTTGAATTGGCGTACGGTCCAGTGACATTACCCTGTGTTACTCGAGTGCCTGCTGTGAACTTTGTTGTATGTGACATGTTTAACTCATCAGAGTTATTCCGCGGGCTAGGCCTCTGATATCTTTAATCAATAACGAAGACCCCTCAGAACCGCTTGTATAATTTTTTCTACTGCTGTTTACCACAATGTTTTAAATTATTGCTATTGTGACATTCCTTGTGTGCTACGAGGTACATTGTTCGACGGCGCGGCGTAGACGGAAACCCAGGTATTTCTTTGTGTGTGCTACGAGGATCCACGTTCGACGGCGCGGCGTAGACGAAGGGACCCGCCGCCGTGACAGCGGCATCATCAATTACCCAGCCATGCTCTTTGAGTGACGACCAGAACAACCGGACCCGCCGCCGCCGCCGCGGGGAAACAGGCTTTATCCTCCCCAATTTGCGTGGCCGTCCCAGGTGCGGCCCTCCCGGGCACATTCCAGGACAAGGGAGCTGTCAGCGGGCCAGAGCGCGCCGTACCACAGCCGACGCTATGCGCTACCGCGAAGACAACATTCTTTCCCTCCTTCCCCTTTCGACGTGGGCTATCGCCGGGAAGGCACCCACAGCTTCCCGCCGTGCCTCGTGGACAAAAGCGCATTCCCAGAAGGGCCGTGACGGACACCTGTCATGGCGGACAGGCAGTACTCGCCAAGAATGTGGAAAGACAGGCGCTAGTGAATTAGCTCCGAAGAGAGAGCCTGTGTATACTCTCACTTGAGAGAGAGTGGTGGCGTTTTTGTTGTTTATTTAGTTTGTATTGTTAACAGACTCTGGGTTCGAGGCTAAGCCCGACCCAAGGGGTTGTCCCCATCTCGCATGTTATTTTGGATTGGAGAATTGATGCTTTGGGCGGGCCACTGGAAATGACCGCCCTTAGTCCTTTGTTAATCAAGTGCTTAAAAGCACATGTAAACGGATGCAGTCCAGTCTGAGCTGGGGCTCCATGCTTAGCATGTAATGTGATGCTACTTAGGCACTAACCTGCCCGGTCGATGAGTAAAGTAGTGCAAAGTTTGTTCTTTTGTAAATTCAGTTCTGCTTTTTCCAGTTTAACTCTCTGTATATGTATGTTGTAAAATTATGCTCTGCTGTCATCATCTACAAGCTCGCCTCCTGTTCATCTTCCAAGCCGAACGACACTAGAGGAAGGGTTTGTGAACCATCCTCGAAGAAACGGACGACTATTGAAATTCTACTGCATACACGCTCAGGACGACATCGTTCGCGAAGAGGGCCTTCAGCGCCGAAGCCCGACGGCGTGCAGCTTCTGCCAGCAACCGCTCGAGCCCAACTCAGGAGCCACTCCATCGCCCCCATGAAGTCGTCGGCACGTAAGCTCGGACGCCCCAGCCTCTGATGTATAATCTTAATCATGTGTAATTATTGAATATACCTGTTTGTTTAAACTGAGCCATACGGTGTCTCTTTGCCTGTCCGTCCCGTGTGGACCTGCGCATTATGGGGGTCATCACACTGGTGTCAGAAGTGGGGTCTCAAAAGCAAATGTCCTCTGAATGCTGTGACATTCATGACTTCAAAATTGTATTCAAAAGGGAATCACGGGACTGATTGTGGGACTTTTACACCCCCATTTGAGAGGCTTGAGGCACTGGAGGGCATGAAAAAAAAATGACTGTATCTGAGGGAGCTCCCACTCCACAGCCGTCGCTCGGAGCAAGCATGCTGGCATTAGGAAGCGTCATTCCGACGTTTACGGGAGATAAGACAGGGGTTCCAATCTGCGATTTCTTTTCCATGCTAGAAGAGATTGGGAAAATGGGGGGATTGTCCGATGCTCAAATGCTGGGAATGGCGAGGTGTAAGATGGCAGGAGCTGCTCATGATTTTGCCTGGCGAGACGAAAAAGTAAAATCCACAAAATCATTTGCGGAATTTAAGAAGCTCGCGTTTGAGCATTTCGACACTGAACCACGTCACGTGCGGGTACAGAGGTTCCGTGACGCCGGACAGATGGTAGGGGAGGACGTGCGAACATTTGCGTCGCGGCTTCAGCGCCTAGCACGCGATACGTTAAGCAGGGAGGAGGAAGGAGACCAGCTAAGGAAGAAATACGCGGAGGATATACTTAAAGAGGAAATGACCGCTTTGTTCGTGGCTGGTCTGCAAGACCCCGTGCGCCGGTTCGTGCTCTCGCGCAAGCCGAGCAATTTCGACCAAGCCGTGGAGGCCGCATTGGATGAGGAACGAAATGAGGCGTTAACGACAGCCGCAGCGAGAGTACGCGTCATAGAGAGAGCGGTGCTCAACCCTGAGGTTGCTCTCTTGACACAGCGGTTAGATCGCTTGGAACAGCTGCTAACTCAGCAGGTAGAACGCCAGGTTGAGGCGCGCGCTCAACAGCGCCCATTCGCTGGAAACCGGAGACCGCCACAAAGCTACAGGCGCGGTATGCGAGATTTTGAAGAAATCGTATGCTTCGCTTGCCAGGGTCGCGGACACATCGCCAGGTTCTGCCAAAACGTGCGCCGTGGGGAGCCACAAAGAGAAGCAGGCGAGACACGCCCTAAGCAAGCCGACAGCGGGGCTCCAGATACCGAGACAAAAAACTAGTTAGTCCTCCCCAGCCTGAGGAGCGTGGGGAGGGAGCAGTAGATGATGAGGTGGTGGTAGTTTGTGTGGCCGACGAGGCATGCCCTGTTGTGCGTTGCAAGTTAAATGGTTGTTGCATGGAATTGTAGATAGATACGGGGTCAAAGGTGACATTGCTTAAGGAGAGCAGTTTTAACACGCTTCGAAGGAAGGGGGACCGCGAGGTGTTGGAAGCGTCTGGTGGTATGGCAACCAAATTTGTAGGCATAACGGGGGATCCTCTTGGCATAAGTGGACTCTACCGGTTACACTTCTCTCTCGGCGGAATTGCATTGGAGCACCCCTGCTACGTATGCCCGGACACGGTGTCTCTGCCAAACGGAGTGTCAGGTATATTAGGGCAGGATTTTTTGAGAAAAGGGAAGGTAGTAGTCTGATTCTCTGAGGAAGAGGTTAATGCGGGCGGCTCAAAAGTTCCGTTTTTGAACAGGAGAGGGGCTGAGATTCGCATTACCGATATTGACACCCGTCAAACAGTGGGATCATTGGAGAAGGTATATTCGCGGGTTGCCGTCCGGCTGGTCGAGGAGGCGGTCGTCCTTCGTTGGTCGGAGCACATTTTGTACGCGTTTGTGCCTTCAGATGTAGAGAGCGGCGCCGTGGGAGTGCTTGAGCCGGTCGACTCTCTCAGCAATGGCCTGAAGGCAGCCGCGTGCCTCGTGACAGTTAATGACGCCCACAGAGTGCCGCTACGGGTGGTTAACTGTAGCCAGCAGCCACTGAGCCTTCCCAAGAACAAAACATTGGCTTTCTTCACCTCTGCGATAGAGCAACGTGAGCCCACCGATACGGTACTCGCAACTGTAGAGCATGCTAGTCCTTCGGCTGCTCCAAAGGTGTCGTTCGATCTTTCTCACGCAAAATCCAGGGAGAGGGAGGCTCTGGCTGGTTTGCTGAACGACTACTCGGAGGTATTCGCCGCGTCCAACCTGGATTTGGGCTGCTGTGGCGTTATAAAGCACAGGATAGAAACCGGCACTTCATCGCCCGTTTACCAGCGTGCGTACAGGATTCCTTACTCCCAACGTGAGGAGATGGAGCGGCAGGTGCAGGACCTGATTGATCGCGGCATTGTCGAACACTCAAAGTCACCCTGGGGAGCACCAGCACTATTGGTGGAAAAGCCAGATGGCTCGTATCGATTGGTAGTGGACTACCGCAAACTAAATGCCGTAACTCGCATCGATCCATACCCCATCCCCAATATACAGGAGACGCTTTCTCAGCTGGGCTCTGCCAGGTACTTCACGGTAGTGGACATGGCGGCGGGATTCTGGCAGATAGCAATGGATCCGGCAGATGCCGATAAAACGGCATTCAACACGCCCTCAGGGCACTATGAATGGAAAAGAATGCCGATGGGTCTGGCCAACAGCCCTGCTGTCTGGCAGAGAACCGCTGATGTTATCTTGGCAGGTCTTCTGGGGAGGCTGTGCTTCGTGTATATGGATGACATTATCATATGCAGTGACAGTTTTGATAACCATTTGCGCGATATTGAGCAGGTTTTGGTGCGACTAAGAGCAGCGGGTCTCAAGCTGAAGCCCTCTAAGTGCCAATTCCTCAAAAACGAGGTGAAATACCTCGGGCACGTTGTTTCAGCTGACGGCGTGCGACCGGACCCTGAGAAACTAAGGTGTGTCTCGGATTTTCCATCCCCGACTAGCGTCCGCCAGGTCCGGCAGTTTCTCGGCCTGATCGGTTACTACCGAAGGCACATAGAGGAGTTCGCCAAGCTCGCTAAGCCGCTCACCGCCTTAACAGCCAAAAATGTCGCCTTTCGCTGGGACGAAAACGCGGAGGATGCTTTTGGGGCCCTGAAAAGGAAGCTAATGAGTGCACCGCTGTTGCGCCACCCGGATTTTAATTTGCCCTTCGTTATGGCCACAGATGCGTCAAAGTTCGCAGTTGGTGCCGTGCTATCTCAGGTTATCGAGGGCAAAGAACATCCCGTTGCTTTTGCTAGCCGACAGCTGAGCCCCACAGAGCAAAAGTACGGAGCTACGGAAAGGGAGTGCCTCGCCGTTGTCTGGGCAGTAAAGCACTTCAGATGCTACCTTTACGGCCGCAAATTCAAGCTAGTCACAGACTGCCATCCTCTGAAAGGGGTGATGAGTGTCAGGGACCCTAGCTCGCGACTCGCTAGATGGAATCTACACCTGCAGGAATATTGCTTTGAAGTTGAGCACAAGTCAGGAAAGACACATCTGAATGCTGATGCACTCAGCCGCACAGCTGCCGTGGCAGCTATAGATGAGTTTGTCCCCGTAGTCGACCCCGCCGAATTACGCACAGAGCAGTGCAAAGATCCTGACCTGAAGCGAATAATCGAAAGCCTAGAGGGCGCACCGTCTCACCCCGAACAGCTAGGTTATTTCATTGGCAAAGACGGCACCCTGTGTCGGCGCACGAGGCCAACCAGGAAAGGGAGACCAGAGAAAACCGCTTGGGAGAGAGTCGTCATACCTCGGTCGTGGACAGAAAGGGTTCTTCGCGCGTTTCACGATGCGCCATGCGCCGGTCATTTTGGCGTAGCGAAGACACGCAGGCGTGTGGAGCGTTTGTACTTTTGGAGTGGCATGCGACGGGATGTTAGAGACTACTGTGCGAAGTGTCATTCCTGTCTCGAAAGAAAAACACCCAAGGGACGAAGACCAGCTCCAATTCAGCCGTTCCCTGAGGTTTCGGCTCCCTTCGAGCGGACAGGTATGGACATAATGGGCCCATTGCCCACGACCACTTCCGGAAACAAGTACATTTTAGTATTTGTCGACCACCTTTCAAAATACGCGGAAGCGGTAGCACTCCCAGATCAGAAGGAAGACACGGTTGCAAGAGCATTTGTCGAACAGATCGTGCTCCGACATGGACCCCCGAGGCAACTCTTGACAGATCGGGGAACGAACTTCGTGTCGCAGCTAATGAGGAGAGTTTGCGAGCTGCTTAAGATCGCTAAGAAGCAGACAACACCGTACCATCCGGCTTGCAACGGCGCGGTGGAGCGACTGAACCAAACCGTGGCCGGGTTCCTGTCGCATTTTGTTTCGCGCGACCAGCGAGACTGGGACTTGTGGCTCCCGTATGCAATGTTTGCCTACAATTCCGCAGCACACGAGAGCACGGGCGAATCGCCATTCTTTCTTCTCTACGGCCGAGACCCGGACCAGCCTAGTGAAGTGCCAGAGGGCCCCCGTCGTGTCCCATACGCTTCACTGGACGACTATAAGGTTGAGCTAGAATCGCGCTTGCAAGTGGCGAGGGACATCGCAAAGGAGTCCTTAAAGAAAGCGGCGAAGCGCAGGAAGGAGGTGCACGATCGCAGTGCTAGAGACGCGCCGTTTGATGTGGGGGACAGCGTGTACATTGAAAACTGCCAAAGGCAGATTGGGCTAGCTCGTAAGTTCCAGACGAAGTGGAGAGGACCGTGCGAGGTTGTCGAGAAGCTTTCTCCGGTAAACTTCAGAGTCCGAGACGTGAACCGGCGTTTGATAAGGATACACGCAAATCGCCTCAAGTCGGCACCGGTTCAGTATTCACGAAATGAGGAAAGGGAAAGCGCGGATTTTGATGGGGACAGAAGTGAAGCGGAGCGCGCAGATAGTTCGCAAGAAACGCCCTCTCCTGCATTTCTTCGGCAGGCGCCCGAGGTGACGGCCGGAATGCCACCGGATTTACTTCATGCATTGCTAGAAGAAGAAGCGCGCGAGGTTGCCGCGCAGATAACGCCAGGAGAGGCTCCTGCCACGAGCCTTCGCGAGTCCCAAAGCAGACAAAGGGGCACAGACTTACTTAGTATGACTCATGAAGGCCGATATCCGCTGCGAAATCGGAAAGCTAAGTCGGACTAATGGCGTAAACAGAGCGGAGTTGTGAACTGGTTAGAATTGTGTAATGCCGCAGCTCATAACATTGCTATGTGCTTATGTGTTAAGTTATCGGAGTTGGTAGTTAAACCTTTCTGTCATTAAGTAACACCTTCACAGGAGAGCATGCGGAGCGCATGCAGAACCTGCCCTACTTCCTTTCGTTATCTATATTTTTGTCTGTGCCGTGATCGTGCTAGAAGTGGGAGCTCCTTTGTAACTGTGGTAAATTTATTTCGTCCAGTTTGGACTAGAAAGGAGAGGCTTGGGTGCTGAGTTTCATGTTTATCTGTAAAAGAAGATCAGTGCTGCCCCTGGAGACGCCAGTTATGACAGCGGAGGCATATGGTGTTGTGCAGTGGTGTTGAGTGCAGCGAAAAGTGTTTTGTCGGACGCACTGTGCGAGGCGATTCAGAAAGACAAGGGGAGCTGCAGGGACTCAAATGTTCGGAGAACATTCTTCTGGAGGGTGAGCGAGTGTGACATTCCTTGTGTGCTACGAGGTACATTGTTCGACGGCGCGGCGTAGACGGAAACCCAGGTATTTCTTTGTGTGTGCTACGAGGATCCACGTTCGACGGCGCGGCGTAGACGAAGGGACCCGCCGCCGTGACAGCGGCATCATCAATTACCCAGCCATGCTCTTTGAGTGACGACCAGAACAACCGGACCCGCCGCCGCCGCCGCGGGGAAACAGGCTTTATCCTCCCCAATTTGCGTGGCCGTCCCAGGTGCGGCCCTCCCGGGCACATTCCAGGACAAGGGAGCTGTCAGCGGGCCAGAGCGCGCCGTACCACAGCCGACGCTATGCGCTACCGCGAAGACAACATTCTTTCCCTCCTTCCCCTTTCGACGTGGGCTATCGCCGGGAAGGCACCCACAGCTTCCCGCCGTGCCTCGTGGACAAAAGCGCATTCTCAGAAGGGCCGTGACGGACACCTGTCATGGCGGATAGGCAGTACTCGCCAAGAATGTGGAAAGACAGGCGCTAGTGAATTAGCTCCGAAGAGAGAGCCTGTGTATACTCTCACTTGAGAGAGAGTGGTGGCGTTTTTGTTGTTTATTTAGTTTGTATTGTTAACAGACTCTGGGTTCGAGGCTAAGCCCGACCCAAGGGGTTGTCCCCATCTCGCATGTTATTTTGGATTGGAGAATTGATGGTTTGGGCGGGCCACTGGAAATGACCGCCCTTAGTCCTTTGTTAATCAAGTGCTTAAAAGCACATGTAAACGGATGCAGTCCAGTCTGAGCTGGGGCTCCATGCTTAGCATGTAATGTGATGCTACTTAGGCACTAACCTGCCCGGTCGATGAGTAAAGTAGTGCAAAGTTTGTTCTTTTGTAAATTCAGTTCTGCTTTTTCCAGTTTAACTCTCTGTATATGTATGTTGTAAAATTATGCTCTGCTGTCATCATCTACAAGCTCGCCTCCTGTTCATCTTCCAAGCCGAACGACACTAGAGGAAGGGTTTGTGAACCATCCTCGAAGAAACGGACGACTATTGAAATTCTACTGCATACACGCTCAGGACGACATCGTTCGCGAAGAGGGCCTTCAGCGCCGAAGCCCGACGGCGTGCAGCTTCTGCCAGCAACCGCTCGAGCCCAACTCAGGAGCCACTCCATCGCCCCCATGAAGTCGTCGGCACGTAAGCTCGGACGCCCCAGCCTCTGATGTATAATCTTAATCATGTGTAATTATTGAATATACCTGTTTGTTTAAACTGAGCCATACGGTGTCTCTTTGCCTCTCCGTCCCGTGTGGACCTGCGCATTATGGGGGTCATCACACTATCATGAATACACACCTTGCTGAACACCCTGCCTCGTCTTTTGTTCACGCCATGATTAAGGTATAATAAGAGAGGTTGATTACAAAGATTCATCATAGAACTGAAGATTTATGATACAATGTCACTCACTGATAACACAAGCTGTGACAAAAAGCACCCGCCGTTAGCCCTTAATTAAAGAAGTGCAATGAGGACCACGCATGTGAAGTTTTCCAGCGCATTCATTTCCTGGCGTACAATGAATGAGCGACTGGCGCTTCCCTGCAGTACCCCGTATTTGCTGACAGGAATAGATAGCTGCAAGACATCATGCTTTTCTTAAAAATCAGGACACTTTCAGACTGCCCGCAGGGAACGTAAATGTTCACTTTTAGCATACCGTGTAACTGTCGCCGTTACCGGAAAAGCGGCAGCCATGGCGCGTACCGCACCACGCCATTGCGCACGGGCTGACTGGTCCCGATGCGGCAGGCGTACGCGCTGTTGACGCGAATGCGTTTAAAAAATGTCGTGTAGCAACGTGGGAGCCGATGAGTCCGAATGCCATTCCAAGGCTCGAATGTCATTCTAACGTGCCCGTGTAGCACAGGTATCAGTTACCAATGACTGAGGGCCAGACGGCAGCGAAATGGCCATTTTAAAATTAACAGCTTTTAGAATACGGTCCTGGTTTCCATCTGTCCGGTGTGATTATCTCGTTTTTTTTTTGAAACAGTGCCGAGTCCATTCGACTGTGAGAAACCCTGGCAGGATTGCAGTAACGAGAATTTGCCTTTTACAGTGTTAGATCTTCCTATGGCGTATGCCAGTCGGCAATGCGGAGCAGCACTCCGAATCCACAAATGAACAAGATGTCTAGGAGGCATAGAGACCACACCGTCGCAGCTCAGTCAGAACTGAGAATCTGAATCCAAATCACCCAATCGAACACATTCTTCGGTATCGAGGAGCAAGAAACTTACTCCGGATCGCCAATTGGAATAGGCAACTAGCTCTTCCCCTCCGGTTTTTCGGCGGCGTTGTGAGCGTCCCTAAGCCAGGACCGGCTCCGCCGGCGACTTTGACAGCACATAAATTATCTGCCGCGCCAATGGCAGCATGGCGTATTTTTTTGCTGAGTGCCGGAAATGATGGTTCGCCAGACGAACTTGGCAGCGCGCCTGGACGCTGCGCTCCTACGCAAAATAAGGAAATCCAGCGAAACCAATCATGTAGTTTAGTAAAAAACGGTTTGATTTCGTACCACATATAACGCTGATATACTAAGGCTACACACTCGTAACAATTCTCTTAGTTTTGTCTTCGCTGATAACGAATTCGCAGTGCCACAATTTTGAGGAACAAGCACTATCCGTACAATTGAGAACAGCTCTTCTCTTACTATCGGCTATCTTCTGTCCGTGAGCTAAACTGTCTTGCTGTTTTATTTCATGCTTAAATACAACATAATTCGGAAAAGCAATTTCTTTCTCTGGCTCGAACGAAGAGGTTTATTTCCACTAATGTGTACTCAATGCGCCACTGACGTCAACTCTGCACATAACAAATATAAACTAACACGCAAGAAAACATGCACACACATTTAACGCCGACGCAAGTAGAGGTATTAGGAGTCAGTTCACAAGCAGCTGTTCCTACTTTGTCGTACTTTTATTTGATGTACATATTGGCTCTGTTGCCTTCACTGTCTTGGAATTTTTTTAGTAGCAACTTATCATAACAATCGAAAAGCAGCGCAAAGCTATGCTGTGGGAAAGAAAGTCGAGCGCTGGCAGCACAACTGATGTGCGATTGTGTCACAGCAGGCATTCTACAGCTGGCGCGTGCAGTGAGCGAAGAATTCTAAGCCATACAGAGACGCGAATTCATGCCAAGCTCCCTTGTAAAGGCACCAGTGTATCGGTCATAATTTCATATTAGTACTAAGGCTGACATTAAGGAAACAAACACTGCTCCCACACGCCTGGCCGTTAATAATCCAATGACATTCGCTCAAGAAGCCCGTGTTAGTCACTGATTGTTAGCACTGGTGGAAAGTGATCAATCGACGGTGCTACACTACACTCGAACGACGCTTTGCTAGACGCTCGGCTACCTTATCATACTGCTGCCAACGATCGATCGTTTGCGCGCTGAGCTGGCAGCAACAAATCTTTGCGTTGGAGGTTGCTTCCGCAAATCTTCTCGGTTGAGGAACTCGTAGGTTGGTTTCATCCGCGCACGCTTTTCTCATTTATCCTGAGAATGGTTTTGCTCCACCACTTCGCCACGTCCGACGAGAAACCCAGGGGCACAGTACACAAACGCACCCGCCGCTCACAGTAGGTACCAGACTTTGGCAAGTTCTCCTCGTCGTATCTTCACTTAGGAGCAAAACAAAACACCATAGAACAAACACGCACGATATTTTTTTACAGCGGTGTGGCGCTGCGGGATCCTGTTTCCAGACGAAGCGCAGCGCAGCGCAGTTGTTGTTGTTGTTGTTGTTGACCTCACACAATGGCACATACCCACAAGGGGGATTGGCCATAACCAGGCGGTGACTATTTAAATGACCAGTTGCATGTGGCAAGCATGGGATGACCTACCAAAATTTGGATGGCACAGTTTTCGTAGCCGAGGAGGTTGCAGGAGGTTAGGGGGGCATACAAACTAAAATTTAGGCAAAAAAGGGGTAGGGATTACTATAAGTGGTTGTAAAAACCGAAATACAGAAGCTGATAATGGGATGGGCAGGACGAAAGATCATGAAGGTAGACGTTTTGATTCCAGTAGATAATTTTGAACGGCAGAGCAAACATTCCCATTGGTATGGCCAAGCATAGAAGCGCCAAGAGACAGAACAACCACAGAAGACAGGCGCAAACTGAGATTCTGTATTGGAACTTCTAATAGTCGCCTCCTAATCGATGAGTAACGACGGCAAAAAAGAAGAAAGTGCTCTATTGTTTCCGGCTCCGCACAATACGGACACAATGGGGAGATCGCCAGACCAGGCCTGTATAGGTAAAAATTTAGTTGCGGCACTCGGCAACGAAGCCTCGTGAAGGAAACTTCAAGATTGCGCGATCGCCAGACTGAGCTTCTCCATGGGAACAGTAGGTGCTGGAAGTCGTCCAAGGAAGTAAGCGCTGATGCGCCCAATTCGTTCATTACAGTGTACCGTCGAAAGCGTGCCGCCGTGATGTAAGCAGTTGTTGGAAGCAGGTCAACAATCGGTCCACTCAGGGCTGCCTTCGCTAAAGCATCAGCTGATTCATTTAATAGAAGCCCCCTGTGCCCCGGAGCCCAAAGAAATCGAATTGATGTGATGTGTGGAGGGATCAGGAATTTTAGAATCCGAAAGAGCTGCGATTCAGTGGACGCCGAGAGGGAAGTGCATAAAGATAACGAGTCCGTAATTATTATTACTGCTGATAAAGAAATTGGTACCTTTCGCAAAGCGAGAACCACTGCTAGAAACTCAGCCAGATAGATAGGAGTGAAATCTTGGAGACGGAGAGAAAAAGACCAGTCAAGGGACTGGGAGTAGTCACCGATGTTCGCTGTAACCTTTTTTTCGCCTCACGGCTCAGAACAAACGCACGCGGCACAAGTTGTGCATCGTAAGCTTGCAATAATATTTCCGGCATGACAGACGCCCACAAACAATTCGATGTCGCTCTGACGAAGGGAGACGCACACAGCTGACGCGGCCCGGCACAGTTCGAAGCGAGGGCGGCCATGTTAGGCATGTTCTCCGTCGGCGGGGTCACCGGCCGTCCTGCTCATGACGTCACCTGAAGTGCGCGCCTATTGGCGGAGGCTCGTGTGCATCCGCCGTTGAGGGGCAAATGCCGCTGCCTTCTTAAGTTGTACCCGACTATAGATAAGAGAGCGAGTTATGAACGGGTCTATCAATCAAAGCTCAGCTCACTCAGAATTCCCGCCGCCAGTGTGACTACAGCGCGTTACTACTATATAATACCTGCAGTGCCAGAAAATGCAAATTGGACAGATGTATTTTAAATATGTGGCGTTAAAGCAAAATTTACTCGAAAGGAATAAACTTAATTAGCTTGCCATAAACGAAACTGCATTTTCAAAGTACGCAGACCAACGGCGCCGCACCTCGTCTTCGTCTTCTCTCCGCACTTCCATGTTTCTTCTTTTTTATTTGAGCGCGGAAAAGATAAAAAATGACGATGCATTTTTGAACGAAGTTCACCAAGCGCGATTTTCGTGCGATGAGCTAGGGATGTTTAACGTTAAGAGGGTTCATCAGTGCCAGCGTCCGTAGGAAATACATGAGAACTTGCCGAACCTATATCGTGTCTAAATGTGATTCAATTTTCACGAAGTTTGTGGAAGCGTTTTCTTCTTTTGTGAATAGAGGAAATGTTGCAGAGATTTTATTTTTCGTTTATTTTTTTTTACAAATCAGAAGTAAATATTCATAAAAATTGAGCTTTTCGATATGTTAGTCTTTCATGCCATCTCATGAAAAAACTAAACTTAATATCACACTTTTGCCCGCAACATTTCCTCCATTTTTCTTTACTGATTGTTAAGCCGCAGTTGACTTCTGGCTTGACTCCTGGCAAGTCCACTACAGATTGGAAGTACGTCTGCCGCAAAGGTTAAAAACATGCTTTCTCGCCCCCATATTCTGCGTAAGTTCTGATAGCAGAAGTGTATACTCTTTTGAATTTGTGTCAGCACGTTATGACTATATTCTCCGGTGCAGTATAGAGAAATGGCCTTTTCCACATCAACATAAAGTTACTGGCATAATGAGGTTCAATGGCTGAAGAAACAGAGTGTGCCTTTTCGTGAATATGATTTCTTCAGGTAACATGGAAGACAGGACATGCCTTATTTTATCAGCGTTCAATATGCAAGAGATGTTTGTGTATATATACGCAGTGTAACCTGCAAACAAGCAGTGACTGACGGGCTTTTGCACATGGTTATAGTGCGCTACCGTTCCTTCCTCGACACCCGAGAGCTTCCTTTCGTGTGTCAGTTGTACGGGAGTTCCCTATATCAAAAACAAAGCCAGCATCCATTCGCTAGGTCTTAAAGCATCACTGTTCAGCATACTTTCAACCATTATAGTGCATACTGCAACATCTATCGTTATGGTTGTATTCCCTTAGTATCTACTACAATAAACTTAAGCGTTTCATGAACGATCAGAGCAATGTAATCAGATTTCAGAAAGAGAAGACATTTGGTGTTGCCGCAGAACTGGCGGCTGTGAATGCGCATTTAAGATAATACCGAGTGACTCCTGTGAAAAATTGCAAGAATTCCTCAAATTAGGGTGGTCTAAATAGAAGCAAAGAAGGAAACAACTCGCAGGAACGAACTGTGAACCGCGGCGTGCCTCAGTAATTCTGAAAACCATGCCCATTGCACTTTGTAATTGACTTGCTAATTAGTGAAATCTTGTGGTTAGGTCCAATGGCGAGTTCTTTGACATGCACCAGATGAAGGATATCAGTTCGTGAAACGAAAAAAAAGACGTCTTCTAAACCTGTGCTCGCCCTGGAGCGCGAAGAAATCTTTCGCTTTTACCGCTTAGAACCGAGCGCGCCCACGAAGTGTTCAGGAAGTTCAGTGCAAACGGAAGGTCCGCAAGTGACATGCTCTAACGCCCAAAGCGCTTGATTAGAATGCCACCAAAGTTGTACAATGGCATGTATTTTGTTTTGCTGCGCGGCTCCAAAAAGCGATGGCCACACAGCTGGTGATGACTGTGTTTCTCGTTGTTAATATGTATTTAATATGTTAACAAGTCTGAGTTAGTTGTAAATTTGCAAAACTATTAGCATGACTTTTTAAATTACTTGCGCCGACCGCGGCTGACTGTTTATTCCAGAAGAGCTCTTTTTTCGACCACTTAATTTTCATTAATTTTCGAAAATGTTCGCTGCAGCTCCCGATGTTGCAGTCAGCTAATTCATGAATGATGATTGCATTTTATCGGCACGACATCTCTTCGCACAGCGGCTGGTGGACGGCATGGCATCCTATTGCCGGAGTTGCTGGATATAAGCTGTAGCATGTTAAGTAAGTTCCACTCTGACAGTCGATCCAGCTGGAACTGCACACAACTGCGCCACCGAGGCCACTTACGCAATCATTTCCTTAAGCAAGAATGCGGAAGCTTGGGCTGCTGTTGCAGAGTTGTCAAGTAGACAAAAATTTTTGGCAATTCTGATTAATTGAAAAAAAAAAGAAGTTTCCCCTGAAACACTAGAAACGGGTTGAACGATCTTGCGGGCTTGTTGGTTCATTGCAGAAAAAAGGTTAGTACTGCGCGAATGAGACCCGACACGTTTTGTTCCTGTTCTAGTGTCGTCTCTCATTCGCGCAGTACTAACCTTTTTTCTGCACTAGAAACAATTAGGAGGATTTTAAAACAACATTATGCACATAATTTAGATTCGGGTACGCTCGAAGTTTCACACCCAACATATTTTTCCATAGATTTTCTTCGCATATATGCCCTGATGTGTGGTACTTGCGGTATCCATGGTCGATACTTTCGTGTACCCTCATTGCCATGGTAAGGCAAAAAACTCGCACGCGGAGCAGCACTGAAAGCTGCGAGAATTGGCCACCAACGGGTCATCTGTTCAGTCTATAGCAGTCGTGTCTCGGAAATTTCGTCTGGTTGCAGGCACTCCAAAAGAAAATTCGGCGCAGTTCCCAGGTCAGAGAGTATGCTGTAAACAGCTGTCTGCACAAAAGCAAAGAAGGAAGCTGACACAAAAGCCGATAAGTGTAGTAATAAAAATAGGGTTAAGGCGCAGAATGTGCCAGGTTTTCGTGTTTCTGCGGTATTTTTCGCTTCGTGAAAAACCTTTTTGGGAATTCCTATCGCACAAATCACTTTAAATTGCCTCAAGATAATCGATAAGGCGATATACACCTGTGGGACAGCTTTGTTTTTAAGAAACGATACTGGGTTGGAATCTTCCAGGTTCGCAGACTATCGGCCATTGAATGCGACTGGGCGACGAGTTAAGTAGTGGAAAAAAATTGTAAAAATTTGATAAAGACTCTCACGTGGCCTCTGTGCACTTAGCAAAGTAAACGGTTAAATTGATGGTATCCAACTTTGCCTCTCGCTCATCATCACGCTTTGCACTTAGCAGCTACGAAAAGTGTTTTTCTGACTTTTCACAACTGAAAAATAAGTGCTTTAATGTTGTCAAGACCGGAAAGGGCAGAGGTTTTTTATTTCTTGTGGAAGCAAAAAATTTAGGCACAGATAAGTGGTAGCGAGGAAGCAGCAACCGATGAAACAAGCCAGTTTTGAAATTTTAACCGCATATAGCCGAATTCTCATGTAGGACAGAACGGAGCAACATTCCTCGTTTAGGTCTTCGTTACCAACTGACAAGTAGGCATGATGTAATGGTGCAGTAACAAATTACTTTGGAACTGAAACATAGTGCTAAATGAAACGCCCCTTTTTGGAATTTTTATATTTTTTGGTGTAACCTTTCATCACAGTTTCAATTTGCACTGGTAAAATTTTCAAAACTCATTTATTGCTCCTCTAGACCATATCCGATTTTTTCCGCCCACCGGAAAAAAGTTAGAAAGGAGGATGTAGTTTTCCAAAGTTCTCAGTTTGTTTCCCCAGCCCTTTCAATATTAGCATGAAAGCAAATTTGATGAGATTTTATATTTAAACTGTGGCCTCGGTATGCAGCGTCGGCGTCACTCTGGTAAATAAAGTGTATATCTCATGTTCTTTATGTGTCGTGCGCAAATCTCTTGCACTGAAGATCATCTATCGACACTTGTAAGTTGTATGGTTTGCAATGCACGTGAGCAGCTCGAGTGTATCAGTTGAGTCCACGATACAGCTGTTTAGCCACCATACTTAAGCTGCTGAAGGCTGCGTTTGGACTTCATAGTGACTAATCATGCTTAAATCTGAGAAACATTCTTGGGTCGTAGAAAAGATATCCTAATTTTATGTGCTGAAAGTTCAGGAATGTTTCTGAGCTGTGGGGAGAGCTTTTATTGTGCTTTCATGAAACAGAAGCGCACAAGGCGTCCAAGAGGCTTCAGACCACGCCTTCCACCCGATAACACACATTACGCGATGCACTGGCTGCATTAACTGGGTGATCACCTGTCCACGGGGAACAACTACACGTGGTCGACGGCAGTGACATGTAATCAGTGGCGGAAGGTGCCATGAACATCTCTTGCTGGAAAAGCATAGTGTCTGTAGGGTTCGAAACGTTTTCTGCGAAGTTTGAGCTGTGCGTTGTAAACCCTTCATTGTGATTTGTAGAAGGCATAGCAAGACAAATGTTACCCCTTCATTGGGGTGCAGTTGGTACCACAAGATTTTTGTACAGCGAAGCTTGCCCCTCCAGGAACAGTCAGTTGCTTCGAAACCCACGTGTCACCTTGGAAGAATGCGCGCTGAAGCTTCCAGGGTACTGATGTGTCGAGGTGCGTTAGTAGGGAGGAGCCTTGCGCCCTAAGCGCCAGTTTACGCTGAGTCGACGTCCAGATCGAAAGTGTGGGGCCTGTGGTGTCTCAGGTGTCGGACAGCGGATGACTTAAACCTCTTGTTGTTGTGAATACGTGTAAGTAGTGTACATATGCTTCATTCACTTGAGATCAAATATGCATTAGAAATGAAGTTCGCTTCGTTACTGCTCAACGTCACTCAACAGAAGCAAAACAGAAAGCACCGGTAATTTACTGATACCAAGAGCGCGAAAAGAGAATAATGCCTTCCAACAGCTGCATTGCTTTGAACACAGTTTATTGCATAGCCACATGCTGCCTAAGCTCTCTCAGATAAAATCCTTATCTTAGTGCTTTAGTTATTAGCGCACGTGCGAATCACCCTGTTTTTGCATTTGCCATTTTCGCAGACGCCGACTTCGCACGCAACTTCACCTCCATTATTTTTGTTCTGGGACTGACTGACCTGTAAAAAGAGAAACACATTTCAGTGACCACCGTAGGCGAAATCACGGCGCTGTACAAACTACGCCGTCTTGGAAACAAAAATGCCTTCACAACCTGAAATAAGTGAACGAGGATAGGTCATCTAATTCGATTTTATGACGGCTTTTGCAGAGAAGATAGGTCAGAATTAAGTTGAAGCTTTACTCGCGCACGTCGTGGAAGGAAGATAAAAGCAAATTTAACGAGACTACAATTGGTTGAATTGCTGACTTAAAAAGTATGCGGAGAGGATATTGATTTTTCATAAAGGTCAAATAACTAGTTCTCACAAGCCTTCAACTTCGCTTAAAGAAGGCCACCATTGGAAAAACACAGTATAAGACACAAGACAAAGTGACACAAGGGGTTTCGCTATGCAGCACCAGCTAGCCCGTCAGTTCGCTCTCGTAAGCCTGTCATACCTGTGTAATGCACTGAGGTGCCGAGAAATTATCCACCACCAGTTGCAGTCATAGCACTGCGGGTTCAAAACGTTTATGAATTATGTAGAAGGATTTCGAAGCTGTTCTCTGGTACCAACTCGAAGCTATAGGTTCCAGGCTCTCATGGAGCAGCTTTGCTTACTTTGAATGGCGCATCACGTGGTAACTTTTGCGGCTACATAACCACCGGTTACAACGTAGCCATGGATGAGTTATAGTGGGAGTAAGAAGGACGGCCGAGAAAAATCAACAGGACATCATCAAAAGAGCACAGGATTTAAACACAAGTTGGTTGTCGAACCCCGCCTGCTTATTATGTTACTGATGAACCAGCCGCAACTACCACTAAATTGCGAAGGTGTCAGCGTGTGCACCTTAGTCATTTCTTTCGGGGAGGCACTCGCATGCGGAAATCAGAGCAGTCACCTTCTCTATATATTAGGCAGTTCAGAAGGGAGTACGAGCCACTGGATGAATAATTAGGCACGGAACAAGATATAACATAGAGAAGAAAGCGAAAATGCACGTCCTCAAGGTCAAAAAGATATTACGAAATCTATTCAGAACACTATGAGCTATATGAGCTGAAACTGGTATAGAAGCACATTTATACCGCACAGTATGGGACTGTGATGACAACACAGAAATGGTAAGGATAAAAGAACCGATGATTAATTGAGCAGGGGCAGGAAATACTGTCCAAATCGGACCCGAAAATTCAGCAGGAGCTAATAAAAAAGGGGGAGAGGGGCTGTAAGATTCAATAGGCTTCCGGAATAGATGAACTAAACTCCAATTTTAGGTCCATTTACAAGGTTTTTATCATCATCATCATCATCATCGTCATCGCCATGATCATCATCATCTCCACTTTCCGTTCCACTTTCCACTCTGCTCCTTCATGGCCGCCTACCGTGGCACAATAAAGCGGCTTGTCGCCGTTCTTGGCTAGAGTAAGGTGCATAACTGCACTGCTCTTGTGAAGCCCCCAGCACTCTAACCATAACTGACCTTCCTTTCCTAGTGTCGCCACTGCGCTAGCGCCCCCGCACAGGCCTCACTCTCAGAGTCTTTTTCGATGTGGTCGGTGTGTTGCAGCAGATTATACTGGGTTGCATCAACATGGAACAGTGATAGAACATAGTTTCAACACCGAACTCTTGATTGAGCTGATGAGGGTACATTTTTCTCCGAGTTTTATTAAGAAATGAAGCTTTAAAGAAGTGAAGATAGCCCGCCGCGGTGGCTCAGTGGTTAGAGTGCCGGGCTACTAATCCGGAGTTCCCGGGTTCGAACCCGACGCGAGAAAACCTGCTGGTGCCGGCGAAGCAATGGCCACCAACATATCAGCCTACCGCTATTACCTGGCCGTAGAGCCAAGCCATGAGCTGATTTTCTTCACTCAAACAAGTGGCTTGTTTCATGAGCGGGAATAAATTTATGCTCAGAGTAAAATGACAAAAAGTGCCAGAGTTTTCGCTTGCCTTGTCCGATTTCTCCCTAGCTGTCGTCAACATGCCACTTTCGCGGCAGCGCTTCGCGAAGCGCGAGGCGCAGTTGCACGACGGATTCTCCTTCCTTCGCTCGCTGCGCGTACAGCCAGCAAAGAATGCATGAAGCGTAAGGCGCTCCCTGTATCTCATTGGTTCGCACAGAGTTTTGCGACGAAATGGCTGCGCTTTCAAGATTTAGTCCAAGCTTTACTCTATATTAAACCTAAATAAACGTCAATTACGGTCGCCATGAAAACTGAACCGTAGAATAAACGGAAACCCGCCGCGGTGGCTCAGTGGGTGGCTTTGTAAGTTTTGCGGATGAGGATATCTTTCGCAATTTGCGCAAATAAAAAAAAAACGTCTGTCTTGTCAACTTCTATCCTGGGGGTGAGATATGAGAGGGAGCAAACGAGGTGAGTTAGGATGAAGGCTTGTACGAGGCGCACAGTTTCGTGCTCTCGAAGCCCTCGATTTCGCTACCCTGCTAGCCTCTCCAATCGGGCATCTCTTTCTATGTTAGGAACCAAATAATCCCGCGGGTTCCCAACCACCAAAACACATTTCTTCCAGCAAATATCCCAACACGTAGACCAGACCATCCGTGTCATAAACCGTATCACCCATTATGCGAACTTTCGCTTCTGTTTTCCGCTTCATGGAAGAAATGGCGGTGGTTTAGCTCTGGTTTAATCTGGAGTGACGCGGTAGCTACATCTGGCCGAGTGGAACTCGCTCAAACGAATTGCAAAGTCAGTCTTTCGCCGCTCCGTTTCGCTGGGCGTTCCTTCTTCCCACTTCGTCCCACTTGACACGGCGCATGCGCACAGCTGCGGCAGCTGTTTCGCGCCGCGCAACCGGCGGCAGCAGCTGCTCCGCAACACGTGACCAACCCACGTGACCAACCACGTGACCAACGGCGCCGCCAGGGAGCTCAATTGGTGCCACGCTGAAGGGTCGAGAAGGTAGCGTAGTGTAGCTATCGATACAAACCATGCGGCATATGAGTCGGCGCAAGAAAAATTTACCAGGCAACCTTTTCCATTTTGTGCTATACTTCCTTTTCAATCGTAGCAGTCAACATCAGCTGTCGTGGCTGAAAAAAAAACAACATGACAGCTTTAGCAGATTCGAAGCCGCATAACCATTTTGAAACAGCGCAACAAAGACGGGACGTGGAAACTGAGGTGTAAAGACAAACATGCGCTGACTAACAACTGGGTTTATTGAAAAAAACACACAAAATATATACAGAGTTAGGAAAGATTAATCGCCACCATAGTCAACTCATGCCACATGTGACGCCAGATATCCAATCTCCCCTTCGAAAAGGGCGACCGATTGGCAACTAATGCACGTTGCGCCTTTCTCACGTATAAGAAAAGCTTCAAAAACTTCTCGCGTCATCTTATCACAATGGCGAAACACGATATTGGTGTTCTTATAGTCGGGGGTACATTTGCATTTCTTGCAACGGAATGCACCTTTAGTGAGAGGGTCTCCTTCTGTTTTTCTTTTTTCGTACTCTTTTTCGTGTTTGCATTTGCACCTTCTGCAGTGGACCGCCACGTGTGACAGGGGGTCTTTTTTTCTGGTGTTTTCATGTTCCATGAGTCGCTTGTTGATGCATCTTCCTGTTTGGCCAATATATGTGGCGCCACACGAGAAGGGAATTTGGTATACTACCCCTACCTCGCAAGGTACATAAGGGGAAACATGGCGCACCTGACAAGCCCTTTTGTTTCCCTCCTGCCTCTGCCTTACCTGTCTACACATTCTGCCTAATTTCTTCGGGGCAGAAAATACGACGTCAACGCCATATCCGCCTGCCACTTTTTTGAGCCCATGGGACATGCTGTGCGCATATGGAACCACTGCCGGCCTTTTATTTTTATTTTTATTTTCATTTCTTGCACTCGGCCGAGCCCCATACTTCACGTGCCTAAGCAATTTTTCCGCTGCCCTGGAAATGAGGTGAGCCGAATAGCCATTCGCGCATAATCTGTTTGATTGGGCTGCAATGCTCTCCCCAATCATTTCATGGCAGGACTTCTTGAGTGAAGATTGGAGGCACGACAAGATAATGCCTTCTTTTATAAGCTTGGAATGACCTGACCTGAAGTTTAACAAGGGCTTAGCCGATCTTGGCCGATAACACCAGCACACGTGCTTGTCTCGGGAAAACAAAACCAAATCTAGAAACTGCAGTTCCTTGTTCGTGGGTACCTCTGTTGTAAACTTTAGCCCACGTCAAGAAGTCCTCTCACACACACACACACACACACACACACACACACACACACACACACACACACACACACACACACACACACACACACACACACACACACACACACACACACACACACACACACACACACACACACACACACACACACACACACACACACACACACACACACACACACACACACACACACACACACACACACACACACACACACACACACACACACACACACACACACACACACACACACACACACACACACACACACACACACACACACACACACACACACACACACACACACACACACACACACACACACACACACACACACACACACACACACACACACACACACACACACACACACACACACACACACACACACACACACACACACACACACACACACACACACACACACACACACACACACACACACACACACACACACACACACACACACACACACACACACACACACACACACACACACACACACACACACACACACACACA